>NC_083235.1:49003384-50213697 GCF_032191835.1 Heteronotia binoei
AGCGGGATGTGAATTGTGGGCCCCGATCCGAGATGACCTGCGTGGGTAACCCGTGCAGGCGGAAGACGTGGTTTAGGTACAGCTGGGCAGTCTCCGGCCCGGATGGTACTCTGGCACAGGGGACGAAGTGGGCCATTTTGGTGAACAGGTCCACCACAACGAAAATGCAGGTGTGGCCCTGGGATCGTGGCAGGTCTACGATAAAGTCCATGGACACCACGTCCCAGGGACCGGCGGGAGTCGGCAGGGGTTGCAGGAGACCGGAGGGCTTGGCCGGTACGTTCTTGGCTCGGCGGCAGACCTCGCAAGAAGCCACGTAGCGACTAACGTCCGCTCGGACGCGAGGCCACCAGAAGTCCCGGGTCAACAGATGGGCGGTCTTGTGCTGCCCGAAGTGCCCAGCCGGGGGGGCATCGTGGGCCAGCCGGAGGATGCGGGATCGGAGAGGCCCGGGAGGGACGTACAACTGCTCCCGATGGTAGAGCAGCCCATCCCGGGTGGATAGTTCTCCGGCAGGGTCTTGCTGCGGTTCCTGCAGGTGTTTCTGCGCCCACGGGTCGGTGTCTTGGCTGGCCTGTATCTCGGCCACCAGGGCGGGTGCGGTCAGAGTGGCGGCAAAGACCGAGGGTGGCAGAATACTAGCCCTGGGGGCTTCGGTGGCACTAGAGGTGTTATAGTCCGGCCGGCGGGACAGAGCGTCGGCTCTCTGGTTCTGGGAGTGCGGGACGTAGGTGATGGTAAAGTCAAATCGTGAGAAGAACAGGGACCACCGGATCTGCCGCTGGTTCAGCCGGCGGGTGGTCTGCAAATGTTCCAGGTTACGATGGTCGGTGAAGACTTGGACCGGATGCCTGGCCCCCTCAAGGTGGTGGCGCCAGACCTCAAAGGCCACCTTGATAGCCAGGAGCTCTCTCTCCCAAATGGTGTAATTGCGTTCGGCAGCCGAGAGCTGCCGGGAGTAGTAGGCGCAGGGCTGCCATGGCTGGCTAGGCTCGTCCCGCTGGGAGAGCACGGCTCCGAGGGCCACATTGGAGGCGTCCGCTTCCACCATGAAGGGCAAGCTCGGGTCAGGGTACCGCAGAAGGGGACTGGAGGAAAAACTCTGCTTGAGCTGGCGGAAGGCCCGGTCGGCTTCGGGGGTCCACTGAAAGGGCTCCTTCGGTCGGAGGAGTCTGGTCAAGGGCTTGGTGAGGTCGGCGTAGCCCGCGATGAATTGCCTGTAATAATTGGCGAAGCCCAGGAGGCGCTGGATGTCCTTCCGACTTCGAGGGGCCTGCCATTGAAGGATGGCGTCGACCTTCCGCGGATCCATCTGGGTTCCCTGGGGGGAAATGATGTGCCCCAGGAACTCAACGGACTGGAGGTGGAAAGCACATTTCTCCAGCTTGGCATACAGGCGATTGGCTCGGAGTCGCTGTAGCACCTGGCGGACGTGGTGGATGTGCTCCTGTTCGGATGCAGAGTAGACCAAAATGTCATCTAAATAAATGATCAGGAACCGGTCTAGCAGGTCACGGAAAACGTCATTCATAAAATGTTGGAAGACGGCGGGGGCATTGGTGAGCCCAAAGGGCATGACCAGATGTTCGTATTGGCCATACCTGGTGCCAAAAGCGGTCTTCCACTCATCCCCGGCTTTGATACGAACCAAGTTGTAGGCCCCGCGAAGGTCGAGCTTGGTGTAGATCGTGGCCCCTTTGACGCGGTCGAGGAGCTCAGGGATCAGTGGGAGCGGGTAGCGGTTCCGAATGGTAATCTTATTGAGGGCCCGGTAGTCGTTGCAGAGTCGCAGGTCCCCGGTCTTCTTCTTAACGAACAGGACAGGTGAAGACAGGGGCGAGGTGGAGGGTCTAATGAACCCTCGGGCCAAGTTCTTGTCCAAGTACTCCCGGAGGGCAGCCAGTTCCGGGTCTGCCATGGGGTACAGGCGGCCTGCGGGTAGCGGAGCGCCGGGCACCAGGTCGATGGCGCAATCGTAGGGCCGATGTGGGGGAAGCTGGTCTGCTTCCTTCTCATTGAAGACGTCCGCGAACTCCTGGTAGGGAGTTGGGAGTGTGGTGGCGGCCCCCAGGAGGCTGGTGGTGCGTGGGGAACCGGGTTGGTTGACAGGCGGCACCTGAGTCGAGTCGGGTGGTAGCGGGGAACAGGGTGCGAGGGTACTCGAAAAGCTCAGTTCACGTTGCACCCAGTCCACATGGGGGTTGTGGGCTTGCAGCCAGGACAGGCCCAAGATAACAGGGAAGCGTGGCATGCGGGCCAAATCGAAGGTCTGCTTCCCTTGGCGCTGTTGGACCCACAAAACGAGTGGTAGAGTTTCGTGGCGGACCGGCCCCGAGCGCAGCAGACGACCATCCACTGCCTCGACCAGTGTAGGAGTTCCCTTTTCCCGAACGGGGACGCCATGCTCCTTGGCAAAGTGGCTGTCCATGTAGCAGCAGGCAGCCCCTGAGTCCAACATGGCATGGACGAAGATCCACCGGTCGTCGGGAAGCTGCAGGCGGATCGGGACCAGGAACGGGGTGGGTGGTGGATGGACGGAGCTAGAGGACCTCAAGGAGTGCCCCAGGCCAGGAGATCCGGCTAGACCTGGGGCTGGCCTTTTACCGAGGCAGCGGAGCTCGGGGTGCGCTTTGATTTGGCCGGGCAGGAGCTTGCAAAATGCCCGTCCCCTCCACAATACAGGCACAGGTTGTGGGTGCGCCGTCGGTTCTTCTCCTCAGGGGTCAGGCGAGGGCGGGCGCCGCCCAGCTGCATGGGTTCTACAGCCGGCGGTAAAGCTGGGGTACCTGGAACGGGAGCCGCCGGGGGGGGCCTTGTTGGAGTAGTGCCCCTCTTCTGCCTCTGGCGCCGACCTTGCAGTCGCCCATCAATGCGTAGACACAGCAGGATCAGGTCCTGGAGGGCGGCTGGGCGGTCGGTGCGTGCCAGTTCGTCCAGGACGGCATCGGAGAGGCCTTCAGTGTACTGGTCCACCAAGGCAGCTTCATTCCAGGCCAGGTCTTGAGCCAGCAGCTGGAACTCTGTGGTATACTGAGACACAGAGTTCTGGCCTTGGTGCAGAGCCCGTATCTTGCGATTAGCTGTCTCAGCACGCACAGGGTTGGCATAGGCGGCCTGGAAGTGTGCCTTGAACCGTGTGTAGTCTGCTAGCAGCGGCGAGGGCTCTAGCAGCAGAGGAGTGGCCCACTTGGCCGCTGGCCCTTTAAGCAGGCTCAGGATAAAACAGACTTTTGTTTTGTCTGTAGGGAAGTCGCCCTGCCTTATCTCCATGTATAGTTCACACTGGGCGAGGAAGGCAGGGAACTCTTCCAAGTTTCCTGCGAATTTCTCAGGAATGCTCACCGGGCAGCGAGAGCGGGGAGCAGCGGCGGCAGCCAAGGCCACGGCATTGGACGCAGTCTGCTGCTGCAGAGTAATCACCGCTTGGGTTAATTGCTGCACCTGGTCTAGGAGCCCCGGCAAGGGGTCCATGCCTCCTGCCGCTTGGTCCGTCATGAGCGTGCCTGGTGAGTTTTGGGTGCTGGCAAGCTGTCACGGCCCGAGTCTCTGACACGAAGCTGCGGCTGCTATCGTCCTGGCAACGAGCCAGGACCTCTCGCAGACAGCCCAGGCGAAGCACAGGGAGTGGTCGTAAAACAGTCCAGTTGATTGATAACGTAAACAGGCAGGCTGGAGGGTGAGACGGAAGCTTGGTCAGGGAAGCCGAGAGTCAGAAGCCGGGGAGCCGAGCCGAAAGTCAGAAGCCGGGAAACAGAGCCGAGAGTCAGAAGCCGGGAAGCAAAGCCGAGATCAAACGATACCTAAGCCAGTCCGATAAGCAAAGCCAGAGTCCAGAATACCAGTCTATGGGTCAGGCCGGGTCAGGAATGCACAGGTTCTTTCCGAAGCAAGGGGTGCGAGACGCAGACACATCCAAGGGTGTTCGCTTGTTGCCAGCACAGTTTGGCCTGAGGCCAGGATCCCAGATATACTGCTGGCTAATTGGCTCGTTAGAACTCCGGGCTCAGATCTCTTCTAGCCCGCATGCGCGCCTCTCTACGCCTGTTCCTGAATTCCAGGCGTCTCCTCTCGCGCAGGCGGGCCCCAGGTGTTGGTGAGTCTGGGGGAGATGAGCTAGTACCTGGTGTGGCCAGATTGGTTTCAGGTGGCCCCTGCTGCTGGCTGGCTCCTTCAGGACTTACGTCCTCTGTTGCTGAAGGCATCTGCACAGCAGGGGCGGGGTCAGAAGCAGGCACCTGCTCTGAGTCAGCAGGGGCAGGCATGACAGTTACATAGAAGAAATATATAAACCTAAAACAAAAAAGTCCAATGATTACTCGCAAGAAAAAATGAATGAGAAAATTACACTAGAAGAACTGAATGACATCATTGAAAAGTCAGGCACAAATGAAAAAGCCAAATGAGTAAGATATATTACAGCAGCTAGCAGGACTTTTTAAAATATCCCCTTTGGATAAATAAATGCTATTCTTTTCATCAAATATGAAGTGTGCTTCTTTCTTTATTGCATGAAGCCATCGATCAAATAAAGATGATATCAAACAACTGATGATATCAGTTCCACTCTAACAGGTTCACTCCACATAAGGTCACAGTGTTTTTAACAAAAACTTTTCATACGTTTTCCATTTTCATACGTTTTCCATTGTTAGTGAGATATTGTTCATTCCCCTCCCCCTCATTTTGTACTGTTGCATTTTTTGGAGGCTCTCTCTTACAAAACACAGCAAGCAGGAGGTACACACGCTCACTGGAACACGTGAACAGGGTAAAAAAAGGGGGGGCACTTATGTGCATTTATAAATACTATATCACACAAGGAAACACTGAACACATTCTAGGCTTGCTAGCTGAATTCAAAATATATCCTTAAAACATGCTCAACTTCTTCAGCAGGCAAAGTAGTGCAGAAAGCATTCATAAGAACCTTGCAAACCGTTAGTCAAGGTATGACCCTTGCATCAAAGAAACTAATAACCTTGTCATTACATTCAACAGGTCAGAATTTTATAGAAAACACAGCAAAGGCAGTCAGTGCTAGCATCCAAATATGTTCAAGCAGAATGAGATCCCAAATACATTGGCATTTCTATCATGGCAGCAGTTGCTGCAATAGGTAATCTTTCATTTATGCACAGAGCATATTCTGGGGTAAAGGGCAAGAGCAGGGTTGCTAGGTCCAACTCAGGAAATATCTGAAGACTTTGGGGGTGGAGCCAGGATACGTTTGTGATGTGATGTCCTCTGATGTCACATCCAGGTCAAAGGTCAAGTGATATCACTTCCCAAGCTCCAACTTCTTCCAATTATGTCACTTTTAGTACACTGCACCAAACCCCCACCCCTTCTTATGATGTCACTTTCTGGGCTCCCCCCCAACTCACTTCTTCCTTTTTTCAAAATTCAAATGCATGTTAGGCCCTAGAAAAAGATCACCAGAGAACGTAGTCCTTCACACTATGCAAAATACACAACAGAAAGACTGAAGAGCCTGAGGCTAAACACTCTGATATGTAATTTAGCTCTCTGGATCCTAGCCATGCATTAAGACTAGGATTACATCACAGGAAGAGGTGGGTTTTTGGTGTAGTGTGCTGGAAGTGACATCATGAGATGTCACTTCAGGAATGACATCAATTGACCTTTGACCTGGAAGTAACATCAGAGGACATGACATTACAAATGTCTCCTGACTTCACCCCAAGTCTTCTGGCTTCACCTCCAAAGTCCATAGATATTTCCTGAGTTGGACCTGGAAACCCTATTCCTGCCAGAGTTTCAAAGCCAAGGCGCTCTGTCTCTCTCTCTCACACACACACACAAAACTCCCTCTAATCACTGCTTCTCCTGGAGATTCAAAGCCAAGGCTCCCTTCTCTCTCTGGCACTATAACAGAGAGAGAGTGAGAGCGAGAGCGAGAGAACGAACGACCACAAATTGCTGCTTTGGGCCCAGAGCAGCTCCCACATTCCTTGCCCCAAATCAGTTCTAGAGGAGCAGCAGCAGAGGTTGACCCTCAATGATAAGGTGCATCATCTGTGCATGCACAGACAGCACTTTTCACTCTGGGGAAAAATGTAAACCCCCCCCAATGTATTTTTTTAAGTTTTCAGATTTCTCTGCAAACCTGGGGAGTTTGCTGGAAAGTTTGCTTGAAAGATCAGTTTACTCTCCATGTGCCCCCTACAGAAATAAGTATCCATACATAGGAGGCACTGTTAGGAATAGATATATAGATGTCTGAAGCAGGTTATTATAATGTCTGAAAGAAGTACAAACTAATTGGAAAAGGAGTGATCTCAAATAGGCTCATTCAGGGTATGGGCTCATTATGATATTTGATCAATAAAATGTATTTCACAGATGAAAATAAGGACATTTTTAACATCAATATCCCAAGGATCACATGGTCTCTCATCCTATCACTATTACAAATTGCTGAATGCTTCTCTATGCCTGCTGTATAGAAAATTGCCAACTTTTGAATCAGCCCCTTCTGCTGTGCCTAAAATTCTGGCTTGAGATAATACTACATCATTATGAAAAGCACAGCAGTTGATCAGAAAAAGCTGGCAGCTCAAGTCAAAGGTATTCATTTTGTGTCATTTCTGAAACAAAACGTGTCCTTTTAATGGTTAGTTTGCCAAGAATGTTGAAGGAAAGCTGATGCATCCTAATATTTTAAACAGTGCATACTGTAAATGCAAACTAAGCTCAATGATTTACCAGGGACAGGAAAAGATGTACACAATGCCATATTAGGTCTACAAATGAAAGTTGTGGCACTTTTGTGAATCTGGTCCAAAGGCTGCAAACGGTGGTGGAGAGTCTCTGTTTGATTAAAACATTTGTTCAGGTCATTATACAACAGGCAAGAAGACTGCGGCAGAGAAACACAGGATACTTCTAGGCATCCCTCCATTCTAGGTCCAACTGCAATGATGCTGTGGAACATCATTGTGCAAGATGTTAGTGACTCACGACCAAGTAAAAGAAAGCAATGGATTCCTTGAAGTTCATTCCTAAATACGGAAGGGAAATGACTAATTTCTAAAGTACAGAGCAGGAGGAGGTGGAAGGGATGCTGCCAAACACCTTATTGATGAAATTTGGAAATTATGATGGAACTAATATTGTTCTGATCTCGAAGGTGGGAGGAGAGCAGATTTCAAGTTCCTTCCGGCATGACCCAAAAGTGAAGTTTACAAAGCGGCTGCCACAGGAGGTGGAGCCAACCACACACATGGAAGAAGTCCAACTGCAGGGAAGAAGAGGGGTAATTTAAAAAATAAACTGGGAAAGAGAAGTGAGTGAGAATAAAAGCAAGATTATGGTGGTAGCTGCCCCCAAAGCAACATTATTTTGGCAAAGTCAATCAGGTCTTCAATGTTCAGTCAAAAGCTATGCTGGGCAAGAGACTCAGCCATTTTTTGAGACCACCTGATGGATGCCAGGTAAGGTACTGGCAGGTGCAATGGCACCTACAGGCATCTTATTGGGAACAACCCCTGCTCTAGAAGTATCTAAAGTCCTAAACTGACATCACATCCCTGCTGAGCTGCTTCCACTCCCCAAACACAACCCTCCTAAGGCATCACCTCCAAATTCCCAGGAGTTTCCCAAACTGGAGCGAACATCCCTTGTCACAAATTGATTCTAAATCTAAATTGATAATAAACCAGCACAACTTATTTCTAGATTTCATTCTAAATGTTTTCCATTAAATAGAGTTATTTTGGTTTACAGATTTTATCATGTAGAAGATCCAGTGATGTGATAGGCACATGCACTTCAACAGTGTCAAGCACAGCAGAGCTGGCCCAAAACCATATTGTTCAAACTCCAAAGAATTTATCACATAAGAAATGAACAGCAATCATTTTACATAGTCGTTGGCATCCAGTCTTCACATTTGCAATATAAGGTGGAGATTTAAAATACTTAAAATTAACTCTTTTGCTTTGGGACAACTTAGGGTACTGTTGGAAGGCTGAGACATCAAACACATGGTGTTCTTCAACATTTAAACTTTAATAAGCTATATACAAATATAGACATTAAAAGATTAAACTATGCACCCTCTGACCTCAATGCAACTGCTAAGTTTTTGCTATTTAATGGAACAGAACAGACATGATGATGAAGAGCTGAGTGGGAGAAAATAAGGCCTCTATCTTAGAAAATTAGATATGACCAGGATCATACGGAAAAACAAAGTCAGTTGTACTTTCAAAACAAATAATGACAAAAAATGTTATTGATGATTGCAAAAAAAAAAAAAGCAATAAAAACTAAAGCTGGAATCTCTTTTTTTAGTACACGTCCAATGATTTTTTTTCACTCTTCTTAACTGTTCTGAACAAATAGAGTTGTCATCTTCCTGCTGGGGGTGGAGGATCTCCTGCACTGGCTCCCTTTGCCCACTGCCACTCAGCTGAACAGCAGAAGGAAATGCCTGATGAAATGTGTGTGTGATTATATTGGAAATGCTGAATTAAATGCGGGGGGGGGGGGGGGTCGAGTTTCAGGAGAAAGCTAGAGCATCATTCCCAGTATGAAGGTGGTTTGAATCATGCTGGAAGCAACATCATTGTTCTGGGACATCAATTGCCCCCCTGCAACTCTCCTCACCTCCCTTATCTCCCACTGGTTGCTAGATCATGCCTTGAAATGCTATGAACAAAGTATGTGGTCCAAAGGAACTCTGTTGGTAATAAGGTTGTGGGTAGGGTGGGCAGAGTATAAACTGCCTAGTGTGTTATTTTCAGTTATATAAATAAAAGTCCAACCGTGGTGGCAATTCTGAGAATTTTCAAAGAGGGGAGGGAAGAGGAGAATCATGTAAACTGAAGTAATGGCTGACGACTCCTCCCTATTAAACAGTTTGTCAGAGATAGACTGAGTTTGAAAGGTCTCACTATAGGCCTCTAAAGCAGAACTCACGGCTGACTGCGGCTGTCAGTTCCAGGTTGGTGAGAAATTCCTGGAAATTCTGTGGTGGACTCTGAGGAGGGGATAGGAATTAGGGCTTCAGAGTGGGGTCTGCCGGATCCAGGTCCTTGCTGTGGAAGCTGACTGACTGATTTCAGACCAGTCACAGACTTCCAGCCTAACCTGCCTCACAGTGTTGTTGTTCAGATCACATGGGGGAAGAGTATGATGTAAACTGCTTTGGTTCTCCCCCCCACACACACACACTGTGAAGAATGACTAATCTTCCTATATAGAGGCTGCAGGGAGGGCACAAACGATGGAAAGCTGAAGTCAGAGGGGCAGATAAAGGGAAGGAGATAGGGTTGTCAATTCCAGGTTAAGAAATTCCTGGAGATTTAAGGGGCCGGACCTGGAGAGGGCAGGGTTTGAGGAGGGGTGGGACATGAGAGGTACAATGCCATAGACTCCAAACCAACAATTTCCTCCTGGGAACTACTATTGCCAATCTCCAGGCTGGAGATCACTCAGAATTACAACTGCTCTCCGGATGCCAGAGATCAGCTCCCCTTAAGGTGGGGGGGAGTGAATGCCTTCATTTGGGTGGATGGGTGGGAAGAAAGCAAGGGTGGCAGACATTCACCCAGAGGCCTTCAGTGGTATCTTTCCATGTTGATGGGAAATTCCTAGAGATTCTGTGGTGGACTTTGAGGAGGGCATAGGAGTTAGGGCTTCAGAGTGGGGTCTGCTGGACCCAGGTCCTTGCTGTGGAAGCTGGCTGACTGACTGATTTCAGACCAGCCACAGACTTCCAGCCTAACCTGCCTCACAGGGTTGTTGTTTAGATCAAAGAGGGCAGAAGAGAATTATGTAAGCTGCTTTGGTTCCCCATCCCCCATTGTGGAGAAAGACAGCCTATGTAGAAGCTGCAGGGAGGGGGAAGGAGATGGAAAGCTGAAGTCAGAGGGGCAGATAAAGGAAAGGAGATAGGTTGCCAACTCCAGGTTATGGAATTCATGGATATTTAAGGGGTGGGGTTTGAGAAGGGGTGGAACCTCAGACAGGTAAAATGCCATTTCCTCCTAGGGAACCACTGGAGATCACTCAGATTTAGAACTGCTCTCTAGATAGCAGAGATAAGCTCCCCTTGAGGTGGGGGGAAGCCTTCACTTGGGTGGGTGGGAAGATAGCAAGGATGGCAGGCAGTTGCCCAGAGCCTCCTGCTAGAACCCATTGTATTTTTCCCCCCACAACGGGCCTTACTCCTAGTTGTTTATAAAGCAGTAGGAAATGGAGCTAACATGAGGCAAAGAAAATGGTGTGGGTGTGTTCATATGGAAGAGTACTTGGTGGAAGACAGGTTCACATCCATCAGAATATTTTTCTACAAGCGAGCATAGGTGTGTGATGGTTAGGTATTAGGGATGCCATACTCCAGGTGGGACCAGGGGATCCCCTGGAATTACAGCTCTTCTCCAGACTACAGAGATTACTTCCCCTGGAGAAAACAAATGCTCTGGAGAATGAAATCTATGGCATTGTACCCCACTGATGTCTCTGTCCTCCCCAGGCTGGATCCAAAATCTCCAGTTTTCCAACCTGGAATTGGCCACCCTACCTCTTAGGGTAAACAGATGCTGATGATGCACTAGTGGGGGTGGGTGGGAGGGAGTCTTCCAGGAGTGGGGCAGGGCTCTGTGTGACATCCCCAATGTGATGACATATGTTGCAAACCATGAAACGGCTTGTTTGTCAGTTCATGCCCATCCCTACTATCTATCCTACCCTTCCTCTGAACAGCTTAATACAACACACATAGTTCTTCCATCTTCCATTTTATTCTCACAATCACCCCAAGTAGGAAGTTAGGTTTATGACAGAGTGAACATTTTAACCCTGCACACTTCATTAGATCTCTATGACAGCAATTGTTTAGCTCAGCCAGATTAAATAATAGGCTGGAACTTGAAGGGAAGAGAGGCATGTTCTCTTTCCTTTCCAAAAGAGTTCTGATCCTGTGGCTTAATTTTTAAGAATAGCTGAAAGCCACTTCATAAAGGCAACATACATTTTCCTGTTCCCACTGCATCACTCCTACAATTTCCATTTCCCAACCCTTTTTGACAAAACATTCCTAACGTCACCAGCTGTGACAATTGCCCCGAGTCTTTCTCTCTTTGTAGGCTGTTTCTGAAATGTTACATGGCTTTCAAGTTTCTGAAAGGCTTCATCTATGCAATATTGATATCTGCTGCTTGCCACAGTTGGAGCTCACCTAAGAGCATAATAAAAGCAGAAAAAAAAGGACATGCATAATAATGGCATACAAAACACACTGGAATATTGGGCTCACATGATACATTACCAAAAGCAGCACATTTAAAGTTTTTCACCTGTTGGTGTAGTGCTCCCACTCAGTGGACAGAAAGACAGTTCTCTTTTGTCCATGTATAGGTAGCCTAATTGGAACTTGAGGCAGGGGTGGGGGAAAATCAAGTTATCATTCAGACTGCCACAACTACCAGTTACAGAACACATCTACTGACCCTTCTTTGCGACCATACATTATACTGTCAAGACAGCTCTCTCTTTCATAGTTTAAACGAGAGGTGTTGAATTCATCTGTTACAAGGGCAAGATCTGACATAAATGCCACTTTGTTGGGCCAGGCCATGTGTGTCATAAAATGTAACATGAGATACCTGAGATATAAACTTTATAAAAGTGATTTCAGATGTCGAATGGCAATAGCAGATGAATGACAATAGCAGGCTTGATTGGATTAGGTGTAATATGCAGAGGAGCAGCAAGAGTGGAGAACTAGCACTGGCAATGAGACAGGAAAACTAGGTCTGAATTCCATCCAGGTGGATTCAGTCTAGGAGGATGCAAAGAATAAATGGGCATAACTCTGATATTAGAAACCACAACATTCAGTTGCTGACCTAAGATGAGCAGCACTCTTACAAAGGAATTTCAAAGGGAGATTAGAGAGAGAGAGACCGCTGAACTGCAATTGATAATGAAGCTCAGGACAATGCATCCTCCTGGAATGAACTGAGAGCTAGTTTTCCTCTCTCATTACTAATGTGTGCTATTATCATCTGGCTTCAGAAATCACTTTACTCCCAAAGATATAAGAATCAATCTAAGTATTCTAATGCCTAATCAGAGGAAAGAAAGAAAATAAATCCAGATAGGAACAGAGAAATCCTTTTTAAAAAACCCTTTCAGAAGAGGATAAATAAGTTCTCAATGTGCATTGTACTTGCCGGAAGAATCCATCTTTCTGCCCATCCACCCACCCAGCCTCCCTCCCTCCCTCCCTCCCAAGAAGTGTGCTTGCACACAAAAGCTTATACCTGGAATAAAACATTCTTGATCTTAAATCTGCCATGAGAGTGCAACATTGTTCTCTTTCTCTCTCTTTCTTTCCCCTTTGTCCCCTGAAGAGGAGAAGGAGAAGCAGCCCTTGAGAAGCAAGCAGAAGGGGTGTGGGGGGGGGCAGAAGCAGGTTTGTCTTTTTATCTCTCCTACATGAAGCAGTCATGGAGCTCTCTGTGTGCCTGTGTGTGTGAGGGAGCGGGGAGAAAGGCAAGAGGCAGGAAGCAAAATGCCAATGAGGAACCTGGGAAAATAGCAAGGTAAGGCACAGCTGAAGCAGCAGCCTTGGAAAGGAAGCAGGAGGAAGTTGCTTGGGGGGCAGATTTGAGCCCTCTGCAGGCCAGGTGCAGCCAGTGGACCGGACATTTGACACCCTTGGTTTAAATGCTTACAGCTTAATGATCCAGCAATCCTGTTTTGCCTTGCTTTAACCCAAGCTTGCACATGCTGCCTTAATAATTTTAAGAGAGGGATGCAGGGAGCAAAACAGAAAACAATACATAGGAGATAAACAACCAATAGTTAAGGAGGGGAGAAACAGAGGGGGAGACTTTCTGGCTTTGAGAAGCGGTTGCCTAAAGCAGCTGTCTTCATCTCAAGGTCAAATTGGATTGCTAAGGGAGAAAATAATTGCTACCTAGAATATTTCAGATTCTTTCCTCATCTACTCCTGTAATGGGGATAGGGTTTCTCCTTGCTATGCGATACATCACTCCACACCCACATTCCAAGATCATCACTGTTGCCTATCAGCACCATCACTTTTTATTTAACTAGGTTTGTTATCTTGTCCTACCCTTAAAATGGTCTCTTCTACCAGTGGTATTTACTCTTTAAAGGTATGTTTGTATTTTAACCCTTGTCATAGAATAGTACCATTATTGTTATTATATGCTATATTTGATTAGCTTGTATCTCTCTGCATTTCATCTAATGTTTTAAAAGTATAGTATAATTGCTTTGTATTTCAGAGAGGGAACGTTAAGAAAATACAGAAAATAATTAAAAATAAAGAGCCTTAAAAGTTAAAGATACAAGTAGTTCTAAAATAAGATGGATAACATAATAGGAACACTTATACAACTAATTTTAAGAAATCAGAATAAGACAATCAATAGTTCAAGGCCAATCCATTCACATGGAAGGATTCGTATTCGGTCTTCCAGGAAAGTGGTAGCAAGTAATCACAGAGACAGCGAGTGAGAGAATGCAAAAAAATTCAAAAACCCGCCGATTGTGGAATGTAAATTCTAACGTTTCTATGTGTGCTTTAGCATTCACCTTCCAAAATCTACACTTGTCACAATAGGTAATCCAATGGCAACTAGAAAAGCCATGACTGACATCACAACAGATGAACCATCTGCTGGTGGCTGGCACTCACACCCCAAGGGTTGTGCAAGTTTTCCCGAAGTTACATGCTGTCTTTAACATGCAAAACGTTTCAAAATTTTCTTAAGAAAATAACCCAGCAAAATTCCTGTTTCAAAGAAGAAAAGAAAAAGGAATTGAGAACAAGAGGTGAGATCAAAGGATAGCTGTCTTAGTGATCATTGGACTGGGTTGTTTATTCTAGGTTTTGTGTCTAAGGCCACTCTGTGAGCCTGGGAAGCAAAATGTATTTGGAAAAAGTTGCAAGGTCACCAGGCATAGAAAAATACTTTGTCTTGTGAATCACACTAGAACCGGGCACACATTACAGTGATACACAGTTAACGTACATGTATTATGCATAATGGGACCAGTTACATTAGAAAATGTAGTTGTGTGCTCCTGAAGGAAAATTTTAGGTCATTAGGCAGAAAATTAAAGACCAGGACATCAAAGGCAGCATTCTCAGAAGTGCTGCCAGTTCCACACGCAGGGCCAGCTAGACAGGCACAGATCAGGAGTCTCAATGCATGAATGAGAAAGTGGTCCCAAGAGGAAGGGTTTAGATTTGTTAGGCACTGGAGAACTTTCTGGGACATGCCCAATCTGTACAAAAGAGACAGGCTTCCCTTGAGCCAAAAGAAAAGCAGGCTGCTGGCAATTAATATCGGAAAGGTGGCAGAGCAGCTTTTAAACTAACCCCTGGAGAAAAGTTGAGAGGAGCTGGGGAGCCTCCAGTTAGGGACAAGTCAGTCCAGAGAGATTATTTTGGAAACACTCCGAGTAATATTAACAGGAGTATAATAGCATTTGGGAGTGAGGGTAGGATGGCAACTGAGGGCCATGTGTGAAAACGAATGGGTCAAGGGAAGTGAGGATTACTGGAGAGAGAAACACATCTATATGCCAATGTCAGAAGTCTCCAAGCCAAGATGGGTGGGGCTGGAGTGCTTGGTGCTCAGTGTCAATTTAGATACAGTAGGTATCTCAGAAACATTGTGGAATGGGGAAAATCTATGGAATACAGTCATTCCTGGGTATAAGCTCTATAGGCTGGACAGGGAGGGACAAGTTGTTGATGATGTGCTATACATCAAAGAGGGCATAGAATCAGCTGTATCTGAAGAAGTGAGCAGTGAGTGACTCATGAAACTCATACCCTAACCACAAATTTTGTTAGTCATTAAGGTGCTACTGGGCTTTTATTCTTTTCTACTGCTACAAACAGACTAACATGGCTACCCATCTTGATCCATCTGAAAGCTGGTTGCCCTAACTGAGCAGCAGAAACAAGGTTTGCAACCTATGGACCTTGCTATTTAATCCATATTCAAGCACTACCAATTAATACTGCCCAAGGAGAGGGAGGGAGAAAAAGCACAAATGAGTCTTGTTATTAGGAAAATGTGTGTGAAGGTAGGGAGACTTCAATCTGTTTTATACATTTAAATCAACTCTGACAAGAAGCAAAATCATGATGTTTTGGAACACAAAGTGATGATGAGGAAGTAATACCTTGTGCTGACTTTTCCTCTCTCAAAATATTTTAATCTTTTTTTATCTTTAAGGGAAAAGGAACTAGGAGTGCCCTGCTGGGTCATTGAGTACCACCTGCTACAGAACACAACAATTGCTCAGTTCAACTCTGCCATTAAGTCCACATTTTTTGGTCACCATAACTTTATGAAACAAAGTGGATACGAAAGTAGATCAGGAAAAGCCTAGGAGCAACTGCTGAACATCTTCTGAAAAAGAAGAAGATTACAGATTTATACCCAACCCTTCTCTCTGAATTAGAGACTCAGAGTGGTTTACAATCTCCTATATCTTCTCCCCCCCACAACAGACACCCTGTGAGGTAGGTGGGGCTGAGAGGGCTCTTACAGCAGATGCCCTTTCCAGGAGAACTCTGCTATAGCTATGGCTAACCCAAGGCCATTCCAGCAGCTGTAGGTGGAGGGTTGGGAAATCAAACCCGGTTCTCCCAGATAAGAGTCCGCACACTTAAACCACTACACCAAACTGGCTCTCAATGTTTCTTACAAACAATGTAAGAAACTAGATTTGACACTCAAAAGTCACCTCCTACTGTGTTCCTGTGGTACTGTGTTCATTAGGGAACAATCATAAGTAAACCTATACAGAAGTAGGTTCCATTTTATTCAGTGGGTACTCTCAGGAAAGTAATTTTAGGACTGCAGTCTTAAAACAGAATGCCTTGGGGAAATTAATCACTTGGGCTACATGCTAGAAAGACCCAGTGCAAAAAGTTCAACTATACATAAACTGTATAATAAAATATTATGTATTTAAATAAAATATCATAATAATGTTGTTTGATATTTGATATTCAAAGCAGTTCACATTCATCAGAGTAACTGTTAAGGCAGTTGTGTAAATCGTACACCACTATTTTTTATTCCCATATACCAGATACTTTGTGATTTAATGGCAAAGACTTCCTGATTCAAATCGAGACTCTGGGCGTTTTCGCACTGACCTTTTACTGGCGCGACCACCCTCCTCACGCCGGCGGATCTGCAGGGATTTCGCACCAGAAGCGCCGGCGCAGCCAAAAGAGCCGGCTACTTCCGTCGCGAAACCCGCTCAAACGTTTTCCTGCTTCTTGGCGGTTTCCGTTTGAGCTGGTTTCGGGACGGAAGTTGCCGGCTCTTTTGGCTGCGCCGGCGCTTCTGGTGCGAAATCCCTGCAGATCCGCCGGCGTGAGGAGGGTGGTCGCGCCAGTAAAAGGTCAGTGCGAAATCAGCCTCTGACTGACACAGTTCAGTCTTTTAGGACCAAACTGGGACTCTGCGTATGTAATTTGGCCCTGAAAAGTCAAATTTTGTGGAAGAAGGAACCTGGACTGGATGTCAAAGCACTGGAAAAGGTTCCATTTCACTGACTGAAGTGTTCCTCTGGGCTTCTTTAAGAAAGAGAGAGAGAGAACTACATTGCACATCATTTAGCTCTTTGTTGCCATCAAGTCACAGCTGAGAGAGGGGCCATGGCTCATTGGCAGAACATCTGCTTGGCATGCAGAAGGTCCCAGGTTCAGTCCCCAGCATCTCCACTTAAAAGGATCAGACAGTAGGTGATTGGGAAAGAATTGCTCAAAACCATCCCTAAGATTTAAATTTTGCTATCCATATCAAAATACTAATCCCATATTCTTCATAAATGCTGAGGAGAAACATATGATTCTCAGAGTTACTTTTTAAATGCCATCAATGCAGCCTACTAAATAATGCTAACATTCACACCAACTTATAAATGCTGAGAGACTGAATATCACAAGACCTCACACACCAGTGTTAGAAAAGAGCAAGAGTCCAGCAGCACCTTAAAGATCAAAATTTGCAGCAGGGTATGAGCTTCTGTGAGTCACCGCTCACTTCTTCAGATAACAAGTGCTGAATTTAGCATAGAGATCAATTATAGATTCTTTTGTTCCAAAATCAAAGTTGATTTTTTTTCATCCTTGTGACAAGGATGTTGCCAGATGGAGACAAGTAAACAGCTTCAGAGGTGCTGCAAATAGTTGGGAGAAGGTGGTAGCAGAAAAGCAGCGCACAAAAAATCTGTTTCTTGCTGGCCCTCACAGTAGATGCAGGAAATGGACTTATTTAGTCAGAAATAGTTTATATGTGCAAAGAATGGAAATGAACCACAGTAAAGCCAACAAGAATACCTAAAGGAAAAAAAAATAGGGAAGTCTCATACAGAAAGTATACTGTTGCCCCACAGCCACATAAGGGGGCTTTCAAATGGTAATCTTTCAACAGCAGCCCATGTGCCTGTTAATATCTAACATTCTTTTCATGGAAATGCTGGATTTGTTTAGAAGACACAGATATCAAGCAATCAAATTCTTATTCTTTATTACCTTGCATGGGAGGGGCTGTGGTAGAGCATCTGCTTGTCATGCAGAAGGTCCCAGGTTCAGTCCCCGGTATCTCAAGTTTGGTAGTAAGTGATGTGAAAGATCTCTGTTTACTTGAGACCCCGGAGAGCCTCTACCAGTCTGAGTAGACACTACTGGCTCTGAGGGACCAATGGTCTGATTCAGTGTAAGGCAGTTTTATGTGTTCATGTATTCCTCAGGACCAAATTCCATGCTTCTGTTTTTGAAGAACTGGGTTTGCAGCATCCACCCAGCACCTGATGGGAATGGGTGTTAAAACATAAACAAGAACACAAACAGGTGTGGTATGTCACCACAGGGGGATGAAGGGCTCCAGACTCCCCCCTCCAACCATTTTCCCATGCAGAAACAGCACTACAGAGTTATTTCTGTTTTTGCTTCTCCACATGCATAGAGTACCCCACACAGAGCAGCAAAAATGAGGAAATAATCCCACCCCCATCTCCAGCACTGTTTCAATCGGAGGAGATGTAGGAGACCTACACATCCCTACATGGTGGCATTCCAAGCTCACGTGGGCTCTGCTTTATTTTTAAAAAGCCATTCCCTACAGCTGCTGTATGGCTACATAGAACTCAAATTCATCTCTTTAGAAACACAGTTTGTGAATACATAAACTAATACACAAACACATGGCCCTTTAGCCTCAGTGAAGGCTAAAGGGCCATTTATTTGTCATGTAAGCTGCAGCAATGGAAAGTGTCCCAAACCACATACTACCTGCTTCCACTGCTTGACCTCATAAGTTGGAGATTCACACCATGCCTAGTCTTGCCCTATCTTTTGAAATATCTGTGCTGTGCCTCCTACCCTTGCTATCAACAAAAAGGACAGTGCCTACAAGTAGGAGGGGCAAGCTCTGATTACCTTTAGCTAGCAGGCTTAGAGCTACCAGTGGTGGAATGAGCTGAGCCATTTTCTCCATGGAAATACAAATAATAGTAGTAGATGGAGCCAGTATGGTATAGCACCTTCAGAAAGGCACTGTGAAACTCTTTAACAGGGAGAGGCATGCATTACTATTAATACTACTGTATTTTTATTGCTATCTCCTTTCAAGGAGCTCAAAGCAGAGTACTACCCTCCACCTTTTCCATTCTGTCCTCACAACAACTTTGTGAGGTAGGGTAGACTGAGTGTGCATGACCTGACTGAGTTCATTCAGTAAGCATCTGTTTTTGTTTACTACAAATAACAACAGTTAAAAATGAAAGAAATACACCCCAGCAACTAAACAGAATCTGTTTAAAAAGAAGAAAAAAGAGACAAAAATATAATGACAGTGGTTAAAGATCTATGCATAATTTTCTATAATTTCATTCATTAAAGACACTGCATATCATCTTTATTATCAATATTTATGAGCAAATATTGTACGTTTCATTTTCTGCCTTGATTCAATTAGAGTTTTCAGGAGCAAAGGGAACTCTACAACAGTTAATGCTGTAGGGTAATATTTAGATACCAAAAGATGTGGCAGCTATTAAGTATGGCCATTTTACAGGTGACAAGTCATATCTAGACCTCAGCTCAGAAAATGACAAAAACTCATCATCACAATCTATCATTTGGTCCAGTGTAAAAATCTCCCTATCATCCAATCCCTTCCATAAAAAAATATTTTTAAAAGATCTGGATTGGCCCATAGTGTTAGTTTAGGATGTGAAAGTAGATCACATTGATATTGTCATGACATTATGTACCATTGTTCTCTAGCTGCAGAAATTGCAGGAGGAATAGGATGCACTATATAGCAGGGGTGGCCAACAGTAGCTCTCCAGATGTTTTTTGCCTACAACTCCCATCAGCCCCAGCCATTGGCCATGCTGGCTGGGGCTGATGGGAGTTGTAGGCAAAAAACATCTGGAGAGCTACCGTTGGCCACCCCTGCACTATAGCTTAAGTAGACCCTAAGGCATTCCACTTAGAGAGAGGCACCAGACAAGAAATTACCAAAAAAAGCACAAGGAGTAATCTCAGTAATTAGTGCAAATTAACAAGTATGCCTGATGATACAAATCAAGATCAGGGAAACCAAATCCTCCTTTACTGAATAGAAGTTGCATCCTCTTTAAAGAAATCTGAGGTGGTAAGGAACCCCACATAAATTTCCAAAACAACATATTAATGTTATGGAATATATCCGCAAGCTGGGCTTTTTCTATGGAAAAAGCCAAGCAGAAACTTATTTGCATATTAGGGCTCACTCCCTGATTTAGCCTTGTTTTTACACAGGGCTTTTTGTTGGAAAAGCCCAGCAGGAACTCATTTGCATATTAGGCCATAACCCCTGACACCAACCCAGCCGAAACTGTGTTCCTTCTTAAAAAAAAAAAAAAGCCCTGACTGTAAGGTATATAGAAAGGAATTTCACATAAAATATAGATAATCCTAGGTATAGTACTCATTTTGAGTGTATTTACATTGCCACATAAAGACAGATTTAAAGTTGCCCATCTGTCCATATCCAAAGATATATTAGCAATTAGCTTATTAAAATTTAGCATAATATACAGATCTCTCAGAATCAGTATTCCAGGAACAAGTATCCAGTAAACACCATACAAGGAATTTGAATTGGGTCTCTCCAGTCCTGCTTAGGTTCAATGCTTTGCTATACTACAAAAGGTGCACCTACTATTACTGATGTTATCTTACACCCTTCTCTTGTTTTGAAAGACTAGTATGTTACACACAAAATCTCTTTTCCATCAACAGTATACAGAACAGAGAGTCATACAAGGCCAGATTGAGGATCTTCTGGACTCTGGGGTACCTTGATGTCAGTTGTCCTCTTCATGTCAGGGCCCTTCTGACACTTCAATATAACCTCAACAATTGCAGTTCTTTTTGCCATTCTTCCCCTTCACCCTAACAATGCCAAAAAGAAAGCTGGTCTTGATGGGAACAGAAGGAACATGAGAGATTTGTGCTCCACCGCTACTTTACATCCCTTCCTCCTATCATAAAATGGGAGATTGTTTCCCATTTGCCCCCAAAGTTGGAATGAAGAGACCGACACATTATTTTGGTAAACGGGCTGCTTTATTAAACATAACAACTTGTACGGCAAGGGCACCTAGACTGGACTGGCAAGAGAACTATGACAAGAGGGGGGGGCTGTCACTGACCCCTCACCCCAATGGCCACACTACCCTCTGGACTTATGCCCCCCCCCAAGGCTCCCTGCCAAAGGGGCCCACAAAAGCCACCCAAGCCTCACACCCATGGTCTCCTTGCCCTGGTACTAAGTTCCCTTCAGCTCCTCAGCGTCAGAAGACCCGTCGCTATCCACCACCGCTCAGCTTCTGACGTCCGACACCGCCCGACGCCAGCAGACTCTTGGCCCCAGCTGCACCTACAGCTTCCGAAAGCCACTTGCCCGCCGCCACCTCGCCGCCGGCCTTTGATCCCCCGACGAAGCTCTCGACGAGGCTACGTGTGCCTTTGCCGAGAGCTAAAATGCACTGCGCAATGCAGGGGTGGAGTCAGGACTCTTATAGTCCCGACTCTCCACCCCCAGCCAAGTCCCGGATGCCCGGGAAATGAGCGCAGCCTCCTCCTCTGACGAGGCGGCAAATGTGGCCCCCCCAACCTATGTCCGCTATTGCGGCGTGGCCAGGGTTGGGCCAAATTCCCAGTGGAAGAAGCACCATAAAAAGCAGAGCATGATTCTCTCACACTCTTTTTGACTTCTTTTCCAAGCACCCCTCTCAGTAAGAAAGAGGACATCAGATCAGCAACCCCAGTTCATGAGAGATCCTCTGCCAATCCATGGGCCTCAGCAAGAGCCTGGCCATGTGAACCCATTATGCTATGCTTTGAATCATACTAATAGATATCTTCATTGCATTCACATGTTTATATATAAGGCTGTGATCACACACACTAAATAATGCACTTTCAATCCACTTTCACTGCACTTTCAAACTAGATTTTGCCAGTTCACACAGTAAAATCCAGTTGGAAAGTGACTGAAAGTGCATTATTTAGTGTGTGTGATTGCAGTCTAAGATTTACATTGCAATCCTAAGAAGCATTACACAAGCCTAAACCCACTGAAATCAATTTCTGTACCCCAGGTAGAATCACTATTCTTCAGGGACAATTGATCACAATGTACCCTGAAACACATCACATTACTTGGACATTATGAGCAACTGTCCATGGGAGGAGCAATTATACTAGAATTAGGCTTGGCCTCATATTATGTGCTTCTTTGTAATGACCACTTTTATCGTCCCTTTTTGAGGTCAGCTTCTCAGTTTGCTTCCACCTTTTTTTTATGCTATGCCTTCCCTTTTTAAAAGTTACCTTTAAAATGAGAGCAATTTGTACATTGTTCTGATTTAAACCAGGGATTTTAAAGGCATTTCCTCAGCAGCAACCCATTTCACTCAACTGAAGATCATGGGTGATAAATTATTTTCTCACTCTCATGACTTTGTGCAACCAATATAGGCAGCAAAATACTGCCAGTCTGGCATTTAATTTAAACTTTGATGCAACAGTGTGAACTCACATTTGTCATAAAAAATTGTCCAAACATATGTTATTTTTGTTAATTCAAGTTGGGGGGACATGGAAACAAAAGAGGATAAGGCAGAACAGCACTTTTATGTGCTTTATTGTTATCTTTTCAAAATCTCAAGCACCAGCTTTTTAAAAAAAGACACCTGCCAAGAGAGCAACTCCTTCCTTTTCAGAGATGTGGTTCCATGCAGGGACCCATAATAGCTAAGAACTCCAATGGGAAACTTTTCTTGGTAAGACTTGCTGCTGGGAGTGCTCAAATAGCTAGTGAAGGGACTCACCCTGTCAAGCAGACAGGATCTCTTTCTAAGGCCAGACAGCTCTCAAGCTGTTTGCCAAATTAAGGCTTGATTGGGCCAAGTGATGATGAAGCAAGGAGAGCAACTAAAAATGCTGTTATTAAATGGCAAGGGGGGGGGAGTAACCTGAAGAACCCGGGAGAGCTTCTCTCTTCACCAACCTTCACAACTGACTAAGGGCGTTTTCGCACAGGGCTTACCCTGGAGCGACGTCCCTCTTCACCGTGCAGCGTCTGCGCGGATTTCGCACCAACTGCTCCGCAGAACTAGAAAGAGCCGCAAAGTGCCGCAGCTTTTGCGTTGCAAATGTAAACCGCCAAAACCCAGTTTACATTTGCGACTCAAAAGCCGTGGCTCTTCACGGCTCTGCGGAGCAGTTGGTGCGAAATCCGCGCAGACGCTGCGCGGTGAAGAGGGACGTCGCTCCGGGGTAAGCCCTGTGCGAAAACGCCCTAAGGCAATGCTATAACATTGGCCTTAATCCAGTTTTATCAATGGTGATGTTGTGGGCTTCAGTATTATTCTAATCCTGCAACATGTGTCCTGATATTATTTTGTTTACATGCTTCTTTTATCAACCAGGTCAGACATTTGCTGAGTGGGCTGACTGGTGTCAGTTCCAATCGTGCTCTTAAGGATGCCATGGCAGTGAATGCTAGAAGCCTGTGAAGAGCTAATTACCTGGTAAACCTTAGACTGCTGTTCCTGATAGTAGCTCTGATCATCCCAGGGGCCAGCAGAGCCAGCAAAACTTGTGATTTGTTTTTCATCTGATGCTTGAAAACTGGGCTGGGTTGTGTGGGGTCCTTCGTGTATTTTTGTCTGAAGTCCCATTGTGGCTTTTGACATCTCTGAGGATGGAGTTCAAAGGGCCATCAAAACTTACTTCCTCCTGCTCATGTCTTTAAAAATTAGGTGGAAATGGCAGGAAAGAAATATGGCTGGAACACAACCTTGTAACATCTGAATGTTTAACTACAAATCTTCCTGCAAATACAGTATATACGGTGAGAGGAAGACACATGCACAATCAGCAGAAGTCCAAATAGGTATGTGGTCTACAATATACTTCAAAGTATTTTTATTAGCAGAAATAGTGAAACCAAAAATCCTGGACCACAGTAATGTAACTTGGCAAATGCAGCTTAAACTATGAATTGTTGTTCCTTTTTCCCTCACAAGAAAACAAACAGGTAAGCGTGCAAAGAACTCTTTTCATTTAGCAAGTCTAGCATGATCGTAGAGCAAAGAGAGCCTAAACAGTGATGAATAGGCTCACTGTGAAAGAATGCACAATAAAGGCAGAAAATTAATAAATCCTATAGCAGTTGTCCTAGAGGGAATGAAATGAGAGGCAGAGGCAAGGTCAAAGTCAGTGGGCCTAGGTGGAGCAGCTGTTGGGGCCCAGGGCTTCTGGCAGAGCCCACTGACCATGTATCTTCCCTACTTCCCACCCACTCTTTCCCCAACTCTTGCTCACAAGTACTCTGCCATCCATAACCCCAGCCACATGCACTGCCCAGCATCATCAGGGAATAGGCTTGTGGGTGGGACAGGCATCTGTGAGTGTAGATGGTGAGAGGGCTCATGGAGGAGTGGGGGAGGCATATGCAGTCATGTGGGCCAGTGGATGGGAAGGGAGACATGCCAGGAGGCCTGGTGGTAAGACATTCCCTCTGCCCAGGGCCCCCCCAACTCTGGAATCAGCCCTTGGCAGAGGGAATGTTTGGGAGAACTACTAAAGCTATCGGACAAGACTCCTAAGGAAACCAGGATATGCTTTAAGGGAGCATAGGAAATTGGGTTACCAATCTCAAGGTGGAGCCTGGAATTCTCCAAGAATTACAATTAACCTTGAGACTACATGGATCAGTTCTCTTGGAAGAAATGTTGGCTTCAAAGATCGGAATGTATGGTATCACATCCTTTCCTTCATCATACTCTGGCCTCCCCCAGGTACCGTCGCCAAATCTCCAGGAATTTCCCAAAACAATGTTGACAATCCTGACCAGAACCCATAGACATCTGGCTGCTCTGGATAGATCTCTAAGGGCCAAATCACATGACATGTGTGACATGAATTGGGTCACTGGTACACATGCTGACGTATGATTGGGGGGAACTTACATTCAAAGTATTCCATAGCTTTGTTTAGTTTGACAGTAGGAATGGGCATGGAATGCAAAAATGGTTCATTGGGTTGCCCAATTTGGTGGTTCATTCCATTTTGTGTTTTTTTTTTTCAATTTCCTGAATGATTCATGGTTCATTGGTTCATTCAGTTTGGGAAGGTGTAGGATGGCCCCTGAATAGGTGAAAGACGCCAAATTTGTGGCAAACTCTTCAGTGGACTCTACCTGCTTTCAGGAGGCCAAGTCAGAGTCCCCCGAAGCAGTTGCCCCCAGTAAACTGCTTTCGTAGGAGTTTATCAAGTTGAAAGGGAAGCTGCACTGCAGCTTCTGGTCCATTTCACCCCCAGGAAGCTTGGAGGGGAGTGAAACAGACCAGCTCCGCTCTCTCCAGCCCCCCTTCCCCCACCTTCTGGTCAGTTTCTAGTAGAACTGACTAGAAGTCACAGGGGACTGGGGAAAGTGGAGTTTTACTAAAAACTGACCAGAAGTACAGGGGGCTGGGAAATCATTCCAGGCTGCCTGGGAAAATGAACCAAAGTCAAACCAGTCAACATGCCAAGAAAAAGGCTGGTTCATTTTTGTGTTCAGGTGTGGTGGGATCATACGAACCAGTTTGGAATGAACCACAAATTGGCCATTTTTAGCACAAATTATGATTCATGGTTCAGTTCATGCCCATCCCTACTTGGGAGCTCTGTAAGGGGAGAGGTGGGGCTTCAGGTTTCCCTTCCATGCTGTTTTCACCATCAGAAATCACTGCAGGGTGGCCTTTTTGTCACTTCCTTGTGCTCCAGTGGCAAACAGACACCCCCATGGCTGTTTCTGTGAGGACCCTACCTTCTCATATAGCTGAGACTCCTTAGACAGTAGGGTTCCCTGCCTATTTTGAACTTAGTTGTTTTAATAGGCACCCCCCTTTACAGCCTAAGTGCCAAGGCGATCTGAAACTTGGGGAGTCTCATAAAGGCAACTGGGTTCAGCCATAGCATTGGATATCCCAGGAAAGAAGAGGAATTAGAAAACGATTAAATACAGTCTCCCCCAGTTCAGTGGCATATTGTTCTCAACAATAAAGAACTTTTCAATACTGGATGGAAAGGCCTGGAGGGGAAGCAACCTCAGCAAGGTATAATACTATAGAATCCACCCTGCAAAGCAGCCATTTTCCCCAAGGGAACAGCCAACCTACATATATTTGCCCATTTGTCAAGTTCTCTCTCTCCTGACCCCAGCAGCCTCTACCTAAAATATGGCCCAGTTGTTTGGTGCCAGATACTGGGGGACATCTTGGGGGACATCTCAGTTTCCCCTCTATCCCCCTCCTCATGCTATTAACTCTTCCCTCCACATCCTCTCCCCTTTCCTTGCCTCATTTTCTCCTCAGCCATTCACCAGCCTATCTTTTGTTTACCTCTTATCTTCAGCTTTATTTATCATTTATTTACGTCATTTACACCTCACCTTTATACACATTGGGGGACCAAAACAACTTACATTATTATCCTCTCCTCTTTTTTTATCTGCACATGTGAAGTAGGTTAGGCTGTGAAGTAGGTTAGGCTGAAACTATGTGACTGGCCCAAAATCACCCAGTGAGCTTCCACAGCAAGATGGGGATTCCAAGACCCTACTCTGAAACTGCTTCACCACACTGGCTTTCATAGAGTGACTGCTGTTGAACAGTAGTAAACAGCCAGGCCTAGCTTAGTCATGCAAGTCAGTTTGCATCAGGTCATAAAGAGCTTGCTGCCAGGTTGCCAACTTGGAGGAGGGACCTGGAGATCTCCCAGAATTACTGCTGCACAACAACAATCCTGAGGTAGGTTGGGCTGAAAGTATATGACTGGTCAAAAATCACCCAGTAAGCTTCCACAGCAAGATGGGGATTCCCAGATCTTACTCTGAAACTGTTACACCACACTGGCTTTCATAGAGTGACTGCTGTTGAATAGCAGTAAGCAGCCAGGCCTAGCTGAGTTATGTAAATCAGGTGCTATCACATCCCTGATGTCATAAAGAGATTGCTGCCAGGTCCAGGGTTTCCAACTTGGAAGTGGGACCTGGAGATGTCCCAGAATTACAGCTGAACTCTAAATTACAGAGATCTCTTCTACTGAAGAAAATGGCTGCTTTGGAGGTCTCTGTAGCATTATATTCAGCTGAGGCCTATTCCCTCCCCAAACCCTGCCTCCTCAGACTCTACCAGAAAATCTCCAGGAATTTCTCAATTTGGAGCTGGCAACCTTTGCCCAGCTTGGCTCCAGTGACTCCCTCAAAGGTCAAAATAGGCCTGGAAATGGCTGCCTTCCCCTGTCTTTTACTGACATAGCCAAGCCTGCAAAGCTGTGGTTGCCTAGCAATGTTCACTAAGGGAATCCATCACTTAAAGCTACAGGCATTTTTTTAATCATTTTGGGTTTTTAAAAACCCCGAATGTACTTTTTTTAGATTTCACATTTTTCTGCAAACCTATGGCATTTTTAGGTTTGCAGTAAGATCTGTTTTGCCCATTCACAGCTCCAATAATCAATTTTAAATATCCTCATATTTGGCTGACTTTGCTATTAGTTTATCAACAAATGGAGATCAACAAGAAATTTGTGAGAATTGCTATCACATTAGAATAACAGTTGAAATGGACCTCCTGGGTAGTCTAGTCCAACCCCCTGCACAATGCAGGAAATTCATAAATACCTACCTCCCCCTAAGTTCACAGGATCAGCATTGCTGTCAGATGACCATCTAGCCTCTGTTTAAAAACTTCCAAAGAAGGAGAGCCTACTACCTCCCAAGGAAGTCTATTCCACTGAGGAACTCTTCTATCAGGAAGTTCGTTCATCCTAATGTTTAGCCAAAAACTCTTTTGATTTAATTTCAGTCCATTTGATTTAATTTCACCCCATTTCTGGTCCAACCTTCTGGGGCAACAGAAAACAACTCTGCACTATTCTCTGTATGACAGCCCTTCAAGTGCTTGAAGATGGTGAGATCATATCACCTCTCTGTTGTCTCCTCTCCAGACTAAACATACCCAGCTCCTTCAACCTTTCCTTGTAGAGCTTGGTCTCCAGACCCCTTATAACCTTTGTTGCCCTCCTCTAGACATGTTCCAGCTTTTCTATATCCTTCTTAAATTGTGTTGCTAAAAACACAATACTCCAGGTGAGGTTTAACCAGAGCATAGTAAAGTGATATCATCACTTTGGATGATCTGGACACTATACTTGTGTTGATACAGCCCAAAATTGCATTTGCCTTTTTAACCACCACATCACACTGCTGACTCATGTTCAGTGTATGGTGCACTAAGACTCCTGGATCCTTTTCGCATATACTACTGCCAAGACAAATCTCCTCCATCCTATAATTATGCATTTGATTTCTCCTACCTAAATGCAGAACCTTACATTTATCTCTGTTAAATTTTATTGTATTGGTTTTAGCCCAGTTTCACATTCTGTCAAGATCATCCTGCATTCTGACTCTGCCTTCTACTATATTTGCTACCAGTGTTCCCTCTAAGCTGAGTTAGTGAGAGCTAACTCAAAGTTTTTAGCCTCCAACTCACACATTTTTGCCTTAGCTCAGGAAAAATGGCTTCACAACTTTAATGCCAGTAGCTCATGAAGTAGAATTTTTGCTCACAAGACTCCACAGCTTAGAGAGAGTATTGTTAGGTGCCCCTCCCAATTTAGTATCATCTGCAAATTTAATAAGTATTCCCTCTATTCCTTCATCCAAATAATTTATAAAGTTATTAAACAAAACAGGTCCCAGGACAGATCCTTGAGGCACTGCACTTGTCACTCCTCTCCAAGAGGATGAGGGACCATTCACAAGCACTCTTCAGGTGCAATTTGTCAACCAGTTACAGATCCACCTAACAGTAATAGGATCCAAACCACATTTTACCAACTTGTCAACAAGAATATTATGTGGAATCTCATCAAAAGCCTTACTGAAAGCAAGATAAACTATGTCTACAGCATTCCCCTGATCCAGCAAGGTAGTAACTTTCTCAAAAAATAGAGAGAGATAAGGTTAGTCTGACATGACTTGTTCCTGAGAAACCCATGCTGGCTCTTAGTAATCACAGCCATTTTCTCTAAATGCTCAAGGACTGACTGATGATTTGTTCTAAAACTTTTCCAGGTATTGACGTCAAGCTGACAGGTCAGTAGTTACCTGGATCTTCTTTTTTCTCCTTCTTGCACATTCCCCCACTATTGCTTTCTTCTCTCCCCCACTACTTCTCTCATACCTTTTCTCCCTTCTGCCACCTCTTTTTTTTACTCTCCCTTTCCTCTATACCTATCACTTCCTCACTCTTTTTGCCCTCTCACCCATCACTGTCATAAGAACATAAGAGAACATAAGAGAAGCCATGTTGGATCAGGCGAATGGCCCATCCAGTCCAACACTCTGTGTCATACAGTGGCAAAAAATTTTATATATACACACACACTGTGGCTAATAGCCACTAATGGACCTCTGCTCCATATTTTTATCTAAACCCCTCTTGAAGGTGGCTATGCTTGTGGCTGTCACCACCTCCTGTGGCAGTGAATTCCACATGCTAATCACCCTTTGGGTGAAGAAGTACTTCCTTTTATCCGTTTTAACCTGTCTGCTCAGCAATTTCATCGAATGCCCACAAGTTCTTGTATTGTGAGAAGGGGAGAAAAGTACTTCTTTCTCTACTTTCTCCATCCCATGCATTATCTTGTAAACCTCTATCATGTCACCCCGCAGTCGACATTTCTCCAAGCTAAAGAGTCCCAAGCGTTTCAACCTTTCTTCATAGGGAAAGTGTTCCAGCCCTTTAATCATTCTAGTTGCCCTTTTCTGGACTTTCTCCAATGCTATAATATCCTTTTTGAGGTGCGGCGACCAGAACTGCACACAGTACTCCAAATGAGACCGCACCATCGATTTATACAGGAGCATTATGATACTGGCTGATTTGTTTTCAATTCCCTTCCTAATAATTCCCAGCATGGCGTTGGCCTTTTTTATTGCAATCGCAATATGTTCAGTGAGTTATCTACCACGACCCCAAGATCTCTCTCTTGGTCAGTCTCTGCCAGTTCACACCCCATCAACTTGTATTTGTAGCTGGGATTCTTGGCCCAATTGTGCATTACTTTGCACTTGGCCACATTGAACCGCATCTGCCAAGTTGACGCCCACTCACCCAGCCTCAACAGATCCCTTTGGAGTTTCTCACAATCCTCTCTGGTTCTCACCACCCTGAACAATTTAGTGTCATCCGCAAACTTGGCCACTTCACTGATCACTCCCAACTCTAAATCATTTATAAACAAGTTAAAGAGCATGGGACCCAGTACCAAGCCCTCCGGCACCCCACTGCTTTCCGTCCTCCACTTTGAAGACTGCCCATTTATACTCACTCTCTGCTTCCTATTACTCAGCCAGTTTTTGATCCACAAGAGGACCTGTCCTTTTACTCCATGACTCTCAAGCTTTCTAAGGAGCCTTTGATGAGGAACTTTATCAAAAGCTTTCTGGAAGTCTCTTTCTGTTTCTGCTTCCCTACCTCATCACTTTTTCTCTCTCTTTCTGCCCCCGTTCCATCATTCTCTTTCTGCCCCCTATATTTTTTCCAGCAACCCAACTGCTTCCTCCCCTTCCTTCCCACAGCAGCTGTGACAACAGCTGTCTAGGAATCACAACAGATCTCCCAACTATAGAGATAAGTTCGCTCTTAGGGAAGCCTGCTTCAGGTTGAGAAGTTCCTGGAGATTTGAGTATGGAGCCTTGGGAGGGTGATGTTTGGGAAGGAAAGCAGCCTCAACAGGGTATAATGCCACAGACTCATTATACCATGCTGAGGCCTCTTCCCTCCCCAAAACCTGCAGCCCTCAAATTTCAATGCTTCAGAGCATGTGCAACCCCTCCCCCAATAAAATTAATCTTCAATGTGATTGTGAACTGATGGAACTATGGTGGTGGGGGGGAATGAGGAGGAAGAGAGATTGGATTTATACCCCTACCTTCACTTGGAGTCTCAGAGTGGCTAACAATCTCCTTTGCCTTCCCCTCCCCACAGCAGACACTCTGTGAGGTAGGTGGGCTGAGAGAGCTCTTCAAGAGCTGCTCTTGAGCAGAATAGCTCCGAAAGAACTTGTGACTGACTCAAGGTCACACCAGCAGGTGCATGTGGAGGAGTGGGGAATCAAATCTGGTTTTCCCAGATTAGAGTATGTGCTCCTAGCCACTATACCAAACTGTCTCTGAACATATAAGTATGCACTGATTTCACCAATAGTGTGATCATTAAAACTGGCACAACATCCACAAAAACCTGAAAGGCAGCTGCAGTCTGGAAAAAGCCTCATTCAAGAATACTCAGTGAGCTTCATGGCAGACTTGAATTCAGGTCTCCACAGTTTCAGCCCAATATTCTAACCAACAATGGATCTCTTTGAGACCACCCATTCATACTTGCAAGTCATCTGATTGTGCATGCATATGTGAACCAAGCTTTGTACAGCTTCACAGGGACCTCGGTTAGCATCAGACAGCTGAAGGAATTCTTTGCTTAAACTCCCCTCCCCCAGTTGCTTCTCTCACATGAACTAGGTTCAAATTACAAGGATTTCATTAGTTCTTAAGTCCTCACTGATTTTTTCAGGCATAAAAATGTGCAACTAAATGTGTAGAACCATCTTTTCCTCCCTTCAATCTTTTTATGACCATATCTGAAGACACTTTATATAAATAATACTAAACAGAACTTTTAAGGCAAAGTATTCATCCCAAATATTTGTGTGTGTGCATCTTGGCAAGGATTAACAATTTAAAGGATTAACACTTTATATAAATAATACTAAACATAACACAAACTATTCATTCCCATTTTTTGTGTGGGAATTGGTAAAGATTAACTTTATCTAATGCCATCACAATCACCAACTCAAATAAATAAAATGGTGTATAAGTCTATGTATACTAAAGCGTAAGTGTCAAGCATGGTGAAATTCCATTGATAATTGATTGTTATAGTGTCCTGCCTGAACCTGGTCTGGGAAGTATCATGGAGGACCTAGCCTTACTAGCTTTGTTATTCTTTCCCTTCCCCCCTTCTTGCTTTATTGCCTAAATGCTAGAAGTAGTGAGAAACGAAATTAACTTGAGAAGCCATAATCAGCACCTTCCCATACATTCCTGGTAGGGAGTGTGAGACATCTGGGGAAAGCAAGGACAGAGTTCTGATAACTCTGTGAGAACGTAGACATTTATGATAGTTTATGTGTGAGAGCTACCCCGCACCCTCATCCCTTAGAATCCTTTTGAAGTAAGCCTTAAAAGTATTGTATCAATGTATATCCAGGATTACTCTCAAGAAACTGTTACACAGAAAGTATCAGTTTATCAATAAACGTAGTCTTTGTATCAACTTCAACTCATCATTGAACCCGCATGCTTGACAGTAAGTCTGTTTTCAAAAGTCTGTTTTCATACCATCAATTTAAACAGGAAATATTTAAGTCACAAACTACTTTCCTAGTGGAATTTACCCATCTTTAAGGTTGCTGCACCATGACCAGATTTTGTGAATTAATGTTACCCAGAGTTTGAATTCCATTATGATATGAATATAAGACCACCATCTCATCATAATCTGAATTTATATTCATTTGATAATTCTACACCTGGTTCCTTTACATGGTCAGGGTATTGTGTACTTATTCTAATTGTTTCAATTTCATTTATAATGTCGCTTTTGCAGCACCTGGTAGATTCACAGACTATTCTAAGTCATTCTCCTATCCTACATATAAAAAAATCACATCCTGAATATAATAAAAAGTGATGTTTAGCCCCATTGATTCAAGTCTATTAGTGCAATCCCATGCATGTGTCCTCAGAATTTCATCCCATTTTTCTCAGTAGACCCTACTCCCAGATAAGTGGGGGCACAGGATTGCAATATAGGAGTTCAGTGGCTGTTCACACATGCTGAATAAAGGATTTTCAGTCCACTTTCCGTGTACTTTAGTGATTTTGCCAACAGATCTTTCTGTTTCACACTAAAATCCAGTTGCAAAGCAGACTGAAAGTGAATTGAAAGTGCATTATTCAACATATGTGTAAGCAATTAAATCAACTATGTAGTCAAGCTGAAACTGATTGCTGGCAGAGCTGGCTTGCTACTGCCTCCCTCTGCACAGGGTTGTATCGCACCCATGGAAATGGTGCTCCCAAGGAAGTGGCCCAAGCTCCAATGAGATCAAGCTAGTCTGGGCTATTGGAGCTGCTATTCAGCCTCCTGCTGCTTCACTTTTCCAGCCAGCCCCATCAAGGGCTTGATCCCCACTGGAGTTCCTTCATGAGCAATTTCCCCACCATCCTTTGACAGTGTTTCTCTCCACCACCTGGTGTCTCTAAGCATGGGATAACTCTGCATTCATTAGCAGGGCCAAGCGTGCAAGTGCTGTTCTTGCCATCTCACACAGGACAAAAGTCTGCAGACAGCTTCACAGGGCTGCTTAGCACTCCCCCAAGCCCAGCATGCCTGTCACATGGTAGTACCTTCCCACGCAACCTAACACCAGAGCTGGAATAGAGGGAAGGGGGGGGGGGCAGCCACCTGTTCAGAACCCAGGGATTCAGGGCTCTCTTTGGGGCTCAGATGGAGAGTTTCATGCCAGCAAAAAACCCCCAAACAGAAGCTGTTTTTCCAGCAGCTGGACAGGGACCTCTTGGCTCACTCCCCTCTGGTACATCCCTCACTACTGAGTGCCTGCAGCATGGTCAGGATTTGAACTGATAATCAGAGATCAAAAGCACATCCACACACACAAACTTCCAGATGGTTCCAAATGCAACAGAACAGAGTTCACACATTCTAGAAAGTGCCATCAAGCCATGCAGCTGCATGTGTGAACTAGCAAATGTCTTTGGCAGCGGCTGCTTCTACCACAGATGCTCCATAAGAGCAAGAAAAGGTAGTAATAATCCCTGACAACAGCATGCCCTGTGTGTTTCACCAGGCTCTACAAGAAATTCCACCACCCACCCACTCCCTGCAAGCCAGGCTGGTACTTGGGGAGCATTAGCTCTTTTACTACCCGCTGCCAAAAAGAAAAGGAATACCCGGGACATTTCCACCACAACCCAGGGAAGCAATGATGAGGATAGCACTCAAAGCACCTCCTTGAGGAGGCTGCATCTGCCTGCCAGTGGCTGGAGAAGTTATTACAACCACACACACACACGGATGGAATCCAAGCCCTTTCCTACTGGTTATCATATGGTCGAGGTGTGTAAACGGCCTCCAGTCTCAAGCCCCCTCCGCCCCAAAGAGAGCCCTGACATCTCCAGAGGCGACCCCTGCCTCCCGCACCCTAGAACCACTTCGGAAGCGCCCCCGGCATCCCTCCGAGGCCAGCGGCTGCCCGCCCTTTCATTCCCCCCAGCTGGGTGCCTTTCTCCAGTCTAACTGAAGTCTGAATTGTAACTGACCTTTGGGTGGCTGGAAACTCTCGGGATCTCGCTTTCCCTTTCCCGAGCCGCCGCCGCCGCCACTCTCGCCACTTTGCAGAATCGTCCTCTCACCTTCGGGAGGCGGCCGGGCGGCTTCGATCAGCAGCGGGCTGCTGGGCGGAGGTGATGCGAATGGCTGACTGAGCTCTCTCGGCCGTTCCGGCGCAGCAGCCGGGCTTTATCCTTCTCCTTCTCGGGCGGGGAGGGGGGAACGACGAGTTGCTGCAAGGGTGAGCGGGGGGGGGGGGGGCGGGGGGAGGACGGAACGTGAGAAAGTCCCCGAGAGGGAGAAACGCTTGGGAAACCGGGCGGGGGGGGGGGATCGCTTTAGGGTGTGTTGCCTCCCGCGACGACTTCCCTCGTTCCTTGGGCAGCCTCTGCCAGTACTCTTTCTTCCGCCGTGAACTCTGCACGGTGCCCCAGCACCAGACACGCTTGCCTATGGCCCTCCCGGAAGCTCCCCTTCCCCCCACAACCCTCCCGGACTTTGGAGGGTGACTGTTCTCCAGCGATCCCACTGAATTCCCACTAGGCTGAGGGTTGGAACAGAAAGGCACCCTCAAGCAAATCCTTCCCCCTGAAAGTCACAGCCAGACTCCCTCTGTTGTCCCAACCGCAATACAGAAAGGCCTCAACCTTGTGAACTATCCAAGGTCCTGTCAAGGTCACTGGTGGTCACCCCCTGCAAAGTGTAAACCTCCCCCCCCCCCCCCAGTTCTTGAACAACATGGCTTGGATTAAGAAAAAAATAATCTAGAACCTCCTGGAGTATAAACCGAATCAGTGTTATATTGCAAATGTGAGGGTGAGACAGTGGTTTGTTGGACTTTATCTTGTGAGTTCACAGGGGATGTGAAATTTGAATCCAGGTGTTCCAAAATCACTTACAATCCATACAGAAGGCTAGCCTTCTAGATTATCCAGGCCCCACACTTTCAGGCAACAACTAAGAGCATGCTCAAAAGTGCAACATTTGACTCAGATTCTTTTGAACTAAGGGCAATTAGCAAGATGGGAAACATGAAGAACCTTTCAAAATCATTTATCCAAAATCAACAGTGTCTGATTTGCTTTGCTTGCATGTTCAAGTAACAACGAAGAGATCTCCAGCTTGGGGCCTGAGAGAGAGCCAGTTTGGTGTAGTGGTTAAGTGCATGGACTCTTATCTGGGAGAACCGGGTTTGATTCCCCACTCCTCCACTTGCGCCTGCTGGAATGGCCTTGGGTCAGCCATAGCTCTGGCAGAGGTTGTCCTTGAAAGGGCAGCTGCTGTGAGAGCCCTCTCCAGCCCCACCCACCTCACAGGGTGTCTGTTGTGGGGGAGGAAGGTAAAGGAGATTGTGAGCCGCTCTGAGACTCTTCGGAGTGGAGGGCGGGATATAAATCCAATATCTTCTTCAACAGTACTTGACAATGTGCTTTATGGTATCCAGTCCTGGCTTTTCTTCAGAGGTGCTTCAGAAGAGCCCACTAAGAGGCATCACATTTGTGTCTGCCCTGGGGAGCACCCACTTGGAAAACAGCTATGACTCTATGACCATTACAGGAGGATGGCTTGCAGCCTTGCAACATTTTGTGGAAACTTTTGACCTGCCCATGGCAGTAATTTTGCCTGCAGCCTATTCTTAAATTACAAAAATGCCCCCAAACTGAACCAGATTGAAGACCACTGCTTTTAAAGAGCTAGCCTAGATGTCTTGTTGCTTTGAGACTTGTGCTTTCATTCCATCCCAGGCTGGCTGATGGCATAAAATAGGGTTGGTATGCTAGATGGAAATTATAGGGAAACATAGTGAATCTAATAAGAATGTTTGCTGTGGTGAAGGAATGAACATCCCTGGAACGTTTGTGTAAACAGGGATTGTCACTAGAATTAGAGTAGTGGCTTAGGCAAATCAATATTCTCTCAATCACAGTCCTCTTCTGTGATAATAATGTTGGCCAACTGTAGAGTGTAGTTATAAGGATTATTGTGCTGGTTTATATGAAATGTTTCCTTCAGGACCATGCCAGGGTCTATGCCAGTGTTTCCCATTTGCAGGGTTGTGACCCGGTACCGGACCACAGAAGCCTCACTACCAGGTCACAAGAAAAGCCAAAGCTAGCCCCGCCCCCAGCAAAGCATGACCTCTGCTCTGCTTCCTTTCTTCATCTCTCTGTTGTGCAGAAAAAAGCTAGCCTTGAAGACTGACACAGGCTGCAAAGCCTGCTCTCCATCTGGCTTCCTTCCTTCCCCCATCTCTCTGTTGTGCAGAGAAAAGTTAGCCTTGAAGACTGACACAGGCTGCGAAGCCTGCACTCCGTTTGGCTTCCTTCCCCTGTCTCTCTGTTGTGCAGAGAAAAGCTAGCCTTGAAGACTGACACAGGCTGCAAAGTCTGAGCTCTGTTTGGCTTCCTTCCTTCCCCCATCTCTGTGTTGTGCAGAAAGGAGCTGGGCTGCTTCTCCTTCCTTCTCCCCCCCATTTTTACCAAATGACTCCTGGGCAGAATTGTTGCTGACTGATGTCACCTGATGGTGAGGAAGGCTTTATTTTCTTTGCCCCCCCCCTCTTTTTTTCTTTCCCTGCAAGTGATGCTCTGTCTGTATACTTGGTGCTGGGAGGGGGGAAAGCAACAGTGGGAGGGCTTCTAGTGCCCTGGCCCCACCGGTGGACATTCTGGAAGTGACATCACAGGAAAAGATGGAGTTCTGGTTCAGTGTACCCCAGAAGTAACATCACTTGGCACTTGACACCACAGGAAATGACATAATTCCTGTGTCCTGGCTCCACCTTCAAAGTCTCCTGGCTCCACCCCCAAATTTTAGTGGGTCACGAAGGAGAAGTGTAAAAATAACCGGGCTGCAGGAAAGAAAAGTTTGGGAAACCCTGGTCTATGCCACAAACTGATATTAGAAAGTTGTTTAAGTGACTCTCATATATTCAGTTAAGAGAATGGATACTGAACCAGAAAAATCAAGTCTAGGGGTTTCAAGCACATTCGTTACAAGGGCCAGATCTGACATAAATGGGACTCAGCTTAGAGGAAACACTGGTAGCAAATACAGTAGAAGACAGAGTCAGGATACAGGATGGTCTTGAAAGGATGGAAAAGTGGGCTAAAATCAATCAAATGAATTTTAACAGGGATAAATGTAAAGTTCTGCATTTAGGTAGGAAAAATCCAATGCATGGCTATAGGATGGGGGAGACTTGTCTTAGCAGTAGTATGTACGAAAAGGATCTAGGGGTCTTAGTGGATCATACGCTGAACATGAGTCAACAGTGTGATGTAATGGCTAAAAAGGCAAATGCAATTTTGGGCTGCATCAACAGAAGTATAGTGTCTAGATTATGTGAAGTGATTGTATCGCTTTACTCTGCTCTGGTAAGACCTCACCTGGAGTATTGTGTTCAGTTTTGGGCACCAAATTTTAAGAAGGATATAGACAAGCTGGAACGGGTCCAGAGGAGAGTGATGAAGATGGTGAGGGGTCTGGAGACCAAGTCCTATGAAGAAAGGTTGAAGGAGCTGGGGATGTTTAGCCTGGAGAGGAGCCGGCTGAGAGGTGATATGATCACCATCTTCAAGAACTTGAAGGGCTGTCATATAGAGGATGGTGTGGAATTGTTTCCTGTGGCCCCAGAAGGTAGGACTAGAACCAATGGGTTGGAATTAAATCAGAAGAGTTTCCAACTCAACTTTAGGAAGAACTTCCTGACCGTTAGAGCTATTCCTCAGTGGAACAGGATTCCTCAGGAGGTGGTGGGCTCTCCTTTTTTGGAGGTTTTTAAACAGAGGCTACATGGCCATCTGACAGCAATGAAGATCCTGTGAATTTAGGGGGAGGTATCTGTGAGTTTCCTGCATTGTGCAAGGGGTTAGACTAGATGACCCTGGAGGTCCCTTCTAACTCTATGATTCTATGTCTTCTTCTATGAAAGCCTTTTAAAACCTACATACTGGGCCTAATCCAGCAAAAGTTAGGCAAAACTAATCCCGTTTGAGAATGTAGTACCGCAGCCAGTTTTTATTAGATTGTGTCCACTGAACCTGGCTTAGATCCATAAAAACATTTCACGGAAGGCAAAATGATGCACATTCTTCTGTGCTTTCATTTGCCAACATCATGTATACTAAAACTGTACTGAACTCCAAGGATTAACACAACACTGCAATGAGAGGCAGGTCTGGGAAATTAGTGATCTGAGCTAGGCTGGAGTGTCTCCATGCTGCTCAGGACTTTCAGGTTTGCAGCATAAGCAGTCAGAGCATCTACTCGCAGCTGCCAGATTTCCCAAGGGATATTGTATTAGTGCCAGTGAAAAGATTGTTGCTATCAGATGGTTGCTGGCTTCAAGCTTCATTTCACATTATTCAGTAAGAATCAGAACACTAGAAAAGTACATCAGTGACATTTGGTTTTGCATATTCCTATTGTAACAGCGCTGAAGCATTCTTCTAGAGCTCAGGCTACTGTGCTGCTCAAACTAAGGCAACATTGCAGCCTGAAGGATTATTAAATTTGTTACCTGCCTGACACATCAATTCTAAGAAATGGGGCAATAAAACAGCTATGTGGAATTACTCAGGTACTGAGTATGGGTATGGAAGGCCATATAAGATATAGTGGAGACAGAAGGAAGAACTGAATACTACTCATATGCTTGCTGCTTCCCTATATAAAATCTGACCAGTCTATTGATTTGTAAGCAAAACACTGTTGCAACCACTTCAAACAACTCTTTGATGGTAGTGGAGTGGAATCAGGGTGCACATGTGAAACTGAAATCAGGGGTGACATAACGGTTTCCTTCCATGTTACGCATTTTACTTTCAGCAACCCAGAATGAATGAATGAATGAACAAATAAATCACAATAGTTCATTAAAAAAGAAACCTTATGAGAACTGCAACTATCCAGACTGTTGCAATCAAGTACCCATGAGTGGCTTAACAAAAGACAGCATGAATAAAAATAATTATGGACTGATGAAAAATGCGGTGGATCCAACCAAACTCCAAATAAGCCTTCCACCACCCTAAGGAGCCTTCCTAGGTTGGAGGAGGGCTTCAATTTTTGTTCAGTAAAGTAAGAGGAGAGGATTTACCCTAATATAGAAGAACTGCCATGGGATCAAAGAGTTGTGTGGATGGGCCAGGGATAAAGCCAGAGGTCCCACCTTTTCTGAACATGTGGGCACCTTTGGGATTCTGATCCAAGGATGTGGCTGCCACAAGAGGTGGAGCCAGTCACAGACTGTCAGGGAGTGAGGTCAGGCATAATTCTAATACTAACACTTTAATATTCCATGCATCATCTCTGTTTAACAGGATGCCTTTTAAAATGTACATGTGGTTTAAAAATATTTTCTTGTATGGACAGAACTTACCATTGGTTTTAAAGTGAAGTTCCTTGTGCAGTGGTGGTAGCTGCTACCAAAACAACTTTTAAAATATCTGCATAACAATCAGATTTCCAATGGCCAGTCAGAAGTCCTGCTGAGGAACAGGCCCATCTGGTCCCATGCAGGCATGGCGTGTGGGGTTCTGGTACCTGAGGCAGAACCCCAACATGCGCCCCCCCCCCCCCCGGGAAAAAAGTTTTTGCTTTCGTGCGTCACCTCTGGGTGACATCATCATGTTGTGTGCACTAGCTTCACACGCAAGAGCGAAAACTTTTCTTCCGAAGGGGCGCATGTTGGGGGTCTGCCTCGGGTGCCAGAACCCCATTACACCGGGCACTTGGGCTTTCTTTCCCCAGCGTCCTCAGAGGACGCTGGAGAAGGGAAGTGCTGCTGTTTCTTGGTTCTGAGGGATTGGGGGAGTGGCTTCGATCCCTCAGAGCCTAAAGAACTTGGCACTTCACTTCCCCATAGCCCTAGGAGGATGCTGGGGAAGGAAAACACCATTGTTTCTGGGCTGTGTGGCATCGGCAGAGCTCCTCCAATCCCTCAGAGCTAAAAGAGCTCAGCATTTCACTTCCCCAGTGCCCTCGGAGGATGCTGGAGAGGGGAAGCGCCACTTTTTCTTGGCTCTGAGGGATTGGGAAAGCTTCTCTGATCCCTCAGAGTTGAGGAAAAATGAGCCAAGTGGGGAGGGGGTGCCACCCCCTGACCCTGGTGGGAGCTGTCACTCTAGGCAATTGCCTAGTTCACCAACTCCCATGCACCAGCCTTAGTCCCATGCAGTTTCTACAAACACCTAATGGATGCCAGGAAAAGTGTTAGTGCATACCATGGTTCTCATGGACACCATGTTGGAGAACCCTGAGTTGAGCCATTTATGAGTTGCTAGTTAGTCCTAAGAAATTCTGGGCAATTTACCAGGACTGCTGTGTGTGTGTAATAATCCAGTATTACATAGACCGCCTTTTAAGCACCAGTTGTTTCTCTTGCTTTCTCTATGCATCTGTCACATTTTCTTTTGTTGTTCTGCATTCCTCCTTGCTTTCAACTTGGATTATCTTTTTCATTTTCCATTGATTTTTGTCCCTTCAGCTCTCAGTTCACTTCCTGTTTGTTGTATCCCCAGCTTTTATGAGACCTTTTCCTCAGAAGCAGTTGCTCCTCCCTCAGGCTTCCTTCCCACCAGTTGCTGCGCAGCTGCATTTTTACTCACGTCTCTCTCCAATTCCCTCTGCATCTTCCTGCTCTCTAAAAAACAAGATCCTGGGCTCTTATTTCACTTAAGTTTTTTAATTTTATTTTTTCCCACCTCCTACTCTCTCCTGAAAGGGAAAAAAAAACAGTTGTGGAGAAATTGCAAGGGGTGGGGGAAAGGAGAGAACTTTTGCATTATTTTCAGTCTGATCAAGTAAGTGGTTACCAGGTACACAAAGGTGAATACCAAGCTGCCTTTTGAAACATCAGCAACTGACTTTCATCCTCCACATCCCAGCTCCAAGCCTCCTCCTGCTCCACAGATGTTTCAAAAGGCAGCTTGGTGTTACACACACACACATGTGGCCAACAGTCACAGCTTGCAATGCCAGTGTCAGTGGGTTCTACAATGCATTTTGTACGTTCAACATGTTTCCCCATACTATGAGATTGTGCGACTCTTTCCCATTTTCACTGTGGCTGAAAACACAGCAGAAAATCCCCTAGTGTTCAGCAATATGGAAAACAAGGCTTTGTAGCTGCTTGTACATTTCAGAAAAAGTATAGTCAGTTTCAAGAGTGGACTTCCCCTCTTTTGCCTGCATTCCTTTTGCCTGCTAAAAAGTATGCACAAAACCTGAACCATGAGGATTTAAATGGGAGGTGCTTGATGAATGGTACAGTGCAGCTGCAACATAACAACAGCATGAGGTTAAAAACAACTTTGGACACCCCCTCCCCACATGTCACTCCAATTAAGAGAAACTGTTTTGTTGTTGTTGCAACTGCAGAATAAATGCACAGAAATACACTGGAGAAAAAGGAACAGCACATACAGCAGGCACACAAATCCAAAGTCAAGCTTAAAGGCTTGACTGCTTGGATTCTCTGCAGTAAGCTGTCAGTGCATAAAGGGCCTAAGCCCACCGGGAAGCATCAAATGCTACACAGAGGGAATGTGAAAGTTAAAAAGCATCAGGGAGAGGTCTAAAGAAATACAGCAACAATTCAAAGGAGAGCTTGCTGCAGTGATGCCTCCCTAATGGTAAAGGAGTGATGATATCTAGTGCTTCATTCTTTAAATGGCATCAATGCTGTGTGAAAGTCATACCCCTAGCTCCCAAATGTGGGAAGGCTGGTAACAGTAACTGAGTTACTGTTAACAGAATTGTATACATACTTACAAGAACCTTAGCTTCAGGTAGGTAGCTGTGTTGATCTGAAGCAGTAGAACAAAGCTGGAGTCCAGTGGCACCTCCAAGACCAACAGAGTTTTATTCAAGATCATAGAATCATAGAGTTGGAAGGGACCTCTAGGGTCATCTAGTCCAACCCCCTGCACAATGCAGGAAACTCACAAACACTTCCCCCTAAATTCACAGGATCTTCATTGCTGTCAGATGGCCATCTAGCCTCTGTTTAAAAACCTCCAAGGAAGGAGAACCCACCACTCCTGAGGAAGCCTGTTCCACTGAGGAATCACTCTAACGGTCAGGAAGTTCTTCCTAATGTTGAGCCGGAAACACTTTTGATTTAATTTCAACCCATTGGTTCTAGTCCTACCTTCCGGGGCCGCAGAAAACAATTCCACACCATCCTCTACATGACAGCCCTTCAAGTACTTGAAGATGGCGATCATATCACCTCTCAGCCGCCGCCTTTCCAGGCTAAACATCCCCAGCTCCTTCAGCCTTTCCTCATAGGACTTGGTCTCCAGACCCCTCACCATCTTTGTCACCCTCCTCTGGACCCGTTCCAGCTTGTCTATATCCTTCTTGAAATGTGGTGCCCAAAACTGAATACAGTATTCCAGGTGAGGTCTTACCAGAGCAAAGTAAAGCGATACCATCACATCACGTAATCTGGACACTATACTTCTGTTGATACAGCACAAAATTGCATTTGCCTTTTTAGCCACCATATCACACTGTTGACTCATGTTCAGCATATGAGCCACTAAGACCTCTAGATCCTTTTCGTACATACTACTGCTAAGACAAGTCTCCCCCATCCTATAACCATGCATTGGATTTTTCCTAACCTAAATGCAGAACTTTACATTTATCCCTGTTAAAATTCATTTGATTGATTTTAGCCCAGTTTTCCAGCCTGTCAAGGTCATCCTGTTTCTGTCTTCTTCTGTGTTTGCAACCCCTCCCAATTTAGTATCATCTGCAAATTTAATAAGATATGAGCTTTCATGTGCATGCATGCTTATTCCGATAAGAGTCTTAGTAAAACCACCATATGCCAACTTTTCACAAAGATGCTGAATAATTCTGCCGTGTGAATCTTAAAAGACTTCAAAGATGTATGTGCAATCCTCTTAGAAAAGCAACCCAAGAACCCTCAAATGAATGATAACAAACCTGATGGCAGCATGAGAGCAGGAGTGCTGGCCCTAACTTACAAGAGGCCACCTTTGTGGCCTGGAACCTGGAGTGGGACAAGGAAGGCAGGCTGTCAGCTTCCTGCTCAATGGCTGCTGGTATGTGGATAAGGCCATGCTCTTGGGCTGCTCTGAGGCCTGTGCAGCCTTTGAAACCTTCAGCACCTTCCTTGAGTGGGTGGTTAAGGCCTGGACTAGCAGCCCAGCACTATCTAAACGATTTCTTATTCATTGGCCCTTTTGGGTCTCAACTATGCAACATGGCTCTGTGCATTCCAAAGGTGAGAGTCCCCCAAGCCCACAGCAAGACTGAGGTCCCCGCATCCCACCTCACCTACTTGGACATACTACTGGGTTCAGTTCAAGGTACTTCCCACCTCCCCAAGGATAGGCTGTCAGCCCTTAGGGCTCTGCTGGAGCAGGATATTGACCACACATACACACAAAAAGGCATGCTCAAAGTATTACAGGCACTCCTCAGTCACCTCAATTTTACTTCTAGGATTGTGTCCTCAGGCACAACTTTTATGCTTGGTTTGCTCCGGCCATCACTGATGTTTCAGCCCCTCACCATCACCTGTGGCATGTGGGAGGATCTGCATATTTGGCTTAGTTTCTTGGCCAACTTTAACAGTGTCTCATTTGGCAGACAGCCATATCCTCTGGTTATTTCCTTACAGGTGGACTCAGATGTGGCAGGCAGGCTGAGTTTCAGAGTTTATTTTTCAGGATGGTGGTGCCCTCAGTGCTGGCCCCCTCACTGAGCAAGAACCAGCATTCTCAAGCCCCTAACCTTCTTTGAATTATTTTCAATTTCGTGGCAGTCACCATTTGGTGCAATATTTTCCAGAACAGGCATATACTTTTCTAGTGTGATAACCAGGCTGTTGTCAATGTGATTAATCAGCAGTCTTCTTACTGTGAGCAGATCATGCAGTTGGTCTGCGGGTTCATCCTGACATGCCTCATGGGAAGCATCTCTTTCTCAGCCCAATATGTTGCAGGTGCCAGTAAGGACATCATGGACACCTTGTCTTGATTTCAGGAGGTTTCTAGCACTGGCCCCAAAAGTGAATTACCACCTGGAACACTTCCTGGAGGAGCTTTGGATGTTTGGCAATGAGTGATCATTCAAGGAGTATTTGAGCCCATTGCCTCCTCCATCCAATGGTATTATAGCTGCACTTTTCTTTTCAGCCATTTTCAGCTTCTGCAGGTTGCACTTTGCCAGCCTTCAAAGTGCTGGCCCTCTGCCACCTGGCATGTCTCAAGGAACATGGCCTTGAGACTAGAACACCTGGTGGCTATTTCTTTCCAGGGCTTTTTCTGTAGCAGGAACTCCTTTGCATATTAGGCCGCACACCTCTGATGTAGCCAATCCTCTGAGAATTTACAGGGCTCTTAGTACAGGGCCTACTGTAAGCTCCAGAAGGATCGGCTACATCAGGGGTGTGTGGCCTAATATACAAAGGAGTTCCTGCTACAAAAAAATTCGTTCTGTAGTAAAGCTCTGGGGTTCAATGATCCATGTAATCAGGGCTTTTTTTGTAGCAGGAACTCTTTTGCATATTAGGTCACAAACCCTGATGTAGCTAATGCTCCTGGAGCTTATAGCAGGCCCTGTACTAAGAGCCCTGTAAGCTCTTGGAGGATTGGCTACATCGGGGTGTATGGCCTAATATGCAACGGAGTTCCTGCTACAAAAAAACCTTGTGAGTAATTCCTTTATTGCTCCATGTGCAACTGAGGACATAAGAACATAAGAGAAACCAAGCTGGATCAGGCCAATGGCCCATCCAGTCTAACACTCTGTGTTGCACAGTGGCAAAAAAAACAAACAACAGACACCATCAGGAGGTCCATCAGTGGAGCCAGGACACTAGAAGCCCTCCCACTGCTGCTGCATCAAGCACCAAGAATACAGAGCATCACTGACCCAGACAGAGAGTTCCAACAATATGCTGTGACTAATAGCCACTGATGGACTTCTGCTCCATGTTTATCCAATCCCCTCTTGAAGCTGCCTATGCTTGCAGCTTGGGGGTTGGAGAAGGTCCTCATCTCTGGAACCCAATGCCTGTGTAAGCCCATCACTATGCAGGTGCACTCTGGCCGTGTCTGTCAGCAGTCACAAGTGTGTTAATCGGCCTTTGAGGCCATCTTCAGGGCAGCTTTCACACTGAACTTTTCTGGGGTCTTGAACTGTAGTGAGCTGTTGGCACCTTCACACAGGGTTAACTCAGGGCAGGCCCTGGCCTTGCAAGCTGTCTCAGTGCAGGACTCCAAGCTCTGGATCATGCTATGTCTGTCCAAGATGGACCAGCGCAGCGGGGCTTTCAGATTCCTTTTTCAATCTATGCCAAGGAACCTGCCCTGCCTGGTCTCCTGCATAACAAATTACCTTGTCATTAGGCCCTCTGCTCCAGGCACCTTCCTCATTCATGCTGATGTCATCTGCCTATCAAGATGTTTGTGAGCATAATGCACAAGTGCCTCTCAGCAATGGGCCTTTCCCCTACTGCATGCAGCATCCACTTTTTTTGCAACTGAGCTGCCACTGTTGCTGTGGAAATTAGTAAGTAAGTAAGTAAGTAAAATTTTATTTGTATCCCGCCCTCCCCTGCCAAGCAGGCTCAGGGCGGCTAACAACAACAAAAGACAACAATACATTAGTAAACAATTACATTAATACACATTAAATTAATCTTAAAAACCAGTTGATACATTAATTAAAAACCATTATTAATCTGATTACATTAAACTAAGTTACATTAATTAAATCTAACCATAATTATTGTCGTTGACGCTATCTATCAGTTGGTATCAATGGCGAATTTCCTTGTTGTGCACTTGTGATTCAGCTATTCGGAAACGCCAGTTTAAAGAGGGTGGTCTTGCAGGCCCTGCGGAACTGATCGAGGTTCCGCAGGGCCCGCACCTCCTCTGGGAGCTGATTCCAAAGATATGGGGCTGCAGAAGAAAAGGCCCGTGTGCGGGTGTTCTGGAGCTTGATTTCTTTTGGCCCAGGGGTAGTCAATCTGTTTTTTCCTGCTGACCTCAGTGCTCTCTGGGGCTCGTACGGGGAGAGACGGTCCTTCAGGTAGGCCAGTCCTCGGCCATATAGGGCTTTAAAGGTAATGACCAGCACTTTGTACTGGACCCGGTATACAATCGGTAGCCAGTGCAGTTCGCGTAGCCCGGGCCATATATGTTCCCATCTTGGGAGACCAAGAAGCAGTCTGGATGCCACGTTCTGCACTAGTTGTAACTTCCGGGTCCGGCACAGAGGCAGCCCCATGTAGAGGGTGTTACAGTAGTCCAATCTTGAGGTGACCGTCGCAAGGATCACCATTGCTAGGTCCTGGCGCTCTAGGAAAGGGGCCAACTGCCTCGCCCGCCTCAGATGGAAGAATGCTGACTTGGCAGTGGCTGTTATCTGGGCCTCCATTGATAGTGAAGGCTCCAGTAAAACACCCAGACTCTTCACCCGCTGCGCCGCCTTTAGTGGCGCACCGTCGAAGGTCGGGAGAGATATTTCCTTCCCCAGAGTGCCACGACCCACACAGAGAACCTCTGTATTCGCTGGGTTTAGCTTCAGCCCACTCAGTCTAAGCCACGTTGCAACAGCCCGTAAAGCCTGGTCCAGGTTCCCCGGGGCGGAGGCGGGCCGTCCGTCCATTAGCAGATAGAGCTGGGTGTTGTCTGCATATTGATGACAACCCAGCCCAAACCTCTGGGCAATCTGGGCAAGGGGGCGCATATAGATGTTAAATAACATCGGGGAGAGAACTGCTCCCTGAGGCACCCCACAGTCTAGTGTGCGCCTCTGGGATCGTTCACCCCCCAATCGCCACCCTTTGTCCCCGACCCATGAGGAAGGAGGAGAGCCATTGTAGAGCCAACCCCCTAACCCCTATGTCGGCGAGGCGGTGGATCAGCAGCCGATGGTCGACCGTATCAAATGCAGCCGACAGATCTAGTAACATCAGCACTGCTACACCGCCTTGATCCAGTTGCCGTTGGAGGTCATCTACCAAGGCGACCAGAACCGTCTCCGTCCCGTGGCCCGGCCGGAAACCAGACTGGCAGGGGTCTAGGACAGAAGCGTCATCTAGAAATCTCTGTAGCTGCAACGCCGCTGCCCTCTCGATAATTTTACCTAAGAATGGTAAATTAGACACCGGTCGGTAGTTTGCCAATTCGGCTGGGTCTGCTGTAGATTTTTTCAAAAGGGGGCGGACCAAGGCCTCTTTCAAAGGTGTTGGAAAACGCCCCTCTAAGAGGGATCTATTTATGATCTGCCTGTTGATAAGATCAGGGCCATCAGTTGCTAGTGCTCCTCAGCTTACCAGGCCTACATATACCCTCAGCCCCGGTAGCTCAATAACATGTGAAACTGACAGCTCCTGCAGGCCTGCACAAATCCATCTGGATCATCAGGCATAGCATCATCTTCTGGGCAGGGAAATTTGCAGCATCCTCATGATGTGGCAATTCGAGACTGCAGTTCACCTGGATGGGGCACAGAGGAATGTGCAGGGCCCCTCTATTAACGATGTCTGTCCAAGTCTTCTGTCTCAGCCTGTCTGATGCCATGATCATTCAACTCAGTGAAAACAAGCTTCCCATCCCAAAAGGGGCCATGCTGTCACATTCCATGATGACCATGGACCTTCAGCTCCTCACCTCAAGGTTCCTGAACATGACATTGCTGTGGTCAGAGCTGCTGGAGCATTGCAAGTGGTGTGGGCTGTTGCACCTGACGCAGTCGACTTGGCAAGGAGGAAGGCTTGTAAGGCAGCAGGGAGGTTCATAAAATCCACAGGCAGTTTTGTTAACATTTTGTGGACATATTATTAAGGCAGACTGCCCTCTTCAGGGCTGACAGGGTTCACCTCTCAGAGTGAACCTTGGGAAGCCTCAGCGAGGTCTGGATGGCAGTGGGCATGCTTAGAGCCAGGCTCTGAGCATGCTTGCTGCCACGCCACTAACTTCTCTGAGGCTTCCCGAGGCTCAGCAAGGGCGGGAAAGCAGTGGGTGTGGCGCATGAGGTGAGGGGGCACCTCATGGTGACCCTAGCCAAGAGGGCGCCCTAGACGGCCACCTTCTTGGCCTTCTCCCATGCGTTGGCCCTGCCACCTCCCACTTGGGAACTCCCTTAAGGTCTTGGGTGGAGCCATTCAGTGGCATGCCCAGCTCAGGGGCTATCGGTTGGCTCTCACTACCATGTGTTAAGTAGCTGGCACCCATGTGATACCAAGGGACTTGTCAATCCATGGTTACCCCTTGGCAGGCAGGCTGGGGGGATGGATATATCAGGTGGCAAATAGGTTGCTCTACACTGGATCCATCCCCATGCTGTGCCAATGCTCTTTTGTTTGTATAAAATAAAGCTGTGGCCATTTTTGTTTCCATTAAGTGGCTCTTCTGGGCTTCCTTCCTCTTACTTGTTCCTTAGTGACCTCTGGGTCCACATGCATGGTTTGCAGAGAGTGAAAGACATCAACAGCACAGATAGATATTCTAAAACATACTGTATTACAGAAAAGAAATCAGAAATATAACTGTCATGTAGAAAAGCGTAAAAACTGGCAAATGGTATCAACAATACAAGCATTCCTCTCATTATTGATACCATTTTACACATGCATGCTCACACAGCCTCCTAATATGCATTGGGGTCAGTTTATGAGTTCAGGGCATGGTTCAAAATGGAGCCAGGCCATTTGCTTCTTCAAGACAAAGAAGATCCAGAAATTCAGCCATATTGGCAGGATATTCCTGCAGCTCTCCTGAAAGCTCTGAGAGAAAAATCATCATAGCCATAGGACAGCTAATAAACAAAGAAAAGGGCCTGGGCTATTTAAGTTTACCAACTGTAAATTTATAGCCAGAACTGGCTGGCAAATATGTGCTTTTAGCCAATCAGAGAAAATAGTAATGGAAAGGGTAATTTTAATCAAGCACTAGGGAATGGCTGGAGTCCTCACTGGGACACTGTTTTGTTATTTTGTTTGGTCTTAACAACATATATTACATGGTTTTTCTTTCTGGATTTTTTTGTGGACCAGCACAACTACCTACATTTTTTGCCCACTTTGTCAGAAACAATATGCTAACTACCAGGAGTAGTCAGACAGGAAACAGACCGTCATGACCCAGATGGGGGTGCCACCTGATGCTGCCACCACTCTGGATTTATGGTCCCTTGGGAAGGCCCAGAGTACCCTCCCAAGCCCAACCAAAAATGCCCCTTTTAGCCGAGAAACACAGGTGTGATGACCAGGCAGAGAACATTAAAAAGATAAAGGTTTATTAATACAGGGATGGGTATTTAAACAAGGCAAGGTGCTTAATATATATAACAGTGTATAAAGGAAAATGAAAATAAACCTTAATGTGGCTACATGTACTTCCCCTAGCCTGTTAGTCGTCAGGGCCCACAGCCCTTTTCCCCAGGCCGACTGCCTGTGACTCATTCTACCTTCTGAGTGAGGGATCCTTCTCTCAGCCGCAGACTGTCCTCACAGCCTGACTCTGTGAGAGAAAAGAACACAGTTCCACAGCCCACAAAATTTATGTAGCAATTCCCTCACATAATCCCTGGACACTGATTGGTTACAGTGGGTGCTAAGCATTGTGAGGATTGTAGGCTGTGTTTGCTTTCTACTCCCACACTGGCCTTTAGGCTTTGTCTCTCAGTCCTGCACAGATCATGACACAGACATTCTACTAGAAAACTTAATCCAGTTAGCATATCATAGGGAGAAACTGATAGCCTCACCTGGGTGGTAGACAAGGGGAAGTTTCACTTCACACAGAATATTTTTTTGATAGGAGGAGGAAAGACTGAAGAAAATGGAGCTGGCCAATTCGATAATTTAAAAAAGTAACTGTGAAAATCACTTCTATACTTTCCCCTTGACTGACTTCTGATACTGACAGAAGTGTACCTGGAGGAGAGGCTGCAGGGAAATCAGTGGTCACAGAAGTAGGGTCTAGTAACCCCATCTGCATGCCTCTTCTGCTTTTAAAATCAGGCTCAGATCTCAGTTCATATATAATTGGGGCGGGCGGACTGCAGGAAAGAGATGGGTCTGCACTGCAGTCATCACATTTTATTTCTAAGCTTGAGTCACAAAGATAACAAAGCCTAGCTTGTGACAGGAAGTCATACTATTGTACATTCTGCTAAAATAGCCCACATTTCACTCTCATACAGGATCTAACAAAGGCACCACAATGCTAAATTAAGGGTTAGTGTCTCAGCATTTCCTTAACTTTCCTAATTTTAGCTTGCATATGAGGAGGTGGTATCTATAGTATCTGGCTGCTAGAACTGATCTAGAGCTATCCAAGCAGACTTGTGGTTAGCTAACAATACATTTATATAATGGGTGGGAGCTTTTTGGGGCACCCATGAGGGAATTTCTTTTCCATTTGACCCCAACATTTCTTTCAGCTGAGTTCCATCTTTGCAAGACACCCTTCACTTTCTAACTGGGATATAAGAAGAACAGGAAGAAGAGGAGATTGGATTTATACCCCACTCTTCAGTACCCAAAGGAGCCTCAGAGTGGCTTACAATCTCCTTTCCTCTCCCTTCCCCACAACAGACACCTTGTGAGGTAGGTAGGGCTAAGAAAGCTCTGACAGATATTGCTTTTGAGCAGAAAAGCTCTGAGACAGTTATGACTGACCCAAGATCATTCCAGTAGTTGCCTGTGGAGGAGTGGGGAATCAAACTTAGTTCTTCCAGATAAGAGTCTGCACACTTAACCACTACACCAAATTGACTCTCTCAGATAAGGACTCAGATCTCCATTCTGACTCATATCTGACAAAGGCTCTGCCTGAGACACTGGAGAGTTGTGCCAGTCTGAGTAAACGATACTGATCCTGATGGACCAATGGTCTGATTCAGTATGAAACAGTATGGAGTGTTGGTATTACAATAGTATATTGAACAAAAATTTCAAATCTGACACTAGACAATATAAGAAATATAAGGAAATAACGTCCCACGTATTTTTAGCCAAAACAAGACAATATAAGAAATATAAGGAGACAAAGTCCCACGTATTTTTAGCTAAAAATACAATGTAGGACTTTTATTTCCTTATATTTCTCATATTGTCTAGTGTCGGATTTGGAATTTTTGTTCAGTATACTACTGATTCGGTATGAGGCAGCATCATGTGTTCTACACTTCTCACAATTCCCCCTCCCAAGGTTGCTTCATGCAGGGATATGTGTGGACAGTGGAAAACCCCCACTGCATTTGGGAGTATCCATAGGATGTTGTGTCCAATACAGCCAGGACTCACGTTATTCCTGTATCTCTCCCTGATGAGTAGATTTTTTTAAATTACCCTCTTTTAATGTATCTCATCATGGAGGGGGTGTCCTTGTGGACCCCTTCTCACAGCCATACAGGGTGGGGAGCAGAGTTAAGCTCCACCCCCAAAATGGTGGAGCTAAGCCAGTATTCCCTGCCCTGTCCATTCTACACTGCAGCTCAGCTGAGAAGGGATGGGAACGGGGTTAAGCTCCACCCTCAAAAGGGGTTAAGCTCCACCATTTTGAGGGTGAAGCTTAACTAGGTTTAGGCTCCCCCAGCATGATTGTTATCTCATCAGTACTTCCCTGCAATCATAATAGAGGCAAAGAGAAACAGGTGGGGGTGGGTGCAACAGCAAACTTGGTGGACATAAGCTATATGGACCCAATTCCTCCTCGCTTCCACATCACTCACTGCTGCTGCATTTTTATGCCCCCATGTGGAAGTAACTCACAAGGGGCTTTTCCTGCTCTGAAAGGGCTGTGGAGCTCGTTACTTGAGAGCAGCATTTGTTTTTTTACAAGGGAGAAATGAAATTAAGATAGCGATATTTGAACAGAACCATGCAGCTTTTGGGAATGCAGTCCCATCCTTACAATCTCTTAAAAGCACAGGATGCATAGCCAGTAGAATACAATATCTACACTTGTCTTCTAAGTGCATTACTAATCGAACTGTTGAGTTGATGGACAAATTTCCCAGAATGACTATATATTTCAATTATTTTCTAACACAGGCTTTAAGCAATTCTGCTATGGTAGGGTCTGTTCCCAGTTTAGGCTGGAGTTCCATCCTGTGGTGAGTTACTAGTACACTAGGCAATGTATGACTCTTTTTTTCCCTCTTTAGGGAAAAGAGAGAGATTACTTTGTCTCTGGAAATGGCAACAGATGAGAGTAAAGGTTGCCATAGCAATCAGCCGCTGGCTGACAAGCTCTCTAGACTGATTACACCAGGACCAATTTAGAGTTTCTAAGAACTGTAGATGGTAACCAATTATCACACGAGAACTGAAGGACCCTTAAAAGGCAAAAATTCCTCTAATATAAAGGTGAAGAGAAGCTGCTTAAATATCAGTAGTTTAAAAAGGCCTGCTTCTAAGCTGTGCTATGTGACTGAACTAGAGGGAAAACTGCTAGGGGAAAAAAAGACCACAAATTTTGTTCCAATGTACTACTTCTCTTACAGAATTGCTGTTTGATACAGTGTTTGCCCAGCTCTCTATTTCTAAAGGTAGAATTCAGACCTATGTTCACACTTCCTGCTATAGCTTTTTCTCCCTGCCTTCAAAAAGCATATTCTGGTCCACCACAGCATCATTTTGTGTGTTCCACTTGCAGCTAGTTCTCTGCTCAAGAGTCTGCTTGGGGTGGCATCACAAGAGTGATGCTGCTGTGCCCACAAGGGTTCAGCTCATTCTGAGCTGCTGGAGATGGTAATAAGAATGGCCCACAGTTAATTGCCATCTTCTGCACCTGTGCTGCCACCAGCCAGGTCAGAGCCAAGCCCCTGTGGTGTTGTCAGCATCACAAAGACCTGACTTGCAGGACACAGAATAATATGATGTGAGTAACTTGCTTAAGGAGAAATGAAACAAAACATAGAACCAGCCCCTAGGGCCCTCATATCTCCTTCTCAGGATTCCTTGTTCTTTCATTTTTACCTTTGTCCTACCTTTCATTCTAGGAAGAGTACAATTTCAATATCTGTGCTCTTTGGCTGTGGCCAGATTGGAAAGTTGGTGTGGTATGGGCATGCTGCTAATCTCCCCATTTCATTTGGGAATGGAGAATCTCAGTTAGACACTGTACCCTGAGGTGCCTTTACAGTGTGCAGGGCCTGTGGTCAATCATTCACAGTGTTACACCATGTCATCCACACAGTGCAATTTAGGTTGGGGTTGTTTTTTTTTTAAGTTTTCCTGGCGCATGCACTTATTGCATGTCATGAGTAGGGAAAAAACCACCTGGAACAGACTGGAGGATTCAGACTTCCCATGGTGCAGAAGGACAGAGCACTTGACAGCTCTAGAAAGATGGTGTACCTATCTGACCAGCCAGCAGCAATCAATGTTAATTCTTGGGGCAGAGTCTTTGCAGGAATAGGAATGACAGGGTGACAGGGAAGCAAAGTACTTGCATCTGGAGGATTATGTACTCAGCCATAAGAAGCAACACCTGGGTTTTGGACAATGAGTCAGCTAACAAGGCAGATAAAAGGAACACATTGAGTTATAAGGGGGGGGGGAGGGAAGTGTGAGTGAATGAGTGGTGTAAGACAGCCAGTTTGGTGTAGTGGTTAAGAGTGGTGGACTCTTATCTGGAGAACTGGGTTTGATTCCCCACTCCTCCACATGCAGCCAGCTGGGTGACTTTGGGTTAGTCACAGCTCTCTTAGCCCTACCTACCTTCCAAGGTGTCTGTTGTGGGGAGAGAAAGGGAAGCCACTCTGAGACTCAAGTGAAGGGTGGGTATAAATCCAAATCTCCTCCTGCTACATACTGCTGCACATTGCTTATGGCTTTATGTGTAGAGTGCTGTACTTACAGGGTTGCCAGCTTTGGGTTTGGAAATATCTGGAGATTTGAGGGCAGAGCCTAAGAGAGTGAAGTTTAGAAGAGGAGAAACCTTGGTAGAGCATAATACCATGTAGTCCACCTTTCAAAGCAGCCCTTGTCTCCAGGAAAAGTGGAATAAATGTTTTAAATAAATAATAAAAGCAAGTTACTTATGTGATATTAAGATCAGTTGTAATTCCTGGGGATGTGTAGCCCCTACCTAGAAGCTAACAACCCTATATATTTAGGATTTTTAGCTCACTTGGAGAAAAATCCTGCCTCTTTAATAAAGGCTTAATGGGCTGTTATTTACCATGTGATGTTATTTACCTCTATGAAACGAAAAGCTTCAGCTGCCCATTTCCACACATTAAGCCTCTAGGGGGGGTGGGGGGGGCTCCCTCTGGGAATCCTACCCCCCCAGGGAAAGTGCATGCGCAATACATAGCCTCTCCTCTCCCGGTGTAGTGAACGCCGCATGGTCACTGTCTAGCTATGCCTGGCAGATGGTCACTGCAATGGCCTCTCCTGCATTACTGCATCCGTAGCAACACCTTCTCGCTGGTCCCCCCCGTTTTCACAGAGTTTGCTACGTCATGGTGCGACCGAATGTCCGGCGGTATAACCGGATGGGCAGGCTGGGCCCACCAACCTCGCCAGCCTAAGAGAAGGAAAACTCTAACATCAAACCCGGGCAGATAGAGCTCGTTAATGTAACACCTACCACCTGGAGGACTCGCTGCCGGCGTCCCGGCTTACTGGGCCATGGCAGATGACCCCCAGGTGAAAGGGTGGAGCCAGTACCGCGCACACTGCGCTTCACCTAAAAAATTCCTCTGCGCAGGCCTGAAGGGCATATCCACATACACAACCCACAACGCATCAAGTCCTGCAGCGATGGGCAAGGGGCGAAACGGCAGGTGGAAGGTGCCACTGGAAGCCGCAGTCCCGATCCTGCATGTAGGCGGTTCAGGGTATTGGTCGCCTGATGCTAACCCGGAGACGAAAGCATTTTTCGGCAGCACCCTGAACGACCAAGCAGCCTTATCTAGGGACAGCACTGCTTGCTCCACACGGAGAGGGGCCTAGAAAAGGTGGCCTAAGAATCGCACTGCTACAGGACCAACCCTAAATCAGACTTTTCCCTGCAGCCGCTGTGGCCGGACCTGCCTGTCCCACATTGGTCTTGTCAGCCACCAGCGAGCCTGCAGCAAACGTGGACTATTGCACCCTTCTTAAATCTTCGTTCGCGAAGCCAAGCCGAGAGAGAGAGAGAAGCCTCTAGTAAAAGGAGGAAACACTTTTCTCTAGGCCAGTTGGTAACCATAGCTATACTTATTTCATCTAGAATATTTATTTTAAAATGCATATTCCATGAGTCCCCCAAGTTCAGAGCAGATAATAAAGATAATTTAAAAGATACCATCTTACAAAACAAACACACCACTGTAGCATACAACAGCAACAATAATCATGTACGCAAAAGTCCATTTTGTCACACTGATAAAGCCCAATGAAAAAATGTGTTTCAGGCTTTGTGGAAAGTTACGAAAGGAAGATTACTATAGGATTGCTTCAGAGGATGGGTGCAGCCCTGAAAAGACCTGTGCCATTACAGCAAAAGCACTTGCTGGAATTTGTCAGGAGAAGGATACCACATGCAACCTCTGCTGGACCAGCCTGACGTGGTGTATGAGGTTATACCTGGTCAATAGCAAGTACTGCGTTGATTTAAAGGTCAAGATAGTATTATATGGTATTTCTTCTTTTGTCCAAAGGTATCTTAGAAAAACATAATTGTCTTGCAATAAGTTGCCACTAATATAGAACATTACTTAGCAGTTGCTTCAAGTCCATGAATTTACCACAATGTGAATGAATGCTAGCATCCCTTCTCTACTCCAAGATTTAACTTCTAGAGATGGTGGGGAGTGAAATAAGCTCTGAAAAATGACAATCCTAGAATTTTAATAAGGCAACCACAGAAGACACAAATAGGGACAATTTTTTCACACAGAAAAAAGGAAACCAGGACTCTTTTTGGTAAAAAGGGACAATAGGAGCATCTATGCCTAGGTGGAAGGCACCATTTTAAGAGACATTCCCCCTCTTCTTGCACACAAGAAGGCACTTGTTTTTTAGGATGGTGCACATGCATAATCCAAAAACCAATTATTTTTTTGTTAGCTAGAATGACTGTTTTGTTTATATATGTATATACTGCAGATACAAATGCATGCATATTTAATAAATAGATTAAAACTCATGCAATGAATCACATAAGGTTACTTTAATCAGGTGATGACAGATCTAATTTAGATGCTTGTGAAACCACCCACTCATAGACCCTGATCCCAGCAGTTTCCAATAAGCCCCATCTGTTTTTGTCCTTGCTGTTAGGAAGTGATGATTCCAAGAGCACATAAAGATGAGCTACTGTTATTGTTCTGGGATGTTTTTAGAATTTGCAACATGTGCCTTGCTTATGACTGAAGAATACTTGCATGTTAGCCATTAGCTGTGCAATGATGCATGGTTGCAAAGGGTTTTCATATACATGTTTGCTGATCTGGTCCTTTATTTTCTGAATCAGCCACGATCCAAAATAACCATCCACCCATATTCCTCATTCTAAAGCACTAACTGTATCCTAGAGAAGATCCACTGGGATATTTTTGCAACTGCTTTATAATGAACTCTATCTGACCTGAAATTCTGACAGGGTGGTGGATCTATTCTCTCTTTTCCTTCTGTAGGAGCAAGTGTACCTACTCTGAGATTATAAGATATTGATGTTCCATCAGGGTTCTTTCCCTACATTCTGCTGACAAAGATTGCAGAAAAGTATATAACAAAATCAGGTTTACGGGAGCTTGGTGTATTATTACAAAGGCTGTTTTGTTGTGGTGCCTTCCTGGAATTGTGGCTCTCTTGTGAGTTTATATTCTGATTAACAGTACATATTTACTGAGCGGATACAGATAAGTATATTGTCCTAGCTCCTATATTACGCAAACAAGTAATTTGTTGTATATCTAGGCTATGACCTTAAAACCCTTGCAATAGCAGCTAAAACAGCAATTGAAAAGGGTACCCTGAATCTTAGATGATGTGGTTTTATGTATGGAGATCCACTGATTCTGTATGGGAATCCACACAAATCAATTTTGTGTTTTAATAGCTGTTAGTTGTTGAAGTTTAGAAGTGTGTCCCATTAGGGAGACTCTAGTCTGTTGCTGGACAGACTAGGTTCCCTCTATATTGGAAGAAAAAGCAAAGGAAGAAAGATTGAGAAGTAAAGTAGGAGCTATAATAGGAGCAGAAGAATAAAAACTGACTTTGTATGCTGTCTCCTTGATGCATTAAGCTATAAGAATTGGTCAGCCACTTGGCAAAAAATGTTCAGTATGACTTAGCTTTCTATCAGATGTTCCAGACAGTTCCTGGCACCAGAAAGCTTCCACTGCTCATATCTACATATTTCCAGCTACCATCCAGAGAACACAATATATCGGCAGCCAATCCTTAATTTTTTCAGTCCCTTGGACAGGGACCTCTGGATAATTTACTTTGGATGCTCTTTAATCTATAATAACTCAGCAGTAAACTCAAGAAAATAATTTGCAAAGCAATCTGGTACATAAGAATTCTGTACTGCTAGAAAGATTTAACAAAGACAGGGTGGGTGGGGTACCTTGGCTAGGCCAGTGGGTGGAACCTGGTATTTTTTTTTGTTGGTCTGGAGGGTAGCGCACACTGCAAACATTGCTTAATCAGCTCAGGGGAAAACGGCTGAGAGGAATACAAGGTGTGCTCTTGCTTTTCTGGCACCTGGCTTGAAACCTGAGCCAGACAAGACAGTGTTATTTCTAGTCCATTGGCAAACCTTAGTTTTAGGTTGCTTGTAAGGTCTTGGGTGGCAAGCATACCCTTACTTAGAGACAAGCCCCTAATCTGTGTGGAAAGTAACATAAAAACATAGCCTTTCAATTGGAGACTGAAGCCTCCTAAGGTGGAAAATCACATGGTGGCTATGGGGGTGGGGCTTCCCCCCCCACCGGCCAGCTGACTGGGGATGGGAAGGAGCCTGGGAAAGCGGAAGAACCCCCGCTGGGACCTGGGGATTGGCAAGCCTAACTGTTGGACAGTTTGTTTTGGGGGCTGCTTGAACTGGTTCTTGTTAGAAAAGTTAGGTTCCCATCAAAATCCCTGCAACAGGAAGAAGCAAACCTGGATTGTGGAACTGCCTGAGGTACAGGTTGCTCAACCAATTATATACTTCTACGCTGAATCACAGCTAAAGCACAGGAGGAGTGAAAATGTGACCACAGTCATTATCAATGTGGAAAGGAAAAAAACATTTTCAGCCAGGCTAGTAGAACACAAGAAGATGAGTGAAAATTGACAGTAGGTGTGGAGAACAGCAATCAAATGCTTACTAATGGACAGAAAGTGAAAATAAAAGGATAGCCACATATGCCTTTCTCCTAAGGTGTAGAAAGGGGAGAAATGAATCAGAAGTTTTCCAGACAAAAACAGTGAAAAGGAAAAGGGGTTGAGATAAAGTGCTGAATTTACCCTGGGAGTCTCTTCTAGTGTATGAAATCCTGATTTGCTATGAAGGTAACAGGATGGGCTTGGCCAATTCACACCTTTCTCAGCATTAAGGATGGTCATGAGGATAAGCCAGAAAAATGGTTTTCAGTATCTTTTTAGGAGGAGAGGGGAGCTGAGAGCTTCTATTTTCAAACACTACCTTTATGCATATACTGTATATGGGTCAATAATAACCAATTCCTCTATCTATCTATCTATCTATCTATCTATCTATCTATCTATCTATCTATCTATCTATCTATCTATCTATCTATCTATCTATCTATCTATCTATCTATCTATCTATCTATCTATCTATCTATCTATCTAGCGAGAGAGTTATGTAATATATATGGTTATTACTGCCAGCTCCTGGCCATGGAGCAGGTGTCACTGGGGTATGTGTGAGGAGAGGTATTTGTGAATGTCTTTCATTGTGTGGAGGGGGGACTAGATAACCCCAGAAGTTCCTTCCAACTCTTTGATTCTATGAAGAAGAATGCAAATTGTGGGCATATTTAGCAGACAAGTGAACCATGTCCATCACCAAAAGAAAATTAGACACTAGTACCTGCTTTCTGAACCATTAACAGCCACATAAATAGGACAAAACATGCATCATGCTGGTAGCTCTCCATGCCGAAATTCTTCTGTATCTCATATACTTGCATTACTCCCAGAAACCTACCCCTATACAAAATGCTTGGGTCTAACAATTTATTTGGCTAATACCAAAAAGTAGAATGTCCCTGTGGCTATCCTAATAACCCTTTGTTATGCTCCAGTTTAATCTCTTTGTCCATTATTGCAGCACTGTCTTTTGCTGCAGAGAGTGAATATATTCCTCTGCCATGAGGCAAGTGATGCTTATTGCAAGAAACTGGTTTTGTATGAGCTAGAGTGGTTAGTTTTAGAGGAATGTTCCCCATGATGGAGGATCAACTCTGTAATGGAGAACTATGCTTCGGAAACAAAAGTGACAGGATTCAAGGCTAAGCATATTGATTTCAATGGGCTTAGAATAGAGTAATTCTGCATGATTGCACTGGGAAGCCATACTTTCCAATATTCTCCAGGAAAAACTAGGCCACTTGTATTCTCACCTCTTCCTCTCTAATAATACACATGGCTTGAGGCTCTTCTCTACCTTCAATGTTTGTCAGCTCTGCAGAGCCTGTCCTACACAGTTGTGTTAGTAAGCTGACCATAGAAGTGTTTGGAGGAAACTAATGTTTTCTTAAGGCTATCTTTTCCAGGTTGTCATTGGATGTATCTGTTTTTTAGTAACTTTGCTTTTTATATGCTTTGAGATTTATAAGCTATTTGTTTTTCTACAAGCCACTTTGAGCTGCATATCCTTATTTCATGTGATTTTTTAAAAATATAATTTTTCTTACTGTAAAAATAGCTGCATCTAACAATAGTAGTTTACAGTATTTTGATGATTATGCAGGACATTCAGGTGTGGCACCTTGTGGGTGACAATGACAAGACTAGGTTGCATAATTGCAAAACTACAAAAGGACAGATAACTACAAAACCTAATTATTCTAAATAAAAAGTAAAGGTAGTCCCCTGTTCAAGCACCAATCATTTCCAACTCTGGGGTGATGTCGCAACACGACGTTATCACAGCAGACTTTTTACAGGGCAGTTTGCCATTGCCTTCTCTAGTTATCTACACTTTCTCCCCAGCAAGCTGAGTACTCATTTTACCGACCTTGGAAGGATGGAAGGCTGAGTCAACATTGAGCCGGCTACCTGAACCCAGCTTCCACCAGGATCGAACTCAGGTTGTGAGCAGAACTTTGGACTGCAGTACTGCAGCTTACCATTCTGCACCATGGGGCTCCTAATTATTCTAAATATGTTATCCTTAATAATTCAAAATGAATCTTCGCTGTGGCATCACAAAAAGTATGGCTCCCAGCCCAATAAGCAGAAGCCCCATATGTGGCTAGTGTGTCTGTGTGAGGGAGGCAAGGATGACTATAGGCAACTGGGCCTGGTGTTTGACCAGATAGCTCTCAAGCAGCCTCCTGCAGCCTACCCCTGTGGGTGAGCTTATCATGAAAAAAGTGGGGCAGTGGATGTGAGGGCTGCAGGCCTCTCTCTGGTCCATGGCTCATCATGAGAAGGAATGAGCGAAAGGCTTCTCAGTCATTCTGGAACTTTCTCTTGGCAAAGATCCACAGCAGCTGCTGTGGCCACTCAGCAGAGCAATTTCAGAGGGGGCAAAGAAAAGAAGAGGTCGGGGAAATTCATTGGAGTTGAAATAATTCAAGCCGAAATCACTATTCCCCAGGCCTCTCCTCTCTGTTTCAAGATACCTTTAGCTGAGCCTACCACAGCTTCCTCTGCCAACCCCTGCCCCCCAATTCACTGTTGTAGCAGAGGGAAGGAAAGACCACTTACAAAAATCACAGCCTGGCACATAAAGCTGGCTGCTATTCTGTTTCTGGAAGAGGAGAATACGGCACTTTCTCAGCCACTGATTTCAGCAAGGGTGAATCCCCTAACAAATTGCAGGTGATTCCCGCAATGTGTAAAGTGGAAGCAGCTGGGTGGAGGGCTGTTTTTATTGTGAAGAGTCTAGGGCAAAGAAATCAAACGATGGAGGATTTCTGGCAGGACTTTGTGCATAAAGAGTGACGTTGATGGGGTGTGTGGCAGTACTCAAACCATTCACAGGAGGGATTGATTTGGTTTGTTCTTGCTTTATTTCTTCTTACTTCCTTTTTACTGAATAGTGTTCCCTGATGGAGTGTGGACCAGCACAACTGAAACTGCAGTTGGGATGGTTTCCTTTTCTTTATTTGTTGGTTTGTTATTGAATCATGTGTTTGGATTAGCAGCATAGGGGGCACCCCTGGAGATCTAGCACATGGTTGCAGGGGCAGGAGAAGCTAAGAATCCCCTCCCCCCAAAAGAAGGGGGAGCAGCATGGTTGCGCTGGGTAAGGTGTACACAAGCAAGGGGCACTGAGTCCTATGTTGTAGACGGGTTATGTTCAGAAGCATCATCATCAATTTACATTTGCTGTTCCTGGGAAGTACTAAAAGAAAAAAAAATGTTAACAAATAAAAGAGGTAACAGACCCAAAGGGTACCATCCAACATAACCTACCCTCTTTTTTCAGTTCTTTTTTTCCTGAGGAGGGAGACTTAAGGTACAGGTCAGCAGTGTGGCCAAGTCTCTGGCAGATCAAACAGCTAGTGTCTTATCTGACCCCCCCCCCCAATGACTTAGCTACAGCAATCCATGCAACGGTCACTTCCAGACTGGACTACTGTAACTCGCTTTACGCAGGCTTGCCCTTGAGGCTGATCTGGAAACTCCAACTGGTGCAAAATGTGGCAGCACGGCTAGTAACTGAACTGTCTTTACGGGCAGGCAGTCGGCCGATGCTGTGCAAATTGCACTGGTTACCAATTGAGTACCAAATCTGCTTCAGGGTTTTAGTATTGACCTTTAAAGTCTTGCGCGGCCTGGAACCAACATACTTGCAGGACCGCCTCTCCCCATATGAGCCCTGAAGACTGCTGTGATTGGCCAATCAATATCTTCTGGCCATCCCCGGCCCAAGGGACGTCTGGCTTGCCTCGACCAGGGCCAGGGCTTTTTCAGCCCTGGCCCCGACCTGGTGGAATCAGCTCCCTGTGGAGATCCGGGCCCTACCTGATTTACTTCCATTTCGTAGGGCCTGCAAGACAGAGCTGTTTCGCCAGGTTGAGGCAGGCGGACGTCCTTTCATTCTACTGCTTATATCATCTATTGCCCTCCCCCACAATGGGCTATAGAACTACAATGAGCTGGAATAATTGTTTTATCTGAAATATGTGCCTGCCTGTGTATATTTTTTGAACTTTGTTTTATTGGTATGTTACTGAGCCACTGCTGTATTTTAACTGTTTTATTACGACTGGGATCTGCCCTGAGCCCGTATGGGAAAGGGCCAAAAATAAATCAACCAAATAAATAAATCACAGGTGATTCAGGGCCCTGCAAATAACCCACTGCAACAGTACCTGGGATCCAGATCAGGGAAAGCCTTCTCCCAGACGCAAGCCTCCTGCCAAGGTCACAGAGCCACCACCTGTTTCACTGGCAGCCCACAACAGTGATAGCAGCATTCTAGATAATAATAATAATATTTTTTATTTATATCCCGCCCTCCCCACCAGGGCAGGCTCAGGCCGGCTCACAACATAAAAATACAATATACATCAACAGTTATACTTATAAAATCATCATTAAAACAATTTACAAGTTATATTAAAATTAACATTATGGTGCTATAAACATTAAATCTTCAGTAAGGTTCAGTAGCTAAAAACATATCCAGCGGCACTTTCTTAGCTTGTCATTAGTTGAAGGCTATTTTGAAGAGGTAGGTCTTACAGGCCCTGCGGAATTGATCTAAACATCGTAGGGCCCGCACCTCTTCTGGGAGTTGATTCCACAGCAGTGGAGCTGCAATGGAGAAGGCCCGATCCCGGGTTGTCTTCAATCTGGCCTCCCTTGGCCCAGGGATATTCAGCTGGTTCTTTCCAGCTGACCTCAGCGCTCTCTGGGGCTCATATGGGGAGAGACGGTCCCTCAGGTAGACAGGTCCTCGGCCATATAGGACTTTAAAGGTAATGACCAGCACTTTGTAACGAACTCGGTATACCACTGGACCTCCCTCCCCCCACCACCAAGGTCATCTGCCAGTAGTCATTGGCTGCTCCACCACTTCAACATGCCACAAATATAACCCCTATTTATGGGGCTGCCCAGCCTTCCTGGCATCAGGCCTGAAAGTACACAAAGGGGACAGACCTCCCCTCAGCACCTGCTCAGACTGGAGGAGAGGCTACACTACCACAATGCAAAAGCATATACCAGCCAACCCAGCTCTTCTTCCCCTTGTGTGTGTGTGTGGGGGGGGGGTATGGTAGGCCAGGACCCTAAGGGTAAGAGAACATGTTGCTTGGTTGGATGATCTGGTGAGATTGTAACAGACTTGCCTGTCACAAGATATGACAGGCAAGGAGAGGCCACCCCAGCAAGGACCCAAGAAGTCCAAGCAGGCAGCATTGCCCTCTAGACAGCTCTGAGAGTAGGAAGTAATGATGATCAACACATCAGCACAGGACTGCCAAGAAGGGGATGCACTAGAAGCCCAAGCACAGGCAATCCAGCAGGTGGGGCTGGAGTGAGGATTTAGACAATGGATCCACAGGCGAATCATAGGCTGCTTTCTCCACATAATAGTCTTTCAATTCAGTTAGCTCCAGTTATTCCCTCTTCCATCTCAATTTATACTCCCCTACAGGCAGTCCTTATGGGAAGGTTTTACACAGTTTCCAGATTAATTATAAGGGTCTCAGGAGGCCACTGATGCACATAACTTCAAATCAATTTAGGGAATAGAGAAAATTGTAATAGCCAAAATAGGCAAGGAGTTCTTAGCAGGGTAAGTGGCAGGCCCCTTTGATGCCTCTTTTCCAATCTCCTGTATCAACACTTGGGGTGGTTCTCAAGAAAGCACCAGGTTAATTCAGACTAATTCATCACCTTTGATACCTTAAGGGCTCTTTTGGTTAATGACTCCATCAACTCTGAGATATGCTTTGTCAAGTATGCTTCCTTTGACCGGGCAGTCAACCTCATAAGGGTTTGCAGTAGGACAAAGTGTGAGGCAAAGACTGCCTTTCACCTTCTGCCAGTTAATCCCAATGATTTCTGTTAACTGCATTTTAAGTTCCAGGGCCACTGGTACGTAGATAAGGTCATGCCAATGGGATGCTCAGTTTCATGTGCTGCTTTTTGAAACTTTCAGCTCCTTCCTTGAATGGGCACTAGTTTGGAGGCTGCTGGATGACCACACCACCTGCTGCCTTGTTGACTTTCTGCTTATGGGCCCAGGAGATTCTAGATTTTAATCAATGTGCCACATCACTCCAAACTAGGTCAGGTGGGTGGGCATCCCATTATCAGAGAGGAAGACACAAGTCCCCACCACTAGGCTCACGTATCTTTGTATAAAGCTCGATTCTATGGCCAAAAGCAAAATCACCATCCTCTAGACTCTTTTCCATCAAGCCTTGGATCACTCAAATACACACTTATGCAGGTGCTATAGGGTCATCTTAATTTCACATACAGCCATCACACCAGGAAGGGCCTTCCTGGCATGCATGGCAGGTCCACAGCTGGGATTCCCTTGCTTCCTCACCACCACTTGATGATCACCGTGTGTGTGGGGGGTGAGGGACGTTATGAATGTTTGGGTTTCCTTATGTATAACAGGGCGGTTCTCTTTTAGGACACTGCACCTGAAAAGTCAATCAACAAGTGTAGTCAGATCCATCAGGGAGCCATCATTTTGAGGTTCTTCTGGGACCATTTCCAAGCAATGGCCTCTGCACTGGTCTGATTAGGTGTTAACCAGGGATCTTACATTTCTAGATTTCTAGAGTTTCAACCCATTGTGGCAGGAATACATTTATAAAGGGCTGAATTTGAGAACAGATCAAGATGAGTAGCTGTGTTGGTTTGAAGCAATGGCACCTTTAAGATCAATGTTTTATTCAAGGTATAAGCTTTCATGTGCAAGCATACTTCTTCAGATACAGTGAAATGGAAGAAAACCATTCAAACTTATAGACAGGGATGAACAGCCAATTAGCATATTACAGGGGTGGCCAACGGTAGCTCTCCAGATGTTTTTTGCCTACAACTCCCATCAGCCCCAGCCATTGGCCATGCTGGCTAGGGCTGATGGGAGTTGTAGGCAAAAAACATCTGGAGAACTACCATTGGCCAGGCATCCCTGGCATATAACATGATGAAGACATTTTGAGAAAAATCAGTAACAAGCCAAGTGTACAGTGTCAACAGCTGTATGAATCCAATTAAGGGGGAACAACAGTTAAAGTAATAAATATGTCAAAACAGGAGATAAGTGTATAAGGGAATCTTTTCTAATTGTGGGAAATCAATTGAGCTTCCCACAATTAGAAAATATTCTCTCACACACTTTAAGGGGAGGGACGGTGGCTCAGTGGTAGAGCATCTGCTTGGTAAGCAGAAGGTCCCAGGTTCAATCCCTGGCATCTCCAAAAAAGGGTCCAGGCAAATAGGTGTGAAAAACCTCAGCTTGAGACCCTGGAGAGCCGCTGCCAGTCTGAGTAGACAATATTGACTTTGATGGACCAAGGATCTGATTCAGTATAAGGCAGCTTCATATGTCCATATGTCCACTTCTCTCCTATTTTGACATATTTATTGCTGCAACACTTGTTCCGTCTTAATTGGATCCAATAAGGAGAAACCAATCCATGCTGCACACAAAAAAGGGGAATTTTGGAGACTTTGCATAGGGGGAGGAAGGAAATAAAAGAAAAGGACAACTTTCTTCTTTGCATTGCCCTTGTTAGACCCAAAAGAAGATAGCATGGTAAAATGTCTCTTATTGGCAGGCAATAATACTCCTGCAGTTTATTAAACTCTTGCACCCTGTAACTTCCCTTTTCATTCGAGGAACTGAACCATAAGGATTTAAACAGACAGGGCTAACTTGATGCTCCTGTGCAGCTCTGATAGGGCAGCTGCATAAGTTAAAAAAACAACAACTTTGGAGGCCACTGCCAGATGTCACAGGTGATGTCCTCGCCGTAATTAAGAAAAAATGCATTTTTCATTGTAACGGAATGAAGCCACCAGAGGAAAAAAAGAATATGTGGATGGCAGGCTCAGAAATCTGAAGCCAAGCTTAAAGGCTTGATTGCTTGGATTCTCTGCAGTAAACTGTGGTAAGCTGAGCATGCAGAAAGGGGCCACTGGACTCAGATTTTCCTGTGCCCCTAGTGGCTGTGGCCAGAACTGCATTAAAAGGGAAATAGTTGACTTGAGGCTCTCAAATTTTGTCCTCCCAGTCCCTGCTAATATACAACTGTATGAATGTTTGGGGATTGGGTTCAAAAGTGTGGATATGAATAATGAATTGTGGTTTTTATTTTTTTTAAAATCACAAGTGTGGGCCCATAAGACTCATGTGGGGCAACCCCACCCGCATGTCTGCTTGCCTCTGCAGCCCACACCCCTGCCTATTGCTTCCATAAAACATACTGGGAGCGGCTCATACAGGTTGCATAGTTTGGAGCTTTAATGCCCAGAGTGCCAGCTTTTCCTACCAAGGGAATCTAACTTCTTTCCCTCTTTATCTGGAAGTGAAGAGTGAGTGCGTTTTCCTCTGGAAGAGGAGGTAACTACTACTGAGTTGGGTCTCGGATGAGCAAACAAGAATCCAGCCTGTCTCTTGGATTTTAAACATATGGTCAATTCTACAAGAAGAGACTGGTGTGGAAGCTGCCAGGGGGCTTTAGCAGCTTGAAATAGGACAGAGGTCATGGGTAATGCCACTGATTTAGATGCATGTCAATGTACAATGTTAAAGACTGTATCTGTCACGGTGGATTGAGGTTGCACCGTGTGCGTTTGCCATTAGTTTTACAAAATTGCCATGTGCTCTAAGGTTCTCCAAGGGCAATACAAGTGATTCTTCCATTACCTTATGAGTTGGAGAGGGTTTGGTGTCAGAGTCTATCGGTTTGGAATGTTCCTCTCCGACTCATGGTTGGAGTGTGTCAAAGACTCTTCTACATTGGACAGTTCAGACTTGTGTCTGGATGGCAGTGATGTGTTAGGTTTGGAAGGTTGTGATCACAGCTTCCTTGGTGCCAGTTGCTTCGGATGGTGATTGGTTGAAGGTGTTTCAGCGCCAAGTGTTCTGTTTTCGATTTTGGATCCCAGTATTGGGAGCGATAGGAAGCCATGGAATGCATGTCCCAGTCCAGAGGCAGTTGTTGAAGACATAGGAAAGCCGAGGGCATTGGGTATGTCCTGTAGATGTATCGCCACTGTCACTGTCGCCATGGTGCCAGTGGAGGTGGAAGGGGTGGTGGTCAATTGATTGGGCCTGCAGAGCAGAGGGAGCACAGTATGGTTGGTCAAGGCTGAAGGCTTGTCTGGTCAATGTGGAGTTGGGACTGTCTTGGTGATTGAGCTGCTTTCCATGGCCAAAGAGGAGTGAGATGTCTGCTGTGTCAGGTTAATCTTGGAGTTGGACAAACAGGCTAACTGGGTCAATGGGATCATCCGTATTGGTGAGTCCAGAAGTTGTAGAGGTGGAGCCCAAAGTGGTTCTGGGGTGTGGGGAAGAGAAGGTGGCTTCCCAAGCCAACACCAAGGTCTCTTGGGTTTTTCAGAGCCCCTCTTGTGCAGCTGCCACGAGGCCTATTGCAGCTCCTAGGCTCTAGTGCAACTGTGGCCAAGCCCACCATGGTTTATGGGCTTTGATGCAGCTACTGCAGATTCTGTGATTTACCACAGCTGCTCCTGGGTTCAGCACAACTCCTGGACTCTGTGGCAGCCACCAACAACCGTACTGAAAGCAGGTGTATTCTCTGCACTTGTTCAGAGCGCAGAGAATACACCTATTTTATTTGGGGAGTAAGTTTAAAAAAAAACACCAGTGGCTTTTAAAATATATATATCAGATGTTTTTCTACATACCTGGGAAGTCCCCCCAAGTTTACAGGAAAATCTGTTTAGTGTCAATGTGACCCCAATCTGCAGATACAGATATCTGCAGATGGGCGACACACTTGAGAAATAGATAGTTGATTAAATCAACCAATTCTATCCCCTCGTCTGTAACAAAAGCTTATGTTCTGAATAAAACTTTGTTGGTCTTAAAGGTGCCACTTGACTCCTACTTTGTTCTAACTCAAATTTCGGTTTGCCATAACCTTCAAAAACAGACACTCTTCCACAGAATAAGTATCAGCATCTTTATTCATACTCATTTGCTTTCAAACTACTATTAATATTTAACAAAAAACATGTCATGCAAACAAGATTAATCATTAAAGGGGGAAAGTGCAATAATTGTACATTAATCTTGCCTGCAATAAGTTTTAGATTTCCCTCTCCAAATGTATGGCCTCTCCATATTTCCGACAGTACCTTGCGGTTATTAATTAGAAAACATTCCCCTCTGTTATAAATACAAATGTTGGGCCTTAAAATGGTATATATAAATTGTAAAAGGTTATTGATTCCGACATTTATTAAAATAATGATTACACAGTAAATAGCATGACTTGAGAGGTCTCATGCATGCATGCTAAAAGGTTATACTTTGGAGATTGCAACCTGGCAATAGCCTGTGACCTGCATATTTTAGACTTTAACTGAAGCAAAAAAAAAACCCATTTCATTTTGTCAGCCTGACTTGTGTATTCCTCTAGGTAATGAAAAGGTAGAATATCCTCTGAAACTTTCTGGGGAGTAGTTTATAGTATTCTGTCCTCTATTCATACCAGAAACATAGTTAAACATACCAGAAACAGTTAAACATCTTCAGCCCAATTCACTTAAATGGAATTAGTCACTGGTTGCTTACAAATCAAGACAGCAAATTCTTGTGGATGTAGGTGCATCCTACCAACGAGGTGCACAGCCAGTTCCCTCTCCTGCAAAGGCTTCCCAGCTTACTTCAGTAGAAAGGGAAAGTATGCACATGCCAAAAAGCGGATCAACAGCAATGCCTGTTTTGTGCAGGAAGTGTTGAGGCATATACAATGCCTTTGGATAGGGAATAAAACATGTGTGCTTGTGTTGAAAGGTGATTAACTGAAGTGTACAAATCACTTCATCTAGTAATTCTTCATCTTGCCCAGTGTATCAATGAGGGTTGCATAGGAGAAATCCCTGGTAGAATATGTGCCCTTTGGAGAGGAGATTCTGTACAAAAGAACACATTGGAATTAGGCTATGGTATGCTGTGCAAACTGAGTTCCTGGGTATCCTTTTTGGCATGTCAAATCTCTCTTCTAGAGGCAATCATAATGCCTAGTCACAGAAGAAGCCCAGAAAATCTCAGAGCCAAACTGAATTACCAACTGAGGGAGATTTTTGCAGACATAATCAACTACTTTCAAAACCATAGCTTCTCCTCTCTGGCAGCTTTATTATGCATTGACATAAATTCCCTTCACAACTGGGAAGCTTTGACCTATAGTAATCAGTGCTCAAGACATCTATTTACTCAGTTTGAATCTTAGTAATAGGAAAATTGTGCCTAATGAATTTTGCAAAAGCAGCATTTTCAGCACTCTATAGGATTTTGCTTGACAACAGCTAAACATACACCAGATCCCACAAGAAATGTATTAGGATAAGTTTGGTTACTGTTCAGCAGAACTATTAAAGTTGTATAAAAAGTATAAATAGTATGGCATTTCCAGCAAAATCATGTAAATTGAATAACTGGATCCCATATTAAAAAGTTTAACACTTTTAAGAGAACTCTTCACATTGAAAGTGCACCAGGAACAATAACTAAACAGCTCTCACAATAGTCTGTGAGGGAATAAATATTATAACTCCCCATTTTACAGATGGGGAGACTGAGGCAGAAAGGCTTAGTACCTTACCCAAGGCCACAGAGGGAGTCATTGGCAGAGCTGAGAATAGTAATCCATTGTTCCTAGATCCCAGACCTGTGATAAAACTGTGGGAACAGCTATGCCCCCTCCCACTAAATATTGTCATATGGGGAGGGCTTAAGTGCATGCTTGCTTGTTTCACACTATAAGGCTGTATAATTGCCAAGCTTCACTAGCACATTTATCGGTTGATAGGAAGTAATATAATAATCTGTTACCAGTGCTATATCACAGTCAGTTCACTTATACGTTTTAAATAGGTTTTGTTATCAATTTGAAGGAAAGAGAGATTTAACCACTAGAGTTTGTATTTGACTATACTGCAAGTAAGCAGTTCTTTGTCAGGTATTAGGAACTCAAGTATAGCTATGTCCTGCTTAAAGATATTTTACATATGTAAAGAGGTCAACAAAAAGCAATGATGATAATTCCAATGGCAACATGAAGAACAGAAATTACGTGTATACATTTTTCCAAATTCATTGGTGGAATAACTTCTGTAACCCAAATACTGTAAATATTGTCTCCACCTCACATACACTGTACTGGCATTTTGGTGTTGAGCTTGACTGAGAGGGAATCTCTTGCATTTTGATGACCATATATAAATAATCATTTATATGCTTGTCCCTGTGGTACCCCATTAGGGGCTTGAAGTTTCCTGGTGCAAAGCTCTTCACTCACAGGAGACTGCTGATGGGAAAGCACATGGGGATGGTATAAGGGAAAACAGAGTAACACATTGAATATACAAAAACACCAAGTTACATCAGGCTTAGCAACCTTAGACTTTCTCTACAAGATGTGCTTTGTTTCTTGTGCCCCACAAAAGTAACCCCTAAAAGATTGGAGCAGAAGTCTGTGACATGGATAGCTTACTAAACTGTGATAATGATTATCAAAATATGATTTAATTCCAGAAACTATTTAATGCTGAAGCCCTGTCCCCCCCCCCCCAATTTTAAAGCAAATTGAAATGTTGACTTTTAAGAGGATTTACAAAACAAAAACTGTTTCCAGTGTTAAGAAATGGTTAAAAAATACCTGATGTCGGGGTGCTAGGAGAAAGCCAGGAATTCTAACAAATTGCCTTTTCTCTCTCTCATCTTATTAGATAAAATGGAGGAGGTGAGAACATGCTTTGGGTGCTATAAATATCTAACTATATTAATTTCTACTGCTTTGTTAAGCTTTTATGGTTTTGTATAAGTGGTGACCTCCCAGCTATAAAAAAAATGAAGACTGTCACACTTATTCTAGCATTAAATAAATCCAGTCTAGAAGAACACCCCATATTATATAAATGTAGGTAATTTAAGAGTAGAAAATACTGTTTTCTACTAAACTGGCAAACTCTAAAGCAAGCAAAAGTGCTTTTGAAAATATGTTTATGTTTGCTGGGAGAGGAACTAAAGCAAATTACGTACTTTTTTGTAATGCATAAAGCAGATTAAAACCTGAGGTTATAACTGAGATTTTAGTTGTGGCCCCCAGACAAAACCTATTCCCTGCTGGCCAAGTTTAATTATTATTAATAACTATAATTCTTGTTGTTGCTGTTATAAAATATATTTCCATATAATACTAGAAATCAAAGTCCCCTGTCACCATCAGCTACTTGCCAGTCTTTCATTTGGTTTTCCTGAATGATCATTCACAAGGTTCTGTAACACTTTTCTACAGATTCCTGAATGGCGATTCAAAAACCCTCTGTATTTCCTTTCTAAAAATGCCCAGTACTCACAGTCGCTCTAACACTCCAAATTGTGGATTGTGAGTTCCTTGAGGGCAGAGGTCTATCTTCCTTTTTACTAGAATAAAGTAGTATGTACAGTGATGTCACTATACATATGACCTCCACCCAGCCTGTCTGGCATTCCCACTGGAATGGTTCTCACAACTCAGGAACAGAGGGAAGAGGGAGTTTCGGTCAACAAAAATACTTTGAGGTAGAGCTTCCTTATCAAGAATGCTGATGGACAGCATCTGAGCCTCATCACAGCCACAGTGGTAAAAATGTGTTGAGTAAATGGGGCATTTTTTCCAGGTTGTGCCAGTTATATATTATCAACCAAGCATTCAGTCTGAGCATTCAATATTATCTGTTCAATAAATATACTTTCTCAAAAACTGCAACAATGGCTTAGAAACAAAGACAAATGTGAAAAAGTTGGTGTCAAGACTGAGCTGGATGGTGTACAATTTAGATTATAAAGTACCAATAGACTTATCTAGACAGTTAAACACTTTTTGCTTGAAAGTATGTTAGAATACTTTGTTTAGATGTTTCATTTTTATGCTATTTTCTATTTTAAAAACCCAATAAACTGGCATTCTCTATTTGGAAACTCCTATTCATAGTATGCTTCTTGTAATTGCTTTCCAATGACATATATGTGTTGTAGCAGTTGTAGCCCCTGATATCCCTTTCTTAAAGTGATTTTCATGACAGATACTGCCACCCACTTGACTGGCTTTCAGCTGACAACCCAGAATAGACTGAGTGAATAACTGCTGATCTGGATAAAAAGGACACCAGAAGTGACAACACATTTATGCAAGACAGTTTAATCCTCTGTCAGTATGGGGGAGAAGAGCAATTGCAGCAAGTGCTATGCCTATGTCAATGCCACAAGTGGTTACCAGAAGGCAATATGGATATGTGAATTAAAATGTGGCAAAAATGCATACTTTTGTAAGGTGTAGCACAACATAAGCTGATATTAAAAAACTCTGAAAATCCTATAGAAGAGTTAAACTGGAGGAGGGGTAGTATGCTACTTGATGCAAACATCAAAATCATCTATTAGTAATTAATTTTGAATAAACTTGTAATTGCTATATCTTCCCACCTTCCTATATGTAGAGAGCTCCTTAACTATATCAACTAAAATATTCTATACTTACAGAATAAGAATGTTGCCTAAAAGAGATATTTCTTTGAAGTCTTCATTGCCTTTATGGAATATAGCTTATACACAAGGTTTCCTGCTTAGATTTCGGGGGAAACTATGTATATCATCATATGTACCATGCACCTCTGTAGTTCATCACTTACGTGTGCATCTTGAAAAACTATGATCAGCAAAGGATTCTAAACATATGTATAGATGCTGCAAAACAGACATCTGCATGGTCCCACACATGACAATGTGCATAGCTGTATATATTTGCCACACTGCTAATTTATTCCTATGAAGATAAAATTTAATGTGAAGTGGTCCTTACACAGATCCTTAGAGTTAACACAGAAGAAAATGATAACTATTATTAAATTAAGCAAGAATTTTCAAGAAGGGGGCAATGAAATAGTTTGGCACAGTTCAGATATAGTGTATAACAGATGTTATAGTAATCTGAGAACCTCTCTTCTTCATACTGTTATTTGCAGAACACATACAGGACAATTTCAGGTGGGTAGCCATGTTGGTCTGAAGTAACAGAACAAAATTCATGCCCAGTGGCACCTTTAAGACCAACAAAGTTTTATTCAAAATCAAGGTATAAGCTTTTGTGTGCACACACACTTCCTCAGATACAGTGAAATAGAAGTTACCAGTCCGTACATATAAGCAAAGGGTGAGCAGCAAACTAGCATATAACATAACAAAGATGTTTAACAGATGCAAGGACCAAAGCTCACCCTCTACCTAAAAGTATGGACTGGTAACTTCTCAAAGGTCTTAAATGGACTGGCTTGAACATACAGGACAGTTATTCTTTCCCTTTTTGGTAATTAATAGGCATAGCCACAGCTCAAAAGAGGGGAAATATACATGGTCTAAGCATGCAGGCAGCTCTTTTCATACTTTACTGTTCAAATCCTCCTTATCGCAAAAACTCCAAACTGCCTTTTGAATTGCCTGAAGTCAAAAAGAAGTTTTGGAATTTGGTGCAAGAGTAATGTAAATGCAAAAATCTGCATGAGAAACTCTGACCGATTTCCCACTAAACTTATGGCTCCCTCTCCTCCTCATCACCTCGCTACTGCTGGACCAGTGAGTTGCTCAGCCTCTCTTCAAGTTCCCTTCGCAGCAGGCAGGATCCTTTGAAAACTGGTTTCTGTCTGCCGTGGAGGGAACTTGAAAAGGGGCAGGGCAACTCAGGGCAGCTTGTGCAAAATCCAGAAGCAGCCTCACAGGAAAAAGGAGCAACGAGACTGAAACAAGGTGAGTGGGAAATCGGTCTTTCTCTCTTTATCAGTTTGGAGGTTTGGGGAGAAGCTTTTAAATAGGAGAAAAAAATACTGAGCACCTGCATGTGTGCCATGCAGCCCTCTTTCATTTGTGGTGCAAGTCCTGTAGAAAGCTAGTAGGTACCCATCATCATTTTGCTGTAGCTATATGGAGGAATAAATGAGAGATTGCCCTAAATGATCAATGTTATGCAGGCTCTCAAAAAACAAAACAAACCCCAAACCCCAAATCATAATGATAAAACATTAAGCTAAATCTAAATAAAAGGCTATCCAGAACAAGAACCTTCACAAATACAGCACAGCTGTGTCTTATAAAAATTATATCATCTTTATATTTGATAAAATTATCCATAATATAGATCCACTTAATGCTTATTATTAAACATGCAGAATTCATTGCATGATGCTTATGGAAAAATGTTTTTGTCATCTTCAATCAGGATTGGTTCAACTGAAGGAAAACATCTCCCACTGATTGCCATTCTCCCTTTGTTCTAGTCTGACTCCAGGGCTCCTAAACCAATGTTTAAACACTGAATATATATATTTATTAACCTGCAAAAGGCTTGGAGTAACGATGAACTCCACATTTCCATGAATTTACTGTGCAAGTGCTTTCATTACTCAAAACCTATCATGCGGCTTGCTTGATAAATAAGTATAAATTGAAGGGGTTGGGTGCTTGCAGATTTGTTTCAGAGATAAAGTCAAAATGTTTTATCATGTAATGTTACAACTGTCTTAATCAGAAATGTGAGTAAATTAAGTAGTAAAATAGTAGCTGGAAATCACAAAATCTCATGGAGATTAAAAGTAACACATATATCAGTATTTGGCAGTTTTCAGTTAATCACAGGTAGTAGTTAACATCAATCCCACATATCTACTTTTCCATTACAAACTGAGGTTTTGTTTCAGATATTTGCATCTCCTTTGATTGACAGATTTTAAAAGATCTGGTGGATCAGATTTGTCCATTTGTTTGTTTCAAAAGGCAAGTTTTCTCTCACTTTGACCTGTTCTTGTCAATGTTCTTTCATTTACAATAATTTTATATCAATCCTATTTTATTATTAATCAATCATTTATTTGTGACACTAGCCAGACCAAAAACAAAACTGGTCAAGAGGGCTGTGCACAAAATAGTTCTGATCTGCTTAATTTTTTAAAGAATATTTTCTTCAAACTTACATGGTACCATTACATTTGTTATCAAGTTTATAAGGAGATAAAGTCATTGAGTCATTGAGAAATAGGGTACAAATAGGGTCAACAGAAGTTATAAAAATGCACTGACAAAGACTAGTTTCATAAAAGTAACCTAAAAGCAGCAGTGATTCCTAAATGAATACAATGGGGTGCTTGTGTGATGATCTTTAAAGACCACACACTCTTTGCTTGTAAACCTCAAAATCTTCATTTATTTCTTACCCCTACTTCCTACTCCTACAATTTTCAGACCCAAATGGAATCAACAAGGCAAAGGTCTAAAAACTCCAGAGTTAAGGACAATTTTTCACTGTGCGGTTTCCATGTCTATCACTTTCATACTATGTTCTGCAACATGGGATGAACAAACTGTGGGTTGACATAGGAGAACCCTTCAAAATCCGTTTGGTCTATATTAGAAATAACCAGCTGATCAGGTGGTGTTAACACTGGCTGTCCTCTGGTAAAGAATTTGTCAAAGTTTTCGGCACCCTTGCCACACTGTAACGCAAAAAGAAATATGAGTACAAAGTTTGAAAATGGAATCTATTTAAAGTAAGGTTCTGTATGTTATATATATAGTTCTATATTTGATAGACAGGCAGACAGACAGTTCTATATGTTATACTGTTGGGGAAGGGCACTAGTTGCATTGAACTACATCACTCTATGCCGCAAAAACCTAACATAATAAACGAAGGATATTATATTGTTGAACAATAATAAGCTGTTCCAGTTGTTTGTAGGCACTGAGCTCAAAATACAGGCTTTTCTCTACACGTATATGTTCCCCCTCTTCGGCTTGGAACAATGTTTGTAATACAAATAAAGATTCAGAAAGCGAGAAGCAGGGAGAGGTGGAAAAAAGCAACTTTAACTTTAAATGCATTCTCCAAGTTGCTGGCTGGCTTGGCTTGGAGAAGTGATTTAAAGAGACAATAATAAGCTGTTCCAGTTGGGCCGATGAGGTGATGGAGGCTTTGAGAGCCACACAATATGTGTAAAAGAGCCACATGTGGTTCCTGAGCCACAGTTTGGCCACCCCTGCATCAGGTCCTATGTTATTCATCAAGCCCTACAAAAAGGTGATTGTTCTGCAAGCAAATTAGAGGATAGTAAGTTATTTCACTGCTTGGTATGCATACATTTCTACCCCATGTTCAATACAGTAATGGGATTAATGGTCGATATATGCCCTAAATATTTCACTTTTGATACAGTTTATCTTTTGGCTGGGAGTTATATGCCTATGGAAGATTGCAAATCACCTGAGAAATAAACTTCCATGAGGATCAGGTGGATGTGGTAAGGCTTTGTTTGGCATAGGTAATTCATAAGTAAATCTGCATAGGATCATGTTTTTATGATGAAAGACCCATAAACCATGGAGTACCGAAACATCTTTTTACCAAGTTCTTGGAAATGATAATGGACAAGTATGACACAGTTTGCTAACCAGAAGGCAGGACCTTTCTATGTATGCAGAACTACATGTAGACATACTGACTGAGAAATTATCCCAGCAACAATTATTACAAGAGTATCTAAATGCTGTAATGTTAGAGAATACTATTTAACAGGCCAGATTCATGATTCTTTTTATAATCTGTTTTGACCAATTCTTTAATTTACTCATTTCAAATCCATGTTTGGCTGGTGACAAAAATATATTGAGTGCTTATTCTGTGGTCCTAGAGGCAGGTAAGGGAGCAAGGGGAGAACAAACTGAACAGAGCATGTGACCAGAGAGAAAACAGGCCATGTCTTTATTGAATACAACCATAAGAGCATTAGCACAGCACAGGACATGGATCCAGCATCAGCTGATCTGCCTGTCAGCTGATGGCACCCAACTTCCCCCAGCCCGCCTGTCTGCTGGGGCAGTGGTGGCAGGGGGAAATTTTGGCCCTCCTCTTTGCCTGACAAAGCCAATGTCCAGCCTGAATGGGGCCAAATAGGAATGAAAAGGGGTTGGGCATCTTGGGTTTTAAATGCCAGGAATGCCTCCTGCCTGCATCTTTTGGCTGTGTGGACCAATGTTGACCCTCCCTTTATTTTATAGTTTGTTTAGTGATTTTAGGTTTTGTGTGAGCTTACTTAGGTGAGGGGCCATTAGGGCACAGGGAGTGGTATGTCTTGCAGAACACGATATGTATTCATGTCATTGCCTCTCCTTCTGATGATCCTTCAACTGTCTGTCCACTGCCAAAGCTGGAGCCAACAGCAGCAGCTCCAGTTAAATAGGAAAGGGGTAGATTGGCATGAACACTCCACTTTCCAGATTCTCTTGGAAAAGCTACCTCTCCAGCTGTTTTCAGATTTATCGATAATTCCCAAATATATCTGGGATTTTTTGGGGGGATTTTGTTTTCTTAAGAAAACCTGGATATATTTGGGATGCCAAAATATACTCCAAAATACTGATGTGTGCCTTATTTTTTGGATATATTTCTGGTTTGGGTAGATCTGAATGAATACCCCTAAACCATTCCCCCTTTTTCTCACTCCTTGCTCTGTGATAATTTCAGGACTATTGCTTTTGTTTCTCAGAAAGAAATGCTTAATTTTTGTATGCAACAAATTATCAACTGTCTGCAAATCTACATAAAATACAGCTGTAGATGAGAAAGAACTGTTTCAAAGACTTGAAAGAAATGTGGCTCATTATTGCTATTTTAGGTATCACAACTCTCAGAGCAACATAAATGGATTTTCCTTGTATCCTCCCTTCCACCAGCAGTCTTTTTTCACCCTTCGAATAATCATGCCAGAGGTTATGGGACCTGCATATATTAAAAAACTGTTTCACGGCATTACCCTAAATAGCTTACACTTTACTGCAAATGGAAAGCTTTCTTACCACTTTAGGTTTGAATGGAGGCTGTATTTCTCGGTTCTCCAGTTTCTCCCAGTCAATTCTTCTGAAGAATGCATGTTCTCTGATATCTCTCTCCCCCTCTGACCCACAACCAAGACGTTTGGCAGGGTGTTTAGTCATCAACTACATATCAAGGACATATCAAATGATGGAAAGTGATTTTCAAAATGGAAGGAACATATATCAATATTTCTGGACTTACACAAAAAGTTGACATGACACAATTCCCTCTTCCCAAAGAAGTTCATTTTAATGCAACACAGTTTAAATTTTTTCTTTCTGCTTTATATGGGACCAGGGCTTATTATTACGGGACCAGGACTTATTATTAAATCCTGAAATTCCTGAACCAAAAATACACAAGAAAATCACTGTTACAAGTTGTTACTGCAATTTCCAGAATGGCAGATGCAATTTCCAGAATGGTAGACGCAACTCTGACATTATGAAAAACACTCCACCCACTCCCGCCAAGAAAATCCACATTGTTTTCTGTGTTCTATTGCTTTCAATCATCATCAGGAGGCATCTTATTTTTCTTTTATTCTCTTGGTTTCTCAGGGAATGGCATTTTCCCTTTCAACTGGATCCTTAAAAGAGATCAGGAGAGTGCTCCACACCAATCACCATTGGAAACAAGCCCCAGAGAAGTTTTAAGGCTTGCAGCAGCTGCTTTAAGTCTAATGACATTTTCAGAGGAGCGAGAGACCCCATCCACCATGTTCCTGGCCTGAAATGACACCAGGGAGTGCTGTTTCCCTATTGAGACTTAATGTGTACTGATGGGGATGTCAGTACTTCCAATAGGGCAAATAGCAACCTCCAAGACTGTTTCAGTTTTGAAAAGTAGCACGAGGTAGAAAGTTTATTTATCCTCTCTATAAGTGTTGTGGTTCTGATCCCTGGGAATAGACTTTTTGGCAGAGAACTCACATCACACTTCTATTTCAAAGTCCTTGTGATGGACCCATGTGGGACCCAAAGATCATGTGACATGTAATTATTTGTTTAGAGGACTCATATTTTTTCACATCACTAGAAAATGCATGTTCAGGGCAGTTTGTATCAAGTCATTGATGAGATAATGAATTAAATACTCGAATTTGTGGTGGATCTGTAACTGAAATCAACAGATATAAATGTCTGTGTGTGGACCTTGTTCTTATCTATGCTGTGACCACATTATAATCAATGTAGACCTGATTTTCAATAAAGCTTAGTTTCTTCTTTGTGGAAACATTCATTTGACATTATCTACCTGTCTCCCTATAAAAGTAGTTTTTATTTTTGTACGCAAACCAGACTAAAAAATGAATTTACAGTTTTCAAAGTTTTGCCCACAAAAAAAAGTACAGAATGTAATTGAGCCAAACTAAATGACAGTATACCATGTGGAAAATGCATCTCATATAATAATCATAAACTTACCCCCTTACAAATGGACACAGCTTCTTTGGACATTGCTTTTGGATAAGAAACATTATGTTCCATTATTGACTGAAAGAGCTCATCTTCATCCTCACCATCAAATGGGGGCTGTTAAAATAAAAGCAAAATATTAAATAAAAGCTAAAAGAAGGCCAACAAAGTAGTGCCAACACATATTTCCCTGGGTAGGGAATTTTAGGGATCTGCACTTGAGGAAAAATTCTGTAATTTTTTGTATTCAGATTTTGGGAAGTTTCCATAGCAGTATTCTGGATTATATGGGTCTCCAGTACCATTCAGAAATTCAGATTTGAGGCTTCTCCATCCCCAATTCTGAAAATATCTTGGTTTATTATTTCTTGTGGGAACTCTTTATAGTCTGGAGCAGCTCTTTGACAAGTATATGACATTAACATTTCAGGGAACCTAGTCCTCCCTATTCACTAAAGATCACCCAAGTTTCTAGTAAAGTGGATAAATGGGTCCAATTCTATGAGCCCCCGAACAAGGCATCCCTAGCCTACTTGTCTCCATTGTCTCTATGGGGAAAAACTCCACGCTTTAGGCAATGAAGCCAATGGTCAAAATGTGAGTAATAGAATCAACAAGCCCAACAGAACCAATGTCAAATCAAAGAATCCAATCATGATGATTGGGCAGACAGTTCTAGGACTACCCCTGAAGTCCAATCCCTTTGCTTGAGAGAGTTCCCTCCCTCCCATTGCCTGGGAATCCTGTAAAATTGAACATAAGAACATAAGATAAGCCCTGCTAGATAAGACCAATGGTCCATCTGTTCTAGCATCCTGTCTCATACAGTGGCCAACCAGTTCCTCTGGAGGCAAAACAACAGGGCAGAAAGGCCAAGACCTTCACCTGATGTTGGCTCCTGGCTGTGGGATTCAGAAATTTAGTCCCTCCAGATTTAGAGGTTTCCCTCAGTCACCATAGCTAGTAGCTGCTGATCTGTCCTTCATGAACCTGTCAAATCCCCTTTTAAAACTGTTTATTCCTATGGCCATCACTACATCATCTGGCAGCAAATTCCACATTTTAACCACTCTCTGTGTAAATAATTGTTTTCTTTTGTCAGTTTTAAATCACCACCACCACCACCACCTTATATTTCTATCCTGCCCTCTCCACAAGCGGACTCAGGGCAGCTAACAGTCAGTTCAAATATACAATTACAATTTAAAACCAATAAAATACAACAACATTTAAAAAAATTTCGTGGTGCTGTACAATTTTGATATAGGTGGGATCTTTCATTTCTGATAGTGCTCCTATAAAGATCATAGCTCCTCAGCAGTGTAGGGTGGCAGTCCTCTCCTGGTTAGATGTTGAAGGCATGTCAAAATAATTCCATTTCGCAGGCCCTGTGGAATTGAGAAAGATCCCGCAGGGCCCTTATGGTCTCCAGGAAGGCATTCCACATTTCTGGTGCTACCACCAAGAAGGCCCTAGCCTGTGTGGAACACAGCCTGACCTCCTTTGGTCTGGGGAGGGACAGTAGGTTTTGTGTCCCTGAATGCAGTGCTCTCTGGGGAACATGTGGAGAAAGGCGGTCCCATAAATAGGCAGGCCCCTGACCATAAATCTACTGCCTATCAGATTCATTGGTATTCTGGGAAATGGAGATTCATTGGTATTCTGGGAAATGGTATTCTGGGAAATGGAGATTCATTGGTATTCTGGGAAATGGAGATTCATTGGTATTCTGGGAAATGGTATTCTGGGTATCCTTGAATTCTGGTATTCTGGGAAATGGAGAAAAAGTTATCTTGGCCACCCCATGCATAAATTTACAAACCTTTATCCTGTCCCCCCCTTAAATATCTCTTTTCTAAACTTAAAAATCCCAGACTCTTCATCCTCTCCTCATAGGAGGAAAGTGCTCCAACTCCCAATCATCTTGGTTGCCCTCTGGGGTACTTTTTCCAGTGACCAGAACTTAACACAGCATGCACCAAAGATTTATGTTGAATTTTGTATGTTTAACTCCTTTCCTAATAATCCCTAACATAGAGTTCACCTTTTTTCACTGCTATGGCACACTGGGTTGACATTTTCATTGAAGTATCTACTACAGCACTAAGATCTGAGAACTTTAAGAGAGAAAGGATGAAGGGCCAAAGCACATAGCTGCTGTATACAAAGCTCTATCCATGCCATAGTTTTGTCCAGAGTCTAATCTGCTTTTATGGAAGGTTTCTAGTAAAATTGTTGCATTTAAACAAATTTGATAAGCTACTTTGAGCTAAACTCTGTCATGTAGTGTGTGCTTTCTCACTGCAGGCTTAAATACCCAATATCAGACCATAAGCACAAAGAAACACATTGGTGATTAAGGCTGATGAACTATTTCACTATACAAAGGAATTAATGCGAACCTTACCTGACCAGCAAGCATCTCATATAACAATACACCGTAGGCCCACCAGTCCACTGACTTTCCATATGGCTGATAAGCAATAATCTGTAAAATGCAATTCAGATAATTTTAAAAGGCTTAAACTTTGTTCAAACAAGGCAAACCAAACATATACCTGAAGAGATTTACAATAATGCAAGGAGATTTACACTGCAATTCTGAACATATACCCTTCCAAACCCACTGGATGTTAGAACTGCACTATTAGACATGTATGTGTAAATTGGCATCAAACTGCAGCTGACTTATGGTGACCCCTCATGGTGGTTTTCAAGGCAAGAGATAAACAGAGACAGTTTGTGATTGTCTGCCTCTGCAAACTGACCCTGAACTTCTTTGGTGGTCTTCCATTCAAGTACTAACCAGGGCTGAGCATGCTTAGCTTCTGAGATCTGATTAGATCAGGCTAGCCTGGGGATCCAGGTCAGGGCACTGTTAGACATTCAGTCTCCATATTTATTTAATGAATTAAAATATCTGTACCCTGCCTTTCCTCTTGATTTAAGGTGGCTTACAGGTAATAATTAAAATATTAGAAAAAGAAGATGAAGAAGAATATATTGGATTTATAGCCCGCCCTCCACTCCGAAGAATCTCAGAGTGGCTCACAATCTCCTTTACTTTCCTCCCCGACAACAGACACCCTGTGAGGTGGGTGGGGCTGGAGAGGGCTCTCACAGCAGCTGCCCTTTCAAGGACAACCTCTGCCAGAGCTATGGCTGACCCAAGGCCATGCCAGCAGGTGCAAGTGGAGGAGTGGGGAATCAAACCCGGTTCTCCCAGATAAGAGTCCGCATACTTAGCCACTGCACCAAACTGGCTCTCCATGTTAGATAAGACCAAATGTTAGATAAAACCAAATAAAAGTCTCAAATACTTCCTCCCTCCCAAAGATGCATGCTGTTCCTGTATTAACTCCAATGGGTAAAACAATTGCAAAGATTCTGACCTGCTATAAATTGTTTAAGTTCTACATTACAACATGGTTTATTAAGTAAATATAGTAATGCTACAAAGACTGAGATGTCTGCGCCAAGCAAAACTATAATTCTCACAATCATCCAATTGCAGCGGGATAAATAATTCAACTAGAATATTGCTTTTTTTTGGCTACAGAAACCATTTTTGTTTGAAGCAAAAAAAATAAAACCTTTGGAAACTGCTGTTGTTTCAAAAGATGGCAACATCTTAATATGAAAAGAAGTATCTAATGTATCATCACTGGAATGATTTAGGGAAACTGAAGTTACACTGCAAATGCAAGATGGCTATGAAATTACCCTTATTCTTTCTTTTTAACAGGCTTTCAAAAACTGATTTAAGTGGAAATCCTGAATTCCTATTTAGGTGGCTAAATTTTATAACATTTGATAGAGATCTTTTAAAAAAATAATAGACACACTTGTTAGTTTCATGTGGTTTTATTTTGTCTTGAGCGGAAGAAAGATAATACGTGAATATTTTAAATAAATATTAGATTTGCTTTCTCAACCACAGGAAATGGAATAATAATGAGCATTCCATAAACATCCCCATTCTAAATATTAAACTGCAATCATCCTGACTGGAAAATGCACAGACTTTGCCTTCCAATCCACCCTTTTTATTTAGTGTTTGCATTCCTGTCAGAATAATGTATTTATTTTGTTTCTAGTCCATTTTGCTGGCTGAGATTTAAGGTCCCTCAAATTTGTTCAGATAACTTAACAATAACATAGCCTGGTTTGTACAGGTATCTGTCAAAATATTATATTTTCCTTAAACCTGAATAGTTAGATCAATATACAAAGTTACTGAATGTGTCTGAAAAATGCCTTCAACAGCAACAGACTACAATGCACAAATAACCAACTGAGCTCTTGCAATCTGACGTATAGCATACTGGATATTCCCGACATTCAATTTATAGTGCATCACTGCATCGTGGATGACATTCAAGTCTCTCTTTCCACCCAGTTCCAGGGAGGCAGTGGAAACACAATGTGGGCTTGTTTGCAAGTGATGAAAGATTGGATGAGGACAAAACAACAATTTTATTAATCTAGATAATCTTAATTCAAAAATGATCAAAGTGGTGAAGACTGGATTGAAAGAGGATATAGAAAATATGCAATGTGGAGCTGCTCTCCTTGTTGTCCCTTAATACAGTTAATGGGGGGGGGGATAGGCAAATTTTTAATGTCCTGGTTCTGGCTGTTCCTGGAGAAAGCAGATCTGGCTACTTCCACATATGGAAGAAGGTTAACAAGAGTTTCAGTTTCATCCAGGCTCAGGATGCTACTTAATGGCAGGCAATTTAGTTAACTTTCACAGTTTATGGCTTTTGTTATTAAAATAATTAAGAAGAAGACTTCGGTTAACTTGCATACTTGCAATCATTGGAATTCGTGTATCATGTCTTCACCAGTGTTCCGTCCAAGTTGAGTTAGTGTGAGCTAGCTCACAGATTTTTAGCTTCTGGCTCACACATTTTTGACTTATCTCAAGAAAAAAGGCCCCAGAGCAAATTAATGTATGCAGTAGATCACAACTTTAATTCCAGTTGCTTATGAAGTAAAATTTTTGCTCACAAGACTCCACAGCTTAGAGGGACTAACACTACCTGACTAACACTAACTCAACATCATTCATTGATTTGGGGAACAGAAATTTATAGATAGAGGGGATACAGTAGATATACTGAAAGCTCAGAACTACTAAAGTGAAAAATATTTTAAATGTGTTCTGCAATGAAATGAACAACAATATTATTTTTAATTAAAAAGAGCTAATCACTGCTTTTTTCTGGAATTTTAAAAAGGTATTTTACCCCCACCTTCAACACTACAGTTTGGGTGGTGAATCATCAACTAAATTCCAATAACATTTTTGCAGCCAAAATATAAATAAAATGTATAAAAGCAGCCTAATTCACTATCTTGCATGTCACACAAACTGGGAGTAGAAGCTGTGTTCACACTTAACAAAATGGGTGCTATTCGAGGCACTAATTGGAAGGAAGAGTTCTTCAGAGACACAACTAATTGGGAAGTTGAATTATTCCATTTCAGGTTATAAAGAGACAAGAACAAAAAGGTGAGAACCAGAAAAAAAAGACATTTCACCTCACTGGCTTCACAATCATGGATGAGGGATAAAACATTTTAATAGTATATACTTTTATTTTTTTTAAATAAATTTTATTTTAAAAGTTTAAAATTCACATACATATGGGGGGGAAGAGAAATAAAGGACACAGCATCTCAATTTTTCACAAGGTAGCAGTGACAATGTTAAGTTAGTAACAGTTCCCTCAGTATGGGGTGGGGGGAGAGAGAGCAAATGAGAACACTTCCTGATAGTATTTACTTTTATTGATCAGGGTAATGATTAATTTCCCTTTGCGTGATGAGGCAGTACCAGCTGGCAGTTAGTCAAGACTCAGCTGTGTGTCTTCGTGCATAAAGCTAAACCCATAGTTGTTAATGATCTCCTTGATAAACACAAAGTAAGTATGGAAGGCCAATCCTACTGCTAAGTGCTCCTTCATTGTTTCTTTTTTGTAACTGCCTGTGCAATCAGAGTTTTCATTAATACAGGAACTTCAGATAAGAATATCTGCCCCCAGCTGGTACCAGCCATCACTTCTGTCACCTGGGGGCATGGTCAGCAAGGAAAGCTGACACTTGGAAATGCTCAAATGTGCCTTCTACAATTCTTTTGGGGGAACTTGTATACAATGCTTACAATCTCCAATAATAATTACCTCAGGTGCAATGTAATCTGGAGTCCCACAAAAGGTCCTTGTCGTTACGCCATCACTCATATGCTCCTTACACATCCCAAAATCTGCAATCTTAATGTGTCCTTCAGAATCCAACATTACATTATCTAATTTCAGATCCCTACAATAAAGCAATTAAAATGTTTAATATTGTTGCCAGTATGGTGATGACACTCCCTTATTATGCAGCAGTTTTAGATTACTTAAGGTTGACTCAGCCTTTCATCCTTCTGACTCAAGGTTGATTCAGCCTTCCATCCTTCTGACTCTGAGGTAGGTAAAATGAGTACCCAGCTTGCTGGGGGTAAGGTATAGATAACTGAGGAAAGCGATGGCAAAGAAAACTTTGTGATGTGATGTCACCCCATGGGTCAGTAATGCCTTGGTGCTTGCACAGGGGACTACCTCTACCTTTTTTAGATTACTTGGAATTAAGTGGTGAGGCTGAAGGGGTGAAGATAAACAATAAGCAGTCTGAAACTGAATCCATTCAAGATGGCAGTAATGCTGGGAAGAGATTCAGGGATTCACTAGCCAGGGAGTCTGCCTGCTAATGTAGTAACTCCAGAAACTCATAGTGTGGAAGTGCTCATAGGCTTGGGCATTGTTCCTTAAATTTCAGCTGATGGCCAATGGCCAGGCACCCTGAAATCACAAGGAATAACTATTGTAAAAAAGGTTATATGAGGAACTATTCTCAAAGAACCTTTGGAAGCTCCAGATAATACATAGAACGCTCTTGTCTGCTAAAGATGGGCTTCTGGGCACAATGTGAAGTGCTTCTTTTAATTTACACAGAACAGGTACTGCTTATCTCAAACAATTTCTCTCCACTTATGTACAAGCTGGTGGGGGCTTACCAGGAAGCTTCAGGAGAAGGGAGGAAAGAAACGTGATTGAACTCCGAAGCCCATCACATTTAAAGGGACTTTTGAATGCTTTCCCTCCATTGGAAATAATGGAGGATGGGGATCCTTCTTTTGGGACTCAAAGAATTAGACTTTTGGTCCGATCTTTTGAAATTTGGAGGGTTTTTTGAGGAGAGGCAGCAGCAGCTATGCTGAAAATTTGGTGCCCCTCTCTCAAAAAAACAGGGCCCCCAGATTAATTCTTTATTATACCCTACCGGGAACAGTCTCCATAAGATATAATGGAGTGCCCAACAGCCATTTCTCCCTTCTGATAGCCCTGAAGTGGGGGAAAGGTTTCCAAACTGGGGGATCCACCACCTCCAACTGGAGACTGTTAACCCTAGCCCCTTCTCTCCCACTGACATTGGCTGTGAACATCTGGTTCAAGGCTTCTCCAGTCAATGAAACCAAAACTGGGTAATAGAACAAAGCAGGAGTCCAGTAGCACCTTTAAGACCAATGAAGTTTTATTCAGAATGTTGGTCTTAAAGGTTGGTCTTAAAGGTGCTACTGAACTCCTACTTTATTCTATTGCTTCAGACCAACACAGCTGCCCATCTGGACAAAACTGGACAATGTCAGAGCAATTGTCTTTATTGGGGCCACAGTTGTATAGAGGATTCCTAACTGATCACATGAGTGTCAGGCCATGGATTTGTCTATAGAAGCCTATAAAGCTTTTAAAGTGGATTAATTTAACATCCTGCATCTTTTGTCAGATTGCTGTTTCTGATTGTTTTAATGTTTTATCTTCTACTAGTATGAGGATTTTATGTTTTCTGTATTTTGAGTAGATAGATACTGCAGAATTTAAGTATTGTATTTATTTAAACATTTACATACCACTTTCCCATTTTGTTCAAAGTGGTTCCCACAAATTAATGATAAAGCCAAACAATCCACAAAACATCATTCCTATAGATTTTACAATAATTCTAAAAGATAATTATGCCATGTAACTAGGTCAACAACAGATTAACTTAACCAAAGGCCTTTAAAACAATTCCATGGTACATTTTCTTTTGAACACTAACAGAGATGTCACCTCCCAACCAGCTAAAATGTCATTATTTTTTCAATCCAATAGTATAGTATGTGGCACTACAACATATAGTTATTAATAGAGCAGATATACCACAATCTCTTTTTTTAGGCAATACAACTCAGAATACCATACTCAACTCACCATACAGTAGAAATTGTGGGAATTGTTCAAGTATGCTAGGTGCTTTACTCTAGAACAGCGGTCCCCAACCTTTTTGGCCTCTGGACCGGCTGGCACACTGCGACCCCAGGGCTGGCAGGGCGGGGGCACCAAATTTGGCCTCACCCCCTGTGGTGCCATGAAGCCCTGCTGCCCCATGCTTCCTCACCACCACTGTGGTGCTACAAAGCCTTGCCACCCTGCCCGCGGCACCTCCTCGCCCCCCACAGCCCCATGCAGCCTTGCCATCCCCCACCCATGGCGCCTCCTTCCCCCCTTCCCCTTACAATAGTAAGACTGGGTGCCTTCTGAACTCTGTAAAGGCTAACCCCACCATTGGCAGGGAAACTGTGGCAGACCAACATAGACCAACACTGGGCGGGGGAAGGAAGTGAGAAGAAGGCAAGGGCAGCACAGCTTTTTCAGTGGCCACTGCTGCTGCAGTTTTGTGCAGTTTCCCTGCCAGGGATGTCAGCCTTTACAGAACCTGGTAGGCACTTCATGGCTCCTTCCCCAGTCTTAATATTTTAAAAATGGAGGGAGGAGGAGGTGCTGTGGGGGGGGGGAGAGGCGCCATGGGTGGGGGGCAGCGAGGCTATGCAGGGTCGGGTGGTGAGGCTGGGTGGCCCAGTTAATGACAGGCCACAGCCCGGTACCGGTCCGCGGCCCGGGGTTTGAGGACCCCTGCTCTAGAACCACTAAGCTGAACCACTGTAACTTACACTTTTATATTGGGTCATTATCCCATGGTGGAGGCATATATACACTTTCCCCTCCTACTACTCAAGACAGTCCAAAATCACTCTTGCCTACACACACAATCTCACATGTCTCACCACGAGTAACAAAACATGCACAGAAACACAAAGGAGGATTAGTTTGGGCATCCGTTAATACTCACCGATAAATGATTCCTTTTTTATGGAGAAAGAAAAGTCCCACTGAGATCTCTGCTGCATAGAATCTGAAAGGAAAGCATACCACAGTAGCTATATGACACACACTTTTTTTTTTTGCTGAATTATCTTTGCAAAAAAGTTACAAGGGCATCTGCTAACTGTGGAACAGAAAATAATGTATTGTAGGGCTGCCAAGCCCCAGGTCCAGGCAGGGTTTCTAACTCCTGGGAGGTTCATATGAACATACGAAGCTGCCTTCTACTGAATCAGACCTTCAGTTCATCAAAGTCAGTATTGTTTACTCAGACTGGCAGCGGCTCTCCAGGGTCTCAAGCTGAGGTTTTCCACACCTACTTACCTGGACCCACATTGTGCTGGTGGGGGGGGGGAACCTCCCCCAACATCGCTAGTGCAATGATGTCACCAAGAAGTGTGTTCATAAAAATGATGGTGCCCATGTGGCGCTGCTCTAGGCGTTTCTGGGAAAACTCTGTGGTCTTCCTGGACGCTCTAGCTATTTGGGAGGTAAAAACTCTATGGCACATAGGTACAATAGAGTTTTTACCTCCCAAATGGCTAGATCATCTGGGAAAACCATAGAGTTTTCTCAGAAACACCTAGAGCAGCCTCGCATGGGTGATATCGTCACGCGCGTCCTCCACATATGAGAGACTCCCCCGCTGCGGGAGGCTGGGGACTGGCAACCCTAATGTAATGTCATATGGCTTGATCTTAATGACTTTGTGGAGAAATGCCATTTTGGGTGGTCTTTCACTGGGAGTTGGCTGGAGGAGTCTATTAAACTCTAGGCAGGCTGTGGGCCTAGTCTCTTTCTCCTCCCTCCTCCCTTCCTGTCTGAAAACAGCAATTCTGAGGAGGTCTCCTAGAGAGACAGGAAGTCTTTCAGGTTGATCTCCCAGAAGGGTGCAGGAGGGTAAGCCAGTTCCTGGGCAGGAACTGCAATTTATATTGGAGATTTGGGGTGGGAAACGGGCAGTTAAAGTAGGAAGTCAATCTGTTAGTTTGGAAACAGTCTGAGGAAGGTATTGTCAAGCTTGCAACCGTCTAAGTAAAGTGCCTACCCTGCCTGTAATCCAGTTAGGGCAAGTATTATAACAGGGAGAGAAGGAGCGTTTTTTCCCTTCTTTGATTTGTTTCTTCTGTTCACTTTTTTAAAAAAATGCCTGTAAATAGTTGTATACTTTAAATAAATGTTATGTTTGTTTAAAGTGGAGTCCCTCTGTACCACATAGTTCTCCCAACCACTTTGAACGCTAGGAGTGGGTTGGGGAATCCCTAGGGAGGAGAGAAGTGACACAACAGCTGCTTGCCAACTCTCCAGGGGAGCCCCAAATATGTTTGTTTAATTTGATTTATACCCTGCCCTCCCTGCTGAGACGGGCTCAGGGCGGCTTACATCAAAGTCATAGTGTGCTATGATCACAGTCATAAAAACAATAAAACCACTTAAATATATAAGTTAAATTACATAGATTAAAACAATATACAGGTTGGTGCTAACACATTAGATGTTCCTCATAGTTCCTCATAGTTCCAGGATGGCGATATGAACCCCAGAGAGCACTGAGGTCAGCCGGGAAAAACCTGTTGACTATTCCCGGACTGAGAGAGGTGAAGTTGCAATGTACCCGCAATTGGGCCTTCTCCTCTATAGCTCCGAGCCTATGGAACCAACTTCCAGAGGAAATGCGGGCCCTGCGGGACCTTGAACAGTTCCGCAGGGCCTGCAAGACCTTCCTCTTCCGACTGGCTTTCGCTGATGAAAATGGAAATTGATAAGGAAACCGCCATCATAAAAGCAAACATAAAGTAAACATAGCATTAGCACTTTTATTAATTTAATTTAATTTAATTTTAAAACTTAAGCAGATTTTTAATTAAATGTTCATGTTGTTTAACTGTAATTTTATCTATCTGTATAGCTAAACTTGAATTGTGTTGTTAGCCGCCCTGAGCCTGCCCCGGCAGGGAGGGCGGGATATAAATAAAATTTTGTTGTTGTTGTTGTTGTATTCCAGAATTCTCCTACGGTATGTTGAAGGCCTGCCAGAAGAGAACCGTCTTATAAGCCTTGCGGAACTGGGCGAGGTCTCGCAAGGACCTAAACTCTTGCGGCAGTTGATTCCACCAAGACGAGGCTGCCACTGAAAAGGCCTGATCCCTGGTGGTCACTAATTTTGCCTCCCTCAGCCTAGGACATGTTGGGATCCAGATCTTAGTACCCTCTGGGGAAAGTGTGGAGACAGACGGTCCTCGGCCATACAAGGCTTTAAAAGTAATAACTAGCACCTTGTAACAAATCCGGTACACTATTAGCAGCCAGTGCAGTTCCTGCAGCCCTGGCTGTATGCGCTCCCACTTGGGCAGCCCCAATAGCAGCCTAGCAGCCGCATTCTGCACTAGCTGGAGTTTCTGGGTTTGCAACAAAGGCAGCCCCAAGTAGAGAGCATTACAGTAGTCCAATCTCGAGGTGACCACTGCATGGATCACAGTTGCCAGGTCACAACAGTCGAGGAAGGGAACCAATGGTTTCACCCACCCAGCGAGGCTATGCAGGGTTGGGATCCAGATCTTAGTGCCCTCTGGGGAATGTGTGGAGACAGACGGTCCCTCAGGTAAACGGGACCTCGGCCATACAGGGCTTTAAAAGTAATAACTAGCACCTTGTAACTAATCCGGTACACTACTGGTAGCCAGTGCAGTTCCTGCAGCCCTGGCTGTATGTGCTCCCACTTGGACAGCCCCAACAGCAGCCACATTCTGCACTAGCTGGAGTTTCCAAGTTCGCGACAAAGGCAGCCCCAAGTAGAGAGCATTACAGTAGTCCAGTCTCGAGGTGACCGTTGCATGGATCACAGTTGCCAGATCACAAAGGTCGAGGAAGGGAACCAATGGTTTCACCCACCTCAGATGAAAAAAGGCGGATTTTCACAGTTGCTGCTATCTGGGCCTCCAACAGCACCCCCAAGCTTCTGACCTTGGGCACCATTGACAGTGGCGCCCCGTCAAAGGCTGGTAGGGGGATTTCCCTGCCTAGGCTGCTGCGACTCAGGCAAAGGACCTCTGTCTTCATCAGCTTCAGCTTTAGTCGGTTCAGCTTAAGCCAACCAGCCATGGCTTCCAACGTCTGATCCAGGTTTTCTGGGACAGTGCCAGGCCAGCCGTCCATCAGTAGATAGAGCTGCGTGTCATTGGCATACTGATGGCAACCCAGCCCATACCTCCAGACAATCTGGGCAAGGGGTTGCATGTATATGTTAAACAACACTGGGGATAGAACTGCCCCCTGAGGCACACCGCAATTAAGTGTGTCTCTGGAACGACTCTACCCCAATTGACATCCTTTGTCCCTGACCGCATAGGAAAGAGGAAAGCCACTGTAAGGCTAGCCCCTGAATCCCTGTGTTGGCGAGGCGGTGGACTACCAACTGATGGTTGACCATATTGAATGCAGCCGATAGGTCTAACAACATCAGTACCACTGAGCCTCCTCGATCCAGATGTCACTGGAGGTCATCCACTAGGGTGACCAGAACTGTCTTCGTCCCATGCCCAGGCCAGAAGCCAGACTGGTGGGAATCGAGGACAGAAGCGTCCTCCAGAAAACTCTGTAACTGTAACGCTTCTACTCTCTCAATAATTTCCCCCGAAAAAGGTAAATTCGAGACCAGTCGATAGTGTGCTAATTCGGCTGGGTCTAAGTTGGACTTTTTCAAGAGGGGGCAGACCACTGCCTCTTTAAGAGACATTGGAAAAAGCCCTTCCGAGAGAGATCTGTTTACAATATCCTGTATAGGATGTCGGAGCTCTCCCTGGCACGCTTTAATCAGCCAGGATGGGCATGGGTCCAGATCACATGTTGTTGAGCATACAGTGAAAAGTACTCTGTCAATTTCCTCCAAACTGAGCGTTTTAAAGTGATCCAAAACCAATCCAAAAGACAGGCATGGAGCCTCAAGTTCACATACTGTTTCAACTGTAGCGGAAAGGTCGTGATGGAGCAACAAGATCTTGTCTGTGAAAAAATTTGCAAAAGCCCCACAGCCAATCTCTAATTCTCTACAATTTGACCTGCCTTGTGGCAGTATGGTAAGTGACAGAATTACACTAAACAATTGTGCCAGGCGCGATGTCGCAGACACAATCCTAGCTTTGACTGCCATCTCATAGGATCTCATACACTCTCTATAAGATGTTCTGGTTGCTTCGTCTTGAGTCCGCCGCCACTGCCTCTCTAGCCGTCTGAGCCCCCATTTCACCATCTGAGCCTACCTTAGGGACCGCCTCTCTCCATATGTTCCCCAGAGAGCACTGCGATCAAGTTCAAAAAATCTTGAAATCCCTGGGCCAAAAGAAACTAAATTAAAAGCTACCAGAGAACAGGCATTCTCTACAAAGGCCCCCCAATGGTGGAATCAATTGCCGGAAGAGGTGCGGGCCCTACGGGATCTTAACCAGTTCCGTAGGGCCTGCAAAACTGCCCTCTTCCAGCTAGCTTTTTAAGACAGAACTCCTGATAAGATCAGTAATACTGAGCCATCCTATACACCATTCGACTGCATTTTAATGTCATATTGTTTTATTGGTTTTATTGTTTAAATTATTAATTATATTATCTATTGTTTATCTGTATCATGGTTTTACCATGTCTTGTTAACTGCCCTGAGCCTGCCTAGGCGGGGAGGGCGGAGTATAAATAAAAGTTTATTATTATTATTATTATTATTATTATTATTATCAGCTGCAATTCTAGAGTATACCATGGTGCAAGCTTATAAAGGGGTTCAGAGGGCCCAGTGGTGCAATCTTGTCAATGGCCCTGGAAAGTTGGTCATGCCATGACTCTACCAAGTCATCTAGAGAGTTGCCAGGGGGCCAGGAACCCCGTGGAACCATTGGGAACCGCTCCGGGTCCATCAAGCTCTGCGGGCAAGCCAAAATACGCTTGCCGCCTAAACGGGCTTGAGGTGGGACATCCACACGGGCCTTTAGGGCATAGTGGTCCGACCATGGAACTGCATCAGCAGCAACCCGATCCACTACAACCCCCATCGCAAAGATCAGAACTAGCATGTGCCCCGCCTGGTGAGTGGGTGTTGCAACAACCTGGGAGAGTCCCAGTGTTGCCATGGATGACACTAGGTCACCACCTGAATGGAGGTCGGGTCATCGGCATGGACACTGAAATCACCCAGGATCAAAAGCCTTGGGTGTTCCAATGCCCAGCCTGTTATGGCCTCCATCAGGGATGGTAAGGCGTTGATTAGTGCGTAAGGTGGACGGTACACCAGCCAAACTGCCAATCCCTCCCCAACATCCCACGCCAAGCAGACATATTCAATGCCATCAATCTTTGGCGACAGAAGCACCCGAAAGGAGTAAGCCTCTCGTATGAATAGAGCCACTCCTCCCCCCACCCCACCTGCTAGTCCGTGATTGGTGAAAGACTGAGTATCCTGGGGGGGCGACCTGGGAGAGAGTTACTGTCTCCGCGTCACGCACCCAGGTCTCAGTCATGCAAGCCAGGTCCATATCCTGCTCAAACAGGAAGTCATGAAGGACTGAGGTTTTATTGTTTATGGACCTGGCATTACATAACATCAGTGATGGAGGCCAGTGATCCAACCTGGCCCCTCTACCCATTAATGTCAAGACGTGGAACTTCAAATAGAGACGGATCATAATGTTGCAAAATTAATCCATTTATTTGAGAACAAACATACTAGTTAGAAGGCAGATTGAGTTTGATGCCCTTCAAGGCTGAAACCAGCCTTTTCTACATTTCAAAGCAGGAAACAATACAGCCTTTTCACACCCCCAGAGACAGTCGGCGCTTCCCATGGTCTTATCTCCTTCTCAGGAGAAAGGGACCTTGGATATGTTAAACTTCAAAGACCACAGATGGCTCCTAGGCTGGGTGTGAGATTTTTCTCCTTGCGGTTACAGAATGCTTTGGGGAAAGGTGCTTGCTACATTTCTCATGGTTAGTAAAGCAGAGGTCATATTGAATACATCATGGCGTTAGTCATGTCAAGTTACAGTTTCTAAACTACAGTTTGGTTCAAGTAAGTTACACGTCTGACAGTTACTACTGGGATGGGACACAGACTAGAAGGGGGTTGAGCTTCTCCATTTCTTCGCCACCTTCTTTTATTATTACGTCTGTTCTAACCGTCATATCTTCCCCTCCCCAGGAGTACCGGGATCGCCAGACTGGTCATCACCCCAAGGATCTTCGCCAACAGCCTCAGTTCAATTTAGAGAGATCCCTAGGAAGCCCCAAGAAGCGCTCTTAGCGGGTCCAGAGGGAGTTTAGGAGGCTGTCCCGCCTAACCAGAGCCCAGAGAGGGACAGTGGTGGCAGTGAATACCCTGAGGCAGCAAAGTGTAACAGCCCTTTCAGGTCAGTATACTGGGAAGGGCTGGGCAGGGCCGGAGCTAGCTAGCAGACGGAGGACCGGTCTGCCACAAACTTAATGCTCAGGAGAGGAACAGGACCAGTGGAAGACTTGCCATCCCTTGAGTGTCCTCATAGCACTGGGACATGCAGAATAATAATAATAATAATAATAATAATAAACAACTTTTATTTATACCCCGCCCTCCCTGCCTAGGCAGGCTCAGGGCGGCTAACAAGACATGGTAAAACAATGATACAGATAAACAATAGATAATATAATTAATAATTTAAACAATAAAACCAATAAAACAGTATGACATTAAAATATAGTCGAATGGCGTATAAGATGGCTTGGTATTACTGATCTTATCAGGAGTTCTGTCTTAAAAAGCTAGCTAGAAGAGGGCAGTTTTGCAGGCCCTACGGAACTGGTTAAGATCCCGTAGGGCCCGCACCTCTTCCGGAAATTGATTCCACCGTTGGGGGGCCTTTATAGAGAACGCCTGTTCTCTGGTAGCTTTTAATTTTGTTTCTTTTGGCCCAGGGATTTCAAGAAGATTTTTTAACTTGATCGCAGTGCTGTCTGGGGAACATATGGAGAAGTGTGGAGACCAACTTTGCCTGTCCTAGACAATACTCAAGAGTGTACTCCCTTTAAAGTAGTTCCTGCCCAGATTCTAGCTTTCAACTTGGATAGGCCATATGCTACTCAAACAAGATTTGTCTGTATGTCAGTTCGGCAATGCCCCCTCCTAACTCCATAGTCTGTGAAGCTTCAGCACGTCAAATGAGCAGGCCTATACAATCTAGGAAGTAGCCCAAGGGGGTCATAGCATTATATATGGAAGGCATTATATATGGAAGGGAGATGGAAGTAGGATCTCACTCTTGGGACAAGTGACAAAATGTCACTAGAGCTATGAAACTGCTGACTGAATTCCAGTAACAGAAGACTACAGGGTGAGGAAATGAGTGCTTTCCACTGAAGCTTCTTACACATTCCTTCTCTTTTTGTTCCTCTCTCCTCGACTTTTGTGGTTCAATAGCTAGTTCTTCCCAAGGACCATGTTCTGCTTCTGTTTTCCTTTCCAGGAGAGGACTTATCAATATCAGCTCAGACATTACACATTATACTCATTTTTAAGCAATTATTTTGACATAAGGAGTCTGAATTTGAGATCAAACAACTCTATATATTTGCAAGTTGCAACTCTCTCTCAAACAAGAGTCAAGAAATACGGCTTCTTTCAAAAAAGACAATGGAACAATTACATGTAGTTAATTGGAATAAATGCCACACAAAATGCAATTAGTGTAAGTATACATATGCAATATTGATGAGCTTTTGAGGCCAGAGTTACTGCTAAGCTCTGCCAGCTACATATACCATATAATGGTGAGAGGCGCAGTTCTAGATGAAAATATTAAAAAACAGTTTTGATTTAAGAGAGAGAAATACTCACACTGCTTGGGGCTCCTTAAATTTCCCTACTTGCTGAATATGATACATGAGGTCACCACCATTCACGTACTCCATGACAAAGTACAGGCGGTCCTAGCAGACAGTACAAAAACAATAAACACGTCTGGCAGCACAGACTGCCACTATGAAATTGTTAACATTTAAATGAAATCTTAAAAGCATATCTATATAATTTGGAAAAAGGTATACTAATATTCATATAATTATGCAAGGGTATAATATATTCAACAATTCTGCTTTAAATACACATTCATATTTGAATTTTATTTTGTTTTTACAACAGCAATCCATACTATGAACCCTATGTATACACTGGGAGTGTGACTCTTTTCTTGTATACCTTGGTCGTTTTCGCACTTAGCGTTTGCTCCCCTTATTCCACGGCGCAATTATGTCCGGCTCATTTTCCTCGTTTTCGCACATGGACTCATTTGCGGAGTCGCTTTCCATGAAGCCCCGGCTCAAATCGTTTTCCCACTGGCATCGACTTGAGTTTGATGCCCTGTCAATCATTTTTTTTTTAAGCGCAAATCTGGTTGCGTAAGGACGTAATAACGTAACATCGAGCAGCCACAGCTGTTCCCTCCCCTTCTTTTCGTGGACAAACCGCATCACGTGTGCTGCTGCTGCTTATGGATTGGCTGCAGCTGTAGTATCCTCCACAGCCCTTTATGTATTAACAGAAGCATTCACAGTGGAGAATCCTAGCACTAGATTCCCCCCCCAAATTCTGAAGTTGTGAAATATCGCAATAACGAAGAGAGAGAAATCGAGGGGTTTGTGTGTGTGTGTGTGTGGCAGCTTCTTCCTTTCCCAGCCTCGCTCCCTCCCGGGTGGAGAAGCTGGGATTTCCTCCGCGCTCTTTCCCCTCCCCGTCTGGCGCTTGCAACGGGGACCTGATTCCTGCTGCCAGAGCTCCCCCCCCCGCCCCATTCTCTCCTTCCCCTTCTGTGGCGCGTGTGAAGAGCGAGCTCGCGTCTATTTTCTAACCGAGCGGAATGTAGCCAGGGAGAAGAATTCAGGATTCCAACTTCCCATTTTATACATGGCGATTTTGTGCAGGTCCAGAAATCCTGGTGGCACAGCTGAGGGAGGCATTGCCTTTTTAAAACACACACACATGAACGCTTTGGCCCGCGCCGGCACTAGATTTCCCCCCCCCCCAACAATGTATAATGTAGTTGCGAGATAACGCAACAGCGAAATAACGCAACTAAAGTCAATAATAATAATAAAAAATTCTAACGAAACCAATTGAAGTGGCAATTGAGGCTATTCCAGAAGGGGTTTTTTTTTCTATTTGTTAATTTCGAAATATCGCTATTATGCAAGAAAGATGAAGTTTAAAAAAAAAATGGCCCTGCGGGCACTTTTGGGAAGCGCCGCGAACGGCTGATGATTGGCCAAGGGGATGGATGGGGTGGGAGGACGGAAAGGGAGAGGGTGACGCCCACAAAGCAGTCAATCTGGCGTGGATGGATTTCCCACAGCAAACTCCGCAGAGTGGATCCGGTGTGGATCCGGAGGTTTTCAAAAACTCTGGAAGGAGGTGGATCTAGATACTCCGGCGTGAAACCCCTGCAGCACCGGAGCAAGACGCAGCGCCGGAGCAACAGTGCGAAAACCAGGAAAAGATCCGGAGGTAAATGGGGTGCTACGCCGGAGTAAACGCTAGTGCGAAAACGGCCCTTGTATTTTTGTATCAAAATAAAGACAAAGGATATCAAAATTAGCTTAGTATTTCTCAAGCTCCCATAATTTCTGCTGAGTGAATACAGTACATGATCTTGAAAGAAAGCTCATTCAACTTGACAAATAATTAAATCCAGAAAGTGGGAGAGGTCAGGGGTGGGGGGGGGGAGAGGGGAATCTTGCCTGAACACATACCACAGTATGGAAGCAAGAATGCAGCTGTGTTAGGAAAGGAGGCTTGTCTGGCAAGGCTAGAACTCTTTTTTCAACCATGGTACACTCGACATCGTCATCCTGAATCACCACATCTTTTTTCAGTATTTTAACTGCATACAGTTCATCTGTACCCTTTCGGTCTGCCAGCATTACCTACACACACATGCACACAAACACAAAAATTAAATAACTCGGTGAAAATTTTGATGACAAAAGACACATGAGTTTTCTTATTGGTTTTAATAAGTTGACTAATATCTCAGTTCCCTGGTCTATAGGGAGTTAATGGTTTGAGGTATAAGCCTTTTTTTTCTTTGATGCTTTTTAAAAGGCACTGCACTGCTTTTTTAATAAAAACTATGTTGTTATTATTTTATAAACAGCACCAGCACTTAGTACATTCTCTAGGAGTCATACTTTGTTAGACTTTAACATTTTCATAATCTTCACACTGTTTTAAAAGAGAATGATATTCCATGGCCACAAGCTGGATATTACAAGATATACCCTTGTATAAGATAGTGTAAAATTAGGAATTTGAACAGGTCAATCAATTGTAAGAACAGACTAACATATAACTTATTTTGTACATGCTATTCTGTACATACCCCATTTATTCTGTACTTACAATGTATTCTGTCACACAGTTAGATGACTAGATTCAGCAGAAAATTTACACTGACAGAAAGGTGTGGTGCTGTTTGTTGCTGATTTTCCCCACAAACCCACCCATGCTATTGTGGGTTGCCTGCTCCCTTGGAGCTGCAATCCAGGGGACACTGTGTGCTGCAGTGGTTTGGGAAAGGTGGAGAATCTCACTCCACTTATGAAAATCTCTTCTGTCTGCAGAGATTTTCTGTGGAATCCAAGCCACAAAGTTATACATAACCCAGATTAAGTGACCATTTTTGTAAACACACATACACATGGATCTCAGTCTTCATGGCTGTGTCAAATCTTTTGAGTCAACACATGAAAAAAAGGAATCAATTTTTGATATGATTATTTGTATAAGAGGAATTCTATACAGCTTCAATTTCTGAAGTTTATTTTGTCATCTATTAAAATTTCTCATATCCTTTCAGAGTAAGCATTTATGGCAAGTGTGAAGTGTCTCTTCAAGTGGCGTGTACACTTTATTTTGGAGACATCACCTAAGACGAAAGGGCAATATCAGCACCTTTAGTTGCTAAATTTTATTTATGTATTTACTTACTTCCCTAATGGGAAACTAAAACAGCTTATATAACTGTATTCTCCTCCATTTTATCCTCACAACCACTCTGTGAAGTATAGGGTTGCCAAGTCCAATCCAAGAAATATCTGGGGACTTTGGGGGTGGAGCCAGGAGACATTAGGGGCGGAGCCAGGAGCAAGGGTGTGACAAGCATAAATGAACTCCAAAGGGAGTTCTGGCCATCACATTTAAAGGGACGGCACACCTTTTCAATTCCTTCCTTTCATAGGAAATAACAAAGGATAGGGGCACCTTCTTTTGGGGCTCATAGAATTGGACCCCCTGGTCCAATCTTTTTGAAACTTGGGGGGTATTTTGGGGAGAGGCACTAGATGCTATACTGAAAATTTGGTGCCTCTATCCCAAAAAAAGCCCCCCCAGAGCCCCATATACCCGCAGATCAATTCTTCATGATTTTCTATGGGAATAAATCTCCATAGGGAATAATAGAGTTCCCAGGAGACATTTCCCTCCTCTCCCCCCGCTTTCTGACGACCCTGAAGCGGGGGGAGGGTCTCCAAACCGGGGGATCCCCTGCCCCCACCTGGAGATTGGCAACCCTAGTGAAGTAGGTTAGGCTGAGTGTGTGACTGGCCAAAGGTCACCCATCAAATTTCCATAGCAGAGCAAGGATTTAAACCTGGATCTCCTTGATCCTAGTCCAACACTGTAACCATTACAGGATTCCTTGTTTTATTGTAGGGTTGCCAGTTATGGGTTGAGAAATACCCGGAGAACTTGGGGGTGGAGCTTGAAGAGGATAGGCTTTGGGGAACAGAGGGACTTCAATGGAGTATAATGCCATAGAATCAATCTTCCAAAGTGGCCATGTTCTCTTGGTAAACTGATCCCTGTCACTTGGAGATCAGTTGTAATGCCGGGAGACCTACAGTCACCAACTGGAGACTGGCTACCGCATTGCACTATCATTGGGCATAAGGAACTGAGATGAACTATGCCTTTGTTAGGTAAAGCACTTTCTTCATTTGCAATGCAATATTTGGATAAGGAACTGAGATGAACTATGACTTTGTTAGGTAAAGCACTTTCTTCATTTGCAAATGCAATATTTGGTGACCATTTGTAAAACCTATGGTTTTATAGGATTGCCTTACCTCCCAGCAATACCCATTAATTCATTTTCAAACAATCATCTTACACCAAGGCTAGTAGAAGATAGTATCAAGATTTCCTACCTTCCCAAAGCTCCCTTTCCCAAGTACCATGAGAAAGTTGAAATCTGTCAGCTTAACCCGATCAAGATTGTTGGAGGGTATACTACATATCTGGTCTTCTATTGGAGTTATGACTTTGTTAGCAGAAGGTCCAAGTCTGGCTTTCTAAATAAACAAAGAATATTTCTGTGAGAACTGTAGCTTGTTTTTGGAACCAATGAAACATTTGGGTGAGGGATTGATCTGAAGTTTTGTTCTCAGAGAAAGAACTGCATAACAAAAAATTCCACAAGCACAAACTCATTCCCACAATACTATGGATATTGTTATGTGATGCAAAGTGCCAAATTTGTATAACCAGATAGAAGACTCTTATCTGGTTAAGAGCAACAAAAAAGACCAAACAATTTCCTTCATGCCAATATCAATTAACTTGTGAATTTATTTTCAAACATGAAGGGTGTTCTTACGAACATTCATGCTTTTAATGTGTTAGGATATACAATGCTTTAAGCTTGTTATATATTTAAAGGTTGTAGTTGAAATTCACTCTTCCTAGTAACATTTTGGCAGTTTATGATGTACTTCATGTAAAGGAAACTGTCATTGAACAGACAACATTACATGCCAATCTTCACAAATCACTGCAGTCACTTTCTAGCCATCAAGTTCAATTTTCAATCAAATCATCATGGGAAAAAATATTGCTGCACTCAAATCTTTCCTTACAAGTTCTATGCTTTGTTGAGTCAGCCATTTGGGCCAATAAACTAAAAAATGAGATATTCTTTATACAAAATGCTTTTGAAATCACAGGATGTTCATACAAGAAGAATGGCAAGTCTTACAAGAAAAATGTGACCTTAAATATCATTGCTTAGCTTCTAACAGATTTTATATCCCATATCAATAAGTGTCAAAATAGAATGTCTAATTTTCTTATTTTCTACTGATCTCATACTCTTTTTGAAGAATCACTGCAAGACTAACAGATTCCTCTTAGGATGCCTGTTGGCAAAACACAGATAATTTTAACTAATAAAACATATTTTTATTCTATTTTGCACCACTGGCCTTATTTGTTATTTCTTAGTGACTGGTGTGGCACTTGAATTTTCTCCCCATTTTCTTATTTGCCTGGTTTAGACAACACAAAACTAAGCATAATTTACTGATATTTCAAAAGTGGGCTACTACACTAACTACGGTTGGTCAGGGTCCATAAAACCTGCAACTGAACCACAGTTACTCTTAACTATGACTTAGTATTAAAACAAATTAGAGCTCTCAAACTTGTAATTCTTTTAATCCGTTAAAAACATTTTCACTATTTTGCATTCTAACTCACTGCCCACTACTATATGTGTTCACTGTATTCCATTTCATTGTCTGATGAAGTGTGCCTGCACACAAAAGCTTACCCTGAATAAAACTCTGCTGGTCTTAAAGGCGCCATTAGACTCTAACTTTGCTCTGTTGCTTCAAACCAACACAACTACCCACCTGGATCTATGGTTTAGTATCCTGCGTGACTGTGTTATCCTTGCTTAAATTTGGCTTGTTTCCTGATGATCCTCTATGCCTGTTCCAGCTACATAAATGCCTGGCAAGAGAGGCTCAAAACAGAGGGCTTTACTGCCTCTCATAAACAGTTCTTGGAAGCAACTTGTCTCTTCCTACTTTTAAAGGAATATGAGTATATTTGCAGCAGGGAACATCTGGGAAATGGGTCACCTCTAGAGCTATTTCATTGCCCCTATGGTGCCAGGCTGTTTTTCTCTCATGTTGTCGAAGAGCAGAACTGGGAACTCTCCCGGACCTGTGCCACTTCTACCCACCCAGCCTCTGATCTGGGCTACAAAAGTGCTGATTCTGCAGCCCACCTTACTCACTGTGAGACAAGGTACATAATCCTGCACCTGTATTCAGTTGCCCTGCTGGGCTCCAAGGCATGCTGCTGGTGTGCTGCATCCATAGCCTGTAGCCTGCCTAATCTAACACGAGAAGAAATGCCTTCAGCTGTTCCTGGCATTTCCTTGTGCTATTGCGGGATGAGCAAAATTATAAAGGAAGATGGAGTGAAAAAGGCACACATCTGGAAGGTACATGCTTCTCAGAAGGTCTGAGAACTGTGCTGACCTCCAGAGGCCTGTTTCTTACAAAAGGTGTACAACATGAGATCTAGTAACAGAGGCAGTAGCAGAAGAAGGTGGCCAGTGGTGGAATAAAACTTGGTGGGTGGGAGTGGACCCTCGGAAGTTCATTGTATGTGTACATATGGTTCAATTTAACTGGATGCCTTATGATGTGGTGTGAAGAAATGAAAAGGGTTCTATAATAATGCTGGCCATGGTGAAGATTTCCTTCAGTTACATACCACAAAACAGGTTGGCATAGCAACCACATTTTTAAAGGAGTCTGAGAAACCAAATCTCTGGAACTAGATTTTATCAAGACATGCTAGAACTGAAAGGTCATCTGAAATGCTGAGTACTGGTTTCACAAACCACAGGTAAATTAAACCAGGGTTTTGGCTTATACCTGAACCACACCCCAAGGCTTTGAAGACATACTTTATTGAGATTTCTACATGCATTATTTGAATTATATGATGTTAGCATGCCATCTTCCTCATGTGCAAATACTGCTACAGGGACCTCTTTGAGAAGAAACAGGTTCCTTGAAATCAGGCTCAGGTCCAACACAAATACACTTGAGTAAATTCCCCACACCTTCCTGTCCATTCACATGCAAAGAGTTCTTTTCCACTCATTTCTACTGTATAAAGATACACAAATATAGTGTTGCTTTGAATGCTTCAAACACTGTTTTCACAGAACCATTCTGTTAAAAAACAGAAGTACTAGCATGTTCCATTAGGCTGTACATCGTACGTCCTTGAAAGACCTGTGTCTTATGACATGTATCATTATAAGACAGACATCTACAGAAAAAGATACACAGTGCAAAGGAATTTCATGTGATTTTCACAGGGCAGAAAGCTCTTAACTGTAGAAGCTACTTTCAGAACTATAACATGTTTCATTAGTAATTCAGAGACTTCAAGATCCCATATCCAAAACAAAGCTGGAGTCTCTTTGTACTTTTAAAAGTATCTTCCTACTTTTAAAGAAATATGAGCATATTTGCGACAGGGCACATCTGGGAAATGGGTCACCTCTAGAGCTATTTCATTGCCCTGTGGTGCCAGGCTGTTTCCCCCATAGTGTTGAAGAGCAGAACTGGGAACATGCAGAAACAGCCAAAAATAAAAAGCCTTATAAAACATAAAAGCTAGCATGGGAAAATAAAAAGATTACTAAGATTAAAGTCAGGACTAATTCTTCAAAAACTTGTTTAGACCCAGACAACACAACAGCTACAATCTTGATGCAGAAAAATACTATGAAAACTTCAAATTAGCCTGCTTCAGGACACAAAATGGATTTTAAAAGTTCAAGTGGCGCAATCTTCATCCTTTGAATTTCATACAATTTTTGCTACTGAGTTCAGAGGAAAGAGGACTATATTCAGCATTTTAAAGAACTAGTTATAGGTATTGGATACATTAAGGTAACGGGTGTTTAGTAATACTGCAAAACACTAGAGCAGAAAGTTAAATAATTCCATTTTAATCGGATGAACAAATTAAAAAAAAACCCATTTTGTGACTGACATGCCAAAACTCTAAATGATCCATATATGCAATTTGCTACACAATCCAAAAAAAAAAGGATAGGCTCTGCCTGTACAAAGGAAACGAGGTCAGATATGCCCAGAGTCCAAGTGCAGCAATACTTGCATAGCCTTTAGCTATGGCTTGGGCTCTCACTGACAATTCAAGAAATATTAACCATATGTTGACTTCAATACTGGCATCTCCCCTACCATGCTTCCCAGCTGGAGGCCAACAGTAGAATAAAATGATTAGAGGCTAGCATAAGAGGCAGGATGCTTTATTCATCACTTCCTCCCAGTGGCAACTTCTTTACTCTGGTCATTTTGTGATACTCTGAAATCTTTAAAACCTGGACAGATTGTGAAAAGTACTGATTGCTTAAAAAAAAAAATATGACATCAGTATATTATTGACATATTGAAGTAAAATTGTAACTAGCAATAGAGAAATACAATAATGGCCACTGTTTTCTAGGATATAGCACTCTATAATAATCACACTTCAGCATATTTTCTTTGTCTTAAAATGTTACATATTTTAATTAGATTGTTCAGAGCAGAAGGCAAATTTCTGGTAATTATTTTACATTATTAGCACAAACCACCATGTAATTCCATGGTAATTATATTATGATTATTTGTGTTATTTGTTTTTCTGATATCGGTTTTAAATGCAGTCGTCTTGGATGATGGTATAGTGAGCATAAATAATCAGTTCATTACTCAGCTTCTACAAGCATTCAAAACACCAAAGCTTGGAAAATACAGGAACCTAGAGGTATAGAACTATTTAGTCTTTAAATAGGATGGATGGTTGCAATGCATACAGTCAACAACACTGGAAAATGTATGGGTTTTTTTGTATCATTCATTCATGAAGGTGTGGACAATGATTCAGAATGTTCTGTAATTGTACAGTTGCATAAAACTACAGTCTTAACTGTTTATAACCAATCCTGAATAGAAACTGTTTACAAATTATTCCTACAAAAATGGAAAAATAAAGGATATTTGAACACATATGATAGTCCAATTAATATGTAAACAAGGAAAGTTTACTTGTAGCTCAGTTTCCTTACAACACTCATTTTTTTTACAAACCATCTGTAGAGCTCCCTTCTATAAGTACCTGCTCCCTATTTGTCTGTTTCTGGTCATAGCATTTGTTGTGGTTTGTCTTAATTTATAACAGTTTCCTACAAAAAAGGGTATTTTTGGAAGCGAAAAGTATACAAATTGCATACAGCTCATTTATAATCCTCCCACACATGTCTTTTTTACTATATATATACCACATATAAATGAGATTGGCACAATGTAGTGATTACATGCAAGTGAAAGAGACCACATGCAACTGCCACAAACAATAATTATGAAATTTGTCACACTGTTTGCAAGCTCCATTTTCATTCAAAACTGCTATCTACTGAAGGGACAAGTTACAGCTTCTCTTCTTTAGCTTCCTCTAGCTTATCATTTGGAGGTGCTCTCAATTAAACCATCATGACAGATTTCCTCTCTTTTCATATCCTTTGTCCAACCCTCATCCATGACCACATACAAAATCTATCTACTGATTCCCTCTGGAAGGTCATGTGGATTGGATCCAGACTAAATTTTCTGCTAACGGAAGAGATATAATTTCCACAAATTCCCCCTTACTATTGAAATTAATAATATGCACCTGAAAAAAATGTATTTCTCAGAACACTTTCCACATCAGTATTCCACATTATTTAGACTCTTCAATACAATTTATTTATTTATTATTTATTTGTTCGATTTATATCCCGCCCTACTCCACCAAAGCGGGCTCAGGGCGGCTTTCAGAATTTCAGAATTCAAACTTTTTTTTTTTAAATTCTGAATTTCATGTGTGTGCGTGTGTGTGTCTTTCCCTATAGGGAAGACTTTCTGGGGATCACAGTGGCTGCTTTTTCAAGCAAATGACACCAAAATTGCAGGGCATCTAGTCCTGCCTGTACACAAAGACACCCCAATTTCAAGTGAACTGGATTATGAGCTTCAGTTCTACTAGCCTCTGAACATGGTGCCCCAGGGATCATACTGGTGTCCATTGTTCCCTTTAGGGAGAAATTCCATGTTTTTTCTAGGGCAAAGAAGATAACAATCAAACAAACAAGAGCAACCACTGGTCAAAAGTCTCCAAATTAAAACAGAACCAGCAAGCCCAACAGAAGCAATGTCAAACAAGAGAATCTCTGTGTAAGTATGGTCCAATACGTAAGGCCCCACACAACCAAAATCAAAACAAAAAACCCTCCAACATAAGTAAAGGACCTTACTTACAACATTCTCGCCTTCCCATTTTAATTTCATGACCCTGTGGGGGGGTAGGTTAAGCTGAGAATATGCCTGGACCAAAGTCCTCCAGCAAGTTTCCATCGTACAGCAGAGATTTAAAATTGGGTCTCTGAGAATCTAGTCTGAGGTGGTAGAATGGACAATTCCACTTTGCATTACAGGGGGAAATTAATTTTTTAAAAAAGTTATTGTGTTGATGGGAAGAATCGGAAGGAGCTAGGAACAACTCCTACCATCTTCTTGGCTGCTCCTGCAGCAGAGATCAGATAGCGAGACCCATTGCTAATGATTTCCTCTACCTCAAAAATCCTTAGATGCCACAGTAAGGTGAACTAATGTATGCAAACATACCAAGGGAAAAGAAGACATTACAGACTCTGAGAAAATTGAAGGAAATAGAGGGGAAAGGGGTGAAGGAGATACACAATTGGGGGATGTAAAATGGTCAGTGAAACAAAACACTAATGAAAGCAGCTAGAGCCTTTTTCCTAGCATTGCACTTACATCAGTTCAAGGTATCAGCCCCCATAAGTGAATCTGCATGAGTCACCCTGGTCAGCACATTCTGGAAAAGCAAAGGGATATGTATGTAGGAGATTCCATTTCTAGAATTTTAAAGGAAATCGGTGTAACTCCCATTCCTCATAGCAGTTGGGGATCTTGCATTGCCTGCAAGTGGAATGCAGGCACAGGAAGAAGCAAACTGAATTATAACCTTTCTCTCCGATGTGTCAGGTTTGTGAGGATTTTAGTTTTTGTTTTACTTTATATGCAGCATTTTTTATTTTATTTTTATTATGGAGCATTAAAGCCAGCCTGCCCTAACTGCAGCCAGATGTGCTATAGTCCATCCTACCATTCTAAAATTCTACCACCTCATTAATTCACTAATCCCAAGGGAAACATAAATGCTGCCCCCAACAATGATAACCAGTTCCCATTTAACCAGGTTCTAATTTGCAATTTTAGATCCTGTTTAAATGGGAACCTAGGTTACTGTTAAAAGGTCAAAGTCAGCAAATTGTAATAAGCAGGAAACATATTTAGCAAGTCAAAGCATCTTAAATGTCTAGAGCCAATCATAGGAAATGCTTTTAAGAAATATTTTGCCATCTCATTAGTGTTCATAAGGACAGCCAGCATGTCAACATAGTTAGAAACTTAATTGCCAATCGGTCTTGATATCTGATCTCTGTCCCTTCTGAATGTAGATTGGTGGCATGCTTCCAAAAAGAGATTGGCCCACCTCCCCTTCAGTTTCTTCTACTGCAGAAGAAGCCTGGGAGGTAGCAGGAGTTGTTCCTCTCTCCTCCAATTCTTCCCATCAACACAATAATATATATATTTTAAAAAATGTAACTTCCCACTTGTACTGCAAAGTGGAGTTGTGCATTGTACCACCTCAGGAGCCTACCATGTTGTTGAGTTGCATGCAGAGGCAAGATTAATTAACTTGTGTGTGAATTAATCTTAAGGGAAGGGAAGGGGTGGAAGAGTACATGTCTCATAACTATGGTGACAAAGGAAGCATCAGTATCAGTCACTGACTCTTCAAGAGATATTTTGACAGAACTGATTATATGGTTGGGACCCAAAAGGTTTTTGATGGGCTGCAATGACCAATTGTTGGGGCAACAGTATTTTTACTTGGACCTCTTCCACATCATTCTCCTTGTTCCAAGTAGAATTTAAGCCCAGAACAAAAATTGATGCTGAGTCTAATATTTTAATTTATATCTTTAGGATAGCACAGAGGTTTTTCAGATTTTCAAATAATACAGTACAATTCTGCTTTCATTAATTGCTTGTGAAAACTCAGTTTATTAACCTCTGAATCAGAATATTCTATCACAATGTGTCACAAGCCAAAATTTACCATGCAGTAAGCAGTGAATGCTGAATGGTCTTCAGGCAGAATATCATGCAATAAACTTACACTGCCTTAGCCAGAGGAAGAATTTTAAGCAGAAATTCAAAAAGGGAGGAAAAATGCTGTTCAGGATAAAGAGAATGCTGACTTGTTGGACAACTATTACAATTTGGGGGATCAGAGCCCCATCACCAGTTCACTCAAATCCATTAGCATGGCTGTTTCCCCTATTCCCCAATATAATGCTGCTGGGTCTACATATTTTGCAAAGCAATCCTAAACCCATTTACTCAGAAGGAAGTCCTACGTTATTCAATAGGGCTTACTCTCAGGAAAGCATCCTTAGAATTGCAGCCTTAGAAAACATGACAGAAGGGGCAAAGTATGCTCTGACTCTCTTTTAGGGCTGTGAGAAGTATGGAGGACAGCCATTTTGTTTGAGGTGATGGTGGTTTATGAGGCATTGGATCCTGTTTTAGACATAGTGCTGCAAGCCGTTATTTAGTGCAAGTGACTGTAGATTAACCATGCATCAAGCTGCCTGTAAAACAACTATAAGAATTGCTGCTTTGTTGATGCTTTATTTTAAAAAATCTGTTGTTTACAATGTGTTAATATCTCTTAGTAAAACTATTTAAAACTTGCACATGAAATCTAGCCAGTAAACTGCAAAGGCAGATTTTTAACGAATATTAGTCTGCACTACGAAAAGTGGGGTGGGGGAAAAACAAGACATGCACATAGTCTTACTTTCTTTGGTTTGGACGCACCTTATCTTGGACCTTTCTTTTACCCTGTAATCACAGGTAAGATATACTTTATACATTTTAACCTCTATGGTATAAAACAATGTAATGGCTAGGAAAACCAAGACAGAAGTTGTATCGAAAATCCCTTTATTTCTAAAACTTTTCAAGGGATGTAGGCTTTAGAAATCTGAAATAAAAAGCAACAAACCAATTTTTTCATAACTGTTCTCTTCTCTTAAGCCAATATGCAGAACACTGTGTTAAGTTCCATAAACACTGAAATATTCCTATTGTCTTTTGATTTAATTGCATGTGCAGAAAAACAAACAATATACCACTCATACATATTTTGTTGTGTTCTATATTTATTTACATAATGCATATCCCACCTTTTCCCCCCTGGGGACCCAAAGCGGTTTACATTATTCTCCTCTCTGTTTTATCTTCACAGCAATCCTGTTTTGTGACTGGCCCAAAGGCACCCAGCCAGAGTCTTTGCCAGAGAGGGGATTCAAACCTGTGGCAGGAACCAACTAAACTATCAGAGATGTTAAAGGGAAAGAGGTGTTTGTCCTTAACTACTAATATATCAATGGAACTTAACAGCCTTTCTCTAGATTGCATTCTGTATCCACAATACTAATAAGAGAAATCAGATTTAATCAATCTTTCAGAATGCTTTACTGCCCAAAATACTGCTGTTTCCATAAAATAGAAAAAGAAGTGCAAATGACAGAAGTCAAGGTAAGAGTACTTGCAAGGAATTTGTTGAAATGCTACATCTAAAAACACTGTGCATCTGTCAATTTTATAAATATTTTGTTACATTTAGATGTGTGTTACATTATACAGTATTAATATACTCACGGGTTTTTTACTTTTTAAGGATATATTGGGAAGGAAAAGCTGTGTATTTGCTATGTTATAGTAATACACTGCTGCCCTCCTGTGGTTTCTAACTGTAGAGAAAACTCATTAACAAATGACCACGGTGCAAAGAATCATCACATTTTTCATTGTGCTGAGGGTTTTCCCATTGAAATGAATACCCCCAATTCTCACCATTGTGTAAAAGTTGTGAGACCTCTATCCTCAAAGCATGTTATATTAGTAACAGTCTGCCATGCAATGGAAACCTGTGAACAATGCAGTTCACAGCACTTACTGAAAAATGGAGGAAATTTATTAACCACTTAAATTCAAACATGGCTGATGAGTGGAAGAACCATTCCCTAGTTGGGGACAAAGAGTGGTAATCGGGGGACAGTCATCCCAGAGGTACCCACTTAATTGTGGTATGCCTCAGGGGGTGGTGCTCTCCCCGATGTTGTTCAACATCTATAAGCACCCCCTTGCCCAGATTGCCAGGAGGTATGGGTTGGGTTCCCATCAATACACTGATGACACCCAGCTCTATCTACTGATGGATGGCCGGTCTGCCTGTATCCAAGATTCCCCCCCCCCCCCTTGGGCTTGTGGACAGATTGGCTTCTGTCATCCTTGCCCATTTGGATCACTGTGTTATCCTTGCTCATATGGCAAAGAAATACAGTGGTTCAGGTGGGAAGACATTATTTTCTACTTTTTTTTTTAATGTGAAGAGGGCTCTTGAGCCTTTCCCCAGCAACCTCCTGAAGAATAAATTGCATAACATCTGGATGGGTAAAAGATTACTTTTCTTATTTGAAAATTATACTTGTTCCACAAACTGTCAAGTACACTATGATTTGCAGGATGAATTAACCAGAGACATATCCACAAATGGAGGTGTTAAGCAGGGGTGTATTCTGGCTACCTATTTTTAAAAATGTATTTATGAACAATATGGCATTTGTTCTGAGGTTGGTCGGTGGCCAGTTTCCAAAGCTAGGTCCCTATCATATGCCACTACTTTATGGTAATAATGCTGTGGCATTCTCCTTGAACCTCAAATGCTTATTGTCTGCTTTTGTAGCCTACTGTGATGCTAATTTATTGTCTATTAATTTTGAAAAATCTAAAAATATATGTTTTTTTTCCTATGGCCTGGAAGTGTTTTTGTTGGTTAGTCAAGGTAGCAACAAAGAACAAGTAATGCCGATATCTGCATTAATGCAATCTGCAAGATAATGCAGATATCTGTGAGTAAATGTTCAATATAATAACAGGTCAACCCACTTAACTTCACCAGTCATTTTATGTTCACAAAAGTCAACAATGTCTGTGGCTGTGTACTTAAGATTAACTATGTCACCCTGCTATTATATGGGGTTCCCATTTGAATCAGTGCATTTTAATCAGTCTGTAGAGAAGGTCTAAATAAGCTATCTTTCTGTTATCCTGGATTTTTGAAACTGTTGGTTGCCCCCCAAGTCAGAATAAAGAAACGGACACAATTAGATTACTTAAATTGCATGGTTCTGCAGTAAATTAATTCAATTGGTATTCCATTAGACTCTGTCTTTAAGTTTGGGAAACAACAGGTCTTAAGATTTCTGCATCAAAGACTGCTAAATATCAAGAGACAAGTTTTGTACTCCCTTGCAAACAGAACATGTTCCTCTGTTACAAACAGTATAGTGCCAATTTATGGGGCTTATTTTCCTCATTTATGCCATCTTAAATCTCCACAAGTCCTCGAAGCATTTATGCTCACCAAGTTCAATGTTCTGCTGAGAATTTATCATCAGGAGAGACACGAGGTGTACAAACTGATCAAAGTGTAGATACATCTTTATTCAGAATTGACATACTTGATAGTAAAGAGAACTAGAGAAAATTTCCTAGTTGCATCACTGTGGGGGGGGGGGAGTGCATATATGTGTTGGGAACTTCCAAGAAGAAGCAGGATATTGCCCTAAGAGTGGCAGACTGGAGACGGACAAGGAATTATTATGAAAGAAGGTGCTGACTTTACTATCCTATCTAACTGGCCTTTTCTCTTGCTGCCCCCTGCAGGTTCTTCTCTTCTTTTTGTATACCAGATATTTCTTATTCCAGCATCCTTTATGTCTGGGGAATCCAATCTTTTGGCTTCCCTGGGCCACATTGTCTTGGACTGCACAAAAAATACACTAGCACTAATGATAGCCAATGAGCTAAAAAGAAAAAAAGGTATATGCATAATTTTCATGATATCCACCACCACAGATAAGCAGAATAATAATAATAATAATAACCCTAATTATGGGCATAATAATCCTAATTATGCGCCAGTGCATTCAGAGAGTCTTTAAAAATCATTGAGCAGGTCCCATGTTTGCGATCACTGATATGGAAAATGTCTAGGTAATAAAACTAATTTTTTGATATTTTTATTATAAAAGTAAAAGAAGAGGGCAACATAAAACTAATGGGATATTTGACATTGTTTTTGAGAAACTAATGCATCGATTTCTGGTTTGATGGAAGTAGTTGCAATTTTCAGTGAGTTCTCAAGGTGCTCACCAGATATTTTGGTTCTAATTTAACTCTTCATGTGCTTCATCCTTGAAAACAGTTGCTCACAAATGTAGGTGCTGCCTAAAAGCAATGACTTGAATAAGGCGTGATTGTGAAGAGAGGGATATTTCTGAGAAGATAGGTCTAATAAAAGCCCAGTAAAGAGACATGATCAAAAAAATTTTTAAGTTGAATGACAGATTGCAGCTCTATGCATTCCATCTGAAAATTGGCAGGTAGCATATTTATGTCGACAGAAAATGGAGTGGCAACTATATCAAAATATTGAGTATTTTTCTGGAAATCTTGAAACCTGTTTTCAAATTCCTTTAAAAAAAACTCTTTCTCCTGGGACTTCTGGGGAAAAAAACCCTGTGGCTGTGTGTCTCTTTTCCAGTCCCTGCTTCAGAGAAGGGTAAGGGGATTCTGGAATTCCCACAGTGAAGAGAGGGAGGGGGAATGCAACAGAATCCACTCAAGGCAGTGGAGCATCTCCATTTTGGGGACTAGAAGCCCAGCTCCACCGCACACACCCCACCTCCAACCTTCACAGAGAGGGACCAGCAGCCACCTGACAGGGAAAACTTGGAAGGAAGAGTATGCTACTCCCCAAAGCTTGGAAGGAAGAGTATGCTACTCCCCAAATTTCCCAGAGAGGAACCCAAAGCCACCCCTGATACCTCTGGAGCAGAGCCTAGAGGGCTCCTTGTCCTGGGCAGGAGATCCAGAGGGGCAACAGTACGAAGAAAGAAGAGCTGGAGAGTGCCCAGGAGCAAAGGAAGACCACTCACACATACTCTGAGTCAGCTCTGGCAGCAGGTAGAAAAAGCAAGCAAAAGGAAAAAGCAACCAGAGGTAGCCTCAGTCTCAGGATCCACTGCTGCAGCACACAGTTCCAGGTGCTCTGTTTTAATAAAGTTTACAAGTGTTATGTATGTGGACTCAAGAGAAGACTTTGGTGTTTCCGCCTGGCTCATTGGAGCCATACGGACTGAGCTTGGGGACTTGAGAACAAAGGGCTGTACGATTCAAACCCCCGCAGCCCAGGACTAATCACAAGTCCCCACCGGTTTGAATGACCCAATAACGTGCTTGCACGGGAACATAGAGATGTATATAAGTTCGTCCTGTGAGCCCCAACGCCAGTCTTGTACTGTAACCTTTTACTATGTAATTCCTATTAAAGAGCTTGTTATCACTTACTCCGAGACTCTGCCATGCATAGAACCCACTATATTATAACAAGGTTTTGCTGGGCCACATTCAAATCCATCCTGGACCACATGCGGTCCACAGGCCACGGCTTGGACAAACTTGCTTTCTGTTCATAGAAATCAACAGTGTCCTATGGTTGTTTATATATTTAAGGCTAAAGCTGTATCCCATCTATTTCATGGTGTTCCTATTTGGATCAGTGTTTTCAGTTTATAGAGAAGGTCCAAGCTACCTTTCTAAGTCATATCTTGGATGTCTTTCCTAGTTGCTATGAGGATCTGTGGGTTGGTTGTGAATGATCATGAATAATTTTATATCTCTTTTATATAAGATTATGACCATGTATCAGTGTGTTCTGTGATGATGATGGACATAGGCTTCTTACTGCAATCAACTATCTTTAGTCTTAGAAGCAACACAAAAATCTTTCTAATTAATAGCTCTGTTTTAAAGTTGGATTTGCTTTAGGCACAAAATTAATTAGCAATTTAATGTTTTGAATGCAGATTTGAATGCATTACTTTGAAGTTGTTCAGGCTGGAATCTTAACATACACGGTTTTTACAACTGCATGATAATCTTTTGTTTGTTTTTACAATAGAAATGTTTTTCAATATTTTTCTTTCTCACACACACAAACATGCCCAGAGGCTTGGATCCACACTAGTGTTTCCATGAGTGCCTGCAGAACACAATCTTCCTCCCCCCCCCCCACAAAGAGTTGCCTGATACGTTCTCTGAAATCCTGTTAACAAGAGGCTCCCATTTTGCTTTTAGAAAAGTCATCTCTGTAGCCAATCTTGAGATTCCAGCAAAATGGAAGTCACAAAGGCCACCACACTGAAAGTCCAGCAGAAGCCCATTTACTTAAGAACTTACAAATATCAATGTATATAAACAAGTCTTTATCACAGCAACTGTCACTAGATTAGTCTCAGAGCATCGTTCATGATCTATACCAGTCCCAGCAGTGTAAATGGACTTGATTACATATTCACTGCTGATCAGCTTGAACAGAAAGCAAGTTTGTGCAGCTTGCTCATGGAATGAAAGACATGTTGATTCCAAATGTCCATTTACTGACAGCAATAAGCAAATTACATGTCCCATGTCCAGAGTTCCTACATTTTTTAAACAATTTGGATTGAGACCACTAGGTGGGTAGAAGAATCTGAAATGGCCACAAAGAGTTGCTATTTGCCCCAAAACAGCAATAAATAAATAAATAAGGCATTTTCTATGTTGCAAACAGCAGCTTAGCAAAGTGATTTTACTTTGGGGGGAGTGGTGTGAAGGAAACACTTTGCTATTTTACAAGGAAAAACATATGGAAGATTTGGATGTGGAACTCCCAAGATCAGCTTAATTTGGCATAATATGGGACTTCTTCTGGGTTGAATCATATTGATGGAATTAAAATTCTGCAGGCAACAAAATTTAAAAACAAAGCACTCTGGAATATTTTGGGCAGAATCTGTGGGAAAGATTCTGACTGTCAAAATGACAGCTCTTACATTTCCCCCCTGTTTTTTATTATCTGAACCATGTTCCACTAAAGCTTGTTAAGACAGATGCCCAGTGGAACCTCAAACAGTAGCAAAGTTCATTCCAGCAGAAGCATTCGTGAGAGACAACTCATTTTATTAGATTCCTGTGCTGTGAAAAATCTTTTTACAAACATTTTTATATCCAAAATTGCAGGAAGGGAAGGGAGAATGAGGAGGAGTTGTAGCAGACAAATTCATGTTATTAGTCATCTGGGTGAGAATCCTGGTATATGTTATTTCGGTTATAAAAATCTCTGTACAATGATTTTCCATGCCATATGCATCTGATGATGTGAGTTCTGACTCATGAAAGCTTATTCTGGGATAAACTTTAAAGTAGGGTTGCTAGCTTCCAGGTGGTGGCTGGACATCTCATGGGATTACAACTCATCTCCAGGTGACAGAGATCAGTTCACCTGGAGAAAATGGCTTCTACAGAAGGTGAACTCTGTGGCATTTCATCCCATTCAAGTCCCTCCACTCCCCAAACCCCACCCTAGAGCTGGCAACCCCACTTTAAAGCCTTATACTGGAATAAAATTTGAAGTGCCACTGGATTTATGCTTTGTTTTGCTGTTATAGACTAACATGACTACCCCTGCGTAATTACCAGTAATAAGCCTTGGCTATGAACTGTCTTAGACTTTTTGATGCAGACTGAATGGAGGCATCAAACAATATATTTTAAATCAGATGTAACACAGAGAGAGTGGGAGAGAGAGATAATAAATGCACACATGAAAAAGTGCAGGGTGAGAGCTTCAGTGAAAGAAGGAATTTTATGGAAGTGATTTTTACAGCCTTCCCCCAGCAGCCCCCACACACATTGTTGAGAGTCAGCAGACTGTCCAGGACAATATGCCACATTCAATGTATGGATGCAGTAAGAAAGGGAAATTAGCTAAAAATATTCACAGTCTGGTGCAAGCAAAGCTTGATCTGAACAAAGAACAAAAGGTCATACAAGAGTAGAAGCAATACTGCAGACCTAGGGGCAAGAAGGGATGCAGGAGGCAGCAAGGGAGAATAAATGCAACATGTATTGTTACTCCAATGCTGGAGTAACAAACAGCCACAGCTTTACTAATCTACAACCACTGGAGAATTGGTGAGGAATGGTGCATGGATTCATGCATCAGGCAACCTGCCTGTTGTTTGATGGCAATCCTCCCAGCCTGCCTGCTGGGTGAAACCACATGGAATGGCAGATGTGGAGATCCCACATGGGCACAAGCCCCTTCATGGTTCCCCTGCCGCTAGGGAGCAAAGCCAGACAACAGTCTCCAAGTTGGACTGGCCCAACTAGTTGCTTCACCAGCAAGATCCCTTAAAGAGATGTGGGGGGCACAGCATACAAGAACTGCCTTCTCCATCAGAGGATCCAGCCCAATGCCCAAACCACTACAAGAGACAGATGAGAAAATCAGCTCCTACCAACTCTCCTAAGGCTGCTCATACCAAATCCTATGAAGCCACATGTCTTCTTGACTTGAAAGATGAACCCCACTGGCCCAAAATGTGACTTCCTGTCATAAGGAAACATCTGGGTGCTGAATCATGATGCCACCTGCTGCTTTGACAAAATGATCTCCTGCCTTTCTCACTTCCCTCCTGGGAACATCTGTTTTGTGAAGAGAGATGGAACCCCACCACCTATACCTCTCCAGGAGTTCCAAACAGGGGGAAAAAAAACAAGTATTGGGAAGGTAGGAGAACACGGTTCTAGGTCAGCCTTGATGGAAAGGGCAAGATCCATACTCTTCCAACAGGCATTACTCCCAGTTGGATAACCAATGTGTCCAACAGTCTATGGCAGTCTGTGTGATGTAATATGGCAGGCATGAGTGAGTCCCAATGCATTTCCCAATATATGATTCAGGTGATCAAAAGTAAACTGTCCAGTTCAGGCCAACTGATTGTGACCCTTGTGGCAGGGCCCACCTAAAAAGGAGTCAGGTGGACCAGAGAGGGAACTCATATGTCCAAGCAGTCCCCATCCCCAGGCTCCCAGAACTGTCCCAACTAAGTCTGGTGGCCATCACTGCAGAAGTCCACCAGGGAGGTCCTAACATGCCACATTGCTGCCACAATGAGGAAAAAGGGAGAGATCCCTCTGGCTCCGCACATCTCTTTCCCTGACTCATAAATGCACCACTGTGTAAATCTGGATTCCTCGCTTTCAGCTGAGTCTGTGTTCTTGCTACAGACCCATATCATTCTGGAAGGTCACCTGACTCTCAGCCAGGTCCTCTGCAGGAGTGGCTGGGGATAGTGGGGGAAGGAGAAGGGAATGAAATCATTTATGTGAACTTGTGGAAACCTTATATGCAAGTCAGAAAGTACATGGAAATATATGCAAAAACACATCAGGTGCTTTTCTTAACTTATTTATTCATTCCATTTATAAGAATGATGATTCAGTTCTTTATAAATGTGGTGGTGGAAAGTGCCGTCAAGTCACAGCCAACTTATTGTGACCCTGCAGGTTTTTCAAGGCAAGGGACATTCAGAGGTACGGTAGTTCCTCTGTATAGCAACTGTTAAAATTGTTTTCTTTCCACTTCTCCTCACAGCAGACACCTTGTGAGGGTGGTGGAGCTGAGAGAGCTCTCAGAGAACCACTCTTGAGTGAACAGCTCTCTGAGAACTGGGGCTGACCCAAGTTCACCCAGCTGGCGTCAAGTGGAGGAGTGGAGAATCAAATTCAGTTCTCCCAGATAAGAGTCTGCGCTCTTAACCACCACACCAAACTGGCTCTTTAAAGTTGCGGAGAAAGGGTTGCCTAAAATCCTGAATTCTCATTTGCTCCCAAAGGTTCTGAATGCCCCAGAGATTTGTATATCATCCTCTGAAACCCCATTAAGAACCACCCATTTAGACAAAAGCATGCAACTATTATACATACACACACCTTAACATTTGAAAGTTGCTTCTTTAATTTGATATCCTAAACATCACCTGCCTGACCTGGATTCCCCCAGCTATCCTGATCTTGTCAGATCTCAGAAGCTAAGCAAATTTGAACCTGTTCAGTATCTGAATCAAAGATCATCAAGGAATATCAGGGTTGCTATGCAGGAACAGGCAATGGCAAACCAACTCTGAATGTCTCTTGCCTTGAAAACCATATGAGGTCACCATAAGCATCAAAAAGCATAATCTTTCCTCCTTCAGCAACAGTTTCTGCCACCTTGTTATAGTGCGAGTATAACTTGTCACTTTCTGTACTGGTTATAACACCTTGGTTGTATTTAGGCTAGAGGTAGCCTTCTGATAATGTACTGAGTCAATATAATTTATAACAATTGTTTTAAAGTAAAGATTCTGGTGTTTATATATGCAACAACTGTACACCTCGGGGGGGGGGGGGGATAGTTCTCCAATTATACTGCATAAAAACGGAAAATCCCAGCACATTTCTTTTCAGTGGAAACAATTCAGGAAACTTGAACATTAAAATAATTACACACTAGTAAACATATGGGGTGTGTAAAGCCCTGAAATATTTTTGCAACATTTATCAGCAAGACTAGACATACTATATTTGTAACACACTATAATATAACTATGTGATATGCTGCCATAATATGTGCATGCTACTCAGTATATAGGTTTGTGAACATGTGTCAACAAAAGGAAATGTACTAGGAAGGAAAAGAATACATCAGTATTGTATATCTAATCAGAATGAAGGAGAGATAGAAAAAGAAAAGAAAAATCTAGATGAATGAAGCAAGCTTTGGTAAGTGAACATTCCAAAGAATTTATACTTTATGGAGAACTACTGAAGTACATACAATACTGTGTTTTCCCCACCCCATTAGCAAATCTAAAAATACTGGACATCCATTAGAAGGTCACAAGAATGTACAAGAACATGAACTCCAGAAAGTGGGAAAAAAACTCCGAAAGGAAATGTTGCATATATGAATGCAAAAGAGAATGCAAAGGAGAAAACTACCTTTAAGAAGCGGACATTTATTTTGCAGTCCTGAAAGAAGGAGAAAAACTACTTTGTTAGTAAGAGGAGAGCAAAATAAAACAACAGTGAGTAGGAAAAGCAAACAGGAAAAAATGAATTACAATAAAAGCAGTAGCAATATAAAGAACACAAAACCCCCACAAATACAATAATTATTCAAACACTGCAAAAAACAGAAAAGACAAAGTTTCACTACCAACAGCAGGTGATTCAATGCAGTACAGTACCCTCATGGAGAACAAAAAGAACATAATTAATAAAAGAAGCAAACCTGTATAAATAGCCCTTAATCTTAAAGCACAGCCTGTTCTGACAGGAAGAAATCACTGACCAAGACAGCATTCCTAGGCAATTACTGGGATGTTAACATTGCCCATCTGAGAAGAGCAATAAGCACAATAAGGTCAACATGAAAGAATAACATGTTTGAAGTTATACATACAATGCCGAACAAAAACAGTGATAACCACAGCAGAATAATATTATAGAAGGTATGTTGTATTTCCTATAAATACACACAAATGCACTCTACTCTGGGTTTTTCCAGTTCAAACATTGTCTTTGAAAATTATCACACTCTCATTTCAAGGCCGCAGACACTAGTTGTAGAATACTGTTACAGTGCTTGTGCAGCACTCCATTTCATCTGCCTGAGATCAGTATTACTTGTAATTTAAGAACTGAGCTTCTAGTTATTTCCTCCAATTAAGAAGAAGCAAGGATTTGTGGAACACCTTGGAACACCTCTTCCCCAGAGTGAACTCTGCTATCTGTTCATGTTTCTGATCCTCTCCAGCACCTCTGGAAGTTAGGCTTTAAAAGGCATGCGCAGGCCTTGCACTGGTCTTCCCTTAGCAGAAGGAGACACCTCCTGCTAAAGGTCTGCCCCAATGTCATCAGGTCCATGGGATGCTGTTCTAAGGTGATACAGCAATACCACAGCAATGACACAAACCACTTGCTACACCCCTCCAGATTTCCTGTTTAGTTTGGCTGGGCCTTCCCTAGCTATATGGCCTGGGTCTGTTCCTCATTGTTTTGGCAGTCTGATGTGCACAGTAAAGGAATGAGGATCTGAGTTTCCCTTTATATTGACTCAGTATGCCTTTCTGAACTGCATATTGGTACAATTCCTACTAGGTGGAATTATGCCATCTATTAGATTATATCTGACACCACAATGCATTACACTGCTTGCTTGCTAAAGGACAAGAGAATCATCATGAGAAAAGTCATTTATGGATTCTCTCAGTCACATAACATTTGTGAGGTGAAAACTGAGAAGTCTTGCTTTTGTATAGTTAATGGTTCTATTAATTCATCTATTAATTCATCATAATCTAGGTTTCCAAAATGGGATGTTTTAAATTAGGTGACAAAACAGAGAACCATAACCTGACTGTCAATGAAGCTCTACCATTCTGGTGCTTCCATAGAAACCAATCTTATTCTGCACTACAGGTTCCTGAAAAATGTTAAGAGGTCAGATCCTAAGGTACCCCTCTGCATGTGAAAGGTGTATTTTGCCCATAGGAGAACCATTTACAAGTGTCACTGGAGTGGTAAATAAGTGTGAAACTAAACGAAAGCTTGTTCAAGCTCCTGTGTAAGCAGAAGGCCACCAGAGAAGCTATACATCACTTCTGATACAGCACTACCTATTATTTCTCTTCTGTTCCTTTTCTTCCTTTATTATTAAGCTCATATGATCAAAGTTTTTAAGCCTAAAATCAATACTTCATAGCAGAACAAAACAGAGTAAACAAAGCCAGCATAACATAACAGAGTACAACAAAATAAACAAGGCAAAATATCTCATATAAAGTCTAAAATTTATTTTAAAAATGGTAAAAAATAATAAATTTATAAAAGACATGAGGACACTATATAAAACAGTGGGCCTATACTATTATTCATAAGGTCAACAAGATAATACTCATTTTAGCATTTTAAGGAAATAACTACTGTCAAATATTTTGCAACAAAGAAAATTATTTCTAGGTCAAGATCTGCTAAAAATAGAGATACCACCCATTACTCAACTGGAGGGAAAGGGCAATAAATGGAAGCCTATTAAGTTCCATGTTGAGGATAAGTTCCCTGAGGATGTAAGGGCCATGTGGGATCTCTCCCAATTCCACAGGGCCTGTAAGACAATGCTATTCCACCAACCCTTTGATTGCTAAGCCTAGAGACTGCCACATTAAAGGAACTGAATTGACTTCAATGAACAGACTTGATCCTATGTTTCCACAAAACATCTGGATGAAACAGTTGAAAATATGAAATAGACATGCTACTTCTGCCATTAAATATATTACCATTTCTAGATTGTTGGTATAGCACCTGTCATTGTTTTAGTGCTTTTAACTATGTTATTGTCTTTGTTTTAATGGGTTTTATGTAATTGCCTTATTGATATGTAAGCATCTCTGAGCCTGCTTCGGCAAGGAGGGAGGGATATAAATCTAATAAACAAACAAACAAACTTCTCCCAAGCACTTCTAAAATTATCTTCCTTCAAAAAAAATGCAACATCCCCCACCCTGGGCACTGGAAAAAATGCTTTCAATCTTAGATTAAAGGCAAACAATCCAAGCTCTGGACTCCAGTGAACACTGTGCAAACTCATTATGTGTCACACAGGAATACTGGATCTAATTTTCTGAACCCATTTAAAATCACATTGTCATGGTTTAATGCACAGTTAAACAGCTGCTTATCCGCAAAATTAACCGATGACGTCTCAGGTTTACCAGTTAATTAGACTTTTTTTTGTTGTTATAGGCCACTCCTTTCATTTCCAGAGAAATAAGCTGTTATACTGTCAAGTTTTGTATAAATTTTCTGAAGCGGCTCTGCGATTAGACATGTCTGAGCTGCTAGAAGACTGAAGTTCTACCATGCTGATGCAATGGAGATGTTGATCACATTGTATCATTGTTGGAGGTCATTAACTGAACTGGAAAAGCTTGAGAGGATGAACGCAATCCTGAATTCATCTCAGGGAAGCAGGCAGGATGAACCTGAAGGACACAATTAAATCTACTTGAATGTTCAAGAGGAGCAAATAAGTCCTCAAGTTTGTTTGCTCAGGGGAATCATTCCTCTTCAAATGGATAAGCTTTTTTCATCCCCACAACCAGGGCTTCTTTTGAGCAGGAATGCACAGGAACACAGTTCTGGCTGGCTTGGCATCGGGGGTGTGACCTTATATGCAAATGAGTTCTTGCTGGGCTTTTCTTTTTAAAAAAAGCCCTGCCCACAACTATGCCACTACTTTCCTTCCCTACTTAGTTTGAACAACAAAACGAACCATATTCTCCAACACGAACATTTTCTTTCTTTTTCCCACAACTTTTATCTCAGAATACAAATAATTTATTCTTCAACTCCAAGCCTTAGGACATGGTAGGGAGGGAAGAAACAGCAACAAGCAATCTTTACTTCGCTTATCTTCATTTCTTACCTCTACTCCTCCGCCAACATTTAATATATCCCACTGATTTACTAATGAATTGTAGAAACATATCTCTTTCCTTCATTCAATAATATTTCTGAACAAATACTTTCTTTCTTCAGCTTACTACTCCGAGGCTACTTGCAAGACTGGAGAGCTGCAGGCCAACACCCAGAATGGCTACTTCAGCTAATTAACTGCTCAATTCTCAAGGCTTCAAAACCAAAACATCCTTCAGAGTGAAATCAAAAATAATAATAAGGCTGTTGGAGAGTTTACCTCAAATGATCAGCAAAAAGCCCTGGTCTTGTGAATCTTGTTTTCTTTCTTTTGTTGATGGTTGAAATAATGCGACTCAGAGGCCACAACTTTTATCAGTGACTTTTCCTGGTGTTTAGGAAATTCAATACACTGTTCCAGTGCAACCAATGTAAACATAATGGTTCCTCAGCCCACAACAGTTGCAACTATTACAAGATCAGCAAGAAGATATTGGATTTATATCCTGCCCTCCACTCCGAAGAGTCTCAGAGCGGCTCACAATCTCCTTTACCTTCCTCCCCGACAACAGACACCCTGTGAGGTGGGAGGGGCTGAGAGGGCTCTCACAGCAGCTGCTAGGGTGACCATAATGTCTGAAGGCCAGCCAGGGACACTGGGGGGGGGGGTTGCGCGCCGCCGGAAACAGGAAGTGACGTCACTTCCGGTGACGTCACTTCCGGTGATGTCATGCCACCACCGGAAACAGGAAGTGGCATCACTTCCTGTGACATCATTTCCCCCGCGTCACCTGCCGGAAACAGGAAGTGACTTCACAGCACTTCCTGTCACTAATAACACTAATAACTTCCGAAGCAGCCTGTCACTAATAACACCGGTCAAGATGCAGGACAGGAACCTGGAAGTGACCGACAGGCTGCTTCAGCGTGCCGCTGCGCCGGCCCCCTGGGCCCCACAATGATGGGACCGATGCCACAGGGACGGGCTCGAAACACTCTATAACCCCTCAAAAGAACAGCAGTCTAGCTCGCTTCCCCCGAGCCCTGCCGCCATAAGCCTCAAGGGGGCTCATTTTGCGGCATCTCCTGGCGGGAGGGTGGCACCCGCACGGGACACATATCAAATGAAAGAGGGGGCGCAGGGCTATCAGAAACAGCCGGCGGAGGGAGTCGGGAGACCACTCCACTGGGGGATCCACACCCCGAAAGTGATGAAGGTGGCGCAGATAGAGCCAACAGAGCCAACAGGACAAAATAAATAGGCTGCATTATGCAGCACAGTTGAGAAAGTGCCTTATCCCATATACTGATGAAGTAAATACAGGATCTGAGAACAAAATTGCACTAGAAGACACAAACACAAAGCTCCCTTACACTGAATCAGTGCTTGGGTCCACCAAAGTCAGTATTGTCACATAAGAGAAGCCCTGTTGGATCAGGCCAGTGGCCCCTCCAGTCCAACACTCTGCGTCACATAATAACATAAGAGAAGCCCTGTTGGATCAGGCCAGTGGCCCCTCCAGTCCAACACTCTGCATCACATAACAACATAAGAGAAGCCCTGTTGGATCAGGCCAGTGGCCCATCCAGTCCAACACTCTGCATCACATAACAACATAAGAGAAGCCCTGTTGGATCAGGCCAGTGGCCCATCCAGTCCAACACTCTGCATCACATAACAACATAAGAGAAGCCCTGTTGGATCAGGCCAGTGGCCCATCCAGTCCAACACTCTGCATCACATAACAACATAAGAGAAGCCCTGTTGGATCAGGCCAGTGGCCCATCCAGTCCAACACTCTGCGTCACATAAGAACATAAGAGAAGCCCTGTTGGATCAGGCCAGTGGCCCATCCAGTCCAACACTCTGCGTCACATAAGAACATAAGAGAAGCCCTGTTGGATCAGGCCAGTGGCCCATCCAGTCCAACACTCTGCATCACATAAGAACATAAGAGAAGCCCTGTTGGATCAGGCCAGTGGCCCATCCAGTCCAACACTCTGCGTCACATAAGAACATAAGAGAAGCCCTGTTGGATCAGGCCAGTGGCCCATCCAGTCCAACACTCTGCATCACATAACAACATAAGGAGGGAGGGAGGGAGGGAAGGAAGGGAGAAAGGGAGGAAGGGAAGAAGGGAAGAAAGGAAGAAGGGAGGGAAGGAGGGAAGGAAGGAAGGAAGGGAGGGAGGGAGAAAGGGAGGAAGGGAAGAAGGGAAGAAAGGAAGAAGGGAGGGAGGGAAGGAAGGAAGGAAGGAAGGAAGGAAGGAAGGGAGGGAGGGAAGGGAGGGAGGAAGGAAGGAAGGAAGGAAGGAAGGAAGGAAGGAAGGAAGGAAGGAAGGAAGGAAGGAAGGAAGGAAGGAAGGAAGGGGGAGGGAGGGAAGGAAGGAAGGAAGGGGGAGGGAGGGAGGGAAGGAAGGAAGGAAGGGGGGAGGGAGGGAAGGAAGGAAGGAAGAAAGGAAGGGAGGAGGGAGGGAAGGAAGGAAGGCAAGGGAGGGAGGGAAGGAAGGAAGAAAGGAAGGGAGGGAGGAGGGAGGGAAGGAAGGAAGGGAGTGAGGGAAGGAAGGAAGAAAGGGAGGAGGGAGGGAGGGAGGGAAGGAAGGAAGGAAGGAAGGGAAGGGAGTGAGGGAAGGAAGGAAGGAAGGAAGAAAGGAAGGAAGGAAGGGAGGGAGGGAGGAGGGAGGGAAGAAAGGAAGGCCGCCCCCCGCCCCCCCGCTTTCGGCCCCCTTACCTTATTCCAGGGCGGCGGATCCAGCGGCGGCGGCGGCGGGGAGTCCTCGGGCGGCGGCCTCGCGGCGAGGGAGGGAGGGAGCTGCCGGGGCTGGCCTCTGGAGGCCTCCAGGGACCAGCGCCGGGCCTCTCCGCTACCGGCGCTGGCCTCTGGAGGCCTCCAGGGACCAGCGCCGGCTGCTCCGCGGCTTCCCCGCGGCCTCCGCTGGTCCCTGGAGGCCCTCCAGAGACTCTGGAGGGCCTCCAGGGACCAGCGGAGGCCGCGGGGAAGCCTTCGCTGGCCGGCGCTGGTCCCCGAAGGCCTTCCAGAGGCTCTGGAAGGCCTTCCGGGACCAGCGCCGGGTGCCCCACGGCTTCCCCGCAGCCTCCGCTGGTCCCTGGAGGCCCTCCAGAGACTCTGGAGGGCCTCCAGGGACCAGCGGAGGCCGCGGGGAAGCCTTCGCTGGCCGGCGCTGGTCCCGGAAGGCCTTCCAGAGCATCTGGAAGGCCTTCCGGGACCAGCGCCGGGTGCCCCGCGGCTTCCCCGCGGCCTCCGCTGGTCCCTGGAGGCCCTCCAGAGACTCTGGAGGGCCTCCAGGGACCAGCGGAGGCCGCGGGGAAGCCTTCGCTGGCCGGCGCTGGTCCCCGAAGGCCTTCCAGAGGCTCTGGAAGGCCTTCCGGGACCAGCGCCGGGTGCCCCGCGGCTTCCCCGCGGCCTCCGCTGGTCCCTGGAGGCCCTCCAGAGACTCTGGAGGGCCTCCAGGGACCAGCGGAGGCCGCGGGGAAGCCTTCGCTGGCCGGCGCTGGTCCCCAAAGGCCTTCCAGAGGCTCTGGAAGGCCTTCCGGGACCAGCGCCGGGTGCCCCGCGGCTTCCCCGCGGCCTCCGCTGGTCCCTGGAGGCCCTCCAGAGACTCTGGAGGGCCTCCAGGGACCAGCGGAGGCCGCGGGGAAGCCTTCGCTGGCCGGCGCTGGTCCCCGAAGGCCTTCCAGAGCCTCTGGAAGGCCTTCCGGGACCAGCGCCGGGTGCCCCGCGGCCTCTCCGCAGCCTCCGCTGGTCGCTGGAGGCCCTCCAGAGTCTCTGGAGGGCTTCCAGCGACCAGCGGAGGCCACGGAGAGGCCTCCACCACTGCCGCCGGGCCCCGCGCGCGGGCGGGGAAGGCGGGGAGTGAGGGTGGGAGCGTCCCTGCGCGTGCGCAGGGGCCCTGCGCAGGCGCAGGGACGCTCCCTCCCTCACTCCCCGCCTTCCCCGCCCGCGCCCGCGGCCCACCGGCTCCGGGGCTGCCTAAACCGGGACCTTTAATGGTCCCGGTATAGGCAGCCCGGGATCCGGGAATGTCCCGGGAGACCGGGACGGTCTGGCCACCCTAGCAGCTGCCCTTTCAAGGACAACCTCTGCCAGAGCTATGGCTGACCCAAGACCATGCCAGCAGGTGCATGTGGAGGAGTGGGGAATAAAACCCGGTTCTCCCAGATAAGAGCCTGTGTGCTTAACCACTCAACAACCTGGCTCTCTCTCACTTCTTTGTTAGGAACAGTTCCCACATGCCATTACTACCATGCTTACTTTATGCTGTTAATACCAGATATTATGTATGAACTATAAAATGAACTAAGATTTTTGTCTGGCCTACAGACAAGCAATCACAAGCCATTTTGGGAGATGAAAGAAATATCTGGGGCAGGGGTTTTTTTAGCAGGAACACCCAGGAACGTAGTTTCAGCTGGCTTGGAGCCAGGGGTGTGGCCTAATATGCAAATGAGTTCCAGCTGTCCAAAACAATGATGACACCAGGGAGTGTGGCTCAATATGCAAATGAATTCCTGCTGGGCTTTTTTGTAAAAAAAACCCTGTGCAAAACAATGGTGACATCAGGGGTGTGGCCTAATACGCAAATAAGTTCCTGCTAGGCTTTTTCTACAAAAAAAGCCCTGGCAGAACTATCTTCCACAGCAATGGAAGAAAAAGAACTGCAAAACCACCAGAGTCCCCCTCTTACAAGAAATTACATTGTGATAGTAAAGGTCTGCAGGTCTTTTTGTCTTCACCTCTGACAGCCTATGCCTGTGTTTCCTGAAGCACTAATGGCCATACTGGCTTTAGGCATCCAAATTGTTAGCTATAGACTTTAGATTATGGAAATCAGCAAACTCTCAATCTGTGGTGTGGTAAAAACAGATGCAGATTTAGTTTTAGTTTTTCTGTCATCTTGAAAAACTTGAATTCGATTCTTGAATACTGGAATTTAAGATAGTGGAATTAGGAAATTGCTCCCCAAGTTCTTTTTATTGATTTCAATGAGAAACACCTTTCAAGGTGTAAGTTTTTTCAGTTGTCACATATGAAACTGCCTTATCAGGGCTTTTTTTGAGCAGGAACGCACAGGAATGCAGTTCTGATGGGCTAAGTGTCAGGGGGTGTGGTCTAATATGCAAATGATTCCTGCTGGGCTTTTTTCTACAAACAAAGCCCTGATCAGGGGTAATGCAATAAGATACAGATACAGCTGGCTATCAGCTATTCTAGTGCATAGGAAATGCTGGTACAAATAATCTCAGGCTTTTGCAAGTCCGTGTGTGTTTGGTATTAAGCTCTTAAGGCATGTTTCCATATTGATCCACAAGCAAATTAGTGGATCCCTTTGCTCATCCTTTGCTTATCAAGGTCACAAATTGGTGGTGATTAAAGTCTACTTTTCTAGTTCATGTGCAAAAAAATCATTTTTGCTAAAATACCTGGCTTACACTCAATTCTCTATTAATTTAGTACCATGGTATTTAATCTGCCATGTCTACATGACCTTATTGTATATTTTTTGCCTGAGAAACACTACTTGGAGAATGTTTTATTAAAATTTATTCATCTTATTTTTGTCATTTCCCTAAATTTTACTAGGTAATTTTAAATGAACCTGTACTTATCTGCATTTTGAAATATGTTCACAGATACACATTCTGGTTTGTTGCTATTATTTCCCCCCAGCATATTCAAGTGCAAATGGAGAAAAAGCACATTTATATGCACAATCAACCAATGTGACGTATTTTTTTAAAAAAAAATTGTTGAAAAAATCAACTACAGCAAATATCCAATATATGCAGCCAAGACTGTTTATAAACTTCAAATAAATATTCATTAAGCACAAACTCAGTAAGTAGGTGTCAGAGCACTAGGTGTGGATTTGCATCAGTTTTTCCAAGCTGGAAAATAAAAGCTGCCAAAGTTTGAAAAATATTACTGCTCAAAAACAAAATAAACAAGAAAATAAAGAAACTATATCATGAAATACTTCCAAACACGCTGAAGCCAGTCTTAAAATGTGAGCAAAACCACAGGCAAATAATAATAATAATAATCTCAAATGATAAAATGCACTCACCTAGCATATAACAATAATATAGAATACAGGAATCTAAAAGAGTTAAAATAATACACATTTCTTGACATATTCTATATTGCAATCCTATGTAGAGTTACACCAGTCTAAGCACACTAGGCAGGGGTGGCCAATGGTAGCTCTCCAGATATTTTTTTGCCTACAACTCCCATCAGCCCCAGCCAGCATGGCCAATGGCTGGGGCTGATGAGAGTTGTAGGCAAAAAACCTCTGGAGAGCTATCGTTGACCACCCCTGCGCTAGAGTCATAAGAACATATTCCAAACTAGTTCCTCTGGAGGTCCAACAACAGGGCACAGAGGCTGAGACCTTCCATAGATGTTGCCTCCTGGCACTGGGATTCAAAGGCTGACTGCCTCTCAGAGTGCTAGTCACCATGGCTAGTAGCCACTGATCCTGCCATAAATCTTTAATCCCCTTTTAAAGTTGTCTATGCCTGTGGCCATCACTACAACCTCTGGCAGCAAATTCCACATTTTCCCTCAGCAAGCTATATGCCAAGGCTTTCTTTTTCCCTGGAAAAAGAGGCACAAGAACTCTCAAGAGGGTAATGAAGGGGAAACACACAGGTGCCCCTCATAAATTTTTAAACATTTTTTTGTGGATTTTGTTCCCATGAAGCAGTTCTGGAACTCTGTTCCACCGTGTGTGTTCCCCCAGGAAAAAAAACCCCAATTCCACCTCTGATTGCAGTTTCAACTAATTTGCTTGGGACAGATATTAAGCTGACTGGCTTGTAATTGCCTCGTCCCCTTCTGGACCCCTTTTAAAAAAATCAATGTAATATTTGCTATTCTTCAGTGTTTTGAATTTACATTTACATATGAGAGGTTACATATACAGGTTATAGATCAACTATCTCACATCTGAGTTCCCCAAGAATTCTTGGGTGTGTTCCATGAGGACCTGGAGACTTATTGGTTTTTCTATTTCTCCAACAGGTCTAGAACTTAATATCTCATCACTCCAATTTGACTCAGTTCTTCAGAATTCCTTCCTGAAAATAGTGGTTGTGGCATGGTTACATGCTTCACGCTTTCCGCAGTGAGCACATAAGCAAAAAAAAAATGATTGAGCTTTTATGCCATCTCCCCATCTTCCTTTAGCAATACCTTTATTCCTTGGTCATCCAAGGCCCAGCTGCTTTTCTGGCTGGTCTCCTACATGAGATATATTTAAAGAAATGTTTATTGTCTTGATGTTTTTAGCAACCTGCTCCTCAAATTCTCTTTTTGCATGACTAATTATTGACTTACATTTCTTTTGTCAGAGCCTGTAGTCCCTTCTTTTCAATTCATTGGGGCAGGCTTTCCACTTTTTAGATGAAGCCTCTTTATTTTTTATAGTTTTCTTAACTTGCATTGTTAACCGTGCAGACATTCTTTTAGACTTGGCAGTGCCTTTCCTAACCTGGGGAATGCATTCGATCTGGGCTTCAACTAGTGTGGTTTTAAATAGCTTTCAAACACCCTCTAGGGATTTGACTCTGTTGTGTTTCCCCTTTATCTTACTTTTAACTATCCCCCTCATTGTTGTAAAGTTCCCTCTTTTGAAATAAAATCTTACAATTTTGGACTTCAGAGTAACTTTCCATTGAAATGAATGCTGAATTTAACAGTGCTGTGGTCACTGTTAACAACTGGTGTGATGACCTCTTCCAGTTCAGCCCCACTCAGAACTAAGTCTAAGATCACTATCCCTCTAATTGGCTCTGTGACCAATTGTCCCAAGTGCAGAGTCATTTCTGATGTCTAGGAATCTAATTTCTACAATATGACTTGAGCATGTGTTTACCCAGTCAATGTAAGAGTAATTAAAGTCTCCCAGGATCCTAACATTATCTGCTTTAGTCACTTTTTTATTTCTTTCTCTACCACAAGACCAGCCCAAGGATTTGTTCAGGTGGGGGATAGTACACTCTCACCTTTAAGTAACCATTAGGGCCCAGTATTTCCATCCATATCACTTCTGTCAGGAAGTTAATTCTGCTGATGTTTCTGATTTGATTCTGTGTCCTTTTTGATGCACAATGCAACACATCCCCCAATGCAACCCATCTCTCCCTGTCCTGCCTATAGAGTTTATACCCTGGGATGACTATATCCCATAGATTTCCCCTATTCCATCATGTTTCTGAGATACCTACTATATCTAAATTGTCATTGAGCACTAAGCACTCCAGCTCCCTCATACTGGCTTGGAGACTTCTAGCACTGACATATAGACACCTATAACATGTTTTTATCTCCAGCAGCCCTCACCTCCCTCAGCCCCTTGGTATCCACATATGTCCCTTCTTCACCATCCTACTCTCACTCCCAAGTTCTATTATGATCCTATCAATATTACCCTGAGTGTTTATGCAATCATCCCTTTGGACTAAGTTGTCCTGAACTGGAAGATCCCCAGCTCCTAGGATTAGTTTAAAATCTGCTTTGCCATTCTTTTGATATTAATTGCCAGAAGCCTGGTTCTCTTTCGGTTAAAGTCATGCCCATCTCTTTTGTACAGGTTAGACTTGTCCTAGAAAATTCTTCAGTGCCTAGAAACTTTAAACCCTCCCTCTTTTATCATCCACACATTGAGACCCCTGATCTGCGCCTATCTAGCTTGTCCTGCACATGGAACCAGTAGCAATTCTGAGAATGCTACAAACGAGATCCTGACCTTTAACTTTCTGCCTAGTAACTTAAATATTTCCTCCAGGACCACATGACTACAACTCCATAACTGCCAACTCTACCCCAGCACTATCAACCTGTCTAGACAGTGAATGATGTCTACAACCTTCACACCAGGCAGGGAAATTAACATGCAATCAAAATACCCGTCACATACCCAACTCTATATTCCTAATGACTGAGTCACCCACTACCAAAAGTCCCTCTCTCCCCAATCTCAGAGGGACACCCTCGGTCTAAGAGAATATTGGTCTGTCATCCAAGGAGGGAGTCCCTTCTAAGGGAGTGTGTCACTCCTTCGCAGGCTGATGCCCTCCAAGACTCTCACTCTCCACAATGGCAGAAGAGCTGTGTGGGGTTTGAACACAAGAGTGGGATTTGAAGTGTGTAATTCTATTTAGGATTTCAGTATAGGTCACTGGTCTAATGCTACCTTATGCTATAGAAAATGCTACCTAATGCTATAGAAAACTGTAAGTAATATAAATGTTGGTAGGAAGACAATTGCTTAGAATGCTGTAATTAAAGCATGAACAAAACATGAAGAAGGAACAGTAGTCTAACTGCAGTGTAATATAATAATACCATAGCAACTGATTTTTATATTTTCATAATGAGCTTGTCTTTTAGAGTACATTTGCAACCTCAAAACACAGTTATTGCAGATATTGTTATAAAGCAATACAAATGCATCATTAAAAGGACTTGCGGGAAATCATACTCCTATTACTGGAGAAGGGATATTTTGACTATGAAAACTGCTAGTGAAAAAGCTGCTATGTGTGGCAAAGCAACAATTATTTTTTTCCGGGAGTAATTCTGCAGTTTTAATACATTATATGGGAAAAACTTACTTGCAATTAAAAATGATCTAGTTATAGTATTTATGAAGTTGGGAAACTTGCCTTTGAAGACTTTGGGGGAGGGGGCTTGCCTTGCTTCCAGTGTCTAGCTTGGAGGAGGGGTCTGCCTAGGTGACGTTTCCCTGTGAGTTTGGTGTGACTGGCTTGTTCCTGAGCTCTTCCATAGACTCCTGCAACTGCAGCTGTCTTTTTGTATGTGTGTGTGTGGGGGATGTAATGGGGAGCCTAGAAATGTAATCTCCACTCCAAAAAATTTGTAGAGATTGTAAAGAAGCAAGTGGCAGAATGAGGTTTCCTGTGCATTTGGTGTGTGTAACATGCAACGGGTCTGACATGCAACGCCTGACATTTTTTTCCAAGGATCATCTTCTTTGGGGAGCCATAACAGACCCCCTACATTCAATCTGCACATAATTAGACAGCATGTAGAGGAGAGTTAGTCAGGTCAGGAAGGGGGCATGTTCTACTGCATAATGAACCTCATGAACCAAACTAGTTTGTGTAGCCCAATAAAGTTCATAATGGTCCATGATTCATGAATTGGGCATGCCACGAACCAAACTGCACTTTCCTGCTTTGTGCCTATCTCTACTAGCATTTAACAATGAATTTCTGATGTGACTGGGGTGGAATTCTAGCAGGAGCTCTTTTGTGCATATTAGGTCACACACCCCTAATGTAGCCAATCCTCCAGGAGTTTACAAAAAAGAGCCTTGTAAGCTCTTGGAGGATTGGCTACATCAGAGGTTTGTGACCTAATATGCAAAAGAGCTCCTGCTAGAATTCCACCCCTGGATGTGACTATATATTACTCATAACCTTTTCTCTTCTACTGTATTAACAATGAAATAAAAACATTTTTCAATGCATACCTCTTCTTCCATCTTTACCATCTCTGCATGTGTATTTTGCCGCCAACAAGCTCTTGTCTTCTTACTTAAATAATGCAAGATTTGACAACAGCTTTTTAGAGTTTCTCTCTATATAGATAGCAAATCCTGTTTTTAAGTTTATATATGCTTTGAATAGGTATTTGTTTTATCTTTATTTTGTTATGCCTGGGGTGAGCACACTGCAGAGAATGTTTGAGGCACCTTGATACCAATTGAGTATGAGAAGTTCTGTGATCTTAGCCCCCAGCTGTTTCAATGGAATTTAGGCACAATTAATTTTTAGTGGATTATGCACAGTACCTAGTGTAACCAGGCCTTGAATTCTGCAGGAGCTCACAGAAACACAGCTCCTGAACCTTTCTGAGGGTTCCCCCTCCTCCTCCTCACCTACCTTGTCCATTGAATAGTAGGTGCAGCTGCATAACAATCCCTGGATTAGGAGAGCGGGCAGCCAATCAGCCACCAGGAGCTTTGCCACGCCCCCAGCAGCCCTCATTAATCCTTGGAGAAGTCCACACATCCCTTTCTCCACTTCTGATGTGATTGGGCGGCAGGTGGCTTGCTGGCCTTTTGGCTGGGGGGGGGGGTGGCCAAGGAGAGCCCCAGGTGAGCGAGGCCTGCTTGGGTCTGCTGGCTGGATCTCTAACTAGCCCAAGCAGGCCTCGCTCGCCTGAGGCTCTCCTTTCTTGCATCAGGTTGCTGTTGGCTGGTGGGGGGGGGCTAATGAGTTATGCTAATGAGCTCCACCACCTACTTTTCTACAAAACGACCCCTGAGTGTAATCAAATGTCAATCATTATGATGGGTAGGACTCAGAGAGGACCATTTACTGGAAGAACTCAGGAGATTGGCATAATCCACCTCTGTACAAATATGCAACACTTCCCCGGGTCCCATTGCAGAGAAGGCTGGGACACACAGCACCGGGGTAAGAGCAGATCAATCCCTACGACAGTGATGTCCCCAAAGGCAACACTATAATTCCCACCACAGCATCTGGGACTTGTTACTGTCAGTATATAAGTCCTCCGTCCACAGCATGACTGCAGCATGGAGCAGCAGGTGGATCTACAATGACAGCATCTGACAGGTCAGGTCAGATCAACCTTGGGAGAGAGCCGGTTCAGGCTGGACTGTATCCAGGGGAAAGCACCTGCTGGAGTCAGCAATTGTGTGGACTGCCGTGATTGGCTAAGCTGTGTATATATGGACTACAGTGCCAGACAGTATTTCTCTCTGTTGAGAGTTGGTTCCTGGCGTAGCACTTTGTCACTCAGTTTAATGTATGTTATTCACCGCACTAGTTGTTTTGTATATAGTTTGTAAATACACTACTTTTATACTAGGTGCTGGTGTGAGGCTCAATTTACTTCCTAGCGTCAACCTTGTGGCAGTTCTCTGTTTTGCACTCTGCACATGAACCACTGAGAGTTACATGGAAGAAAATTAAAAAGATACTTTTTTTTTTAATTTTCTGCAATTTTAGCCCATCATATCTCCAAAGAGCTCAGAGTTGCATACATGGGTCTTCTTTTCTCTGATCTGGAATATTTGTGCCTATACTTGGTATTTATGAAAAGGTTTATTTACTCTAAGCATGAAACCTGTTATCAAGGCTTGGAAAAATGTTTTCCTAGCACCCTCTCCTCCCTTCCCTATTATATACAAGTCCATATCCAGACCCTGGGCTTATATACTTAAGATCCAACAATACAGCTAAAGGCTGTGCAGTTGCTGCTGCAGTTGTAGAAACCTTTCTTATGCACAACAATTAGTAATATTATATCTGACAAGTGCTGATTATGCAAGGTAAAGATTCCGTGGATCTAGGCAGCTAAAAATCAGCTGACTGAAATGCTCTTCCAAGTGAAAATGGGAACACTAACTGCAGAACAACAGTGCTTTCAACCTCACCACTGGCATAACCATGGTATAGCTTTCATTAACTACTCTGAGTAATTAAGCTATGAAACGGAAGTCTACGGGGAGGCTGACTGCAGTTTAATACCACTCATGTTATGTACACTGGGCGGGGGGTGTATTTCTAAAAACTATGTAAATGGAACTGCTTTGGTTGCAAAGCTGTTTGTCCCTGGAGAGGGAAAAAACACTAAAATATATTTTAGTATTACATGAGCACTACTGGCAATTTAGAAGTGTCAAGTGGTTCAGACACATATTGACATATTACTGTTACAGTGTTAAATCCCCTTTTAGAAGTTTCAGGCCTGTTAAAAACTACCTTAGAAAGAACAAGAAGAAAATAAGTAAGGACCCACAAGAACTTGAAGAGAGGGTGCATCTCTTCCTCCCCTTTGTTTCCTCCCTCTCTCCCCTTCTCTAGCAACCTTCCTGCTCTTTCTGTCAATCTTCTCCACCTCTTTCTCACATTCCCGTTCTGTGTCAATTTCCCCCCTCCTCCTTTATTTGACAGTCTCCCCCTTTCTCCCTCTTCCCTTCTCTGTTAACTTAGTCCCCTTTTTGTCCTTCTTCTTTCTCCCTTCCCTTATCTGTTAACCTATTTCTCCCCACTGTTTGTCAATAGTCCTCCATCTCATTCCCCCTCCTTACTTTACCAGCTGCAGGAGCTGTGGCATTGGAAAGCTGCTACCAAGTCAGACTCCAGGCCCAGCCATGTGGCGTCATCATGTGGAAGCTGCTTCTGACCTGGAGAGGCTCCCAGATGCTGCTGCCAAAAAAGCAGGGTCTGGAGAGGCTCCCAGGAGTTGCTGTGACTGGGTCTGCAGAGGCTTCCAGGCACCAATGCAACAGAGCCCAGAGATGGGAGAATAGATTGACAGAGAAGGGATGGGGCAAAAGAGACAAGGGTAGGTTGACAGATAAGGGGAGGGGGAGAGAGGGGGGAAGACTGAAAGAGAAGGCGGAGGAGAGAAGGAAGCAAAGAGGGGGAAGGGATACAACAGAGCCTCTATTGAATCTTCCTTTAATCTTTGGACTCTGTTGAATGCCAAGAGGGGGAATAGGGGGAAGAACAGCAAGGGTGGGAGGGAGTGAAGTGTCAGGGGTGAGTGGTAGATGTGGGAGGCAAAAGAGATAGGTGTAAATTCACACATAAGGGAACAGGAGAAAGAAGTGAAATGGGATACGGTGACTGATACATAGGTATGGAAGGTAACTCAAGGGTCATCTAGTCCAACCCTCTGCACAATGCAGGAGATTCACAACTACTTCCCTCCCATTCCCCCAGTGACCCCTGCTCTATACCCAGAAGAAGACAAAAAAACCCAAAACCCCAAACCCTCCAGGATCCAAGTCTGTACTCCAAGTGAGCTAACTAGATCAAAGTGAAACCATCACTCTGTGTGATCTGGACACTATATTTCTGTTGATGTAGCCCACGTGGTAAATAATTGGAAAGGATGGGTCGATACATGTATAGGTGACAAAATCTCAAAGGTTCTTTCCTCCATAATGTGGTAAAATATGTGTGATGACTGTGGAGGAGGCATCCTGAGCATAAAATGGGACTGTGAGTGAGGTAACTGTTGCAAGTAGAAGCTGCAGAAATTCTCTGTTCCTTTCATCCCAAGCACTCTAGAAGAAAGATCTTGGGAATTTTTAAGGTCTATTAAATAATTCTACTTAGAACCAGCATCAGTAGTAGGGGTTCTAAAATCCCTAGAATCTACTTCTGAACAGGGGAGTGAGCAATAGCTTGGTGTATGGAGGTTTTGGTGCATCTAAAGGTCCTTAGGTTGTTGGGCTCCCTTGTTTGGAACTAGCTGGCACTTAAAAAACAAAACCAAACCAGGATTGTTCAGTGGGGGATTGTCATGGACTGCCATGGTTTAGCATGGGAAGAGGAGTTCTTGGAGGAGAATAACAACGTGCCCCAAGTCCTACCAGCAAGACTGACTATCCAATGCCTCCCTGAAGTAACTGTGAACTAGCACCACCACTGCCTCCTAAACCAGCAAGGCCTTCAGGATTGGAGGCCCTAGCATGGACCCATTCTGGTCTCCTGATGCACCTCAGGAGCAGAGAGGCAAAGGGCTAGGACTGAGGTATGATCTAGGTGCTGAAGTGCATGGCTGGTGGCCCTATACTTTCCTCTGCTAAGGAAATTCTAGGAGATACTGATAAGCTGCCACAGGTTCTGAGCCCTAGTACTCCTCAGCTTGTGAGGGGAAGCCTAACCTGGGACCACTGTTTCCTCTAAGCTGAGTTAGCTTGAGCTAGCTGACAGATTTTTAGCCTCCAGCTCACACATTTTTGTCTTAGCTCAGGAAGGATGACTCCAAAGCAAACTAATTTTTGCAGCAGTTCACAACTTTAATGCCAGTAGCTCATAAAGTAGAATTTTTGCTCACAAGACTCTGCAGCTTAGAGGGAACATTGCCTGGGACCAGTGTTCCCTCTAAGCTGAGTTACTGTGAGCTAGCTCACAGTTTTTTAGCCTCCAGCTCACATATTTTTGTCTTAGCTCACGAAAAATAGCCCCAGAGCAAACAAATTTATGCAGCAGCTCACAACTTTAATGCTAGTAGCTCACAAAGCAGAATTTCTGCTCACAAGACTCCAATGCTTAGAGGGAACATTGCCTGGGACCTAACAACACTTGTAGGGAAACTCCCCATATAAGGATGTCAGTGTGGGATCAACGCGTCTGCAACCTGGCTGATAATCTTGCCAGTTGCCTGACTTGCTTAGCTCTTGGAATGCCCTTGTTACCTGACCTTGGACTGCTTTTGGACTGCTATTCTGGATTTCCCTACTAGACATTGAACTCTGACTTTGTGTCAAGCATGAGAGTTCAAAATAACCAGTCCTTGGATTTTGAAACAAAGTTTGGTTTATTGATAATCCATGTGGCTCAGCCGAGCTAGGTATTGGAACTGATACCTTGTAACATCAGAGTACATGCTTTAAAATGGCACATCAAAGGTTCTATAAACAATTCTACATTCATGTGTGAAATTCACACACTAAACTCCTTATCTATATTACGGCTAGCACATCCTGGGTCCAGGCCCACCTGGGCCTGGGAACAAGTCCCAGGAGGTCTTATCTTCAAAGAGGACATTCCTGCATTTGTTAGTAAAAGCAAAAGAAGCACAGGAGGGGGTTTACTACTTTGATGTGCCTGGGTTTAATTCATGGTTAGTAACAATTCTATGATCTGACAATTATAACAAAGAGTGAATACACAATGCTTGACACTTTGGACTGGAACCCTAGAATCTTTGCTGTGAGACCTGTTCTTTCTTCCAACCTGGTGAACAAGAGAGGATTGGACACTCATCCTGCACTTTCTGAGAAGAAGCTGTAGGTGTGAGATGTGACCACATCGTTGACCTACTGTAAATATCCTAAGTAGCACATTTTATAAAGCTTGATCATCCAATCAAGAGGTCATTGTTCTAAGGTTAACCATCTGTCTACATGAACAAAGAACTCCAACATGTTCCAGCAACAAACTGTTTCTGAGAGTTTGGATCACTTTGTCTGTGAACTCCACCAACTAGCTGTAACGATTTGCAATTACATATGTGAAAAAGTGATTCAAGAGCTCCAGAATTTGCATAAGATTGCTGTGTGTCAACTCACTTTAAATTCATTCCATGTTTTAAATATAAAAATAAATAAGAAGATAAAAGACATTCTGGGAGCAACTGTCTCCAGTTAGCTAACTGTGCAAACATTAGTAAGGTTTTCATTTAAAAAGTTTATTTTTGTAGGTTGTATTTTCCTACAGCACAATTATTTAGCAGAAAAGCACTACACAATACACAAGATATTCAAGGTATTAATAGAAACGAGCATTAGAAAAACTCATGTACCATTTTATAATTTCACACTATCCAAAAAGTAAACATTTTGTGGAGCAGAACAATAGCCTTATAGGCGAACAATATAAAGAAATATAATACAGCTTATAAAATAAAAGGTATGTTAGAAATGCATTAAAGCCAAACCAGAAGAACATGATTGTTCTGTGCAAGCAGAATCCCAATGAGTGATGCATCCTATAGACAACACTGCCATTAACCTCCTTGCAGTAAATATTTTTATTTCATTTACTTTATTTACAACAATTATTTGCTGGCTTTTCTTCCTTATGGTGCTCAAAGCAGCTTACAACATAGATAAAATCCATAAAATATAATACATAAAAATCAAAGTTTAAAATCACAATTCAGGACTGCTAATAGACTTAATCAAAGTGGTTAAATGATACAGTGTTCAAGAAACATTACCTGTACTGATTATCCATATTTTTCTCTCTTCCCTTTTATCTCCAACTCTTCCTTTCTAGTTCTGTTTTACCCACAGTCTACCATATAACTCAAGCTCAGGATACCTTTTCCCCAGTATTTCTTGATATTTTTTCCTCTCAGCAACTCATCTTTTATTTCCATTTTTACTACCTTTCTCCACCCAGGTCTTTCTTGTCTTTGTCACCAAACCAGATTTCTCTTCAGGTCTCTTCTCTCTATTACCAGTTTCTTATTACTTCCTTCTTACCAATTAAAACAGATAGACATAAACAAAAAACCTAGGCCCCAAAATTTATAGTCACAAGGAATGATGTCAAAGAACAAAATTAGTAAAATTTAGTAAAATTGTGATAGTATAGGAAAATCTACAAGCCTGCCTGTGGTAAAGACTGACCATAGTTTTATGATGGAAGCAGAGAGCTGGCTTTAAAAAAAAAAATCATTGCAACATACAAAACATTTATAAGCATCAAAAATGGAACCCTCAAACACAACATTAATGGCCTAGGCTACTTTGTGATGGGTCTAGTTATGGGTTATCAGATACAACCACCCCAGTTAATTTATTTAGAGCTCATGTTCTCCTACCAAATGGCTTCATACTGCTCATATAAAGACAATGGGGGGGGGGGGAGGAAAACAGAAAAGAGGTATAATTGGTGATTTAGGAAAGATAGTAAAGGAGCTGTATGGTAAAAGAAGGGATAAGAAGTTTATTCATATCTGTTGCAATATGTTGTAGTGTGGCACCACAGGATCAGGTTACAGATTATCTTCACCTCTACAGCATGTGCATACATTCTTACCTCAAACTTCTGCCTCAGTTCTGCATTTCCACCTTCATCAGCTTCTGGTATTGGAACGTTGTAATACTCGCCTTCTTCTTGATTAAGCAGTTTGTACCTGTGGAATGTAAGGAAAATATTTTATGTAAATAAACATGGTTTACTTAGAAAATGTTTATGCTGCCTCTCCAGAAAATGTATATGCTGCCATGAGGCAGCTAACTAAATAAAAATAATAAGTATCATTAAAACAACATAAAATCAATATTAAAACAGTCCATGAAAACACAGAAGCTTATGATGATGGAAAGTAGGCCCCCTGATTCACTGCAGTCCCGTGCAGTGGGGAGAGCCAGTGGGGTGGCCATGGCGGCCACATCCTGCAAGGCAGGATGGTTGCACAGACAGCTTGGGGGCTGGGCAGCAGTGGGAAAATATGGCCCTCCCCATCCCAGACGGGCCTATGATGGGGCTTGAACTGGGGGAAGGGGAGAAACTGCTGTGTGTGGGGGGAGGGAAGCACACCACACCACCTGGTCACCTCATTGGCCACATGGGATCACTTGATCAGATGCTGCTTCCTCCAGCTGCATGGGTTGCTCAGATGCACACTGTTTCCTCCAGTTGGAGCTCAAAATGTGGAACTGAGGCAAAATCTGAGTTACAATATTCTTCTTAATATCTTCATAGTTAAGAGGCCTAAAAGCATATCTGTACACTAGTTTAATTCAGATGAATATCCTTCTGAGTTCAAGAGGACTTTTTGCCTAGTAAATACATATAGGCTTGCAGTGACTTGTCAGAAAACTGCACTGTTTTATGAACTGTTTGTCCATTCCACACAAGCAGTGATTTAATTGTGTAAAGTGCTCCCAATTGTTGTTTGAACAGGAAGAGTTCACTTTCTCATGATGTGGGGACAGCATAAATTATTACTAGGTCTTTAAAAAAAGAACTGTTTGGGGGTTTTTTTTACTGATCTTGATTTTTGCCTTTGTACCAAGGAATGTCTTACCATCCACACGCTGGCATTTTCATGAGTTCTGACACTCCGAAAGAAAGAGAGCCCATGAAATCATTCCTAGTTGTTCGATCCCAATCCCAGACTTCAACAGATAACCTTCTGTCTTTGTCTGTAGGTTTTAATTTACTGCAAATAAATAAGAAAACTGTTGCCATTTCAACATGTTTACATAAACACAATTCAATGATTGCAAACAAAAATATTGCTAGAAAAAGTATCAAAATTCAACTTACAATGTAAATGTCTCATTCCAATTTGGATTAAGAGTGGAACGAATGGTTTTTGTTTTTTGTTTACTTTCATTCTTAGGATCTGGAATAAGTTTCAACTTTACATAAGGATCTGAAAGCCCATTTGGATCCATCGGAATTAGGTTTTTTGCATCTCGCACTGCAAGTACATAAAACAGCAATCTATTATATACATACTTGAAGAAAAAATGCTTTACTGCTGTGTATATAGCACCACACCCATTAATAATGAATAACCAATTCTTCCTCTTCCCCCTGGTACAGGAATGTACAAGTTGTTGGAAACAGAAGAGGAAGGAGAAGAAAGAGTAGCAGTTAAAACAGCTATGTGGTATAGCAACTTGCTCACCTGTTGAAAACACCTGAACTGGATTCTTCAAGGCTCACAGAAACTCCCCTCTCTGCCTCCCCTATATAGGTCTTCTCTGGATTAGTCCCTTCTCTAACTTCTCAAAACATTGTGATCTAGTGTTGGGTAAATTTACAAAAGGGAAAGCTCCTACAGGCCTTTATGGAGGTCACAGCCGAAATCACTGCTTCAGTCAAGATGTTGTTTCTAATCTGATGGGAAAAACCTGTATTCATAAGAATGGTCCTTTTAACCCCAAACAAAAAAAGATCAGAGCTTGACAAACTGGCAACTCAGTCTTATCCCAGATAACAGCAACACAGAAGCAACAGCAACAAGATCTATAGCAGCACCCTATATATAAGGAAATTTATCTGATGCATTATTAAACATTAGTGTCTGAGGGATTCTTCCTACAGTGTCTGCCCAGCTCTTTGATGAACACTGCAGCAGAGGAACTCCCAGACTAACAATAAAAAAATACTATTGTGACAGAGCTAGGGATGTCACATAAATCCTATATTCCAGGGGTGGCCAATGGTAGCTCTCCAGATGTTTTTTGCCTACAACTCCCATCAGCCCCAGCCATTCGCCATGCTGGCTGGGGCTGATGGGAGTTGTAGGCAAAAAAAATCTGGAAAGCTACCATTAGCCACCCCTGCTATATTCTGCTGCCATTATGCAGAAAATCACACAAGACTAGATTTCTAGAATTATACATTTGTCGGGCACTTGATGAATTTGATACTCTTTCCAAAGATAAGGCCAAATCCTTTCTATTTAACAAATCTAGGAAAATTTATGTGCATATGATTCTGGGCAGAAAATGGAAGAAAGCAACAATAGAAGAGCTTCACTGGAATTTACAGTCTGAAACATGGACATTCAACACTTAGGAAATGATATATTTGATCACAGTGCTGCACTATGAATGCTGTGCTTCTGAATTCTGATTTTTGTTTAAAAAGATTAAGTCAGTAACATTGTTCAGTTTTTCACTCACTATTAGCATCACAAGATCAAATCAGGTCACAAACTATAACGGAATGTTTTCAAAAATTAGTGTCTTGGAGTATAAAGATTCTAATGAAACAGAATTACCAGTATCTTACTACTTACTGAATTACTATTGAATGCACAACCATAGCCACAAAAAATATAATTAATCAAGTCAATTCTAAAAAACAGCATCGCTCACATTCACGACTACACTACAATGAAATATGTCAGTCAATTTTTAAAATGTTTTGCTTAACACTTTAACACACACAAAGCTGCTTTATACTGAGTCAGACTATCAGTCCATCAAGGTCAGTATTGTCTACTCAGACTGGCAGCAGCTCTCCAGAGTCTCACATCACTTACTGTGGGTGCTTTTTCACTGCAGATGCTGAGGATTGAAACTGGGACTTCTGTATGCAAAACAAAGACTCTTCCACTGAACCACAGCCCCTTCATTCATAATTTTCTTAACTTGCAAGACCCACCCTTTTTTCTACAGTGTACTACAGTGGACATAATTAACACATACCTAGAGAACAGTGTTTCTGTGCTACCAGTTTTAGTATGATAAATGCATACGATTTCATACAATATAGCCAAACCATACTGTCTGCAGCCTAGCATGCTTATTCCATACTTTGCTGTTGTTCAGTCACACAGTCGAGTCCAACTCTTTGGAACCCCATGGACAAAATCATGCCAGGCCCTCCTGTCTTCCACCATCCTCTGAAGTCTGCTCAAATTCGTGTTTGTTACATCAGTAATGCTGTCCAGCCATCTCATCTTTTGCCATCCCCTTCTTCTTTTCCCTTCTGTCTTTCCCAGCATCAGGAACTTCTCCAGTGAGTGCTCCCTTCTCATTTGGTGGCCAAAGTATTTGAGCTTCAGCATCTGACCTTTCAGGGAACAGTCTGGGTTGATTTCCCTTAGGACTGACTGATTTAATCTTCTTGCAGTCCAAGGGACTCTCAAGAGTCTTCTCCAGCACCACATCTCAAAAGCATCTATTCTTCTGCGCTCTGCCTTCCTTATGGTCCAGCTCTCACAGCCATACATTACTACTGGGAACACCATCGCTTTGACTATATGGACTTTTGTTGGCAGGGTGATGTCTCTACTTTTTATTATACTGCCCAGGTTTGCCATAGCTGTCCTCCCAAGGAGCAAACTTCTTTTAATTTCATGGCTACAGTCACCATCTGCAGTGATCTTGGATCAAAGAAATGTGAAGTCTGTCACTACTTCCATGTCTTCCCCTTCTATTTGCCAAGGTGTGATGGGGCCAGATGCCGTGATCTTAGTTTTTTTTATGTTGAGTTTCAAGCCTACTTTTGTGCTCTCCTCTTTCACCCTCAACAAGAGGTTCTTTAGGTTCTCCTCACTTCTGCCATTAGAGTGGTATCATCCGCATATCTGAGGTTGTTGATGTTTTCCCTGGCAATCTTAATTCCGGCTTCTGCTTCATCCAGGCCAGCATTCCGCATTATGTACTCTGCATATAAATTAAATAAGCAGGGTGACAATATACATCCTTGTTGAACTCCTTTTCCTATTCTAAACCAATCAGTTGTTCCACTGACCGTTGCTTCTTGACCCTTATACAGATTTCTCAGGAGACGTGAGGTGGTCTGGTACTCCCATCTCTTTAAGGACTTGCCACAATTTGTTGTGATCCACACAATCAAAGGCTTTAGCATAGTCAATGAAGCAGAAACAGATGTTTTTCTGAAACTCCCATGCTTTCTCCATAATCCAGCAAATGTTGGCAATTTGATCTCTAGTTCCTCTACCTCTCCAAAACCCAGCTTGAACTTCTGATAGTTCCCAATCTACATACCACTTCCAGCAGGAGTCTGGTGATCCTATATATAGATTAATATTATTTTGATTCATTAGAGATCTCTTTGTTGCCTCAGTAGAAAACAAACAGGAAGTGAAATGAATGATTTAAGCAGGGATGTGCAACTGTTCCTCTGATAATGTACACTTCTCATATACACACATATCTTCATGTGATTACCAGTGTAAAAAAAGTATATGTATGGTTTGGAAGTATTAACTGTTATGGCTGGCTTTGTATTCCTCAAGATAATTCCATCTGTTTTCAGCACAGAATGTTCTGCTTGCATTTAATTGAAAGAGAATACAAAGTACCGCTAACTTCATACTGACAAACTGAAAATCCGATGAAGTTTTAGACTGAAATGGCTAGGCTTGCCAGTCCCCAGGTCCCAGCAGGTTTTGCAGGCTCCTTCCCACCAGCTGGCTGGTGGGGGGAAGCCTGGCCCCAACAGACACCATGTGCCTTTCCACCTTGGAAGGCTTAGAAGAAGCTTGGAAACTCATGTTTAGGACCTAGCAACCCAAGAAATAGCCAGATACACAATTATTTATGTATTTATTTAAGTCCAGCAATTCTAGATACAGTGCATATTTGGCTGACCTCAAATAAATTGAACTCCTATATAAATTCTGCCCACCCTTGAAATAGAACTTATTTGGACCCCTCTCTATAGAATTTACCTTCAGAGAGCTATGAAAACTTGCACAATTGCATTACCTCTATACAGTAAACATTTTTCCTTTCCTTTGTCCAGCTGAGAGGGATTAAATACTCGTGGACTGAGAGGGCGTAGTTTCATTTTGTTTTACTTTAGTTTTAGCTTCAATACATTTATATTTATTTTTCTTCTAACTCCCTCCCTTTCCCATTTTTGGAGGTGGGGAGAATAAGGGTTTAAATAGGTAAGAAGTCATGGTAAGTTGGGAGGTGCTGCAGGGTTTTAAATCTTATTATTTTTCTTTCTTTCTATGTTTTATTGGGCTGTGGCGCTATTAGCTTTCAACTCCTAATTTTATTTGGAAGAGGTTGACCTTGATAGGCTTGAGATACTGAGCTGAGAGAGGCTGGGAGATTTCTCCCCATCCCCTTTGGTAAAGCTGCTGCTGCTTGTTAGTTAGGGAAACCTTGAAAAAAGAGACACCATTTCATCTTCTCTTTCTTTTCTTTGTTTTATCTATTCATTAGTTCATTTTATCGCTATTCTTTTTTGACAAGGATAATTGTTTTAGTATTTCTGAATTTAAAAAAAAACACCATTCATTTGGCTCAGCTTGTGGGTTCTGTGTCCATATACAGGGGGAGGTGAGTTTTAATGACTAATGATATTAATTTAGCCATTTAGCTGATTTAAATTTTATTTTATTCCATAGTGGGAACAAATGTCAATGAAATAGTTTGTAAATATTTTAAATCTACTAATAAGGTGATTTTGTTTTCTATTTTTTCTGGTGGAAAAGATAAATAAATGAAATGTAATTTCACTTGGAATGCCCTAATAGAGGTTCAATTCCAGCCACAATAAAATTTAAAAATATTTCTGCCCTACTTTCCACCTTAGATTGGGGACCAAGGTGGCTTATAAAATATGCAACAAATTATAGCAAGATATATAGAAAAATTATCAACAATCCAATTAAAATGATAGACACTAAAATATTGGAAACACAAAAAACAAGGTTCCCCAACATTTGACAAATTTGGCCTTTTAAAATATATTCTACAAACTTGAATGATAGGCCTGGTTAGAGAAACAGTTCAACAGCAACCAAATATTTGAACTTGCAGAAAGGCCTTTGAGAACATGACCCATTTTACCTACCAAAAATAAAAGCATGACTGTGGCAGAAGAAACGGCTGCACACTGCCGCTTTTGTCCCATTAGAAACAACAAACCAATTCACAGTAAAAGGGTTGAAAATTTCCAGTTATATTTCCAAAAACAGTAAAATGCACAATTGTTTAAAAAAGTTCAGTAGAGCAGGCTTATATTCTAATATTTTTTTCTACCATGTAACAAGCACTCAGAAGAACAAGCATAGGTTATAAATATCCTGTTTCTTGAAATTTGTCAACTTCACAATGGATAATAGAAGATGGACAATCAAATAGTAGTTTGATAGTCTTGTAACACTTTTATATATTAAGTGGGGATAACTTGAACTGGTATTGGATAATCAAAATCTGTATTCTTTTGTAGTATCCAAATGTTCAATTACTTGGGTACAAAGGGAGTTAGCAACTTAAGTTGATTCTGTAAAAAACATTCCTAATTAGATAAACTGGAACACTGGGTTTTACTGCTGAATTGGGACTAAATGCAGGAAACTGGACGAAAATTGGTTTTCCTTAATCTTTGTGTGACTTAGCATCTCTGTGTTTATGTTAAGATGATCTGTGGTACATATAACTCATCAGAAAATCTGTGGTACATATAAGTCATCAGAAAACTCAAAATTGTCCACCACCTTCAGGATGATTGTGGGAGCTGCAGTGCCATAATGAAGTGAATTGGAACATCCAAGCCCTGGTTATTCACAGAAAACCCACCCACCCCCATACTATTTGCAATGAAAGCTATGATTTTCTGTTTGTGACAGGCATAATTATTCAGAAATTAAAGCTGGTCATTTGAAAACTGGCCACTAATCATTCCTCATGGACTAGTCTCAAAGCGTTATACCATCAGAGACCAGTTGTCATCAGTGTGGGACCTGTCCTCTTGATTCCACAGGGTGTAGTCCTATCCCTCACGCTATTCAACAGTTATGTAAAGGCCTTAGGACAAACCATTCATAGTTTTGGGGTTGGCTGTCATCAATATGCTGATGACACTCAAATCTATATATCTTTATCCCAAACACTTGGTATTGTGGTAGAAATCTTGAAATCACTACCTGTCTGTTGCAGTTAAATGGCTAAGAGTAAATAAACTGAAACTAAATCATGACAAGACTGAGGTAATGCTGATTGGGAAGGTGGAGGATCCTGGGTTTTCCAACTTCTGATGGGTTCAGCTGACCTTTGCTGACTCTGTTACTAGCCTTGAGGTTATACTGGATCCAACATTATTGCTGGAGAAGTAAGTTAATGAAACATCTTCTAACTTGGTTTAGCCCAGAAGGTGGTTCCATACCTTCCCCAACCAATCTGCCCACCTGGATCCATACTGCAACATCAAGACTAAACTACTATAACGTTCTCTATATAAGTCTCCCACTCAGAGCAAACCCAGACTCCAGTGTGAACTAAATGCCACGGCTTACTTATTATCAGAAGCTATTAATGCAATTCTACAGACATTTCTTTAGTTGTCCATCAGTTACCAGGTTCAATTCAAGATTCTGGCTATTACATACAAAGCCCTTCATGGCCTTGGGCCCATGAATCTGCAGGACCCCTGCTCCAATACTCTGCCATGATAATTTTGCTGCTCTAAGCCAGGCCTCCCATAAGTGCTGCCCAGTAAATAGACAAAATCAACAATACTTATCATTATAGGATAAAAATATGAACAAACATCACTTATGGGTTTAGCTTGCAGAGACCCTATAGAACAATACCACGAATGCACCAAGTAGTGGAGTTAGTGAGTGTACCAAGTAGGTGGGGTCCAGTAATAACTATTATAAATACATGAATAGCTGTAGATCCTCCCTTTTCAAAAAGGGAGGATCTACAGCATACCATTAGACAAATGAAACGTTCCAAATCCTACATTTGTACCACTAAATGACATGGTATCTAAAAGTTAATGGTACAGCATCTTTTCACTTTAAACTTCTGCACTTCTTTCTCCATTTCTTTGTATTAGCTAAATACACCTTTCATTAATGTAGGGACACTGACCAGTTATTTAATACCATGCCACATCCTCTCTAGTTCCTTTCCATACAGGGTCTTCTGGCATGAAATACAGCTCAGTTTGTAGATATTTATTGCTATGGTGCAGAATTATTTCCCTGTAGGACTCAGTGAAGTCAATTTCTTGGAGAAAGTGGTACAGCTGTAAGTGCTGGAATCAGCACTGACAGCCAGAAGCTATGGGATTAATTGAATACAAGACCATTTCTGCTCTGCTTCTTCTGGCAGGAAACAATGAATTGCAAAAGGTCTCGGAGGAAAGGGAGGAATTCTAAGATTAATTGTTAGTGAAACTCATGTTAAACACAGGTTGCTGGAAGAAAAAAGTCATTGTTTTGCTTGCTTTGTTTCATGAGATCGGTTCTATTTGTATTTTGTCTGCATAATTAGCACTCTGATATTCTTCTCCCAGCTGATCTAGAGTTTCTTTCCTCAAACAAGCAGGATGATGACACTATTTGGAGAGAATACAAGCTATAAAGAACTATGCTTGTTTGTCATCCTCTTTGACAGCAACCTCTCTTTGATGAAAGAGGCATATTTGAAAGCAGTAGGTATTCTCCTAAAATTAGAAAGTTGCAGTTAAAACAGGTATGTTAAACTAAAACAACCTCAAAAAGCTATTAGAAATGCTTGTTTCAATTAGCTCTTCTTTTCCCCCCTCTGGCTGGCTTCCCACCACCACCTCTTTCCACAGAAGAACTCTTCTTCAATTATGAGACTTTTAAAGTCATGAACACTAATAAGAAGGGAAAAAACAGCAGCAAGCATTCCATTTTAGAAGGTATTAATAAAGTGACTGAGAAGACAAAATAGGACACCAAATAATTTATACCATAGTGAGCAATACTAAGAAGGAATCCTAAGGAGAATACTGCGCCCAGCTCTGACTTTTAAATTACATCTTCTCTGTACAGCTCCACGGAGATGAAACATTCCCAAGACATGTTCCAGCTGCTTCTGTAATCACGTTTTTTGCAATGTACAACAGAGTTCTAATACAGCACTCACTTTTTGCTGAAACCTATTTTAAAAGCTTATTGTTGTTCGCTTCTCTTACCATGGAATCTTTAAAGGGGGGGAGTGAAGACAGGGAGTGCACTGACTGCCACACAATCCTTGAGAAGGATATAAGCTGAATAAATAAATTCCCTTGCAGGAGCAGAGACCTGTGAAGCAGGTACCAAGTTGGACGTAGCATCAGCACTCAGCAGGACAGGTGAATGTGGTTCGGATGGTGCCAGCCACTGCTAGAGGGCAGTTGCAACACAGTACCATCCCACGGGTCACAGAGCTGAGTCCTTGGCAATCCTAGATGGACATAAACATATGGAGCAGAGGTCCATCAGTGACTATTAGCCACAGCATATTGTTGAAACTCTGTTTGGGGCAGCGATACTCTGTATTCTTGGTGCTGCGGGGGTACAGTGGGAGGGCTTCTAGTGTCCTGGCCCCAATGATGGACCTCCTGATGGCACCTGTTTTTTTTCAGCCACTGAGTGGCACAGAGTGTTGGACTGGATGGACCATTGGCCTGATCCAACATGGCTTCTCTTATGTTCTCTCACTAAGGCACTCCTGGCTTCTTGCTGCACATGTCTATTTTGTTGTTCTACAGGTGAAGATCCAACTGGATGAAAAGAACTTTTCACTTGGCCCCACTGAGCTGATGCCACTATGCAAGCCTGCCTTCAGAAGTCAACAGTTGTCTTTAGCCTAATGCTCAATCTATGGCTCCACCCACAAATAGACATCTGCCACCTCAGGAGAGAAACAGCCATTTTCCCTGTGGTTCCTCAGAGGTGGTCTCTGGATCCCTCGCCCCTTTCCATTAGCTGTCCAATAAAGTGTTGTTTCTGCCAGAACTGTGTCTCTGTCTGTGTCTGAGTTGTATCTCAGAGTGGTCAGGGAAGTTGTTTTCAAAGGTACAGGTTTCAGTCTGCCTGCAGAGCGGGTGGTGCCTATCTTGAAAGTAACTGTAAAATCTCAGGTTGATTGGACCAAGCAGTTCAGTTCAATTGGCCCCTGAATAGGGTGCCCATAGCCATTAACAAACATCATGCATGGAAGGCATGCTGCATCTGAAGAGTGCCAACTGAACAATAAGCAAGGTTATTAGCAGCGGGGAGCATTGGAGAAGAATGAATCGGCTCAGGATGTGGTTGTGGAAACTCATCTGATTAAATGGGAGTGGTTTTAGAAAGTATAAAAAAGTCTTCTGATATGTTGCCCAACCCTACTTTCATTTGCCTGGGAGTTAAGTGGATAGTGAGACCCATGAGAAATGCATTGCCACCAGTTTTCTTAAAGGACTGCTGTCATACAGATATGAAAAGCAAGGTTGGTTAATTTTGGGGTGTGTGGCCTTGCAGAGCCCTGGAAGGACTGAATGGTTTCAAGCAAACTTCAGGCAATTTGGATATGCTGCTGATCAAGAAAAAGAACAAGAAAAAGTCACAGCATTTGGGCTCCACACAGAAAAGTACTCCCTGCCCACAAAAAAAAAGTGCTATGGCCATTGTATGCTTCAGGCTTTCAAATGATGATCATAACATAAAACACAGTTGCTGCCCGGTGCCCTGAGAGATAGGGATGCCCATCCTTTCAGAGGTGGGTGTCTAAGAATGTACTTTACAGGAATCACTCAATCATATGGATGTGCGGTTCCTTCCACAACTCGGTTCTTTAGTCAGAGCAGCTGGATGCTTACAAAATATTCTGGTTCTGCAGATGTCCTTTGCTAGCTGAAATAAATCCAAATAAGGATACAGCAGAAAATCTGCTATTCTCTATGGAGAGTTTTTCTCCATAGAAGATAACCTGTGATTGGTATGTGTGCTGAGTATATACAAATGGTTTGGAACTTGATAATTGTGGACAACTATCTACCCCTCCATGAGGAAGGTATCTGAAATGAGCTAATCAGCTTGCAAGTTACACTGGAGGTGGTCTTGAGACGTCCAATACAAGATTCTGGATTTGGCACCATTTATTGAAAATAAGAGAGATATTCCACAAGCACTTTATTGAACTGGATTACTGTGTCACATATTGGTATTAATTACACTGAAAACTACTTGGATTTACTTTTAAATGAACTGTTGTAAAATTAATATTCATATTTACTGAAATATGAATAAGTATATTTCTTTAGTAATTTGACAACAGTCTGTATTTGTGCATATTGCTGGTCTTCCCTTGGTTCTCTCCATTGCATATTCAGTTTGGACTGTCATCTTGTAAACCATGAGGCTCTGTTATACATTACTATTCTCTGTTTAGCAAAACTCTATTTTAATGTGTCTCATGAGGGCAATGACTCCTCATTACATTCCCAGGTCTTGACTCCTGCAGTGTAATTCTATAATAACTACAGGGCATTAACAAATTCCTATCTATGCTCTAACCAGCAAAGACCAGAAGAGTGATTAATTCATCCTTTTAATAGAAGTTGAAAATAATGTAATATTCTAATATAATAATATTCTTATGCTTTATTAGATTATAGAACAGCATGAGTTAGTAAAGTCTTAAAACTACAGAAACCAAACCTTGGGGGGGGGGAGGTGCAGGGGAAGATTTCAGTCCTATGGTATCCCATATTCAGGGATTGATACCATTCATGGTGTGACAAGTACTTATTGTACAACCTCTGTGTCTAAGAGGCTTTATCAGCAGAATATGAAAGCCTTTTAATATAATCGCCTACCTGTACAACCAGCCTACACACACACACGCACACAATCTGATCATTGCTAGTTATTATTCTTGCTTCTCAGTTTAGATCTCATTAATTCTTTCACTGCCAAGGTGGGCTTTCCTACGGGGTGATTTCCCCTAAATGTCAGCATTTAGAAGATATTTCATGGCATGATAAAGTATGCGAGAACATTTTCCCCCATACTCCAGAAACTCAGCTCTTTTGCTCAGTGATAATTCTAGCAATTGCAAAATTTGTATCGGTCCTTTTAGGCCTTGAAACAAAGGGGGGGGGGGAGAAATAAGTGTCTTCTGCTGCTCAAGATTTGTGAATTAATGAGCTTCTAGGGTAGAAAAGGAAAAGAAAAGGCAAGGAAATTTTAAATCTTTAAAACTGACCAGCCTACTTTGAAAAGTCTAATAGGAAATAACAGGTTAGACATTCTGTTCCATCTCTACACTGAGAAAAGAAACTGAAAGTGTTGAGTAGTAGCTCTTTATGTATTACCTGTTGCACTGAAAAACAGTGAAACAGTCAGGAAAAAATATTAGGCGTCCCCAGCTGTAGTGACAGGACCAAAGCCTGTAATTATCTGGTTCAGAATACCTGAGAAATAAACTTTGCAGGAAAAAAATCCACGAGTTTGTCCAAGAGTTCTTCAAGAAAAACTATAAATGCAGAGGCAATCCAAATAAAGCTAAGTAAAGTTGACCCATCATTAAGATTAATTTAAAAATAAAGACTGCTTTGCCTTAAGCCAGGGATGGCCCTCTCAGGGCTTTAATCAGGCTCACAGGGCTCTTTTCTCCCCTCTCCTGCTGTCCTCACTCTTTGAAGCTCCCAGGCTGCCAAAGTTCCCAGTGCCTTCTTTCTTGTTTTTGCAGGCTGAAGAAGGAATCAAAGCTGCAAAGAAAATCCAGAATGGACTTTCCATTAAGGTCTCTGTGCCCAGATAAACTACTTTATTCATTCTGTGTCTTCCTTGCCGCTTTGTCAGCATTGCAATGTATTTTAACGAAGCGGAACTCAGTTTCACTTTTCAGCACTTATATGGCTAATAAGAAGCTATTCCTTGCTGGAGTTGTGTGACCTTGAAAATAAAGGGTTGATGCTTTGAGTCAGCATGTCTCTGCTGAATGGACCATAAATCTGGTGTCTAGTGAATATTCTAATCTGGGAACCCACAGCCAAAGGGTCATTGCCGGTCTGAATAGAGCAGGGGGAGAGGCTTGCAATGCTCAGCCATTTCATGTTTTCCTAAGCCCAGAGCATTTTATATTTTGGTTTATATTTTTTAGTTTCTACTGTGATTCTTGTTCTTTTTCTTGATGTTTTATTTTTAAAATTGCATTGTCAAATCCCACTATTCCCACACCTTCCTATTTTAAACAAAACATCACAAGACTTTTAAACATGGTTGTATTTTAAGTAAAAAAAGTAATATCTTTGTGTTTCTCTGTATCCTTTTTAAAGTTTATATCTCCACTACCTGGCATTACATTTTATTATACACATGGCCTGGCCCCACAAAGTCCCATTTATGTCAGATCTGGCCCTCATAACAAATGGGTTCAACACCCCTGTCTTAAGCATTTCAGTCCACTTTTCTCCCCAGAGAGACGCAACATGTCAAACAAAAAAGGAAAAACTAGAAAATTTTTAAAAAACACAACAATCAAAACAAAATATAAAACCAAAGAAAAAAACACATAAATATGGGCTTGTCCAAGTTGGCTAAGCTAATATATCTCAGTTCTTAGGCTTCAGGCCCCTGACTGAAAGCAAAGGGCAAAGACCTCTTCTGTTCTTGCCCTTTGGCTTTCTTGCAAAGACATGCACTTCTGGCCCTGCTCAGGCTAAATACCTGCAGAAAGAGGAGAACAAAAGTCAGACCAGATGAATATCAGCTACTGCTAGGTTGCTGTCAACATTTAGGTTACCAGTTAGATAAAACTGTAAGAGAATGGCAATGTTTCCCCGTACCGTCTGGCTTGACTGACACAGGTAAAACATTTTTTGTTCTAATGGTAAGCTATATCTGTATATTTAGTCTGTTATGTGTGGGTGGTATAAATACTGTAAAAATATTTCAGGGGAAATGCATCTATTTTGATATTCAACACATTCATCACAGGGTCTTTTTTACTATTGGAACAGATATTACTTCACAGACTCCAGCTACAGTGCTTCTATAATCTGAACCTTGTTAGTATGTAGTACAATAGCAGAAGACCCTGCTCCTCTCTTCAAACTTTCTTCTGCCCAAATCCTGAAGAGCTGGTACCTCACTAGAGACAGAAAAGAACAAGCATGTTGTACAGCTACAGAACCAGATGGGAGAGGATAAAATACAGGAAGCAGAGGCAAGCAGAAGGGGTGGGGGAGAGCAATCATCTACTCAAAAGTCAAGGTTGTGCGAACACTACACCCATTTTCTATTACATTCCTATTAACATGAATATTAAAATCACAACATAACTATCTGCTCTTGCCTTAGGGCATCTGGCAAAGTTAGATGATGATGATTTGCATGGCAGAGTATTTTTAAAAGCAGGCAGAACTCTGATTCAGCCTCCTACAGAATTCTTCACAATGTAGCATGAAGTTAAGTGCTAGGATCAGCAAACCCCTCCCGCCCCCCACAAAAATAACTGGAAGAAAAGCAGCATTACTTTTGCATTCATCTGCCCTCGCTTTGGCTCCAAGTGGAAGTCAGTACATTGCAGATTAAAAACTAATGGAAATTGCATTTCAAATTAAGACAGAATCTAAAAATAAAATACAATAAAAAGATGTCAATACTGACTCTGAATAGGAGAACTAAATAAAAGTGAATGATGGCCAAATAAAGGAACTTGCTAAAGACCAACAAATCAAAAGGGTTTACTTTATGTCATCCAGTCAGTCTTGATTGTGGCACACAAGCCATACAGAAGCAGTAAAAACACTGTTATTGAGTTAATTACCTACAGAGTTAATCCCTGCATACATCATTCATCCTAGTGTATCTAACAGTTTGAGGGTTAGTATCTGAGTAAACTATACACAGAACATTTTACTCACAAAGAAAAAACAGATTTTAAAAAAGCCATGTGAACAATGACTATGTGTGTGCTAAATGCTTCCAATTTATGGCAACCCTATGAATTATTTCCTTCCATAGTATCTTAACAATAGACTTGCTCAGGTGTTGCAAATTCAGAGCCAAAGCTTCCTTAATTGAGTCAATCCATCTCATGTTGGTTTTCTTTTGTTGCCTTCAACTTTTCTGAGTATTACTGTCTTTTCCAGCGACTCTTGTCTTCTCATACTGTGACCAAAGTATGATAGCCTCAGTTTGATTATTTTAGCTTCTAGGGAGAGTTCAGGCTTATTTTAATCTAGAACCCACTTATTTGTCTTTTTGGTGGTCCACAGGATCCATAAAACTCTCCTCCAGTGTCACACTTCTAATGAATCAACTTTCTTCATTATTCAACTTCCACATCTATACAGAGTAATGGGGAATGCTATTGTATGTATTATCTTGATTTTGGTTGCCAGCAGTACATCCTTACACTTAGAGATCTTTTCTAGCTCTCATCATAGGGTTTTCAAGGCATGATATGAAATGATCAGAAGTGACTATATATCAATATTTTATAAGTGATAAAAAGTAAGTGATAAAAAGAACAGCTCAAACAAAGTAACCAAAGCTAGACCACCTATTTCTTTGAACTAGGAGCTTTTCTTCACAAACCAAATGAAGAAGTATACATCATGAGTAAAAACTATTAAAGCCAGAAGTACAAAAAAGGAAGCAGCAGGAAAACACTTTAGAACGCAGATTAATCCAAATCAATGTCCTTTAATCAAATAGGAAAGCATCAGGGTTGCCAGTCCTCTAGTCTGGGCAGGGATTCCCCCAGTCTGGACAGGGGTCCTCCCAGTTTTGGGGGGCTCCAATCTGCTGCCAGCCAACTGGCCAGTGAGGGAAACCCCATTCCAAAACAGTCCCTTCCCACATAGATGTTGTTGGCTCAATGACATCACGTATGGACAATTTAGCATTTTGGTCAAAACTCTATGGTTACCATAGCTTTATGCCAAAATGCTAGAGCATCCATCTGTGATGTGTTTGGCATGATGAAATCACTTCCATGTGATGCCATTGCAGTGCACACACAGAAACACCCAGGAACGGACCAGGAGTCTCCTGCTGGAACCCTGGCAAGACCTGGAAACCCTTGAAACCACATGTGGTTTCATGTGGTTCCAGATTTCACATCTACTTTCCTATGTGATGATCTGAGAACATGAGGACTGAAAAACTGAAATTTTAAGAAATGAAAATACAAGAGATTCCAACTTAGTAAAGTAATATGTAATCGTAAAATGCTGCCTTCTCTTTTTGCTGTATCTATATCTGATTAAATATCACATATTAAATTTAGGAAGTAAAGGAAATATGGGCAATATTCTCTCTAAAAATGACTGCAGCTCAATAAACCAGCTTGTTGATAACAAAACGAGAAAGAAACACTGTCAAGACTACAAATATCAGCTTTGCTGAATACTGATGAAAAGTAGGAAATCCATCCCTATATACACAATAACCAGGTTTTCCAAGTGTCATCACAAGAATAGTGTTTATTAAAAACTGAATGAAATAGAATATTATCCCTCAGGGCTCCCTATACTCTTAAGGACATATATAGTCAAAGTTTAAGATAGACTCCAGCATGCACCAAACCAGAGAATCATTATATGAATTAAGTGCAATTAAATGTCATTTTATAATGAGACAGCCAGGTCTCCATGAGAAACTGTACGCTCCTTAATCAAGGGCTCATCTTGTTACTTCTTAAGATCTCCCTAAATGAAGATAAAAATGGATGACCAGTGCTTGTAGGACAATAATCTTACATTCCATTCCCCTCAAGAGAAATGTAATACAATACAGTCCTGTCTGATAAATGAATTAGGTCCTTAATCAACAGAAAACGTAATCATCATAAAAACTATGTTTCTGTATGAATTTCTGTTCTGGTTTTAATTGTTTTAACAATATGTTTTTGTTGGTTTAATGATTTTAAGATGTGATTTTATTGTGTAACTCAAGTATTCTGAAAATCATAAGCATTTAAGGCTCAGTTTTCCTGGACTGATTTCCACCACTGATAGGTTTGTTTTACTCTCTGCTACTGTTGCTTTGGATTCAACTTTCTTGCCCCTATGACTTCTGATAACACTCATTCTATGGATGAAGAAATGTATCAGTCTTCCTGACGTTGTCATTTGCCCTTTTTCTCAGCCATCCTTGCCACATCATCCCCATCACTCATCCTTCTCCACTTGCTTGGAGCCTCTCACCAGCGATTCCATCCACCTCTGCTAGCAATCTACTTTTCTATTTGCTCCTTTTTTCATAATTGCTTCTTTCCTCTTCCTAGCCTCAGTAGGCTAAGTTTCAAAATCTCATTTTGCATCTTTTCTCCTCTCTACCTCTAATTTCTGTCTTAAGACCAATCACTCGCTGTTTTTCATGTACAGGTAGGTAAAGGAGATTGTGAGCAGCTCTGAGACTCTTTGGAGTGGAGGGCGGGATATAAATCCAATATCATCTTCTTCTTCTTCTACCCAAGAACACCCCTCTCTCCTCTCCCCTTTTTCTGCTTCTCCTTTGGAGATACCAACCACACCTCCACAGTATACTATTGAACTATCTATGGGTTGACACATTTGATTTAACAGGGATTGCTCCACCAGGAATTTCTTAATTTGTTCTTGTATTTGACTGCATTTCCAGTGCATTCCCTGAATTATGTTTTATTACATTTTGAAATCTGCCTTCCTTTCTTTTGCTTTATATATCCCTTGTATTCAATAAAAATTTTGTAGTTCAGTTCAAAGTTATCCACCCCCAATGTCATATTTTCCTATCTATCATGTCAAGATTGCACTTCTGCATACATAAACTTAAAAGTCCCATACCAGAGTAAGGCAGTACATGTGCAAAGGCCATACATGTGTGTCCCTCAGCTCCTCAGATAATAGTCTATTATCTGAAGGTGAGCAGACGCCTATAAATTTGGCAACTATCTCCACTTATAATAACTGTTCCTCAATATGTAAATTTGAAAAAGTAACCAAAATAAAAACTCATTAGTCTCATTAATACCAGTGAACTCTAGGACCTACATGAAAACCTCCATTGCAGGACTTAGAACCAGACTGGTGTGAATTGATTGCATTAGAAACACTTTGGATTCTCTCTGGGCAAAAACTCATCTCCCTCTTATGTGTACATGGAAACAGGCTACTACTGCCAAGTACATTTTGACAGAGGATGAGTACATTCCTCCCTAATCTAGGAGTAGAAGGTAGTCAAAGATTTGACATGTTACCATGCCAATTTGTTTCTGACTGGCCCATAATAAGAAGCGTTCCCATTTCAAGGAGTAAGAGTGCCATGTTTCTTCTCATTTAACAGTACCCATTTCTTAACATTTATTGGTTCTTCACATTTAATAGTACCTGCACAGTTCTGAAAAACAGTTATCAGGAAATGAATGAGCCATGCTGCCACATGCAGGGTGCGTATGTTTGGATATAGGCAAAGATCCTGACATAGGAAATTGTGGTGGGATAGGAAGACATAGCATTTGCCTCATGACATCTTAAGCAGGGTGCAGAACCATGTCAGTCAAAATGTGACTATTACTATGGTCATTATGTTCTCTGCCCTCATCTTGTACAGCACTCATGACATCAGTGAGAATGGGTAAAAGATGTAGAATATATCCCCTCTCCATAAAATTTTGAAGGCATTAAGGATTGATGGTACCAGGCTGTTTTGGGAACAGAAAAAGTTACATTTCTTATTTGTTTCAGCATCCGGAGTGCCCCATTGTTGGACTATAGGAAGAAGGGATTGCTCAGTTCCCATTCATGAGGGGGATAAAGAAGTCTGGCTAAGGAAGTCTGCTATCTGGTTGCTGCTTCTAGCTATCCGTATCGCCTAGACTGTGGACCAGTGATGAATGCACCATGCCCACATCTGGGGAGCTTGGCTACACAGTGATGCTAAGGCTGTGCCTCTCTGCTTCTTTATATAAATTATAGGACCTATTCCAGAGAATATTATCATCTGGAGTTCTGGACATCACATTTGATGGCTGTAAATAAAACTAGTTTTGCCACTCAGATTGTCGTCATTAATGCCACTAACCTATATGGATTTGTAGTTTAAATTTTAATTTAATTAATTAGCTGTGTTTTTATTTTATTCATTTTTTAGTCTGAACTGATTATTTTTAATAATAATAATAATAATAATAATAATAATAATATTTTATTTATATCCCGCCCTCCCCGCCGAAGCAGGCTCAGGGCGGCTAACAACATCAATCCATACAATAAATTATACAGTAGGTTTTAAAATCACATTCACTTAAAAACATTCCAATTAAAATTAACAATCTTAGTGCTACTCTGTTAGGCGTAAATACTATGGCGGAATCACTTAAGGCAATTATCAATCGTTCAGTTAGGTGAAGGCCATCCCAAAAAGGAAGGTCTTGCAGGCCTTGCGGAATTGTTCGAGGCTCCGCTAGGCCCACACTTCTTCCGGGAGCTGGTTCCATAGGCGCAGAGCTGCAATGGAGAAGGCTCATGTACGGGTGTTCTTTAATTTTGCCTTCTTCGGACTGGGGATAGTCAGCTGGTTCTTCCCAGCTGACCTCAGTGCTCTCTGGGGTTCATATGGGGAGAGACGGTCCTTCAGGTAGGCAGGTCCTCAACCATATAGGGCTTTAAAGGTAATAACCAGCACTTTGTAATGAACCCGGTATATAACTGGCAGCCAGTGCAGTCCGCGCAGCCCTGGCTGTATGTGCTCCCATTTTGGGAGCCCTAATAACAGCCTAGCCGCCGCGTTCTGCAACAGCTGCAGCTTCCGGGTTCGGCACAGAGGCAGCCCCATGTAGAGGGCATTACAGTAATCCAATCCTGAGATGACCATTGCATGGATCAGTGTTGCTAGGTCCTGACGCTCTAGGAAGGGAGCCAGCTGCCTTGCCCGCTTCAGATGAAAAAACGCCAATTTGGCAGTGGCTGCTATTTGGGCCTCCATTGATAATGAAGGCTCCAATAACACTCCCAAGCTCCTGACTCGTCAAAAACTAGGAGGGGAATTTTTCCTCCCAGAGCGCCGCGGCCCACACAAAGGACCTCTGTCTTCGTCGGGTTCAACTTCAACCCACTCAGCCTGCAGTGCCAGGTCCAGATTCCCTGGGATGCAGTCAGGCCGGCCATCCATTAGCAGATAGAGCTGGGTGTCATCTGCCTATTGATGGCACCCAAGCCCATACCTCCGGGCAATCTGGGCAAGGGGGCGCATGTAGATGTTAAATAACATTGGGGAGAGAACTGCTCCTTGCGGCACCCCACAATCTAATGTGCGCCGCTGGGACAGCTCACGCCCAACTGCCACCCTTTGTCCCCGTCCCTTGATTATTAATATTTGGCTGCTAAATTAATTATTATTAATTATTGGCAGGGATTTTTTGTAGAAAAAGCCCAGCAGGAACTCATTTGCATATTAGACCACACTCCTTGAGTCTAAGACAGCCGGAACTGTGTTCCTGCTCAAAAAAGCCCTGATTATTGTTAATTATTGCTAAATTATAATAGAATTAAATTGTTAATTAATTAGAATTATCTGCTTTAGAATTGACTAGTAATATATTTATTATTGTTGTTGATTGGCTATCTCAAATTAACTTGTAATTTACTGGGGGGGTTAGTTAATTTAGTAGGTGGGAAACAATTTATTAGAAATTAGGTGGGATTTGTTAGACTTAAATGTAGGTTAGTGAGCTAATGTTAGATAAACAAAGTAGGTTATAGAGCAGGGTATAGAGTAGGGTATTGTTATTACAGCTTGTTGGATTTACTACTAGTTGTACTCCACTGATAGATCAGAGGCTGCTGCAAAGACCATCAGCAAAAGGTGATGACTGGGCTGGGGATTCCGGTACTTCTGGAGAGGGGAAAGTATAGCGGTAGGAAAAGGTATATATTTAAAGGAAAGGGACCAAGATTTTGGAAATCTTGATCCTCTTCCAGCCTGAGTTCCATCCCAATGGTTGCAGACAGTGGGGCCAGGTTAAGTTACCTGCCTCCAACACTGGTGTTGTGTAACACCAAGTCCATTGATAATAAGACCAAAGGTCTACAGGATTTCCTGCTGGAGCAAGATATGGGACTGGCATGACCAAGACTTGGATGCAAGATGTGGAGACAGTGGCTCTCTCTCAATTGGCTCCCACTGGGTTCTTGATCCTTCACCAATCATGGACTAGTGGACAGGGGGATGGCTCTATTCATCTGGGAGGCTTACTCCTTCCTGGCTCTCCCATCTCCAAAGATCACTGGCATAGAGTGTGCCAGCCTGGTGTGTGATGTTGGGGAGAGTTTGGCTATCTGGTTGGTGTACTGACCACGTAACACACTGGCTAGTGCCTTATCATCCTTGGTGGAGGCTGTAGAAGGCTGGACACTGGAACACCCCAGGCTTTTAGTCTTGGGTGACTTCAGTGTCCATGCTGATGATGCAAACTTCACTCAGGCAGCAGACCTAGCGTCATCCATGGTGGCAGTGGAACTCTCCCAACAGGTAATGACTCCCACTCACCAGATTGGACACATGCTGGATTTGATCTTTGCGGCAGGGTTACAGTGGATTGAATTACTGCAGAGGCAGTGCTATGATTGGACTGCTATGCTCTGAAGGGCCATGTGAATTTCCCACCTTGCCCGTTTAGATGGTGAGCGTATTTTAGCTTACCCATGGAGCCAAATGGACCCTATGTGGTTCCAGATAGCTCTGCGGGATCCTTGGCCCCCCTGGAGGCTCATTAGATGAGCTAACGTAGAGTTGGCATAGCTGACTCTCTGTGGCCATTGATGAGATTGCTCCCTGGCACCCTCTGCACCTCTGTTCAAAGCTGGCACTGTAGTATACCCTGGAGCTGCGGCTGATGAAACAAAAGGCTCAGACGGTTAGAGACATAGTGGTGGCGTGCTCATGACAAAGTGCCAAGAATATCTTATAGGTCATTTATGAGAATGTATGAGGTGGCAGTCATACATGTCGCTAAGAAAATTTATTATATGGTCATGATTGCATCTGTGAACTTGCACCCAGCACAATTATTTAGTACAATTTGGTCTTTTGCTACTCTGCTATAAGGCAGGCCAAACCAATATGGCAATTAGTACACATAAGCAGGGCTTTTTTGTAGCATATTAGACCTGATGTAGCCAATCCTACACCCCTGATGTAGCCAATCCTCCAAGAGTTTACAGGGTTCTTAGTACAAGGCCTACTGTAAACTCCAGGAGGATTGGCTACATCAGGGGAGTGTGGTCTAATATGCAAAGGAGTTCCTGCTGCAAAAACACCCTGCACATATGTTTCCTTGACCCCAGAAATAAACTTTTCCACGATCAGAAATGGAATTGTGGGGATGGGGGGGGGGGGGCGGAGATCCCAGGCAAATGACTCATAAACTTCAGAAGAATCACTAAGTCTTCACAAAGCAAACAAGAATGGATAAATTCAATGAATACTAAGGAAACTAAGGTACAATGACAGCCCAATATACTAGGGTTGGGGTATACTGCTGCTCTTTCCAAAATTTGGCTTTTCATTGCAAACAATCTTACTGAAGGGAGGTCTACAAATGCCCCAGTCCAAGTAAACAGTGAATATTAGATATAGTTGAAGGATGACAGGATTGCCCGGCAGGTGATATACAGATAGGAGCGGTGCAGGAGTATTCTATGTCTGATCTTCATTCTTTTATGCTTTTAACCAATACAATGAAACACATGAAAAGATTTTAAAGTAGCAAAGTAAAACGATGTTGTTCCCAGCCAATATTACACTTCTGAATTATGTTTAACTAGTAATTAGCATCCATGTACTATTTTTAGGCTTGCCTTTGCCAAAAATACCATCTGAACTGACATAAGATATTCAATACAAATGAAACTAAAATGACTGTATTACAAAGCCAAGAAGGTGTCCTAAATGAAGCTTGCTGCTTCTAGGCAGTTTTCTTACCTGTAACTTCTAGCTTGTCAGTAGAAACTTCAGCCTTCAAATAGATTCTCCCTCTTTTTTCTGTGTGATCCATGCCACAAAGACTTGGGACATTTATCACACATTGTTTGTGAACATTCATATCACAGGCTGCAGATCAGAAAAGAAACAATTAAGAATCCTTTGTATTGACAATGGCTGAGATCCCAAGGAATACAGTAACTTCCCACTGCTACTTATGGTAAGGGGCAGGTCTATCCATCTCACAGCTCTTTATGTGAATATGAAAATCACATAATAGCAAAAGGAGCACAATTGACAATGTCAACATTTGCGATAAAAAAGAGACTAAAATTCTCCAGAGTATGGAAAGGCTACTAGATAGAAGCTGACATGTAAGTGTAAAATATGATAAAATTTAAACAAATCACTGAACAGGAGATTCTCAGAGAGAAGAGAGGAAACAGGAAATAAAACAATCCCGTTGACAATACCAACACTAACAAAAGGGATGAAGGAGGTCAAAGATAAGATAAAAATTGACCAGTGTACAGAAAGCTCATTAAGTAGTACCTTACATGTATGTGCAAAATATAATTACTTAAAAACTACAATGTGGTGATGTACATACAGATGTTAACTAATTGTTTGATGAAGATGTTAACTCTTGTCTGATGAAGTGTGCTTCTAGCACACGAAAGCTTACATTCTGAATAAAACTTTGTTGGTCTTAAAGGTACAACCTGACTCCTACTTTGCACTATAAAACACTTCATGCTTTTGTGGATTGCCAAACATAATCCTCTATGGTTGCTCTGCTATGTTATTTTGATGTCACACCATGTCACATGATAACATGATACAGTCTTGATGATGCTCATGGTAACATGTTTAGATTGTTATCAAAATAAAGCTGAGAAGTAATAAAAATGGAACAATGTCTAATCAGGAAATACAGAAGACCATAAAGAGCCCACAGATTATATTTACAGCATTTTTTAAAAAATGGTATGGGTTTTATTGCAATGCTTCAAGCTCAACTGCTGATTCAATATGGCAGTTCTGTCTTCCAATAAGTTTCCACTGACATATTTCCATAGCAAATGCTGTGCTAGAAAAGGCACTATTAATTTACACTGCTAAATTAGATGTGCTCAAATACTAATTTATTTGAAATGGAAAGCCATGCCTGTGATTAATAGTAAGTGAAAATATTTTACTGCCCCAGGGAAGGCCATTGACTAATGGTTTTTATTGATTTTAGGAGTGTGTTTTAAGAACATTTGAAAACTTACTTACTGTCACATTTCATCCCTTGATGTATAAGTCCATAAAGTAATGATCCACAATGGTCACAAAATGTTGGACTTCCATATGTGTGGATTTTGAACTTGTGCTTGCTTCTGGGGTCCTGAAAAAAGGAGGAATAGGAATAGAACATATGACATAGAATTCCTCATATACTGTTTTATCACCCATTTATGAAGAAGCAAGCCACTATTTCATTACCCAAGATGTTTTTCCAAGGAAAATAATTGCTAACTCTCACCTTTCTTAGCAGGCTTAAAACACAGAATAAATCCATAACATTAATGTTGATTTGACTGAGATTTTATGATTACACTATACTGGTGTAATTTAAACCTAGTATCATATACATGCGGCTACCCTCTCGGGTTCACATTTAAAATGGAACCACAAGTCTCAATTCCTACATTACAAGTACTTTGCACAAAATGGCTCTGTTTTCACTTTTTTATTTTAGGGGGGATGCAAGTCTCTCTTTTTGCCCATTATTTAGACCACCATCATAAACATACCAGAACTAAAAAGTCAAAGCTTCTCACATTCTCTTAACAATTAACTAGATCTAGAGCTATAGCAATGTTCTCAGATATAGAAAGTTTCAGAAGTTAGAGGAGTTCAGATGAAAACCAAATCCACAAAGGAGAGTAAATAATCTCAACAGACAGATATGCAGGGGGTTTTTTGGTAGCAGGATCTCATTTGCATATTAGGCCACACACCCCTGATGTAGCCCTAGAAATGGAGTCAAAGGCTGCTTTCAAAACTATGAAAGCAGCTAGAGTGAAGCTGAGCTTTTAGATTAATATTTTTCAATTAAATGCTGTAAGATCAGGCAGTGGTCTGTAGTGGCTCTTCCTCCCCTAAAGCCAGCTTGCTCTTTTGCAATTAGATATTCCTGCTCTAGCCAGCTCTTAAATTTATCCAGTAAATGTTTGATGTAAAGATTGTTAATAATGGTGAGCAGGTTTATTGGCCTGTAATTAGTGGGATCATCTTTCCTTCCACTCTTAAAAAAGAAATCTGATTGCCAGGCCCCAGTTCTTGACCAGAAGAGTTATAAGTAAAAAGCAAGGCTTTTTTTTTTTAGCAGGAATGCACATGAATACAGGGGTGTAGCCTAATATGCAAATAAGTTCCTGCTGAGCTTTTTATGTAAAAAAGCCCCATGTGAAACAATGGTGACATCAGAGGGTGTGGCCTAATATGCGAATGAGTTCCTACTGGGGGTTTTCTACAACAAAAGCCCTGGTAAAAAGTGATGCCAAAAGTGGAGCCCACCATTCTATGCTGTTTCTCAGGAGCTATGGAAGAATACCAGGAGCTTTTCCTCTTCTGAGTTGGTCAATAAGTGATTTAACCTCTCCTGTGGATATTGAAGGCCATTAGGCAAATCCTCTATCTTTTGCAGAGGGGGCATAAAAAGAGTCTTCATGCATCTTTTGGAAATCTGTTTCCTAGGTGGTTGCCAAGATGAGGGAGTTCAAGGGGGATTAGTCCTTAAATGAATAGTCATCAATGAAGTCCTCATCCCAAATGAAGTCATCAATCATCCAAAAAAGCGCAGAATTATTTTTTTTAGCTGCTGTATAAGATGCTTGATCAAGTTGCTTTTGTATTTTCTTTTATATTTTCTTTTGTGAGCAACCAGCTGCTTGTAGGATTTCTTTTGAGCAAGAAGATATAGGTGAGATGCCTGACTGTTATTTCCAGATGCATTTTTATATTATCTGGAATGCAGAGATGAGAGCTTTTTTGGCTTCAATACAGTCCTTGTCATACCACGGCTTTGAAAATCTTACTTCTCTCTTAGTATATAAACCAGCATGACACGCCAAAAAAGGTTTCAATCTCTGAACTAGGTTTTCATAAAGAATCAAGTGAACCCAACCTGGGTTGGTTACCATAAGAGCTGATTAGCACATCTGTAGATTTTCTTCAGCCAAGGCCTAGTTGAACTTTTGATCTACCAGGGTAACCTCTTGTTCTGTTGGTGAGACATGAATTATAAATCGAGTCTTGAGGTAGGTCTGTTGAGACTGGAATTATTTGTAGCAGAAGATGGAGATGATCACCTTCCAAGTAGGGTAATAGTTGGAGATTTTTTACAAAAGGTAATAAGTTCCCACTGACTAATGTATCTATAATGAATCTGCCATAAATGTGAACTCACCAGAATACTGTCCAATAGTGGAGCCATTCAAAATATGAAGGCTTAGACTATTAATCAGTTTTACAAGACAAAGACCAGCATAATTTGATCTTTTATCCTTAAAAGAGCTGTGAAAATAGGTCTTCCTCCTGATTGCCTACAGACATGCTACTGTTTGAAACGTTCTTGCTGAAACATTACTTCTCCCCTTCAAGCCTTTTACTGAATATCCGAGACTGAAATGCCCCCCTCCATACTTGTTAGAAGCTTTCCATTTTTATTATCTGATTTCTTCTTCTTCTCAATTACTATTTCCATGACTAAAGTAATAAACAGTGAGTCATCACACACTAAAAACTATCTGGCTGCAACATCTGTCACCCACTGATAGCCAGGGTAGTATCTGATATGTGTGAATTTATTTTCTTGTGCTAAAAGTACAAAGCATAATCTTTCATACTTGTACTGGGATATTTATATCAGGCTCATGGCATATAAGACTGAGAGGTCCCATTATTTATGTCTTCTTTTGAAAGGAATTTGAGGAGTTTTTAAAAAACTGTAAATAAATGAGGTCCAAGGAAGACATAGCATCAAAAGAATGTAGCAACTTATCTCTCAAGATCTCAAAGCCAAAAATCTACATCAAATCTACATCACATTAAAGATAACAAAGGCATGATTTTCTAAATTCTTGATAATTGGTTAGTTAAGGGCCAGTTAAAGAACTTGTAGGACATGCCTGCTTCCCCAAAGGGGGAAAAAACATTATCTCATCTCAGACGTCTATGGATATACATGACTCTACATTTATTCTCCAAACCATTAAAATGCCACCTTCCAACCCAATTTATGTTTTAACATTCTTTAGAACCATGTAATGTAAAGATGTCTTCTGGACAGGAGCTGCATTTGATATGTTTTAATGTTATTATTTAGTAATATAATCCTTTGGAAAAAATGACTCTTTTAATCTCCAAAATTAAGGCTATCCAGATTGGAGGATTGTTTAAAATACCAACATGGACCTCTAGAGGGAGGCAGAACAACATTATTATGGTTTCCAAGGCAAGAGACATACAGAGGTTGTTTGCTATTGCCTGCATCCGAGAAGCAGCCCCTGTGACAGTCTCCTACCCACATACAGACCAGGGCTGACCCTGCTTAGCTTCCAGGATCTGAAAAGACTGGGCTACCCTGTGCTATCCAGGCCAGGGGCAGAATAATGTATGGCAAAGTCTTAAAAGTCTTACTTCAAATTTTGTTAACATTTTATTAATATTTATTTATACCTTACACACAATAGGATCAAAAAAAGTCTGAACCTTTCAAAATGTGCAAGAGACATTTCTTAAAACACAAAAAGCCAAATAGTTGTTCTATAGCCTAAGCAGTATATATGTCAAAAGTTAAATGGAATAAACCACAGTACAAGCAAACCTACCCTACCCTACTTGTTCTAATTCACGTATTTCTGTGGTTGTTTTAAGGTAAGTTTTCAAATGGTCTGGTCAAAAAGGCCTCTGCAAAGTTCTCACAAAGAGCAAGGAAGACAGTGTCACATTTAAAGATGCCAGTGAATCTCTACCAATGGCCAGACCAGAGTTTCCCAAACTTTTCTTTCCTGTGGCCCAGTTATTTTTACACTTCTCCTCCGTGGCACACTAAAATTTGAGGGTGGAGCCGGAAGACAGGAATTATGTCATTTCCTGTGGTGTCAAGGGCCGAGTGATGTCACTTCCAGGGCACACTGAAACAAAACTCCACCTTTTCCTGTGATGTCACTTCCAGGGCACTCTCCCAAACGTGCCTCTTCTTCTGAAGTAAATTCATTTTCAGAAAAATCTCTCTGAAACTCATGCTGAGCCAAAATGAGGGTGGAAAGTGGGCGGTCCTCTCTTTTCACCCCTACACCTGCATGCACCTATCTGTTTGTGTGTTCTTCTCCAGCTTGCAAGCACTCCTAATGCCCATGTTCAATTGCCTGCACCACCTACACATCCCTTCCTCAGCAGTACTGACCAGTGTATGCAGTTGGGAGTACTGTTGCCATTGTCATCAGGAATGCCAGCACTGTGTACCACCCACACTGGGTCCTGGCAGTTGCTCTACCTCAAAATATGCTGACATACTTAGTACGCCCTTCCTTCAGCTGAAACTACTGGAACCCTGCCTCAAGCTACAACCAAGCTTGCTTGGTTTCAAGAAAATCTTTCGACAGCTATTTTTTCATACTTTTCTTTGGTTGAAACACGGGGAAATTGCTGTGAAAGGTAGCAGAGAATTGTATTGCAATTAATGAATTAATTTCAAGTTATATATTCATACAAGTTTTTCTGCAGTTATCCCAAAAAGGATATTTATGAGGGGCTTGCAGCTTTTTACAGGCTGTGTTTCCCATGCCTTTAAAAGCAACCTGTTGTGCAAATACTTAGCCAGTGAACTTCTTTCATCTTTTTAATATCTACAGGAGAAGTTTAATTTTAGTGTCAGGCAGCTGTAAAAAAGCAGGACCAGTAAAATGGTGCCAAGTTCATAGTACCATCACTTTCGGTGCTGGCAAGATATACCTCAGTAATCTCCAATAATCTCTTTCTGCCCCACATCTCTCACTCTCACTCACTCACACAGAAATCTCATAGAAGGCCAGCTGGCTACAACTGGGGGTGCCAACTTTTCATTGGCATTCTATGTCTGCAACAACAGTATGATGAACAGAAAGGTTTCATCCAGTAAACATGGAAGGAAGGAAGGAAGGAAGGAAGGAAGGAAGGAAGGAAGGGAAGGGAAGGGAAAGGAAAGGAAAGGAAAGGAAAGGAAAGGAAAGGAAAGGAAAGGAAAGGAAAGGAAAGGAAAGGAAAGGAAAGGAAAGGAAAGGAAAGGAAAGGAAAGGAAAGGAAAGGAAAGGAAAGGAAAGGAAAGGAAGAACATAAACATAAGAGGAGCCATGTTGGATCAGGCCAGTGGACTATCCAGTCCAAAATTCCCTCATACAATGTCCCAAAAGCACCAGAATGTCCTCCAGTGGGGCCAGGGCACTAGAAGCCCTCCCACTCTTGCTTCTCCCCCTCCCAGCACCAAGAATACAGACAGAGCATCACTTGCAGGGAAGAAAAAAAGAAGGGAGGGGCAAAGAAAAAAAAGCCTTCCTCATCATCAGATGACCCCAGCCAGCAACAATTCTGCCGAGATGTCATTTGGTAAAAAAAATAGCTACTAGAATGCCCATTTCTCACCCCTCCTGGCTGAAAAAAAAACCACACACACCCTGCTTTGCCGCCCAGGCCTCCTGGGGAAATCTCCCCAAACGAACATACTGCAAGGCACATGAAAGCTCATACCTTGAAGAACACTTTATGGGTCTAAAGTGCCAGCTTTTCTCACAAACACTGGGAGGGGGGAGAAGGAAGGAGAGGCAGCCCAGCTCCTCTCTGCAAAACACAGAGATGGGGCAGGGCTAGCTATGCTGGGGGTGGGGCTAGCTTTGGCTATTCTTGTGGCCCAGTAGTGAGGCTTCTGTGGCCTCACGACCCTGCAACTGGGAAACACCGGATCAGACTATAGCATCCTCTTCCAATCCTGACAGCTCCTTTTTTTTTAACCCTCCTTGCCTTGAAATTGTGCCTGGGGGGATTTCAAATCAAGCCAAGCAAATTCTTACATTTCCCACAGAGAATCATATCACTGGTTGTTCCTCAACTCCCCTCCCCCCAAAAAAATCCAGTTTTGTTTAGAATATATATACAGGGGATACACCACCCAAAAACATTTGCAAAGTTTTATGGATTGCTTCCTACTTAATGACAGTCCACAGCGTCATTCCATAAAAGGTCTTCTGGATAAAAGTTTTACATGATCATCTACCATCCACATAATTCCATGGAGGAAAAACAAAACATTTTGCCCAAGGACTCTTAAAATAATTTAAAATTACATGGAAGTACTACAAGTTATGGGCTCCTCAACAAAGACATTCTTGTGCTCAGCCATCTATGGTCCCTCATTGTCTTGGTATTTGCAGGGGTGGTAGTAAACACTTGGTATTTGCAGGGGTGGTAGTAAACACAGTCCACATAAAAGCAGGGGGAAAGTCTGCAGACTGCTTACATGTTGGCTATGTTTGAATCAGACTTTCCTCTTAAACCTCAGAGGTATCTTAGCATGGATATTCAACTACCCAAATTATCATTTTTGCTATTTCAGTTTGCACTAATCTCAAAAGAGTAGAAAGACACCATGCTGAACAGCTTTATTCCTGTTCCCACATGATTATTTCTATGGATGGAAAATATGAAGTGGGAGAGCCTTGCACCAATAAAACAATTTAACAATAACTAGCTGTGACTGACTGTCAAGGGTTAATGCCTCGAAAAGTTTGAGAAACTCTGAGTGACAGGCTGTTTGAATGAAGAGAGTCAGTTAAGGAATGACAGTTGGGAACTGAAAGATGAAGAGGAAACAGTTAAGCACTGACTGTTGACTGGGACGGAGGCAAAAGAAGTGAGAGGATCAGAAAGGATCCCCATTAAAGCTAAAAAGGGAATTCACTTCTAGTTAAGAGAAATAATTTCTGCCCAGTGGAAAGGGAGATAGTTCTTAAAAGAGGAGTGATCCCTGCTCAGTGTATATAGAAGGCTTTGGTGAATTTGGTTGTACATTCTGGCCTTCAAGACTACAAGAATAAGTGAAACTCAGAAACCTATGCTTGATTGTTTAAGCAGAAACTTAAAAGAAAGCCTTTCTCCTTATGTTGGCAACAAATTATCAGTGTGATTACAAAGTTACCTCAGTTTTATTATCAGTTCACCTTGTACATCCTATCCCTGATTCTACCTGACTTATCTCCTCTAAGTTAAATATTACATTTTGGGTTTTTTTTAACTTTTAAAAGCCTCTTGTGTGCCATTTCAGAAGCTGAATATAATAAGGTGATTTTGTCTCTTCCCTCAGTTGCCTGTGAAGGGCCAGCATCAAAAAATATACTGGGTGACTGGGTGGGACAGCCATAAACAAACAAAAAAGAAAAAAAATATATAAGGGCTGCTCAGCAAGAAGAAGAAAAAAGAGGAACTTCTGTGTGTGAGAGAGGAAAGAGCATGAGATCACTACAGCAGCACTACTAGCTATAGAACATCACATTTCTCTTGCTTGTTTAGTGCTGAATTAGCCTCCTCAGAATAACAGGCTGTAGAAAGGCCTGGCTGGAAAAGACGAACAAGAAGACCTCTTATTCAACAGTGCTGCCAAAAGGACTGCAAGCTGTATTCCTTGAATGCAGAAACAATTTTATGGTGGATCTTACCAGCCTTTCAACAGTCAAAAAGGAGGAGACAAAGACTATGATGGCGATGACAGGGGTAAGGTTGCCAACTTTGGGTTGGGACATTTCTGGAGATTTGGAAATGGAGCTGGGGAGGCAGAAGCTATCATTTTCAGGGGAACTGTCTTCTGTATTCTGGAGATCAGTTACAATTCCAGGCAAACGCCAGGCAACTCTACATTGGTACATATGGACAGGATGAAAGCTGCAGCAAAGCAGAAAAGCTGGTCAAATCCAAGCCAGTTATTATTTCCCAAACCACAGTTAGAAACTTGGGGAAATAAGCTGTTTCCAAGACTACTACATATGTTAACAAGATTTAACTTAAATGAAGGATCTTAACTGTAATGTATTGATATTTTGCTAGAAGGTAAAAGAAACGTCTAAAATGCTGGGACAGCCCATCAGCAAGCAAACACATCAAAGACCTACCAGCACTTTTAGAACTGCCTGAAAAGTCTGTGGATTGTGCCAAGATGCCAGATGCTGCCACCCCCACCCCCCCACACAAAGCCTCTACAGTTTGACATATGGCTCCTACAACAGTTGTTCAGATTAGCATAAAGGAAGGTAATACAGGCAATAGTAGCATGATTAAGTATTACATTTAAAAAGCAACACCTAAATATTACTGGAAAACTACAGTAAGATGCTCATCGTATACAAATTTCAGTATTGTACATTCTGTTTGGCTGTGGAAAGAACTACACTTTATTGAGTACACACAATAATGGTCAAAAGCTAAACACATTTTAAAGATTATCTGCTAATTTATGGTTTTAAAAGTAATCTAGATAACTAAAGACAACTTAAAATAATGAGGCCAAGTTTCCTGTTATTTGATGGGAATGAGAAATACATTACTGAAAATGATAGAGGGAGTGATTATATTTAGCATATGTACCTTAAACATCAGAGCTCCGTCGCGCAAAGTGGTAAAGCTGCAGTACTGCAAGTCTGAACTCTCTGCTCACCTAGATAACTAAAGATAACTTAAAATAACGAGGCCAAGTTTCCTGTTATTTGATGGGAATGAGAAACGCATTACGGAAAATGATAAAGGGAGTGATTATATTTAGCATATGTACCTTAAACTTCAGAGCCCCGTGGCATAGAGTGGTAAAGCTGCAGTACTGCAGTCTGAACTCTCTGCTCACAACCTGAGTTCAATCCCAGCGGAAGTTGGTTTCAGGTAGCCGGCTCAGGTTGACTCAGCTTTCAATCTTTCTGAGGTCGGTAAAATGAGTACCCAGTTTGCTGGGGGGAAAGTGTAAATGACTGGGGAAGGCAATGGCAAACCATCCCGTAAAAAGTCTGCCGTAAAAACGTTGTGAAAGCAATGTCACCCCAGAGTTGGAAACAACTGGTGCTCGCACGGGGGAATACCTTTACTTTTTTTTTACCTTAAACTTGGCTATTGTCAGATTACACATATTAAATTGAATCATAGACCACAAACAACATTCACAATGAAAAATACTAGTAAATAATGGGTTGCATTCAGATCTGTGATCCCTGCACATACATATCCCCAGCTTTCTACTCTCCCAGTACCTGTTTCTAATTCCAACACCAAGAAAGTTAACTCCTGGAGTCCTGGGACCCACATGGCATAATAGTCAAATGCTGCAGAAAGGAGGGAGGCAAAATACTTCTATCTCCTTCAGTGGAGCTCAGGTAAGCGAAGAGGCAGGAAAGGTACCTTTGTCCCCCTTCCCCTCCACTCTGCAGCCCCTGATCTGCATGGCTGTTATACTGCCTGCATCCCAATGACCTTGGAAATCAACTTTCCTGAGCTCAGAAAGAATAGCTGGCAGGAGGGGAAAGCAGGGAAGATCCACAACTCTCAGTGTTCTTCACTGAGAGATTGCTGTATTCAACCCAATATGTCATGTGGGACATGAATTCTTATAACAAGAAAATCTGTTTGACAACTTCAGTGCTAAAATCTCAGGCTATAAAATTTGTGAACAAGCAGCTTGATCCTGGAAGGTCACTGTAACTTCCCAAAACTGAGATACGGAACAGAAGATCGTAGGTGTGCTGGTTGTTAGGCCAACAGACACAAGATATTCAAATACAATTATATTTTGCTGCATTTGTAAATATTGCACATGTTATTTGCTGTTTCTTTGAATTTATTAATTTGGGGCGGGCTGCTATTCATTGAGTGTGTTGCTATCAAGTCACTACTGACTTATGGAGACCCTATCAGTGAACTTCAAAACATCCTATCATTGCCTTGTGATTCCCTTGCTCAGGTCTTGCAAACTGAAGGCCATGGCTACCTTTATTGAGGCAATCCATCTCCTGCCTCCAACTCTTTCAGGCATTATTGTTTTTTGCAGTGAGTCTTATCTTCTCAAGATGTGAACAAAGTACAATAGCCTATTGATTACTGCCCTCCCCCCCCTCAAAAAAAAATCAGAGGTATAAATATTATTGTCATTGGGATATTTTGTATGATAAACAAGAGAAATTATACAGCTGGCCATTTATTATCAAAGAATAAAAATGCATTCCATTGAAGCTAATATTTTTACCAGTTTTCAAAAGCTTTTATTATTCAGAAAGGTTTAGAAAATAAGGATTGGAGAAAAAGGGGGATGAAAGCACAATACATTCTGGTCTTGTTTTATATAAAATACTTTCCAAAAACAAAAGGATAATTCTACAGTATTTTCTTTACATAAGTTGTCTCTTATTTTTTTTATCTAAGCTATATATAATCCATTTTAGAATTTTATAATGTAAATCTTCAGTTATTTTCTAATGATTTACCAATTTCATTCAAAATAAATTTGATAATTCTAGTAGAGATAAATGTTATAATATAAAACACAGGAAAAAAGAAAAAATCAGAACACACCAGAGAATCTTAAGAGTCTTGAGTGTCCAGCCAGGCATACAGTTTCATCCAATTTTTCTTGCTTCTTCTTTAGATTTCTCAGCCATCAACTGGGATAAAAAGTCCAGCTCTGATGTCTCTAAAACTTTTCCCACCAAGTCAATTTTCATGGGAATTTCCTGCGATTTCCATCTCTGCATCAGAAAGATTCTAGCTGCAGTATTAAAATGTGCCAACAGGTGCCTCATCTCTTTAGAATAGTCCTCTGGAAATATATTCAATAAAAAAGTTCTGGTTTGAAATGTATCTGAGTCTTCATAAACTTCTGTAACATTTCATGTGCCATTTTCCAGTAGTCTTTCACCATCTCACATGTCCACCACATATGATAAAAAGTACCAATTTGTTTGGTGCACTTCCAACATTTGTTAGACATATTAGTGTAAATCTTACACAGTTTCTGTGGGGTCAAGTACCATCTATAAAACATTTTATAGAGGTTTTCTTTAAAAGTTACTGACCTGGTTAATTTAACATTGAATTTCCACAATCTTTCCCACTGCTCTAATGTGATGTTGTAACCAAAATTTTTTGCCCATTGAACCATGCAGTCCTTTACAACTTCATCTTGTGTCTTCATTTGAAGTAGATAAGCATATAATTTGGAAATTAACTTTTCTTGTGGTCCCAGAAGGATTTTGTCAAATAAGTATTGTTCAGTGGTGAAGCCTATTGCCTTGTCTTAGCATATCTGGATTCAACTTGCATTCTCAACCACCAATTCATTTTAATGCCCATACTTTCTAGCTCTTCTTTAGTTTTCAGTTGATTATCTTTCCCCAACAGGGAATTTTTTGATAAATTTTAGGCTTTAGCCATGACCAGGTATAATTTCTGAAACCAATGATTCTTAATGTGAGTGGTCTTCAAGTCTTTGATATTACAAATAAGCATGCCATCCCATAGTCAAATCATGTTCTTCTAACAACAATTGTCTCTTATCTTTCAACATTATCCAATCTCTTATCCACAAAAGCACAGATGCTTTATAGTACAATTGCCAGTCTGGCAAATCCATACCTGCTCTTAATTTGGAGTCCTGCAAAGTTTTTAATTTAATTCTAGGTTTTTTGCTTTGCCACACATATTTGACAACCATCTTATTTAGTTCTTGAAAAAATCCACTATTTAAAAACTTCCGGTTTCGGCAGCTTGCCATTGAAAGCGGCTCGGACCATTGCGTCCTGAGCCGCTTCCAAATTGGTTCGTTGAGGGGTCGCCCCTCAAAGGACGACTCAACTCTGGGGCCCAGGAAGGGTCCCAGAAGGCAGGGGAATCAGAGTGGTGGATCAGGAATGCCAGCAGAGGTGGCTGCTTCCTGATCCCGCTCTTCCCAAGCATCATCGTTCCAATCGCCAAAGAATCAGCCACCGGCTTTTCTTTTTTTCTTCTTTTCAACCCTCTTCATTCTGGATTCAAGCAACTTCAAGATAAGTGATATGGATTCTTTTACTAATGTAAGTAACTTCTACTATATTTCTTCTGGATGTATGTCTGAAAAGCAGGAATAAAGAGATGGCAGATTTTAAGTGAGGCAAAAGAATGAGAAGCGGGGGGGGGGACTCTCTCCCATTCTCTCTCAAGGCTTGGAAAAGTTTCTGCCCATTTTGGACATTGACATTACCTGCAGGAGACTACACCAACTTGTATTTTATATGAGACTTGGTGGCTGAATTTAATTGACTCATTGCAAATCTGATGGAAGGAGGAAAAGGCTTTGGTTTTGGAGAAGATGCCTGTTGATAAGTATATAAGGATGTGAAAGAGGCTTAAAGACTTTTTGAAGCAGAAGCTGAAGCACTTAAGTGCTCAAACTGTACTTATAAGAACTTAGTTTTTTAATTAACTTTTAAAAACTGGTGGATACCTGATACTGCATTTTAGGCATTTTTGGTTGTAAGAAGAACATTTTTATAATCTTGTAAAGTGGAGTTAGTTCTGTTTAGGTGGATTTTATGGATAGCCTTAAAACCTGAATGCTCTGGATGGGAAGTGAATTTTGATCTAACTTTAAAGCTCTATTTGGCTCAGGTCCAGGGTATCTGAAATACAATCTTCTCCTATATGTTCCTGCCCAGGAATTAAGATCACGGGGGGGGGGGGGTGGCCTTCTGAGTGTCCCATGAATTAAAGATGCTAAATTGGTTGGAGGAAGAGACAGGGCCTTCTCAGTGGCAGCCCCACAATTATGGAACAATCTCCCCAAGGAGGTGTACACTTTTGATCTTTAGGAGACAGCTGAAGACAGTTTTAATCAGGACCACATTTCATTAATTTACTAGCAGTTCTAACGTGGATTTAAATTTTGGGAGGGTGTATGTGTGTATATATACACGTATTTTATATGTTATATATATAAAGCCACCTTTAGCTCCATGTGGAAGGAGGCTTTTAAGAAGAAGAAGATATTGGATTTATATCCCGCCCTCCACTCCTTAGAGTCTCAGAGCGGCTCACAATCTCCTTTACCTTCCTCCCCCACAACAAACACCCTGTGAGGCTTAAATGTTTTAAATAAGTAAATAAAATATAACCACAACTCTGATAATATCATTGGTTATATACCTTAAAAGAACTGACCACATCAATGGTTGAATGAAAACATTAGTGATTAGTCGTTTTACTTTGACGAACTGAAATCCGTCTGGTCCAAAGGCTGAAACCTTGATCCCATGCCATAAAATCCTGTGTATTATTAGATGACTTTTCTTTCAATGAAACAGCTTACTCAATAAGATTAAAAGATCTAAAAACTATACTTTCTGGCCTAGGTTCAGTCAGATTATATTTTTCTTCAGCACTGCATTATGATGCATTATGATGTCTGCAATCAGCATGCAGTGAAATCCCTGCACATATAGGATTTTTGATGGAATCTCATTCAATGATTGTCAATGTTACGACCACCAAGTGCCATGTGTTTCTTGCAGTCGCTTGCTTGCCTGCTTTCTAAGCTCTTTCACTCTCCTTCCTTATCTCATTAGAAGTTTGCTTATTCTCTTTATTCACCCTCCCTCATTTATACTGTCACATTTCATATTTTGGTGTAGCCAGTTTGGTGTAGTGGTTAAGTGTATGGACTCTTATCTGGGAGAACCGGGTTTGATTCCCCACTCCTCCACTTGCACCTGCTGGAATGGCCTTGGGTTAACCATAGCTATCACAAGAGTTGTCCTTGAAAGGGCAGCTGCTGTGAGAGCCCTCTCAGCCCCACCCACCTCACAGGGTGTCTGTTGTGCGACCAGAAGATATAGGAGATTGTAAGCCGCTCTGAGTCTCTGATTCAGAGAGAAGGGTAGGGTATAAATCTGCAGTTGTCTTCTTTTCTCTTGAGTCTTTCTGTCCTTCACCCTCTATCCTATGCTACTTCTGGAGTCAGCTTCAACATATGCTAAGGATGATGGAAGAAGACAGAGGTTGAGATGGCTGTAGCAGAACTGGGGGTGGCAGAAGAGCGGAGTTCTACCCACCTCCTTGCAGTTCAAGCAGGTAAAAGCTAATGAAAATGCACTGCAGTCTTGGGTACTCATAGTCTCCATTAAGGATGTGTGTGTACTTGACACTTCTTTGCTACAACCTGCTTTCCAGAACAGAGACCAAAGTCCCATAAAGATGTGCAGGTCAATGTTCCCTCTAAGCTGAGTTAGTGTGAGCTAGCTCACCATTTTTTAGCCTCCAGCTCACACAGTTTTGTCTCAGCTCAGGAAAAATGGCCCTAGAGCAAACTATTTTATGCAGTAGCTCATAACTTTAATGCCAGTAGCTCACGAAGTAGAATTTTTGCACAGAAGACTCCACAGCTTAGAGGGAACATAGGTGCAGGTGGTAACTAAGGTCACACAATTTGGTTTAACTAGATAAATATTAAAAAGCTTGAGCATGTACACTATTACCTGAAACCTTTCTTTGGCCCTTCAACAGAAAAAAACCCATAAAACCTTTCATCTCCCCTTCCTCAGGAATATTTCATTTAAATGAAACTTTAACAACCAAAAGTTCTCACTAGTGTTCAAGACACATAGAAGACTATAATGGTGAGAGGCTGAGGTATACAGATTTTTATGCTCATCATACCAAGCAGTTCTAGCCCTGTTGGCTGCCTGGATGAGCCACACACAGCTTGGGGGGGGGGGGGGGAGCCAATCAGAGGTCTTTGAAGAAAGAGCATATTATAAATATAGGTTCTTTAAAAAGCCATGTACAATATGCATAAACCCAGATGCAACACACATAAAAAGCCTCTGCAGAATTAAGATGACCCTTCTTATCTTGCTTTATCAGATGTAACTCATTTGTATGTGCTGATTTGGCTAATTTGCCCTTGTGTTGATTAGCTCATATTTAGCTCAGAACCAATCATTTATCTAGATGGTAATCACATGATCATGATAGAAGAGACTTAAAAAAGATGACTGATGTTTTTCTATAAATATAGAGTACAGTGTTAAGCAAATCTGATTTCTTTGATTGGAAGTCTCAGAAAAAGATTAGGTGAGACTTCTGGATGTCTGTGACCTGGACCTGTTGGTAACTGTGAAGCGCTCCAGGAGGATCTCCACGAATTGGGTAAGTGAATGACAATATGACAAATGAAGTTCAGTGTTAGTAAGTGTACGGTAATGCCTACTGGGACAAAAACACCCAGCTTCAAGTATAGTCTAATGAAAGGGTATAAAACTCATGAGGAATGGATCTGACATAATTGGGACTTTGTGGGGCTGGGACATGCATGTTATAAAATGTAATGCCAGGTACTGGAGATATAAACTTTATAAAGGACACAGACAAACACAAATATTTTTTTTACTTAAAATGCAAACATGTAAAACTCTTGCTATATTTTGTTTAAACTGAAAGGTGGGTGAATAGTGAGATTTGGCAATGCAATTTTTAAAATAAAACATCAAGGAAAAAAAAACAAGGATCACAGCAGAAACTAAAAATATAAACTAAAAATATAAAATCCGCTGAGCCTAGGAAAACGTGAAATAGCAGGGCATTGTAAACTTCTCCTGGTCTACTCAGATTGGCAATGGCTCTTCAGTGTAATATCCCCCTTTGGCTGTGGGTTCCCATGTTAGAGTACTTACTAGGCAGCAGTTCTAAGGTCCATTCAGCAGAGACAAGCTAGCTGAAAGAATCCTTATTTGCAAGGAGACAACTCCAACAAGCAACAGGTTCGGCTGGTCATACAAATGCTGGAAAGTGAAACTACCTGAGCTCTGCTCCATTAATATACATTGCAGCACAGACAAAGTTGCAAGGAAAACACACAGCAGACAGCACAATGAAAATATCAACCCAGTGAGCTGCAGTGCCATTAAAAAGACAAACTCTGTGTTAGGGTTTATTAGGAAAGGAATTGAAAATAAAATGGACTGTATTATAATGCCCTGTACAGATCTATGGTGTGGCTTCATTTGGAATACTTTGTACAGTTCTGGTCATCATAGCTCAAAAAGAACATTACAGAGCAAGAAAAGGCACAGAAGACGACAACCAATATGATTAGGGGATTGAAGCACCTTCCTTATGAGGAAAAGCTGAAGAGTCTGGACCTTTTTAATTTAGAAAAGAGATGATTGGGGGGGGGCATGATAAAGGTTTATAAAATTAACCATGGGGTGGAAAGGGTTGACAAAGATAACATTTTGTCTTCCCAGAAAAACTAGAACCCAAGGGCATCCAACGAAGCTGATGGGCAGTAGATTCAGGAAGGACAAAAGGCAATACTTATTTACACAGAGTGATTAAAATGTGGAATTTGCTGCCAGAGGATGTAGTGGCTACAGGAATTTGCTGCCAGAGGCTGTAGTGGCTACTTTTGAAAGAAGATTCGACAGATTCATGGAGGATTGGTCTATCAGTACCTACTAGCCATGGTGACTTAAAGGAACCTCCACATTCAGAGGCACTAAACCTCTGAATCCCAGAGACAGGATTTGGACCCTTCTACACACTGTAGAACATGCCAGTAAAAACAAGTTTTATTAAAAGGGATCAGAAAACAGTTTAGTCTTACAAGCAAGCAGCATAAGTTGGTACTATAAAACAACAAATCTACCTTTTTATGTAAATTCACATACTTGGAGACATGAGAGTACAATAGCATTAGGTTGGTGTAATGCGAGATCCCCCCACCCCGATGGTGGAAACAGGCCATCCTGGTAAAAGGATTCCTTGAGGTGTGCCATATGTGTGTGTGCATAAGCCTCCTACCCTGATTCTTTTGACTGGTGTCATTTTATAGAGCAACTGAACAACTGCCTCCCTCACCGGCATGAGCCTATCACTAACATGACCCCCCCCCCCCCTTCTTCTTGATGCTTCTGGAATAAGAGTAAGATTCCCCCTCCCAATTGAGATTAATTAAACGGTTCACTCTGATATGCAGGTGATACTCTTTTTGGCTTTGAGCAAATGTTATTCTTCATGCTCAGATAGTACAAACAGGAAGATAGCGTTGCCAGCCTCCAGATGGGATGTAACAAGGAAAAGGGATCACAGTAAATGGGACAAACAATGGAAGTTAAACAACTACTGTGATGAATACCAAAATTTATTATAACCATTTAAAAACCTTCATATATTTTAATGCTCCACATTTAAAATTTTGCATAGTTCATGTTATAATAAAGGTCCAATTTAAACATCCATTCATGTATTTTAATACTTCATATTATAAATTTTGCATACTTCGTGTTGTAACAGAGGTCCAATATTGACATTCCCACATTGCAAAAAAAAAAGTCTATGAGCACCCGGATATAGGTCCATTTCATCAGTAGACTTCCTCAGGAGTAATGCCTTTCTATGTTTTTTCAGGTTTAACAGCCACTATTACCAACCAAATGTTCATATTCTTCTTATCACATCTTTCATTCACTCCAAGACACTTAAGTGTGTGTGTTTTATATAGGAGCTAAAGCCAGTTCAAACTGATTAATTTAACAAGATGCTCAAGCCTTCTGGAGTTTGCTGGCCAATAGCCCTCTATGAATATATTCAGCAAGCTGTTCTTTAGATGGCCATTAGCTCTTATTTTCTTTGCAATTAATTTTAATGTTGAGCAAGCCCTTCTTTATGCAGCAATTTTAGCTCAGAACACTTAAGTGCATGATTTTAACCAGGCCAGTACGTATTTATTTATTTATTTATTTATTTATTTATTTATTTATTTATTTATTTATATTTGAACTTATATCCTGCCCTTCTCACCGAAGTGTCTCAGGGCGGCTTACAACATTGTAATTTACATAGATTCAATTTAAAAACATTTACATAATACAGTTAAAACCATAATTAATAAAACAGAGATAAAATAAAACCAGCGGTCTGCAAGTACATTTTTGTTCCATCCAGATACTGTGCCTATCCTGAATCTAAAACCTCTTAGAATTTACTGGCTAGTAAATTACTTAGAATTTACTTTTCCTACATGAAACATACACACTTAACTGTCTTGGAGTGAATGAGAGAAAAGATGTGGTAAAAAGAATATGAACATTTGGTTGGTATAGTGGCTGTTAAACCTGAAAAAACATAGAAAGGCATTACTCCTGAGGAAGTCTACTGATGAAATGGGTCTATATTCGGGTGCTCAATATTGGATCTCTGTTGCAACATGAAGTATGCAAAATTTATAATATGAATTATTAAAATACATGAACGGATGTTTAAATTGGACCTTTATTATAACATGAACTATGCAAAATTTTAAATGTGGAGCATAAAATATATGAAGGTTTTTAAATGGTTATAATAAATTTTGTTATTCATCACAGTAATTGTTTAGCCTCCAGATGGGCCCTGGAGAGCTGCTTTTACAACTGATTTCCAGAGGGCGGAGATCAGCTCCCCTGGAGAAAATGGCTGCTCTGAAGAGCAGACTTTATGACATTGTACTATGCTGAAGCCCCCTCCCTTCCCTTCCCTCCCCAAACCTCACCCTCTCCCAGGTCCACCCCCAAAGTCTCCAGGTATTTTCCAACACAGGCATGGCAACCCTACAGGAAAAGGACTACTGCCTTGGGATTCTACAACACAGCAAACACTGACACTTAAACTGTCAGACTGATTGATATAGAGAAGGCATTTTCTCTTGTCAGCAATGTTGGGAACTTTTATAATTTAAGCAATTATTTTTACAGTAATTGGAAGGTTAATTTTCACATGCCTGTATTTCTTAATGTCTTGCGTAATAAAGAGAACTTTTTTTAAAAAAAAAGATAATGACTCTGAAGTTTTTCTTTCAATCTGGTTTTAAGTTAAGCTCTGAGTGTTCCCAGAGTTAAAAATTAGCCGTATCTTGGAAGTTATAATTTTTTTTCCTACAGATACCTGGAGGTGAAGGGTCATTTCACCACACAAGGCAACCCAAATTCTGTATCAAGCCAATACAGAAAAAAACCTGATTTTCAACAAATTTCATCTGCTCATTTGGAATGAAATGTTATCCAGACCTGCATTCACACCATGAGATTACTGTGTGCTTGCTTAGCAACAATCCCCTTGACATGCTTTACAGATTCATCAGACACTTCCCATATAACTTTCATGCTTAAATTATAATCATATAAGAGTTAGAAGCTTGGCTTCTGAAGAAAATAGTGATGTTTCTAAGATGGTCAATATGAAATTGTATAGAGGTATTGTATAGAATCCCCAGGCTGCGGCCCACTACCGGGCTGTGGCCTGTTAGCAACTGGGCTGCCACTCCCTGTCCTCTGCCCCCGCCACTTGCCCTTTGCAGCACCACAAAGCGGTGTCGCACTCTGTCCCCCGCGCAGGAGGCAGCACAACCCGCCACCTCCCCCCTCCCTTCCTCAGCACCACACTGTGTTCTGCATCCCTCCCCCGTGAGCAGAGGAGCCAGGAGGCTTGGAGACCGCCCTACCCACTTCAGCAGGGCCCCAGCTGATTCAGTTGTTTGAAGAGCAGGCTGGAGGAAGAAGAGTTTCGCCCCCTTCTGGAAGTGAGGGGGGGGGGAAAGAAGCCTCCTTCAGCGCTATTCAAATAACTTAGAATCAGTCCTGTTCCTGCTGAAGTGGTAGAGTCAAACCTCATCGCCCCCCCCCAGGCGATCAGAGGGGCGATGAGGCTTGTGGGGGAGGGGAAGGGGCAGGGGATCTCCCAGGTGGGGGCAGGGGATCCCTCGGATTGAAGGCCCTCTCCCCACTTCAGGGTCATCAGAAAGTGAGGGGAGCAGAGGAAAAATGACTGCTGGGAATTCTATTATTCCCTATGGAGACTTATTCACATAGGAAATAATGGAGAATTGATCTGCGGGTCTCTGGAGGGGCTGTTTTTTGAGGTAAAGGCACCAAATGTACAGTATAGCATTCAGTGCCTCTCCCAAAAATACACCCCAACTTTCAAAAAGATTGGACCAGGGAGTCCAATTCTATAAGCCCCAAAAGAAGGTGCCCCTATCCTTCATTATTTCCTGTGGAACAAAGACATTTAAAAGGTGTGCGGTCCCTTTTATGTGTGATGGTCAGAACCCTTTGAAGTTCAATTATGCTTGTCACATCCTTGCTTCTGGCTCCACCCCCAAAGTCTCCTAGCTCCACCCCCAAAGTCCCCAGATATTTCTTGAATTAGACTTGGCAACCCTATGGCGGGCCGTGGCGGCAACAGTGGCAGCAAAACCGGTCCCTGGTGCAAAAAAAGCTGGGGACCACTGTTTTAGATAATACAACTGCTTTCTTATATTTATCCCCCCACAGTGTGATTGCAACAGCTCACCTTCCACCTTCTCCTACCACTTTTTTTTGGAAACTGTTCAGATAAGTATTAATAGCACCACCTAATTTTAAATCCCCTGGATTCACTGTGAAACCAGTGACCCAGAGCACAGACCTATCAGTTCAACATCTGCTCTTGCCTGTCTACAAGTTAAACTAGAAATAAATTACCATTTACCAGAGACAGAAACCATGCGTGCAGGAAGACAATAAGAACATAAAGCAGCATTTTTTCATTTAGGGTTGTCTTCTACTACTGGAAATTTCTAAAAGTCTAATGTTGATTCCCTGCCTAAAGAGTGGCTGCAACCAAGTTAATATTAAAAATCACATTCATTCACATTGCAGATGATTTGATCCTGTGCTTCTGGCACTCTGAATGCTCCAACAACCTCTGATGTAAGCCCTCTCCTTACATAGGAGGAGAGTGGACAGTCCATCAACAGAGGAATTCAGTACTTCTTTATGTTCTGAACAAAGTGGAGAAAAACCAACGCAGAATCTATCAACTACTGGATTTATTGACAGAATATCTATGCTCTTCCTCAGGTGCAGAAATTTCTTAACTTGGTAAATCTACCATATTGGATTGGTAGATTGGTTTGGTAGATTGGTAGATTTACCAATCAACTTGGTAAATCTACCATATTGTACATATTGTATAACTGACATATACAAAGAACATCAACTGTAATGCTATCAAATAACACCACACTTTAGTATGTGTAAATTCTGAATTCATTGCATTGATCCATTATATATTACTTTATGTTTGTTTTACATAGTCATATCATGTATGCTCATATAACCTAGTAAGCTTCAAATCTTCGCTTAAACGAAATAACAGGTAATGCTAACCTAAGTGCAGATGTAATACTGCACTATAGCTATCCCTCAAAAGAGAAAGGAGAGGGAAGTTCACTTAAGATATTAGAAACAAAAGGAAGCACACAAGACAATGGTTCAAAAACATATCTGCCTTGGGCTTTACAACTGAGAACATGTAGTGGCTTTACTTGGACCTGGAAGACCTAGGATGAAGTAACTGCAAGCACTGATTGCAAGATGAGCTAGGTTTGTGGGCAGACACTGAAGGCAACTCACTAGTTATAGTTTTTTGCCCTCTGGCACCAAGTGATTTCTCAGAACCAATCAGGAATCTCCCTTGATGGAACTTTCTAGAAGATGTTAACATCCACTCCTAATTCCCCACCTCGCATCTGGTTACACAAGTGTGCACAGGTTCTCACAATTAACCAATTACCACATTCTTGAATCTTGAAAGAGATTTGAGCCTCCGGCAGCCCGCCACATCGCATTGATCCATCGTGTGCAGTTGTAAAGCTTGCCAGTTCAAGCACGAATGGCCCTTGTGTGCAGGCCCACACTCGTTTAATAGCTGTCCGAGAGTTTGGCCATGCAAGGGTCAGAGAAAACTGGGTGGGGGCCCTTTTCCAGTTTGATAAGGGTGGGACCTCTTGAGCAATGGCTTCGTAGGTACCCACGTAGGGATGACGGTTTATACTTGTTGAACGGTTTTACATTGGGTTTTCGAATTCCCTTTCAGGGTTCTCGGGTACCAACTTGGTCTCGGAACCTCAGTTCAGTTATGGGTTTAGAGCATGTCGTTGAGGCTAAGATCGCTAAGGAACTTTCCATGAATAAATATACTCTAATTGCATCCACCACACTATTTTGGTTAGCTTTTTAGAAATTTTGGTTACTGTCAAGAAATCTTCTATGGGCTTCTGTGGGTGATAAAGACTGGTGTAGTGAAAGACTCTGAAAGAACATTCTACACATTCCTATTGAGCCCAGGAATTAGAAAGTCATCACAGGTGCTAGGAGCCCAGATATGCCATCCTGCATGTCTGCAGGATCATCTACCAAGCCAACAGTGGTGATCAGATTTTTCTAATTATGCCCTACAAAACCCTGAGTTCCATAAAGCATTGTGTCCTCACATTACAAATGTTTATTATGATAGTAAACAATTGGCATGGGCATTCATTGCCCATTTAATTATGAAGCATTATTTTGTCAAATAACTATCATCCTATTCTTCTGGAAACTTCTGTATACTTAATACCTGATGCCTATAAACATGGAAGAGACCCAAAGATTTCTAAATAATTGTTTCTTCACTCTCAAGTAAATTATCTCTCTTAGAGACCTAGAGGGACCCAGACAGAAATCTGGCTCCATCTATAAATCAATACAATTCAGCAATGCATTTGGGCTGCATGACAAAGGTTTAAGATTATTTCTAGAATGCCCAGGGGTTGTATTTAGTTGCAAGCCAATATGTTAGAATTGTTCTAACAACCAGGTTGACATGCATGCTTATTAAGGAAAAATATAAATTTCATGATGAGAACATTATATAAATTTGATCTTAATTGGTGTTTTCTCATAGTGACTCCAAATTACAATCTAAGTAAATTAAGTAACCATGATTTAAAATCACTCCACCCTGTAAAGGACACAAAGGTACAAATGATGATTTAACACTGCCAGATAAATCAAGTTAGATATTGGCATTAAATCTGAAATTCAAAATATTACCTGGGGATAATAGCTTATTATTTTCTCCAGTCCACGGAATCAGGATATAATAGAAATTGTGAATGTTATACGATGCCCAGAGAAAAAAAATGTGTTTTAGGGTGGGCCCTAGCTTGTAAGAATACCAACCAGTTGATTATGAAGACTGATATCAATAGTACTATCTACTGGGATAGGAGTGTCTGCTGTTCTCTCCATACGGGAATCCCACCACTCTTTACAATCCCAAAATACTTGTTTAGCCTTACAGTTCTAAAAACAGGCAAGCAATTATGCTTGCAAGATTATATATGCTACCATCTGTGATCTCTAAAGGCCATATATTAGGTACACCATTTTCAGGTATATATTGCGGTTGTGGTTTAGGGAACAAAGAAACTGTGAAGCAAGCTTTATCTGAATGTCTATGGTATAAGAAGGCTACAGAGAAACTGATCAAGGCACATGCCCCAGTGAAACTGTCTTCTAAGGGGAAAAAGATGAGACACAGTCACTACGAGCAAATGGAGAAGAAACACTAACTGGAGACAAGTGAATGTCAATGCCTAGCTGCACTTGCAGGAACCCAGTCTATCAAATGGTTGCTTTCATGGCAGGGCGTCTGAATATCTTGTAAAAAGGGCTGACAGGTTTCATTTTGCCAGAGCTATCTGTTGCAGGTAGCACAGGTGCACAAATGTAGCCAACAAATAAAGGCAATCCAGCTAATGGTGTCAGGTCAGCAGGCTAGAGGTTACACTTCCCCCACACAGGAGTGGCTCCAGACAGTGTCAGGTGGAACAACAAGTAGGCTTCCAAAGTTCTCAGGCTGCTGTAAGGTAGCAACTACTACAAAAAAAAACCCCTGTAGGTAAGCATTAGCTATAGTAGGTCTGTGCCTGGAAAGCTAGCAAAACAATGTATACAGCTGCTGTTTAGAGGCTTCTTGAGGCTGAGTTCTGTCCAGATGATGGCTTTCAGCCAGCAGCAGCTTTGTTTCCCCCACTACTCCAGGCAACTCTTTTAACAGGTCAAAGCTTTCAGGAAAAAACTTTGGGAGGAATGCAAAACACAAGATAAACTGAATAAGCTTACAACTGAAGGCTGACCACTTAATGGTGCCTCACTGATAGCTTCTCTGCTTCCACAGCAACACCAGCCACTTGGCAACAAGTTCTTAGAACTCTCAGGTCTCAGGAACAATAATAGCAGACTCCCAAAAAGATGAGAGATAGGCTTTAGCAAGCTGGAAGCAGTTAATATCTTATTAATATCTTGCAAATGTGGAGCTCAGGGAAAGCATCTGTCATCTTCCCTGGCCACTCCGGTTCTCTTCAGATTATATAAATCTCTGCTATTATTTTTATATCCCTGCTATTATTCTATTCCTATTACTCTTATTAACTGACTCCCAGTGGAGTACTGAGTCAGATTCAAGGTTTTGGTATTCACATTTAAGGCCTTGAGTGGTCTGAGAGAAATGTATCTGTGGGACTTTCTCCTCTGGTATATCACCAGGAGAGCTTTTATGCTTTACAGATAACAACCTACTGGTGATCCCTGGCCCTAAAGACATCTGGCTGTCCTCAACCTGGGCCAGGGCCTTTTTGGTTCTGGTCCCAACCTGGTGGAACTTTCTCCCAAACACCACCAGGGCCCTGTAGGACCTTATGTAACCTTCATTGAATATGTATGCCACCCAGAGCCCGCCTCAGCGGGGTGGGTAGGATATAAATAAAAGAAAAAAAAATAATGCAATTCTGCAGGACCTGTAAGGCAGATATGTTCCACCAGGCTTTTGCTTCAGAGCTAGGACAACTTGCCTCTTTCTGTGGTTCTTTTGCTTCAGGGCAGCAACAGTTTTTTTTCATTGGCCGGCACCCTCCTATGTTCTCTCTTCTGTGTATTTCGTTGGTGAGTTCCCTTCCCTGCCCAGAAAATGGCCAAGCAGTCCAGAATCAGGAGAGAAAAACTATAGGATGCCATCTTAGATTTTTTAATTCTGGTTCTAAGTTTTTATCAATTTGTATATTGAATTTTAAATATTTGTATATTTATTCTATGGCACCATGCCTCTCTGTACATCGCCCAGAGCCTGGCACAAGTGGGACAGGGTGATAGATCAAATTGAATAAATAATAAAAAAAATTATAACAATTATACCCCCAATAAATCTCCCAATAAAACATTTTCAGAGTACCTTGCATGCCTGTCACATTAAGCACCACTGTCCATGTCCTATTTTTGTGTATTAAAAACAACTTTATAACTTTTCTCCTCATCTCAAAAATACCGTAAGTACTGCAATGCCATTTCTACACCCTCAATATATCCATTGCTTTTTCTACATATAATATTCAGTAAATTTCCTTCAGGGCTGCTGAGAGTCACCATGGCCCTCCAGACAAAGCTTGTTCCTGGGGCCCCCTGTATAACACTGATCCATACATCCACAGTATTCCAATGTACTTCTCTTTTAGGATAATGTATCAGAATAATGCTTTTGTATTGACATGCTCAAACAAGGGATATTAGCTGTTTATCTCATTACATATACTAAACCCATCTTCCACTATATTTTAATGTATTTTTTTTCTAATGGCAAACTAGAATGATGTATATATTTATGTTACATGTTAGAAGGTAAATTAGTTGGACAGGAAAAAACTTCTGGGAAAGAAATGCCTTCTTTTTGACCCAGGTTTATTAGCAATAGAATAATTAACAGGCATTCACACATTCTGACATATTACTGTTTTATGGCTCCCCACGCTAATGCAACCCAGATCAAAGATTGTCTGAATTTGTTAATTATACTGTTCTGCTATTGGTTTTTTACTTTGTACTACTTGGCATTTCAAACCCCACCAGCTATATGTAACTCTGCTTACTGTACACCTCATTCCTTGTCTGAAGAAGAAGAAGATATTGGATTTATATCCCACGCTCCACTCCGAAGAGTCTCAGAGCAGCTCACAATCTCCTTTACCTTCCTCTCCCACAACAGACACCCTGTGAGGTGGGTGGGGCTGGAAAGGGCTCTCACAGCAGCTGCCCTTTCAAGGACAATCTCTGCCAGAGCTATGGCTGACCCAAGGCCATGCTAGCAGGTGCAAGTGGAGGAGTGGGGAATCAAACCCGGTTCTCCCAGATAAGTCCACACACCTAACCACTACACCAAACTGGCTCTCCTAAGTGTGCATGCCCACGAAAGCTTACGTTCTGAATAAAACTAAGTTGGTCTTAAAGGTGCAATTGACTCCTATTTTGTTCTTCTGATCCATACCAGTGTGTAATTCTGAAATGTTATAGTTACACACACATACGTAGATGTACCAATATAGGACACATCTGATGAAGTAGACTGCAGTTCACAAAAACTTCATATCACAAAAAAATAGCAAGTAAATCAGTAAGAAAGTTATTTCAATTTACCCTTCTATCCTTACCTAGCACAAAAGCTTGGGTAATTTGATTATGTAGTAGTGCTGGATGAGAAGTCCCCTCTCCTGGGACTGATTTTGCTGACATGTTTTCTAAAAAGATTATGCCATTTGTCATACAACATGAATAAAGGGGAATCTTACAATGCTGAGGTTACTTCTATATCATGGTTACAAATTATCCAGACACTATATTTTTAAGACTCTCATTTTGCCAGTATTGTTTTTAAAAGTGTTGACACAGGGTTTTAAGACACAAAGGTTTTACATTAATTTATATAATTAATTAATGAGAAACTATCAGCAAGCACTTGAAGACTAATGGCAGTAGAATTTTAGACCTGTGTTTCTTCAGCTGAAGATTCAGTTCCACTTTACACTAGTGCACAAACAACTTTTGAAATTCAGGGGAGTTTCAAAAGCAGTTTTGTGATGGGGAGAGGAAATATGCTGATGGGGGGCAAAAATACAACCGGAAACTAGGGATGTGCATTCGGTTCAGCCGAACCGTATTTACAGCCGAATCACCACTGATTCGGCTGTATACGGAATAGGCTGCAGCCGATCCCCATAGGCGCCCATTATACGGCAGCCGAATACGGCTCGCTGTATACTTACGAATAGCTATTCGTAAGTATACGGTTGTCAATTCAAAAGGCGGCAAAGTAGCTTCTGCAGCCTCAAAGGAGCTGCTTGCTTACTTTCCCGCCTTTAGTTGCCTTTTCCATAGCCTCCCTGGGATCAGGAAGGGGGGGAGGGGGAAGAGGAGCCCCAGCAGCCAATCCAAAGCATGCATTTGCAAAATGCATTGCAAATGCATGCTTTGCAGGGCTTTTTAAGGAGTCTTCCTGTCTGGACTCCTCCATTGCTGCTTTGTTGGTTGGTGTGATAGATTGTGCTGCTGGCTGGCTGGCAGAAGACAAGGTAAGACAGTATTGGGGTTCTTGTTTTTATTTATTGTTGGTAAAAGGACTTTTTAAGACTCAGAGTCCCTTTACTTATCCAGATTTGGGTGGTGGTGGTCGTGGGGTAGCTTATTTGGGGTTAGGGGGCTAGGGGTTTCTGCTTGGGGAAGGGGCCTGGGGTGGGGGGGTTGCCAATTTGCCCATATCTTAATTTAGTGAGAGGACTTTTAAAAGTGCAGTGTCCTTTTACTTCTCCTGATTTGGGTGGCTTGGATTTCTTGGGGTTAGGGTGAAGGGTTTTTTGGGGGGAAGGGGTTGGCAAAGTTCCTGTATTGTTAAAAGTTATTTTTTTTACTGTTTTAAAAGTATTCAGTGTTTGATTTGTTGCTGCTGTGATGTGCTGTGTTGTGCTGCTGCTGTTACTAATTTCCATTGTCCCCCTTTTCCTGGTTCTGGTTTTAGGGGGGGGGGGTGTTGTTGACTGATTTGGCCTGAGCTTTCTTATTGGTGAAAAGGCCACTTTTTTAACACTTGGCCTTTTGTGATTCTGCTGGTTTTGTTTTGGTTTTTTAAAATTACCTCAGGTTGGTGTGGGGGTTGGCGAGGGTGTGTGTGGGCTGGGTCACTTTCTTGTTTTTATAGAGTAGATTGTGTGTTCTGTGGCAGGGAAGCTGGCACCTGGGTGAGAGACCCAGAACCAGCAGACTTGTTGTGGTTGGCCAGCTCTCCCCGTGTTGTTTGGGGCAGGGCTGGAGAGCTGGCATCTGCAGATTGTGTGTTCTGTGGCAGGGAAGCTGGCACCTGGGTGAGAGACCCAGAACCAGCAGGCTTGTTGTGGTTGGCCAGCTCTCCCCGTGTTGTTTGGGGCAGGGCTGGAGAGCTGGCATCTGGGTTTGCTGCAGACCTTGAGCAGATTGTGTTTTGTGTGGCAGTGACGTTGGCAACTGGGTTTATATTGGTTCCAGGCCTGCACTGGAGTAGAGTAGATAGAGGGATGGCCCATAGGGTATAATGATGGAATAGGGGCACCCTCTTTGGGTGCCCCTGGAATGGGATCCCCTGGCCCAATCTTTTTGGGACTTGAGGGGGTTGGAGGGGAGAGTCCCCTGCAGGGCCCCTGCAAATCTGGGGGCTCTCCCTCAAACCCCCTCCCCTCCAGGTGGCTTCAAATATACTCTATTTGCCATTGATTTCAATGGCCCATAGGGTATAATAGGGCTGTATATTCGGAAATAGCCGCGCATCTACCGTATATGCGGCTATTCCGAATGCGGCATTCAGGAGTATACGGGGATTCCGAATCCCCCCCCCCGTATACTTCCGAATCCGTGTAAATCCGAATTTATTTATTTTTTTGCACATCCCTACCGGAAACACAGCTGAAGTTGCAATGCAGAATGTGAAAGCAGAAGCAAGCAATTTATAAGAGTAAAGAATTATCGCTTTCTAGAAATGCACAAGAAAATCCATGTAATGCTAGTATTTCAGGAGCTCCAAAGAGAAAACAAAGTTTTTTCTACTCCACACAAAAAACACAATTCCATAAATTGAAGAGTGGAGTATTAAAAACCACTGAGCCTCCCCAAGCATAAATTCAAAGCTAGTTTACACACTGATCCCATGAGTCTTTCAAAAATATTTCTTACCTCCTTTTCTATACTTTTTAGCTGTGCATGTTTGCCCAGAATCAGGTGGACTGGGTCCAGGTTCAAAGCCAGGAAATTCCCATTGGGGGGGGGGTGTGCTGGGGAAAATGGTGAGGTTCAGAAACAGCCCCAGATGTGCACTAATGTAAAAAATAAAATAAATTCATGCATACGGGCTGACCCCTGCCCCAGCTGGACACCATCCACCCTCCCTTCACCTCCGGGGTGCTGCACAGACAAGCTCTGCAAGGGAAGGAAGACATGCACTTGCCAGAGAGGGAAGGTGAGGCTTGGCAGGTGAGCTCTGCTGCCCAGGAAGTCACATGATAGTACTGATAGTACTGAGCAGCAAGTTGGAGCTGCTGCAAGAGCTGCCAGTGTCCACCCCTCATACAGCCGTGTCCAGTACCAGCAGCTTGGTGGCTTAGCTGAGCATGTAGGGTTCAGTGGTGCCCTTCTCAGTGGTCAGCTAGGTTGCTGCCAATGGTACTGAGCAGTGGGTTGGGGCTGCTGCAAGAGCCATGGTGGTGGCTGCAGAGCTGGTTGTAGGCATGCCTGCAGATGTTAAGCCCTTGCACTGACACACTCAGCACCAACAACTTGGCTACCACCGTGAAGGGAAGCTCTTCTGGACCAAGCGTTGTGGTGGGTAAGAGGGTTCCAGGAAGTCAGGGGCCTTGGAAGTAAGTCAGGGGGCCAGGTCCCCAGAGGCCCCTTCACAGCTACTGGCAGTGTTCTCTCTAAACTGAGTTAGTGTGAACTAGCTGACAGTTTCTTAGCCTCCAGCTCACACATCTTAGCTCAGGAAAAATGGCCCCAGAACAAACTAATTTATTCACAGTAGCTCACAACTTTAATGCCAGTAGCTCACAAAGTAGAATTTTTGCTCACAAGACTTCACTGCTTAGAGGGAGTACTGGCTACAGGCCTGATTGGGTCTCTGCTAATGCCTGTAGGATGCCCTCCCCTCCTTTGGTTCCCATGCCATAAGCTTAAATCAGTTGTAAAACAAAGACTATGCTGCAGAACTGGGAGGTTATTTTTTCAGTGTAAAAACAGTATTTAGAAATGCTTACCAGTTTCTCTGAAACTGGACAGATTTTTAACATCTACACAGCAAAGATCCTAATTTTTGTATGATTTCCCCAGAGTGAAAGCAATATTCAGGCTCCCTAGTTTAGCATCAGTCATTTGATTTATCTATTGAGAATTCAGTGTGAGATCTTCCATATCCTAATGCCTATGAATTACCAATTCATTTATACTACAGCCTCCTACAGTGAGTTACTGCTCTAACAGAAGCAGAGGACTTAAAAGCTGGAAATCTGATGCAGGATTGAAAAAAGCTGAAACAAGGCATAAACATTAACATGACATGTCGAATGATGCAGAAATTATGTTTCAGGAGCATACTTAACAGCACCAGAAAATACACACAATACACAATAGTGTATTTCATAGTCCTTATACCTTTGCCAAAGAATCTTTCTGAAATATTTATTACAATATAGTCCTATTGCCTGTGTAAAGAAATAATTTAGTTTGGTATTGTTTGTTAAAACCAAGAGAGTGTGTGCATTCCTAATATCATAAGCCAAGTCAGTCTATATAGTAGGGGCTACAACACAGAATCCACATGAACAAGCAGTTGTTGATTTTGCCCATTTCCAGAGTTGCACCTGCAGAAGACATTGCTCAAATTAAAGCAGACAAGCATTTCTAAACCCTAATTTGTCTCATTATTTATAAACTGAAATGTTGCTTAGATTCTAAACCACAATTAGTGCAAACTACAGTTGGTTGTGTTTGAATTAAGCCAGAAAGACACAAGACTGACCATCTTCCTCTGGGGCTGTTCTTTACATGTCAAGCTTCCTATGTAGTTCTCCATCACATTCAAAATTTATAGTGGCTGCTCCTCTTGGAATACTGTAAGAAGTTAATGGAAGACTTGAAGCTTACATTTTCAAAGGAACAATAAAAATGATTATAAATTATTAATTAAATTATGGGACTAGTCTGTAAGGGGGGATGATGAAAAAGGGAAGACAAAAGTGTATAATGTTCTAAAGGAAAACCCATAAACATTCCAAATTCAGACTTAATCAAATGAGAACTGTCAATATCATTTTATAGTTGTGAAAATGAATACAAATACAAATTATTGATACATTTTATGGAGTGATAATATTATGATATTATATGTGAAGAACTTTTTACATTGTGTATGTGAGGTGCCATCAAGTTGCAGCCAACTTATGTTGACCCCTTATTTTCAAGGCAAGCAAGAAGCAGAGGTGGGTTTGCCATTGCCTTCCTCTGCAAAGTCTTTGGTGGTCTCTCTTCCAAGTACTGAACGTGCTTAGCGTCCAAGATTTGATGAGATTGGGCTATACCATGCTGCCTTCCCTCCCATTCTCCCATTACTGTACTACTATGTGAAGCTGTGATACTGCATGAAACCAGGCCTCAGATTCAGTGGGAGCTCACAAGAGCACAGCTCCTGCACCTTTCTGAGAGTTCCACTTCCTCCTTCTGAGAGTTCCACCTCCTCGTCCATCGAATAGTATGTGCAGCTGCATAACAATCCCTGGAAGAGCTCCACCACCTATTTTTCTACAAAATGACCGCTGTATGGAACGTATCTTAGTCATTGCTATCTCTAGGATGCAGCTAAAAGATGCTAAACAAAATATGGTAGTGAACCTGCAACTGCTCACTGCTACCTCACTGAACCAGTCTTAAATCTTTTTTCAACAACTATGCAAATATATAAACTAACCTATTCATTGTCGAATCATTAAATTTGCCAATAGATTATTAAAGGCTATAAAAAGCTTTTATTATATTATTAAAAGCTATATTTGTTAGGGGAAATATTGGGGGGATGTTGTGTAAGGAGAAAGGTTGTCTAGTGGAAGGCTGTTGGCAGGTATTACAATTTGAAAGGTTTCTCCTCAGGAAGTCTGTTATAGTATATAACAAAGCTAGTCACCGATTAGTTTCTATGGCAACAGCAGCATGACTCAGACAAAGATTCAAGAGAGAGATAAAGGGCTCTTCACAGTTAGCAAAAGAGAATACATAAACACACGCCCTCCACGCTTTTCCTACCTTAAGCTTTGGAACCATCTTTTCCCCCCTTTTAATTAAACATGTCATGGTTTTCACATTTGAGCTAGGGATTTAGACTTGTACACATTTTTACTAAATTTCTCATATTTTCTGGTCTGTAAAAAAGAATTCCATGTAGGTCACAAGTGCCAGATTTTTTCAATTAAAACCTATAAAAATATTGCCATAAAACAGAGTAAGGTCTATGTTAATAATTTCTAAAGATGTCTTGAAATAAAGTAAGGGTATTTTATTTAATATTCACCATATAACAGTTATCTTAGTATATATCACATGGTGTATATTCTTACTCTATTTTAAGACATCTTTTAAAACTATTAACATGTCTTGTCTATTGAGTATACAGAGTAGTTTAGGACTTATGTTGAAATTTAGAATTTAATATTATGATATCACCATTTAAGAGATCATTTGATGTTTGGTAAAGTATCAATTCTAATCTACTGCAATCATGGATCGTTTTCTTATATATTGTTCATGGATCATTGCAACATGTCTAAAATATCTTTTTCTTTATTTTTCTCTATTCCTTTGATGTAATTATGGATCTTCAGTTTTAAAAGTTTCTATCTGATTTTCTCTTTATATTTATAAAAAAAATAAAAAAAATATTGCCTGAAGGCTGACATGTATCTGTGTACTGGAAGTCATTAAAAAAATTTACTTCAAAACAGAAAATAACATATTGCGTTGGTCTACAAACATCCTTTTCTCCATCAGTAGCTATAAAACAGAATATTTAATTCTAGTATTACCCCACTACCTCGAAACATTTGTACCAGTGACAACATTAAATGAAAGAACAGTAGGAAAGTGAACAGGAAGAAGGAATCGAATAAGGGGAAACATGCCTCAGATTCAGTGGGAGCTCACAGGAGCACAGCTCCTGAACCTTTCTGAGAGTTCCTCCTCCTCCTTCTGAGAGTTCCACCTCCTTGTCCATTGAATAGTATTGCAGCTGGATAACAATTCTGGGAAGAAGGAATCGAATAAGGGAAAACATGCCTCAGATTCAGTGGGAGCTCACAGGAGCACAGCTCCTGAACCTTTCTGAGAGTTCCGCCTCCTTGTCCATTGAATAGTATTGCAGCTGCATAACAATTCCTGAATGAGCTCCACCACCTATTTTTCTACAAAACAAACCCTGAGGAGAAAGATACCACAGGCAAGAGGTAGAGGACAGAACATCTTAAAGACCCATGGGGACCCATGGCTGTAGTGCTAGTAGGATGCTCCCTTGTGAGCTGCAGGTGGAATGGCCGGAGCTGTGCAGCACCTTGCAGCTAGGCTAGCATGGGCCGAGAGAGAAAAGCAAAGCAGCCACCCACGGGGGGGGGGGGGTGGATTCTGTGGAGGGTGGCCCATTGGGGCTGGGACCATCACATGGGGGGTGGTATGGGCCCACCTACACAGCATCTTGGCAAGGATTGTTGAGACTGTGCCAAGGGATCCCTGCCCTGCAGGACACCAGCCAGGGTGGAGAAAGTGCTGGGGGCCAGCAACCACCTTGCCACATACTATGGCTCATGCCAGTGGACTAGCAGAGGAAATCCAGTGCCACCACACTCCAGATTGAAGCCTGTTATTGAGCTGCTGCTTGTGCAGCCCTTCCCTTGCACCCCACCAGGAATGTATGTGAGCCCCCCTGCCTGCCTCAGTGGCTTTTGGCTTCTTTAGGAACAGCTCTCTCCCCCCATTCATCCCTCTCCACATGGATGTGTTGGTCTGTGTAGATAGGGAAAAAGAAGAGGGGAAGAGAAAGAGGGAAGAGTTGGCTGGGGGAGGGGAGAAAAAGTGAAATATGGGGGTATTAGCTTGGAGAGAGAAAGAAGCAGGGATTGACTGGAGGAGACAAAGAGAAATATGGGGTAATTGGCTTGGGGTGGTAGAAAGAAGGGGGATTGGCTTGGGGAAACCCAGAGAAAAAGAGAAATGAAAGACTGAATTTGGGGAGAGAGAAAGAAGGGAGATTGGCTGGGGAAGAGAAGGGAAAATATGGGGGTATTGGCTGTGGGATAGAGCAGTAAGGGGGATTGGTTTGGAGGAGAGAAAGAGAAAGGAGGAGATGGCTGGAGAGAGAAAAAGGGAAATATGGGAGTATTAATTTGGGGGGGGAGAAGGGGTATTGGCTAGGGAGAGGCAGAGAGAAAGAAAAAGTAGGAGAGATTGGCTTGGAGAAGGGAGAAAAAAGGGGGACTGGCTTGGGAAAGAGAGAATACAAAGTAGGAGAAATTGGGGGGAGACAGGAAACATAAGACGGGGTATTGGCTTGGCAGTGGGGGAGAAGAGAGAGAAAGGGAAATTGCCTTTGGGGAGGAACGAGAAAGAGAAAAAAGAGAGTATTGGGTTGGGAAGAGAAAGAAAGGGGCAGAAGGGGGAAGTCAGAAAGAAGTAAAGGTGGGAGAATGCCTCCTTGCAAGTTTCTTGCAGGTCTCCACTTGTGTTTTCTAATATAGGTCAGACTTTTATTCTATTTATTACTGTGAACAAATATAATTTTTACTCTATCATGGATACAAGGATGGAAATTAAATTTATGGTGTACTGCTTTTAAAATATGCCCATCCTACTTGCTTTGAATAGGACTTTGTGCTGTGATAGATTCAAGCTCACTGACTACAGATGCAACATCTGTAGCAACTCACAGCCACTCAAGGTCCTGCACAACTGGAGTTACATCTGGAGTTAATTATAGTTCTGGTACTTTTAGTGATCTTTCTTGAAAGGTGATATTTATGTCCAGCCAAAATCTATTTTTGAAAAACTGCCAGTGTCTTTGTTCCCCTTTTTCTAAGAAAAAACCAGCCTATTTCAAGAATTACAAAATAAATACAGAAGAGGCTTTTTACTAACTTTGGTTAAATTAATCCTTCTTGGTGTTTCATTTACCATACTATAAGTTTCAAAGGAATAACTGAATGTCCTATCACTAAGCTTGGCGCAATAAATGCTTACTATGATGTACATTTCATAAATGGAAAACTGCTTGAAAGCTAAAATAGAACTTTGAGGAATGAAGCCAAAGCAAATGGGTCATCAAAGTGAATATCCTCATTAGTTTGAAAACCATGCTTGATAGAATATAATCATATTTTCCCCCTCACAGTCTTCAGCAGCAGCTGTTGGAATAAGATTTGTCCCTTACAATTTTGGCTTTTGTTTCTGGAATACTTTGGATATGTCAATGATGACAACAACTATATATCAAATAGGTTAGATGTTGTTAAGAAACTACAGAAAACTCCTGTAGAAACAAAAACAGAAGGGGGGAAAACTCAATTACAACAAATCAAAACTCAAGAAAACAAATCAAATTGCCCAAAGGGTTAAATAATCAAACCAAAATATATCAAAATAAAACAAATTTAAAATAAGTTTTAATCATTCACTAATTATAATAAAAATATGACAGCACACCACACAAACCATAAAAAATTGCTCTGCTATACATAAATCCATTTACCAATATGGCCAATGAATTAATTAGTATTTTTGGACCATAAGACGCACTTTCCCCCCCAAAAAAAGTGGGGGGGAAGTGTGTGCGTCTTATGGTCCGAAGGTACGTACCTTCGGGGGGCAAGGGGGCGATCCGCTGCCTCTTCCTCCAATCCGGCACGTCCCCGGCGCCTGCTTGCCTGGCTCCATCTTCTTCAGGCAAGCGTGGGATCGCTCCACGTGGCCCCAGCACTTTGCAAGCACCGGCCGCGGAGGGGGCAGCATGCTTCCTACTTCCCTGTGTTCCTGCCTTCAGCTATGATGTTTAAAGCAAGCGCTGGGGTCGGAGGGGGGAGGGAGCGACCTCAGCGCTTGCTTTAAACATCACAGCTGAAGGCAGGAACACAGGGAAGCAGGAAGCACGCTGCCCTCTCCACGGCCGGCGCTCTCAAAGTGCTGCGTTTGCGGAGGGGGCGGGTGCTTCCTACTTGCCTGTGTTCCTGCCTTCAGCTGTGATGTTTAAAGCAAGCGCTGGGGTCGGAGGGGGGAGGGAGCGACCTCAGCGCTTGCTTTAAACATCACAGCTGAAGGCAGGAACACAGGGAAGCAGGAAGCACGCTGCCCTCTCCACGGCCGGCGCTCTCAAAGTGCTGCGTTTGCGGAGGGGGCGGGTGCTTCCTACTTGCCTGTGTTCCTGCCTTCAGCTGTGATGTTTAAAGCAAGCACTGAGGTCGCTCCCTCCCCCCTCCGACCCCAGCGCTTGCTTTAAACATCACAGCTGAAGGCAGGAACACAGGGAAGTAGGAAGCATGCTGCCCCCTCCGCGGCCGGTGCTTGCAAAGCGCTGGGGCCACGTGGAGCGATCCCACGCTTGCCTGAAGAAGATGGAGCCAGGCAAGCAGGCGCCGGGGAAGCGCCGGATTGGAGGAAAAAGCATCAGATTGCCCCCCAGGAGGAAGGTGCGTCTTATCCTCCGGTGCATCTAATCGTTCGAAAAATACGGTAATTCAGAGTCATCACCAAGTGACATATATTCAGTTGGCCAAAGAATATGGCAAGATGATAACTTATATTGCTAATAATAAAGAACTGGTATGTGCACTCTGTACAGCATTTGCTAACAGTGCATGAACCTTCCTCAATACCTAAATTAGCTAATGTAACCCTTAAAAATAGGTGAAGTATGTCCCTGTGAGCTTGCCCTAATAATCTGGATGATACATTGTGAACTGGCTTCAGATCCAAGTTGTCTTCAAGGGCAGCCCACTGTCAGGATGAAAACTCCAAATACTGTAACGACCTCACCCCATCCTCCAGCCAAGACTCCCTGGTATACATAGACCAAGGTCCTGTGTTATTCCTTTATTGAATCCTTTTAAAGCTAATTTCCCCTTCTTTTGCCTTTTTACCTACTGCCTTTTCTCATTTGTGCAGTAAGTATCATCAAGCTAAAAGCTTCTGATGAATATAACAGCCAACAGATAATCATTATATCATCATCAGATTATTCCCCACCCCACCTCCCAAATTAGAAAGCAGGAAATCTGGAGTAAACCTGTAAAATGAAGCTGTTCTGCCAGGCCTTTGGTTGAGGCAGTGGATGTTCAACCATTCTGGCTTCCCCTGTCCATGCCCCCTCTCCCAGTGCCCTGCTGCTCTGGATATTATTTGAGCATTTAACTTTCTTGGGGTTCCTGCTATTTCTGCCTAACATGGGGCATGGGTTTTTGTTATCTTCTGTTGCTGTCACTTTTTTTGCATTGCTGCTATTTGTTTTACTATTTTGTTTGATGGTTTTATGGTGTAAGCTGCCCTGAGCCAACTTTCAGGGTAGGGTGGGGTATAAATTTAAAAAAAAAACAACAATAAACATTGTTCCCATAGTAAATGCCTTTTCCTGCTGGTTAGGAAGATAACACAAATTATTGTGAACCACTGGGACAGAGAAGGAAGGACTGTGCTTGTGAAAACCTCAATCTGAATCCAGACAAGATGTAGATCATGTTGGTCAGAAAAGCTGGGACTTTGCAGGGATCAGATCTACTTTTGGTTAACAGGGTGGAATTGGAATTTGTACAGAAGAGCTATGGAGGGTGTTTGGACCCAGCCTCGTTGTTTGAAAAACAGAGTGCCTTCTATCGGCTGCATCTTGTTCACCAACTCTTCTTTTTCTTGGAGTCAGTCAACCTGGTCATGTTCATATGTTTGTTTGCAATTTCACAGCAGGGTTACTGTAATGAACTTGACAATGGGCTGCCCTTGAAGACAACTTGGATCTGAAGCCAGTTTACAATGTAGCAACCAGATTATTAGGGCAAGCTCACAGGGACATACTTCACCTATTTTTATTTATTTATTTTTCGTATTTGTATCCCGCCCTCCCTGCTGAAGAAGGATCAGGGCGGCTAACAACACTAAATATCAACAATAGGACAATAAAACCATAGAACAATAAAAACAATTACAATAATATCAGCTAAAATTAAACAATTTGCAATTTAAAATTATTAATAAAATTTTAAAACAGTTTTGGTGCTAAGTTCCATGCCATGATGTTGAGCAGCTATGTACTTTGGTTGAAGGCCATTCGAAATAATGTTTTGCAGGCCTTGCGGAATTGAGCAAGATCCCGCAAGGCTCTAACCTCATCTGGGAGTTGGTTCCACCAGTGGGGGGTCGCAATAGAGAAGGCTCGTTCTCTGGTAGCCTTCAATCTCACCTCCCTCGGCCCGGGGATTTCTAATAGGTTTTGTGATCTAGATCTAAGTACCCCCTGGGAAATATATGGGGAGAGACAGTCCCTAAGGTAGATAGTTCCTCGGCCATATAGGGCTTTAAAGGTAATAACCAGCACCTTGTAGCAAATCCGGAACACTATTGGCAGCCAGTGCAGTCTCCGCAGCCCCGACTGTACATGGTCCCGGATAGAGAGACCCAATAGCAGCCTGGCTGCAGCATTCTGCACCAGCTGCAGCTTCTGGATTCGGGACATAGGCAGCCCCATGTAGAGGGCATTACAGTAGTCTAGTCTCGAGGTGACCGTTGCATGAATCACTGTTGCTAAGTCGTTGTGCTCTAGGAAGGGTACCAGCTGTCGAGCCCGCCTAAGATGGAAAATGGCAGATCTTGCAGTGGCTGCTATCTGGACCTCCATAGCTAACGTAGGCTCCAGTAGTATCCCCAAGCTCTTGACTTTAGGCGTCGATATCAGTGGCGCCCCATCAAAGGCTGGTAGAGGGATTTCCCTTCCCAGGCCACCGCAACTCAGACAGAGGACTTCTGTCTTCACTGGATTCAGCTTCAGACGACTCAGCCTGAGCCACTCCACCACGGCTTGTAGCACTGGGGCCAATTTTTCTGGGGGGGAGGCAGGCCATCCATCCATCAGAAGATAAAGCTGGGTGTCATCTGCGTACTGATGGCAAACCAGCCCAAAACTCCTGACAATCTGGGCAAGGGGGCGCATATAGATATTGAACAGCATTGGGGAAAGCACCACCCCCTGAGGCACCCTACAATTAAGCAGTTATCTCTGGGACGATCATCCCCCAATTGCCACCCTTTGTCCCCAATCGCAGAGAAAGGGGGAAAGCCACTGTAAGGCCAACCTCTGAATCCCCGCATTGGCAAGGCAGTGAACCAGCAACTGATGGTCGACCATGTCGAACGCCGCTGACAGGTCCAACAGCAACAGTACTGCCGTCCACCTCGATCCAGTTGTCACTGGAGATCATCTACTAAGGCGACCAGCACCGTCTCCATCCCATGGCCTGGGCGAAAGCCGGATTGGTGTGGGTCTAGGACGGAAGCATCCTCCAGAAAGCTCTACAACTGTAGCGCTACGCCCATGTTGTTGGGCGTATAGTTGCAAGGATTCTGTCAACTTCCTCCAAGCTGACTGTTGTAAAGCTGTCTAAAGCCGATCCTGAAAATAGGGATGGAGCCTTGAGTTCACTTACTGTTTTGATTGTGGCAGGCAGGTCACGGCGGAGCAACGAGACTTTATCTGTGAAAAATGTTGCAAAAGCCTCACAACCTATTTCCAATTCCCTATGATTTGGTCTGCCTTGTGGCAGAGTTGTAAGAGTCCGAATAACACTAAATAATTGTGCCGAGCGTGAATTCGCGGATGCAATCTTGGTCGCAAAGTAAACTTTCTTTGTGGCCTTGACTGCAATCTCATAGGATCTCATATAATCTCTATAAGATGTTCTGGTTGCTTCGTCGTGAGTCCGCCGCCATTGCCTCTCTAGTTGTCTGAGCTTCCGTTTCATTGACCGCAAATCCACGTTGTACCACGGTGCCATCTTTGCACGGGGGCGCAGAGGGCGCCGAGGAGCGATCTCATCGATGGCCATGGTGAGCCGATTTTGCCATAACTCAACCATGTCATCGAGCGAGTCGCCAGGGGGCCAGGGATCCCGCAGTTCCTTCTGGAACCATATTGGGTCCATTAGGTTCCTTGGGCGAGCTAAAATACGCTCATCGCCTAAACAAGTTTGGGGTGGCACATCCATGCAGGCCTTCAGGACATAGTGGTCCGACCATGGCACTGCATCAGCAGTAATTCGGGCCACTGTAACCCCCAACACAAAGATCAAATCCAGCATGTGTCCAGCCTGATGTGTGGGTGTAGCTACAAATTGAGAGAGTCCTAGCGTAGCCATGGATGACACTAGGTCCGTTGCCCAATTGGAGTTCGCGTCATCGGCATGGACGTTGAAATCACCCAGGATTAGAAGCCTTGGGTGTTCCAATGCCCAGCCTGTTGCAGCCTCCATCAGGGAAGGTAAGGCACTGGCTGGTGCATTTGGCGATCGGTACACCAACCATATCGCCAAACCTCTCCCACATCCCACTTCAGACCTGCACATTCAATGCCATTGATCTCTGGCGTCGGTAGAGCCCGGAAGGAGTAAGCCTCCCGTATGAATAGTGCCACTCCTCCCCCCCGCCCATTGGTCCGTGACTGGTGAAAGACTGAGTATCCCGGGGGGGGGGGATACCTGGGAGAGGGCTACCATCTCCCCATTGCGTACCCAGGTCTCAGTCACGCATGCCAGGTCCATATCCTGTTCACACAGGAAGTCCCAAAGGATCGAGGTCTTATTATTTATAGACCTTGCATTACATAACACCAGTGTCGGAGGTGGGTAGTTCAACCTGTCCCCACCCCCTGTCACCATTGGGATGGGACACAGACTGGAAGGGGTTCGAGCACCCACACGTCTTGCCGCCTTTCATTACATTTCTGTCTGTTCCCACCATCATCTTCCCCTCTCCAGGAGAACTGGCATCCCCAGACCGGTCATCCCTCCACTGGTCTCCATAATCACCTCCAACCAATGTCAGATGGCCTGTAGTAATCCTATTCTAGTTCTGTCTCTGCCACCACTGCCCTTGCTAACTAAGAGCCCCCCCCCCATCACTTTATCAACCCTGCCAATTTAACCTCCCCTAAATGGCTGATTAATTCTAAAACCCTTAATCTAGTCCATTAATCAATTAGCTAGTAATTATCCCTTAAGCTAGTTAAGTTCTAAACCCCTTTACTTCCTATTTGTACTCCTAACTCAATCAGCCAATAAATCAATTTCCTAATAGCTAATTAATTCAATGTTAATAAATTATAACCAGATTTGATTCCCCCAGATTAATTCATCCCCCAATTTTATTCATCCCACATCAATCAACCACTAATAAATTAGGTTCCGTTAAATTTAGCAGCTAAACCATAAAATAGATAATAAATAGCTCGTCACCAGCAGTAAGGCACTAGTGTTGAATAGTAATAGGAATAAAATGCTTATAATTAAAGTGCTACAGTATATTTCGCGTACAGTCTAAATATAAACCCTTCTTCAAAAACTGGGCCAGGTCCACTCTACCAATCAGCAGCCCCAGCAAGCACGAAGTGGAGAGAGATCCCCTCCGTGCTCCCCCAGGCGCTGAGCACACACCGCAGCTCCAAATCAGGCCCAGCCCAAGCTAACTTAGGTATTGAGGAAGGTTCATCCAGTGTTAGCAAATGCAGTACAGAGTGCTCATACCAGTTCTTTAGTATTAGCAATATAAAAAAGTATAAAAATATATTAAAAAGAAAAAAGAAACTAACTAGTTTTCTGCTGGAGTGATTAGGCTTATTCAGTAACATCATTAATGGCTTCAGTCTGCAGAGTGATGCTATCTTACCTCTATCTGATTATAGGGACAAATGCAACAGACAATTAAGTGTGTTTAATTCTCACTGAAATTAGTGGGCTTGAAGAATGATTAATTGTACACTAGAACATGTCCCAGTGTCGGGGGTTTGTGTGTTCCTGATTGTTCTTTTTTCACAGCAGTACAAATATCTTGATGCTTGGATACAATCTAGCATACAATCAAGAATTCTTAAAGCTCTCTAATTTCAGTGAGATTTAAGCATCCTTTTGCACAAATCCTCTTCAATACCTTTGCTAAGTCAATTACAGTATTGCTGTGGTCTTAATTCACAGCTGCAGTGAAAAATACCTATACCTAACAAAATCAGTAGTTTTGATTTCTAAAAACCATACAGGCAAGAAATACAGATTAATACTAGTAGTGATTTGAAGTTTCACCTAATGACTTTCTATAGCTAAATTAGTTGGCAAGTTTAAAAAAAAAGATGAAAGCAGTGCTACCGGTTGAAACAAAATTGTAATTTATTTAGCTATTTATACTCCATTTTTCTCTTCAGTAGGGACTCAAATAGGGTTGCCAGTTCTGGGTTGGGAAATATCTGGAGATTTTGGGGGTGGAACCTGGGAAGGATGGGGTTTAGGGAAGGGAGGGATCTCAACAGTTTATAATGCCATACAGCAAAGGTGGCCAAACTTGCTTAACATAAGAGCACATAGAATAAATGTCAGATGTTTGAGAGCTACAAGACATGAATGTGGCCAGACTTATTCTGGCCTGCCAGCTCCTGAGATGCTGACCACGCCCCTGTCCAATTCACGGGGATAGAGGGAAACAGACAGAGAGACGGGGGGAGAGAGAGAGCATCAGACAATAATACAACAGTCTTGAGCTGCTGGTTCAACATCTTATTTATTTCAATATTTAACTGATCTTTGATGGTAATAAACTGAACTATTAGATACCTAGAACTGTTTGTTTCCTGATTTTTTTTTCTTAAAAGTGATATATTTTGGTAAGCATTCTCTAGCTCCCTCAATTGGAAATGTGGGGGGGGAGGGGGAGGGAGGCAGGCTTGGCTTTGAGAAGTGTTTAAAGAGACAAATGCCAGTTGATGAGAGCTGCATATTATGTGTAAAAGAGCCACATTTGGCTCCCGAGCCACAATTTGACCACTCCTTCCGTGTCAACCCTCCAAAGCAGCCAATTTCTGCAGGGAAGCTGATCTTGGTCATCTGGAGATCAATTATAATAGTGGGAGATTACCAGGTACCACCTGAGATTGGCAACCCTAAGGCCTAAAGAGGTTAATTTATACATTTGATTTCTAACCTGCCCTTCCCTGCACAGCATAATAAATAGTTTATCTATCATAATAAATAGTTTAAAACATAACTTTTGTTGAGTGTGTGAGCCCAGGTGTCATATCAAACTTTCAGTGGCAAAATTCATAGGTGCACTAATCTAGTACAAGAGAAATAATAATGAGTACGATCTTTTAAAGTAATTTTTTATTCTAACCTCTACTTAAGGCAATAGCCATATAAGCAGTACTAGATAGAACATAACTTTACAATATTAAAATAATAATTCCATCTACAACAGTGTTCAATAAAATCAGATCAAAGCATTGAAGGTGGTTACCATCGAGGTAGGTGAGTGGGAACAGAACCACAAGAGCAAGGACAGTGCTCTTTATTGCTGCTCTCCCTGCCAGGACTGGCCCTAGACTATCTGGTGCCCTGGGCAAGACTAACTTTTGGCACATTCCCCGCCACTGGCTGTGATAACTGATTTTTAGAAACTGAAGTCATACTGCAGTTAATTTGGAGATTCAGTGACCTCAGATCTGCAGAATTCTTTCTAGGATAAATTCTTTCCCTAGTTGTGCTTCATGAATGCAAAAAGTGCTCCCTCAAATGTTATGCAGAGCTATGAAGTTAGAACAACTAGAGGCCCCACCCACAGCAACCTGCAAGGGGGAAGGTGATCAATGACCATGATACAGGGTCCCCTGATGACAACTTCTCAACTGGTGACCTCCATTCAGCCCCCCCAGGAGTAACCGGGGTGCACACAAATACAAAACGTTCCCACTGACATTCATGCAGCTGCATCTCGACCCCTTTCTTGGGGGGGAGGGACCAACTCTGGACCTCAACCCCCCTGTAGAGACAAAAGGCCAACATCCAATCTCCAAGTTTGGGGCTGCCAACCCTCCCGCCACTACCAAGAGAACCCTTAATATCAGAAGGGGGGGAAGGGCTACAGCTGAAATGGGAGGAGCTACAGGGCTACCGCCAATGGCCTCCATGAGGGGAAGAGGAGGTCCCCAGACTTGTAAGAGTTCAAGAGTTCAGTGTCCCAGGGAGCTGCCACAGCACACTGCCAGCAAGACTGCTTACTATGTCACCTGGGTGGCAGTCAAATTGGCACCCCTGGGAGGCCAGCGCCCTAGGCAAATGCCTAATTTGCCTATTGGCAGGGATGGCCCTGAATCCAAGTGGTGTTTTTGGAATGGATACCACTTCTTTAACAAGTTTGAGAACCAGCTTGTGTGAAACTGAGTCCTTAGATCAAGAAGGGGGTGGAGCCATGACAGGTTTAGGCAACCTGGCCTTTTTTGAAGTCAGCTCTGAGATGCTATGCTCCAGAGGTGTTGGAGCAGATGTTAAGGCCCTGGTCACAGCAGAGATCAATTTTGAATCGGATCTGTATCTTAGGGGAGATATACATGGTTGGAACTGATTGTTTTTCTGGAGCTATGCTGGATAGTTTTTTTTTTCATAGGGCCACTTTCAAGGTTGGTGCTGTAGCACACCTTGCTTTTGGCATGAAATGCCTGTGTACTGAACATCTGGAAGTGTCATGCTCTTCTCCACAGCCAAACCAACAACCTGGGGTCACAGTTCGTATTACAGGCAATACAAAAAACAAACACTGTGATATACTGGCTAACACAACATTTAGTAAAACCATTAGGGTTTGTAGAATCTTTCGGGCTCAAGTGCCATGTTCTACTGGAGAAAGTTTTCCTTCCAGTAGAAGTTTCCTTCCAGTAGAAGTTCTCCAGTAGAACACGGCACTTGAGCCCGAAAGATTCTACAAACCCTAATGATGTTACCAGCCGTGAAAACCTGAAATCTTTGATTTAGTAAAACCTTTTTAAGAGTCATATAATCTTTTGGATGTCTGACCTGGAGAAAATATAGGGGAGGTGAAAGTAACTGCTCCAGAGCTTTTGCAAATCAACATTTGTAGATTTAAAAGAAACTTTTAAAAACTAACTGAAATATCATGTAATTTTCATGTGCAATTTGGAAGTAATCTGCTCATTGCAATGCAAAGATGGTTGCTGTTAAAGCATAAAGACATTTTAATAGTTTCAGTGCATTTCTGAAGACAGATGGGAAGGATCATAGCACTGCTATCAGATTGTTTTATTAATATTAAGGATGGCTTAGGAAAGGTTTCAGACTTTAATATTGTACATATTTCTGGTGTCCAGGACAAGTCTACTATTCCTTTCATAAACATTCCAAGGAGACTGCATGCAATATATGTCTGTTGATCCTTGTAACCTTTTACACTTCAGTTCTCACAGGCTTACAGTTGCAGTTAGTTGAATTTCAACAGATTTTGGAATGCTTCCAGTTAAAAATGAGGTCTTAGAGACAGCAGTCTTAATGAGCAAATCTCACTTGTGCAGCATTATTTTAATAAGCTTCCACTCAATAGAAACTGATTTTACAGTAAGCAAAGCTATTTCTGAATTATTGCACATTCTCTTGTATACAGAAATATAACTTGCTAAGTGTGCTGTCATTTTTCTCTCCTGGTAAAAAAAGCATGGAATAATGTATTTGATATATGTGTGTGTAAACTACAAATTCATATTTTAAAATATAAAATAAAATCCTATTTCCAGACAGCCAGGCCATTGTATCCCAACCTGTCCAAAGGCTGATGGCAACTAACAAGTTTTAAATTCAACATATTGGATATTTCACTTAAATAATATAAAAATAAAACAAAAAGAGGCCATGAGTGGACCCAGAAGGAAGCACGAACCAATGCTGAGAGCAAGTAGAGGGAAACAAGCACATATTGATGCCTGCTGTCTTTTGTTTTTATAGGTACATGCTTTAGCTTACAGAAACATGTTTGTGTAGACAGTGCCTTTAAGCTGCAGTCATCTTATGCTGACCCCATAGGGATTTCAAGGTAAGTGATGAAGCAGAAGTGGTTTGTCATTGCTTCTGCAGTCTTCCTTGGTGGTCTCCCATCCAAGTACTGACCCTGCTTAGATTCTGAGATCTAATAATGTACCATTCCACATCCCACATAGGAATATATATCCTGCTATATCATAGACACTAACATAACACTGGTATTTTCCAAAAGTGGGCAGGCTTGTGGAGTTTCCTGTTGTTTAATTTCCCATCCTTGAACTTTGGGCAAATAATCAAGGAAGTGGCTTGAGGAAAAACCCAATGATCTGAATTGGCTGCAGCTACCAGCTTCCCTTTTCATTGCAAACATTTTCACTTTTACTAAATGTATTTTATTCCTTAGCTATTACCTTAAGCAACTCAAATAATAAATTGTAGGCATTTGTTATATTTTATGACCTCCATGCACATTTTGTCCATCCATTTTCTTTTGAATGCCATCTGAAATGGAGCAGAGGCACATTAGTTCTTTATAGACCATTAGACATTTATAAATCTCCATTGCTTGAAAACACCAGAAACAGCCTGTACGTGGGGGAAAAAATTAAAAGACACAGGGACAAGTGAAGATACCAAGAGACATTGCCAATGTACAATGTGCTTATGTTCAGCTGGCCACATGGTCAGTGCCTGCCTGTAGTAGAATTGCTCACTCTCTATAAAGAACATCTTGATAGATATGCAGCTGTGTTGCACTGGAATCTTTGCAAGAAGTATGGCTTGCCATCAGTCAGAAATTTATGGGAGCACAAAACAGACAAGATTGTGGAGAATGATGAAATAAAGAAGACTGCAGATTTATACCCCACCCTTCACTCTGAATCAGAGTGGCTTACAATCTCCTTTATCTTCTTCCCTCACAACAGACACCCTGTGAGGTGGTTGGGGCTGAGAAGGCTCTCCCAGAAGCTGCCCTTTCAAGGACAACTCTTGTGAGAGCTATGGCTGACCCAAGGCCATTCCAGCAGCTGTAAGCAGAGGAGTGGGGAATCAAACCCAGTTCTCCCAGATAAGAGTCCGCACACTTAACCACTATACCACCTGGCCCCGACCTGGTGGAATCAGCTCCCCACAGTGATCCAGGCCCTACCTGATTTATTAGCTTTCTGTAGGGCCTGTAAGACAGAGAGGCAAATGGACATCCTTATTTCATTGCTCATTCCATCTGTCCAGCCTCCCCTACAGTGACTTATTATCTCACCATCTGACTACTACATCTTGGGCTGATACTTGTGTTTTAATGTGAAAAATGTGCCACACCGCCTATGCTGTATTTTATCCTATTGCCTTTGTTTTTTGATATTGTTTCATATTGTTTTACTGCTGGGTTTTAATTGCCGTTTATTTATGTTGTAATCTGCCCTGAGCCCTCTTATGGGAAAGGGCAGAATATAAATCTACTAAAATAAAAATAAATGAATAAAATAAACAATACAGTGCACTATTTGGACTCCTTCTCTGGAGTTATCCATGATATGGCAATCAATTGATTTGGGTGTTATTAAGAAAAACAGAAGTCTTCCTATACCGTCATCCTTAACCAGTTCATGAAATTTTCCTGAAGAATAGCAGTATTTGTTTTTGTTGATAATTTGTTTGAGGCACTGGTGGTTTGGCATTAAAGCACAATGTCTTCAGGCTGTTATGTATATGAATGGTTGGGGTTATGCAAGGATCAGTCATCTGTTTGGGCTTTTGTATGCATGGAAATGATTTGGTCGAGGACTTCCGGTTTTGGTGACTCGGCATTAAGAGCGGCTCGGATTGGCGCGTCCAGAGCCGCTCCTAAATCAGGAAGTAGAGGGGTCTCCTCGGCATGGGAGACTCGATTCTGGGACCCAGGAGTGGTCCTGGAAGGCAGATGGCTTGAGCTGTGGGGTGGGGGTGACAGCAGCGGCTGCCCCCCGATCCCGGCTTGCCATAAGCCTCACTGTTCTGGTCGCCATTTGTACATGGCACAGGGGTTGACTGCCGGGCTTCTACTTTTCTTCTTTCTAACTAGCGACTCTGCATGAATTGAACAAGCTGCATCATCTTTATGAAGGTTGTAAGTGCTCTTTTCTTTCAAATATCGAATTTTGAGGTATAGCTTCTCTAAGCAGGGAAAGTGGAGAGTTGGGATTGAAGAGAAGATGAAGAAGAAGATATTGGATTTATATCCCGCCCTCCACTCCGAAGAGTCTCAGAGCGGCTCACAATCTCCTTTACCTTCCTCCCCCACAACAGACACCCTGTGAGGTGGGTGGGGCTGGAGAGGGCTCTCACAGAAGCTGCCCTTTCAAGGACAACCTCTGCCAGAGCTATGGCTGACCCAAGGCCATGCTAGCAGGTGCAAGTGGAGGAGTGGGGAATCAAATCCGGTTCTCCCAGATAATCCGGTTCTCCGCACACTTAACCACTACACCAAACTGGCTCTTGAAGAGGAACTTCGGCAGAGGCAAAGGTTGAGAAAGGGGGGGAGGAAACTCTCTCTCCTTCTCTTCCAAGGCTTCCAAAAGTTCCTGCCTAATTTGGTATGTTTATAACCCTTGCATGAGAAGTATGACGAACACCAGTTACTAATATAGAAAAGACCTGATGGCTGAATTGAACTGATTTGTTTTAAATTTCCTTCTGGAGAAAGACTTGGCTTTGGGAAAATTTCCTGTTAATATATATGGATAAGAAGGACAGCTGGCATAAGAAGCAATCTGAAGGTTGTGTTGAAGTGCTCTGAACTAATTTGTGTGAGCTTCAAACAGACATTTAAACCTTTGTGGGATGTATATCGGACTACAATATATAGTTAGATTATTGGCTGAAGGAGGAATACCTGTGCAAACCTTTGAAGTGGATTACAAACCTCTGATGGTAGATGTTATGGATATAACCTAGTAAGTCTGGTTCTATTTTCCATATGGTTTGAATATTTTTGGGTTTTTTATTTTTATATTCATTTTTCCCATTTTTTCCTTGTTTTTCATATCATATTTGGAATTTTTTCTTTTTTCTTTTCTGTTTCTGGGAGTATCTGGATTATTTTGCTCTGGTTTATTCTATTTTTTTCTTTTTTCTCTTGGTTAATTTTTAATTTTTGATTTCACCTGTAGATTACAAATGGAGCACCCAGCCCTGGATTACAATTTATGACCTGGAACAGTTGGATGAACATGCTAAGACTTGGATTTTGTTGAACTATTATTGTTAGAAGAGACATTATAGTGAACTGCTGTTGTTTCAATGAGTGGAATTGTTTTGGCTAGGTGGCTCTAAGGATGTTGTGTTAAAAAGATTTTGTTTATTATAAGTTTTATCATTGTTTTGGGTCTGGCTGATACTAGCTAGAAGGCTGTTCTCCTAAAATTATTGTATAACACTGGTATTGTTTGGCAGATACTAGTTTATCTAATATACACAGGAATATTGAATTCCAAAACAAATCTTCAAGAGGCAGTATAAGGTCCCTGTGGTTGTGAGTGTAAATATATTAATAAGGATGGAAAATAAAGCCATGATTGACTTTAAAGAAACAATTTTTAAAAAGGACAATCGAGAAGTTAAACCACCAATCCCGTCACCCAGTTCTGCATCTGGTTCAGGGAAATTTACAACCATGCAGGGAGATATGAAAGAGATGCAAAATACTCTACTAACTGCCATAGCACAGCTGACCGGTAAAGTAGATAATATAGGGGAGCAGATGGCAGAGATCAAACAAGAGCTTCTAGAGAACAGAAAGACAGCAGAGACCAACGAAGACTTAAAGGTATTAGATGCCCAGGTGACAGACAATACTCAAAAGGTGGAACAACCGGGAAAAGAACAGAATATACATGATACCAGACTCTTACAACTGGAAATAGATAGAGCTGCCTACATGCTGAGGTTTCAAAATGTACCAGAAGAGAAAAATGAAGATTTACAGAAAATACTAAGTGAGGCCCCGGCTGAAATTCTACAGGTGACTCCCCAAAGGATGGAAGAAGAGTTTGATCAAGTCGGGAGAGTACTATCAAGCTTTACGAGATGGAACAAACTACCTAGCGAAATTCGCTTGAAACTTACAAGAAAGAGGACCAGAGATGATATCTTGAAGCAAGCAAGAGATAAACAAATGATCATAGCAGGAAATACAGTGAAAATCTTGAGAGAGGTACCATGGCCAGTGAGACAAAAGAGGAGAGAATACCAAACTTTGACAAGCTTTCTGATGGAAAGAGAAATACCCTATACATGGCTAATGCCGGAAGGCCTCCTTTTTACTTATGAAGAGAACAGGTATAGGATAAATTCAATTTTCAAAGCTCAGAATTTTCTGGACAGAGTGAAGGAAAAAGAGGGGAAGGAAAAGAAGGATGATGAAGAGGAAGAAGAAAGCTCTGGTGAAGAGGACCCAAATGAACCAAGAAAATACCCGACAAGACTGCAGACCAGAAAAGATTAAAAAGATAGTGATAAGAAAAATTCATAATGGCACCAATAATTTCTATTAACGTGAATGGACTTAATTCTCCTGTCCAAAGGAGGAAGACTTTTAGATACCTGACAAAATTGGAAATGAACATAATTTGCTTACAAGAAACCCATATTTTAGCTAAAGATCAACACCATCTGAAAAAAGAAAAACTTGGCAGTTTGTTTATAGCAATAGACATGAATAAAAAGAAAAGGGGAGTAGCAACTTATGTTAAGGATAAATTCAACCCACAACTACAGTATGCTTCGGAAGATGGAAGAATTCTTTTAGTGGAAGTCATGGTGGACAATAAAAAAATTCTACTGGCAAATATTTATGCTCCAAATGACCACCAAGAGAAATTTTTTCAAGATTTACATTTTGAGTTATTAAATCTAGAATATGAAGAACATTGCATAGTAGAAAAGTGCCAAGGAGACAGATGTGTCTCCAAAGGCTGAATCTCAATTTTGTAATCTGATCTAGAATGATTTTTAGTGGTCACTATTTCAATTTAAAGTTCTACTTCTCACAAATACACTTGATAAAGCAATGAGAAAAGCCCTAGTAGATTAAACCAAGGATCTCTGTAATTTTCTGTAAACTCTGAATAAAGAAGTTTTATTCTGATTCTGAAGCCCTGTTCAGGTTTTAATTCAAGTACAAATGAACAGATAGAGGACACAGATAGAGCATTCCTAGGGATGGGCATGAACCGAGCAATGAATCATAATTTGTGCATAAAATGGCTGATTCAAGGTTCGTCTGATCCTGCCACACCTGAACATGAAACAAACTGGCCTTTTTTTCTTGGCATGTCATTTTGTTTGTATTTGACTCATTTTTCCAGATAGCTTGGCACTGGCATGATTTCTTAGCCCCTGTGCTTCTAGTCAGTTTCCAGTGAAACTGACTAGAAACAGCAGCTTTGCTCTCCCTGGTGGCCTTCACTTCTGCTCAGTTTCCAGTGAAACTGACTAGACCAGGGGTGTCAAACATGTGGCCCGGAAGCCAAATCAGGTCCCCAGAGGGCTCCTATCAGGCCCCTGAGCAACTGGCTGTCATCTGATTTCTTCTCCCTCTCTCTTGTTTCCTTCTGCATCAAAGTTTGCTTTGCCAGGCTTGCTCAACTGAACAGGAGCTACAGAGCAATGCCTCTATTTTCTCAACTGGCTGAGGCTCCTCCCTTGGGGAGGAAGGGGGGATAGCTTGCTTTGCCAGACTCTCTCAATTGCACAACAGAGCTAATGAGCCAAGCCTCTCTTCCTTCTGCTGGCTGAGGCTCCTCCCCCTCCTGGTTCCCTGAGGAAGGAAAAAAAGAGCCAGAGCTTCCTTTGCCCACTTCCCTGGATGCCATGGGACTGCTACAAAGAAAACACCTTTAAGACCAATAAATGCTAATGTTTTAAGCAAGACTTATTTTAAATTTTTTAAAAATCTTTGTCTGTGTCCATTATAAAGTTTATATCTCAGCTACCTGGCATTACATTTTATGACACACAAGGTCAATTATACTTAAACCTTTTTGTTTAACCTCTTTCTTAATGATCTTGCTCCCTTTTTGTCAGATACTGACCATCATAGTCCAAAACTTGGTGCCAGACATGTTCCCCTACTGTTATATGCAGACTATACAGTCTTACTATCTTGTTCCAGAATTGGATTAAAGTGTTTGCTTCTTCACTGTAACACCTTCCTTAACAACAATAAGCTCCTACTGAACTATGACAAATCTAAAATTGTTGTTTTTTTCCAAATCTTGGAAACCAACTAAATGGTCAATAGGTGGCAAAGAGATAGAACAAGTGAAATACTACAAATACCTAGGAATTCATTTTCAGTATAACACTTTGGACTAATCATCGTAACTGTATCATTAAGTCAGTCAATGTTAGCGTTGCAGCTATCCAGCGTTTCTTTTACAGCAGAGGCAATCAGTTTATCCCAGCCGTGCTAAAAATCTTTAAGGCTAAAGTGATACCGCAGCTTTTATATGGGGTCCCAGTGTGGATCACAGCCTTGGATAATAACATTGAAGGTGTCCAATCAAAATTCCTACGGAAAATTCTGGGATTCCCAAAGTGCGTACCATATGCAGTTTTGTGTTTAGAAACAGGGACGAATCTTGTGGAAACACAAGCATGGTTAATGTCATTTAAATACTGGCTACGGCTACATTTCCACTCTGACTCAGAGAGCCTTTTATATCAACTGCTCTCAGAATCTAATTTGTCAAATTGGCTAGTATTTATTGAGAGGAAAATTAAATCTATGGACATTGATTTAGATTCACTTCTTAAGCTATCCTTAAAAGATGCTTTTTTGAAACTTAAGCTCAGAATTCTAGATATTGAAATGCAAACGTTATATAGCCTGGCCAACAAGTCTTGCTCCCCGTTGAATTTCAAACTTCCTCTCTCAGTAGGGAAATTAGCGTCGTATTTCTCCTCTCTACAAGCTCCACAGCAACGGCGTGCGTTTTCGTTAACGAGATGTAATGCATTACCATCTGCTATCCTATTTGGTAGATTTAACAGGATTGAGTACTCTAATAGACACGGTCTGTAATTCCAAGTGTATTGCAACTATTTCCCATGTATTATTGAACTGTCCTCTTTATGATGATATTCGTTGCATATACCAGAAAGATATCTTAGCAGATATGTTGGGCTGTGCTGATTCAGGCAAAGTCCACAAACTTTTAAATGACACTTGCGCTGAGGTAACTTTAATGGTGGCTAGATTTCTCCAACAGGCCATGGAAATACGACAGAGAATGGTTCTGGAATGAACACATTTTATTTGTTTTAATTATTTAATTTGGCTAAACTCGACTCATATATATTTTACTTATTTTATGTATATTAGCTCCCTATGTACTCTATAATCTAGGATTTTATATTATTTATATTGCTATTTTACTGCTAAATCTGTTTTATGCCAATAAAGGTTTGCTGTTTGCTGTTTGTTTGACACACAAGGTCCAGCCCAACAAAGTTTCATTTATGTCAGATCTAGTCCTCATAACAAATGAGTTTGACACCCCTGAACTAGATGCCGCAGCTCCACTCTCCCTGGCCCCTGCGCTTTTGCTCAGTTTCACTGGAAACTGAACAGAAGCTCAGGGATTGGGAGAACCTAGCTGTGGCATCTTTCTAGTCAGTTTCCAAGCTTCCTAGTCAGTTTCCAAGCTTCCCCAGCTTAACATACTCCAAAAGCAGTTTACTGGGGGCACTTGCTTTGGAGGGCTCTAGCTCAGCCCCGCAAAATCCAATTCACACCAAATTTGAAGAGCTGGTAAAGGAGAGTCCACAGAAGAGTTTGCCACAGGTTTGGTGTCTCTATACCTTCCAAAACTGAATGAACCAATGAACTATAAATTGTTCAGGAAATTGAAAAAACACAAAATGAACTGTACCACCAATTCAGGCAACCCAATGAACCACTAAATGAAATAAACCACCATTTTCATGTTCTGTGCCAATCCCTAAGCCATACAGTGAGTTTGTCACTCCATTGTCTTCAGTGGTCCCATTAAATCATGCTTCCATGCGGATCCTCAAATGGCTGCATACTTCCATATATACAACCCATTCCATTAAAAAAATTCATTGTATGGATCAGACATATGGGAATCTATAAACATTCTATTGCACGTGCACAAGTTCCATGCAAATGGCTGGACAGAGAGTCAGAGAATGCTAGTGGACAAGGCAAATCCCCTACCCTTCCACGTATTTTTAACCAAATAAATACCAGAACATAAGAACAGCCTTCTAGATCAGACTAATCATCCAATTAATCCCCCATATTGTTTGCTATAGTGATCAACCAGAAATCTCAAAAGGCTACAGCAAGGGGCACTACCTATATACCAGGGGTGGCCAACGGTAGCTCTCCAGATGTTTTTTGCCTACAACTCCCATCAGTCCCAGCCATTAGCCACGCTGGCTGGGGCTGATGGGAGATGTAGGCAAAAAACACCTGGAGAGCTACCGTTGGCCACCCCTGCTATATACTATCTGTAACTCCTGCATATTTATCTCCATAGAGATACTCTAGCCAGACAGTTTTATTGAGTGGGCCAAATCCAAATGATCCCTACTACAAGTGCTGCTGTACTGACTTCCTAGTCAGTACACACACACACACACACACACACACACACATGGATGCATGCTGCAGAATCAAGTTGTGAAACTTTTCCAAGACAGCATAACTTCAGGAAGTATTTGAATACTCTCCCACAAAATATTCCCTTACAACTAGATAAAGCACATGACCACACACACAGCTTAAAATAGTATTGTCCAAGAAAAAGCTTCACCTTACAAACAACCTAAAATAATATTTAATACCTAAAATAGTATTTAATTAAATGTGGATGTTTTAAAGAACATCTCCTTTAGCAAAGCTAAAGTACTCTTTAGATTGAGACACAAAGATTCGGACACAAAGCAACCTTCCATTTTTCATTGTAAAAAGAAACTGCAGATCAATAGAAATACTGAATCAGGGAGACTGAAAAGCTGAGTCTTTCACATTATTGGAAACCCATTGCTTAAATATCCCAAATATTCCTTTGATAACAAACAACCATTTGCTTTATTATTAATAAACATGTCTTTAGGAGCATAATTTTTGCACACACCTCTCACTTTTGTTTTGTTTCTATTCTCTCTGCTTCCTCTTATTTCCTTTTTTTGGTTACATATTATGACTCTCTATTGATGCACAGAATATGAATTGTGATAGGTATATAAAAGGGAAAAATAAGTTTAGCAAATATAAAACATGTAAAGTGATCCCTCTGCTGCCTACATTCACCATCATTTCTAAATTCAGCAATGCGTGGTATACAAATATAAAGAAGGACCACCTAAGATCCACATATCTGGCAAATATTACTGTGTACAAACTTAGATCAGCATTTACAGTTCTGTGGTTTCAGACCATGCCAACAGAACATCTCCTAGGGCAATATTCTAAAACACCTCAGGAACAGTGTATCTGTATATGCAAAACTTCTGTGGAGGACCTCTTCCATTATGCTATGGTTTGCCCACTGTATTCAGAACCTAGATGCAAGTTTCTGACTGAAACAACATATCAATTATATGTGGCTTCTGATAGCTAATATTTCTGTTGTCAGATATTGACTCTATGGTCTCTTATAACATAGCACTTTTTGCTTTGTCTGCTAGCAAAATCAGAGCAAAGGCAGTACCCAGGCAAACAGTAAAATGATGTTGTTAACTGGACAATTAGAGCCTGATTATGGAATCGGGGACACTGTATGCAACTAAGATGTGAATAATCTAAATTTGAATGTGTTAATTTTAGAGTCCTTGATTGCTTTTAACTTGTAAGTTGCTGTAATTATAATGGCCAGTGGCTTTATGCAATAAATTTTACTACTACTACTAAAAAATAAAAAACATATGAAGTGATCCCCTCAGCTGCCTACATTCCCCATTATTTCTAAATTCATCAATACATCAAAACAAAGGAGTTGGCAAAACCTAATGTACTCACATCCGTGTCAGGCCCCTTGTCTGCCCCAGGACATGAAAAGGTAACAAATTCATGGCACCTCTTGTGAACCACAAAGCAGCAAACTACAAAGAGAAAAGGAAAAAAATCAGTTAACTACTAATCTGTTAAAATACTAGTGTTAATTCACTTGCACGCACATATCTATTAAGAAATGGCTTAAAACTAATTTAGCCTGTGAATTAATTAGTGGATATTAAGATATACTCTCTGCCTGCTTACTGGGCACTGCCTAAAATGTCTGGCAGGGTTGATGGGCCTCCCATCAGGTGCTCTCCCACTGCCTGTGGATCTCCATAAGGGGATTTGGGATGAAGGGTTCAAGGGGATATGCTCAGCTTGGGGGCTGTCAGGACTTCCTCTCCCAGAACTATTTATTCAGCATGTTCTGGTAATACAAACCTAAAGACAAAGTGAGAATCTACAACATCTTGCAACATTATAGAAACTTTAGAGTCACAGAAGTGGATGACAACACATTCTGTTTTTGAAAATATAAACTTACAAGAGCAATACTATGGTCAGGAGTGATCACAGTTTGTTATTCTTCTGATTTTTAATTGTATCTGGGACCAATAAACATTATCAGGTGTATAAATGATGTTCACTTTCAATCTTAATTTAGAAAAAAGATTCTTCAACTATTAGGTTAGAGAAACACTGCAGTAGGCAGTTTCAAGCAAACGACTTCTTTAACTGTGATATTAATTCTGCATAAAGTTATCAACTTGCTCAAAATGCAAAAGTACCTTTCTATTTTAGTACTGCAAGAACACTATGCATACTGTGGTCATGCATCAGAACAGAAACAGTTTCTGGGTCACTGCTTATGTACACATCCTTTCCCCCTTTTTCCTTTAACCCCTTCTCCCAGTACTATTTATTCAGCATTTGCTAGTAATACAAACCTAAAGAAAAAGTGGGAATCCATAACATCTTGCAACATCATAGAAATTGTAAAGTCACAGAAGTGGATGACAACTGTATATTACAGAAATACAGCCATGATTTGAGACAATTTAAGGTGATACAGTACTGTGGGATAATATATTGTGTAAACAAGCCATAAATGAATATGAAGCTCTATGATAATAGAATGGTTAAAAATAGTCTTGTTCTTTAAGGATGGTTTACTGCATGACTAATCTCATTCCATTTTTAAAGATATTTTTGAATTTTGTGCGTGTGTGTATGTGTGCGCACACCTGGAAGCCATGGTGATCTCTGGTGACTGATCCCTACTGGAAGCCTGGAGGATATTCAGGGAGGTAAGCTGAATAAAGCCTGCCACCATCTCCCAAATTCTGGTATTCCAAGGAGGTCTCCCATCTAAGTATTTGCCAGAGTTGACCCTGCTTAGTTTCCAAGATCTGACAAAATCATGCTTGCCTAAGCTATCCAGGTCAGGGCTCATCCCAATTATATTGATAGTAGTTTCCAAGCTTCTTCTAAGCCTGCAGAGATTTAAAGGTACATGGTGGCTGTTGGGATGGGGCTTCCCACCAGCCAGCTGGCTGGCAGCAGGGAGGAGCCTGCTAGAACCCTATTTCAGCTATTTTTGATTATTTTAGAAAGCACTTTTTAAAAAATCAACTTTTCATGACCTCATCAACCACGCAGGAAAAATGCTTCAGTTGTATTGCTGTAAATGTAAAGGAAGAAATAATTGTACAACAAAGGTAATACACTACTATTGAAAGAAAAAGGAATGTTCCCTATGACAGTCCAAGTGCTCAGCTTCAAACATTTGTCCATTAAAAAAATAATAAATCCAGTAATACTCCTTCCACATTATATGGAAAAATGTAGTCAATGGCACATACTCTTTCAAAGGTACTAAAACTAATTATGAATGTTTTTTCTTCCCCAATCCCTTCAGTAACAGTACTTAACTATGAATTTTCAAATAAATTATTTAACTGCTTTCCCCCCTTTACGTTAGCTTTCATATTCAAAATGCCATTTGTTTTATGGAGTAGAGAGGCTAATAAAAGTTATGGTTCCACTATGAACCTGCTATGCTCAGTTGAAAACAAGGTTTGATATTAAGTAGATGGAGAAGTAGAAGGGTACATCCACATTTGGGCAGTACAAAAATAATAACCTTAACCTTATTTAAGTTTTATCTGGTATGTGACATCTTTGAACAAAATGGATATGTACACAGAGTATTCCATCAAATTTGTATGCTTCCATTCTGCCAAGAAGCTGAAGCCAAATTTGCGTTGTGAGTGACGACTGAGAAAGGCATGGCCGAAACCGGTCTCTATTTTCTTCTCCAGCACTTCTTACAAGAAATTGAAGATTGCATCTTAAAGCCAATTTTGGAATATAGTGGACTTTTGTGGACTGGAACTTTAAGAATATGTTTGTATGGGTTGTGTATATGTAGTGAGCATCTGGCCCCACCACACCTTGGCAAATAGAAGGGGAAGACATGGAAGTAGTGACAGACTTCACATTTCTGGGATCCAAGATCACTGCAGATAGTGACTGTAGCCATGAAATTAAAAGACGTTTACTCCTTGGGAGGACAGCTATGGCAAACCTGGGCAGTATAATAAAAAGTAGAGACATCACCCTGCCAACAAAAGTCCATATAGTCAAAGTGATGGTGTTCCCAGTAGTAATGTATGGCTGTGAGAGCTGGACCATAAGGAAGGCAGAGCGCAGAAGAATAGATGCTTTTGAGATGTGGTGCTGGAGAAGACTCTTGAGTGTCCCTTGGACTGCAAGAAGATCAAATCAGTCAGTCCTAAGGGAAATCAACCCAGACTGTTCACTGAAAGGTCAGATGCTGAAGCTGAAGCTCAAATACTTTGGCCACCAAATGAGAAGGGAGCACTCCCTGGAGAAGATCCTGATGCTGGGAAAGACAGAAGGCAAAAGAAGAAGGGAACGGCAAAGGATGAGATGGCTGGGCAGTGTTACTGATGTAACAAACACGAATCTGAGCGTACTTTGGAGGATGGTGGAAGACAGGAGGACCTGGCATGACTTTGTCCATGGGGTCGCAGAGTCGGACTCAACTGTGCGACTGAACAACAAATATAATGGGTATTTGGATTAAGTGGGGCACTGAAACCTAAATTACCAACCAGTAACCTACATATTTCACCAAACAGGATTTACACTTGCATCTAAATACCCAAATGCATCCAACCATACATAAGGCATCTCATCAATCATAAACTTATTTTATTAATTTAATAACACAGAATTCATCATTTATAAATCTGTTAGCATATAAAGTGATATTACATAGCATATTTATGAATAAAAACAATAGATCTATTTTCTATAAGAAAAATAGTGGTTAAGTATATTTCAGCAGTTTGAAAACTCATGCTAAAGCTTTGGCATTTTTTGGTTATTTTTGGATTCTGAATTTTAATTATAAATGTTTAAAAGTAACTGAATCATTAATCTTATTCTTGTTTGTGCTATATGTTTGCTCTAATTTTATTTCCTTAACTTTCCTCTTATTTTAGCGTTACAGAGAGATGTTACCTGCAGTGGTAAAGTTTAACAACCAATAGGCTTTTGGGACAGTTCCAAAATAAAGTATGAATGCATCTTTAAGAAACATAGCAAGTATACCAAATATGTGAGAAAGCGTTGCAAACGTCTTCACTTTATGGCACCATAACATATGTGTCTTTAAATTTCTGTCATCTCAGAGGCAGGAGAAAAAAGGCAAATATAGTAAACAAATATATGTCTACCGCAGGGGTGGCCAAACTGTGGCCACACATATTGTGTGGCTCTTGAAGCCCCCACCACCCCATTGGCCAGCATGGAGAAGATATTTCTCTCTTTAAATCACTTACCTAAGCCAAGCCAGCTGGCAGTGTGGAGAATGTATTTAAAGTTGCTTTCTTTCCATCTTTTCCTCCCTCCCCATCTATTTTCCTTCCTTCCAATCTGAAACATCTGACATTCATGTCTTGCAGCTCTCAAACATCTGACATTTATTCCATGTGGCTCTTATGTTAACCTAGTTTAAATAGGAATTATCAGTATATCTAATTATCAACATAGCCCTATCTGTGGATATTTCTGTCCAGTGGCTGGAGCCATGAATGGGCAAGACAGAACTTTCCACAAACCTGAGAAAAGCCCTATGATGGCAGAAAAATTTAAAAGACTAGCAAATGAACAAAGAACCCTGGGGGGAGGGGTTAATCCCCTCAATAATAGAAACAGCATATCTACCTTTGAGGAAAAATTCCCTCTGGAGTAACCACTACAAGAAGCCACAACAACCTTGGTTTCTTTCAATAAAAGGAAGGGGAGAGAGAGAGGCTTTTTCCATGGCTATTTCAGCTTTTAGAGGAGGACTTATGGCACTGGCAGGCTCAACAGATTACTTCTATTCAACAGCAGTCACCACAGTGAAGTCCATATTGTGGAATAGTTAGAGCAGGTGTGCCAAATGTCCACCCCATGGGCCTGATCCAGAGGGCTTCTATGTGGCCTGCTATGGTCTGCTTCCTTCTCCCTCTCTCCTGGTTCTATCATTGACATTTTTGTTTTTTCCCCTGGGGTTGAGGCAGCCGAACAAAGCAGCCTCTCCACGCTTTCTCCCTCTTCCCCAATGGAGGGGGAGGGAGGAGGAGTTTCAGCCAACAGAGGAGCTTGGCTCTGTAGCTCTACTGTGTGGCTGAGAGAGCCTGGCACTGTTAGAGCTCTTTCAATCAAAATATACAAATGAATACCAATTATCTATTAATTACAATGAAATAATAATCAGTAAACCACACAAACCATTAAAAATTGCTCTGTTGTATTTATCAATATGATAAACTAGATAAACTAATTCATACAGAGCAATCACCAAGTAACACATACAATGTGTCAAAGAATACAATAAAGCAAACCAAACATTAAATGTGCTTCAGCTCCTTCTTTCCTCTGTTGTGCAATAAGTAGTGTCAAGCTAAAAGCTTCTGATGATTACAACAGACCTCAGCTGATCACTAATACATATACAAATATATATTAGAAATTCTTATGTTTAGTAGATATTTTAGACTTGTAACTGACTTGGAAGAAGAATTCTTACAGTATTTTAGCAATACTTCTCTGAAATTCTGCCTCTGTATAGAAGGTATATAACCAGATTGAAATGGATAGGATAATGTTTGTATAAGCATCAGACAATACAATTAAGCATTTTTTCTCAAGTACTGGTTTTTAAGATTCTGACATCTCATGACCTATGGAAATACCTGTAGAGTTAGCACACAAACATAATATTGGTTGTGTCTGGTTAAGATCTGAAATCCCAATACAGGATGCATTGAAACGATTTCAGTAGGACAGGCAAATTTATCTCTGCTGACATATGACCTGTGTAAATCTCTGCATCATCTATCTGTAATTAAACTTTTAAACTTTAATACAGGCATCAGAAGCTTTCTGGACACTATCTTATCAATATTCCATTCTCACCAATCTCCACCTTTGCTAAACTCTGCCCCCCCCCCAATAACTGCTCGCCCTCCCAAATCTCCAAGCGTTTCCTGAGTTGGAGCTGGCAATCCTAGTTGTGATCCTAATTTCGAACCATGTCATAGCATAGCATAAGGCTGATAGCATGCTGATGGAACACAACTCACAATCAAGGATGAATATTACATGGCCACCTCACTCTGTTGTCCCATCTTTGGGACTGTGAGAACACAAGGTACAAACATGCAATGGGTGAACAAAGGTTGAAGGTCGCTAACAATGAAGAAAATAGCTTTGTTTCAGCCTCCAAACAGAAGACACTATTCCTAAAGAAAGGAAACTAATGCTTGCACTTCCAGAGTTCTCCTCACAGATCACCATTCTTATGCAACTAGATATGCCCACCAGAACCCCCAACTGCAAGTAAACAAAGGACCTTACATGTAAAAAGCTAACACCGCAAACTCTAGATTCAAGTCCAGTAGCACCATTGAGACACTCAAGATTTTTGTGGTGTAAGCTTTTGAAATTCAAAGCACCAACAGATACAAAGGACGTGTGACTCTCAAAAGTTACACTCTCAAAATCTTGTATGTCTTTAAGGTGCTACTGGACTAAAATTTAGTTGTTCCATTGTAGACCAACACAGACATTGGGAAGGGATGCTCTAGCATTTAGATAAAAACTCTATGGTGATGTCATCACACCAGGCACATTGGGCACTAATGGAGATCTTCGAGGTGGGGCTCCCCCCCACTGGCCAATCCTGTGCCAGTGGGTTGAAGGCCATGAAATAAGGGGAAAACCCACCCCAGGGAGAGGCTGGGAACCCTATGAATGCTCCACATTAAGAACTGAGTAAATAAACTTTCAAGTCCTTCTTGGGCTGAAAGGATCATAGAATTATAGAGTTGGAAGGGACCTCCAGGGTCATCTAGTTCAACACTCCAAACAATTCAGGAACTTCACAAATATCTCCCCATACACATACATGCCCAGAAGATGGCAAAAACTTCCAGGATCTCTTGCCAATCTGGCCTGGAGAAAAATTGCTGACTAACCCCAAAAGTGGCAATCAGCATTTCCCTGGGCATGTAAGAAAGGGCCACAAGAACTAAGCACTAATGCAACCCTTTCTGCTCTCCTTCTCATGATCTGCCTAATTCATAGAATCAAAGTTGTTGTCAGATGGTCACCTAGCCTCTATTTAAAAAATCTCCAAGGAAGGAGAGCTGTTCCACTGAGGAACTGTTCTGTCAGGAAGTTCTTCCTAATGTTTAGCTGGAAACTCTTTTGATTTATTTTCAACCCATTGGTTCTGGTACAACTTTCAGGGGCAACAGAAAACAATTCTGCACCATCCTCCATATGACAGCTCTTCAAGTACTTGATGGTGATCATATAACCTCTCAATGGTTTCCTCTCCATGCCAAACGTACCCAGCTCCTTCAGCCTTTCCTTACAGGACTTGTTCTCCAGATCACTCACCATCTTCGTTGCCCCCCTCTGGACATGTTACAGCTTCTCTATGTCCTTCTTAAACTGTGATGCCCCAAACTGAACACAATACTCTAGGTGAGGTCTAACCAGAGCAAAGTTATACCGTCGCTTCACATGATCTCGACACTATAATTCTGTTGATACAGCTCAAAATTGAAATTGCCTTTTTAGATACTGCATCACACTGCTGACTCATGTTCAGCATATGGTCCACTAAGATCCCTAGATCCTTCTTGCACATACCACAGCCAATGCAAGTCTCCTCCATCTTATAATTATGCATTGGATTTTCCTACCCAAAATGCAGACCTTTACATTCATCCTTGTTAAATATTAATTTTATTGGTTTTAGCCCAGTTTTCCAGCCTTGTCAAAATCATCCTGAATCCAGGGCCAGTCCTGCCACTAGGCAAACTAAGCAATTGCCAATGGTACTGGCATCCTAGGGGCAGTTAATTGAGCACCCCCATGTGACTCAAGTGATGTTATCAGTGCGATGGGAGAGGGACAGCAGTTAGCCTTGCCTAGGGTGCCAGTCAGTCTAGGGCCAGCCTTGCCTGGATCCTGTTTCTGTCTTCTACTGTATTTGCGACCCCCCTCCAGTTAGTATCATCTGCAAATGTAATAAGCATTCCCTCTATTCCTTCATCCAAATCATTCACAAAGATGTTGAACAAAGCAGGTCCCAGGACAGATCCTTGAGGCACTCCACTTGTCACTCCTCTCCAAGAGGATGAGGAACCATTTACAAGCACTCTTTGGGTGCAATCTGTCAACCAGTTACAGACCCACCTAACACTAACAAAATCCAAACCACATCTTACAACTTGTCAACAAGAATGCTGTGTGGAACCTTATCAGAAGCCTTACTGAAATCAAGATAAACTATGTCTATAGCACTCCCCTAATCCAGCAAGGTAGTAACTTTCTCAAAAAAAGGAGATCAGGTTAGTCTGACATGACTTATTCTTGAGAAACCCACTCTGGCTCTTAGTAATCACAGCCACCTTTTCTAAATGCTCAAGGACTGACTGTTTGATTATTTGTTCTAAAACTTTTCCAGGTGTAGACGTTAAGCTGATGGGTCAGTAGCTACCCAGATCCTCCTTTTTCTCCTTCCTGAAGATAGGGACAACATTCACCCACCTCCAGTCTTCTGGCACCTCACCTGTTCTCCAAGAATTCTCAGAAATAGTTGACAGAGGCTCAGAAATTACATCTGCAAGTTCTTTTAGTACCCCTGGATGCAGTTCATCTGGCCCTGAGGACATAGTTTCATTTAAATAAACTATGTGTTTATGTACTGCCTCTATGCTGATTGTAGGCTGAAGCTCCTTTCCCTCCATCATATGTTGTTTTTACCATATTGCGAGCTCCTGAATCCACAACCAAGCAGAGCCGGAGCTGAATAAGCCTTTTCCCCACATCCCCGCCCCCACCTTTCTTTTCCTTGAGTAGGAAGAACTGCTAAAAACATATCAAATTTGTTTTTCCAGACAGAGAAAGTCTTGTTAATCAGGATTAGATTTTCACTTAAAGAAGCAGCAGCCCCCAAATCCCTGCAGCAACTAAACAAGTTAATAGCATCAGGGCATTTTCTGTTTAATAGTAAGTAATTGGAAAATTGAGTAACAAAAGGTAGAAAACCCAAAACACACACACACACACAAATTTTAAAAAGATATCTTCATTTTAAAAAGAAGATAAGAAAAAATATTTTTTCTAGCAAAAAAGAAAATGATATAAGATAGCAATCCTATGCATGAAATAATAATTATGGAGTCAACTGTGTGTGTGGTGACGGTGGTGGGGTGTTTCTGAATTAATATATATAAGGACGGACGTATTCTGTAGAAAGCAAAAGACATGAAAAATGTTGCTTGCTAAAGTCATTTTATTGTTTTAGGGTTTTTTGATAGTGTTCTCTATTCAGGAAGTCTCTGGTTTATTTACAATTACTGTTCTCAAAGTTAACCTGCAAAAACTGAATCAAGCAGGAAACAAGTTATCAGTTGCCCTAACTAGAAACATTTTAACAAGTTACAGCTTGAGAGTATTTTATTATAAAACAGTAATTTTTAAAAACAAAGAGCACCCTGCTGAACCTAAGAAAAAATAGGCAGTGAACAAATTACGAGGCAAAGAACCAAAGATAGGTAAATTTTGGAATCGTGATATTTAGCTTGTTCTTTAGAACATCTCCTAAACCTCCAGTGTTTGAAACACAAGTTGATATAAAGCACTTTTCATTGATCAAGAGATTCAGTAAACACTCAAGCATTTAGTGCACCAATTTCTAGGTCTTGTGCTGTTTTCCTTCACAGTACATTAGCAATCCATCAAGCATTACTCCAGTTCAATTTATAACGTTAATGAAGACTTCTCTATGGGTAGTGAAGAATGGTCAGTTCATGAGACCATGTTCAGCTTGTTTCACAGATAGTTATCTGACAAAGCATAGGTCCACTAGCCATATATACAGTCAAGCTGTATAACAGGTTTCCTGTACCTATAGGAAATCCTACTGAAGACGTTGAGAGATATTGAAGCAGGAAATATACAGAAAGAGAAACAGGAAGCATAAGGTGAAAAGGGGAGACAAAAGGACACTCTGCCTTTCTTCCCTTCCTCCCCTCAAGTTCATTGTAATTTGATTTGACAAAAACCACGTTTTGGAATATGTAATTAAAATTATGGCATTTTTGTTTTGTTCAGAGTGTTAATGTGATGAAAAAAAATGTTGTGCCAATACCTGAAACATAGTTTACTTGTTACATCAACTTACTGCAGTCCTTGAACAACTTGTTTTTGAGAAAGAGCAAAAACAAAAAACCCAACAACGGCTGATTACAGACTGGCATTTTGGGTCGACTCAGAGACGCCTCTGAAGTTGACCCAAAAAACCCATCCAGATGGTAACATCTGCTGCCCACCCATGTCCTGCACTTACCCTGTCCTCAAGAATGCTCCAACCACCTCAAAAAGGCATCACTTGGAAAGTGGTCCCTTTTTGCTGGGGCGGCTCCAAGGCGGCGCTCGGTTGTCTGGGTGGCCGGAGGGTGCCTTACAAGCGCCCAGGGAGCTGCGAGCAGGACGCGTGAGCATTCCAGACGCTCCCTGGCCGCCTAAGACCCGCCCCTTCTTCCAGTGCTGTCCGGAAGCTCTGAGGCACTCTCTTCCGGCCAGCTTTCTTCGGGGCAGCTGCAAGCTGCCCCAAACCAGCTGTCTGGTTTCAGCCAACCTGTCATTTTTTAACTTCACATTTCTTGAATCTTTCATGACTCCCTTGTTAATCTTTTCAGAATTGATGGAAGCTGCACAGTTTTAAAGGACTCACAAAAATTTATCCTCAAGTCATACCTTTTGATTTCACAAAGTAGCTGTTTTACCCACTCTTCCTTCCTGCTCAGTCCAATCAGACATTACAGACCAAGTCCTGAACTAGGCTCAAATATATGACAGTGCAAAGACATCAGCTGAAAAATTAGTAATGAGGTCATTTTACATGTAACTAGATTTTGCATTTCTTATATATACTTGCTTTCCTATTTCTATATACCAATTACAATGAACACTCTATTAGAAGATGCCTCTCTCCCCTCTAACAATACTAATCACTGATGCATCTCTCAAAAAAGATATCAGCAGAGATCCAGTTCTCCAGATATTATTATCTAGAATCCTCCAGTTGCTTCTGTATTTGATTTTGCTTGGTGTTCTTGAAATGGAAAGATAGGTTATAAATTCTCTAAATAAACAGTGACTGTTCCTAACATTGGGTTAGATCCAGTGCAAAATTTCTACTTGTTTTACAGCACAAGTGGACATTTAAAAAAAAAAAACTGCAGCAGTTGTTTGCACTAGGTTAACTTTGCTGTATCCCCAGTTGCATAGTGCACTTAGGGAGGAAACCACTACATGTTGCACAAACCTTGTGCAAGCATAACTTCACTGTTTATATTTCTACTTGCACATTGGTGGATTCAAGCTATTTCTTTAGTCTAGACAAGCACTGCCCTGTCCTGGATAGCCCAGCCTAGCCCAATCTCATCAGATCTCAGAAATTAAGCAGGGTTGACTCTGGTTAGTATTTGGATGGAAGACCAAGGAAGTCCAAAGCTGTGATGCAGAGGCAGGGAGAGGTAATCTCTTGACTTGAAAGCCCCGCAGGATTGTCATAAATCAGCTGTCACTTGAAAGCAAAGAGAAAAGAAAAAATAAAAGGAGGGCTTGGACATTGCAGGTAACACTTGGATGCGGTATAACCAAATATAATATAGTGGGTTCTATGCATGAAGAAGTCGCCAGTTGCATGATACAAGCTCTTTAATAAACATGATATAAGGCAGGGCTACGTTAGAAGACTGGGGATGGGGCCTACCGGCCCAACTTATATACATCTCTGGATTCCCGCGCTAGCACCTCATTGGGTCATTCAAACCAGTGGGGGCTTGTGATTGATCTAGGGCTGCAGAGATTTGGATCCTGCAGCCCTTTGTTCCCAAGTCCCCAAGCTCAGTCCGTCTGGCTACAATGAGCCCGGCAGGCACACCTAAAGTTTTCACTTGAGTCCACATACATAACACCAAAATCTTCTCTTGCCCACATTTTGCACTTTAAGAATATTCCTCCAGAAGGAACATGGCACAGGACATAAGATTATATTGTATGAAGACTAGCAGATATATCATGTTTGTCCCTGTTCGTCATGGAGGGAGAAAACCACCTAGAAAGTGAACAACTCAAAGTTCTTGCAGGCAGTAGCCAAAAAAGGCAGTATTTTTTTTAATGCTGTACCACCATTTGCATTATTTAGATCATCCCATATACAGTCCACAACGGATAACCAATGACTGGTGCAACTCAAGGAACCTCTTCTTCTTTATAAAGACCTTGCTTCCGCTGCTCCTCAGAGCTTCTTTCAAACAGACAAAAATGCATAGTACACATCTTTATCTGGGGGGAAGGAAAACCTTGCCAGTTGTTGCTCTTGTGGAAGCCTCGTCCCTCCCCCCCAAACCTCCCCTCCCATTGTTACTGCCACATGACAGCTCAGGAAAACTCCTATCCCATCACTTTCCCTGGAAAATCCTTCTTATTGCTGCTACTCCTCTATGGCACTATTCCTCTTGCAAACACTGCCATATACTACACTAGAATGAGGCAGCACACTGTGCATATTTGAAAAGTAGAAATTATTATGACGGACATGCAACTTGTTAAATGACTAATGGTAGAACATGTAATAGTGAAGGAACATGCAGGTAGTAGTGACATATTATTTAGATCATAGGGGAGGGACAGTGGCTCAGTGGTAGAGCATCTGCTTGGGAAGCAGAAGGTCCCAGGTTCAATCCCTGGCATCTCCAAAAAAGGGTCCAGGGAAATAGGTGTGAAAAACCTCAGCTTGAGACCCGGGAGAGCCACTGCCAGTCTGAGAAGACAATACTGACTTTGATGGACCAGGGGTCTGATTCAGTATAAGGCAGCTTCATATGTTCATATTCAGCAATCAGATGAGAGATACCCCAACAGACAAACCCTGAATTACATGCACCAACCACACAACCACAAAACCACAAGGCAACAGAGTTTTTTCAGTTCATCCCTGAAAGGACTATACAACAATTACTATGGAACAGTCCCACAGCCAGGATTTGAAAAATTGAGGGGCCTTTCATTTTTTCTGGGGGCACTTAACAGCCCCACCCCCATGGCCTTCCCCTCCTGCCACCCTGAGCTAGATTTAGTGGGGAGGGCGGGATATAAATTGAATAAACTAAACTGCCACCACCGCTTGAGGAGGAAGGCTGCCAGCTCACTGCCTCACAGCAGCCCCAAGGCATTCCCTCCACATCCCTCTCAGCTGCTCTCCCAGTCCATACAGCCCCAAATTGCTGGCTGCTGCCAATCATCTCACAGCCTCCCCACAACCACCCTGTGACCTTGCCTTGCTTTCCCTTGTGGCCACAACCGCCACCTCCCTCCCTCCCCCACCATTCAAATTTCATGCACAATGTATGGCAAGAGCAATTGCTGGCCTCTGGCACAATTTAAAAGGCTCACCAATCAGCTGATCAGTAGGGCCTTTAAATCATGTGAGAAGCCAGCCACTGCTTCTGCCATACCTCCACACATGTTTTGAATCATGGAGAAGGAAGGGAGAAGGGAGAGAGAGAGGCGGTGGCTGTGGCCCTCAAGCAGCTGCTCTCCCCACTACTATCCCTCCCCTTCATGATTCTATCATGCGGGAGGTGGCAGGAGCTGCAGCTGCACACAATTTGACTGGTGGAAAGGGAGGGAGGCAGTAGAGGAAGAGGCAGTGGCAAGAATGGCAGCAGTGGGCACAATGGAAGGTCGGGGGCCCTGAGCTGGGCCTCTGGCTGGCTTGAAGTCAGGGGCTGGGCCCCCCCACCCCCCACTACTGGCCTGCTGTGGAACCTACAACAATCACTGTCAACACGCATTTTTAAACAAAAAAACTGAATAATTTCAGGGGGAGGGTCAGAAATGAGATACACTGAAGAAAGTTACCAGGATTTTCAGGAATAAAGTAGTAGCATCAATGCTGAAAGGGGGAAAGGCTAGAACAGAAACATCCTGAAAGACTATTTGGTTTACAAGAACCAGATGCTATGTTCAAAATCTATATGGCTTTAAATAATGCCTGTCTGTGAACAAGCACAAGTCGACCCCTCCTGGCCAGACTGGCAACGGCAGATATAGGCTGGGGGCCGCTGTTGCCGACCCGGAAGGATGGGAGACTGGCCCGCCATCCTGGGCATCCAGGGAACTGCTGGGGGTCATGGCCCCGGCCCCACCCAGCTTCATGCAGTTCTTTCTTGGCTCTCGGTCCACCCACCCACCCACCCTGTAGCAGCAGAGTCACCTTATTAGGGGGCAGGTAGGATTTTTGTTCATTTTCACATAATTGGGCCACATGGAAGTGTTTTTTGCTTACCTTGTACTGCTTGATAGTGTTAGGGAATGTGGGAGGAGTTATGTTCGCTTTGGTCGCTTGGCAGGATGAGGTACGGGCTAGTGTTTTTCAGGGGAGCACCTATGGCTCAGCACCATTTGGTGCAGGTGGTTGGTATGAACAGTAGATGGGCTTCACGGCTCAATGCTGGGAATGCAGATCACAACAAAGTCTTACCAGGGCGGATCTATCCAGATGGATTGATGCTGGTCTAGGTGGAGGTGGAGTTTTGGACTCATGCTGGGGGCAAGGTGGCTCGCCCTCCCAGGACCAGGCGGGGTCATGGGACTGACCCCAGGGCTTGTCCTGTTAGGCCTACAGCCCTTGCCATTCTAGTTTGTTCAGTTATGTTCAATAAAGCGGCCCGGTTTATCCAATGCACTGTGTCAGCCTCTTCACTCCGACTGGGGGGGCAATTGAAGTTGCAGATAAGTTCTCTGCAGCTGCATCCTCTAGTGCTATGCTATGAAACTTGTTAGGTGTACCTTGGTCAAGTTATAATTACTTCTCTCTCTTTTTCTTCTCATTTGGCATTACCCTCATGATGAGTACAATGGGAAAGCAAAATAGGATGAAGATAGTTTTAAACCCAGCTTTAACTCTTGAAATCGGGTAGAAATAAAGCCTAAACCAAAATGAGACAAATAAACATGCACCCCCATTTATAGCAGATGTGCTTCACAAACTAGCAGAGGAGATATCTGCTACTGCCACCAACTGCTTCTATTTCCTATGTAGGAAAGCTTTTGGTCACAGATTGGTCATTGTTTAAGGTCATTTGAAATGGTACTTTCAAAACATTTACCACATGAAAATGATAGTCATATCTCAAATTCCCAGGAAAAAAGGAAAAGGAAGTACAATGCCCTCTTTTTATTCAAAACTACCCAAATACAACAGAAGAACTGCTTGCTGCAAAATGAACTATTTACTGGTACCAGTTGCATATTTCCAGAAATACTGCAACCCTTATACAACTTTTAAATATATAAATTCAACACAGCAATGAATGGGAAATCATTTGATCTGAGGATCTCTTTTTATTTTCATGCTAATGTTTTCATACTGTGCTTGGCTCCCTGTTTTGCCAGAATGCTGCTAAGAGTAATGAACAACCGATATGAGGGCAAGCCTCTTATTGCCCTTACAATTCCCTTAATGCTTTTGCATATCCATTATTCCTAAAATGACCTGCAGACAGATAAAAAGAGAGAGATGCTTGCATACTCTGCTCTCCCCCTCCCTTGACAGCCAGTCCTCATAAACAGAACGCAGAGATGAAGGGGAGAGAGACAACATGAATGAATGCATTGCAGAGTGGGATTGGTAGAAGGGCCAGATGCAGTAAATAGTACATGCATTCATTCTACACTGAGATTACTGAAACATTTCACTGAGGAGAAAGAATAGTTCTTTGCTTTGTATACATTTACATAAAATCTGCTTGATGCTTCACTTTGCTTTTTCTAAAAGCCTTCCAAATTAAAGCCACCACTTTCTGTAATTGTTCTACAACTTAATAATACTATTTAAATATTTTATTCACTTTCCTTTCTTACAAAAGTCAACATTGTGCTTTTTACATTTCATTTCATTGCACAGCAATGCAAGTTCTCTATAACATTTTATCATGTGAAATCTAATGGGCTGTAATAGGATTACTTTGTCCTTGCTTTAAAGATTGGCTGGACATTAGTAAACACCATTGCAAGGTGGGGAGGGCAGGGGAGAAGAGCAGAATCTTGGCAGAAGGTATGTTACATGAGAGAGCATGATATGGGGAAATCTTCAAGCACTGTCTTTACTATATTCCAGATGAATTGGTATGTTTGCTTACCACACTGAGACTCACACAGTCTCATATCACCAAAAGTCAGATCTGCAGACATTGGCATGTTACAGCAGGCACATGCAAACACAACTTCAGTTTAACAGTAAGCAATTTATTGTTGCAAGTAAATACTAATCTACTGATGAAGTTCATAACTTCTTTGTATGTTTTAACAAAAATATGACCTTCCTAATTCTGGATTGGAGGGGGGCACTATAAGGACTGGAATATGTTATACTAGGAAGCAGGCCCATTGTGAAGAATACAATGGGCTCAAGAAAGGCTCTGGGCAAGTGCCCCCCCATGCTTGCTGTCTTCCCACCCACCCAAATGAAAGCATTGACTCCCCCCACCCATGGAATTTTCCCACCCCCAACCAACCCCCTCCAACTACCACCCACCCACCCACCCACCCACCAACCACCTCCTCCTCTCAACTACTCCCCCACTCATGACATTCACTCACACTCCATTCTTGCTGTCTTCCCACTAACCCCTAGCCCTTGGCATTCACTCATCCCCCTACCGCGCTGTCTTCCCACCCACCCTGCAGCTGAAACAGATGCTGGCTTCCCACTTCCCCACTCCCATGTGTGTGTGTCCTCATGTCTGTGGTGGCTCAAAGCCCTGAAAGAGGACCAGAATGGAGAGGAAGAATAATTATGTGGAGTGCGGGGGGCATGACAATGGTCATACAGACATTGAAGTTAAGCATTTTCTTTTGTTTGCAGTGCATTGTTGGCAACTTTTCCTATTATATTCAGCCCTGCAGCATTTAGCACCAGTGTGTGCTAGCAGCATGATCTGTTTTTTGGCCTGGCCTGGCCTGGCCATGTAATGGCCACAGAAGTGGCCAAACTGTGGCTAGGGAGACACATTTAGCTCTTTCACACATATTATATAGCTCTTGAAGCCCCCACCACTATATTGGCTGGCTTGGAGAAGGCATTTGTCTCTAAATCACTTCTCCAAGTCAAGCCAGTCAGCAGCTTAAAGAACACATTTAAAGTTGCTTTCTTTCCACCTCTCCCTTCCCAAATCTATTTTCCTTACATAAGCCATGTTGGATCAAGTTAAAATGAACAAGTTAAAAAGCATTGGGCCCAGTACTAAGTTCTGCAGTACACCACTGCTTACCACCCTCCAGAAGGAGGAAAAATGGAAATAGTGTGACTAGGCAGATACAGAAGGAAATGAGGTCCCACCCTGACAAGTCCTTGGGGATTCCCTACCATACAAGTGGTCCTGGCCTTGTGGCTTGCACCACACAACTGGGCCATGGTTTCCTAGGTAGAAGCTGCCAGGGGAGGCTTAAGATAGAGGAGCAGATAAAGGTAGGCTGGCTGTTGAATGGGAAGGAAACAGGACTGCCAACCCTAGGTTATGAAATTCCTAGAGATTTGGAGCATAGAGCATGCGTAGAGTGGATTTTAAGGAGTGGAGGAACCTCAGAAGGGTATAATGCTATAGACTCCATCCCAAGGCAGCCATTTTCTGCAGGAGAACTAGGGTTACCAATCTGGAATTGAAAATGCTCTCCAGAAAACAGAGATCTGTTCCCCTGAAGAAAATGGCTGTGTCAGAGGGCGGACTCTATGGCATTATAGGGTGCTAAAGTTGATTCCCTCCTCAAAACTTACCTTCCCAAGGCTCTACCCCAAATCTCCAAGAATTTCCCAACCTGGACCTGACAACCCTGAGGTCCGTAGTTGGGAGATCTGCTATGATTGCAGGAGATCACGAGGCCTCACCTGGAAGTTGAAATCCCTAGAAAGAGTGAAGGAAGCAGGGAAAGGGGAGAGGCTATAAAAGCTTTCAGGAAAGGGAAACAGGAAATAGTGCAGAAGGGGGAAAGGAGTTGCCTCCAGCAAGTCCTTGGGGGTGATCTAAAAGCCAGAACAATATTTTTCTCAGAAGGGAAGCGGAGTGAATTCTGAAGATGACAGCCTTGGGACCACATGAATTAAATGAAAACATTTCCTGACTGGTTTTGATTTAGATAAACTTAGAATTAAAATAGTACATTTTTTTCAAAGCCAGTTTAGTGGGAGTGCTGCTGAGTTTGCATTCTATAGATCAGTATAGTTTTTTTTAAATTTTAAAAGAGTTTATTCATCATATTAAATAATTTTTGAAATTAATGGCTTGGGAGTTCTCTTGTATAAATACATGAAAACTTAAGGAAATGATGGAATGTGTTTTTATTTTAGACTCCAAAGTTATTGCATTCAGCCCTCTGAAAGAGAAAGCAGATTACAGGTCTAGAAGTAACGTACAGATCCAGTCAGTGTGATGTAGGGCAGGGGTCCCCAACCACCGAGCCGTGGACCAGTACCGGTCCGTGACCTGCTAGCAACTGGGCTGCAGAGCGAGGCAGAGCAGCCCTGGACTAAAGAGCCTTGCTCCGAGGCTGCCTTCCCTTGCAGGGGAGACAGCCTCAGAGTGAGGCCACACCACCTCTTTCGTCTGCCCAGATCCCAGCTCGGCAGAAGGGGCAGCACTGCTGTGACCTTTGCCTACTCCTAATTTATAGACCTATACCAATCAGCTGATCAGCGGGGGTCTTTAAATGGGAGACCCCCCCATGGGGGGCAGGGATGTTGTGTGGGCGGGGGGGGGCAGCCTGGGGTGGCAAAAAAACCAGCAAACCCACCCACCCCAGTCCATAGAAAAATTGTCTTCCACGAAACCGGTCCCTGGTGCCAAAAAGGTTGGGGACCACTGATGTAGAGGTTAAGAATGGCAGATTCCAATCTGAAGAGTCAATTTTGATTCCCCACTCCTTCTCATGAAGCCTGCTGGGTGAATAGGGATGCACATGAACCTCATCACAAACCTACATTTGTCATGAAAACCACCTGGTTCATCACTCATGAGGTAAGGGTTATGCACCTGCACCTGCAACAAACCTCCCATGAACCCCCATGGTTTTTACAAAGGTTTGCACAGTTTGTTTGGCAGTTCATGTGGCTGGCATCAGTCAATCATCAAAGCAACACAGATAGACTTCTGCAGCCATGGAAACACCAATAGTGGCTCTCAAAACACCAAATAAAAATGTAGTGCTAAAAATAATGTAATGGTTCAAGATGATATAAATTGCTCTTCTGTGTTTCTCTTTTTGCAATAGTGGTATTTACTAATCAATTTATGTCTTAATCATACATTGTGTGGATGCTTATGTGTTATGCTTGAATTTTATTCTTTTCTACAATTTTGTTCTGTACATTCTATCCCAGCAATCTCTCCATCTCTCTATATATAAAAATTAAAAATAAACCAAATTCCTTAAAGCTTTGCTAATTCCCTACCCCAAATTGATCTGAATGTAAACTGTAGAGATCAAACTCCTGGTCTCCATTGCCTAATCATACAGGAAGAAACTATAATTAACTATGCTGCTGCTCCTTAAAAATAAAAAAGGAAAGAATATAGATTCTCCTGTTCCCTTCAAAGTTCTTTGCTAAAGGCAAAGCTAAATTGTTGAAACTACAATATTTCCAAGGTCTTGATAGTGCTAAAAATTGACTCTCAGTTTGCTGAAATTACTGCTTGGTGTATTGATGTTTATGCACTTCACACATTTCACACATTAAAGGGTGATCCAGTAGCTTATGAAAAAAAGCGATTTAAAAAAACCCACAGAACTGTAAAGTGCCTCATTGTTAATAAGCTCCCTGGCTACATATGGGATCTTTAATTCAGTCTCTACCCTAAAAGCACCTCAGAAGAGCAACATAATCATTAGCATGAAAACAGACAGATTATCTGCACCCAGAAGAATTGCCGGAAAAAAGTTACTGTACACTGAACCAGCCAGCATTTACAGAGAAAGAATATGATTCTAATGAAGTGTTTTTGGCAGCTTGCCTTTCTGTGAAACATCTTAGAATTTTTATCTCGAAGAACTTAAAGATGAAAAATACTTTTATCTACAAATATACACAAATATATACAAAGAAAAGTACCCTAAAGGATAAGGGTTCTATCACTCACAAAAGTGCCACTATTATCAGAATCTACTACAGCTCTGGTCCTAAGCAGCATGAGAGGAACAGAACTGCATAAACCAGGGGTGGGGAACCTTTTTTCTGCCAAGGGCCATTTGGATATTTATAACATCATTCGCGGGCCATACAAAATTATCAACTTAAAAAACAGTGCTCTGCCAAGGGAGAATGATTCAGACCAGTAAAATTAATGAAAATAATTGTCTTTCTATTTTAAGTCATGTAGTGTGAGCCTACTTTGATGCACCCCACCCACTGACCTGTAGCCCTAGACAAATGCTTAGGTCCAGGGCTTTTTTTGGAGAAAGCCCAGCAGGAACTTATCATCATATTAGACCACATTCCCTAATATTAGCATATTAGGTCACACACTCATTAGCATATTAGACCACACCATCTGGGATAATCAACTGCATCCCTCCCTCCCTCCCTTCATGCGGAAACTGCAGCTGCTCCCAGCAGACCTTTAAACTGCCGTGGGAGGGGAAAAGCAAGAAAATCACTGTTTATGCCATAAACAGTGACTTTCTTGCTTTCCCCCTCCCACTGCACTATTCTGTCCTCCCCCCCAAAAAATTGTGTGTGTAGGGGACTGCGGACCTCTCCTAGAAATATAATGGTGCTTGAAGGGGGTGGTCTCTATCAAGAGAGCAGAACAGAATGGGTACCTATGATCTTGGCCTATGTTGTTAATAATAGGCAGAATTCAGATGTATCCCAAGGATTGGTTTAATACAGTTTCTATAGTTTAACTGACTGGCCTGACTAGGAAGAGTAATTAGCAGATCAAACTTGAGACATACCTGGGCCACAGTGGCCAGCCACAGTTTAACCATGGTGTCACTACTCCGCTCCCTGTAGGGTTTGTTTAGGAAGGGGACCAGCAGGAAAAAAGCACCATTTGCTAGCTTTTAGTGGCCACAACCATGTAAGTACCCCCCCATAACTACACCACTGCATTCCTTGCGGGTGCTACGGTGAGGAGGCAGAGCCATGAGAGGCAGGGCACCAAGAAACAATCACAGGTCACCAGCAATGGGGGCCGAGCCAAACACCCATCATAGCTCAGAGGCAGAACCATGGATGCTCCTTTGCTATCAGTAGCAAAACAAACAAAGGAGTCCAAGTCCTGCCACAAGTCCATGAGCACTTGCCAGTGATGTTGAAGCCATGCTGAAGGGCTCATCTCTCATACTTCAAATCCTACATCATGCCTGTGAGAGGTGCTTCACATCTCTTCTGGTGATGTTTCTCCTTCCTCTGCAACTGGTTGCCAGTGCTGAGCTCTGAGGCAAGCTGACCTGCATCAAGACTGTAAATCTCCAATGCACCTGCACCAACATCAGTCTTGAGGACCTGGAGATCCTGGGGGAGAAAGGACAGCTGGCTGACCCTGAACTGTGAGCTCTGGGCTAGGGGATGAAACACACATCTCATTGCCTCCTAACTGTGATTTCTCAACTGGTAGTTCAGTTGCAGCTGGCTGGTGGCTGATAGACACAGAATCCAGCTGTTCTTCATCAAAGGAGTCAGAACTAACTCCAGTGCCCGGGTGTTCCATGACACTGACTCTTAGAGAAGGTTTTGTGCCACTCTCTGCAGCTGCTCCTGCTTGATCGCTGCCCACACTGGCATGTGGTCCAGGCAATGAGCTGGAATCCCCTGCATTATCTGAGGCACCAGCTGTGCCACCTGGCTCCAGAGGATACAGCTCCTTCATCCTCCCCAGTCTCCTCTCCCCCACCAAAACTCTGCTGCCAACTGTTCAAAACCTCTACATGTAGTGGCATGAGGAATAAGCCTCACGTTCACATACACTCCCCACTTATATGTACAATACCTGACCCAGGATATACCAAAATTTAAAAGCAGATCCTTAAAACACTAACAAGATGTATTTGAGCATAACCATTCATGAGTCAGAGAACGCTTCTTCACTTACACAGCAGTTTAAATCCACCAGGCTAATGTAATCTCTCTCTCTCTCTGAGGTTTGTTACTTTATACTGCAATACATTTTGTTAGTACTTAAGAGTCTACTGAAGACAGATTATACCCAATCCTGTGATCAATGATTTTTGTGTGTGACAAAACTGGTACTGGTATTCATATATAAGATTGCACCAATTTGCATCAGTTTCCTCCCCAAGACTTGAGAGTGCTCTCCTCAAAAAGTTTCAGTACTCAGTACTGATGAGTACCACCACACAAAAAAACAAACAAACAAACCCTTGCCTGATCCTTTTGCTACTACTGGCCAGGAATCATGGATAATGCATTTGACTAGGAATCATAGACATGCATTTAAGCACTCGTGGCATTTTCTGGGTCAGCCATAATGAAGGGTAAGAGAAAGGGAATCTTCCTGACCTCACCATGCACCGTGCTTCCAAGATCATCTGAACAGGAGCTAAAAAAACCCTATGATAACATTGCTTTGAGACTGCTAAAAGAACACAGGTATTGCTCAACTGCCACTGTTAACATTCTGAAGAGAGTTGTTTTCATTTTTAAAAACCTCTCATTGATCTTCTTTTCAGTCTCCTGCCATTTACTGTATAACCACTAGAATGAACTAAACTTTATAAACTGTGTAACTGTTAAACTTTGTACTCCTTGGTAGTGGTTGCTGGGACAGAAATCTTATCCTATATGATAAGCAGTTAGAAATAAATTTTATGCATAGACCTGCTGGTTAGTATTCATGCAAAAGATCTGCCCCTCCCTAAATAATGAAATAAAATACTGCATTTACACATGTACAAGAGTAGATTTTTCCAGATATGTAATTGAAAAAAAGAGTGGATAATCTAACATTCACTAACAGTTATGTCCAGTAATACACTTTTTGTGTGTATTTTACATTGAGTCATCTTCCTTTCAAGTAAATATGGAAATCTGTAAGAAGCATTAGTCATCAGTACCATTGCAGTAAGGTCTATCACTTTCCTTTGTTAACTGCACATTACACCCCTTCCTTCTGAGCAATTGTGCCAAATTTCCAGTATCACTTTCATAAGTGATTGTTCCGTATTCATTTCCTCAAGTAAAACAACAAAGTTGGCAAGCTATTTCCACCTACCCACAAAGTGCTATTGCCTGATACTGGTTCCTGTATTATACCTAAGGAATAGTGATAACTTTTAAGCTCGCTTGGTTATCCCCTTAACATTTTTGGAGTCTCATGATCTGAGCAATGTACAGTGAGATAATTTCCTTCACAGGACATACAAAAACATGACAATCGTAATTACAAAAACTGAGGAGAGGGTTAAGCAATCTTATATTCTAATAGCAAAGTCAGAATATCTTTGGATACTTAAATCCAGTGTCTGGAGCTGTGAACGTGTAAGACAGATCTTTCTATAAACCTGAAAAGGGCCCCAGGTTTGCAGAAAAATATGAAATCTAACAAAATAAATTAGGGGCTTTACAAATGAGAAAATGATAAAAGGAGCACCTGTGGCTTTAGGTAAGGGATTCCCTCAGTAGCTCATACTAGGCAACAACATTTTTCCAGGCTGGCTTTCTCTAATTAAAAGACAGGGAAAGCGGAAGGGCCCTTCCAGGCCTATTTTGGACTTCAAGGGAGGGCCCAGAGTTGACTAGGTTGAACATAAGAACATAAGAGAATCCATGTTAGATCAGGCCAATGGCCCATCCAGACCAACACTCTATGTCACACACCTCTGCTCCATATTTTTATCTAAACCCCTCTTGAAGCTGGCTATGCTTGTGGCCGCCACCACCTCCTGCGGCAGTGAATTCCACATGTTAATTACCCTTTGGGTGAAGAAGTACTTCCTTTTATCCGTTTTAACCTGACTGCTCAGCAATTTCATCGAATGCCCACAAGTTCCTGTATTCTGAGAAAGGGAGAAAAGTACTTCTTTCTCTACTTTCTCCATCCCATGCATTATCTTGTAAACCTCTATCATGTCACCCCACAGTCGACGTTTCTCCAAGCTAAAGAGTGCCAAGTGTTTCAACCTTTCTTCATAGGGAAAGTGTTCCAGCCCTTTGATCATTCTAGTTGCCCTTTTCTGGATTTTCTCTAATGCTATAATATCCTTTTTGAGGTGCGGCGACCAGAACTGCACAAAGTACTCCAAATGAGACCGCACCATCGATTTATACAGGGGCATTATGATACTGGCTGATTTGTTTTCAATTCCCTTCCTAATAATTCCCAGCATGGCGTTGGCCTTTTTTATTGCAAAAGCACACTGTCTTGACATTTTCAGTGAGTTATCTACCACGACCCCAAGATCTCTCTTGGTCAGTCTCTGCCAGTTCACACCCCATCAACTTGTATTTGTAGCTGGGATTCTTGGCCCCAATGTGCATTACTTTGCACTTGGCCACATTGAACCGCATCTGCCACGTTGACGCCCACTCACCCAGCCTCAACAGATCCCTTTGGAGTTCCTCACAATCCTCTCTGGTTCTCACCACCCTGAACAATTTAGTGTCATCTGCAAACCTGGCTACTTCACTGCTCACTCCCAACTCTAAATCATTTATGAACAAGTTAAAGAGCATGGGACTCAGTACCGAGTCCTGCGGCACCCCACTGCTTACCGTCCTCCACTGCGAAGACTGCCCATTTATACTCACTCTCTGCTTCCTATTACTCAGCCAGTTTTTGATCCACAAGAGGACCTGTCCTTTTACTCCATGACTCTCAAGCTTTCTAAGGAGCCTTTGATGAGGAACTTTATCAAAAGCTTTCTGGAAGTCAAGGTAAACAACATCTATCGGGTCTCCTTTGTCCACATGTTTGTTCACCCCCTCAAAGAAATGTAACAGGTTAGTGAAGCAAGATCTTCCCTTACAGAACCCATGCTGAGTCTTCCTCAATAACCGGTGTTCATCAATGTGCCTACTCATTCTGTCCTTGATAATGGTTTCTACCAACTTTCCCGGTATTGAAATCAGACTGACTGGCCTGTAATTTCCCGGATCTCCTCTGGAACCCTTTTTAAAGATGGGGGTGACATTTGCTACCTTCCAGTCCTTAGGAACGGAGGCAGATTTCAATGAAAGATTACAGATTTTTGTTAGAAGATCCACAAGTTCAACTTTGAGTTCTTTCAGAACTCTCGGATGTATGCCATCCGGACCCGGTGACTTATTAGTTTTTAATTTGTCTATCAGTTGTAGGACCTCCTCTTTTGTCACCTCAATCTGACTCATGTCTTTCAACACCCCTTCCAAAATTAGTGGTTCTGGGGTGGGCAAAAAGTTCTCATCTTCCACAGTGAAGATGGAGGCAAAAAATTCATTCAGCTTCTCAGCCATTTCCCTATCCTCCTTCAGTAATCCTTTTACCCCATGGTCATCCAAGGGCCCCACTGCCTCCCTGGCTGGTTTCCTACTTCTAATATATTTGAAGAAATTTTTATTGTTGGTCTTTATGTTTTTTGCAATATGCTCCTCATAGTCCCTTTTTGCCTGCCTGATCACAGTCTTGATCAGTTGCCTGCCTGATCACAGGTTGCCAGCTCCAGGTTGGAAAATTGCAGAGGTTTTGTGGGGGATCTGAAGAGGGCAGTGTTTTGGGAAGGGAGAGGTTTCAGCCTGACATAATGCCATATAGTCTACCCTCCAAAGCAGCTATTTCCTCCAGAGGGGCAGACCTCTGTTGGCTGGAGTTTAGTTGTATTTCTAAGATATCTCCAGGTCCCACCTGGAGACTCACAACCCTAGAAACAACAACAACAAAGGCTCACAGCACCTAAAATCACAGTATGAAGAAAACAGCACAGCATTTTTCTTCATACTGTAGCTCGCAATCTGAGGCCTGGCAGCAACCAGTTGCTTTCTTTCCACCTCTCCCTCCTCATCTATTTTCCTTCCTTCCTTCCTTGCAGTTCTCAAACATCTGACGTTTATTCTATATGTAGGGCTGCCAACCCCCCGGTCCGGTGGGGAATCTCCCGCCCAGGAGGTTCTCAACCCGCCGGCCCACATTGGGCTGGCAGGGGGAACTTCCCCCTGTGTTTCTGGAACAATGATGTCACCCAGAAGTGATGCCATCAAAATGATGGTGCCCGTGTGGGGCCACTCTAGGGGTTTCCGGGGAAACTCTATGGTTTTCCTGGACGCTCTATACATTTGAGAGGTAAAACTCCATTTTGATGACGTCACTTCCAGGTGACGTCATTTCGTCACGTGGCTCGAGTCACAAATGTCCCCCGCTGGGGGATGAAGAGGACTTAGCAACTCTATCTATGTGGCTTTTACTTTAAGCAAGTTTGGCCACCCCTAGGCTAGATTCTCCTTTCCACAAGGCTGAAGGAAAGTGGTAGTCAGTGTGTTGCAACAAGATAAAACAACCTTTCCCTCTCTTCCTTAATTTCTCTCCCTGTTTTCTCATTCATTTCTCTCTCTCCTTCCGCTTAATTTATTTTCAAGTCTTGGTCTTGACTTTACACAATATACTTAATGTGTAATAGCAAACCTGTGTAAATATCCTCATCTGTCCTGGGGCACTAGTAGGTGGAAGAGAGCAAAGTCAGCCAATGTGACACAAGAGCAGTTGATTGATGGTTTGATGGCCCAAAGGTTGATGCGCCACAGTCCCACTCAGTCCCAACCAATGAGGGAGCTCAGATTTGCCAAGATGAAAGGGAAATTATATATAAATTTTATTTTATTTGTTAATTCGGTTTATATCCTTACCTCCCCGCCGAAGCAGGCTCAGAGCAGAGATGAGTTATATCTGCCACAAACAGACCCTTAGCTTCCACTACAAATAGTAAGGGGTGGGGAACTTGAGCCTGGGTCAGGATATTCACATGCCTTTCAGTTTTGGTCCTGGAACTCCCTCAGTTATCCTGAAGCTGGCAGCCAAGTGTGAGATTCCTAGCTCTGTTGATTATGCCTGCCATAAAAGAATAGGCCAATTCTTTTATTACTATAGATTCATGTTAACAGCAAGTCAAGTGATTGTTTTGTTATATTTTGTTTGGATCAGGGTTATGAGGAGGCATGGGGGAATCTTTGTCTAGGGGGACATGGTGGCTCTCAGCAGCCCTGCTACAATGAGAATATGGTTACCTATCTTTTTTTGCTTCATTTAGGAAAAGAGTTGTGGCCTTTAGGTCTCAGTAAATGTGGCAGGGACAAGTAGGACAATGTCCATCATAACCTTTGCCTCTAACTTCTATGTGTCTTGTTTGAATTCATGCATAGAGCTATATACATGTAGATTCCCTCTGCACAATCTGGAAGCTGATAAAATGCAGGGTCCCCAATAATGAGTTCTTCCCAAAACAGAGAGATAATTGTCAAGGTGATAAGTTAAAACTAGGGTTTTGTTAGTGGTTGATCTGCAACAAGAACATATTTTAATTTTCACTCCCCTGTTTCAGTGTTAAATAAGAATAGCTTTTCTGACTCTCAGCAACTGGGCAAAGTTTACTATAAACAACACGGAAAGTTGATTACAAAGACAACACAGTAAAAGCAAGATGATAATTACAATAACCTTTGCAGTGAATTACAATTCCGTTATGTCTGATTGTCTAAGTTTTGAGACCCAGGGACATCTCCTGAGTCTTGTCCTACCAGCATTTTCTCTACAAGTTATGTACAATACAAACTTTCACAAAACCTCCAGACACAGATACCTCTGAGCCACACTGTACATATTCCAATATAAGAATCAGGGTTTATAACCTTGCACAGTAAGTACTCAGTATCCAGATTACCATCCAAAGGTATTTTCTGTAGTTGGGGGAGGGGAGGAGAGGGAATTATTGTAGAAAATCATTATCTTAATACATTATATTGGCCTGTTATAGATAGGCATTATGTTATTCCTACACATCTTAGAACAGTTTTGTTTAAAGCAAAACTAATTATCCCCAAGGTATTTGTCTGAGATCTTATTCATATTAGAAGATGAAATTTCCCAGATAAGTCAAGCAGCAATTAAATGGTTAGGAAGGAAAATAGATTGTGTATTACTATATATTGCTGAGCCATCACATTAAGAGCCTGAAATATTTAATGTAAAACCATCCGAAGGATTCAAGTGGGTAACTGTGTTGGTCTGGAGCAGCAGAACAACATTTGAGTACTTAAGACCAACAAAGTTTTAGTCAAGGTATAAGTTTTATAATCAACTTACAGATGACCCACGGAGACACCAGCAAGGGGATTCAAAGGCAAGTAAGAAGAACAGGTGGTTTGCCATTGCCTCCCTCTGCAGAGTCTTCCTTGGAGGTCTCCCTTCCAAGTACCAACCCTGCTTAGCATCAAATATCTGATGAAACAGGGCTATACCACCCTCCCTGCAACCCATTCATTAGTAGTAAATTATAAGTATTGTTTATTTTCAAATTTATGTTTTAAGCCAGCTCAGCTTCAAATGCACTCTAAGTGGGCTATTAAGTGTTTTCAAACACAGTTAATAAAAACCAGTCATAACATGTATTTGCTTTCAAGGAACAGAAAGGCCTAGATGTGAAATCTGTTAGCTATAACATTGTTAGCTGTATCATGTTTGAATAATAAGAAAATATGAAATCATTATGTACTTGTTCTGGATTAGGACATCTCAAGCCAACTACCTATGAAACTGTACACAGTTACCAAGAGGCTCTTATGTAAACTGCCCAGAAAAAAATATTAAAGGCACTATAGTCACAAAGAAAAGGCTATTGTAAATATCAAACCTATATATAGGAGAGTCTTGCAAGAAGTTTCACAAATACATTAAAGAATAAACATATATACATTACAGAAGTCTCCTCAGTTTAAGGGACTTCAGCGCAATCAGCACAATAGGATACGTGCAGAGTTATACATCTGGAAAACAAAAATGAGAAGCACACATACTGGAAGAGGGATATACTTTTGGTAGCAGTGTGTGTGAATAAAATATTGGGGTACAGGTGGAGAGTAAGCTAAATATGAGCAATGAGTATGATGCAGTGGCAAAAAAAAGGCTAAAGAAGTCTTGGAGTGACCATTGCATGGATCACTATGACTAGGTCACAGGGAGACAGGTAGGGAGCCAGTTGCCTGACCTGACAAAGATGAAAAAATGCAGACCTGGCAACATTTGCAACCTGGGCTTCCATTGATATGAGGCATCCAGTCATGCCCAAACTCTTCTCCACTGGAGCTGGTAATAGCAATGCCCCATTGAGAACCTCCATCTTCAAGTCTCCCTCAGCAGGGTGAGGGAACCACCTGGGTGAGGTTACCCTGGTTCTCCATCCAGTCTGAGACCTCCTGCCAGCATAGGAATGCATTCCAGGAAAAATGAGGGGCAACAGCCACCAGGCACAGGGCCACACTCAAAGAGGCGGGGCACGATAATCTTTAGTTATGGGTATGGGGGAGTGCTACCAAGGACCCTCTTCCTACCTGATTCCATCCAGGCTAAATTCTCCTAAGCAGCCATGTTAGGAACTAGCAAAGTGAGATGGAGGCTTTCCTCAGGATACCCTACTAAATGCTTAACACCTTGGGTGGGAGACTAATTCACTGATGGGACATCTGCATGCCTACTGTTTGCCACAGGTGACTGCAAAGTCTATCAACATAATTTCATCAGCAAATCTAAGCCTTCTTGAAAGCAAAATCTAATTACTATCAAGCAGCCAGGTGAGCTAATGTCATAGGCCTGCCTGCCAACACCTTCTTGGATAAGGAAGAGATGGAAGAAGCTAGCCCCAGCCCTCAGATGCTGTAGGAAGGACCACCGCACAAGGAGGAGACTCTAGCAGGCGCAGAGATAGAGTCGCAGGCTGAAGTCAGTGAGCTACACCCTCAGTCCAGCAGCCAAGGAGCTGAAGCAGAGGCCCTGCAGCCACTGGCCTCACCTCTGTGGTCATTAGAGTCCCTGGAACACCACAGAAGGCAGGCCTGGGGGGAGGCGCTCGATCAGTCCCATAGTGTCCAGTTGGCAGCCCAGCATCAGTCAACTTCTGCCTAGGAGCTCTCCTACAAATAAATAAATATTTCCATTCTGGCTCCATTTTAAATGTAGACTGGTGTGTTTGGGGGTATGTGACCAAAAACCTGTTGCCCAGATACTAGAAGGGTTTTTACAAAAATCAATATATTTTAATTTATTTAATTATTATTTTTTTAAAATATATATACACACACACACACACACACACACACACACACACATATATATATATATATATATATATATATATATATATATATATATATATATATATATATATATATTTAATTTATACCCTGCTATATTCCACGAGTGGGCTCAGGTTGGCATATAACATAAAAACCCAACAAGCAATAAAAACAAGAAAACAATGAATGGCACAATAGAGTAACAAAGACCCATACCTCATGTCAGGCAGAAATAGGATTCCAGGAGACTCCAGTGCCTAACTAATGTCCAGAACAGCAAGGCACTGGGAAAGCGGCAATGAATAGGGGAGGCCAGGATGGTTGAGGGTTCACCACCTCAGTTATTTATAGTCTGCCTTTCTCACTGGGTCTCAATGTGAGAGTGAGTCAATACAATTCATAGGATTGGACATTCAATAAACAATCATTGCCCTACTCTACTGTGATTTTTATGAAAAAGTGTGGGACTCCATAATGAGCCCCGTCTTGTTTAATCTTTATGGACTATGTAAAGAGAGGCTAGTTTTCTTTCTATTATTTGAGTGGCATCCCCATATTACATACTTGGTAGCAATGTTCTAAGCTGCAGAGACTTGTGAGCAAAAATTCTACTTTGTGAACTACTGGCATTAAAGTTGTGAGCTACTGCATAAATTACTATTGTGCTCTAGGGTCATCCTTCCTGAGCTAAGACAAAAATGTGTGAGCTGGAGGCTAAAAATTTGTGAGCTAGCTCACGCTAACTCAACTTAGCGGAAATACTGCTTGATAGCTATGATGATCAGGGAGCATAAGATTAGATCTCTTACTGGGTGAGTTTTTATTGTATTTCAAATCTGAAGACGCATTTAAATTTGTGTTCATTGTTGTATTTTTAATGTATACCAATAAAGATACTGAACTTATAAACAATGAAATAGAATTTGGGTTGTAAAATCAACCAGAAGTTTAAAAAACAGAACTGAAGTAAATCAAATTGTTAATATGACACATTAAAAGATGCAAAATTAAGTAGTAGGATCCAATTTACAGCAGCCTATATACACAGTGTGTTGGGAAGTTTAACCTTTTGGATCGGTGCTGATGAAGGACAATGAATATCCAGATAAACTGCAGTTGTAGATAGGGTTGTCATTCTCCAGGTCCACGTGGGTAATCTTTCTGTTTGGGGGCTTCTACCCACCACCAGCCAATTAACCAATGAAGGAAACCCCAGCCCTGTGCACTGATATCACACAGAAGTGATATCATCACGTATGTCAGGGCTACTCTCATCCTGCCCCAGCATGACTGCCACCAACTCCTCTCGCAGCTCGATCCTCCCAGGGTGGGGCCTTGCCAGTTTGGTGTAGTGGTTAAGTGTGCGGACTCTTATCTGGGAGAACCGGGTTTGATTCCCCACTCCCCCACTTGCACCTTCTAGCATGGCCTTGGGTCAGCCATAGCCCTGGCAGAGGTTGTCCTTGAAAGGGCAGCTGCTGTGAGAGCCCTCTCCAGCCCCACCCACCTCACAGGGTGTCTGTTGCGGAGGAGGAAGGTAAAGGAGATTGTGAGCCGCTCTGAGACTCTTCGGAGTGGAGGGCAGGATATAAATCCAATATCTTCTTCTTCTTCTCTGCCCAGCTGGCCCCCAGGGGTTGGTACTTCCATCACTGGCTGGCTTGGCAACATCCTTATTTTAAAGGGCAGTTTTATAGACTTAGAAGTGAACTCAACTGAAGTCAATAAATATACTCCCAAAGCCATGGTTACAATTGGGCCACCAATTTTATTGCAAATTGTAGGAAATCACCACAGATATATCTACCCAAGCTATTCAGATTTTAACTTCCCTTGTCTCTGATCGCTCACATACACTAGAGATATGCTTCTCAGATGTTTCCAGCCAACTCCCAATTAACAAAGGAGGAAGGGGAGAAAGGCAGCTTCTTCTACTGTGTCTGCTCCATTACACCCAATCAAGCCTATTGTGTGAGATAATCATCCCCACCCCGCCCCATTTCAGTGTGGACCAAGCCATGAAAGATTAAGAGGGGGGGAGGAAGTTAAAATGACTGCAAAGGATAGCATGCAAAACACAGGATTCTGCAGATCAAGGCCAAAGTGCAAGGGACAGCTCTTCATTACCCTCTAAGTATCCACGAAAGCCACCTCTGAAAAAAGGTCAGTCTTGCAGGGAAAGGGCGCTGGCGCTGTGTGTTGGCCAAGCAGTGGGAAGGATGGAGCTAGGTGCTGCTAGCAACTGTGGAAACAGCAACAGCAGCAGCGTTTGGCAGGAAGGAGGGGGATATGTTTGCTGCCATGCCATGTCCCTGTTGGGGTCCTGGAAGTTGGGAGGGGCTGGTTGCTCCACAGAGACTGGAGGGCGATGGGTCCCCCAAGCCCCCCCCCCACATGATGACACTGCTTCATCCTACCAGAAAGACAAAGAGACCTGGCAACCCTAGTTGTAGATGAAGCATGCATGGCCTTCATAGAATCATAGAGTTGGAAGGGCCTCTGGGGTCATCTAGTCCAACCCCCTGCACAATGCAGGAAACTCACAAATATCTCCCCCTAAATACACAGAATCTTCATTGCTGTCAGATGGCCATTTGGCCACTGTTTAAAAACCTCCAAGGAAGGAGAACCCACCACCTCCCGAGGAAGCCTGTTCCACTGAGGAACCGCTCTAACGGTCAGGAAGTTCTTTCTAATGTTGAGCCAGAAACTCTTTTGATTTAATTTCAACCCATTGGTTCTGGTCCTACCTTCTGGAGCAACAGAAAACAAGTCCACACCATCCTCTATATGACAGCCCTTCAAGTACTTGAAGATGGTGATCATATCACCTCTCAGCCGGCTCCTCTCCAGGCTAAACATGCTCAGCTCCTTCAACCTTTCTTCATAGAAGGTCTCCAGACCCCTCACCATCTTCGTCGCCCTCCTCTGGACCTGTTTCTTTCTTAAAATGTGGTGCCCAAAAATGAACACAGTACTCCAGATGAGGTCTTACCAGAGCAGGGTAAAGCAATACCATCACTTCACATGATCTGGACACTATACTTCTGTTGATACCAGTGTTCCCTCTAAACTGAGTTAGTGTGAGCTAGCTCACAGATTTTTAGCCTCCAGCTCACACATTTTTGTCTTAGCTCAGGAAGGATGACCCTAGAGCACAATAATTTATGAAGTGGCACACAACTTTAATGCCAGTAGCTCACAAAGTAGCATTTTTGCTCAAAAGACTCTGCAACTTAGAGGGAATATTGGTTGATACAGCCCAATATTGCATTTGCCTTTTTAGCCACCACATCACACTGCTGACTCATGTTCAGTGTATGGTCCACTAAGACCCCTAGATCCTTTTTGCACATACTACTGCTAAGACAAGTCTCCCCCATTTTATAACCATGCATTGGATTTCCCCTACGTAAATGCAGAACATTACATTTACCCCTATTAAAATTCATTTTATTGGTTTTAACTCAGTTTTCCAGCCTGTCAAGATCATCCTGTAGCCTGTTTCTGTCTTCTACTGTATTTGCAACCCCTCCCAGTTTAGTATCATCTGCAAATTTAATAAGCATTCCCTCTATTCCTTCATCCAAATCATTCACTAAGATGTTGAACAAAACAGGTCCCAGGACAGATCCTTGAGGCACTACACTTGTCACTCCACTTCAAGAGGATGAGGAACCATTCACAAGCACTCTTTGGGTGCGATCTGTCAACCAGTTACAGATCCACCTAACGGCAGCAGGATCCAAACCACATTTTACCAACTTGTCAACAAGGATAATATGTGGAAAAGCCTTACTGAAATCAAGATAAACTATTACCATTTCCGCACACAGCTTACCACGCAGTCACGCTCCTGTTCTCCCCGCAGCATCTGTCGGATTTCCCATTATCTGCGCCGGAGTTAAAGGAAGTGCTGCAGCTTTTGCGTAGCAAACGTAAACTGTGTTTTAGCAGTTTACGTTTGCTACGCAAAAGCCACGGCACTTCCTGTAACTTCGGCGCAGATAATGGAAAATCTGACGGACGCTGCAGAGAGAACAGGAATGTGACCCTGTGGTAAGCTATGTGTGAAAACGGTCTATGTCTACAGTATTCCCCTGAACCATCAAGGTTGTCACTTTCTAAAAAAAAAGAGAGATCATGTTAGTCTGACATGACTTGTTCTTGAGAAACCCATGCTGGCGCTTAGTAATCACATCCATTCTTTCTAAATAGATCCAGGTGGGCAGCCGTGTTGGTCTGAAGCAGTTGAACAAAGCAGGAGTCAAGTTGTACCTTTAAGATCAACCAAGTTTTATTCAGAATGTAAGCTTTTGTGTGCTCTCTAAGCACACTTCATCAGACAAGGGGATCAGGCCCACAATGCCTGATCCCCTCGTCTGATGAAGAAGTATGTGTAAAGAACACATGAAAGCTTACATTCTGAATAAAACTTGGTTGGTCTTAAAGGTACAACTTGACTCCTGCTTTGTTCAAATCCTTTCTAAATGTTCCAGGACTGACTGATGATTTGTTCTAAAACTTTTCCAGGTATAGATGCCAAGCTGACGGGTCGGTAGTTACCCAGATCCTCCTTTTTCCCCTTCTTGAAGATGGGGCAACATTCACCCGTTTCCAATCTTCCGGGACCTCTCCTGTTCTCCAAGAATTCTCAAAAATAATAGCCAGAGGCTCAGAAATTACATCCACAAGCTCCTTTAGAACCCTTGAATGCAGTTCATCTGGCCCTGAGGACTTAGTTTCATTTAAAGAAACTAGGTGTTTATGTACTACCCCCATGCTGATCGTAGGTTGGAACTCCATACCCTCATTATATGTTCTGTTTATGCCATGTTGAGCACCGTTTCCCTCAGAAGAGAAGACTGAGGAAAAGGAGGAATTGAGCAGTTCTGTTCTCTCTTCATTACCTGTTACAATTTCACTTTCCTGCCCTCGCAATGGGCCTAACAGGTCCTTGCTCTTTTTCTTACTCGGAACATAAGAAAAGAAGGTATTAATTTCAATAGCCTTTGGGTTAGAACTGGAGGCTGGAACAGAGTCTTTGGCAATGGAGTATCATTAGTCTGACTGCCAAACTCTGTCTGGAGGTGCAAAGGCTCTGACCAGTTTGCAATTTAGTATTGGGCCTATGAACATTACCCCTCTGTGTGGATTCTAAATTGAACTTTTTTTGCATTGACATCCAGGTTTAGTGCTTTCAGTACCTATGAGATGTACATCTGCCTGAAGTTTTGGTTTGGAATCAGTGCCATCAGACAGTTGTCAAGGTACAAGGAGACTTCACACCCAATACTTCAAATATATGCCACCACACCCGTCAAAACATTAGTGAATATATAAACATTCAGTTTCTTTAAATGAAATCAAGTCCTTGGGGCCAGATGAATTGCATCTAAAATACTGAGCAACTCCACCAGAAGAACCACCAACAGGCCTAGTATGATATGAGCTGCCTAGGCTTTTAATATTCTGTAAAGCACCAATATTTTGGTTTTAAATTGTTTTAAATCGCAAATTATTATGTCTTATTGTTTTATACCTGAAATTGAGATGTTGGTTTTATTCTGTTAGTTAGCCGCCCTGAGTCTGTTTGGAATGGGCGGGATATAAACTGAAAGTAATTTTTATAAATAAAAAGCTAAAGAACTTGCTGATAGAATTTTGGAGCATCTATCCATCATTTTTGGGAATTCTTAGAGAACAGGTGAGGTTGCTGGAAGAATGAAGATGGCAAATGGTTTCCCCATCTTAAAGAAGGGGGAAAAGGAGGATCCAGGATCCAGCTTGATGTCCATACCTGGAAAGGTTTTAAAACAAATCATCACAGCCTGTAGAGGTTCTCCTCAAACAAGTCATGTCAGACTAACCTTACTTTTTTTGAGAGCGTTACTATCTTGTTTAAATCAGGGGATGCTTTGGACATAAGTTTATATTGATTTCAGTAAGGTTTTTGAGAGGGTTCCGCATGATACTTTTGTCGACAAGGTTGTAAAATGTGGTTTGGATCCTACTACTCTTAGGTAGCCCTGTGGTGCAGAGTACTACTCTTAGGTAGCCCTGTGGTGCAGAGTACTGCAGTCCAAGCTCTGCTCATGACCTGAGTTCAATCCTGGCAGAAGCTGGGTTCAGGTAGCCAGCTCAAGGTTGACTCAGCCTTCCATCCTTCCGAGATCGGTTAAATGAGTACCCAGCTTGCTGGGGGTAAAGTGCAAATAACTAGGGAAGGCAAAGGCAAACTACCCCGTAAAACAGCCTGTCATGAAAACATTGTGAAAGCGACTTCACTCCAGAGTTGGAAATGACTGGTGCTTGCACAGGGGATTACCTTTATCTTTTACTCTTAGGTGGATTTGTAATTGGTTGACTGATTGCACCCGAAGTGCGCTTGTTAATGGTTCCTCATCCTCTTTTGGAGAGCCAGTTTGACGTAGTGGTTAAGTGTGCGGACTCTTATCTGGGAGAACCGGGTTTGATTCCCCACTCCTCCACTTACATCTGCTAGAATGGCCTTGGGTCAGCCATAGCTCTGGCAGAGGTTGTCCTTGAAAGGGCAGCTGCTGTGAGAGCCCTCTCCAGCCCCACCCATCTCACAGGGTGTCTGTTGTGAGGGAGGAAGGTAAAGGAGATTGTGAGCCGCTCTGAGACTCTTTGAAGTGGAGGGCGGGATATAAATCCAATATCTTCTTCATCTTCATCTTCTCTTGGATGTATCCTGAGATCTATCCTGAGGCCTAAGATGTTCTTTCCTGAAGGATCTATCCTGAGCCCTATGATGTTCAACATCTTCATAAATGACTTGGATGAAGGAATAGAGAGAATGCTCATTAAATCTGCAGATGATACTGAAGTAAGGGAGGTAGCAAATACAGCAGAAGATGGAGCTGAGATACAGGATGCTCTTGACAGGCTAAAACTAACATAATAAATTTCAATAGAGATAAATGAAGTTCTGCATTTAGGTAGGAAATATTAAATGCATAATTATAGATGAGGGAGATTTGTCTTAGCAGTAATATATGCAAAGACGATCTAGAGCTCCTAGTAGACCATACACTGAACATGAGTCAGCAGTGTGATGCAGTAGCTAAAAAAGGCAAATGCAATTTTGGCCTCATCAACGGAAGTAAAATGTTCAGATCACTTTGCTTGGGTTAGACCTCACTTGGGAGTGTTGTGTTCAGTTTTAGGCATCGCATGTTGGCAAGCTGAAACATGTCCAGATGATAGCAACAAATACGATGAGGTGTCTGAAGACCAAGCCCTATGAGGAAATGTTGAAGGAGCTGGGGGTGTTTAGCTAAGAGAGGAGATGGGGAGGACTGAATAGGAATATTGGTTTTTTATCATTACATATGCTACACCCACTTTCACCAAGTATATATATCCATAGTATTCTAATGTATTTCTCTTTTAGAATAGTGTATCAGAATAATTTTTTTTAATTGACATACTCAAATAAAGGATATTGGCTGTTTATTCATTACATATACTATACTCATCTTCCACTACATTTTAATGTATTTTCTACTGGCAAACTAGAATTATGTTTATATGTATGTTACATATTAAAAGGTAAAGTAGTTGGATGGGAAAAAACTCTGAGAAAGAAATGTCCTCATTTTGGCCCAGGCTTGCTAATAATACAGTAATTAACAGACATTCTCACATTCTTGTTACTGTTTTATTGGTTTCCCACGCAAATGCTATCCAGACCAAATGGTCTCTCAAATTGGACTTTAATTTTGTACCACTTTGCACTCTAAACCTCTGTCCACCAGCTACATGTAACTCTGCTCACTGAGTAACTCTGCTCATTTGTTGTCTGAAGAATTCTGCATGCATACGAAAGCTTCCATTCTGAATAAAACTTTGTTGTTCTTAAAGGTGCTACTGGATTTCTACTTTCTTCTTTTGCTTCAGACCAACACGGCTGCCCACTAGGATGTTTTAAGCTAGCCTGGATATGATTGGAGTACGGATCACTATAGCCAGATCACATTTTTGAGGGAAAAGTCCTAAGTAGCATATCAGTCTATGCTAATTAAAGGCAATATGTGCCATGGAGAAGATCTGCATCTTCAACCATAGGCCAGAATCCAGCAGTTTCATCATCATCCTAGGCTACAAACCCTGTTTCTTTAGGGAAAGTACAAATGCTACAGGGAGGCATTAGTTAATAGAACTGAGCATGTGTATCTCAGCATTAGTACAAAGAAGCAATTCATTACTGTTATGCCAGCACAAGGACACACCACTCAAGGGTAAGTACTTCCCCAGAGAGTACTACGCTCAGGTTCACAAAACCTGTTGGTAGTCCCCGGGCCAAAGGAGGCCCGTCTAAAATCCACCAGGGATCGGGCCTTCTCAATAACGGCACCTTATTGGTGGAACCAGCTGCCGGAAGAGGTGCGGGCCCTGCGGGATCTAGGGCAATTCCGCAGGGCCTGTAAGACAGCCCTCTTCCGGCAGGCCTATGACATTAACTGACAATGAAAAATATCTTGGATGGAACAAAATGTATCTATAGGCCGCCGGTTTTATTCTATCTTGTTTTTATTAATTTATGGTTTAATTGTATTTTTAAATGTTTTAAACTGAAGTGTTTGAATTATTATGTTGTAAGCCGCCCTGAGACACTTAGGTGAGAAGGGCGGGGTATAAATCTTAATATAAATAAATAAATAAATAAATAAGCCAAAGCAGCAGCTACCTTTAGTACCACACTGGAGAGCCAGTGTGGTATAGTGATTAAGTGGACAAACTCTTATCTGGGAGAACCAGGTTTGATTCCCAGCTCCTCCACATGCACCTGCTGATGTGACATTGTGTTAGCCATAAGTAGTCTCAAAGCTGTTCTGCTCAAGAGCAGTTCTGGGAGAGCTCTCTCAGCCTCATCTGTCTCACAGGGTGTCTGTTGTGGGGAGGAGAAGGGAAAGGAGAAAGGAAGGGAAAGGAGATTTTAAGCTGTTCTGAGACTCCTTCAGGTAGTAAAGGTGAGAAGGAGGAGGTGGAACTCTCAGAAAGGTTCAGGAGCTGCACTCCTGTGAGCTCCTGCTGAATCCAAGACCTGGTGGGGAGGGTTATCAAAAAAGGTAGAAAGTTTGGGAACTAACATTCTAGAACGGGTGGCCAAACTTGCTTAACATGAGAGCCACATAGAATAAACATCAGAAGTCTGAGAGCTACAAGACATGAACATCAGCTATTTGAGAGCCAAAAGACAAGAAGGAAGGAAAGCAAATAGATAGGGGAGGGAGGGGGAAAAGAAAGCAACTTTAAATGATTTTTCAAAGTCACCAGATGGCTTGGCAAAGTGATTTAAAGAGACAAATGCCTTCTCTAAGCCAGTTGATGGGGTTGTGGGGGCTTTGAGAGCCACGCAATATACGTGAAAGAGCCACATGTGGCTCCTGAGCTGTAGTTTGGCCACTCCTGTAGAATAAACTCTGTTAAATCAAGTCAGGATGCTGTGCTTCCCTTGCCAAGCAGTTATGTTGTAGCTTTGTTCCTTGCAGCGATGACTACAATTAATCAGACTAATTTTGGGTTATTAGGTTCAGGATATTAACCCAAAATAGAGAGTTATTTAATTTATATCAGTTTTCACACACAAACAAAAACAGCTTACAATTTTTTTTAAATGAAGACATAAAACCAAATAAAATGCTAATAACACCACTATATGAACATCACTCTTTGAAAACTGAACTCCAAGTTAATTTTTACAGTAAGATATTCAGACTCCTCTCTGAAGCTGGGAACAGAAGATGCAAACAGAACAGGCAAAAATGTAGCATGTGTTTCTTTTCTTTTAAACAAATGACAAGAACTTGCCAGAAGATATAGGAAAAAATGTTTTGAAAATTCGTTACTGACAGTATTTATTTTATGTCCACTTCCTTGCAATTCCTGCCACTTAAACAGGTTCATTTATCATTGAACTATTATTTGAAGATCACTGCAGTTCACATACAAAACAAAAATAATCATTTTGGCAACATCCTTGTAACTGGGACCATTTATTATGTCCTTGTGAAACATTTTTGTTTATCTCTAGCCCATTTAGAAGCTGCTCCAGGAGTTTTAAGACCATTTCCCCTGAGGTTCAGTAGAGGTGGAATCTGGTTGTCTAAGCTCCTTTGTCCCTGAAGGCCTCCAATAAAGCATGTCTATTGGCATAACTGTGTGTGTCCTCTGAGGGACAGTGGGCAGAGTGGATGGTACTCATCCTGCTAGTAACAGTGACATATCTGCCTGGGTGGACCTATGGGAGCTATGCTGAAAACTCAGAACTCCTGGTTGTTGAACTAACATCTGTGAGACTCAGCAAGTTGTTGGAGGAGATGACCTAGAGATAATAAAATGAGAGTCCTGACTCCATAACAGGCAATCCTAGGGAGCTAATAATAACTCTTCCTAGATGTCTGGGACATTACAACTCTGTGATAAACTTTGGGAGTGATAAAGAAGTAAGCTTTTGACTTCTCCATACTTCTTACTTTATAGAAGGCTGAGAGCTGTTGCCCTCTGACCCCAGATGCCAAGCCACTCCTTGTAGGTTGTGCCTTGGAGTGGGGATTTCAATGGAACCCATTTTGCTAAGGAACATCCAGCTGGCTGAGTAATTAGGAGCCAATCACTCCAGGAAATAATGATGCCAGAACATGCTTGTGTAGGATTGTTCTGCCTGAAACATCAATGGAAGGCTCTCCGGTGGTTTCAAGAACTTGTAATAATTTCTGAACAGAGGCAGCAGTTCCTGCAGGCAATAGTGGGCTAGTGATTGAGGCTAATTACCTGAGAGCGAACTGATGCTACAAGAAGCTTGCATGGGTCTCCCTGGCAATGATACTGGGGAAAGACCTTCACTCTGATTTATAGTTTGCCTTTATTCTGACTTGCACTGGACAGTCAGCCCAGTATTTGAGTGCCCAGGAGCAGATTTGTACCAGAAAACCAACATGAGGTTGGGAATTTTATTTATGCCTTGCCCTCTTTGCTGGGCATATGGTGTTCCAGATAGACACATGATGGGCAGTCCCACCAGGAAGGACTCCTTAAGGCCCCAGGCAGTTGGCCTACTATTGGCAGCCACTTTTCCCCCCACCTTTGACACCCGTCAGACAGACAGCCCAGTAACACCTACTCAAGAAGCAAGAAACTATTTTGTATTAGAACATCAACATCAGGTCACTTGTTTTGCTTGCCCTGATAATCCAGCAAGACTCTGTGGCATTTTGGACTGGCACCTAATGGGCAGTTCAGACTTGAGAAGGACCACCTAAGATCCCTAGGTAGCCTACATCATGGGCAGCACACTGGAATGCCAAACTAAGGGTGTCCCTTGGCAAGGCCCCTGTGAAGGCCTGATAATTACCATCCTGGGTACTCTTGACTGAGTATGTTCAAGTAGGTAGACAGGTTGCTGGGTTAAGCAGTGCGTAGATAAGAGTTGTGGTGCTTACTGAGGATATGGTAATAGGCTCCTGGTAAGTGGCTATTATGTAAATTATATTTGTGTAAATTATATTTAACCACAATCTACTCTTGGGACATCACAGCAGTTGGTGGGGGGGAGATATGACAGTGGGAAGAGGAACAAAATGCAGAGAAGGGGATCAAGATAACAGATATGCTCTGCCCCATCCCAAAGAATGACAGTGATCAGGCCCAGTGTGCTCCCGTCTCTTCCAGCTTGATGTTGTACAATGCAAGGTCAGTGAAGAACAAAACTTATATCCTTTGGGAGTTTATCAGGAAGAGTAATTACAATCCGGCTTGTGTTTCCGAAACCTGGCTAAGTAAAGAGGACATGCAATTAACATCATCGGGTTACTCAGTCCTTCATCTATTTTGTACAGAAGGAAGGGGGTGGGGGTAGCAATTCTTCTCTGGAGTGTTTTTCCCTTTCTGGGATGCTTCCTGGAACAAGCAGGAGCTGAACAAAAGGGACAGTTTCCACTTGTCCCTGGATGGAACCAGGCTGAGGCACTTAAAATCAAAAAGGTGGCAGAGCAGTTTTTAAACTAAATCTTGGGGGAAAGCCGACAGGAGATGAAATGTCTCTGGTTCGGGAGGACTCATCTCAAAGAGATGAAAGGTTACCTATTACTTTTCTACCGGGTAATGGATCAGAGTTGTCCACTGTGATGGTGACAAACAGTATAGACTGTCTGCCAATGTCTCGAGGCGGCAGGAGGAAGGTTGCGGGCCTAGCTTGCCTGAGAAATTATAGATGATTGTATGCAAATGCTATAAGTGTTCGAAGTAAAATTGGTGAATTGGAATGTTTAGTGTTGGGAGAAAACGTAGACATTGTGGGAATTTCAGAAACTTGGTGGAATAAGAAGAATCAGTGGGACACGGTGATTCCTGGATATAAGTTATATTGGAAGGATAGGGAGGGAAGTGTTGGAGGTGGGGTGGCTCTGTATGTCAGAGAGAATATATGGTCCAGTAAGACTGAGGTCAGAGAATTAGATTCCCTTCTAGAAATGCTTTGGGCTGAAATAGAGGGTCCAAAAGGAAATTTAACTATGGGAGTTTGTTATTGCCCACCAAATCAAAAGATAGAGGACGATTATAATATGATGGAAGGATTAAAGATAGCAGCTAAATGTAAAAACTGTGTCGTAATAGGTGATTTTAACTACCCACAGATTGATTGGGTCAATATGTGTTCTGGTTGAGAGAAAGAAATTGAGTTTCTTGATGCTCTCAATAACTGTGTTATGGAGCAGATGGTCTCAGAACCTACCAGGGGTGGGGTGATCCTGAATTTGGTCCTAAGTAATGCCCAAGACTTGGTGAGAGATGTAAAAGTGATGGCACTGCTTGGGAGCAGTGACCATAACGTTATTGATTTCACCATTTGTATAAATAGGGAGTTGCCGCCAAAAAACGGCACAACCACGTTTAACTTTAAAAGGGGTAAATTATCTGAGATGAGGAAGCATGTGAAGAGGAAACTGAAAGGAAAGGTAAATACGGTCAAAACCCTTGGGGAAGCTTGGAGGCTATTTAAAACTACAACCCTAAAAGCTCAGATAAAATATATACCACAAGTTAGGAAAGGCACAAACAGATATAAGAAAAGGCTGCATGGTTAACAAACAAAGTAATGGAAGCTGTAAAAGGTAAGAAGGACTCCTTTAAGTGGTGGAAAACCAGTCCAAGTGAGATTAATAAAATGGAACACAGGCTGTGGCAAATCAAATGCAAGACTGTGATTTATTTATTTATTTATTTATTTAAGATTTATATCCCGCCCTTCCCACTAGTGGCTCAGGGCGGCAAAAAGGGACTATGAGAAGCATATTGCAAAAAACATAAAGACCAACAATAAAAATTTCTTCAAATATATTAGAAGCAGGAAACCAGCCAGGGAGGCAGTGGGGCCCTTGGATGACCAAGGGGTCAAAGGATTACTGAAGGAGGATAGGGAAATGGCTGAGAAGCTGAATGCATTTTTTGCCTACGTCTTCACTGTGGAAGATGATAAGTGTTTGCCTGCTCCAGAACCACTAATATTGGAAGGGGTGCTAAAAGACCTGAGTCAGATTGAGGTGACAAAAGAGGAGGTCCTACAACTGATAGACAAATTAAAAACTAATAAGTCACCAGGTCCAGATGGCATACATCCAAGAGTTCTGAAAGAACTCTAAGTTGAACTTGTGGATCTCCTGACAAAAATATGTAATCTTTCATTGAAATCTGCCTCCGTTCCTGAGGACTGGAAGGTTGCAAATGTCACCCCCATCTTTAAAAAGGGTTCCAGAGGAGATCCGGGAAATTATAGGCCAGTCAGTCTGACTTCAATACCGGGAAAGTTGGTAGAAACCATTATCAAGGACAGAATGAGTAGGCACATTGATGAACACGGGTTATTGAGGAAAACTCAGCATGGGTTCTGTAAGGGAAGATCTTGCCTCACTAACCCGTTACATTTCTTTGAGGGGGTGAACAAACATGTGGACAAAGGAGACCCGATAGATGTTGCTTACCTTGACTTCCAGAAAGCTTCTGATAATATTCATCATAAGGCTCCTTAGAAAGCTCGCGAATCATGGAGTAAAAGGACAGGACCTCTTGTGGATCAAAAACTGGCTGATTAATAGGAAGCAGAGAGTGAGTATAAATGGGCAGTCTTCGCAGTGGAGGATGGTAAACAGTGGGGTGCCACAGGGCTTGGTACTGGGTCCCATGCTCTTTAACTTGTTTATAAATGATTTGGAGTTGGGAGTAAGCAGTGAAGTGGCTAAGTTTGCAGATGACACTAAATTGTTCAGGGTGGTGAGAACCAGATAGGATTGTGAGGCACTCCAAAGGGATCTGTTGAGGCTGGGTGAGTGGGCATCAACATGGCAGATGAGGTTCAATGTGGCCAAGTGCAAAGTAATGCACATTGGAGTCAAGAATTCCAGCTACAAATACAAGCTGATGGGGTATGAACTGGCAGAGACTGACCAAGAGAGAGATCTTGGGGTCGTGGTAGATAACTCACTGAACATATCAAGACAGTGTGCGACTGCAATAAAAAAGGCCAATGCCATGCTGGGAATTATTAGAAAGGGAATTGATAACAAATCAGACAGTATCATAGTACCCCTGTATAAATTGATGGTGTGGTCTCATTTGGAGTACTACGTGCAGTTCTGGTCGCCGCACCTTAAAAAAGATATTATAGCATTGGAGAAAGTGCAGAAAAGGGCAAGTAGAATGATCCCTATGAAGAAAGGTTGAAACACTTGGGGCTCTTTAGCTTGGAGAAACGTCAACTGTGGGGTGACATGACAGAGGTTTACAAGATAATGCATGGGATGGAGAAAGTAGAGAAATAAGTACTTTTCTCCCTTTCTCACAATACAAGAACTCATGGGCATTCGATGAAATTGCTGAGCAGTCAGGTTAAAATGGATAAAAGGAAGTACTTCTTCACCCAAAGGGTGATTAACATGTGGAATTCACTGCCACAGGAGGTGGTGGCGGCTACAAGCAGAACCAGCTTCATGAGGGGATTGGATAAAAATATGGAGCAGAGGTCCATCAGTGGCTATTAGCCACAGTGTGTGTGTGTGTGTGTGTGTGTGTGTGTATATATATATATATATATATACACACACACACACACACAGAGAGAGAGAGAGAGAGAATTTTTTTTTTGGTCCACTGTGTGACACAGAGTGTTGGACTGGATGGGCCATTGGCCTGATCCAACATCGCTTCTCTTATGTTCTTATGTTCCAAAGGGTCCCTGCTCCAAAGGTCTCTGGAACTGAGTGTGTAGGCCTGGCATGAGAAGACAAGGGGAGAGAGGATATTTTGCTGGTGTACCAACCAGCTCACCAGCTGGCACCCTGCTGAGGCTGTCAGAGGCTGTCACAGACTGAGTGCTGTAGTTCCCCAAGTCTGTGGTCCTGGGAGACTTTAACATCCAGGTGGAGACTGCCATGTCAGGGGCAGCCTCAGACTTCATGGCTGCCATGGCAACACTGGTTCTCTCCCAGATTGTGTCAGCTCCCATGCATGAAGGCGGCCACACACCAGATTTAATCTTTTGTACAGAGATTGTTCTGGAGCCTGCAATCACTTGTGAACTAGTGCTATGGTCACATGATTTCCACTGCCACTGGACATGCTACCTGGATAGAAATTCAGATCACCCTGAAGAAATGGAATGATGCTTTTGGCCTTGCTCAAAAACATATGCGTGTCCTCATGGTCCAGAGTGTCCCTGATGAACTGGCAGTAGAAAAGGGTCTGCCTGGAGCTGATACCACCCATGGTAGTGAGTAGCCATAGTGTCAAGGTCTTGTACAGTGAGTATCATAGGTTCTGCAACCAACTGGCTCCTACATGGGTGTCCTCTCCCTCCCATCCCACCCGTCACACACCTCTAGGACTTTCTGCCTCCTTCCCTCTCTCCTGCAAACAACTCTCAGAATGAGGATGTCATCATGGTACCATCTTTGGACTTGGCCAAGGGGGGGGGGGTTGCTGGGTCATACAGTAGCCAGGTGACTGTGAAGACAGCTACTTGTACTACAGTGTGAGGAAATGGGCACCCACATGGATTGACACTCAACTCTTTGTCTCCACCACCCCAGAACCCTTTGCAATGTTGTGGATCTCCATGCTCTGACCCCCCACAAGGCAAACTGTGGAGGCTAGGTACATCATCCTGTGGACACTGGGCATCTCAGAGGCCCTGGGGCCAGTGGCTGAGGGCTAGCCCATGCAGTGAGTGGACTCAACATCTTCAGATGGCAGCAGAGACTGGGGAGGGAAGGGGAGGCAGAGGCAAGCCATATACTTGGCCCCACTGGTGGACCTGATGGCACTTGCTTTTTTTTGGCCACTCTGTGACCATTGGCCTGATACAACATGGTTTCTCTTATGTTCTTACTTTGGAGCCAGGTGGCATGGCTGCAAGTGGTCCAGGTACCTCTCTGCTATATTCCCATCACCACTATCTCTTGCCTTCCTGCACTATTAATAATGGAAGTAGGATCCATTAAGCAGGATTTTCAATGTGGGCAGAGCCCAAACCCCCTTTCCCTATGTGCATGTATGGAGGGGTTCATCTGACATGAAATGAAGTTTTGGCTGCTTTACTTTATGATAAAGACCCTTATAGGATTTGATGAATTGTCCCCAGAGGAACAGTTCCCAAGCCAGGTTAAGTGCTACTTGAAAAATGCTGGCACAAAAAGCTGACACAAGACTAATAGTTTCAGCATGGAGATCAAGGTATCAGAAGGTATATGGGTCACCACAATTTCATCTGAGTGAAAGCATCAGTGCACTGAAAATGTTGAAGAAACAACTCCAAGTTTGGATCAAGACTCTACCACATAGACCAAACTGTTCATATGAATGAGTTCTGAACAATCTGTGCTACTATATGAGGTAGCCCCAATAAGATCAGAAAGGCAGGGTATAAATTTTGTAAATAAATAAATAATGCTCTACAATTGCTCTAGCAAGATTTCAACACATGTCTAGCTAAAGGACATAAGATCAAAATAATAAAGTGCACTGGAGGAGGAGCGGTGTAATAGTGTGGAACTAGGATCTAGGAGATCAAGGCTCAAATCCCTACTTTCCAGGTTCTCTGGAGAGGTGGCATAGAAAGCTTCCAAATTTCAGCTAATATAATATGGCTGCTAAGTGGGTCACAATGACCCAGAAATTTCAAGTACCAATTAAAGAATTCCTTGCAAATAAGGTATTCAGAATTAGCTTTCATTCATATATTTAAAAAGAAGAAAAGCTTAGAACATAAGAACATAAGAGAAGCCATGTTGGATCAGGCCAACGGCCCATCAAGTCCAACACTCTGTGTCACACAGTGGCAAAAAATTTTATATACACACATACACTGTGGCTAATAGCCACTGATGGACCTGTGCTCCATGTTTTTATCTAAACCCTTCTTGAAGGTGGCTATACTTGTGGCCGCCACCACCTTCTGTGGCAGTGAATTCCACATGTTAATCACCCTTTGGGTGAAGAAGCACTTCCTTTTATCCGTTTTAACCTGTCTGCTCAGCAATTTCATCGAATGCCCACGAGTTCTTGTATTGTGAGAAAGGGAGAAAAGTACTTCTTTCTTTATAGAAATTTTCTATACCAAGCAAAATAATCTTTAAACTCCTCATACTTTAGAAATATCTATACCTACACAGATAAATGTCAAATGAATAATGTAAATATATAAAAACAAAGCAGTTTACCAACTTGATTTCCAGCAAAGCTGTAGCAAAAGGAAAATTTGTGTGAAAATAAACTCAGTTTTATGTTCTTAGTGAAAATACTTTTTAAACACTGTGTTCTCTTCTTCCAGTAGGATTTCCATGCAACAAGTCTACATAAATGCAGAATTTAGGACTACAAGGGTGAAGTATAAAAATAGCATGTGCTTTGTTTCCTGTTTGTAATTTTATGATATGTAGACAACTCAAACAATAAGGAAATCACCTAAAGATTCGAGCAATTAAACAAAACAAAAAAATTAACAGGAAAATCATCAGTGAATTATATTTATCTGCCAAATCTACTATGACTTTGGCTATTCATATCCAATGATGTAGTGTACAGTCAAAAAACTGCTGAACATGTTAATCCTAAAACCCATGAAAGGATGCCTCTAACTGGGGATGGTCACAGACTAGGAAATCCCAAACCTTGATTCCCAAACCTGTTAGTGAACCGAACGAGGATTTCTTGGTTTGTAACTAACAGTCTTTGCTTGGAGAATGTTTTGGCTATGCAGCATTTAAACCTGGAAGAAGTGTTTTGAAAGTGTTTGAATCTGTTCCAAGTGCCAATTATAAATGTCCTGTTGAGTCCTGTTGAACTATCCCAACTCTGAGGAAGGGTGGCTTCCAAAACTGGCACAAGATGGCTGCCTGTTGTTGGGGGAATATATACAATTATCTGAACATACTGCTTGAACATTTGGAAAACTATAACTATTAATTAGGAAACAGAGATGTTCCTAATGAACTGAAGCCTCACTATTTGGACCTCAGGTCTTTGAAAGGACTGTGGAATACACTGGACTTTATGTTTCTTAAAGGATATAGAATACATTGGATTCAAATTGCATATGTTTTGTGCATTGGTACTTGTATACATTCACTTTATTTGAATAATTCGAGACCTGACGACTCTGCCCCAGGGCAGACCAAATTCCGTTGAATTAGAGATAGGCTGTGAGGCTTTTGCGAACTATTTTGCGGACAAGATCGCGTCACTCCGCCACGACCTCCCTGTCAACTTTGAGACAGTTAACACAACCGAGGCCCCGAGCATGTCTTCGAATTATATCCTGGACCGTTTCAGCCCCCTCAGCCTGGAGGAAGTCGACAGGATTCTCTCATCTGCCCGCCCAACAACTTGCAAATTGGACCCATGCCCTTCCTGGCTTATTAAATCTTGCCAGGGGGATCTCAGATATCCTATACGGGATATCATAAACAGATCCCTAACGGAAGGGCTTTTTCCGGCGCCCCTTAAAGAGGCCGTGGTCCGGCCCCTCTTAAAAAAACCATCTTTAGACCCGGCCCAATTGGCACACTATAGGCCGGTCTCAAACCTGCCCTTTCTGGGCAAACTTATTGAGAGGGCAGTGGCGAGGCAGCTACAGACTTTCCTGGAGGACGCTTCCATCCTCGACCCACTTCAGTCCGGCTTCCGCCCAGGTCACGGGACGGAGACGGTGTTGGTTGCCCTGGTGGATGACCTTCAACGGCATCTGGATCGGGGTGGCTCGGCAGTACTGATGTTGTTGGACCTATCTGCAGCGTTCGATACGGTCGACCATCGGTTGCTGACTTGCCGCCTTGCCGACGCGGGGATTCAGGGGTTGGCCTTGCAGTGGCTTTCCTCCTTCCTTGAAGGTCGGGGACAAAGGGTCGCGATTGGGGGGGGACTGTCCCAGAGGCGCTCACTTAACTGTGGGGTGCCCCAGGGAGCGGTTCTCTCCCCGATGTTATTTAACATCTATTTGCGACCTCTTGCCCAGATTGCCCGAAGGTATGGGCTGGGGTGTCACCAGTATGACACCCAGCTCTATCTACTTATGGACGGCCGACCGGTCTGCGCCCCAGAAAACCTGGATCGGGCACTACAGGCCGTGGCTGAGTGGCTCAGACTGAGTGGACTGACACTGAATCCTGCGAAGACAGAGGTCCTTTGTTTGGGCTGCCGGGGACCGGGGGGGGGGGAAATCCCCCTGCCAGCTTTTGACGGTGTACTGCTGAGGCCAGCGGACAGGGTCAGGAGCCTGGGGGTGCTATTGGAGCCGTCCCTAAAGATGGAGGCTCAGATAGCGGCCACTGCCAAGTCCGCGTTTTTTCATCTTAGACGGGCAAGGCAGTTGGCCCCCTTCCTGGCCCCCGACGACCTAGCAACAGTGATCCATGCCACGGTCACCTCGAGGTTGGATTACTGCAATGCCCTCTACATGGGGCTGCCCCTGTGCCGAACCCGGAAATTGCAGCTAGTGCAGAATGGGCGTTTGAGAAAGAACTTGGCTGGATTTTTCAGTTGACTTACGAGGAAGCTGCAGGAGCAGCGGAACGCAATCAAATCCGGGGTTTGCGTGAAGGCTAGAATTTGTCCTTCAGAAGTCAACAAACAACGGAGGGACTCCTGTGGAACTTTATTTTTGAGTCATTGTACTCATTTTGAAAACTCTGTGACTGTGTGGGGTCCTCCTTGGAATATTGTTTTGAGACTGTTGTTTTCTATTTCTATTTATACTGTATGAATGTATGCCCACTGTTGTAGGCTGTTCATTTCATTATAATAGAACTTTATTTACACCAGTTAAGAGTATTTGTGCACAATATTTTGTATTTTTGTATTTTTGTATTTCATATATTGTGCTGCCACTGTTCTTTTGCATTTGATTAGATAATGTAGCTACCAGATTTTTGTGATTATACTGTATAGTTTTAATGTTTAATTTTAAGGTTTTTAGGTTTTAATTGTCTGATTTTAGATGTAATAACTTGCTCTGATTTTACTGTTTTATTGTTTTATTGTCGTTGTAAGCCGCCCTGAGCCACTTGTGGGAAGGGCGGGATAGAAGTCACCAAATAAATAAATAAAATAAAAAAATAAGGAAACGATAAGTAAATACACATTTTTTGCTAATTTTCTGTCATGGTTTTTGTTCATTGTTTGCTGGTTTCCATGATTCTCTTATTTTTTCTGTATTTCAGGAACTAGCAGCCTCATTAGTGTTATGATCATTTCAACTAAGGATTCTCTGACTATCCAAAAAGAAGTAATCCTTGCTCATCCTCAAAATCTGGCCCTATGGGGCTTATTCTGGGGCTTTCAGCCAAGCAGGGGGGGGGGCACACTTGACTGACAGCCAAATGAAGTGCTATGCAGCTGGCTAGCACCCAACATGCTCCTTATTTAATGGAGGCTGCATGATGATTGCCTCTCACTCTCCTTCCACGTTACTATGCTGTTGAATGATAGTCAATAGCTATTCATATGCCATTTTGGAATGGAGAGCCCACCCAACACCAACCTCCACCATGAGTCCTAGGCAGTATGAGCTCCAATACAAAACCAGGAAGCAGGAGTTCCTAACACTGACTTGTTCCTTTAATGTTGTAATTGGATATAATAGTGTTAGAAAACAGACTTGATGCATCACCTTTCCATCTGTGAAATGAGAAGAGTAGCAATCTAAAAGCATAGAGATGTTATTAGGAAGAGGGAGAACATAAGGAATGAATTTGTAGCAATTTCTTCAGCATCTCATCTTTAATTCCATGAAAGGAAGAATGAAAACATTGGGTTGGGATTGTAAAGACTATAAACCAATGCAATTCAATTGGCATATGCATGGGAGTCCCCATGAGGACCCTGCCCCCTCCTCCAGCTGAGACACACACACCCCCCCGATAGTAAAGTCCCTGCCTTTTGTTTCACTTAGTTGTTTTAATAGGCACCCCTTTTAGAACTAATACGCACCCCTTCTAGTGCTAGACCAGAGGTGGCCAAACAGCAGCTTGGGAGCCACATGTGGCTCTTTCACACATATTGTGTGGCTCTTGAAGTCCACACAACCCTGTCAGCCAACTTGGAGAAGGCATTTCTCTCTTTAAATCACTTCTCCAAATCAAGCCAGCTGGCGCCTTTGATAATGCATTTAAAGTCGTTATCTTTCCTTCTCTCTCCCTCCCCTCCATCTATTTGCCTGCCTGCCAGTCTTGCTGCTCTCAAACATCTGACGTTTATTCTATGTGGCCCTTATGTTAAGCAAGTTTGGCCACCCCTAAGGATCTGAAATTTGGGAAGTCTCACAAAGGCACTTGGGTTCAGTCATGACATTGGAAAGCCCCAGGAATGAAAAGGAAGGGTGAGCTGGAATTAAAAACAGATTAAGTGCACCCCTCCTCCCCCCCCCCCAGCTTCATGGCATATCTTGCTCAAGAACAAAAAATCTTTCACCACTAAGGACATCATCCAATATTCTGACGTGTCCTGGAGGTGTCTGCCTAGGTCCAAGGCATGCCTAATACAATCATATCCCTTGCTCCAAGAGATACTTCATCAAGGCAATGTTAACCATCTCCAGGTAGGCATAGTTGGGCAAAAGTATCACTAATCAAATCCAGCCATTGATAAAGGCAGGCTAACATCCAGCCAAGATGAGCCATCAAGAGGACACTGAAACCCATAAGTCACACTCAGTTCTTTAACAATATGCTAAAACCATGCAATTGTTTTTAACTCTTGTTATAACCTACCCTGAGCCTGCTTTGGCAGGAAGGATGGGATATAAATTGAAATAAATAAATAACTACAACCATCACCTCACCTTGGAATGTCAGGTATTTCCCTGACTAATCTTTCTTGACACTGGACTCAAACTTTGTTCTACTCTCTCTCTATTATTTTATTTTGGGATACCCCTACCAAGATCCAGCCTTGGTAAACAGAGGCCACAATGTCTTATGTTATTCTTTCCTGGAACTCTTTTTAAAGCTAATGCTCTCTTTTCCATGTTCAGTCTGGGTTACATCCCAAGCACCATTCCCATTCTTGAGAGTGACTTGTTTACTGTTGGATTCAGTCAAACTTATCAGCACTGGTCATGTAGCTTTTTTGGACAGAGTCTAGGTGTCACATACGGAAACCTTAGATTCTTTGGGCATTCCATCAGCATAATAGATCTGAGGATTCAGTTTACATTCATTTGTCATGGATTTGCTAGTTGTAACATCTGAATTCTAAAGACCTTAACAACACAGAACACATGATCTGAGTGCTTTAATCATCACTTGAAACCTCCCCCCATCATCTTAGGGAATCCAGATATGCAGGTACTAGGAACAAGAAATTGCCAAGAAAAGCTTGCCCATCTCACACAGAAGCTAAAACTTCTTTATTCTGTATGGACTAGTAAATGCTTTAAGAATCATCATATACGTATTTTAATTATTATTTACATTCTATTAATATTAGGAGTTAATTTAACATATCCTATTTTTATATACCCTCTTGAAGCCCAGTCTGGTTGAAAGACAATCTAGAAATGAAGCAAACATATAAACGGAATTATAGAAGTTAAAGTGATGGCCAATATCTTGCTTGGCTGAGTCCTACTACAAGGAAGAATGTCTAGTATGGCAATACAATAGGGCTGACTTGCTCAAAGCCAGAAGAGGAGAGGCAGAGGGTGTGCCAGGCCAGTTTGCATAATGCCAGCACTGACTGCTTGGCCAAAACAACAGGTGTTAAATGACATGAGCAATTTCTATGGCAAAAAGCCAAACTACTGCTTCCAAGCCCACAAGTACAGTAACACTGTTAAGTCTTTCAATATACAATTTGATCACCTGAAAAAAAATTAATTTCATATGCATAGTTGTTACACAGCATGAGTTGACAAAGTGCAGTGAGTTATGGTTTACAGGAAGGGAAGGGCTCCATATAGCATAGGGTGGTTGTATCCTGAGCAATAACATCTCCCCTGCAAACTAAGCCCTGAATAAAGTTTTTAAAATGTATACCTTTCCATGACCTTTCCAAACATTTGGTGAGTCACTACCAAGCACAAATGAATTAGTTGTGCATTTTTAACACCCTGATCCAATTATCTATTGTGCTGCAGCATCAGCAGAGCATAACACTGTAGAGTTCTCTCAGCCAGGACAAGGGAACCTTTTGCTTTCTTGCAATCCACTGGCATTGGCTACTAGCACAAATGCATCAATATCAGTACTGATGGAGACCTTTCCATTAAGAACGGGGCTTTTCCAGTGTCAGAACAGCAGCTGCTAAAGATCCAGGGAGCAGTCTCATTTTCCCAGCACAGTAACGGAATGAGAGTTGAGGACTGGTTAGACAGAGGTATATGACTTCTGTTTGCACTGCAATAGCTGTAGAAAAGAGGAGGCTGTATGACAAATGCCAACAATTATTTGGCTTAGCAAGTCACCTTCTCACAATTTTCAGCATAAACACCACTTCTGAGTTAGAAAACTGAGCACTAGGCAGCTTCCAAGGGTTCTTTTAAACAAGTAAGAAGCCATGAGAGAGAGAAAAAACTGGCTATATTTAGCAGCTGTCATTGCATAAACACAACCTTCAATATAAATTTATGCAATATTCTACAAATTTCTACATAACCAAACACTTGATTTCAGAACACTTCTTGCATTTAACCAACTGACATTTCAATCCAAAAGAATTTGTATATGTTGCATGGGTTACAACTTGACATACCAAAGTATGTTTGAATCAAGGGCTAATATATGCAGTGGTATCAGCTTTCTGTAAAACCTGGAACCTTATTTATATTCATTCTTTATTTTGATAAAGAGATTTTCAGACCTAGGAATTACTCAAGAAAACATTCCCAAGCCTGTCGCAGGTCAAGCAGAAAGCTATTTCTAACCTTCAGAAGTTTTTAAGAGGTTTTACATAAATACAGAAACTCCTGGCAGAAACCCAAGAGGGGCACACACATACAATATATACATTTGTTAATTCTCACAATTTGCTCTGGAGGCCTTGCTCACAAAGAAATCTTCACACTGCTTTTTAAAAATTCCACTGGATATTATTTTCAGTATAAAAGGTAAAGGTGCAAGCACCAAGTCATTACTGACCCATGGGGTAACAGTAGTTCCTGCCAAATCCCCAGGCTGTTTTGTGAAATTGGGGAGAGGGCTCGGAAGAGCACTTTAGTGGTTCAATAAACAGAGATTCTGAAAGGGGGACCTGTAGAAGAAGCAATAACATTTATTAAATAAACCACATTTATAAACCCTATTGGTTGGTGATCTGTGATGGATAAAGGGCATGTGACTTTCTTGATTCTCCTGAACTTTTCAGTGGCTTTCAATATCTTGGATCATGGTATTCATCTGGACTGGGCTGGGATTGGGAGGCACTGTTCTGTGGTGGTTCTGGTCCTACCTGAAGAGTACATTCCAGAAGGTAATGTTGGGGGACTGTTGGCTGATCAGTTCTTTGGTCTTTGACCTGTGCGGTCCTGCAAGGTTCCATCTTCTCCCCTATGCCTTTTAACATCTACATGAATTGGATGGGTGAAGTGATTTGGAGATTTGGTCTGGTTGTCACCAATATGCAGATGATGCTCAGTTGTATCTTCCATTTTCAGCTCATCCCTGGGAGGCTGAAGAAACCCTGAACCAATGCCTGAGGCAATTTTTGAGTGGATGAAGGTTAATTAACATAAGCTTGACAAGACTGAATTGCTACCATTGAGCAGAAGTCTAACTAAGGATTTAAGGTGTCATCCATTCTGGGTGAGGTTAAACTCCACTTCAAGGGTCAGGTACATAGTCTAGAGGTGCTCTTGGACTGCTGAATAAGAAGGTGGCAGCTGAATAAGAAGGTGGCAGCTTTGACCAGGAGTGCTTTTGTTGCAATGTACTCTACAAGGGGTTGAAAATTGCTTGGAAACTTTAGTTGGTGCAGAATGTTGCAGTAAAAAGTTGACTGGAGTTAGTCTTGTTCCATCTACAACAGGGATATTGGACTCATTTGTTATGAGGGCCAGATCTAACATAAATGAAACCTTGTTGGGCCGGACCATGCGTGTCATAAAATGCAATGCCAGATTGCGGAGGAGACATCTCATATATCCTAACTGTCATCTCATATATATCTCATACATCCTAACTGTCCCAATTCAGCTCATATTCTTAACTAAATTATTTCCTTGAAGACTTCAAACTCCTTATAAGATTACCTGTGTTCATAATATTCTCATATAAACTCGCTAAATTTATACCTTGCTAATATATTTTTCTACTTTTAATCATGACAACAATGTATCAAAGTACCCATGTGCATATGGACAGGCACAAGATGGCTTGCTTTAAAAAGTGAACAAGATCATGAACGAATGAACCATGTATCCAAACTTTGACCAGTCACTGAGTTGGCCATTTACATTATTTTCCAGACACTCCTTATTTCTGGCTCTGGCTTTCAATTAGCATATTCCTGTTATTAGTTAATATAAAACAGATCTGTGTCTAAACTGTACTGATCAGAAGTCACTTTATTCGTTGTCCAATATGTCTTAAGAATTCATCAAAATCAGGTATTCCTGGTTTTGCAGGAATGATGTGTCCAGACAGAGTCAAATTGCTTCTCAATATTTTTAGCCAAATCCGTGACATATGTCTTGATGTGTTAGGATTTCTGCTAATTCTGCTAATCACTACAATATAGTCAAGTGTACAGGGTATATGCTTTTAAAAGTCAAAGCTCCCTTTGCCAGGAAAACCTTTTAAAATCTGAAAATCTTGTTATTCTTTAAAGTGTTACTGGACTCTTGCTTTTCTACTGCAGAATAACATGGCTGCCCACCTGAGAGATAATGAAGCAAATTGACAGCCACAAGATAGATTGCTTTTAAAAGCAAACAACAAAGTTTATTCAGAAACAAACAAATAGTTGCAGTAAATATTAGCACTTAACCAAGAGCTGTGGGATGTTAGGTTTCATAAACAAATAGTACATGCCTCCAGCAAGTTAAATTCAGTACTCTGCTACAAGACAGCTGTCAGTAAACCCGCTCCAGCAAACCTTTACAGCATATCTAATTACTTAGGGAGGAGGAACTTAACCAAAGATCTGGTATCTCTACAGACCCTTAATTAACAGTACAATTTTTCTCTCACTCACAACCTCAAACTCTCAACCCCCAAAACTGAACTCACTAAACCTCTGCCATCAGATCTTAAATCTTTTCACAGTACAGAGTACTAACTCTGGGAGAAGAGGTCAGCTATTACTAATTATTTCCCCGTTTCTTGATGGTGCTCAGGATTTGGCCAGCAACAGCAAAATCATTGCAGAACCCCTTGCACACTTATCAGTTTTCCTTGAGCCTTACATTTTTATTTAAAAGATACCTTAATGCTGCTTCCCTCGTGAAGCCACTAGGGAGACTACAAGATTGCTCAAATTCACAGCATAAGATATTCCAGCAGAGTACATTATAGTCAGTATTTTCTTTTCCTTGGTTCTATCATCAACCAAACAGAAGACAGCAACAAAGAAATAAGAAGGAGATCAAGACTGGGAAGGACAGCCATGAAAGAGTTAGAAAAGATGCTTAAGCAATCAATATCAATTTAATTCATGCTATCCATTACTATGCATGGCTGTAAAAACTGGACAAGTACGCTGACAAAAAGAAAGTTGAGTCATTTGAAAGATGGTGTTGGAGGAGAGTTTTACAGATACTGTCGACAGCCAAAAAGACAAATATGTGGGTTCTAGATCAAATCAAGCCTGATGTCTCCCTAGAAGTTAAAGTGACTAAACTGAGGCTTGGTACTTTGGTCATATTATGAGAAGACAAGAGTCACTGAAAAAGACAATAATGCTAGGAAAAACTGAAGGCAGTAAAGAGAGAGACAGAGAGAGAAAACCAACATGAGCTGGACTGACTCAATAAAGGAAGTTATGGCCCTCAGTTTGCAAGTCCTGAGCAAAGCTGTTAACATTAGGACATTTCGGAAGCCATTAATTCACAGAGTCACCATAAGTCAGAAATGACTTGATGGCACTCAACACACACACAAAATTTTGTTCTGCTGGCAAAGGAACCAAGTCTATTGTGTAAAAGTGCTCTCTTTTAATGGAGGCAAAACACACTCCTTTGACTTAAACTGAGAGAAGGAGCACAACCAGCCTTCATGGATGGATCTCAGCTCTCCTTTCTGCTCCCCAGAGCTTTTTTTGTAGAAGAAACTCCTTTGCATATTCCACCACACCCCCTGATGTAGCCAATCCTCCAAGAGCTTACAGGGCTCTTAGTAGAGGACCTACTGTCAGTTCCAGGAGAATTGGCTACATCAGGGGTGTGTGGCCCAGGCCTTTTTGTTGTAGAAAAAGCCCAGCAGGAACTCATTTGCATATGAGGCCACACCCCCTGATGTCACCATTGTTTCACACAGGACTTTATTATAGAAAAAGCCCAGGAGGAACTCCTTTGCATATTAGACCACACATCCCCAATGCCAAGTCAGCTGGAACTGTGTTCCTGTACATTCCTGCTAAAAAAAAAAAGCCCTGATGTGGTCTAATATGCAAAGAAGTTTCTGCACCCCCAACACAGCTTCTGCTTAAACAGGAAGAGGAAGCAATGCTCAGATTCCACATACACCCCTATTTCATGTCTCCCAGTCTCCAGACAGGTTTCAGGGGTGTGGCAGGGAGACACAAGAAATTGCAGTTGGTAGGAGCTGGGAAACAGCCATTGCAGATGACTTTGGATCCAACCTTTTGTATAGCACCAGAAGCTATACAAATATGTACATAAATACCAAAAGTACTATTAAAGTCTGATGGCTTTTGTCATACTCCAAAGAAATCAGAATTCACACTGTAAACAAAAAACAAAAAGCCAATCCATTCTGAAAAACACAGATACAAAACACCATTGGTAACAGTATTGTAAAAAGGAACAGTAAAGTTTTGCAATAAATATTTACTATATGATCTTTAATTCTTAAAAAAACCTGTTGAACTTTGATACCCCTTCTGAAATGCATTACGTACATTACGCTTGGGGGAAAATCATTTGATGACTGTGTAAAACAATACTTAGCATAATACTTCTAGGAGCAGTACAATCCAAATCATCATGAAGTTTGTCGTGTGCTAAGACTCTCAAATAAAAAAATTCTGAACCAGCTCTAAAAATAGCACCTTTTTTAGGACATGAAAGCAGTAGTAATCAATGTACTGTTTGAATACAATGTAGTTTTGATTTTTCAAAAACATTTCTTGAATAAGGCAAAATCTATTTAGGGTCCTTGAAATATAATTATAAAATGACTTCCACAGTCTTATTTGAAATTAGCAATATGAAACTCCACTGACCAGCAAACCTCCTTGCCTCCACAATTAGCCCTATGTTCCTTGAAATATATCTATAGGTATTTGTTTCTGGCAGCAGTAAGAGACTTGTAAATTAGGTAAAATCAGAAAATATATGAAGCAGATTCTCCTGGCTTACCTATCATGAAATCCTACTAAATTAACATGCAACACATATAAAAGGCATAGAAATGAAAATGTTGATGTAACATCAGAGTCTGTGCCTTGTTTTGCTTGTCCAAGCAACATACTTGCATGAGATTTTTGTCATTTCACATCACTGGGAGAGGGGGAGGGGAGGCTATGGGAAGAATTTATCAACATCACAAGTAAAATTTCAGAGAACACAGCAGGAAGTGTGATTTGAAAACATTCCATCCCAGGAGCACAACTGTGCTTGTGGTACAAAAGATTAAATAATGCCTTTAAATCAGGAATCCCCAGCCTTACAGGTGAGAAGTCAGGGCAGAGGAAAATATTAAAATATTTTAGTGCTATGTGCAAATGTAAAACATTTAAATGTTTAGCATTTCTAAGTTGTGGTAACAAGTGCTTGCTACCATGTCAAAGTTACTGGTCCTTTGGTTATTTAGTGATTATTTATATTAGCTAGTAAAGGCTGTTATTATTTCAGCTAAGCCAAGGCAATGGTTAATACCATTAAGCAGGAAATCCAATTAAGCCATTTCCAAGTAGCACTTTATTATAAAATGGAGATCTTAATAAAGAGATGCTGTCCAACTCTAAAAACAAAGAACATGATGAATACTTCAGAAATCCTTCTGAGAACTGGCCCAGTTATGTTTTTGAAATTAAAAAAGGGATTCAAGAAACCAAAGTAATTTTCGAGGAATATTCCCCATGGGAAACAACACATTTCTGCTTCAAGCAGTTAATTTTGTCAAGATATACAAAACCCATGATTAGTAATATCATATGAAATTTTATCTATTAGATTTGTTTTAAATTGCCTAGTCAAAATTCTGCCTCAAGTGACACTTTGTAATAAAACCAATTCCCTGGCAGTTGTAAGCATATACTCCCAATTAAAAAACACAGATACTAACTGTTAATTAAGACTTCAGTTACAGTGTTTCCACAGAGGATTACATAACCATTTATTTCTCATAACTGCTACTCTGCTTACATGGTTATATGGATATCCCATTTTAACATTTGGTACTATATTTATAATCAGCTCTGGTAATTATATTGTTAGTTACTTCATACATTTTCAGCTACTGATCATCTGAACATTAAGCAACAAAAGTATCTTTAAAAGAATAGGATTTAAATAGAAGATTTTACTCATTGAAATACACACACAAACTCCATTTTAGCATTCCAAAATTATACTTATTCTTAATAACTATTGCTATTTATGCAGATTATATGCCTGTGGGCAAGGATAATCTTCTATAGAGTACCTAGCTGACTGGGTACTTTATAAGTAGTAATAATTCTATTTGTTGGTATTCCATTACATTCCTTGTAATTGTATTGTGGCAAGTCACAAGTGGGCCAGTTTCAATTTCAGCTTATACCATAATTCCCTGCCAATCCTTTTAAATTCAATTATTTGCTGCTTCTAAGCATAAAGGAACTGTCTACTTTCACAGTGAGGGCAAAAAGAATATACGGATAATCAACCATGGCCCAAGACTGTAATGTACTACAGTTTGAAATACATAGTAGGATGGATTCATCCTACAAAAAGTTTGTGGAATAGATTTCTCACCCCTCTGCAGTCCCTTGTACCCCCATGACTAGCTACTCTTCAGGATCCTTCTGGAGTGAGTCTTCAGTTTAAGAGGAATAAGAAAGTCATTCCCAAATCCTTTTACAAACTCTTCCAACAATGGATCAAGAGCTTACACAAGAGTGGAGGTAGATTTTTGCCCCCTCCTTGCAGCACCCCTGCACAGTACTCTACAGCAGTGGTCCCCAACCTTTTTGGCACCAGGGAATGGTTTTGTGGAAGACAATTTTTCCATGGACCAGGGCAGGGGGATGGTTTCAGGATGATACAATTGTGCACTTTATTTTGGTGTGGTGATTAAGCGTGTGGACTCTTATCTGGGAGAACCAGGTTTGATTCTCCACTCCTTCATTTGCAGCTTCTGGAATGGCCTTGGGTCAGCCATAGCTCTCGCAGAGGTTGTCCTTGAAAGGGCAGCTTCTGGGGAGAGCTCTCTCAGTCCCACTGACCTCACAGAGTGTCTGTTATGGGGGAGGAAGATAAAGGATATTGTGAGCCACTCTAAGATTTAGAGTGGAAGGCAGGATATAAATACAATATTACTACTGCTGCTGCTACTACTACAACATTGTAATATATAATAAAATAATTATACAACTCACAGCCCAGTTGCTAACAGGCCACGGACCCAGATCGGTCCACAGACAGGGGGTTGGGGACCCCTGCCCTACAGTATTCCAGAGTACTACCTGAACTTTTTTCAGGCTGCAGGGAACTATGGGTGGGGAGGAGGTGGCAATGGCTCTATTTAAAAAAAACAGAGAGTAAGGCAAGTAAAACATCGATTTGAGAAGCATATTACTAAAAATATTACAAACAAACTATAAGAATTCATTTACATATATCAGAAATAGCAAACCAGCAAGGAAGGTAATTGGGCTATAAGTCGGGAGGAGATTTCTGAAAAGGAGTCTAATAGAAGTGACAAAGGGTTAACTGACAGACACTGGGTACAGATGGCAGATACCCAAGAAGTTGTTAAAGATCTCAAAATATGAAACTGTGTTCTACCACTATTTATAATGTCCATGGAAGCCTTGCAGATCTCAGAAATTTGTGATATGGAAATTTCATAGTAACAAACCATTTCTAATGCCAAGTCTTAAAAAGTTTTAATTTAGCACCTTAAACTGACATCAAAAGTTAGAAATCTGCTCAAGTAAATCACAAAAAGATTTTACAGATATAATACTCTTATGTGCTACATCAGTGAACTGAATATCGAATATCTGCATTGGTAACTTATAAACCACTGAACCTACTGAGAACAGTTATATACATATGACAAAAATACTGAAAGCTCACTAAGTACTTAAATTAACTATTATAGCATTTAAAATCATTGGTACGTCACTGACATACAGTTTTGAAAACAAGGAAAGCAGAATGTGCTTGTTCTAGAACAATACACAACTTGTTCTAGAACATTTGGTTTCTGAGTTCAGTCATAATCAACTTAATATTAACCAACAGGCAACAGCTGGTAGACGGAGTGAAGATGATGGGGTCCTTAAGGGGAAGTGGCCATGTCCTAGAATTCCTTGCTCTGTGGGAAGCCAAGGAAGTTTGTAGCTAGATGTGTATGTTAGATTGTAGCAGGGCAGATTTTAATAAACTCAGAGGCATGATGAGAGTCATCCCATGGGCAGGAATGTTGGAAGGGAAAGGAAGAAGTGAAGGGTGGGCTTTCCTAAAAAAACAGCAATTAAGTTCAAGTCATCACAAAACCAACAAGACATAAACATGTTAGGGGATCCAAGAAGCCAGTGTGGATGAGTAGACACTCCATAAACTCCTTTAAGACCAACAAAATGTTATTCAAGGTATAAGCTTGCGCTTGCACACAAAAGCTTATATCTTGGATAACATTTTGCTTGTCTTGAAGATGCCAGTGAACTCAAACTTTGTGCTGCTGCTTCACACCAACACAGCCACCCGCCTGAATGTATCTTCATGGAGAGAACTCCATGATGAGCTAAGGAAGAAAAAGGTAATGTTCAAGAAATGGAGGGAGGACATACTTCTAAAGAAGAGTATCTGAGAGTTGCTAGACACTGTTGATAGACATCAGAGAGGCCAAATCTCAGATTGGCCAAGGAGGTTTGCCACAACAAGGAAAGCTTCTTCAGCTATGAGAGGAGCAAACACAAAGTAAAAGAGGTCACAGGCCTGCTGTTAGGTGAAAATGGAGAAACTCTGACAAAGCACAGAGCAGAAAGGCTCAACACCTATTTTGCCTCCTTTTTTTCCTGAAGAAAAGGCTTATCTACAGATTGTGGTGGGCAAGGAACCAAGTCCAGGCTGCTGGTTGACATGGACAGAGAGGTTGTTGAGAGACACCTGACTGCATTAGATGAGTACGGATCCCTCAGGCCGGATGCTTGGCACCCCAGAGGGCTCAAAGAACTTTCTAGAGAGCCTTTGTCCATTATCTTCAAGACCTTTTGGAGGACAAGAGATGTTGCCACAAGACTGGGGGAGGTTACCCCAATCTTCAAAAAAAGGAAGGTAAGATGACCCAGGAAACTACAAGCCAGTTCTTCTGACCTCTGTCCCTGGGAAGATACTGGAGCAGATTTTAAAGGGGTCAATCTGCGAGAATCTGAAGGACAATTTGGTGATCTAAGGAAGTGAGCATGGATTTGTCCCCAACAGGTCTTGCCAGACCAACCTTGTTTCCTTCTTTGATTGAGTGATGAGCTTACTGGATCATAGGAACACTATCAATGTTGTTTATCTGTATTTAACTAAAGCTTTTGACAGGATTTCCCATGATGCTCTGATGGGTAAACTGGAGGAGAGTACTCCAGGGTAGTTAGGTGGATCGAGAATTGGTTGAAGAACTGCCCCCAAAGAGTAGTTGTCGATGGCATTTCATCGTACTGGAGGGAGGTATCCAGTGGGTGCCACGGAATTCAGAAATAATATAGTATTTTTATAAATGATCTGAATAGAAAAATCTATTAGTGATCCCCAGGCCGAGGGAGGCTAGACTACAGTCCACCAGAGAGTGGGCCTTCTTGATTGCTGCCTCCTATTGGTAGAATCAACTGTCCAGTTCTGCAAGGCCTGTAAGACAACTCTATTCCGGCAGGCCTTTATTTTGACTGATATGGGGTGACTGAGATACATCGAATATAGACTGAATGCCATTTGAAGCGAGAAAACATCAAATATAATTAGCACCAGACTGTTTTTAATTGTTTAATTGTTAACCATTTTAACTGTTTAACTTGTTTTATTGTTTAATTGTTAAATTGTTCTTATTTTGCTGGTTGTGAGCCACCCTGAGCCTGCTTCGGTGGGGAGGGCGGGATATAAATCCAATAAACCTTAAACCTTCCAATACTATGATTGTATGATTCTATTGTGGCAGAGCATTTTAATGTAAACCTGGACCCACTTCAGTTCCTAAACCACAGTTTGGCACTAATAGCCTCAATAGTAAAGCTTACTTCCATCAAAGTTATACTACATTCTTGAGGGAAGGGAGGCTGTAATTAATAGTGACTGCTGGAAGTGCTATGAAACCTCAGCAAAAAAATGTGACTGGATGGCAACTGTAAAGTTTAAGTCAGAGCATCTGTTCATTAAAGCTACAATCATTCATTTTTGCCTTGATTTGCATGGCACAGGCTAGCCTGCTCTCGTCAGATCTCTGGAACTAAGCAACATCATACCCTGTCAGTATTTGAATGGGAAACCACCAAGGAAGTCCAGGATCATTACTCAGAGGCTGGCAATGGCAAGCCACTTCTGAATATCTGTTGCCTTGACAACCCTAGATGGTCAGCATAAATTGGTTACAACTTGATGGCAAGTTTTCCTTACCACAAGCACTTCTATCATTTGGGGGGTTTTTTTAAATCCCAATTTAGTTATTTATATTTCAAATTTTTCTGTAAATCCGCATATTGCTCAGGTATGTGGAAAGATGTATCCTGGGTCCTATCTCCAGATTGACATATCGTCAGATTTAGCCAACTTTGCTGCTATTAGAATATACAAGCAGGGACTCACAAGAAACTTACAGGCATGGTCATCCTATTCCCAACTTTGCTTCCTCCTCTTTCCCCCTATCTCTGTCAGTCTCTAACTCCTTCTCTCCCACCACCTCATCTCTTACTCTCTGACCAATTTCGCACTAGGCCTTGTTCTGGGTGGAGAGCCCTTTTGCCCCCAGCACTTCTCTCAGTTTTTGCACAAGCTGCTCCAGAGCTGTGAGCTAACGCACCACTTTTCCGTGGCAAGCAGAAACTGCTTGTAAGAGGATCTTGCTTGATGCAGAAAAGCAGCATGCCAACTTGCAGCTCCAGGGCAGCTTGTAGAAAAACTGAGAGAAGCACCAGGAACAAAAAGGCTCTCCACCTAAAACAAGCCTAGTGCGAAATTGGTCTCTCTCTTCCACACCTGTCACTTCCTCTCCTTCTGCCTCTCCATGCCTCTCTTTTCCCTTCTGCCTCCCTACCCCATCCCTCTCTTTCTGCCTCCGCCTTTTCACTTTTTCTCCTTCTCTGTTCCATCACTCTCTTTATCTCTCTTCCTGCATCCCCCACCCCATCACTTTCTTTCTGCCTCCCATCACTCTTTCTGCCTCCACCCTCTTAGCTTCCTTTCCCCTCCCAATCACAGCTGCTGTCTCTGGGGCCACCACAACTCCTAGCAACCCCCCACCCCAACATCACTGTCAAACCTGGAGCAGGTCCAGGTCTCCATCACTGGGCTTGCCACAGCTTTTCTCCCCAATTTCTGCTTCCATCACGACTCCCAGCCACCCTCCCACTCCATTATCACATTGTTCAGAGAAGGTAGGTGTGGTATTTGCACATGTGCAAACATTTTTGTTTTGGGGGGGGGGGAGTTAGCACTCCAACATATCTTGTTTTCAGATTTTTCTGGAAACTTAAAGAGATCCCCCAAGAACTCTTTTCTTTCTCTGTGGCCCCAATCTGTGGTTTAGATATCCACAGATGGACCACAAGTCACTATTAGAATATAAAATGATAAGTTTAAAATGACAGTGAATTACAAGGAACAGAGAGTCATGCTTGCATCTGTGGTATATCACTAATTGTCATGTTTTGTGGCCTATTTTTTAGTTTTCCATATGCAGACTGAGATTATCCAGTGCCTCACTTCAGAAGGGTGGCTTATGAATAAAGACTGAAAAACATTTTGTATGTGAGAAGTGTAAAGTTGACCTTAGAATGGCTTAAAGGCAGTGTCTAAAGTGACTACCAAGGCCTATCCGGATGAGAGACTGCCTGGTAGCTCCATATAAAGCACTCTGAACTTCTGAGTTTATTAACGTAGGGAGGGGGTTAGTTCAGTGATAGAGCACATACCCCGTATACAGAAATCTCAAGGTTCAATTCCCTGCTAAATAAGGATATCAAGTAGCAAGGACCTTGGAGAATGACTGCCATTCAGAGGAGACAGAAGATGCACAGCTGTCTGAACAAATACATGATCTACATATATTCATATTATATACCGTAACTACTGCTGCAAAGAGTATTTTGCTATTAATTATAGGAAGTATGGCAATGTTGGCATTCTTTCAGTACCTTCAGACAGCCTATCTTGCCTAACCACTAAAGTGTAACTTTGGAGCTAAGTTAATAGATATTATTATTTGATTTCCCCCCTCCTGCTATCCCTTTGAATGGCATTCTGAGGCTTTAAAGAGAACACTATTTATTTGTGGTTCGACCAGGAATATTTTTTTGCAGCGCTCTGGGATGGGATGAGACGAATTAATCCATAAATTCCAATAGGTTATATCTAGGCTGTCTGCCAAGCACACCTAGAGCTTAAAACTGGTATGAGAAAAGCACTGAGCCTTATAGCAGAGAAGGATAAACAAGTAATAGTAGATTTGAGAAAGGTCAAAATGGGGTGACTGAAAGGAGTAGGTTGCAGACAGGTGAAGGCACAACAGGCGAACTACAGGATATATGAGCTAATAATATTGTAAGATTTTGTTCATAAAACCAATGACTTCAAACAGCTGTTGTTATTTGGAGTTAGAAAAATGCTACAATGAACTTATGAAGCTGCCCTACACTGAGTCAGATTATTAGTTTTTCTAGCTCAGCATTATCTAGCTTGTCTGGCTGCAATTCTCCAGTATCTCTTTTAGAGAAAGGTCCTTCGCACCATATGGCCCAGATATTAAGATGCCTGACCTAGAGGTGTCAGGAACTGGGCCTGAGAGCTTCTGCATACAAAAGACATGTTCTTTTACCCAGGACCAGATATCTATAGGTGAAATATAGTTCATATGTCAGCACTGACTCAATCCATATTTTTTCTTTCAACAGTCAGTTTCACTCAAACTCTTGACTTTCACAAATGGAATTTCCATTGGATTTTAGGGGGAAAGGATGCAATCTTCATAAGCATATAAAAATAAACAAATTGCAGTCCTCCCATATTCCTCAAAGCAACCAGTATATTTGAATGCAAAGGATGAGGATTTTATCTGTAGGACAAGAGAACACACATTATTCAATCAAATGGCTAATTTTTCTTTTTCTCAAAATGTAAATTCATACAAATGCATTGGAACAGTTTAAACTTAGGGAAATAGTGTAAAGAGAGAGCTTCACAGCTAATGATATGGAGGGTGAAAAATCAGAGAATAACCAAGACAGAATGGATTACTGCCCCCAAGCAAGGTGATGGATGGGAAAATACATTTTCACAGACCCAGAAGGTCTTGTAGTGTTTCTTGTAATTATCTTTCAGATTATAAATTCCTCAAGGCTAGAGCCATTTTACTCATCCTGAAGCATGGGTGGAGGTCAAGAAAGCTACCATTATTACAATTACTCATAGTGATGATAATGCCAACAAAACTGGAATCGCAGATGGCTCAGTTAGAATATCACAAAATCATGAAACTCCTATCATGCTATTCAGAGTGTACTGGGAATATAAAACATGTCATTTTGCCAACAGAAGGTCAAACCAGAGAGAGTCCAAGGTCAGGGTGTTTACCAGATTTCATGCCACCCACTTCTGCCTGCCATTTTTTTCTTTTTTGAAATTTTGGCAAAGGATATACTCTGCCTATATAGATAGATGACTAACGGAAGAGCTCAGTTTAGAGAAACAGTATCAATCACAGTGTTAATGAAGTCATAAAAAGTCAGTACATCTTAAGCATTCATAAATCCCAAATGAAAGTTTTGGACAGACTATAATATCTTATTAAAAATCACTTGGGTTTTATATTCATTGTAATTGTTATTTATTGTTGTTTTCACAATGTTATACAAGTAACAAAAAGTTATGTCTAAGATCTTGCCCTTGAAATGAAATCTGTTTTATCTTAGAAACTGTATATTTTTGTTATCATTCTGGAAAAAAAACCCAATAAAATGTTCTTTCGAAAATAGATATTAAGCACAGTTCCTAAGTGTGTACTAAAAGTGCTACAATGTACCCAAGAACTGTTTAGCCACTCCTCCCAGAAATTATAACTTCATCTGTAGCCAAGAGGCACTGCCTAACTCATGGGAGTGCCACAATAGTAATGGGTTTCCCATTTCTTGACCTGACCAGAGAACTTAAAAAAAACCTTTAAAACCTATTATTATTAAAAAGACAGGCCAAGGGAGAACACTCTCAGCTTGGGACAAGAGCCAGTCAAGGCAACACAAATTAATAATCCTAGCACCAAACTGTTTTTAACTGCTATATTATTGAATATTCTATTATTTTAAATTCATAATTATTGTTTATTGTGAGCCACCCTGAGCCTGCTTCGGCGGGGAGGGCAGGATATAAATCTAATAAATCAAATCAAAAGGGTTTCTGTCTAAGGTTGCCAAAGGAATCCTCAAGGCAATCTCCAGATGCTTTCCCCCCAAACCATGGAATAATAGTGACAATGAGTTCTACCAGGTACAGTATCTGCATACTCAAAGCTGGCTGGCAACATCTGGCTAATCCTCTCCTGTCTCCAGTATCCCACCCAATGCCTTGTGTGCTAATGTGTATATTTGGTGTATACAAACCCCCTTCTTCCTGCCACATCCCCAAAGATACCAAGATAAAAATTATTCCAACCAGGGCTTCTTTGTAGAAGTCCTGCAAGAACTCATTTGCATATTAGACCTCATCCCCTGATGTTACCATTGTTTCACACAGGGCTATTCTGTAGGGAAAACCTAGCAGGAACTCATTTGTATATCAGACCACACCCTCTGACATCACCATTGTTTTACACACGTTTTGTAGAAAAAGCCCAGCAAGAACTCATTTGCATATCAGGCCCCACCCCCTGCCACCAAGTCAGCCAGAATTGCATTCCTGTGCTTTCCTGCTCAAAAAAAGCCCTGATTCCAGCCATCAAGATTATTGAGATCCTTCCTGACACCCATTAGCACTCATTCCCATCTTTTGTCTAAATCTGAGGACATATTCAATTCACCCCAGAAGGATCATTAACAGCCATTAAACCCCATCACTACCCCACTTTGGTGTAGTGGTTAAGTGTGCAGACTCTTATCTGGGAGAACCGAGTTTGATTCCCCATTCCTCCACTTACAACTGCTGCAATGTCCTTGGGTTAGCCATAGCTATCACAGGAGTTGTCCTTGAAAGGACAGTTGCTGTGAGAGTCCTCTCAGCCCCATCCACCTCACAGGGTGTCTATTGTGGGGGGAGAAGATATAAGAGATTGTAAGCCTCTCTGAGTCTCTCATTCAGAGAGAAGGGTGGGGTATAAATCTGTAGTCTTCTTCTTCATGTTCCAGGGGAGAAAACCACCCCTCCAAATAGTAAAAAAACAGGAGTGCAATCTGTGGGCACCGAGGCAGGCTACACCCCACTTACACTAGTGGTTGGGTCTTTTGGATGTGACATGCTGGTCATGACCATCCCTCTCTCCCTCGCTGACTTCTTCAACGCAATGTCTGCATGTCCAGACGGGAAGTATAACCCCCATAACCGCTCCTTAAAATCTTTTTTTCACTACTAACTTTTCCTAGCTTCTTCATATTTTGTGCATATTTCAGTGTGATTGTATCTCACCATATTTTTAGTAAAAGATTTTCATTTTTTTTTAAAATCTGGAGTCTTCTTACTGAACTGGATCTTGGTAAACAAAGGTGTGTGATCTCTGTACCTTCTTGGTCTACCCCAGTCTCACCGCTAATCTCCCCAATATCGAGATGGGACCATTTCAGGTAACACATCATTCAATAAAATCTCTCACACTCTATTAATATGCACAGATAATCTTAACATTTAGAGCCAGCTCAAACAGATGTTCTGTCTGCAGGGTTAACTGAGGAGATTGGTCTATTCTTGTTAGCTGTGCAATATCTGAGCCAGAAGCTTAAAATATTTCATCTGCATAAACGGTCAACCTTTCCATAATATGAATGTTCGACTCAATAAAAGCTTAGCTGTTACCCATTTGCTATATACAGCTCAAGTTCATGAATCCATTGGGAGGCTATCCCCTTTCCCATACACTTAAAAAAAACAACCCTGTAACGTTTGCTCTTGGAATATGAGATTATTTCATATCCATTGCTACTGCAAAAGCCGCATAGAATCTAGCTGCAAGAGGATCACAGAAACCTGTAGTATTAATAGATAGAAGAGAAAACCTGGTATGTGTACACTCTATATCTTTGATATTCTGGGACATTTCTAGTATTTTGAGGGGGAAATAACAAAGCTTTAGAAGAAATGAAAAAATAATTAACCCAACTTTCCAAAAGAAATAGCAGTAACGCCACTCCCTACCCTTGCAACCACTCTACGAATCTTTTGCTATGATACACTTCTTTAAAGGCAGCAATGCTCATTTAGAGATAGCTCAGACACTTTACTCTGGTCTCTGGTTATACTGGTTTATTCTTGATAGCTTGAATTTAAAACAATGGAAGGAAAGGAACAGTGGTACTACTCCTTTTCAATCATTAAGTGTATACCAGATGCTGTTGCACTTCATTTGAATTCATCAAAGGAGTATTAGAAAAATGTTTTAAAATGTTATTTTATTAAAATGCTTATACTTTGCATTAAGCTCCCAGTATAAAAAACTACAATAAAGTGCAAATAAATAAATAAAATAAAAATAGAAAATAAATCAGTAAAGCAATTAAACACACACACAAATACAAAAAAAGTAACCAATCTTAAAGTGCAGTGCTGTTCTGAACCATTTTAGTTCTACTGATCTGTGAGCCATTGTTTTATTTTCCATATTTTTTGGCAGATTCTTGTTAAGATTTTGATGAAGTCTGTTTCTATGGCTTGGAATAGCTCTATCGATAATCCTTCTACACCTTGTGATTTGTTTCTCCCAAGCACTCTCAGCACAGCTTTCACGTCACTTTCCAAAACTGCAAGTTCTTCTTCAAAAGATTAATTTTGCAAAAAAACTTATCATTTCATATCTTCTGTACAGTTCTTTAATGTATTGTTCTCATCTTTATTTTGTCTGTTCAGTTAGTGCATTTCTGTGTTGATCTTTCAGCATGCCTAACCGTGCTTTAAATTTCCCCCTTATTTCTTGGATCTTGTGAAAAAGATTTCTTGTTCTTCTTTTTTGTTGTTCTCTTCTATTCTTTACACTAGGTCAGGGGTGGGGAGCCACATGTGGCTCTTTTATGCATATTGTGTGGCTCTCAAAGCCCCACCACCCCATTGGCTAGTGGAGAAGGCATTTCTCTCTTTAAATCACTTCTCCAAGCCAAGCCAGCTGGCAGCTTGGAGAATGCATTTAAAGTTAAAGTTGCTTTCTTTTCACCTCTTCCTTCCTTACTTGCGACTCTCAAGCATCTGACATTTATTCTATGTGGCCTCTTACGTTAAGCAGGTTTGGCCACTATTGAACTAGTTAGTATAATAGTTCTCTTTGTCTACATGTTGGTCACTGGAATGATGCATTTAAACTTCTGATTGTTATTTCTGTCACCCTATAGGTTTTGCTTCTCATCTCTCTCTCTAGTGATTTTTAAGAGTTTCATCAGTCATCCACTGAAACTTTTCTTTTGACTACAGGAATAGTCTTTGTGCGTTCTTCCTTAATAATATCTTTGCTTTCAACCCATAGTTCTCCTGACTCATGTTCACTTGAAATTAGTAATGCAAATCTGTTCCTTACATGGTCTTTAAACTCTTCAAGAATGCTGTTTGGATTGTATTCTGGCACTGTGAATGTTTCACTCACTACAGTCGGATGCTCAATTAAAAAAAAGCAACTAAAATTCCATGTGAACCAGCTCTTAGTTTAAAGGGTGCAGCAATAACACATATAGTCATAAAACTACTACAGTTATTTACCCAAGGACTCTCGAGATCAATGTTCAAAGCACTGTAGGGGGGGAAATGAGCTGTGTCATTTCCATATTGTACGATGTACAGGCATCTGAGCTCAAAACCTCTAGCTCAGTACGGAAGATGGGAAACTCAAGCTAATAAAGCCATCTTGACTTGGGTGTTAGGTTAAGGCCAAACTACACATGACACTGGAGCTCTGTGACTAGAATTACTGATGTATAACATGGCCTTCAGAAACACCTACAGATGGGCTTGATCTGAATCACAGCCAGGAAGGGGTTACTTTTTCTAGCTGCCCTGTTTTCTGAATCAAACACACTTATATACACCAATTTCGCTTAAATTTTATAGTGCCCTGGAGGACAGGTATGTGCACCAAGCCATATGGGGTAGAGGCAGCAGCCCGAATACAGGCAAATAAGGCAGCTTTAAATTGGCATGGAGGAACAGGAGAGGCAGCAGCCCACTTCAGTGGTGTTAAAAAGCTGTGTTTGATCACCAAAACAACTGGGGGAGGGTGATCAGCATTAGCCCAAAAGGAAGGAAGAGGAGTGATGGGGGATTTCTATTGTACCCCCAACAACATAAAACCTCAAAATCAGGACCTGCAGGAACTAAAACAACCTGCAGTTATCAGAAGGCTAATACGTATTCACTAATAAGTTTTAAGACCTCGTAAATAAACTTTCTTAGACTAAGATAAACTTTCTTAGACTGTTTGGAAAAGAAAAGTTTAGTAGACTTCAAGTTTCTCTTTAGACAGAAGGCAAACAGTTTAGATACCATTAGTACATTTCAGTTTCTCCTTTAGACAGAAGGCTTCAGATATATGGATAGAAAGGCAGAACAGAAAACAGTTTACATAGTTAGAGCATAAAGCATAAAATACAATAAAGCAGAGAGCATACTGAAAAATCTAAGTCCCAACAGCTTAGCCCTATTAGTCTACATTGTCCCATTTAAAATCTAAGTCCCAAATCCCATTCTATATTAGAGATCTCCAATATAAGAGTTGTTAGACTCATGGCTTGACCATGAAGTCAGCCCAGAGTTTAAGTCCCAAATAGCTTGGCATGGTCAACACAGAGAGAGCCTCTTGTGCAGATCAGCAGTGTGAGCCAAAAAATCCACTGCTTATATAGGCTCTAGTGACCTCATACAAACATCAACTTGCGTCACTCAGCTGTAAACATTTTCGCAGCCAACTATCAACCATCAGAGCTAACCAAAACAATCATGGCCGAGAGCGTCCTCAGGCAACCAAAACCTTCAACCCAGTTTATGGGTTTTTGCAAATGGATGCCTCCTCCATCTTGTTTTCTCCCATCCTGAATAAACTTTCACCCAGTAACCTACTTAAGCCTTTAGATAGTTCAGTTCTATGGTTCTGAAAGACTGAGACCTCTAGTTGCCAAATTCTATAACTGCAACAAAAGATTATAGAGAGATATAGAGCTTCTAGGGTGTTTGTAGAGCTTAGTGCTCATTTCATGAGAGCATGGCTACTTTCAGAAAGAGTTCTTGTAGCCAATTTCATAAAAAAATATGTTTAAGATCATAAATAATATGGTTAGGATCATAAAGAGGGCCAACTTAAAGAGAAATATAGAAACTTGAGATCTTTGAAGAGTTTAGTGTCCACTTCATAAGGGACCCAACGCAAAATTCCGCAACAAGGGGGAAGTATGGGATCTCACTGGCCCCACCAGATTCTCAAGAGAAAGTCCTCACTCAGCCCTCCCCATGTGTCCCTACCCGTAAGTGCTATGCCATGCTGAAGGCACTGTCTGAAAAACTTATCCTGCTTGCTACTGCTGAAGCCTAGTCCTCACTATAGGAAGCTGTTGCTGCTGATGAAGACCTCTGACAATTCCTGGTTGCTGTCCCTCAGCCACTACTATCTAGGCTGAGGATACTTCCAAAGATACTCCCAGAAGGCCACTGAAATCCCAGAGGCTGACCCAAAAAGGCAAGGGAATTTTCATGCCCCAAAGACCAGCTGATCATGTCTACTGCCACAAGTCACATGGAAGGAGCTCTCAGATCCTCCTGGAGGTTCTCCTCTGTTCATAGTCTGAACAAACTGAAGGGAAAGCCCAACTAAATAGGAGAAGGGTGGACACAAGGGGTGAAGCTGAGTTCCAGGCCCACCCATACTCCACGACTCCCAGCCAGCCCTGATGCCAAAATTGGCCAGCTGAGGGCTGCTGCAGGGTCAAGCTCCCAAATCACCCCACAGCCAGCATGATGCCGGCATAAGGTCTCCTCATGCTCACTCCTAGTTCCAGGTTGCAAACTCAGCCCTTGGTAAGCTAAGGCCATTGCTTCATGGGTGACTGAACTATTCCAGTAGTTCTTAGAGAATAACCCACTAAGAACATAGAGAAGCCGAGTTGGATCAGGCCAATGGCCCATCCAGTCCAACACTCTGTGTCACACAGTGGCCAAAAAAATTATATATATACACACTGTGGCTAATAGCCACTGATGGACCTCTGCTCCATATTTTTATCTAACCCCCTCTTGAAGCTGGCTATGCTTGTAGCCACCACCACCTCCTGTGGCAGTGAATTCCACACGTTAATCATCCTTTGGGTGAAGAAGTACTTCCTTTTATCCATTTTAACCTGACTGCTCAGCAATTTCATTGAATGCCCACGAGTTCTTGTATTGTGAGAAAGGGAGAAAAGTACTTCTTTCTCTATTTTCTCCATCCCATGCATAATCTTGTAAACCTCTATCATGTCACCCAGCAGTCGACGTTTCTCCAAGCTAAAGAGCCCCAAGCATTTTAACCTTTCTTCATAGGGAAAGTGTTCCAACCCTTTAATCATTCTAGTTGCCCTTTTCTGGACTTTTTCCAATGCTTTAATATCCTTTTTGAGGTGCAGTGACCAGAATTGTACACGGTATTCCAAATGAGACCGTACCATTGATTTATACAGGAGCATTATGATACTGGCTATTAAGCTACTACTGAAGATGGGAAACTCAGGGCTATCTAAAGCCATCCTGACTTGGGTATTAGGTTATGGCCAAACTACACATGACACTGGATTGGAATTCCTGATGTATAGCATGGTCCTAAGAAACACCTACAGATGGGCTTGATAATCACAGTCAGAAAGGAGTAACTTTTTCTGCCTTCCCTGTTTTCTTAATCAAACACGCACACATACCCTCCCCCAAATCTGTTCTAAGTTATGATAGTCATATTGCACCTGTCCATCTGCTTTCTCTACTGGGGCTTTTTAAAGTCTCAGGGAAGCATTTCTGATCAAGGAACTGGCATATAAAAGGTAAAGTTTTTTAAAAAAAAAAAACCTCTTCCCCACTGGGAAGGGGCCTGATTCTCGTGCGTCCTGATCTATCTAGGGAGGTCCAAATCTCATCCAAGACATCATTACTTCTAATGAAAAGTGAATCCTGACAAGAACATTCACCCACCATATCCTGACACTGGGTAAGGACTGAGATCATAGGACCCAAGTTGGATGATATTGCTGAATGTCCTCAATATACTGGTGGCACTTGAATCTGTACTTTCCAACTGTCTCACCTTGTATAGAAGCGAGGACAGATTCCTATGTCACACTATAGAGGAGGCAAGAACCAGATATACTACATAGTCTGACAGGATGGTCTCACCTGGATAGAATAGTCAGAACCCAAGAAGGACAGAATTCTTGTATGAAATTGCAACTATACAACATATAAAAAGAGAACTGCATTGAATGATGGTTTAAGTGAACAGTTTATTTCTTGAGTTGCTGGTTATATTTCTCTTTTTTGAAAAAAATAAAATAAAACTTATCTTAAAAGAAATTATGTTAACAGCAGGGAACTGAGAGTGTATGTTATAAAAATCAGGAGGCCGGATACAACAGGTACATTCTGAACATGATTTTAAAGATACTGCTGTGGTCTGAGTACTTTTCATGCCTTGAATTGCTTCTAAAACCCCTATATGGCTCAGGACATGAGGCTTGAGACTACTCAGAATATCCTTCCTGCAATTCAGGATCTTTGGCCTTAATAGGAGCTACTCATTACACAAAACATGGCAAACTCCTCTCTATAGCTGTGACAAGTACCTCTGCCAGCTAAGCTGTTTGGTATTTTATTAGCATGATTTATCTAGCAAGTCTCTGGAACTTAGTGACATCTTTTTGACATGGCTTTTTCTATTATCAGAAAACCGATTACAGAGAAATAATAAAAGACTAAAGGGGAAAAACATATGGACATCTATTACAAAGCAATCCTTAAAATGTAAGCACTAATTTTAAAAGATTTCATCCATTTAAGCTTCTTAAAATAAAATAAAAATTAAACCCTAGGGGCATGATAGTGTTCCCAATCCCCAGTTTGGGGGCAGGGCACCCCTGGTTTAGAGCCCTTCCCCCTGCTTCAGGGCTACTAGGAAGTGGAGGGATGGCCGCTGGGTGATCCACTATACCCTATGGAAGCCAGTCTCCACAGTGTATAATGGGAGAATCAATCTGTGGGTATCTGGGGTTCTGAGGAGGGCCATTTTTTGAGGTAGAGGCACCAGATTTTCAGTATAACTGCTGGTGCCTCTCCTCAACCCCCCCCCCCCCCAGTTTCAAAAAGATTGGACCAATTCTATGAGCCCCAAAAGAAGATGCCCCATCTGCCATTATTTCCAGTGTTGGGAGGGTATTTAAAAGGAATGTGATCCCTTTAAATGCAACAACAGGCTCACCTTGAACTCACTTCAGAGTTCAATCACACTTCCCTCCCCTCTCTTAGAGCCTCCCCCACCAGCTTGTTGGCCTCATCTGGCAACCCTACATGTGAACCACTGTGTTTTTGCTCATTCAAAAAAAACCAGAACTTGTCATAAGGAAAAAAATTAATTTGGTGTGAAGGGACTGTCAACAACTGGAAGAAGTATCTAATTTATTGCATGTAAAACTCTTTCTAGCATCAAGCTATCAGAAGTGAGAGATTAAGGACAGAGTTTACAAAGATATAGAACAGATGCTTCCCTGCCTCCACCCCATCTTAATGGGTCCAGTGTTCCTTTCTCATATTGAAGAAAGCACTAGGGAGATTTCAGTAGTCTTTTGGTATACTTTACTGATAATTTAGTGCTTCCACTAGGGGCGTTAACAGCAGTCTCCCTTAACAGCCAAGAGCTGTTCTGGCAGAAAATACCTCCCCAGCACCAGAAGCAGGGTGTGCAGTTAAAACTTTTAAAACCACAAACAAAAAAGAATGGAACAAAAAGCAATTACATAAATGAGAAAGCATTATCAGAACACAGAGAGACGTAAAATGATTAAAATCCTTTCAAATGTGCAGGTCCAGTAGCATGGTTGATAACACAAGGCTTTAGAATTGTTAATCTGGGACATCCCCCTTTTAGAGGGGGTTTAATTAGGTTAATGCAATGGTAGATACGCAGCTGCTGTACTATATCCTTTGAAAGCATGTTATAAAATGAGACTGAATTCACTGCCACAATAATATGATTCAGAGATGTATGATATTCTTTATCAAACTAAGCTCTTTATCATGAGATTACAAGAAGATTAAAGAAATGCATCATGCAAACATAAAATGCTCAGATTTGAATGCAGCATCAAGGAAAGGAAAAACCTACCAAATCTGAATGTGCTGTTACCCATTTACAAGAGAATGTCACCCACCCAACCACCAATAACCCACTGAGGTTCATCCCCTCCCCAAACTAATGTGCTTTCACTGTACAAAATAGTTTTACTAATTTGCTTGGATAAATGATACAGGACTACAGTCTATACTGCTGTGCATATTTTAGTCTAAATTGAATCCTATCTATGTAATGTCTGTATTGTTTAATACTATAGGTATTAAAACTACAACCTATAACCTTTCTGTTGGTTCTAGATTTCTAAAATTCTAATGCATTGGTTATTGAATGTCCCACTTTGTTGACTGTACTTATTCACAATGGGTAACCCACCTTGAATCCCTGTGAGAAAGGTGGACTATAAATAACAAACAAACAAGACTTATTTTATTTAGGCTTGCCAGCTCTGGGTTGGGAAATTCCTGGAGATTTGGGGATGGATCCTGGGCGAGGGCAGGGTTTGGGGAGGGGAGGGGACGAACCTCAGTGGGTTATAATGCCATAGATTCCACACCTTTCAATGCAACCTTTTTCTCCATGGGAACTAATTTCTTGCAATCAGTTTCAGGGGAGGTTGGCCACGCTAACTTCATGTCATACTTACTAAATTAGAATATTATTCTGCTTGAGCTGCTCCAATACTAGCTACTTGATCAATGAACCTTTAAAACTGGGCCTGTAAAAACAATTTAAAACCCAGTGGTGCAGAGTGGTAAGGCTGCAGTACTGCAGTCGGAGCCCTCTGCTCACTACCTGAGTTCAATCCCAGCGGAAGTTGATTCAGGTAGCTGGCTCCAGGTTGACTCAGCCTTCCAACCTTCTGAGGTTGGTAAAAGGAGTACCCAGCTTGCTGGGGGGAAAGTGTAGATGACTGGGGAAGACAATGGCAAACCACCCCATAAAAAAGTCTGCCGTGAAAACGTTGTGAAAGCAACGTCACCCCAGAGTCGAAAACAACTGGTGCTTGCACAGGGGACTACCCTTACCTTAAAAATAATTTACTTGTCCCAAAATATATGCAAATAAATTTAAGAGAATGGCAGCTCAGGATCCCTTCTAGGTGCATCAAACCCAATCCTGACATTTTATAACCTTTACTTTCCAAAATATGCTTACCTTTCAAATTCAAAAAAATTACATTCCACAAATTATTTGTTACTGGTCACTCATGGAAACCTTATATCCTTAAAATGATGTATATTTTTGTGATTTTTTTTTAACTGCAATCTGTGGAACAAGGAAGAAATAGTTACCCTATAATAAATTCTGAGAAGATATTTTATTATTTTAAAGATATCAGAGCAATTATTTCATGCATCAAATTTTGCCCTACAAACAGCTAGGAATAAACTGTGCTCTCTCTCTCTCTCTCTCTCTGTGGTTTTAAGACCTTTGAATATTAGATCAGAATGAAATCCTCTCTAGTGCCTCAGCAAATGCTTCTCAGTCAAGTTCCAGTTTGTATGACTGCTTTTCTAACAAATCTCTGGGAAGATACTAAGAGAAAGAGGGATTAGGACAGATTGATTCTAATTAGCTCTCTTTTCTATATTAGGATTGTCACAGTGTAAAACAATGAGAATGCCGCATACAGGAGTACGAAATGATACATCTTGCCAAGTACCCTAAAATATTGCCCTATTAGGTGGGTGGCATGATGTGGAAAGAGTCTGACAGACTGAAGACTACCGCAAGAAATCCCTTGACTAAATACACTTCAGACTGGCCTGTGAAGGGCTGTTTGCTCAGACTCCTTTTCCTTAAGTGGTATTGCCATATTTCCAGATGCAGTTTCAAAGAAATAAACTAGGGATAAGAGAAAATCACCAGTCTCTTATAATGTACATTTTTATTAAATAATAACTTTAAGTTACCCTTTCACTAATTTAAACACTGTGCTATGTTTATAGTCATGATAGCTAAAACATGATCTCCCCCCCCCAAAACCATTTAAGCAGAAAATAAAGTGATTTTGGGGGGGGGGGACACGAATTGAGCAGAACTGGAAAGGTCAACTAGTCCACCAGGTGAATTTTATTTATTTATTTATTTATTTATTGAACTTATATCCCGCCCTTCTCACCGAAGTGTCTCAGGGCGGCTCACAACATAATGATTCATACAATTCCATTTAAAACATTTACAGATACAATAAAAGCATAGTTAATAAAACAAGATAAAATAAAGCCAGCGGTCTATAAGAGCATTTTGTTCCATCCAAAGATGTTCCATCCAAAGTATCAGTTAGGTGTTATAGGCCTGCCGGAAGAGGGCTGTCTTGCAGCCCCTGCGGAACTGCCCTAGGTCCCGCAGGGCCCGCACCTCCTCCGGCAGCTGGTTCCACCAGTAAGGTGCCGCTGTTGAGAAGGCCCGATCCCTGGTGGATTTTAGGCGGGCCTCCTTTGGCCCAGGGACTACCAGCAGATTTTGTGAGCCGGAACGTAGTACTCTCTGGGGAACGTGTGGGGAGAGACGGTCCCTAAGGTAGGCAGGTCCTAGGCCATACAGGGCTTTAAAGGTAATGACCAACACCTTGTACTGGACTCGGAATGTTACTGGCAGCCAGTGCAGATCCCGGAGCCCCGGCCGAATGTGCTCCCATCTTGGGAGCCCTAATAGCAGCCGGGCAGCAGCGTTCTGCACCAACTGCAGTTTCCGGGTCCGGCACAAGGGTAGCCCCATGTAGAGGGCATTACAGTAGTCCAACCTCGAGGTGACCGTAGCATGAATCACTGTTGCTAGGTCGTCGCGCTCCAGGAAGGGGGCCAACTGTCTCGCCCGCCTAAGGTGAAAAAAAGCGGACTTGGCAGTGGCTGCTATCTGAGCCTCCATCGTCAGAGAAGGCTCCAATTACACCCCCAGGCTCTTGACCCTGCCCGACGCTGTCAGCGGCGCGCCGTCAAAAACTGGCAGGGGGATTTCCCTTCCCGGGCCGCAGCGACCCAAGCAAAGGACCTCTGTCTTCGCTGGGTTCAGCCTCAGCCCGCTCAGCCTAAGCCACCTAGCCACTGCCTGTAACGCCCGGTCCAGATTTTCTGGGACGCAGGCGGGCCGGCCGTCCATAAGCAGATAGAGCTGGGTGTCATCCGCATATTGGTGACAACCCAGCCCATACCTTCGGGCAATCTGGGCAAGGGGGCGCATATAGATGTTGAATAACATCGGGGAAAGTACCGCCCCTTGAGGCACGCCGCAGTCAAGCGTGTGTCTCTGGGACAGTTCCTCCCCAATCGCCACCCTTTGTCCCCGACCATCAAGGAAAGAGGAAAGCCATTGCAAGGCCAGCCCCTGAATCCCAGCGTCGGCAAGGCGGCGCGCCAGAAGCCGATGGTCGACCGTATCGAACGCTGCCGATAGGTCCAACAACATCAGCACCGCCGAGCCGCCTTGATCCAGATGCGTAGGCAGAACTGGGCTGGTTAGGTAAGTGGGTATGAGAGCCCTGCCATTTTGGGGGAGCACTAACTACCATCAGGTTTTTTTAAAACCAAAGCAATTCTTACAGTGAAAGAAAATCATTCTTTAAAGGACAGCATCATAACTTTAAATGTCTTGTTTTAAAAAGACACAAAACTTCTTAATAGTGGTGAATCCATGTTCTAAGCCAGGTAGTGCACCCACTGGTTTAGAAGAAGAGCTACAGGTGACATGTGAAGGAGCCACATGCAACTCACAAACATGGAATGGGTACTTGTGTGCTAAAGTTAACAAACACAAACATTAATTTACACAACCTGATCCTAAACTTGAATGAAATAAAAGTTGCAAGGACAAGCTCATCAGACTGATCTGGCACTGAGCAGGAGGCTGGACTGAGTGGATGACCCTTTCCAACTCTATTATTCTATGTACTATACCAGTGGCCCCCAACCTTTTTGGCCCCAGGGACTGGCCCCAGGGCCGGCCAGCCCACCATGGCCCCAGGATTGGCAGGGTGGGGGCACTTAATTTGCACCCCACAGCGCCTCCTCCTCCCCGCCCCCCCCCCACGGCACCTCCTCCTCCCTCCGTTTGCACAAGTTTAAGGCTGGACAAGGGGCAGTGAAGCGCCTCCTCAGCTCTTTAAAGGCCACCCCCCAGCCGATCAGCTGATTGCGAGGGAAACCACGGCAGCAGCGCGAGCGACCTGCTGGAAAAGCCGCGCTGCCCTTGCCTCCACCTCACTTTCTTCCTGGGTGTGGGAAGGAGGCAAGGGCTTTTTTAGCGGGTTGCTTGTGCTGCTGCAGTTTCTTCCGCCAATCAGTGTGGGGGGGTCAGCCTTTAAAGAGCCGGGGAGGTGCTTCACCGCCCCTTCCCTAGCTTTAAACTTGTACAAACAGAGGGAAGAGGAGGTGCCGCAGGGTGGCCGAGGTGATGCAGGGGGTGGGGCAATGGGGCTGTGCAGTCCAGTTGCTAGTAGGCCATTGATTGGTACCAGTACCCCTGTACTATACCATCTTTCTAACAGCAAAGTCGGCTAATCTTTGGATACTTAAATCCAATTACTAGAAACATGAATAGGCCAGAAAGATCTTTCTTCAAACCTGAAAAGGGCCCTAGACTTTTTCAGAAAAATGTGAAATCTTAAAAAAAAAACAAAAAAACCTGAAAACGATAAATGGAGTTCCTGTAGCTTTAAGCAACAAATTCCCTCGGTGGCTGTTGAAATCTGAGCCTTGCAGGATCTAATGCAGTTCCACAGGGTCCATAAAATGGAGATGTTTTGTCAGGCTATGGCTGGGTGGCAGCAATCCAACTGCAATGGTCTGCTCTGCTCTGCTCTGCCTTGCCCTGTATAGCTTAGCTTTGTTTAGCAGCATTTGGTCCATCAGAGCTGTTTACTTACCCACCCGCTTCCCTTGCACTGACTAGATCTACAGCTACATAACAATGGGAACTTCATCCAATTCAGCACATTGTTTTCCTGACACTTCTTATGGTTTTTATATGATAGCACTGGTTATTTATGTAAATTATGTATTTTATTTTAAATTTTGTATGTTTTAAATACTGCTGTAAGCCACCCTGAGCCTGCTGTATAGGGGAGGGGGGGCTAGAAGCCCAATGAATGAATGTATGAACGAACATTGCTAGGCAACCACAGTATTCCAGGCTGAGTTCTGTGAGTAAAAGGAGGGGGAAGAGGCATATTTTGGCCTTTGAGGGAAGACTATTTAGGACTAGGGCTGCCAGCTCCAGGTTGGAAAGTTCCTGCAGATTTTGTGGTGGAATTTTGGAGGGCAGGGTTTGGGGAGAGAAAAGGCCTCAGCCAGATATAATGACATAAAGTCCAAAGTAGCCATTTTCCTCAGGAGGACATACTTCTGTCATCTGGATTTCAGTCATGGGAGATCTCCAGATTCCAGTTGGAGTTTGGCAATCTATGTCTGGAATCAACTTCTGATTGACTTGAAAGCACACAATTTACATGACTCAAACAAGTCTTGCTACATCATCCACACTATGAAAGCCAGTATGATGTAATAGTTAGAACTTCAGAGTAGGGTCTGGGAGACCCAAGTTCAAATCCGCATCTTGCTGTGGAAGCTCATTGAGTGATTTTAGAGCAATCACACACTTTCATCCTAAGCTACCAAGCTGGGCTGTTGTGTGGAGAAAGAGGAGAAGAGAACAAGGTAAACCACTTTGATTCCCTGCTGTGGAGAAAAGTGGGGATATAAATGAAGTAAATAAATCATAAATATAGCTGAAGATAGAAGAAAAGTAGGTTGATGAGGCAGGTAAAAGGGAGAAGATATGGGAGTTGCAAGGGGGACGGAAAGAGAAAATGGTGTGGGGAAGAGATACAGGGAGAAATGAGGCACCCCCACAAGTCCTTGAGGGTTCCCTACAATGCAAGTGGACCTGGCCCAGTGGCTGGCACTGTACAACAGGGCCATAGTCTTCTTAATGAAGAACCGCTAATGCCAGATAAAGAAACTGACTAGTCGCAAGCATATTGTTGTGAGCACTGGTTCCAGATAATATTAAGTGAATTGATCAAGACGGTCTACAACCGAAACATGGCTTTTTAAACTTAGGAACCTAGGGAACATGTTATCATTTGCACTTTATTATAAAGACACTGCCTCATGTGTTGAGTCCTCAACGTACTGCAAAGTAGTTTTTGACATTGCAGACGACATCGTCATCCATCAGGAGAGGTCAAAGCACACCTACTAGGACTTTGCACTCTTTGGAGTCTTCACTCTACATGGATTCTTTCATGATGAAAAATGACGAATGCTTTCTTGTAATTTTGATTTATAATTTTGGTTATGTACATTATATGTTATAAAATAGTATGAGATATTCCTTCAATAGTGAGTCTTTAAAAAATTCTGGTGATCACCCAGAATTACCACTGTTCTCCAGATGACAGAGATCTGTTCCCCTGGAGAAAATGGCTGCTTTAAAGGATGGATTCTATGGCATTGTATTCCCTGTTGAGTTCACTTCCTTCCCCAAAACCTTGCCCTCCCAAGTCTCCACCCCCAAATCTCTAGGTATTTCCCAACTTGGACCTGGCAAACTAAAGGGGGAGATCCAATGTGATTCCAAGGGATATCCATGGTGGCAACCTTAGAAGGAAAGAAGAAAGAGGGAAAAGAGCTAAGGCTATGAGCGCTTTTAGGAAAGAGAAAGAAGAAATAGTGGAGAGGGGAAAATAAGATGCCTCTAACAATTCCTTGTGGGTTTCCACTTATCTATAAATCTATTAGCAATGTGTGGGCTCCCCATCTGTGAATACTTAAACCCACAAATCAGGACCACATGGATGCTAAACAGATTCCCCGGGTTTGCAGAAAATTCTGAAAAGTTAAAAAAAAAACCACAGGGAGGTGTTGAATAATCAAAGAATGCACTTACCTCTGGTGGTTACTGGAGCACGGGAGCTGCACCAGGCCTAGTGGCTATTTTGGCCTCTAAAGGGGGCCTCATTGGGGCCAGGCCTGGCTAGGCTTTCCAGCTCTAGATTGGGAAATTCCCCTGATCTCCAGATGACAGATATTAGTTCCCCTAAAATACTGGCTGCTTTGGAGAGTGAAGTCTGTAGCATTATACTCTGCTGTGATCACTTCCCTTCCCAAGGCTCCACCCCCAAATCTCCAAGAATTTAACAACCTAGAGTTAAGGGGAATTGATCTCTGTAGCTGAAAATCCAATGTGAGTCCTGCAGAACCACCACTGCTGCTAGGGGGGGGGGCAGGTGAGTGTCTGGCAGCACCTCCACCACTGCTGTTGCTGTGCAAAGCGGAAGAAGGCATGAAGCCAGAAGAGTGGTGGGGACAGAAGGAAAGAGTGATGCAGAGGGGACAGAGAGTGAAAGAGTGATGAGGTGGAGAAACAGAAAAAAGAGGGTATAATATAGTGGGTTCTACACATTGAAGAAGCCAGGTGCTAGTGAATAACAGCTCTTTATTAGGTACAGCATTGTAGGTGGCTGTACTGTAAAGACTAGGGAACTGGGCCGACGAGCCAACTATATACAATTCAGGGTTCCCGCGCAAGCACGTTATCGGATCATTCAAACTGGCGGGGGCTTGTGATTGGTGCAGGGCAGGTGGGATTTGGATCCTACTGCCCATTGTTCCCAAGTCCCCAAGCTCCATTCATATGGCTCCAATGAGCCAGGCAGGAACACCATAATTCAGTCCTCTATCGAGTCCACATACACAATAGAGGGATTGATGGGGTGGGGGCAGAAGGAGGAAAAAAGTGACAGGAATGGAGAAGAGAGTAAGAAAAGGGGTGGCAGGAGGAAGAAAGGGTGAGATACTGAGAGAAGTAGGGAGAGATGAAGAAGCATAGGTTGGGGGAATGGGATAACTACTCCAGCAAGAGTCTTGGGAGTCCCTATTTGTCTATAAATATTCTTCACATAATCTGAAACTTATAATAGTCTGACTAATAAAATTCCCTTTAAACATGTGCAGCATTTTTTAGCACAGAAAACAGTTTCTAGACTATTCTTCCTTTCATAATTAAAATGTCAGTAAATCACGTGGGGCCCTCTAAATATACCACACTTTGGTGGGGAAAGTATCAGAAATGAATACAGAGGAAACATTTCCCAACAGGTTTTAAAAAATTAAATTTACTGTATACAGCCACATAAAGAAAAAGTTCTCTGTCTAGTCAACTACATGTATAGATTCTAAGGATTCCTTCTGCAAAGAACTCTTCATCATGTAGAAAGGAAGTTTACGATCTATCCAAGTGCATCCAAACTACCAATACAAAACTGGAAGATACTTTAATCTTTTTAGTGAAGAGCACCTTACAACCAATGGTCTGTCTGTTTGGTCCCAGAAGCTAGGAATGAGAGCAGATGCCAGATGAACTATTAAATATGAAATAAATCACAATCCTTCTCGGATGAACAGGCTCTTCTATTATACATTCAGGTATGATATGTACTTCCTTTGGTATTCAATGTAACCAGTTCTTTAAATTCTTCAGACTTCCAATGATCACCAGCAGCTTCTGCTATTCACAGGAAGTTGGGAATGTAAAGATCATCTGAATCAGGTTCTCATATTATTAATATACACACATTTTTATATTCAACAGCATACACTCTGGATAAATATTTAAAAGCAAAGGAAGCAACAAATAAATTTTCTCTTGCAAATGAGTTCCTTGACAAAGGCATGTATAATACCGGCACACAGTTAAGCTACCTGTGTCAACAGCAACACTCCCACATGAAGAAGAGATTGCTCTGTGCCAGGACGACACTGGTAGAATCAACAGTACTTAGTTAATTATTTATGAACTGCAATAATATGCACATCTTCACAAACATACATATCAAAGTCTTAATTTTTTTTGGGGGGGTTAATTTGATAACCTAAAATATGGAACAATACAAGTCATACAACATACATTTTCTTGTCAAATAAAATATGACCTATTTTGGAAAAGTAGTACCCTTTGTGAGTACTATAAATACAAGGTTGCATGATTGCCACTTCATCAATGTAAGGTTTAGCCTAAAAGGATCAAAAGTAGGACCCATGACAAAACAGTATTATTTTTCCTTAACCACAGCAGATATTTCCTGATGAGCCCAAAATGTTAGTGGTTCTGGTCAAGAAATCATCAACACTCAGGGAAAGTAACCACCACCACTGAGCTGAAGGTAGGAACTAGGAAGCTGTCTATATGTAAAAAATAGAACAGTTTTGAGTTTGGCAGATAGCTGAGAGATTCCTGAAGGAGGCGGATGCATTTTATCTGGTGTCTCAGCTGTGACCATTCTGCCTTTAGTAAGACTGTTAGGGGTTTACCCTCTTGACGGACTCTAAACTCCTTATTGTACTGCTCTGAGCTTTACTGCCCCACTAAGATGTGCCTCCAAGAGGAGGAATGCAGCATCTGCTTGTCTTTGTGTTGATTTCACTGATTTCCTGGGCAATGGCATTTCTTCCTTCCAATCAGATCCTTGCAAAAGAAGGAGAACAATGTGGCTCCCAACTGGAAGCAGGCTGCACAGCCTTGTCCCCAGAAGCTGTTTTGCCCCTTCATAAGGAGGAGGAGCGGGCAGGGCATTATGAGAGGTGAGGGCGGAGCAGGCACGCCTTACCGGCTGTCTCGACTTCTGCCTCCCAGTCTTCGTCTCATGCTCGGGGAGTGGAGTGGAGAGCTTCAGCAAGCTCCTCCCGTCTTTCCTGGCATGGGGCCTTTAAGAATCAGTTTAGCGTTGCTGTGGCTGCCTTAGATCGAGCCTCGGCAGTGCTCTTTCTTCTGCCCGAGCCTCTTCGGGAGCGCCTTTTGGCGCACAGTTTGCTGCTGGTTGGGCTTTTTGCACAGCCAGTGTTTTGTTTACATATTCCCCCTCTCTCCCTGGGGAATAGCAGGAGTGGGCCTGCCGTCAGACTTTGGCACTGGGCTTGGCGGTTCGCCAGTTCTTGCGGTGCTTTTTTGCTTTAAGGTCAACCTGGGTTCTGCTCCCCACCAATATTCTCTTTTGTAGTGCAGCTGTCCTGGCCATTTTGGGAGGTCTAGCTTTGGGTTCTCTTCATTCCCCCTGTCCCTGGTTGAGGGAGAAGTCTGCAATGCTCTTAGATCGGCCATTACACGGCTGTTATGGGTGACCATTTTAAAGGAGGCTTTTTGCCTCCCCCCCCCTGTTGTTGGGGTGGGGCATAGGCCATTTTGTGGCTGTCTTTGGGCAGCCATTTTAAGGGCTGTTTCTCTGCTTATTACTCCCCTGTTGCTGGGCAGGGCATCGGCCATTTTTTCCTCTACTCTTTACTCCTTTGTTGCTGGGCAGGGCGGCAGCCATCTTTCTCTGTGACCATTTTTTAGTAGTCTTTGCAAAAAGCCCCCCCCCCCCTGTTTTACAGGCTAGATATTGGGCTCGCTAGCCATGCCTAAGGGGCAAGGAAAATCAAACGGCAAGTGCCCTGCACCAAAATCCCAGCCTTGCTGGCCTGTTTCTTATAAGCGCCCGGCACCTCAGCCTATGTTGTCTGATGACGAGGATGACTCCTTTGAGCAGTCTGTATTAGCTAGGTTGGCTGCTTTGGAGGGTTCTAGTGGCAAGCCCCCTATTATGAATGTTGGAGGTAAGAAGTGCGTTTCATCCAAAGCTGTCAAGGCTGCTGATAGGAAACGATTGCAAGAAGAGATTCTTAACTGCTTATCTTCTCTTGAGAGCAGGTCTGGCACTGTTGAGACGGATGGAGTGTCCCCTCTTCCGGTGGAAGTTCTTGATGTGGAAGCCCAGCAAGGTGTGCAGTTTGGTAAGGGCGAGTCTGTACAACGCACTAATGTAGCTTGGCCCTGGGGGCCATGGGGGCAGTCAGATACATTTGGGTCTGTGGCCAATAGCCAGTCTGCAGCGTTTACTAATCCTCAGCCTTGGGCTTGGGGTTTTAATTTGGCTAACCCTCTAGTGTCTTGGGGTGGCCTGCCTGGCCACTTTCCTGGACTATCCTTGGCCCCTTGCGGTGGCTGGGGTTTCCCTTATCCTTGGGGCCCATCATACTATTCGGTGCCTGCTAAGGCCTTACCTTTTGGTGATCTGGCTCTTCCCTTAGGGGATCACTTGTTGCCAGCCACCAAGGATAAGATTTTAAAGGGTGAACTTGTGGACCTTTTTTCTCTGCTCTACAGGGAGCTGGAGAAAAAGGGTAAGGAGGACCTTGATGATAGGGAAAAGGAGAAAATCAAACGGCGTACAGTTGATAGGACCTGGGCAAATTGGGTGCCCGGTTTCATTATTTACGCCGGAATAATTTCCAGGTCTCATCCTTGGAGGGTCACTTCCCTTTTTCCAGTATTTTGATATCATATACAAGAGCTACACCAGCTTTAGTAGCCCTGCCTGGCTTCAGTACGACAAGGAATTCAGGATGAGGGCCGCCTAGAACCCATCCCTTCAATGGGATCAAATTCAGCCACAGTTTTGGCTGCAGGTTACGTCTCCAGCAAGACCTAATCTCGGAGACAGGTCAGACAGCGGCCATGTTGTGCAGCACACAGCTGCTGCTTCTGGTTCCTGCTGTAATGCTGGGCAGGCGGTTCAACCCTGCTTGCTCTGCTGGGAGTTTGGGTCGCAGGGGGTGTATGGAAGGAAAAACTGCCCATTTAAGCATGAATGCCCTCTGTGCAGAGACTCTCACTCTTTTACGAATTGTTCCCGGGGTAAACCTAGGAGGGGGCTGCACAGGCAGGGCTCTAGTGGGACAAATAAGCCTTTTGGAAAAGGGCCCCAGCCCAATAAGGGTGACAGTGCTTGAGGCCTGATGACGAGGATAGAGTTTACTTGTTCACCAGTTTTAAGTTCTGTTTCAGAATTCCTTGTCAAGGACCCAGAAGGCCGTTTATGGCCAATAACCTGAAGTCAGTTACAGGTTTGGAGCATATAGTTCGACAAAAAATAGGGAAAGAATTGGCTGAGGGCAGGGTGATTGATCCATTTCCTGCATCTCCTGTGAGTTCTCTGCAGATCTCTCCTTTGGCCATTGTGCCTAAAAAGACCCCAGGGGTGTTTAGATTGATCCACCATTTATCTTACCCTTGTGGGGAGTCGGTGAACGATGCCATGCCCAAGGTATTGTGTACCGTGTGGTGGCATTTTGGGGGGTTCTCCAGGTGAGTGAGCTGGTAGCTCAGTCCAGAGGGGATGTTTCTTGCTTTTTGAAAATATTCATGTTTTGCCACCCCATGTTGTGGTGATACATTTGGGAGGAAATGATCTAGGCTTGCTCAAGGGTAAAGCCCTTGTGCTGCAGGCCATGATGACTTTCAAGTCATTAGGAGTCGTTGGCCTCAGGTTTTGATTGTGTGGTCGGCCATGATCCCGTGCCAGGTATGGCTTGGGACATGGGATCCACAGGTGATTGAGCGAGCTCACCGCAAAGCCAATTTAGAAATTAAAAGAGCCCTTGAGGGGGGATTGGGCCATTTTCTCCCTCATCCTGGGATCCGTGCTGATTGCACGGATTTATACAGGATTGATGATGTCCATCTTTCCAATAAAGGAAACAACACTTTTTTGGATGACTTAAAACTTGGACTTCGGGAAGTGCTAGGCGTTTAGTGGGCGCAGCTGCCTAAGCAGAGGCTTGGCCTCGAGGTGGCTTGGTTTTTTGCCTAACTTCCGTTATGCAGCTCGCTGAGCACCAATAGCACCCCAAGTTTTGGGGCACGGGGTCTAGCTAAATCATTCCTGGGCTGTGCAGACTAGTTGAGTGATGAAGCGGACTGCCTCGGGTTTGCATGGATTGATCCGCCCTTCAGCCGTGCGGATGGGGGTTGGAACTCCAGGGCATAACCTTTGCTAGGCCGGCCGTGTATGAGCCATGTATTTTGGCTATACCTAGGGACAGGGTGGCTCGCCCATCATGCGGCAGGGGAGGGGTATTTCATCCCCTGGCCCTGATGTTCTGCCTGTTATGTTTATAGCCCTTGTTGTTAATTTAATAATAAAGAAAGTGGCCCTTAGTTACCCAAACCCTTGTGTCCGTCTCTTCCTTCCATCTGTGGGGGCAAAGCATTTGGGGACAAGCTGCAGAGAGCAGCCATTCTCCTTTGCTCCTTCATTTGTGGGGGTAGAGCCCTTTTCCCCTCTGCAAGTAGGATGGCTGGGGGCACCTTGTTCAAGACCCATAGAATTGTTGGTCCAATTTACTTGAAACAGATAACAGCAATTGGATAGGCAGTCTTCACTTCTCTGCAATTTTGGTGTCATTTGATCAGAGAACAACCATCCCCTCCCAAAGAAATCTCACACAGGGAATAATTTAAAAAGCTGCTAATTGTATTCTTCTCTTTGTGAAACAAGCAGCAGACCATAAGGAAGCACAGCTAACACAGAGTTTTCAGCAGGGAAGGTTTTTGTTTTTTTTTAAATTATTGTCAGTCTGTCACTGTAAGGGTAGGAAAATCAAATTAATGTAGACAGTGGTTTTGTCTTCTTTAAAAAAATACTTTTAGCCAGCACCATTTTTTCCTCCCTGTTAAAAATTAATAGACAGAACTACGCCTACACCAAGAGGCATCTACTTCAGGGCTCTGTAAAACTGAACCCCTTGCGCCAATTAACTTGAGGGGCCTTTAGATTATATGGAGGAGTACATTCTTTATAAACAGGTGCCCCAAACGCTCCAGTAGATTCCCCACTGAAAGTAATTGTCCCAAAGCTCTGGAAGTCCCCCCCCCCCCAAAAAACCCACACAGATTTGAATCCCAAATTAGTAATATCCTACACAAAAATAAGTAATTACAGGAAAAATACCTCTAAACCCTGGATACAAAATATAACAAATTATTTCTTGGTATGCACCGCTAAGCAGGCAGCTCTTGATTGTCCGGTACTTTGATAATTCAGCAATTTGGGAAGCTTCTTAGTGAGCTAAACGACAGCAGCTGTTACAAGAACAGAATACTCATCAAAAGTCTAATTATCCTAGTTTTTCTATAGATTCCTCTATACATTTCCCAAACCTCCATGCAATGCAAAGAATGGGTCAAATATCCAAAGCAACTTCCCTCCAGTTTTCATACTTGCTGGCAATTTAGTTAACTCATGTACCATTCTCTCAGACAACTGACTAATACTAGCAAAATTTCTCGGTCCATTTCTCTCATCACCTGGTGAGAAATCTGACAAGCTACACAGGCCACAGTAATATTTTTTTTAGAGGAAGGTTTTTATTGATAAATACAAAATGACACAGATAATTTGTATCACATTACAAAGACACAAAAAGGATATATCACTGATAGAAACACGCCAAACAGTACAGACATTACTACAGTTCCAATTCCTGCTACAAAGCTATAACATGCATTCTTAGTATAATCCAATAATTGTCAAATAATCATCAAAAACGATTGAGCAAGGTTGTTCACTAGAACTAAAGTTTGAAAGAAGTAATGGTTGCCACTTGCTTAACAGGGGATATTGTGTGTTGCTGTCTCGTTTGGCCTGACATAAGTCTGCTATCTTATCCAGGATAAAGTACTCCCAGAGTTTGTGGGCCCATATGTTTAATGATGGCGATTGTTTGGACTTCCAAGTAGAAGCTATTGTGTGTTTTGTTGCTGTGAAAGCAAGAAAGATAAATTCCTGCTGTGATTTTGGTAACACGCACAGTAATATTAAGTGTAAGACTAGTGTCAAGTAAGTTCTAGTATTCATTGCTGGTCTAACAAAAGCTGCCATGGCCAAAATGCTAGTTTAAAAAAAAAAAAGTAACAGACCTCATAATTTTTACACATTATAGCCAGCCCAAAACCTCTGCTGTCAGCTGTTATAGAACAAGCTATGCATGGAGAAGCAGAAGTGGGGAATTCACGTGTGTAATCATTTAACAAATCTCACTCACATCCATACCAAGTACAGAACATCTGGCTTCAACCTGGTCAGGACTTAAAATGCCAGAAAGGTTAGAAAGCCTGTGGCCACACTGGCAGCAAGATCTGGAACCACTTATCATGATCACTTCTATTTTCCCCACCTACATAAAAATAGGAAACCAATACAGCCATGAAGATATTAGGTATATTATTTTCTTCTGAACCTAGTATGAATTCTATATTCCAGTTCTGAAGCATGTAATTTATGCCAGTTCTCCCATCACTCACTGCAGCACTTCACATTAATTCCAGCGATCTTTTTGAGGGACCATTAACCCATTCAGGGGTGACAAAAGACCACAGCAGAAGTAGAGGTGGGGAAGTTTCTGTTTCGCTAGCCCAGCTCTAATCACATTACATAGGATCTAAGATAGTTTAACAAACAGAGCACTCAGGCCTGGATCAAGTACAGGATGGTGAACTTTCTGTCTAAATGCATCAGTTATTGTAAGATATTCTTCTATGAATGAAGAAACTGCCATAATTTCACAAACTCTTTTACAATGATTTAATGTTTCATGACTTTCGCAGTCATGAGTAATAAATACTGTCAACAGTTCTACCTTGGAGAATTCCTGGAATATTACACAGATAATTATCACAACACTTTACACCAGATGAATTATTCACAACTTGTGAAATGCTTCCATTGCAAAGTTTACATACTGTACCTACTAGGTGAAAGAAAGGGGAATGAAGAACTAGAACAGAACCAAGAGAATGCCCATGACAGACAAGAAACAACTCTCCAGCAAAGCAGGCCTTATTCCTCTGTGTAACACACCAAGGTGCATGAAAAATTTATTACTGTTGCCTTGCTGCATTTAAAATGCATGAGATTACATTTCTCTCTCAATGGGAACCCCACAGACTTAATTACTGAAACAAATACTTGATTGAAAGCAAGACCCATATTTAAGCACTGGCTGGAATCCTGCATTAACCAGACAATTAGCTTTCATTCATAATAAATGATGTACACTGTATGAAACTAAGCATATGAGGGATGTTCTAGCTATATATGGGAAACAGATGGTCCAGTGAACAACCCCAACACTAAACAGAATGGTTCCTGTTCCAACTGTATCACCAAGTGTATTTGATGCTAGGAAAGAGACATAATTTGGTTTAAATTACATAACATATAATAAGTAAAATGAACTTTCTATATGCAATAGGAAAAGTGTCTTAACCAGAAAGAAGCTCCCCGCCCCCCCTTTTGCTCTGTTTTTTTTCTGACAGACTTGTTTATTTTATTTTATTTTATTTTAACATGAACAGCTGCACATTTGTTTAGCCAGTCCTTCTTTCCAACAGACATCTTTGCTAAATAAGTAGAGTCAGGAATCATGCAGAGTAGAATAGGTCACCATCACAGAGAGAGGAAAAGGTCTTGCTTATCAAATAAGATAAGGAATGTAACACAAAACTTAAAAAAGCAACCATTACAATCTACACAAATATTACAAAATATTTGAGGAGAGGCACCCGGATCTAGTTACACTGGAAGATGCCTTTTGTCTTCAGTACTGTGGAATTTCTCCATTCTATACATGTTCCCATGTACTGAAAAAATATGAGAGAAACTCCCACTAGCAGACTCATATGCCTATCACTGAAAGCACTGAGTTTCAGATGGTAGCCACAACATAGATGTCTACAAATTTAAAGGTAAAGGTAGTCCCCTGTGCAAGCACCAGTCATTTCCAACTCTGAGGTGACGTCACATCATGACATTTTCACGGCAGACTTTTTTAGGGGGTGGTTTGGCATTGCCTTCCCCAGTCATCTACACTTTCCCCCCAGCAAGCTGGGTACTCATTTGACCAACCGTGGAAGGATGGAAGGCTGAGTCAACCTTGAGCCAGCTACCTGAACCTAGCTTCCACCGAGATCGAATTCAAGTTGTGAGCAGAGCTTAGGACTGCAGTACTGCAGCTTTACTACCCTGCTCCACTGGGCTGCTGTTTACAAGGTAAATGTGTATTTATAAATAAATGGATATTTACTTTATTTATACCCAACTTTTTCTCACTGCAAAATCATAAGACCAGCCAATGACCAATGTGTCAGGATTCATGAGTACAGAATCAGAAAACAATGCAAAATGTCTAAGGCAAGATATATGTAAACAATGCAGAAAGTGGATTACAATGGAAGAAGACACTTCAACAATAGCAAGATGATACCTACAATAAGCATAACAGTAAACTACAATCCATTATAAAGGTACCCTCCTGGACTGTTCCATTCTACTTCAGTTCTAATCCCCTTATAAAAATGCCCTTCTGAACATGTGTGTTTTGCAGAGTGCTAAATTATAGAAACAGGCCATTCCGCAATCTGGAAACCATAATATTGAATGCACATGTATATGCTATTGCTATGGTACTTCAGAAGGCTTCAGATGAGCAGAGTTGTCACAGCAGTGCATAGCAGGAGGCAGCCCTACAGGTATATGGGTGTAAAGTCATCAAGAGAAGATAACCACTGCCTTAAATTGAACCCAGTAAAACTAATAGGTAAAGTGACTACAGAAGGATGTGATCTATCTAGTCTCTGATAGTAACAGGCTGTAGCATTCTGTACTAACTGGACCTTTCAAGTTTCCTTTAAGGGCAGACCCATGTATAGTATATTACAATAATCTAGGGTCAAGGTAACCATAGCATAGATTCATATGGTCAGGTCATTTTCCTAAACAAAGAAGGAAAAGACTGCAGATTTATATCCCGCCCTTCTCTCTGAATCAGAGTCTCAGAGCGGCTTACAATCTATCTTTTTACCCCATGAAAGACACCCTGTAAGGTGGGTGGGGCTGAGAGAGCTCTGACAGCCACTGCCCTTTCAAGGACAACTTCTATGAGAGCTATGGATGACCCAAGGCCATTCCAGTAGGTGCAAGTGGAGGACTGGGGAATCAAACTGGGTTCTCCCAGATAAGAGTCCGCACACTTAACCACTACACCAAACTGGCTCTCAGGGATACATTATTTTGCAGTTGTATTAATTTGCTTCTCCAGCAATAATGCTTGATCCAGTATAACTTCTAGGCTCTTAACTGAATCAGCAAGTGTCAGATCCTACTGGAAGTGAGAAACACAATGTCCTTCAAAACAATGTCCCTGAGAAATCCCAACCAGCATTACCCCTGTCTTGTCAAAATTTAATTTTAACTTGTCCAGCCTTAGCCATTTGATCACAGCATTAGGAACTGTGAGGAACAGTCAGGGTCAGTGTGGTAAAAGGGACCACTTTAAAATTTTTGTCACCTTCTACCCAGTACCTCAAGGAACCTGAACCAATCCTTGTCAAAAAATAATGAAGTACCAAACCATTTTAAAATTCAAAAACCAAGTAATATGTTTATTAAATTCAGAAGGCAAGGCAGGGAGGAAAATAATAACTATTGGTTGGTTATTAATCAGTTGACAGGAAGAAATTCATAACCGATTATCTCTGAACACTAGAGATGCTGGCAGGCTGAAGTAATATAAAAAAAATAAAAAAATGAGCAAACAGTGTTTCCCTAACTCTAGAAAAAACTCTAATTCAGAGAAAGATTTATAAAACTATGTTCAGGCTTCTTAAATATAAAAAACCCCACAAACTCTTTATCATTCACTCAAAGGACTGTCTGAACTTGTGACAGAAAATGTCCCCACACAGACACTCTCCACTAGTACACAGGTACACTCCAGACATTGGGTAATACCTAGGAACTAACATCCTTGAATGCTATCACACCAGCACCTCAATTCCCTGTGTTCAGTCCCACACAGCTAGTATCCCTGTCTGACTTCTGGGATTTCTTCACAGTCACAAGAACCTTAGCCTCTCTCCCAGTGTGTTTGTGTGTTCTCTGTTTGTAGGAGTCTGTTTTATAACACTGACAGGACTCCTCAGCAGAGCCTTCAGGTTTTCCTTTGCTTTAGTGACACGGTGTGCCACAATTTTGAGAGTTTTTCCATAGAAAGAGCTTTTGATTTGCCCCTTCTCACAAATGAACTCTCTCTCAGACAAAAACTACCAAACCAGTTCTGTCTCAAGGAAATAAGCCGAGAGGCTACTCTTAGCTCCTTTCTCAGTCGATCTCTAACTGAACTGTGAAGCAATCCCCCCCCCCGCCCCGCTAGCCTCCTTACACTCAATACATTCGTATCCATGGAAGTGACTCAGCCAATCAGAGTGAGCTTTTTCACACTCACTCAGGCAAACTGCTTTCAGTCCATCACAGAAACTGGCCATGGACCTTTATAGCATTACTGGGCAATTTGGATAAAGAAAGAAGTGGGTGTCAGCATATTGATGGCATCATACTCCAAACCATGAATGATTTCTCTTATGGCTTTACACAGATTAAACAGCGCTGGAGATAAGAGTTAGCCTTGTGGAACCCTACAGAACACTTCTTGCACTGATGACAGCTGGTCTCCAACAGCAACCACCTGAATTGGGTCCATAAGGAATAATTTAATCTCATTCAAAATACATCCCTTAATCCCTATATCTATCTCAAAACACCTCAATAAAACAACATGTTCCAAAGTATTAAAAGCTTCTGTTAAATCCAGCAAGAGCAATGAAAACCTTTGTCTGCATTCAAATGGAGATCTTCAATTAAAGCCACCAACACCATCTCTGTCTGAAACCAGACAAAATGGGATCTAGAGAAAGAAACCATAGAGTTGTTCTATATCCACTGTTGCTATCATCTTGCCAGGGTCTAGGTGATAATTGGTCACATCATTCATCTCTAGCAATGGTTACTGTAGTAGTGGATGGACTACCTGTTTTAGTGACCACGGGGAGGTACCCTAAGTCAGTGACTGATTTATGATGGACATCAAAAACTCATTAATATATCCATTACAAGATTTCAGCAACCAGGGTGGACAAGGATCTACAACACAAATGGTGGCTTTCACAGATCCCAAGATCCTGTCAACATCCATTGTGGAAACCAAATCAAAATTATTCACAAATGGACCAGATGGTCTATTTCTAGAGTCTCAGCTATACTACAACCAGCTTTCAAATCAGAACATATTTGAGATGCTTCCTCAGCAAAAACTATTTGCAAAATTATCACAACCAACCATTAGTTTCTGAGAATTTAAAGGCTCAGACACTAGAGTCAGCAACTGATCCGGACTTGAACTGTCCATTACAACAATAGCAGAGAAATAGAATTTCTGAACTGCTGTCACAGCCACCTTATAGGACTTTCAGAGTGAGCTTCACAGCACATTCTGGCAGATCCAGTTTTTCACCAATACCATAGATGTCTCCAGTTTTTCACCAGTGCCATAGATGTCTCCAGGCTCTGTTCAGGTTACCCAGCTCAGTAGTGAACCAACATGACAGATTCCACTTCAAGGATGGGAGAAGTCATTTTTAGCCCACTTCACTCCTTAAAAGGACTCAAAGGTATGGTGGTAGGGCTAGAGGAAGGAGGACAAGATACTGCAATGCTCAGTCTCTTTCCAACCTTCACCCCATTCCCAGGCATGTTGGTAGTGGAGCTAGGAAAATACACCTTTCTCTTGCACTGATGCTGTGCAATGCTAGGTCCATTAATAGTAAGACCTCAATGCTACAAAATTATTTTGTGGGTCTGGCATGTGTGACCGAGACCTGGGTTCAGGAGGGTGAGACAGTCACCCTTAAAGAGCTTAACACCCCCACAGGTTCCTCGGTCCTCCACCAGTCCCAGATAGAAGGTCGGGGGGGGGGGGGGTTGATACTCATTCAGTAGATTATCTCCTTCAGGCCACTTCCTGAGCCAAAAATTGCCAACACTGGATCCATTCTGCTAATTGTGGATTATTCCTCCAGCAGAATAGCTGTGTTCCTTCGCAAGAATACTCAGCTGCTATCAGAATAGAATCATAGGGTACCATGCAATTTTCTTTTTAAATTTGCTGTCTAACATACATTTTTAGCATAAATCCATGCAAAACCTTGCATAACAATTATATTGTTCATATAAATCTTGTAATACTTCACTTAATAGGATTTTAATATTCTTTTCAAAACATTATAGTTTTCATATTATGTACTCAAAGTCATCCTAATGAGGAAGAATTATGTTCTTTTATCCAGCCCATTCTAAATGTCTTGCTAATTATGCTAACAACGTAATTTCAACACCAGGCAAACACAGATTAAGAATAGCTGCTATATTCTAATGTTTCTTATTAAATTTCTAATGTTTCTTATTAAATTTTGAGTAAAATAAGATGATTTCCAATCCTTCTGAATTTTCTATCTGCTTAAATTATTTGCCAAAAAAGGTTTTTCCAGTTAGTCATGAAAACCAACTGTATCAAACTTCTGCTAGAAAAATCCAAACTACAGCGTAAAAATATCAGTTCTTGTCTGCAACACTCTCTCATACAAGGCATTTTTTTCTAGGACAGACAGAGAGAGCTGAGCTATATAAACTGGCCTGAAAATGATCATTAAAATTACACATCTGTAGTTCCTATTTTAACATTCCAGCCCAGTACTGATAAGATATTGTGAGTGGATAAAATTATCCTATTTTCAGTTACTCTCAGGAATGCTGTACAAGGATGATTCCATTTCTGGTAAATGGCAGGAAGAAGTTATGATTCCACAGATGTCTAGTTATAAACTGCTACTTAACATGAAGTTGATACTATTTTTCTGTGGGACATGATAAATAATTCCATTACCAAGAAAGATTATTAGCAAGCATTCTTACACTAGATTTCTCCCATTTCAGCAAAACAGTTTTAAAGTCTACCATTCCAATCAGAACAAAATTGATTGCTTTGCACAGGTGACAAGACTATTCTCTGCTGTTACTTAAACTACTATCACAGCTAATGCCATCTCTCAAACATCAGGGCCCAACATGGACATTTAAATGCTAGCCAAGAACCCATTGCCATTTCAAAAAGTATAAGAACTACTACTAGTCCTTATTTTCCAAGATGCCTGAAACCTAAGGCACTGTTGCTTGGATGGTTCAGAGTTTAATGTTACTACTGGGAGACCTGCAGAAAGACACAAGTTGTCTTCTTATAACTGCAAGATCTAGCTGTTTCTGTTCTGTTGTACAATTTCCACATCCTCTTCTTTCTCTGGATCAGTCTTTTTGCCTTATACAATCCAAAGAAGTCTTTTTACAAAACCTTCCCACATTTCTTATCCTACAGAATATAGCATTTCTGTAGAAATACACACACAATTGAAATTATCCCTCAAGTGCTAGGTATCCCCTTGCTATTACCCTTGACAACAAGCAAATCTTGAATTCCTATTTTTCATGCATGATAGCCAAAATGGAGGGGGGGGGGGAGTAAGGGAAGAAATACCACTCCCCAAAAAATTAAACTTCTACTAATTATCCAAAAGCTACAAAGCTTTCAGCACACAACAAATAAACTTAGCTATGACTAGAAACCCTTTGATAATAAACTTTGAAATAATGTTAACTAATTTTGATGATCTTCTAAATGAAACTGATTTTCAAAAATCATGTAGCTGGCTTTATATATTCAAAACCTGTGAAATTAATTGATCAGAGGTTAGAGATAGAGGTTGCAAGTATTCCAAAGAAAATCCAAAAACAAAGGATAAACTGCTGCTTGATTCAATAATGTAGTTTTGATATCAAATCTGCACAGAATGCTGACAAAAAAAGCATAATCAAGGCATGATACTTGTCATTTCCCCTTCTCTTCTATTTAACATTAAGCCTGTTAGATGGCCCTGGAGACCTCAATACCTGACATGATATTTTGTGATATTCTGGTTGGTCCTTATAAAAGGTGACAATGTTTTGAAGTTTTATTTACAAGTCTGCTAAACTCTACTGATTAAACAAGACAAAAAAGTATTCTTTTTGAGAAACTGAATGCCTTTTGAGGTCATGGTGATCAATTTTGATAGTCTGGTCAAAAAAGGGAGAAGTACAAATATGTGCAAACAGACCTGACTAGCCATCCTAGACCCTAACTAGCCACCCTAATGTGGCACATTAGACAACGGCCCTGTGGTGCAGAGTGGTAAACTGCAGTACTGCAGCCCAAGCTCTGCTCATAACCTCAGTTCAGTTCTGGTGGAAGCTGGGTTCAGGTAGTAGGCTCAAGGTTGACTCAGCCTTCCAACCTTCCGAGGTTGGTAAAATGAGTGCCATGAGTAAAATGAGCTTCCTGGGGATAAAGTGTAAATGACTGGAGAAGGCAAAGGCAAACTACACCGTAAAAAAAGTCTGCCAAGAAAACTTCATGAAAGCAACGTCACCCCAGAGTTGGAAATGACTGGTGCTTGCACAGGGGATTACCTACATCTCCCCCAAGGACTTGTCTACAGTGATCAATGCAATGGTCACTTCCAGGCTTGATTACTGTAGCTCGCTTTACATGGGTTTGTCCTTGAGACAGACCTGAAAACTCCAGGTAGTGCAGAACATGGCCAAATGCCTGCTGACAGCATCATCTGTGGGGTTATGCATTCAGCCAGTGTTATGCCACTTGCACTGGCTACCAATTGAGTACTGGATCAATTTCAAGGTGTTAGTATTAACCTTCAAAGCCTTGTGCAGCCTGGGACTGATGTATCTAAGGGACTGCCTCTCCCCATGTGTGTCCCGAAGAGCCTTGTGATCATTGGACCAACATATACTGGTTATCCCTGGCCCAAAGGATGTCCACTTAGTCTTGACCAGGGCAAGGGCTTTTTCTGCTCTGGCTCCAGCCTAGGACCTTTTACCATTCTGCAGGACCTGTAAAATGGAGCTGTTCTGCCAGCCTTTTGGGTGATGCGGCTGGTGTTTACTTCAGTTGGCTTTCCTGCTGTAGTTCTCATTTTGTTGAAGCATTCATTTGACCCCAACTAGACTACCCACTCTTGATGGGGCGCCACTGATGCTGGCACAGTCTGTCAGGAATCTGGGCATGACCCTGGATGTCTGCTTGAGAATGGAGGCCCAGGTCACACCTACGGCCAGGCTGGCATTCTTCCACCTACAGCAGGCTTAGTAGCCTGGTCCCTTTCTGTCATGCCCTGATTTAGACATGGTAATCCATGCAATGGTCACCACCAGGCTGGACTACTGTAACTCACTTTATGCTGACCTGCCCTTGAGACTGACGCAGAAGCTCAGATCCAGAATGAGGCAGCGTGAGTCCTGACTGGAATGCCATGGACTGCACATATACAAGCTGTGTCAGCTGCACTGGCTTCCACTGGAGCACCAAGTCAAGTTCAAGGTTTTGGTACTGGCCTTCAAGGCCTTGCACAGTCTGGAACCAACATATCTGCAGGACTGCCTCCTCCAGTACCTCCTCAGGAGAACATTATGCTCCTCTAGTAACAATTTGCTGGTGAGCCCCAGCCCTAGAAACATCCAGTGGTCCTTGATCAGGGTCAGGGTTTTTTCAGTCCTGACCCCAACCTGGTCAAACTCTCTTCCAAACATTGGGGACCTGTGGGACATTATGCAATTCTGCAGGACCTGGAAGGCAAAGATGCTCTGCACGGCCTTTGGTTGAGGGCAGCAATGGTCTATATTCTGGCTGGCACCCTTCACTGTTTTCTGTCTCCTCACATTCCTGAGGTGTCCACAGACTGGAAATGGGAGGAAACTGTAAATTTTGCCACTTGATTTCTTAAAATTAATTAATATGGTTTGTGATGATTTTATGGTTTTTATATTTTTATAACATATACAGCCTAGAGTAGGGGTGGCCAAACTGTGGCTTGGGAGCCACGTGTGGTTCTTTCACACATATTGTGTGCCTCTCAAAACCCCTCAGCTCCATTGGCCAGCTTGAAGGAGCATTTGTCTATTTAAATCACTTCTCCAAGCCAAATCAGCTGGTGGTTTGGAGAATGCATTTAAAGTTAAAGTTGCTTTCTTTCCACCTCTCTCTCCCCATCTCTTGTCTTTCCTTCCTGCCTGCCTGTCTTGTGGCTCTCAAACATCTGATGTTTATTCTGCATGACTCTTACATTTAAAAAGTTTGGCCACCCCTGGCCAAGAGCCCTACAAAAGTAGGGATCAGGCAATAAATATATTGAAATAAATAAAATCATTTAGAGGCCCCCAGCTGTTAACTGGCCCCTTTCAAAAGAATCCATGAGGAATAATTTGACATCACAAAAGTGTAAGCAATTGGAAGGTTATGTTCCAGCCTTCAGGTGAACACCCTATTCTCCCTATAGCTTGCAGAAATGCTGTCATGCATGTGTCACTATACAAGTGGCTCCCAAACATATGCATGGGGGCAAATGTTCTTCTCACATACAACACTGAAGTTTCCCAAGACAAAAAGCAGCATAAACAGACTTTACACAAGAGAAAAGTTCCCTTTCCTGTCTTACAGATGTCATTATGTAGAAAGAGAACTGATCTGTCAGACATTTCTCATTATTGCAAAAACCATGCATTACACAGATAAAACTCCCCATCTGCAACATGGGATTCAGATCTCAGATTGTGTCAAAAAGTATGCTATGTCAGTGGTTAATACCAAGGGACCATATTGTGGTAATTGCCTCTAGACCTGCAATTCTGGTGCATCAGCACTCATGATAATGTCCTTTATGAGTTCTGTAGGAGTGCTTTATCCATGGAATAACTTCAGCATGGCTGGCAGAAGGCTTAGAAGAGCCATCCATTTGGGTCTTTCCCATGGAACTAGGATCCCACTAGAACAGAACTGCTTCCATGGAAATGTCTCACATGATTTGCCTTTTTATCTGCGATTTGGCCACATAAAAAATCACAGCCACACTAGAATATTCACACCTTCCATGTAATAATGTCTGAAGGCTAATGGACTCTGCAGTTATCCAGAAAGAAAATGTCAATTGTTCCATCTGCCAAGTTGCTCTTAAAAGAAAATAATTCTTAACTGTGGCTACATAACATTTTGCCATAACAACATTCTTTCATTATTATATAAAACAATCAACAGACTATCTGGATGTATACAACTAATATTGAAGAATAGTTGACTTTAAACAAATATCAGTTAATAATTATAACCTGAGAGGGAAGTGGCTAAAATTTAAATTGCTTTCACATCACATTATGGCATAAAATTATGTTAACTCTGCTTCCCCATGTCATTTTTCTATCCTCATGTGAACTCCCAGAACTATTAACCCTATTGGGTTAAAACATCCAAATACTACACAAATTGCCAGTACACCTCCCATAGAAGGTGGAAGAGGGAATTAGGTCAAGAAAATGACACCAGAAGAAAACCCCTGGATCCAAGTCTGGAAGACCACAAATGTTATTTTCCAACAAAACTGTATTGAAGATCTGTTCCAGGATTTTCCAGTATATTGTCTAGTGTGACCATAAAATAGGTTGCAAAACCAGGCCATAAAAGCTTACAAGACAATAGGAAATCATAGACAATGGATCCAGAGAACTGTGAGCAGAGCTCAGTTGACAGAACAGGTCTTCGTTGTGTTCCTTTTATATCTTTCATAAACCCATTCCTTGAAAGCAACCACCTCAGGAATGTTGTACATGGGCTACAATGAGAAGGAGAAAATGAACAGAAGTTATCAGAAGAATCTTTGAACAGAGTTCCAGTGCAAAAACATGCATATTTGTAAATATTCTGGTTCAGTTATTAATCTGTTCTCCCATGTTTCAGGTCTTTTTAAACAAATGCGGTATGAACTTTTATTCATTTAAATATACATTAACCATGTTAGATTGTTTAATAGTTTTCAGAACAAATCTGGAAGAGGGAAATATCTTTATAACATCACACCAGCTACAAGTAATCAAAACTGTCAACATTCAGCTTCTGCTGCAAACACGCAGAGTTTCTCTTTTCAGAGCATGATTTTGCAAAAAAGAAGAGGCATTTGGAATAAGACTCATTGAGGGTATTTGTAAAATCAGCCCCATTGTTATGGAAAGTCATGTTTGTCTGTTTTACTCCTATTACATTGTACTGAAAGAGTATATACATTGGTACAAATTAAACTGAAAATTTATATAGATCTAATGTTTCCTGCAGTTCTGTAAAACACACTTTTAACCACCTATTTCAGATTTCTGAATTATGAGGTCAGGATTCAAGGGATCACAGATGGGCCTTCAGCTCACAGGCTCTTCTGCAATGTCTATCTTAAGTAACAGAAAAGCATACAGTAAGCAAAGTTCAAAGAGGAACATGAAGGAATTTAAAAGTCAAAATCTGAACTCAAGGAAACTGATGCTATTTCATATAAACAAACCCTAACAAAGTGTCCTGCAGCACTTTGAAGACTAGTACATTTTAGGGATGTGAGGTCTCACCAAATAGGGACTAGTTTAGTTCAACATAAAATAAGTTCTCTGGTAATTACTATAGTCTTTCATTATTATTATTGTTTTGGTAATGAAAATAAACCCTAAGAGCAAAGCTAAACTTCTATTAAAATAGTTGCAGAAAGTCTTGTTTAAACAAGTTGTTATAACTTACTACCCATCCCAAAAAAATCAGTTCGCTTTTGCACATCATTCACTTCTTACTCTCATCTTCAACAGCATATTCAATTACCTAATAGCATTAATATTGGCTGTTTATAGGATGTTAGGGCCACTGGTTCTACTATACAGCTTTTAACAGGAAGGTTCAGTTGCTGCTGACTAAGTTATCCATTAATATTAATCATGTCTCTTCTACTACTACATCAGGTTAACAATAGCACTGAAGTATTTGGTGGAGAGTACCAAATCTTTTTGCTGGTTGCTGATTATGTCAACTAGAAAAACTGTATTCATTTATATATTCTGCTTTGCCAACATTCAAAAGGCTCATCTTATCCTCACAAAACATTCTGTGAGGTAGATTAAGCAGAGAAGTCATCCAATGAGTACTGTATTAAATGGGAATTTGAACCTAACTGTCCCACACACAAAGGCTCAGTTTATTATAAGCCCCACCTATCCATTTGTATTATATCCACTACTCCTGGATATAATACAAATGGTAAAAAGAACTGAGCATGTACTGGATATTTCTAGCACTTGGATTACACTCACCCCAAATGCTCTGTCAGAACAATCTGTCCTGATGTTGAACCAATATACACATATAAATTCCTATAGCATGCCATTGGTTAGCTTTCCTCCTCCTCAGAGAACAGCAGCTACCTCACCACTATGTTAACACTATTAAAAAAACTAGGGCTAAGCTATGATAGGGCTGAAGATCCTACTTCCACTAAATCTTGTGGAATTTAGAAAAATGTGGCGATTGATGATACCAGAAGCTACTGAGAGGTCAGAATGCTGTTGGTTTCTAGGTGATGAAATTAAGTTCAGTAAAGAAGTGTTAAATGTAACCATATGAATATTAATAGCCATGTCTTTTTCAGTAATTACAGAAACAGCAATCCTTTTGTATACGAGTCAAGGCAATTACTGTGCATGTTGATTCAGAAACTAAAATTAAAAGACACTGTGCTATTTGTACTAGCATGTGGGTGAATTTTAGACAGGGAAATAGCTACATTTGAAAGCACATACCATGCTAAAACACCACCTTTCTTTCCACTAAAATATTTGTTAAAGACTGAGTTTTACCCTTACGTTTTCTACAATATTAGAGCCCTGTGGTGCAGAGTGTTAAAGCTGCAGTACTGCAGTCCTAAGCTCTGATCACAACCTGAGTTCAATCCCCGGCGGAAGCTGGGTTTTTCAGGTAGCCGGCTCGAGATTGACTCAGCCTTCCATCCTTCTGAGGTCGGTAAAATGAGTACCCAGCTTGCTGGGGGGAAAGTGTAGATGACTGGGGAAGGCAACGGAAAACCACCCCATAAAAAGTTGTGAAAGCAACATCACCCCAGAGTCAGAAACGACTGGTGCTTTCACAGGGGACCTTTCCTTTCTACAATATTAATGAGGGTTTTCTGGCCCAGCTTTTTCCATGTTCTAAGTGACCCAAAGGCATATTATAAACATTTCCCCCAAAATATTTTAGATAACTTAAGGATGATTTAGACATTTGCTCCTGTGATACACACATTAAGCTGGGCAACTGATATGTTGAAAAGTACCACTTAAATAGGTATTGCTGTTTGGGAAAGCAGAAATCTTGAAGGACACTGCACTCCCTACTTTTGATGGAGTTCACCTCACTCCTGCTGACTTAAGCCTATAAGGACCAAACATTATTGCTGGAAAAGCAAGTTAATGCAGTTGCAAAAAAGCCTTTCTTCCAATTCAATTTACCTAAAAAAATGCCCCCTTACCTTGATACGGAAGATCTAGCCACCTGGATCCATCCCACATTAACATTGAGACTAGACTACTACAATACATTGTATATTGGTCTTCCCTCAAAATCAGTTTGGAAACTCCCAACTGGTACATAATGCTGTGGCTCAGCTATTATCAGGACGTAGACTGAGCATGCATATTACTCTCATCTTATTCACTCCACCAGCTGCCCATCAGTTACAGGACTCAATTTAAGGTATTAGCTATCACATACAAATCCATTCATGGCCATGGAGCCACATATCTATGCAAGTCTCATTTATCCTTCTATGCATCATAACAACAGCTTGACTAATCTAGGCAAGGTTTTCTGCAGGTATCAACCTGCAAATGAGCAATATTCACAACTGTCTGTACATGCTCCATCTCCATTGTGGGGCCCCACCTTAACAACTGCCTGAGGAAGTCAGTAAAATTCCCACTCTCCTGGCTTTCCACAAACTATGTAAAACTAAATTATTCAAGGCTTGTCTGTGCGGGATATAAAATTGCCCTGTACTAGATGGTTCATAAAGTCACTTGGATAAATTATTAGGGACTGTGGTCTATACTACTGTGCTTAGCTTGCTGAACCTAGGATCCTACAATGTAATTTTTGTATCATTTAATGTGTCATGCTGATACTTATGCTGTGTTTCAGTTGTGTTTTTAGATTTCTGATTGGTTCTACAACCCTAATCCTATTCTATTGTTTATTGACTGTCCCTTCCTGTTAATTGTATTGACTCACTCTGTGTAATCCACCTTGAGTCCAGGTGAGGAAAGTGAACTATAAATAATGTAAATGAATAATCCTACAACTGCTCTTGCACTTCCAAGACCAGTTCTCAGTAACCATCACATTAGATGCCAAGACTTAGTACCTGAATGTATCAGTACACACAATGGTTAGTGATTAACACAGTTAATGTTGTGCATGTGGGAACACACAATCACCTGCCTTGGGATGATCCATAAATGCTCAGGAAATCTCTGTCATATACAAATCCCAGTTTTATGTAACACATCTGTATCATGCCATTATTTTAAACGGCTTGGAATAGCATTTCTTTTGTCCTTTCTACAAACTTGTACAGTAGATTAGACTTAAAGGCATTCAGCTTCAGTCTAAGGCATCCTGGGGTTTGTCTCTAACAGCATAATACTAGATGCAGCTAATATGCTAAACCTGTGAAATCAATGGGCTAAGTAGAGTGCAACTTGGTTTATAACTACATTCTAAATCTCCCTGCTCCAAGTCTAGCTTCCTTAGTATTCACTGAACCACACAGGCTCTAAAATTTTCTAATTTTTTTCTCTCTCTAAGTTTTTTATCTATAGCACTTTGTCCCAATAATTCTGCTGAGTACTCTGCAGTCTTTGGAGTTAAGGCAATGTGCCTTCAGTTTAGCGGAAACACAGGCATGCTACATTCTGAAGTAATATAAAAAGTCCTACTAAGGTAAACTGAACATCTTCCAATATATAATAAAAAATGCCACCCTTATCTGAGATCTTAGTTCAATACTGCAAGCTCCAAGGTCATCTTACTAGTTAAATTATATCCAGTATAAATGACTCAGAAAAAAGTTCTGCCCAAGAACATAGATAACTATCATTAGTTAGGTAAATGCAGGGCTTTATTTGAGCAGGAATGCACAGGAATGCAGTTTCGGCTGGCTTGGTGTCAGAGGATGTGGCCTAATATGCAAATGTGTCCCTGCTGGGCTTTTTCTACAAAAAAAGCCTTGAGTAAATGCATTGGACTAAAAAACACCTTGTTAAAGTTAAACTAAGATGTCTCCAGATAGCAAATCTAGATTTCCCAGGATGAGCAAATAAAAGAGACACTGCCACAACCTATATACTTAATAGTGAAGTCTGATTCCCATATGCAGATATCTAAATCTGCAGATCAGTGCCACACTGATGCTAAACAGATTTTTCTGCAAACTTGGAGAAACCCCCAAGTTTGCAAAAACAATCTGAAATTTTTAAAAACTGCCCCCCAATTTTTTTTTAAACAAAACCTGTTGTCTATGCACGTGTGGACAATGCACTTGCCATGATTCTGCGGTGGCCACTGGGAGCTGGGATGGGGAGAAATACTGAGGAAGCATGTAACCTTTACCAACAGATCAGCATCTTGTCCTTGTGTCAGTCTCAAGATAAAATATTATATGATGCTGTATTCTTGACAATTAAATCCAGTCAGATTAAGCAAATTTATTCAAACATATCCACACACAAGCAGCACCATCGTGACTGGAATGGCAGGGGGGAGACTCTTCACCTAGAGGAATGAATTCATTGAATCCAATCCCAAATTCTTCTCTTGTATACAGAAATTTGTCCCTTGCAATGAAGGCTACATAGATCTGCCTCCCACATTCTTCCTCTGAGAATTCTTCCCCAACATTCTCTGGCTGAAGTAAAACTTTATTCAAATGGATGGGACTGCACAGATTTACCTTCCACTTTATGTTGCTCTTGGTGTAGCAGAATTACACCCTTCTAAGCCCCACTCACAACCTGAGTTCGATCCCAGCGGAAGCTGGTTCAGGTAGCCGGCTCAAGGTTGACTCAGGCTTCCATCCTTCCGAGGTCGGGAAAATGAGTACCCAGCTTGCTGGAGAGAAAGTGCAAATGACTGGGAAAGGCAATGGCAAACCACCCCATTAAAAAGTCTGCCGTGAAAATGTTGTGAAAGCAACGTCACCCCAGAGTTGGAAACGACTGGTGCTTGCCTTTGCCTTTTTTAAGCCCCACTGACTTAAACAAATGAGTATAACACATGAGACTGCACCCTCAATCATCCGTACCAATGAGGTCAGCCATGAAACAGCTCTCATATAAATAATATTGCTGAATATTTAATTTAAGAAGTAGCATATACAAAGGTGTGGAAGCAGCAGTATACTTGAAGATATTGCATCCATCCCTTATTTTAATTCCAAATGAGTTTTTAATACGAATTTCTTACATCCTAGGCTAGTGAGAGAAGTATTAAAACACAAAAAGTATCTTTACAGCACCATATGCTGGTAACATACTACCACATACTTTCTCTAATAAACTGCCATTGTGGACAGATGAGAAGGTAGTATGATAAACATACAGTTAGTGCACACAGCAAAGACCCTCAGCTCCCAAGGATGCTTATGTGCTTCAGCATGAAGTCTTCATCATGTGAGAACACCTTCTGAACAACAAGGCTCAAACATGCAGAGGGAGATCCAAGACAAAGTTAAGTGTGTTTTCATAATACAGGCTTCACAATGTGGAAAGTTTGTAGATCTCCCTCCACTCCTTTCCCACTTTTTAATTAAGACTAAAACATTGTTTAGACCTTATATTAATATATTTTAAAAGTCTCTTTATCAATTAGTAATCTGTTTCCAGTTAGGTAGCAGCCAGATTTCTTTTAAAACAAACACACATGCACACACATGGGGGAGAAAGTTAATTATTTTTAACACAAGTATTTACAAACACTCTGAGTAACAGACACCACCTTCAAAAACTATTCATGCTAAGCAACAAATACCACCTTCAAGAACCATTTACACAGGACAGAATGTACCTAAGACTGCTACAAAATATTCATGAGTAAATAGCTGTTGTACATGTGCAGGCATAGAAATTATAATACATTTTAAATGTATGCAGAACTGATCAATTAATACTAATAGGCTGTATTCAATTGAAAGTGGAGTGATACTTGCAAAATGGGACTTATCTGACTACCACATTCTGCTGCTGCCTAGTATATTTCCAAAAGGCTGTCTTTGGATTTAGGAGAATCCTGAGAATAGAAGAGAACATGATGTGGAAAGAAAATCACCCATTCCCCTCTGCTGGCAAAAGTGCCTTTGCACAAACACAAGATGACTAAGGCTATAACCCAATTCAATTAATTTACTAAAATGTTTTGATTGCATAATAGTCCTGTTTTAATCCTTGACATTTTTGTGCAACTGTAGTAATGCCTGAACTACTTCACTTGAGTTGGATTTTGTTTTTATAACATGCACTTAAATGGATAGGAGGTAGTACTATGCATGTTCCTTTAAAAAAAAATCCCATCCAACATACTACACACAATTATCAGGTCTTTAAAATCCAAGCCTGTTAATTGATGCCGAAGCCTGTATTCATCTAGCCACACATGAATAAATAAACAATAAAGCCTTGAAAATTAACAAAAAAAACCCTACGCAGTGTGACTTTACATCATAAAAGAGATATTAAATAGCAAATTTTCTGGGATTCTCAACTCCTGGGGGTGGAACAGTCTTCCTAACGCCAGCAATTCCATATGCAAGCGCTATTCTGACAGATTATATCTGTTTTTCTGAAGGCAAAAGAAACCCCACCATAGAGGTTTCCTAGATCATCTCCTTCTGCTAAAATCTTGAACTGTGACCTATGAACAACTTCTATGTTTCCTCAGTTTCTTTTTCCTGAATATTGTTTGGTTACAACATTACATCTGATTTGGCTTATAACCAAACTTTGCCATGATTTGGTTTGGTTACACTGAACAGACAGAGAAGAAATGAAAATTAATGCAAGGGACACAAACTAGCAACATCTCCAACAGAGGCAAGCACCATGACTTGACCTTTATTTCATACCAGCTGAAAAGGACACAAAGTCAAGCAAGTTTCCATGTTCATCAAAACTACAGGGAGAAACAAAACTAAAGGGAGAAAGAGGAGCGGTGCTCCAGGGCTCCAAGTGTGCTGTTCACAAATATTCATAAAATGAGAGAAGTGCTATGCAGATTTAATAAGTTTAGATCTAAGGCTGCACCAAAAGCTATGGGGATGAAACAGCAAATGTTTAAAAGGAAAAGCAGCCATTGCCACTTCATCCTAGTAGCCTTTGATGCAACTTTAGATGTCCTCTTAGACTCTCTCCTCATTTTTCTTCCATTTAACCTTCAACCTGATGGACAGTTCTTATGCATTAAAAAGTTTGACAACTACTTGGTAATGTTCTAACTGGTAATGGTAAAGGCAATTCAGTACAATTGCTTAGGATTTATTTTAATGATCCAACACAGCTACCTGGAATTTTTTTACTTAAAAACAAGCTTTTCTCTCCTTACCATTTTCCCTAAGCCGCCTTCTATTCCAATTAAATGCTAGTTTGAAACAAAAAACCATGTACAACAATGGCTGCACTCCACCCCCGATCACAGATGGCCAGCCAGATTCCACCCCAGATATTTTGGACAGGGCATTGGGGGTTGTAGCTGTATTGGTTGCAGCAGAGTCAGCTGAGTTGAATCTAACAAAAACAGAGGTCCTGTACCTGAGTTGTGGGCAACTGGGGTCAGGATCCAGGTTCCCAGTCTTTGGTGGGGCACCACTGGTGCCAGCACTGGGGGTAAAGAGCCTTGGGATGATGCTGGATTCCTCCCTTTCTATGGAGGCCCAGGGGACTTCAGTTGACAGTTCAGCCTTTTATCATCTTCGGCTAGTCAGACAACTGGTTCCCTATCTCACCCACCAGGACTTAGCTACAATGATCCTTGCAATGGTCACTTCCATGTTGGACTACTGTAACTTGCTCTACATGGGGCCACTTTCGAGCCTGATCCAAAAACTGCAGGTAGTGCAGAATGCGGCAGTGTTGCCTTTGCAGGCTTGCATTCAGCTGGTGCTGTGTCAACTGCATGGGCTGCTGATCAAATACTGGATTCAGTTCAAGGTCTTGGCTTTGACTTTTAAAAAATCACAAAAAAAAACTTTGGATTTGCCCATCTCAAAAATATCAATCAACATTCCAACTGTCATCAGTTTTCATTGAAGTTGATTTGTGGGTATCCTGATTTAGAGTGTCTAATAAACCATCTTCAGCACAAAGCAGTTTTAATCAGTTTAGAGGCATATAGCCATGTCCTTGCTTACAAAGACAGCTGTCCAAATTCTGTCTGCAATATAACATTAGACACACAACAAGGGGTATCAATACTTTCTTAAGAAACAGTGCTAAGAGTTGGTGAATATTATCAGAGATAGCTTTAATCTAAATTACGGAACCATAAGGAATAATGGAGCCTACTTTCAGATTAAAAGCTTGCACTGCTCCAGGAATATACTTCCCTCCCCTACTGTGAAAAACCTACTATAGCATTTGCACATGGGTTTACTTTATTAAGCTCTGTTCTGAGTTGGGAGTCCAGGAGAGATCTGTTGAAAACAAAATCCCCAAATAGGAAAATGTATTAACTTGCTCGATATAAAACCCATTGACATGTTCCATTTTTTAGTCTTGGTGAAAACCAAGAGCTTAGATTTCAAAAAGTTGATCAGCAAACTTTCTCAAGACCAACAGTTGGAGAAAGACTGCAGGGCCCTTTGCAGCGACCCAGCTCTAGTTCAAGACAGGATCAAGGCATCATCTGCATAAAGTACACCAATCTCAGCAAATTTTGGTGGATGGCAGCAGTCATCAAAGATTTATGCTGCATTGTTTAAGTATAGGTTAAACCAAGGCTTTTTTGCAGAAAAAAGCCCAGCAGGAACTCATTTGCATATTAGGCCACACCCCCTGATATCACCATTGTTTCATACAGGGCTTTTTTGTAGAAAAAGCCCCACAGGAGCTCATTTGCATACAGGCCACACACCCTGATGCCAAGCCAGCCGGAACTGCATTCCTGTATTTCCTGCTCAAAAAAAGTCCTGTGTTAAACAAGAAAGGTGCCAACAAACATTCCTGATGTACTCCCCTTTCCAAAATTAATGGATTTGTTATGTTGCCCTTGTACCCACATCATATTTGGGCAGTCAAACCTGAATATATAACCGCTGAATTTTTATTTATTTATTTATTTATTTAGAATTTCTATCCCGCCCTTCCCACGAATGGCTCAGGGCGGCTTCCAATAATGAATCCAACATAAAAATTAAACAATATTTAGGCATGTAAAGGGTTAAACATTTAAACATTTAAAACAAATAAATAAGTCCTAGAAGTCTTTTATCTATACTATCTTTTATCTATATATCTATCTTTTATCTATATTAGTTTGAGTTTGTTCCATATCTGGATGATTTATAGAGTCAAAGGCCCCTTTAAGACCAATGAAAGCTGCATATAATCACCCTCCCTTTAAAGATGAATACTTCTCAGCCAAGTGGTAAAGAACTAAACAACAGTCATAAATTGAAGAACCTCACCTAAATCCTATCTATTCTTGCCCCAAAAGGGTTTCTGATTCCATTCAATCCAAGAGTTTCTTCAATAGGTAAGCAAAATATAGCTTTCCTAGAGAAGAAAGAAGACTGATTGGTTGATAACAGATGGATCACATCTAGAGCCCTTTTTAATATTGGGACAATAATGAAATGATTTCATAAATCAGGTATTTGTCCACTAACATTAATATGAGTAAAAACTGTAGCTCACCATTGAGGATCAGCTTTAAATAGCTTGTTAGGAATTAGATCATGTTCTAGTGCTTTTCCTAACTTTAATCTTTTGATAAGGCAAGAGACTTCCTAGTTTGATATCTCAGGCCAGGATGTTGTTGCATTAAGAGGAATAATAGAAGATATAATAGGTGCATTTGCACTGGAGAATATCCCCTTAAAATAACTTTCCCATGTCAGGGGGGGGGGGCGTTATACAGCATTGACAATAGACCAAAAGGCCTTATTATTATTGCTATTAATACCTGATCTAAGAAGAAGAAGATATTGGATTTATATCCTGCCCTCCACTCCAAAGAGTCTCAGAGCGGCTCACAATCTCCTTTACCTTCCTCCCCCACAACAGACACCCTGTGAGGTGGGTGGGGCTGGAGAGGTCTCTCATAGCAGCTGCCCTTTTAAGGACAACCTCTGCCAGAGCTATTGGCTGACCCAAGGCTATGCCAGCAGGTGCAAGTGGGGAATCAAACCCGGTTCTCCCAGATAAGAGACCGCACACTTAACCACTACACCAAACTGGCTCTCCCCACTCCTTACTAAGAAGTCCCCATTCCTTACTAAGGACCATCTATTTTCTTGTCTTGATCAGTTCTCTGTACATTTGTTTTAATTTAATCAGCTCTTGAAAGACTGAAATTGTACAGTTACTTTGAAACTCACAATTCTTCTGTTGATTATGCCTTTTCATTTATTTTACAATTACTGTTAAAACAATTCTTCCTCTGAACTCCAAAAGGTCTACTGTCAAGGTTCTTTTCCACAAAAAGTTAAGGTGCCACTGGACTTTTTTTTTATTGTCACACATTCTCCCCAGTTAAAATTTAGCACATCGCCATCATCCTGTATCATACATCTGAACCAATTCTTGAGAAGCATAGTTTTTAAATTTATGGGCTATATTAATTTAACTGTAAATTAAGAGTTTTCTTTAAAAAAACCCCTTAATTTTGTGTTTGGTAAATTTCTTGGGGAATAGGCTTTCTAATCTATATACTAACAGCTAAGTCAGCCAAACATTTGTGCACAGGTTTGTTGGTTTGATTTTTTTTTTTTTTTTTTGGGGGGGGGGAGTTGAAATCTTAAAGTGTGTGTGTGTTAGGGAGTTTTTTAAAAGCCCCAAAATATAAACAGAGTGCCTGCAGCTTTATGCAATGGATTTCCTCAGTGGCTGGTGCTAGGCAACCACAATAGTCAAGGCTTGTTCTGTCAGTGAAAGGCAGGGGAAAGGGCAGAGCCCTTTTCCAGGCCTATTTTGGGCTTTGAAGGAGGACTTACTGGGGCCAAGCCCAGGTAGGGTTGCCAGCCCCAGCTTAGGAAGTTCCTAGAGATTTTGTGGTGGAGTCTGAGGAGAGCAGAGTTCAGGGAGGGGAGAAGACTCAACTGCATATATAATGCCATGGAGCCCAACCTCTAGAGCACTCATTTTCTTCAGGGAGACACAAATTTGATGCACAGTTGTAATTCTGGGAGATCTTCAGGTCCCACTTAGAGGCTGGAAATCCTAGGCCTTTGTAATATAGCAGTCTGAGCTTCAGAGTAGTGTCTGGGAGACCCAGGTTCGAATCCCCATCTTGGTATGGAAGCTTACTGGGTGATTTTGGACTAGTCACATACATTCAGCCTAATCCACCTCACAAGACTGTTGTGTGGATAAAAAGGAAGAAATGATAACAATGTAAGCTGCTTTGGTTCCAACTGTTGAGAAAGTGGATAAATAATAAATATAGCTGAATATGGGAGGCAAATAAAAGGCGGGTTGGTGAATGGCTGAAGAGAGAATGAGGCAGGTAAAGGGGAAAGGATATAGGAGTTGCCAGGGAGAGGGAAGAGGAAATAGTGTGGAGTAGAGGATATAACGCACACACCCCACAAATCCATGAATATTTCTTACCATGGAAGTGGCCCTGGCCCAGTGGCTGGCTCCTCACAGCTGGGCCATAGTTTTCCTAGGCAGAGGCTGTTGATGGGGAGAGGGAGAAGGAAAGCTTAAGACCAAGAGGCAGATAAAGGTATGTTGGCTGTTGTGCGGGAAGGAGATAGGGTTATCAGGTTAAGATATACCTAGAGATTTGGTAGGTGGAGCTTGGGTATGGTGGAGTTTGTGGAAGGGAAGAATATCAGACAGGTATAATGCCATAGACTCCATCCTTCAAAATAGCAATTTCCCTTATGGGTACCAGGATTCTCCAGAGTTACAGCTGATCTCCAGATGACAGAGATCAGTTCCCCTTGAGAAAATGGCTGCTTTGAAAGGTGGACGCTATGATATTATACCCCGCTGAGGTTGCTTCCTTCCTCAAACCTTATGTTCCAAAACCCCACCCCCAAATCTCCAGGAATTAACCAAACTTAAGTTAGCAACCCTTGGGAAACCCAGGAAAAGGGAAGAGTCTACAGGGGCTTTCAGAAAAAAAAAGAGGAATAGTGGGGGAGAAGGAAATGAGATGCCTCCCACAATGCTGGATTGTGGGTTCCCACTTGTTCTTCTATTTTCCTTCTCGTCATGTTCTCTGTTTTAAAACTGATTAAAAATAGGTGCTGTGGACAGGAAACAAAGTGGCTTATTTATAATCTGAAACAAGAAAGGAGTAAATAGTTTGTGCCATGCATGCAGATTGCTTCTTTAAAATTCTGACAAAGAGATGAGTGAGACTGGAATTCCCTGGTGCTCAACTGGGCCCAAGGCTCAGTATGCAAGACTTGTATTCAGGAAAATCCATATTTAATTTCCAGCACATAGCTACATCCACAGCAATTTCCTGTTGCCCATTTACTTAAATGTTCATTCCATGCTTTTCCCTTGTACCTGGAGGCAGATTTTAATTCCAAACACTGGAAGTATATAAAACATAGTAAAACCCCATTTACCACCACCATCAAAGAAATGCCTACAGACTGTATCCCACTAAAAGCTGACGCAAACAAAATGTCCTTACAGTGCCTCTGCACCTCATCAGATTGCTTCTTTAAAATTCCACAAGACAGAAGTCACTCCAAAAAATGAACAGCTAGAGGGCAAGCTGGACACCTTAAGTGGGGAACAAGAAGAAGGTGGCTCCCAGAAGATGGTATGTGACAAACATGGACATATGGAGAGAAAGAGTGTTTAAGACTATAGGCCATGATAGGCTTGAAAGGTCATAACCAGAAATTAACTAGCAGCTAATAAAGCTGTTTTAAAATAGGCAAGATCTATTACCATCAGCAAGCTGAGTAATCATGCGCCAGCATTTTGAACCAGCTGATGTTTCTGCATTACCTTCAAGGTCAGCCCATCATGACCACATTGCAGTAGTCCAACAGGGAGGCTAAAGAAGTACAGATTATAATAGCCAGGTCAGCTGAATCTAAGAAAGGAGAGAGTTGGTGAGCCAAATGCATCAGGCAGAAGGCACTCTTGGCCACTACACCAACCTGCATATTTAATAGCAAAGCTGGTCCATAAGCAACCCCCCACCAAAGTTCTTAACTTGCTCTGTGCGTGTCCATTCCATCCAAAATAAGTCAATCCAGTCCCTTCCTAATCAGCACTATTTCCATCCTATATGGATTCAGCTTCATCTTGTTTTGCATTAGCCACTGGGCCACAGTCTCAAAGCACTTGTTCAGAGTCAGATAGATGTTTCTGAAGACATTCATTTATCAACAGGATGGATAAACACACTCTGACTGTAATCTAGAAGAAAGCTAATAAACCACAAGGCTATTGTAATACAAACATTATACAAGCATTCATGTCAAGAACAACTTGAAAAGGAGTGCACAGGTTCAGCCCTTTTATTGACAATGCAATTTCCACTCAGGTAAGAATGGTAAAATTGTCTGTCTTGTGTCAAAAAGAGCAAGGGACTTCTCACTAGTGCCCCCACTCCTGTGGAACCAACTGCTTGAAGAGGGTGTGCCTTGTGGGAGCTCCCTAGGTTCCACAGGGCCCACAAGGCTGCTCTTTTTGGGTGCCCTTTGAGTGACTGTGATCTGCCAGGCAGCAGGTGAATTATGATCCAGCTATCTACAGAATGCATGAATTCTACCATACTTGACAGCTGATAGATTTTAACCATTATATATTTTTAATTGTTTTATAATTTTAAAGTCTATTTATTGTGTTTTCTGTAATGTTTTATCTAAAGTATCTTATACATTGTTAGTCACCTCGAGTCCCATTCTGGGGAGAGGGAATGGGATATACATTCAAGAGGAAGAAGAAGAGTTGGATTTATAACCTGCTCTTCACTCTGAGTTTCAGAGCGGCTTCCCATCTCCTCCCCTTCCTCCTCCCACAACAGACACCCTGTGAGGTAGGTGAAGCTGAGAGAGCTCTGACAGAAACTGCTCTTGAGAGAACAGCTCTGACAGAACTGACTGACCCAAGGTCACCCAGTTGACTGCACGTGAAGGAGTAGGGAATCAAGCCTGATTCTCCAGATTAAAGTCTGTTCCTCTTAACCACTACATCAAGCTAAATTTAAAAATGAAAAAAGAACCATAGATCAAGCCATTCAAAATTACGAAAGATAAGTTCCCAATAAGACATTTAACCTGAAGAAAGAACATGCTCAGGTTGGAGCAATTTTTCAGTGCCCTTCCATTCAGCAAATATTCCGTAAACTTTTACAATATATAAAGTTCATTCTGATACAAACACCAAAACATTCTAGCTGTTGCATATGTGTTCCTAGCTAGATACAAAAGTAACAAGAGATCCCTAGTTGTTTTGGAAACACTCCTACTTAGGTCAAAAGCAGAGAAGTCAGTGATGAATATATGCAGAATATATCATTAAAAAAGCTTGGTTTTGGTAGAGCAGAAATCAGTAGAAGGAATATTAACAATCTGAGACACACAGATGACACCACATTGTGTGTGTCTGTGTGTGCATGCATGTAAAGTGCCTAAAGTGCCATCAAGTCACAACCCCGTGGGGTATTCCAGGTAAGAGGCTATTGTTACTGGCAGAAAATAGGGAAGACCTGAAACAACTACTGCTGAAGGCCAAAGCAGAAAGTGCCAAAGCAGAATGACAGATGAACACCAAGACAAAAGTAATCACTACTGGAAAATTACACGTGTTGGTGACAGTCTTTAATGACACTGGTATCCAACCATGCTTGCCTAGAATTATGAATACACACTTATTTAAATTATAATTGTATTTGAGTTGTGATGTGAAACTGGAAGGTGGAAGGAAACACTATAGTTTGCCTACACCAATATTTTCCTTCACTTTGTTTTGATTATTATCACACACATATCCTATGCTCTTCCCAAGCTCCAGAAAATGAAGGTTCTTTATTTGGTGGTGCAGGAGAGGCACTCTGCTCACATTTATATTACTGAGTAGAGCCATTTAAACTAGGTTCTGGACAAATGTATTTGTGGTTCCAGCTAAAATTACAGGGTTTTTCCTCTACCCAGTTAAAATCACATTCTTTTCAGGCAAGTTTGCACTCAAGTTAAATGTGAGTATGGTTGGGATTTTGATGTCTCTATTTTGAAAAGAGAGGGAAATGGGGCTTTGACAGAGGTAAGACTTCTGCTATAATCCAAGATATATGGAGTATAACTGAGAGTTTCCTATTAGCATTTTTCCCAACTAAAGCCCTCCCAGTTCACAACTCAAATTCTTAGCCACCATATTATACCAACTTACCCACACTACATCACTCTAGCTAGGCTCTTTGAGAGCAACATATATGAAGCATGCAAGCATATTTGTAGGATGGAAGGGAGATAATAAGACTTTTTTTTAAAAAAAGCAGTAATGACTTCAAAGTTCACTAACTGCCAGTATCAGCTGCCCACTAACCTATGGGTTGTATCAAATTACTGCTTTCTACTAGTGCAAGGTCCATTCTGCTGGAGGGGATTTCATAAATCCCCCCTCCCCAACATACAGCACTATTCCTGGAGCAACATATCAGAGGAAGCCAGTAAGCCACATTCCTGTAATGGGAAGGAGAAGGCAATTTCACAAGAAGAACAGAGCTCCACTTGTGGTTTGATGAAATTACCAGACTGAAAGTTGTTCCCCCATTCATCCGTGAAATAAAATCAACTTCCTTGCTGCAAGTTCTATTAGCAACACTGATGAACTAAGCAGAAAGGTGGCCAACAAATAGGTATTAATTGTGCATTAACATGCTATATTCATTATCACATATGTAAATGTATATTTATATTTTATATATATATCTATATTTATTCATGTGGAATACCTGAAGTGCCCATAAAACTTCAGGGACAAAAAAAAGTTAATATGCGAGATACTATAACTCAGTGGATGAACACATACTCTGCATGCAGAAAGTCACAGTTTCTATCTCTGGCATCTACAGTTAAAAGGGGTTTTGGTAACTGGGGAAGTCTTTTTCCTGCAGAGCCAAAGCCACTGCCAGGAGGAAATAGGCAGTACTGGGTAAGAAAGACCAATTCCCTGATTCAGTATGCCAACTTCATACATCCAAATATGAGTAAGATAGCACCAAAATATGCACAGATTAAATGATGGCAACCCCTGCTGCTGCCAGTAATTCAGTTCTGCAAACATGTTAGCATTTTCTGTCCTCAATTTTAATTTTCACCATTGCTAACAATGGACGTTTAATTGAAATCCATTCATGTTGACAATACTCCATGCAACAGAATAGAGACTAAAATAATGATCAAACCAGAAGTCTATCTGAATGCATTCATGAAACCAATGTAGATTAGCAATAAAGAACAATATATATTATAGCATTAAAGGGAGCCCAATGAAGAGTGAATCCACTTTTCAGAACACCCACACTTAGACACCAGCTCCCAACAAGAAAAATGTTCTGTACAAAAATAAACCACAAAGATACATTTCATGAAAAATTAAAGAGTGCTCTATATGCAGATTACATGACATTTAATTTTAGTGAAGTCTACTGAAATGAAACTCTTCTGTGCATGATTCACAGATCATGAGATAATAAATGATTAAACAATACACATCCTTTTTGATAATTTAATACTCTTATTCCTGGCATATCTCTGTGAAATACTTGTCACACTTTTTTTGCCGTCAAGTCACAGCTGACTTATGACAACACCCTCGGGTTTTCAGGGGTGGCTTGACACTGTCTGCCTCTGTGTCACGACCCTGGTATTCCTTGAAGGTCTCCTATCCAAATAACTACCCAAGGCCAACTCTGCTTAGCTTGCAAGATCTGATGAGATCAGGCTGGCCTGTCACACATTACCTAGTTTTAACTATTAAAACAAAAGAAATGAATGCAATTGTTAAACTATTTTTATTACTTACCTTGGCACTGAAATCCTTGTTTCCCAAACCCCCTGCAAGAGAGGGAAAAAAAAGGACTTAACATCTATAGACACTGTGGCTTCTAGAGTTGTATTTTATTTTGACATTAAAATAATATCAAACAAAAACACAATTAAAAGCAAAAACAAAATTACACTTGCAAAGCAAAGGTTTTATTAACATCTTCCTGTTTCTTAACCAAAACCAAGAAAGCACAGCAATATAAAATTTATTGATTTGGTTCAATGGGAAATTGATTTGGTTTAAAGGGGGGGGGGGAATCCCTCTTCCACTTTCCCCTAAAACGGTGTACTGTAATGCTTGTGTACCTAGAAAAGAGGCAGATTTTTAGAGGTAATGGGTTTAGCAACACTATAACAAACAGACAAATAGTTCATATTACCACCTGGAATGTGGCTTGGATAGTGCAGAACTAGGGCAGAAAATGAATAGAGCAATGGCTTTCTCCTTATACCTTTCATGAATCTATCTGGAAGGCTCGGAAGCGGCAGTCTAGGATGTCTACTAATCCTTTTTTGAAGGCTGAGTTTCAAGTATGGATTCAAAATCAAGCCTATCTTTCTCCTCCTATATCCCCTCTTATGGAGTTCACATACTTGCCCTCTTTCATGCCGGGTAACTCTCCCCATATTTTTCTACATCGGAGAGCTTCTAATTTGACGCAATTTGTAGATGTATTATGTCAGGGTCATTAAAACCTCGAGCTGATCTGCACTTAGCACATTCTACTTGTTTACCATGGTTTGAATCTTCAGCTTCAAGATTTTTTGACACGACATAATTTTTTTCCCCTTTAAGGGCCCAACTTACTACCTATGAATGTTTTCTTTACTTAGATGAAGTTCCTTTTAAATAAATGATGTACTAAGGTGTACACCCTGCTTTTACATTCTAATTCTTCATCTTTGCCATCTTATTGTGCAGCTTGGCAGAATGACCTGAACCTCTCATTGTCAGAGAATCAATGGCAGGATAGCTAGTGTTCACCAGCCTTGAAATCTAAATCACTAAATATTAATTTTCAGGAATTTAAGTTTTTGGCCAGGTGGTATGTAACGCCTGCTCGTCTTGTACTTCTTCCACATGCTGGAACGGTTGCAGCCAGGTTGGAACCTATCTGCATAACTGGTGAACTTGTCCAGCTGTAAAAACTTTCTGACAAACCGCCCTGCAGCACATTCAGCAGATTATGGGTATTCAAGTGCCTTGCTTGCCACAAGTTCTTCTATTGAATCTATGAGAAGATCTACAGCTAACAAAGCCTCAAAAGGAGTTGCTTTCGATTATGTCTACAACAGCTAAACATTCTATTGTTATTAAATGGAAGACACCTGATTCACCTTTGATTAAAACGTGGCTATTTAAGCAATAGGCATATTTCTGTCTAGACAAAAATAACTGACAATAAACTTGTTTCTGACACCTCTTGAGCCCACTCTTTTTTTCTCCGAAAGTGGGAACCTTTCCTTTCATGGAATATGGGCTCTCCAGTTCAATGTGGTTTGATGTCATCTATTGACTATCTTTCTCTACTAGCATTGCACTGATCTCCTCTACCATTTCATTCCTATTCCCCTCTCTCCTTAACTCCCCCCCCCCTTTTCTTTTTAATTTGTGTGTCTCTTTGGGGGTTTTTTTAATGAGTGCACTCAGCACTATTTATGTGGTCACCAGAATTGATAATATTCATTTTGTTTGAGATTTTGGAAATGTACTTTGTTCTTACATTTGCCAATGTTTTGTATATGAAGAAAGATATGTATATTTTGATACTGATTCTTTTTAATAAAGTTTGACTTTTTTAAAACCAATTTTGATCTCCTTATATACCCTGTTCCTATTTCCTTCCCCCCTTCTAAATATTTTCCTGCTTAGCTTTATCTTATAATTTAAAGACATGACCTCTGCTTTAAAACTTGTATGTCATTCAGACCAATAAAGAATTTAACAATAATAATAATAAAAAAAGAACTAGGACAGAACATGATACCAAACTCTTTCTAAAACCATTTGACATTATCTTATTGCAGGAAATCTGGGCATGCAAGGATGTTGCTCTGAGCAATTTTATTTCATATTCTCAGCATGCTATAAAAACTAGGGGTCAGCTGAAGGGGGTTTAACCTGTCTCATACATACCAGGAAAGATGTTAAAGTAAAAAACTACTACCCTACTCCCAAAACTTGCCAATGTCCTTACATGCATAATGATCAATGGCTCATCCTGGTGAATGCTAAGCTCAATGCTAACAAGGAAAACTGATACAGAATCATACGGGGACATTTTTGAGAATTAAATTGCAGAGATTCAAATAAAATTCCCACAGCAACCTTTTCTTATTGGAGGTGACCTCAATGTCAGAATTGGCCGAGCAGTAATGAACCGACCTCAAGGGGAAATTTAGATGGTGACAAACTTGGAACTTGAAAGAGTAAGGATAAAGTAGTAAATCTTTCAGGCATCAAGCAGGTACAGCTAACAACAAGGCTAGGTCAGACTATTTTAAATAGAAATTTTAAAACAGATCCTTCACCTTTTTCTCCCACTGTGGAGCCAATCTAATAGATTATTTCCTTTTTTCCAACTTTTCAAATGGAAGTGTACTTAGTTTAAACATGGAAGATTTGCTAGCTAGTGATCGTTGCATCATCTGACTGGAAATTAGACTGAGGATAAATTACCAACTAGGTAATATTCTAATTGATGAACATGGCCAAATATATGAGAAAGAAATGGGACCAGTTTTTTGAAAGGAGATTGATGGATACCCCTTACATTGGCAGACTGAATATTAGCATCGTGCTATCACAGGATATTAAGTCTAGTAGCGAAAATATGGGGAAATTATAAAATGTTTTCAGCTCCATTTTACTAATAAAAAAGAGTCATAAAAAATCTTGTGAAGAGGGGCAAGTGTACAGCCTGGTTTGATGACGAATGCTGTAAGGCCAAAGGTCATTTGAAGAAATTATATAAATCTCTAAAGATTTTACACTCAAACAAAATTAAAGGGCTGTTAATAATGGCTAAGAATTATTATAAGCTGTTATTAAATGACAATGGCAAAACTAGTAAATGAATCCAGTTTGTCAATGGCAAAACAAGTAAATTAATCTAGGAATCCTGACAGCTCCTGGTTCCGGCAACTGATTTCTCTAAATTTTAAGCTTAAACCTTCATCAACGGTAAGTGTCCCTGCAGAAGAGTGGGGACAGTATTTTTTAGAGCTACATAAGAAGTCTGATTCTAAGCCAGTTCTGGAATTAAGAGTGAATTGTTCTTGTGTCCCTTGGTGGAATCCAGCTTCTCCAAGGAAAGTTAAGCAATTGATTAAAGCACTAAAACCAGGAAAGGCTCTAGGCTATGATTTTCTTCCTCCTGAGCTTTTGAAAATCATGACAGATTGGTGGGCCTGTTTGCTAGCTTCTTTATTTACAAAGATGGCTCAAAGTGGTATCTGTCCACACTTCTGGTGGTTCTCTCTAACCCATCTTATTTTCAAATAAGATTAAAGATTTGATCCATCAAGCTATTGACCTATACCTCTACTGCCAGAAAACTATATGCAGTCCATCTTCTGAGAAAGCTTCAAAATTAGATGGAACAAGAGAATATTTCAGGGCAAGAAAAATGTAGTTTTAGAAAAGGTTTTTCCTGTGTTCACCACTGTTTTACCCCAGGATCCTTGGTTTATAAATATATTTAACCCTCAGGAAATCGTCTATATGTGACATTTGTAGTTCTTAAGACAGCTCTTGATACGGTTTCCCATGTTCACATTTGGAACAAGTTAAATGCAACTACTATTCCAAAGAGATTATTGTATTTGATTATGAATGTATATACTAGAAATTCTCTTCAGGTTAGAGGCAGTTGCACAGCAGGTCTGATGGGCCCAGTTACTATTAACAAGGATGTGAGATAAGGATGTGCATTATCTCCACATTGTTTCAATCTTTGCACTTTTACTTTTGACTATGAACATGCATGTCCCAATACTAGCTAGCATTCCAGTCCCATTGCTAATATATATTAACAATTTAGTTCTGCTTGCATGGACTACTGTTCATTTATGCAGAGCTATAAAAATATTTATTCAATACTATTCACATGAACTTTTGAATATAAATTATTGGGGGGGGTGACTAAAATAATGTTTATTTTCAACTTCTAGGCAGACTAATATTGAGCCTTGGATTATATGTGGAAAGCAAATTGAACAAGTGCAGCAAAGTATTAAGTATAGCTTTAATCTGTACTGGTATTTTCATTTTTTTTATGTTTTAACATTTTAAGGTGAGCACTATAGCACTAAACCACACAATGAATGGAGTCAGTGCATCTCAATGGTGCCACTATAGCGCTCGTCTTAGAACATTATTTTAAATGTCTGAGGAAGACCGCATGGTAAAAAAGGGCACGGGAAAAAGTGGCACTGAAGGAAGCGCTATGGACACCACAGCTATTCAGAAGTGCAACAAAGGGACTGAAAACAGGAAAAAAGCAGTTTCCCTCAAATGGCTCAACCACACTTTGCTAACCAGACACGAGTGTGTTTGTATGAACAGATAAATAAATTCCGCTAGCCGCCAGTTAATAAAATGAGTCTGTTTGAAATGATAGAAAAAATCCATTAGCAACTAGTTACCGGAATACAAATGGAATACAAAGGCAGCTTGAAAAGGGTCTGTAGCAGGGATGTCAAACATGTGGCTTGAGGTCCGAATCAGGCCACAGGAGGGCTCCAATCAGGACTGCGGGCAAGTCTGCTTCTTTTTTCCTCTCTCTTGCTACCTTCTGTGTCACACAGACACACACACTCAGCTTGCTTTGCCAAATTTGCTTAAATGCACAGGAGCTACAGAGCAAAGACTCTATTTTCTCCATTGACTGAGACTCCTCCCTTGGGGGGGAGAGCTTGCTTTGCCTGGGTCTCTCAATCACACAGCAGAGCTACTGAGTCAAGACACTCTTTCCTCTATTGGCATAGGCTCATCTCCCTCCTCACCCTCTAAGGAGGGAGGAAGAGCCAAACCTTCCTTTGTCCAGTTCCCACAATGACATGGGAGATACAAAGCACCTTTAAGAACAATATTTTAATCAATGTATGAGTTTTTTGCCTTGCTACAGAGCTAGAGAGTAGAAGAGAGGAGAGGAAAGGAAAGGAAAGGAGAGGAGAGGAGTGTGTTTTGCTGGCTTGTTATACCAGGGCTCTCCTGGCTGCAAATGGGTTTGCCTCCCCCTTTCCACTGTATTCAAGCCTTCATAATCCAGTCTTTCTCAGCAGGAAAACATTGTGAACTATTTAGATGAGGAATAACAACAAGCCCGTGAGGTTTGTCCATGTTCTTTATAAAGTTTGACACTACCTGGCATTACATTTTACGACACACATGGCCCAGCCCAGCAAGGTCTCACTTAGGTCAAATTTGGCCCTCATAACAAATGAGTTCAACACCTCTGGTCTATAGTAACACCACCTCCCTCCCTGCCAGAGATAATAAATTAGAGTCAGGGGGGTGGGGGGGGGATCAACTGCATATTATTTTAACATTTTCTCAATGATCTCTCTTTCCTAATCAAGGTTTTAATTGCTGTTTGTAATGTTTTGTTTGTATTTTAATTTTAAAAAAAAAATTTCAGTGATGTGTGTTGGGGGTTGAATTTAACAGTTTTTAAAATGCTATTTTTATCATGTGTTTTAAAATAGCTGCTTTAGTGGCCCTTGTAAGGGTAGAACGGTAGGATAGAAATTTTGTAAATAAAATAAATATGACTGTGAAAATCTGCAGTCAGACATAGTAACAGTGTTACCAAAGCAGTTCCAGTTAAAGCAGTTAAATCAACCTTTCTGAAAGTAGATAAGGCTGCAATCCTAAATACAGTTTCCTGGATGTAAGCTCCCTAAATCAGTATCACTGGAAGTAGCTAACTTATAATCTAAGCAACATAATTTTTCTTTGGAAAACTTCATATACTTGATAAAATTAGTGTTCTGTACTGTTCTGTATATGCTTGCCCACTTTCTAAATCAAAGTATGTTGAGACAAAAAAGGCTGATATCACTTTTCCAATAATAAAGTAAAAGGTAACCTAAGAAAAAAAAACAATTAAAAAAATTAAAAGTTATCCAGAATGATCAGAAACTTAAATTACATATATCTCATGAACAGCCATCAGTCAAATAAACCATCACTTCTCTTAGGCTTGACCTGCAGGTGACTAAGCAGCAATGTTTCCTACATTACAATTTTCAACACTCTACTATATAAAATTTGAATTCAGTGGCACCTTTAAGACCAATGAAGTTTTATTCTCTGACTCTTTAAAGCCATCAGTGAAATTACTCCTGGCACCCTCTCTCTCCTGCCAAATTAGCTCCGTGGTATACCCCAGAGCTACAGTGAATGGAACAATAGCTAAAAACTACAGAGAGAGTGGCGACATACTCATGATGAAGCCGTGAGAACATCTTATAGGATGTTTATGAAGGCCCATGAGATGGCACTGAAGGCCACTAAGAAGAATTTTTATGCAGACACCATTGCATCGGCAAGCTCTCGCCCAGCCCAATTATTTAGGACAATTCAGTCACTAACTACATTGACCCAAGGCAAACAAAATGATAAGGTTATTGGCTGTGAGGCATTTGTGAGCTATTTTTGAGACAAAGTCTTGTTACCCCACCAGGACCTCCTGACCACAATTGATACAGTAAAGGAACTGGAAGCCCCTTGTTCATCTTCAGGTCTAGTTTTAGATCAATTCAGCTGGCTCTCCCAGGAGGAAGCTGACAAGATCCTAGCAGCTGTAAAGCCCACTTCTTGCCCCCTGGACCATGCCCATCTTGGCCGGTTAAGGCCTGTGGAGAAAGTGTCTGGAAAGCCCTGGAAGATATTATCAACTTATCCCTGTCTTCAGGGACACTCCCAGTGGGGCTGAAGGAGGCAAAAGTGTGTCTGCTCTTGAAGAAGCCATTATTGGCCCCTATGGTCCTTGCCAATTACCACCTGGTTTCGAACCTTCCATTTCTGCGTAAAGTGATTGAGAATGGTGGCTGAGCAGCTCCAAGCTTTCTTGGATGAAGTCTCCATCCTGGAGCTATTAAAGTCCATTTTCCGCCCTGGCACTAGGATAGAGACTGTGCTAGTTGCCCTCACAGATGACTTCCGGAGACACCTGGATCTAGGCAGGTCAGCGCTACTGTTGCTTTTGGACTTAACAGCAGTGTTTGATACAGTTGACTAAGATCTCTTGACCCACTGCCTCACCAATATAGGATATGGGGGACTGCTTTACAATGGCTCTCCTCCTTCCTTCATGGTTGGGGACAGAGGGTGGCATCCAGGAAAGGATGTCTCTGTGATACCTGCTGGAATGTGGAGCACCACAGGGGGCAATCCTCTCCTCAATGTTGTTCAACATCTATATCTGCCCCCCTCACCCAGTTGGTCCGGGGGGTTGGGGTGGGCTGCCATCAGTATGGTGATGACACCCAGCTTTATCTCTTGATGGACAGACAGACTCCATCCCAGATACTCTGGACAGGGCATTAGGACCATGGTTGGATGGTTACAGCAAAACCATCTGAGATCAAATCCAATGAAGATGAACTTAGTGTACCTGAGTCACAGGGACTTGAGATCAGGAATACAATTCCCAAAACTTGGCGAGGCACTGTTGAGCCCAGCACCAAGGGTGAAGAGTCTGGGGGTGATCCTGGATGCTTCACTCTTGATGGAGACCCAGGTAACTGCAGTTGCCAGGTTGGTCTTTTATCGCATTCGGCTAGTCAGGCAACTGGTCCCCTATCGCATCTCCTGTGACTTAGCTACAGTTATCCATGCAGTAGGTATATCCAAGCTGAATTATTGTAACTTGCTCTATGTGGGGTGCCCTTGAACCTGACCCTGAAACTACAGCTAGTGCAGAATGTGGCAGTGCACTTCCTGGTGGCAACATCTGTGTGGATGTGCATTTAGCAGTGCTTTGCCAACTGCACTGGCTGCCAACTGACAACCAAATCCAGTTCAAGGTCATGGTACTAACCTTTAGAGCCTTATGCGGCCTGATACCAGAATATCTATGGGACTGTCTCTCCTGTATATGCTCCAATCAACACTCTGCCCTCTGTCAATCAACACATACTGATAGTCCTTGACCTGAAAGATATCTGCTTAGCCTCAACCAGGGCTTTTTCCGCCATGGCCCCAGCCTGGTGGAACATGCTTTCATGTGAGATCAGGGCCCTGCAGGACTTGTTTCAGTTCCACAGTGCCTGCAAAATGGAGTCATTCCACCAGGCATTTGGCTGAGGCAGCAGATGTCCAATCCATCTCAGCCTCTCCTACCCACAGAAATACACCATCAAATTAATCATCCTGCAGGAGGGATCAAGGATTGCCCTGGAGTTTTTGTCTGGTTTTGCTGCCATCCTGTTTTATTGTTCTAACTTGGTTTTATTATATGGTATTATTTATTTAGATCCTAATTAAGCCATCCTGAGTCAATATTTTGGGATAGCACAGGATATAAACCTAATAAAGTAAATATTCAAGGTATAAGTTTTTGTGTGCAAGTTGATCTTAAAGGTTCCACTGAATTCAAACTTTGTTCTATAGGCCAACACAGCTGCCCGCCTAGATGACTGTACAATGTAGTTTGTGTTCATTCTTTTTTAAGAGATTTTGTTTTAAAAAATTATCAATGGAAAAAATTAAAAACACACACACACTCAGAGAGATATTTGGGTAATAAAAAGGTAAGCAGCATTACCACACTACAGAAGTCACATATTGCATCACATGGCCTTTACCAACACTTCTAAGTGGATTATTCACAATTGCCCAATCCTATTGTTTTATAGATACAAACATCATTTACACAGGCAATCAAATGTCTCTGATGCTTGCCATACCTTTATTCAAATATCATATTTTGCTTTAAGGGTGCTACACATACTGACTCTGAAGGATATTTAATTGCTCCCTAGACTCTCACCAGCAGGGTAGAACATCAGAATACAACTCTCCTTGCCACCTGTCAACAACAGGATATCCTTTCAGATTCAAGTATATCCTGCAATCAGGTGCCATTTATCACAGCAGCTTTTTTTTAGTGCATTAGTCATCAAACATACCCATGCTGACACAGACCCTACAGCACTTTTATTCTATTTATTTATTCACTGAAATTGTCTTTAACTGTACAGTACATTGTTTTATTGTTCATTTATTCCTTCCATTTGTATCTCAGTTTTCATCCAAAAATGAACAGAAGGTGGCTCACTAGAATAAAAAAAACCCAAATACAACTGATATTAAAATCCATCACAAATGTTCCCAAAGGAGGCTATTTTCAGCTGAGCTTAATCTTTATTATCTTCTCACCCCTCTCTATAAGGTTTCCTAATGTCCACATAAAAAGCTTCTCCATCTTCAGTTCTTTGTTCCATGCTTTCTAAATAATTTGTTCCTTATCAACAAGAGCAGGACACTGAAGCAGGAGAAGAGCATAGTATAAGCTAAAGAACTGAATGCATCCTGAGAAAGGCCAAACAAACCCAGGGTGTTTCTTACACAACAATGTGCATACAAAATACACACAATTGTTCTTACACAACAACGTGCATACAAAATACACACAATTGTTCTTACACAACACTGCCATACAAAATATACACAATTGTTTAAGATACAAAGTGTTCACCAGGTATACCAAATCACAATATTTCCTTTAATATATACACACAAAAGAAAGCTTTTGCCTTGTATGCAGGAGTCATTTTGTAGAAAAATAGGTGGTGGAGATCATCGAGGGATTATTATGCAGCTGCACCTACTATTCAGTGGACAAGGTGGGAAGGAAGAGGTGCAGGCCCGTGGTTAGCCAGGGGCCCAGCCCCCTGACAGCTTTTTGGGGCCCTCACTGCCCCCCCATTCCAGGGCTGCCCCTCTCCCTCCCACTCCCTCCCAATTTAATTGCACAGGAAGGGCACCCAAGAGCAGCTGCTGCCTGTCCTGAACCACTGAAAGGGCGAGTCAATCATCTAAATCACATGGGAGAGAGGAAGAGGGGTGACCCCCAGCCTCTCCAGCTTTCTACTCTCACTCCCATGGCCCCATCCCCCCATGGCCCCCTCCCCCTGCAGCCCCTAGCTATGGGGCTGAGGAGGTGGAACTCTCAGAAAGGTTCAGGAGCTGTGCTCCTGTGAGCTCCTGCTGAATCTGAGGCCTGCTTGTATGTATTTTAAAGGAAAACAATGCAATTGATACACTTATGCCATTCAGGGAAGAAGCAATACATGAGTATTTTGTTACCTAGTAAAAGACACTGAAATGAAAGATGTCACATAAAAACTTTTCCTTCAATGAGTCCAGTTCTCTCATTTCTTCATTCTTACACTGTATAGAAAGAAACTGAAAGTTCTAACTTTCAGCTAAGCTTAGTTAATGGCAGTGTGCTTAATTCATGCAACATGAAATCAAGGTATATGAATGTTCATGCTGTATACACTAAGTGTGAACATTCAGACATGCTTCCCCATTTATAAAGGCTGATGTGTGAACAAGGTGCACACAACTGGTGCACACAACTGGCTGATGTGTGAACAAGGTGCACACAACTGAATGACTAATACAGAGAAGGATGCACATGTACAAACACACGTAACTGGCATAAATATGTGGCCTAATATGCGAATTCAGTATTCTGTATAAGAGTCCTTTCCATCTCTTAAGTGTTTTTATATGTTTGCTGTGTGTGCTTTCTACAGTAAGAATTTCCCCTTGAAATTTCCATGTCAAAAAAATGCCACCCATGAAGTATCCTCATGTACCCCGCCCCCCGCCCCCCATGGGCAGCAACAGGAAACACAAGGTAGGATATATCACCAGGGCTTTTTTGAGCAGGAACACACAGGAACGCAGTTCTGTCTGGCTTGGAATCAGGGGGTGTGGCCTAATATGCAAATAAGTTTCTGTTGGGCTTTTTGTTTTAAAAAGCCCTGTGTGGAAAAATGGTGGTGCCAGGGGGTGTGGCCTAATATGCAAATAAGTTCTTGCTGGGCTTTTTCTACAGCCCCCCCCCCGAATATCACAATTAATAAAAATGTTTAACAAAGTGCCTTGAATGACAGAAGAACCTCCTGTGTTAGACAATAGCAGAATCATCAGGCCAGTTCAGCACACAAAGCAGGAAGAGGATTTGATAAAAGAATGTCAATGCACATTAAAAAATCAGGCTGTGAAAGGTGAAATAAAGGCAGTATGTCAGACACAAGCACTATACACACAAGCAGAACCAACTTTGAAAGATACCAGAAGCATTATATTCTAAATTACACAGGCTATTCAAAGTATAAGAATGAAATTACAGGAAATATGTGTTTAAGAGTTAGAGTAATATAAGCATTAATTAAATTTTAATTTTAAAAGGAATTTAACAAGTACTATAAATATTACACAAGACTTGACCCCTTCAGTGGAGCAGGGTGGCATTGAAAAGGAATTTTTTGATATGACAACACTGCACAACTAGCTGGTTGTAGGATGGATAAGTTATACAACATACAGAGGGCAGATGTGTCACAGGAAGGAAGGTAGGGATTCTCCATGGAACTCAAGTCAATGCACTGGAAAACTTACCTATGGGAAGGTGAAGAAACCTACCTATGGGAAAGTGAGCAAGGTCAGTATATGCCATAAGCTCTAACGCACAGCAAAAATATGGTAACAAAAATGTCAGTGGTGGAAAGTGCTGCTTGTTGGGGGAAATGAAAGGACAGACATACAACAGAGCAGTATGTTGGTGTGGGATGTCATTCAGTTCAATACACCAAATAAAATGGTGCAGCAGTTGGAGGGGGGGGGAGTATGGAAGTTTCTCTCACTTAATGTATCAAACTAGCAAATTTAATACCATGGAAGCAGAAAAAGTCACCCACAAGGGACAGGACCACACATAATCCAGGTTTGTTTGAAACAAAAAGTTCCTTTGGGTAACAGAGATTACCTAAAAGAAGGAGGTTAAGATATGTAGGAAGGTGTCATTCTAGCAGAAGCTAGTCATGGTTAGCAGCAGCTCTTAAAAAAAAACCCTTTTGTGAACAGATGTTATTTTAGGGCTCTACTGGAACCTATGCAGAGATGTGTTGCAGAAAGAAGAGAAAATTCTTGGTCTGAACACTAGTGAAGTTCCATGTAGCGGCTGACAGAAATTGCACAAAGTGCTTTTCTCCCCTCCCCCTCCCCTGTGGGAGATGGTATATAACAAGATCTTTTAGCAGATGATGCTAATGCTATTTGTGTACAGCATTTTGTGTGTGGGGAGGACCGACTAGCAGGAAACTCTCACCAGCTGCTTCTGCCGTGGTATCAGGGGAGATACAGAGCAATCTCTCAAATTCATTACAAATAAGTTGCTCATCAGCTGAAGGGGCGGGTGGGGTGAGAAGAGTCTGTGGGAGAGCAATGGAACTAAATCTCTTACCTAATGAGATCAGTGGAATGGCTGACTAGGATGACATATGCAAAAGAAAACAGGGCTCCCCTATCATTAATAGCTGAACAAAAGGAACTTTGGGAAGGTGCAATTTCTTATTGAGAAGAGGAAAAAGTATTCTTGCCAAAGTTTACTTCTCTCAACTACTACAAAAGGATCAAGGTTCTTCATATCTGGTTTAACCGAGGCACAAATATCTCTTAGGAAAGTGCAAAAGGGGTCACTTGTCAAATGACCATTTGGGAGAGGTGTGACAGACTACATATCATGGGTATATCAACTGATACAGATCTCCTACTGCATGACGACTGATTATGCTGTGGCTGAAGTAACATTATATAGTCATCACTGATCACACAGAAGAAATGAAATCAATGATGTTCCAAGGGAAGTCCCACAGTGGGAGAGCACTATGTGGGGGGAGGGGAATTTTGCCATATGAAATCATACACACACCATTTACATGCTGTAGATTATACAGAATGTATACCAAGAGCAAACAAAGGTGAAGAATATACAAGACATGTGCAGAAGCATTGTTTTTCAGATGCAGTCAACGAAGTAGACATATTGGGGGTGGGAGGGTATAGGGAGTGGTATGGATAAAAAGAAAAATGTGAAAACTCAAACAGCATGGGTGCCATCCTACCAAGCAGGTATGTTTCTATGGACAACACTAAAAGGATCTCTGAGGTGAAGTCAGCTTCTGGTTGGGATAGTCCTGCTCAGGGTGTGTGCCTCCATGGAAATGCCTCACGAATCATGACACACAGGGAAGTCTCCCTCTCTTTAGGAGGAGGAGGAAACTATAGTATAGACAGAAGGGAGGGGAAAGTGTCTTGCTGGAAAAGAGCGTGCAGGAGTCTCTTTCCCTATCAAGCTGGGGCAGCGCCCCGACAGCATTCCGTCTGGGAGAAAGCAGTGCGCCGCTGAAGGCTGACGGGCCGGGGGCTGTCTCTCAGACGGCATCCTTCGGGCACCAAGCGGGTCCCTTGTGGCAAGTCCAGCGAGTGGCTGAAAAGGGTGATGTCTGTCCGGGGCGAGTTCTCCGCGGGCGCCGCCAACAGCCTGCCCGTCTTGGAGCAGCTGGGCAGGAGAGACGGACAAGGCTGCCGCTGTCAGAGCGCTGGCGACCACTGCCCAGCCCGGCTCGGCGAAGGGGCGTGGGAAGAGGGAGGAGAAAACTCGGGCCGGGAGGGAGGGAGGGTGGGAGGGGCTGTCTCGGTCTCCTTACCAGATGAAGTCGGTGCAGTGGCTGCAAAAGGTGGGCTGCTTGAAGAAGCGCGCGATGAATTTGTGGTCCCGCACCTCGTGCACGTTCTTCTGGCGGAGGGCCCCTTTGCGGGCGAAGCGCTGCGCCGCGTCGGGACCGGAGCCGGGCTCCGGGGTTGGGAAGACGTCAGCCATGGCGCGCGCGCCCTTTTTTGGCTTCCCACCTTTCTTTTATGCCGCTTTACCCAGCCCAGCCCAGGACGCTTCCTCCTTCGTCCCGTCCGGCAACCGCCGACACTTTGCCAGCTGCGGGGATGGGCGCTGCCTCCTCGCCCGCTCGGGCTCCTCCTGACGTCTGAGCCACGCGCACGAGGAAGGCGGGAGGAGGATCCCAGCCCTGCCTTCTCAGCCAGCTAGCGGCAGAGAAGGGAGGAGAGGGGGAAAGAGGGAAGGGCTGTGGCCAACCGAGCGCGCGCACGCGCCGGGGAAGCCCGTCTCTAGGGCAACAAGCAGGCATGCACGCCCCCAGGCAGCGCCAAGTGGGAGCCGGGAGCGCGCCTGATCCAAAGATGAGCCTCGCACTCACTTAGCAGCGCAAAGCGACTGTGCGGCCAGAGTCCACCTGTTGCATTCCGTGAGCAAGTTGGCCCTCTTCCCGGGACCACGAGGCTGGACACGGCGTCACTCGACTCTCGCTCTGCTCCAGAGGAAGGCCCACCCGTATTCAAGGAGGGCAGCCCACTGAGCCAAACGAGGGACGACGTGACGCTCAGATGTGTTGCATTGAACGCGCTTAGTCAGACGCTAAGCCCCAAGAAAGTTAAGAAGCGGGCACGAGATCTTACTGCGTCCAATAACCTCGGCACACTGAGAAGTTCCAGCTCCGGTACGGGTATTAAAACCTGCGGGGGCTAAAATAACGGGAGACTTCTCTGGCTTCCTTAAAGAGTATAGCACAATTAATATGGTATCGGGTTTCATCAATCTGAGCCCACTTTTTCAAAGGCACGACGTTCAAGGTTCCTAAAAAGACACGTGACACCAGCACTGCTCTGCTGAGGACTACAGCCTTGCTGAGTCCTTTTCCCGAAATCAGCGCCTTCCAAAGCTGCCCCAGGCCAGCTGGTGGTGATGCGCCTACGGACGACGCCACGCAGGACTCCGCCTCCTTCTGCGTGCCAGCCCGCGGATGCTGACTTGCTGCTTCACGTGGCATCTGCACAAATAACTACAAGTCTGGGCTTGTTGACTCTTACGGCGGCAAGCCTGGTTTACAAAGTCACAATGCGGCAAGACCTCGAGCTTCACTAGCCCTCGCTGTTTCCCCATACACACAAATATGAGTGCAGAAAAGTCTTTTCCCTTCACTGCAGTTGGACCTGACGCCCGGGGGGGGGGGGGACACCCACAAACATTGTTTTACAGTCACGATCGCTTAAAACAGTTGCACGGAATCAAAGGCCGACGAACTTGTTGCTTTCCGTACACAACGTCGTCTCTTACTCCACCCCCAGCATGACGGCAAGTCAAGTTCTGCAGAGATCAAATTCCTTGCGCAATTTCAAGCTGCTCACATAGGGAGGAGTGGTGAAATCGGTTACAAAATTGACGAGGGACTTCGCTTTCAGGGCAGCGGCAGAGGAACGGATGCCAGTTGGAAAAGGTAACTAGGAGTCAAGTGCTACGCAGACTATCCTTTCCCGGGTTTAACCGAACAGGCTGAACCCTTCTGCCTTCCTTTAGGAAGTATCTGGAAAAGTCTCTGAGCATGAAGGGAGAAGCCCCAGCAGCACAGAGAAAACTCTCTTCAGTTAATTAAGCAAAAATTGCCAGCGCTATTCTGGACAAGCCAGACCCTACTTATTTTCCTATTTAACAAAGCAGAAGTCAATTGCATCTTTAAGACCAACCAAGTTTTATTCAGAATGTAAGCTTTCGTGTGCTCTCTAAGTACACTTCATCGGACGAGGGGATCTATTTTCCTATTAGTCATCTGTGGCTGTGGATGCTCAGGCCACAGAGGGGAACCATGGTTAACGCTACAGGAAACAGTGCACAGAGGTCTGATTGCAAGCCATGCTTATGTCCCTTGAAAGAAAAAAATCACTTTTAGGAAGTGAGAGTCCATGTCAATGGAGTTGGAGAAGTTGGGGGCCTCCCTGTTTCTTTGTTGTACTATGGTGTTGTGTGATTCTGTTCAATCCAGGCACTTTGCAGGTATGCCAGCGCTTAGTAGACAGAAGCAGAACCTTTTATTCTGTTGCAAGGGAACAAACCTAAATGCGCAAGTGCCTTTGCAATAGTGGCAGTAAATGTCATAAGACTTAGATATGTGCTGCTGCTTGTGTTACTCCAGTCTGTTACCCTAACAGAATCCAGAGAAGGGAAAATTTGCTTTAAAAGGGTTCTGGAAAGGAATAACACAGGACCTGATGGGTGGATCTCAGTGAGGATACCCCAAAATAACATTATGAAGAAAGAGAGTGAGAGAAATTGTAAACACAAATAGTACACCAGACTAGCATAGTGGGCTGTTATAACTGTTACTGCGCACAGAATCCACCTCATGCACACAAACCAAAAAGAACTTTTTTTCTCCAGTAGCCATGTCCACAGACTTCGGAAGAATCTCTTGCACACTTACAATAACCATATTTATTCAAAGGTGTGAAGACAGGCAGCAATGCTCCGATCAGTAACTTACTGCAATGTACACATAAACACTTAGTAATCTCAAGTGAGTAACTGTTAGTCTGAAATAGGACAGAATTTGAGTCCTGTAGCCCCTTAATGGCCAACAAAATTTTCTAGGCCGGGTATAAGCTTTAATGAATCCAAACTCATTTTGTCAGAGGTATCTGACTTACAAAAGTTTATCCTTGGAAAATGTTCTTGGGCTTTAAGATGCTACTGGACTAAAATTTTGTTCTACTTAGCAATCTAGTGTAGTAAGATTCTTTTCATAACCTCACAGCTATCGAGGGAACATACACATATTCAATTGCCACTTGATAAACAGTCATGGCTAGGCACAATCCAACCTAACAGTCCCATAGATTTCAGTGATGCTTGGTTTAAACATGATGTAATGTATTTTAAAAACCTTACCTATGTGCAATTCTATGTTAATTTCATTTATACCACGCTTTTGTCTCTTATCGGGAACCAAAGTGACTTACAACATCACTCTCCATGTTATCCTCACATACAGTGCATTCACACACACTAAATAATGTGATTTACAAATGGATTTTTACTGTGTGAGAATAGCAGAATCCACTTGCAAACAGTTACCCTGTAAAAGCACCCATTGATTAGACCAGGGGTTAGGGTTGCCAAGTCCAATTCAAGAAATATCTGGGGACTTTGGGGGTGGAGCCAGAAGACTTTGGGGGTGGAGCCAGGAGACATTAGGGGTGGAGCCAAGATCAATGCTGTGACAAGCATAATTGAACTTCAAAAGGAGTTCTGGCCATCACATTTAAAGGGACAGCACACCTTTTCAGTTCCTTCCTTCCATAGGAAATAATGAAAAATTGGACCCCCTGGTCCAATCTTTTTGAAACTTGGAGGGTATTTTGGGGAGAGGCACTAGAGGCACTAAATTTGGTGCCTCTACCACCAAAAAACAGCCCCCCCAGAGCCCCAGATACCCGCAGATCAATTCTCCATGATTTTCTATGGGAATAAATCTCCATAGGGAATAATAGAGTTCCCAGCAGACATTTCCCTCCCCTCCCCCTGCTTTCTGACAACCCTGAAATGGGGGGAGGGTCTCCAAACCAGGGGATCCCCTGCCCCCACCTGGGGATTGGCAACCCTACCAGGGGTGTTGAACTCATTTGTCAGCAAGTCAGACATAAATGGGGCTTTGTGGGGCTGGGCCATGCATGTCATAAAATGTAATTTGAGGTAGCAGAGATATAAACTTTATAAAGGAGACAGACAAACACAAATATATTTTTTACTTAAAATACAAACGTGCTTAAAACTCTTGCAATAATTTGTTTAAAAAGGAAAGATGGGAAATAGTGGGATTTGGCAATGCAATTTTTAAAATAAAATATCAAGAAAAAGCACAAGTATCACAGTGGAAATTAAAAATATAAAAAGCTCTGAACCTAGGAAAACATGAAATGTCTGGGCATTGCAAACTCCCCCCCCCCCCCCAGGTCTAGTCAGATTGGCAATGGCTCTCCAGTGTAATATTCCCCTTTGGCTGTGGGTTCCCAGGTTCACTAGGCACCAGTTCTGAGGTCCATGCAGCAGAGACAAGCTAGCTCAAAGCCTCAACCCTTTATTTGCAAGGACAACTCCAGGAAGCAATAGCTTTGGCTGGTCATAGGAACACTGGAAAATGAAACTGAGCTCCACTCTATTGAAACACATTGCAGCAAAGAAGAAGAGTCTATATGCTTTCTGATTGGCAGACCCTCATTGAAGTCACTAAGAACAATGACAATGCAGGGGTTTGGAAACTGGTCTCTGGGAGACATGGAAATAGAAATAAAGTGATGGCAAACACTATTCCTGTAGAGACTGGGTTACATCGTGCTCTGAAGACCTGTAGAGACCATGAAGAAACAATTTGCTGCACTATACAGTGATTCTCAACCTGTATTATTAAGAGAGATCTCTTCGGAAAATATGCCTTTATGGCCTCCTGTCACCACTGAAGAAGTCACTGTCATGATAAATCAATTAAATGGAAAGGCCCCAAGGAGTAATTTTATTCCATCTGAATTATTAAAAGCAAATTCAATGTGGTGGGCACCGATTCTGGCTAGCCTCTTTACCTGTATTGATCAAACAGCTCAAATTCCAACAGACTGGGGCCTGGCAGTTATTGTTCCTATACATAAGAAGAGTAGAATAGCTGATCCAAATAATTATAGACAAATCAGTCTCCTAAATATTATTTGCAAATTGTATACCAAACATCTATGTATGAAATTATGCAATTGGCTTGACCAAGAGAAATATGTAGAAATGGAGAAAGTGGGGTTTGTTCAAGGCCGTTCATCTCTGGACCACTGTTTTATACTAGATTATTTTATTCATTTATTTTATTTAAGAGCCTGGAGATCTTTATTTGTAGATCTCAAGGCGGCCTTTGATTCTGTTACGTGAGGGAGACTTTGGGCAAAATTAGAATGTTCAACCAAGAATAAAAGGCTTTTACTCTTAATAATGAAATTACATGAGAACACTCAATTGCAAATTAGATACAATTCTGAAGGCAGGTTATCCAGGTGTATTCCCTCACAAAAAGGAGTTAGATAAGGCTGCCTTTTGGCCCCTTTCCTTTTTAATATCTACATAAATTAACTAATACAATGTCTACATTGGATTGACGTACACACTCTGAAATTTACAGGAGGGAAAACTGTACCAATACTTATGTATGCAGATGATGCCATTCTCATTTCACAAACCAGAACTGGGTTACATCGTGCTCTGAAGACATTTATAAAACAATGTAATAAAGAACTGTTAACTAGTAACTATTCAAAGACCAAGAGTTTATAAGATTAACTATTAACTGTTAACGATTAACTACTCAAAGACCAATAGAGTTTATAAGAAATATAATTGGAAAATTAATGATCAGAATATTGAACAAGTAAAATCTTTTAAATATTTGGGAGTACCTTTACATATAATGGTAGCCCAGCAGCACACACAACATCTATAACTAATACAGCAGAGAAAAGTGTCAACGCTATTCTTAGATTCTTCAGAAATAAGGGTGTAGGTTTGGTACTGGCAGCCTTAAAGCTTCGTTCTCACAAAGTGTTGACCCAACTTACTTATGGGATGTAAGTCATTTTAAATAACAACAACAATTACAGAGAATTAGAGAAAGCACAATCTAAATTTCTCAGAGCACTATTTAATGCACCAAAATGTACATCCAATGTAGTCTTAAAATAAGAGGCTGGGATACCAAGAGTGGAATTAAAAATCTGGATAGTTTCAATTTACTATTGGCTAAGAACCCATCTGAAGCCTACAGGATTGATCCCTTTGTTTTTAACATCTACCCCTTATCCAGATTGGTCTCTTAGAATAATGGACAAATCGAGATCATTTATGCCTGGTTAATCTCTTGGAAATAAGTTTATGTAAAGCCAAATCTTTGGTACACCAACGTTTGACTGACATTGAGGTTCAAATTGATGAAGCACTCTTACCTAAAATGTATAGAAAGTTAAAATCTTGGTCTGAATTTGCTGCAGCCCCATAATTATCTAACATCATGTATGAAAAGTATAGATGGGTCTTTTCCAAGGTGCGTTTTGATGCCCTCCCTTCTAATGTATTGCAAGGAAGGTTTCTTCGCTGGCCTATCCATCAAAGATGCTGTATATGCTCAGAAAAGAAAGTTGAAACTGTCACATTCTTTTACATTGTGAGATCTATTCCAGAGAGAGACATCAGTTAATATTTCCATTACTCTCTAAATTTAAACCTCTGGATAATTATCTGAAATTTGCAGATGTCGTGCTACTAAAATACTTATTGGAAGATACTAAGAAGTCTGTAACTCAGGCAGTAGTTACAGTAACTCAGGCAGTATAAAAATATTGTTTTTTAGCCATGAATAAGCAGAAGTTTTTAATAAAGTAGAGATGGTTAATAATGCCATTTTTAAGGTTTGACATTGAAGAATTGCAGATTTATACCACGCCCTTCTCTCTGAATCAGAGTGGCTTACAATCTCCTATAACTTCTCCTCCCACAACAGACACCCTATGAGGTCGGTGTGGCTGAGAGGGCTCTCACAGCAGCTCCCCTTTCAAGGACAACTCCTGCAATAGCTATGGCTAGCCCAAGGCCATTCCAGCAGGTGCAAGTGGAGGAATGGGGAATCAAACCCGGTTCTCCCAGATAAGAGTCCACGCACTTAACCATTCCACCAAACTTGGTGGAATCTGAATATGAGAATGCTTTTATGTAGTCAGAAATTATGGTCTGTGACTATGAGATTTTGTATATTGTTATTGCTGGTCAATTGACCATAATAAGTTGGAAATTGGAATTGAATTGCAGCACAAAGTTGCAAGGAAAATGTGGAATGGATTTTCCACTGAGGTCTCTGGGCCCAGACAGACTATCTATCTGGGTGCAGAGACCTTAATGGAAAATCCATTACTCATTTTCTTTGCAACTTTGCAAGCCCACAAATGCTTCCTGCTGCAGCCAGCAAAGACAAGGCAGAAGGAGCTGGTATCTTCACAGCCTCAAAGCTTCAAAGGGTGAGGGCAGGAGGTGGAGGAGGGGGAAGAAAAGAGCTCTGGGCCTGATTAAAGCCCTGGGCAGGCCAGTTCTTGCCTGAAGGATGGACATTCGACACCCCTATATTAGACTGTGAGCTTGGTTAGGCTGAGAGAGTTACTGGCTCAAGGTCACCCAATGAGCTACCAAGGCAGAGTGGGAATTTGAATCCAGGTTTCCCAGATCCTAGTTGAACACTGTGACCACTATATCATACTGGTTACTGCGATGATTGTTAATGTGTTGAAACTAAGTACCTACATTTGCAATGTTAGTGTGACAGCATTCATACACCAAGGCCACAATCCTTGACAACCAAATTTAAACTAGCATCAGCCTTTTTTAGTATTGCCAGCACCAATTAATGGGATGTGTTGCTTTATATTACAATGAGACATTGACTGGTTTGTGTCCTAAGTATATTTGATTTCTAACCTAGCCTCATAGTTAGCAATAGTTCAAGATGGGAGAACAGTCCTTTAAAAATGCATATAACTTTCAATTAAAGTAGCCTCATACTGATTTCTCTCTGATTGCAGTATGCCAACCCAAACAGGAAAGTCTTGCTGTGCTTCTGGAAGGCATTCAAGCTTGGTCTTTGATGGACCCCTGGGGTAGAGAGTTTTAGAATAATATAGAGAGTTGTTGCCATTACTGAATTTATGTAGAATAGTAAATACAAAATAGCATGGTATTTTCCATTACCTTATAAGATAATTACAATATTTCAGTCTCTTGCATTCAGAATAAGAAAATGAATATCTGTTTTTGTTATACAGTACATGTGTATAAACTTTAATGGCACATTTATATACGTGGGCTAAAACACACGTATCAATTATATCTACAATTTTTTAAATTTGCTTTATATGTGACTTTGCTTTATATTTTAAATACAGTTCAAATCCACATAATTCTTATGTGATTCATATAATTCACAAAGCTTTTAAATATCTTTACACAATCCGTGCTCCCTACAATTTAGCTAAATCATACCTATTCATTATCACCTAGGACATATTAGACAATATTTTTTAATAAAAAATTCCACTTAAAGGGGAAAATCAGCACTGCTGTTATAATAGCTACCATTTCCTGGAGAGAAATACAAATTTTACTGTATTTGAACAACTCATAGTGCAATCCTATGCAGAGTTACTCCAGTCTAAGCCTAGTGATTTTGGTGAGTTTAGACTGGATTAACTCTGCAGAGGAGCACATTGTCAGTGGGATGTGATGCTTTGTATTAGAATATCTTCACTCATGCTTTATTTTGGTTTGTACTGTACTTACATTATGTGGATGGGTGATTAACTGTTGATGGGATATTCTATTAACTCTTAAATCTCTATAAAATTATATTTAAATGGCAAATTATATTCAACAGTTTGAGAGAAAATTTGAACAAAGGATTGGTTTTACTAATGTGAGAACAGCTCTGCAAGAACTATAGCTGACCCAAGGTCACCCAACAGCTGTATGTGAGGAGTGGGGAACCAAACCTGATTCTCCCTGATTAGAATTTAACCACTACACCAAAGTTTCATAAGCTTTTACCAGTGACTTAGAATCTTTAAGGTGAGAGGCTTTTGTTCCATTGTTTCCCAAACACTCCAGTGCACTTCCTATGAGTTTTCACTGATTCTTTAGATTTTCAGAAGGCTGGGACAATCTATCCAGTACCCAAACCCCTTTTCTAAATACATCAGTACTCTACGAGCTTTATTTGACTCTTAAGATTATACAAGGCAGTCTGTAACCACACAAGATCTAGGATCTCTTCACTCTTCAGAGCTATCTCTCTGTGTTAATTGGGTAGGGAAAATTCTTCTCTCTCTAGAAGATCATCCCCTTTTTTTGGCCTGAATGGGAGTCTTTGCCTAATTACCCACTCTTTCTTGCAGCTTTTCTTCAGTTCTCTGTCTGTGTTAAACTGCTCTGTCAGGGCTGAATTCCGAATGAATTCTCCTTAGCATCCAGTTCAGAAGTCTTTCTCTGCAAAACTGATCCTAACAGATCAGATTTCTTGGGGATGCCTGTCACTAAATGCTCTCTGGCTCTGTGAGGAATTAACCCTTCACAGTTCCTTATTTGTTTGTACAGCACTTCCAAGCTTTTAAAAGTGCAATCCATCACACCACTGACCTGAACAACATCATATTCAGAAATATGAATTCTCCAAATCATAACATAATTATTTCTAACTTTCCAGGCCAAATTGAAGCCTAGACTAACCTTTATTAATGTCATCTTGCTGTCTGGTTTCAGTTTCCCAATCTGTCAGTGGGCCAGAGTCAGTGAGAGGGGAGATTCAAAAGATCAGTGATGACATAGGATCAGGACATTTTTCTATGTGAGAGAGTACTCTAGTTTAGAATCTAAGATCTAGCAACATCTACACATTCATATAAAAGTAAGCAGCAGCACTGCTTCCTCAGTACCAAGCCCCCTCCAGCTGCTGTTGGTCCAGCAGTAAGACAGACAGCTCCTCCCATTCATGTGTTTAAAAAGGAGGAATGGGGAGGTCTGTTTTTAAACAAAATTCTGGTGCTTGAAACATCTCTGATAACAGAAGTCAGCAAGGCTGAGAGAAATATGGTAACATAAATGAAATGCTGTAAGATAAAACACAGGAGGTTGCAAAATTTCACTTCCTTTACTCCTCCACTCAATTTTTGTAAAAAGAAAAAAGTATCCCTTTGCTTGAGGCTCCTAGGAAAGAAGGAAAAAGGCTCACCTATGCCCACTTGAAAGAGAGAATATTAATTTCCTTTATAATTGGTACATTTGCTCCTTTCTAAAATTTGGAACGGAAATTTTCAGTATGTGCTTTGCATATGTTTGCAGTCTTCAAAACATTTGTGGTATCATCTACCGGAACCCACTGGTTCATCTACTGCAACAACCAGAAGTGGATCAGCATGCTCTGGCAATCACATCATTGCACCACATGTGAATGTTGGGCTGAGATATAAAGGAGGCATAAAGCTACAGTAGTCAAGGATCAGTTGTTGAGCTGGATAATTGCCTGGGCTGCTGGGTGGCAGAACAAAACAACTCTGTAGCTCCCCTTCCAGAGATGGTTCTAAAGTCATACACTAGAATTAGAAATGTCCCTGGAGAAACCTGCCAGGGAGACATTGAGGGGCCAAAGGTGCAAGGGAACAATCTCTACCCATAAAATAGGACAACGAAAGACATAGTAGCTCAGACTGGATAATGATGAGGTAAACACACACTGCTATGAGAAGAAGAATGTGGAACCCTGGCAGGCTTTTGTCCAAGGCTAGAGCTGTATTTTGAGACAAATAGGCATCAACATTAAAATGCTCAATAAAAGTTCCTAAGAGGCATCAACATTATTTTCTCCTGTAAGTATAAAACAAATAGTATATAATGGATATATACACACATAAAAATCCTTTAAAAAGAAAATAAATAGGCAAAAATTGAAATAAGAAGAACTCATATTTGCTGGGGGGGCGGTATTGCAGGATGTGATAGAATCACAGAATTGGGAGGGGCCATACAGACCATCTAGGTCCAATGCAGGATCAGCCTAAAGCAGGGGTCGCCAAACTTAATGTAAAAGCCACATAGAATAAACATCAGAAGTTTGAGAGCTGCAAGACATAAACATCAGATGTTTGAAAGCTGCAGGACAAAGGCAGGCAGGCAAATAGATGGGAGGAAGGAGGGAGACATGGAAAGAAAACAACTTTAAATGTATTCTCCAAGCTGCCTGTGAATTAAAGATTTGTCTCTTTAAATCACATGAAGATTTTGTTCCTACATACTATGACCCAGATCTGTGTCAGTATGCATGCTTCTAATTTTTGTTATCCAGATGCAGAACTCTGCATGTAATTCTTGTTGAATTGTATTTTATTCACATCTGCCCATTTCTCCAGTATTTTCAGTTCTCATTGAATTCAATGGCTATCTTCTGGTATGTTTGCTACTCCTTCCAGTTTGCTGTTTTCCACAGATTTAATGAGCAGTCCCTCAACCCACTCATCATCCAGATCATTTATAAAGAATATTGGAAAGTACTGAGCCCAGAATAGAGATTTGTGGCACCTTACTGGATACCTCGCTTCTGCCAGGTTAAATGCCATTGACAACTATTCTTTTGGTGTGGTTTTTCAACCAGTTCTCTATCCACCTCACTTTCCTAGATCTCAGTCTGCAGGCCTCCAGTTTACCCATCAGAATATCATGGTGAACCCTATCAAAAGTTTTACTTAAATCCAGATAAACAACATCAGCCACATAGTTATGACCCAGTAAGTTTGTCAATCAATCAAAGAAGGAAATTAGGTTGGATTGGCATGACATGTTGGGGACAAATCCATACTGACTACCCCAGATCATCAAATTGTCCTTCAGATGCTTGCAAACTGACCCCTTTAAGATATGCTCCAGTATCTTCCCTGGTCAGACTGATTGGATTATAGTTTCCTGGGTCATCTTTCCTCCCTTTTTGAAGACTGGGATAACATTTGCCCTCCTCCAGACTTGTAATACATTTCCAGTCCTCCAAGAGATCTTGAAGATGATGGACAAATATTCTGCAAGCTCCCTAGAAAGATCTTTGAGCCCTCTCAGGTGCACAGCTTCTGGCCCAGAGGTTTGCATTCATCCAGTGCAGCAAGATGCCTCTCAACAACCTCTCTGTCCATGTCAACCAGTAACCATTCTTTGCCTACTACCATCTCTAGATAACCATGTTCCCTTCTTTAGGGGAAAAAAACTGAGGCAAAATAGGCATTGAGCCTTTCTGCTTTGTTTCTGTCCTTTGTTGGAGTGTCTCCATTTTCACAAAGTGGTCCTATTGCCTTCATTAGGTGATCGCAGAGTTCTCTGATCATCCATACTGGCTTCTTGGATCCCCTACCATGTTTACATCTTGTTGGGATAGTGATGACTTGAGCTTGCAAGAGCTTTTGTTTTAGGAGAGCCCATCTTTCACTTGCTCCTTTCCCTTCCAGAATTATTGACCATGAAATGACTCTCATCATCCCTTTGAATTCATTAAAGTCTGCCCTACTACAATCTAACATACATGTCTGGGTACAAAATCTCTTGGTCCCCCACAGCAGAAGGAATTATAGGAAGATATAGTCACTTCCCCCTAAGTGACCATCTTCATCTACCAAATTTTGCCTGTTGGCAAAAGTTAATACTTGACCGTTAAGTCAAGTATGGTCAAGCCCCTCATAGCTTCCTCCACCATTTAAAAAAGGTTGTTGGGCAGGTAGGTTAGGAAGTTGTGTCATTCTGGATGCTTAGCAGAGTTTGTCCCCCAGCACACAGCAGGGCAGTTGAGGCCACACATAACTATATGATCCTGTCACCTGGATACCCTGTCAAGTGTCACACTGCTCAAGGAGGGCAGTGTCCTCCTCCTCACCCTGGTCAGGCAGTCTGTCACAGACTCCAACCACAATACTGTGTGTCCTTCCTTCCCTTATCCTCACCCAGATACTTTCCACTGGGCTGGCATCATCTCCAGTATTTCCTGACAAGCAGCACCACTCCTCATTTACCCTTTTGGTTTTTCTTGAACTGCTCATATTCATCCACTACTACATTTCAGTCAGGGGACTCATCCCAACATGTTTCTGTAATGCCTACTAAATCATATCCCTCTGTCAGCATTACAAGCTCAAGCTCTTCCTTCTTATTGCCCAAGCTTTGGGTACTGGCACATAGGCACCTGGAGAGCCAGTTTGGTGTAGTGGTTAAGTGCACAGATTCTTATCTGGGAGAACCGGGTTTGATTCCCCACTCCTCCACTTGCACCTGCTGGCATGGCCATGGGTCAGCCATAGCTCTGGCAGAGGTTGTCCTTGAAAGGGCAGCTGCTGTGAGAGCCCTCTCCAGCCCCACCCACCTCACAGGGTGTCTGTTGTGGGAGAGGAAGGTAAAGGAGATTGTGAGCCGCTCTGAGACTCTTTGGAGTGGAGGGCGGGATATAAATCCAATATCTTCTTCTTCTTCTTCTTGAAGCCCCACACCTTCAGCTCCATTTGATTTCCTAGTTGGGCCTCTGCTGTTTGCTCTCCTTCATTGAAATCTCTGTGTTGGTCATCTCCTTCTCCTTATGGTGTCAGTTTAAAGACCTCCTGATCAGTCTCCCCAGATTCCTGCCGAACACATTATCCTACTTTGGCAGATTAACTCCATTGCATGCTAGTAGTTCATCTTCTAGAAAACCTAGCCCATGCTCCCAGAATCCAAATTGCTCATGTCAGTACTATCACTGCAACCAGTGGTTCACCTCCATTATTTTCTGTTTCCATCGCATTCCTCTTCCTCTGACTGGAAAGACTGAATATTACCTGTGACCCCATTTTCTTCATCTTCCTTCCAAGAACTTCATTTTCAGCCTTAACACTTGAGGTCAAGTTCATGGTCATGTTATTCATTCCCATATGGAACATCACAAATGGGTAATGATCTGTAGGTTTGATTGATTTTGATATTTGATTTGCAATATCTTTAATCTTTGACCTTAGCAAGCAACATAGCTCTCACACTAAGGGGCTAGACCTGGACACCCATCAGCAGAGAGTCACCAATGACCAAAACTTTCCTTTCCAGTGCCTTTTTTTATCCCCATGCCCTCCTCACTCTTTCTTGTCCTTGTGGTTCTTCCTCTTCCAGTGTTTCTGTCTCAGTCACCATTGCAAGGCCTGGAATTGATTCCTGAATTACAAAAGCGCTGAGTCCTGTCTTGCCATATGCCTTCAGGTATGTGTTATAGCATTCATTAGGGCAGGGTTCCCCAACCCCCGGGGCGGGGACCAGTATTGGGCCACGGCCTGTTTTTAATGGGCTGCGCAGCCTCTCTCCCCCCCCCCCCCCGCAGTGCCTCCTTCTCTCCCCATTTCCTTCTCCCTCCTTCGCCCCATGCGCAGCCTCTCCGCCTCCTCCCCCTTCCCACTGGCCAGGAAAACCACTGAAGCAGTGTTGAGCGATGCTGCTGCCAGCCGCTGGCCGCTCTTCCTTTCCCTTCCAATCCCTTCACCTCCTCCCCGCCCTGTGCCTGGGCTCTGCAGCCATAGCGTGCCTGTCTCCTCGTCCATCACCTCCTTCTCTTCCCTTCCCATCGCCTCCCCTCCACCCTGCCAACCGTGGCGTGTCTACATCCTCCTCTGAGCCCGCCGCTGCCACCCGCCCCCTCCTTCCCTTTCTGTCCCATCACCTCCCCCCCCCACAGGCCTGCTGGCGGCAGCACACTGTGATTGCGGGTGGAGGGGAGAGGGACAGAAAGGGAAGGGAAGGAAGGGGTGAACACCACGCGTGGGGGGGGGGGGGTTTGAAGCGCTGTGGAGGGTGCCTGCCTGGGGCGCCACGTGCTCTTGACTGCTGCTGGCTGCGGCAGTCCCCCCCCCGCAGCTGTTTGGTGGGGGGGGCAGCCAGGGAGGACTTCACCACCCCTTCCCCAGCCTTAAAATGGTGAAAACGGGGGGGGGGGGGAGAGGAGGTGGTGAGGCTGCAGGGGGGCGAGTGAAGGAGGAAAACGGGGGGGGGGGGGGAGGATAGATCCAGGTGGGCAGTCGTGTTGGTCTGAAGCAGTAGAACAAAGTAGGAGTCAAGTTGCACCTTTAAGAGGTGGTGAGGCTGCACGGAGGGGGAAGGAGAGAGGAGGAAAATGGAGGGGGAGGAAGCAGCGAGGCTGCACGGGGGGGGGCAAAGGAGGCAGGAGGAAAATGGGGGAGGAAAACAGGAGGGAAGAGGCACCGCGGGGGGGGCAGGCTGAACTGGGTCACACACAGCCCCGGCAGGCTCTGGGGTCGCGGTTAGCGGGCTAGCCCTGGAGCCAGTCCCTGGGGCCAAAAAGGTTGGGGACCACTGCATTAGGGAATTCAACCACTGTGTTGTCCCTTTGACCAGTCTCTGTATCCTTATGCAGGACCTCATTACTTCTGTTAATGAAACCTTGGTCGCATGAAGGGTAATAATCCTTTATTCCAGGAGCCCCGTTAGTTTACCCTTCTGATAAGTGAAGTCCATCTTGTCCTCAGGGGGCGTTTTCGCACTGACCTTCAAGTGGCGCGACCACCCTCTTCACACCGGAGGATCTGCCCGGATTTCGCACAAGAAGCGCCGGCGCACCCAAAAGAGCCGGCTACTTCCGTCGCGAAACCCGCTCAAACGTTTTCCTGCTTCTTGGCGGTTTCCGTTTGAGCGGGTTTCGCGACGGAAGTAGCCGGCTCTTTTGGGTGCACCGGCGCTTCTTGTGCGAAATCCGGGCAGATCCTCCGGTGTGAAGAGGGTGGTCGCGCTACTTGAAGGTCAGTGCGAAAACGCCCAGGGAGAAAAACAAACATGACACACTGCCTGTAGATGACTGGAAATGGGCCTTGTGCATTCACCATCACCTTCCAAGTGGATTCTTTCACCCTAAAATTCCTTTATGTATTGTGATAACCTGGAACTTACAGGCCTGATCTAATTTCTACCGAAGCTAAAAGTTGTAACTTGTATACAGGAATGTAAGAACTTCTTAGCTTTTTACAGAGTCCCCAGGCTAAGAAGTCAAAAGCCCTTCAGCTCTAGGGTTGCCAATTCTCAGTTGGGGGCAGGGGATCCCCTGGTATGGAGGCCCCCCTCCCCTGAAGTCTGCTGCTGGGCACTCCATTATACCCTATGGAGACCGATTCCAATAGCGTATAATGGAGAATTGATCTGTGGGTATCTAGGGCTCTGGGGAGGCTATTTTTTTTAGGCAGAGGCACCAAAATTTCAGCATAGCATCCAGCACCTCTCCTTAAATCACCCCCCCAAATTCAAAAAGATTGGACTTGGGGGTCCAATTCTATGACCCCAAAAAGAAGGTGCCCCTATCCTTCATTATTTCCAAATGGAAAGAAGGCATTTAAAAGGTGTGTGGTCCCTTTAAACGTGATTGCCAGAGTTCAGTCTTGTTTGTCACACCCTTGCTCCTGGCTCCAACCCCAAAGTTCCCAGATATTTCTTGAGTTGGACCTGGCAACCCTATTCAGCTCATGACTGTGATGAGGAGGAGCCTTAGAGTTCAAAGGCTCAAAGCAACCTCTCAACAGCAACACCAGAGAGTGGGGCCAGCAGTCATCCCCAGGCAAACAGACCCTTCTTAATCAGCAACAAACCAGAGAAAAGAACCAAACAGAAATCACTCTCCAGCAGGCTATAATGTTCACTCTCCCTCAAACACTGTCCTCTCACATAGCAACCTCAGTTAATGCTCCCCAGCAGTTTAGGAAAAGGGGTGGGGGGGTGGGAGGAACCCACCACTTACCTTGCCAGCAGCTCTTTCCCAAGCTCCTTCTCCCAGCCCAGCTGACTCAGTTCAGTAATATATATTTATTGTACTTGATTTTGCTTCTTAAGCAAATGCCCATATCTGGACATTTAAAGTGAAATATGCTACTACTGACATCAATGAGTACAGAATCAAGCTTTTCAAAAGTATCCTTGATTTCATCAGCAGGGTCATTGCTTTGCTCTCTCATTTAAATCAATGTGAATTAAAAGTGCTTAACTTTCAGTGGCTCATACCCAATCTTCTTAATCATTGCTTCTCACTGTCATTTAGTATTAAATTCCAATCTGTCCAAAAGGGCAACATAAGGGTTTAAGCCATTTACAACAGTGCCAACGGATTAATTGAATGTGTAGACACCATTAATAAATTAATGTTTCTTCGGACCGTTCTTTAAAAGTCTACAAGAATATCCCAACTGACTGATTAAAACAATTTGGGGTGGGGGTGGGAGTAACTTCCCACCCTATAAAGCAACAAAGCCCTGTTTGCTGTTTGGTTCTTACTTATATAGCTTGGATGCTGCAAAAAAAAAAATTTTTTTTTTTACAGTTGCACATTCATGCCGTTTGCAGCACAGTCCTAAGGCGGGGTGGGGGGTGGGGGAGGCTGAAAGCACTGTGGAAGCAGACTTACCGCAACACCGGTGGTAGGGAGACCTATGCCAGCGTAACATCCTCTGCGCCGGTGGAAATGGGGCATGCGCCACTCTCCAGCCGCTACAGTGTGCCACCGCTGCAGACTGATGTCGGCGCGCCACCCCGCCTCACTTGGGGCACAGCAGAGGCGCAGGGCAGCACTTCGGCGCAGGAGGGGGCCAACCCAGGGGCGTGGCCGCTGCTGGTCGAATCCCAGAGACCTTTTGATGGGGGGACGCTATCCTCCGCCAGGCGCAAACCTGTGCCACGGAAAATGCTGACGTACCCCATAGGCACTAGTGGAAGCACAAAGCACACACTGGCGACACGGGCACAGCAGCGCACAAACCCCTTTGGGAGCCACGTTATCGCCCCACCAATCCCCTCCCACTCCAGGCTGGCCAAGGCCCCATTCCCGCACCCAATCAGTGCTCCCCCCTCCCTACAAAGGTTTTGACTCCTGCCCCGCACAACTCCCCAGGGAGGACAGGGCACATGGCACGGCACTCTGCTCCGGAGGGCCATGCCACGTGGACTTAGCGTGAGGAGGGGTGCACTTGGTGGAGGGAACAGCACAGAGAAGGATGTTAGTAAAGTTTGAGCAGCTGGACTTGGGGAGAGGTGAGCAGAGTTTGGGCTGCCTGTTTTACTTCCCAGTCCTAACAGGTCTCGCTTCCAGAGCCCCCCGCATGGACGGGTAAGTCCGACTAGGAGTCCCCGCAGCCCCCAAGACTGGCCAGCGTGGTTGCTACTTTGGCTGGCGTGCTGGCCATCGCACTTGTGCATGTGGGGGTGTGCCCTGGCTGTCCATGCCGCTGGCGGCCCACCCACCCCGTGTCTCAGTCATCCCCGTGCTAGGGCAAAAAGGGTGCAACATGTGTCCCAGCTTTCCGCAGCCCAGCTAGTGACTAGCCATCTAGGGGAGGTCCTGCCGCTCGCGCCAGCCCCTGCTGCAGCTGCTGTGATTGTGGGCTCGCATGTGAGTCAGCTGGTCTGTTATGCAGGACACCTGGAATTGTGTGGGATGGCCCCACTGGAGGCAGCTGGGACACTTGCCCTGATCCCTGCAGGCTCGCCCAGGTGGGGAGTCCTATGCCTGCAGCCGACAAGGCTTCCCCCCTGTCTCTCTGTCTTTCAGGTGTATGCACTGCACTGCAGCCTCAGCGGTCGCCAGAGCACAGCTGGCTGGTCCCATCAGCCCCACAGCTGTTGCTGCGTCCTCCGTCAACGGCATCTCGGCCTTTGGGAACCAGGAACCTCCACGGGCACGCTTGCTCTCCCTGCTTGCAGATCAATAAATTTAGCTAAGTGCAGCCATCACGTCTCCTATGTGTTTTACTTTTCTCACCTTGCCCCAGCCCCTGGTATCCCCCACGCACTCTGCTCATGGCCGTCCCAAGGGCATGGCTCTGTGGCCAGGGGGACTCTCGGGACACCCACTTAGTGCAGTTGTGTGGGAGATGCAGTGGGTGATAGCGGGGGAGGGCGGGGGCTGATGGGCGGTGAAACAGACACTTGACTGGAGCTGCACTATGTGCTCACGCTGCCTGGGTCTGTGATGCTGCTGACAGTGGGGGCTTAGATTGGGGTGGGTGTCCACAGGAAAGGGGAGGGTGGCCCAGGGAGTAGACTTGGCCAACCAAAAATAATGGCAGCTGGATGGCAGGCTCAATAAAGAAGGAAGCTGGGCGTGTGAGCAGGCCTGCCACAGGCCGGTCTCGAACCCACAGGTCCAGCATAATGAGACAGGGGAGTAGCTCGCTAAGCCAAGCCGTCTCCGCTGTGTTCTGAGGCAGCTTACAGCTGTTACATGCTGGGGTTGGGGTTGGTCCTGGTTGAGAGTGTCGGCATGATCGGCTCCTCCCGGTTCCCTTTGGAGCGGGCTCGGTGGGGTCACACAGGGGCCACAAGCAGGAGGGCCGCCGTGGGGGCTTCTGGATATGCAAATGAGATAAACCTGTGGACTTGAAGGTGTGCCTGCTCAGCCCAGGGAACACGTGGGGAGGTGTGACTGGTGGCTCTCGTCCCCATTGGCCACTGTTTGCCGAGAGGCGGCTTCAGCAGGGAGTTGAGTCTGTGGCCACTCACACCTCACAGAATGCCTGCCGTGGTGCCCTGCCTGACAGTCCCACAGCAATGGCATGTAGGAACCCTGCCCGGCATTGCACAGGGGTTCCCGGGTCCCCTCCTAATGTTTTTCTCCATTGTCTCTTTTTTTGTGTGTCTCCCCCCAGGACTTCAGCTCTGCCTGCCATTTTGTCGTTTTCCCCATGCCTTTTCCAACAAGTGCATGAATTTCTGAAGGGATCCTGAGAGTGGTCCCGACAATACTGGTTTGATAATAGATTGAGGTGCCCCAGAGGCATCAGCATACATGGGAGTGTGCGGTGTCCCACTGGTGGCCCCGGATGTGTGAGCGGCTGCACTCACGCCATGCTCTTGTCCCTGGGAGACCTGCCCACATATCGATCGGCCCATATGTGAGCTTGCACACGCTCCCGATGCAAGTGCCCCCCAGAGTCCTGCTGGGCAGCGGCCTCATCCTCCCCCATCGGCGACCTGGGGTCTAGGAGGGGAAGGTCCTGGGTGGTTGGCAGGTATCGACGGATGGCGATGTTGTGTAGCATGATACACATAGCGACCAGCTTGGCTACAGGCAGGGGCCGCATGCTGCGTCGGCCACCTGTGTGGTGCAGGCAGCGGAACCTCATCTTCAGCTACCCGAAGGCATGCTTGATGACCATGTGAGAGTGACCCTGTGTGCCTGGTTGTATGCTCCCCGGTCCTCAGGCGCGTCCTCCTGGTATAGCGTCAGCAGGTAGGGCAGCAACAGGTACCCACGGTCACCTATGGAGGACAAGAAGATGAGGACAGGGGATAGAAGGGGCGCCCCACGCCGCCACCTAGTGGCATTACCTAGCAACCACCGCTGCCCATCTGGCCAGCCTGCCAGGAGGCGATTGAGGCCCGAGGACCTGAAAATCTGGGCGTTGTGTACACTCCCTGGGAACTTCGCCACCAGATCAGTGAAGAGTACCTGGTGGTCACAGAATGCCTGCATGTCAAGGCTTTAGAAGTGATGCCTGTTCCGGTACACCATGGAATCCTCCCATGGGGCCACCAGGGCGACATGCGTGCAGTTGTAAGCCGAAATGCCCTCAAAATGAGGTTGGGGAATTAGTCAGTGGGCACCTGGCTCACTAGGGATCTTTTCCCAATGTATACAAGATTAACCAACCAGAGAGTGATGCTTAAATAATGGGAACTCTAATTTAGTAAAACCAATTATAATTTATTCTAGAAAATATAGTCTTCCATACAAGATAAAAATACACATACAATCACACATACAGTCCTAGGAAATATAGATAGATGGATAGGGGAACATAAAGGGTAGACACACAGGGTAATATTTACCTATCGTAGTCTTCGAGGAAGGCTCCAATTGGCGACGAGTGAGGGAGTGGGTAAGGGGCCCGAAATTGATCAGGAATCGGGGATGGATCTATGCAGCGGAAGGTGGGATACTGATAGAAGCACACCTGTGGGTAGCTAGTCCACAGGTTATAAGGACTCTCTTGAGCCCTCAGGGGATGGGAGGTATGAGGGAGGAGAAAGGGGAGGCGCTGCAGTGACCAAGAAGGCTGGACCACTGTAGTAGCCAATGGAAAGTTCCTTGGTGGCACCTAATTGGGTACCTGCTCTTGACCAATGAACTTGCCTGGATCCTGTGTACCTGAAAGAACTTTAAGATTGAAACAGGCCCTGAGGCGTCTCCAAAGTGACAGTTGGGAAGAAGAATAGAAGTGACTACTGGGTGGGGGACACTTAAGATTAGATGGACTTATCTGAAAAGGTGACAATAGAGAATCAAATATTGGCGTAGGTATCACCCAGATTAGACAAAAGACTTGGCTCTGGCAGGAGATGGTCTTCCTCTTTTTCTATCTTCTTCTGGGTATGAGCCTTTGTCCAGGGTTCCGCTGAACAAAAGAAATGACAGTTGAGTTGATGGTCCATTCATTGGGCAGATGGGTTGCTTGCAGGCTAAAGATGACATCTGGTGTGTACGTGAGCCTTCCACTATGATGAAATGAAATCAAGCCTGGCAGGAAGATGGCTACGTGTGGTGTTAGCTTTACACGGTGGATTCCACGTTCAGCACTTTGTAACTGTTCGCCTGGATAGCTCCTTGGCGGCGCAGTCTCTTACGCTCCATGGCTGGCATACACGACGACGGGAAGACGTCCGTTGTGCTAGCAGGCACTCTGTACCAGTTTAGAGTGCCTGTATAACTTGTGGCTGCTTGTACACATAAGTCCCTTATATTCCTGGATTGGTTTGCCCACACTCTCTGGCCAGACGTGTGCGAGCTTACTTCTCCAGGCGCCCTGGCAACCATACTGGTGACTACAATGTCAGTAAAGGGGCTTTTTCCTCACACAGTCCATAGCCCCCACGACATTGGGAAACCCTGCAACAACTGCGAAGCCAGCTCTGGCAGCCCTAGGCTCCTCCTCACCTGTTGGGAACCGCACATGATGCTGGAGGCGCTGAAGCATGGCATCTAGGAAGGAGTGGAGGCAGTGGCTGGCCAACAACTGAGAGATCTCCAGGACCTTGGCCACCACACCCTGGGAAGAGCCAGTAGCCAGGAAGTGCAGGGAGATGAGGACCCACTGCAGGATGGGGATGGGCCGGGTGCATTTTCCAACAGGGCTCGCCGCTCGTGCCAGCATCTGACCCGTTCTGCATGTAGCCACACCATGACACTGGCGGCCAACATGGTGGAGAACCTACAGAGGGCGTCCCTATGAAGACAGTTGGCTCTAGCTGCCTCCCTCATGCTGTTGACCCTGGATCTGCCCACATTCCCTCCAGAACCCGGGAATGCGGGGGGGCTGGGCACAGCAGACGTGTGTGCGAGGTGGCCCCCGTCCTCCCCCCCCCCGGCCCCGGCTCCTAACCAGAGGAAGCCACTGGGGGATCCGAAAGGTGGCAATGCGGAAGGCTGTGCAGGTGCCCAGGAACTGGGACCCAGGGCTCAGGGACCACGGCCAGCTCAAAGAATCCCCACCACCCTGTCCTCCATGTGGGTAGCCATAGAGCGGGACTGGCTGGAGGGGCATCGGGAATGGCGGAAGGACATGGCCGCGGGGCAGCGCTGGGTTGTGGGGATGGAGGGGACCATATCCACAGCCATTGGCCACCTGTCCAGTCTCCTGGCCATGGCGAGGCAGTCGCAGGAGTGGGGTGCAAGGGTGGAGCAGCTGCTCGCCAATATCGACCAGTCCCTGGTGGCCGGTGGAAGGGCTGCTCCTGCCGGTTGCAAGGCAGCCCCCCCCGGCGAGGTGTGCGGGGAGACGCTGCAAGCGGGTGCCATCAGGAACGATGTCCAGGACGGCACACCTGTCTCTGACAGGGGACTGGGCGCCCTGCAGCTCCACCCCTCAGGTGGCCACCTCTGCCCACCACAGCTTGAGGTGGCTTTTTGTGAGGGGTCCGGGCGGCAGCCCCTCTGCAGCCTGGCGCTTTAATAAATCTTATCCCTGCACAGTGCGTTGAATCCTTATTCAAGAGGAATCTGGAGGGGGGGAGGATGGGTCCTGCACATGGCCACTTCAAAGCCGCCTCGCATCCCTCATGGGTGTCCAATCCTCAGCAGGTGGAAACGAGTGCAAGCCACTGTGGTGAACGTTGCCAGCACCTTTGGTGCATGGGTGCCTGCAGCAGGTGGCCTACTGTGTCCTGGCAGGGGGCCCCGGCGGCATGGAGGGCACCATCTGGCCATGCAGCCTATGGGATGGACACTGACAGGGATTCAGCTTTGCCCTTTTGGCGGGTAGGCTGCTCCATGGAGCTAGTGGTAAGTGCTGACCAGATGCTTCCCCAAGGATTACACAGCCACACTATGGGGCTGGGTGTGTGCGTGAGGGGGGTGGGGCATGCAGTCAGCCTATCACCGGGGAGCACTCTTTCCACCACTGAGGATCACATGGGCTGGCTCACCGGCTGCCATCAGCCAATCCCTGGCATCCCTATGGCAGCGCCTCCTCCTGTTCTCTCCCTCATGCTACTCTGGGAGCCCATGCTCCAGCATATTTACCACATCTACAGGTGGCAGCTGGGGCTTGACTGCACTGTGCTCCAGCACCCCAAACCCCTTTGGAAGCCAATGAGCGGCGCCGTAGATCCGCCCACACATGAGCGGCTGGCCACCATGTATGTCTGGATTGGGCTGCCCAGAGCCCTTAAACTTGTAGCTTGCAATATACAATATTATATTGATTAATTTCTTATTAAAAGTCTCATCCTGTTGATTGCATTCACCTGCACTGGGTAATCTCCCTTGAGCCTCAGTGAGAAAGGTAGACTGGAAGCAATGTAAATTTTAAAAATCCTAGCCACATTGTTATACATGTGTGTGTGTGTGTGTGTGTGAGAGAGAGAGAGAGAGAGAGAGAGAGAGTGAGTGAGAGAGAAGGAGATCCCTTTGAGTTTAATCAGAACCTGCCCCAGGAAGTCAGCATCCCCCCCCCCCTTTTCTTTTTTTACCTTCAGGAAGCTGTTTTACTCTGTGCAGTCCTCTGCAGAGATATTCCCTTCTAAATCAATTGAAGTTAATAGTATTAGAAGGGTATAACTTTTCTTAGGATGGTACTATTTTCTTCCTAGAGGTCATTCAATTTATTTATTGATACTATGTTGTTTTGAATGTGCGCTTTCCGTAATTTCATGGATTTGAAGGGCTTGTTATTGACTGTTGTTTTACCTATTGGTTTTTGTATTGTTGTTGTCTTGGTGAATTGTTCGTACGATTAATTTTAGCTGTTGCTCTTTGGATCATCTGCTTAATTCATTATTATTGTCCTCATTTGTATTTGTTTATATATTATTTTCAGTAAGCAATCCAGTGTGTTATTTTTATACAAGAAAGGCAGGATATAGTTTCTATAAAATGAATGAAACAAGTCACATCTTATTCTCCCAAGGCATGATCCTACCTAATTATACAGGTGCCAACAAGTACAGGGGCTGATGGAGATGGGAGCATCTCATACTGGCAGAATCTTCTTGGGGGGTCATTGTACTTTCCAGTATGCCTTGCAAATGTAACCTGCCTGCTTCAATGCAGCCCCCAGGGCGTTTGTGCTTTTCTTGTCTTGGTAAGCACAAAATCAGTGGGAAGGAATGCTGGGGGGCATACATACATATTCAAACCAGATGAGAATTTCCTGTGGTATTCACTGTCCAGCTCAAGTCCTATAGGAAGTCAAGTGTAACCTGCACATGAAGGCCAGCCTAGATTTGGTCATCAGAATCACTTAGGCTTCCCAATCCCCAGGTCCCAGTGGGGGATCCCCTGGTTTTACAGGCTTCCCCCCGCTTCTAGCCAGCTGGCTGGCAGGGGAAGCCCCGCCCCCACAGCCACCATGTACCTCTAGCACTCTTGCAGGTTTAGAAACCTGCAAACAGGTCCCATTTTAAAATGTGTGTTTCTGTTGTTTGTGTGCCTTTAAAGTTGAGCAGGAAGCAGGAAACAGGAAGCACTTCATGGGGAAGGTCAGCTGCAGCTTCCATTTGTTTTGCTTTCATTTTCAGAGCAAGTAACCAGACCCAGTAAGTGTGTGTGTGTGAGAGTGGGAGGGTTGCCAATCCCCAGCTGGAGACAGGGGATTCCCCGGTTTGGAGGCCCTTCCCCGCTTTAGGAAGCTTTCGAAAATGTGGGGAGAGGGAGGGAAATGTCTACTGGGCACTCTATTATTCCCTATGGAGAACGATTCCCATAGGGAATAATGGGAAATTGATCCGTGGGTGTCTGGGGCTCTGGGGGGGGCGTGTTCTTTGAGGTAGATGCACCAAATTTGCAGCATGGCATCTGATGCCTTTCCTCAAAACACCCTCCAAGTTTCAAAAGGATTGGACCAGGGGAGCCAATTCTATGAGCCCCCCAAAAGGTGCCCCTATCCTTCATTATTTCTAATGGAGGGAAGGCATTGAAAAGGTGTGCAGTTCCTTTCAATGTGATGGCCAGAACTCCCTTTGGAGTTCATTGTGCTTGTTCCAACCGTGCTCATGGGTCCACCCCCAATGTCTCCTGGCCCCACCCCCAAAGTCTCCTGGCTCCACCCCCAAAATCCCCAGATATTTTTTTAATTGGACTTGGCAACCCTAGAATCACTTGAGATGTGTAGGGAACAGGGATTTTTTGTAGCAGGAACTCCTTTGCATATTAGGTCACACCCCACTGATGTAACCAATCCCCCAGGAGCTTATAGTAGACTGTCACGCTCTGGGGTGCTGGTGGGGAATGAGACTCAGTACCAGGCAGGGTATGAGTTGAAGAACAGTGGGAGAGTAAGTCCCAAAATGTAGGGTCTTAAGCCAGTCCAAGGTCAGGGCCAATCAGAACAGAAGCCAGGAAAGAACAATGTCCATAAACACTAACCGGAAGCAGGGTCGTTCAAGCCAGGGTTCCAGAAGCCAAGGATCAGGTTTCAAAGCAAGATGAGGTGAAGGCAGTCACAAAGTTAGATGCATTGCTCTCACAAAAGAATCTGCCCAGAGCAGGGGGCTTAATAGCTTGCTGTGGCTGTTTTCAATTAGCAAGCGACCAGGCTCTTGTTAGAACTCAGGACTCAGGGAATGCCTCACCTTTGCCCTTGCTTCTTGGAGTCTGAGGGCCCAATCCTGATGAAGTTTCTCTCACAGATGAGTCATTCGTGAGGGTGAGTCAGGGGTGCTCTGTGCTTGTGGCTGCTCGACTGCAGGGAATGAGGAAGGCTGCAGCCAACTGTCAGTTTCTTCTGGGGGTCCAGCTGCTGTGCTGTCGGAGGGCTGAGCTGCTTGCTCTGCTAGCTCTGCATCCGGCAGCTCCCCTTCAGCATTGCCCATGACATAGACTCTGTACTAAAAGTCCTGAAAGCTCTTGGAGGATTAACTACATTAAGGGGGTATGGCCTAATATGCAAAGGAATTCCTGCTACAAAGAAAGCCTGGCTGATATACATCTGACATGGCACATTAGCAGAGTGGTCTCCACATGTAAATGGGCCCCAGGGAATTGAATTAAGATACTACATCATCCTGTACCAGACTCCATTGAGTACTGGATTGGTTTCAAGGTGCTGGTTCTTACCTTTAAGGCCCTATACATCCTGGGGCCTGCATATCTTCGGGACTGCCTCTCTGTCAGTATTTGAGTCTGTATAATGTATGATGCAATGCTTAGATTGTGAGCATCTGAGAGTGACAGCCAGTGACAGATAAGATCATGTGAGCTGATTCAGGTGTGCAGGTTTTTTTCCCTCTGTACAAGAACATGTGGGAGTGGGTAAATGACTCAGCACTATGTTACTATTGGCTGGCTGTAGTATAAATGCACATGGGTGACTTAGTGTTCTCCCCTTGGGATTTATCCGATGATTGGAGAAGCACTTTGGCACTCTGTGCAAGCTCTTGTATATACTTGTACAATACACACTACTTTATTTAAAGTCTTTGTGTGTGTGTGTTTCCTTGCTGAGTCTACCTGAACAGTCAGTTGCAAGCATAACTCAGCCATAGACTGAGAGGGTTATGGGCCCAGCTTTGATAGCTACTTCTGACTGGTGAGACTTGGAGCAAGTGAGATAGGCCATGGCGGAGGTGAGGAGCTTGAGGCTGTTGACGGTGCCGGCATCGTGCAGCTGAGTGAACAGTCTTGGAGTTATGGTCTTGTTATTTTAATCTGTATGTATTATATTTATGAGATTTTAAATTTGTTGTTTAATTTGATATGTTTTACTTATTGTTAGTGTAATGTTTTAATGTTGTAAGCCACCCTGAGCCCGCTTTGTGGGATATTGTGGGTTATAAATCGCAAATTAAATTACATTACATTGTTGATATTAAGCTTTCCTCAGGGGTTTGTCCCGGAAGTACAGCACAGTGCACCACCTATGACAATCAGTGTCAGGAAGTTTAACTGGCCAGGATTGAACCTGACCAGGAAGAAGGTTGTTCCGGTAAATGTATTTAACAGGGGACCCGGCCTCGCCATGTTGTCTTTGTGATGTACTTGCTAATAAAGCATGTTGCCATCTGAACGTCTCCGACTTCAGTACATTACACCTTCCTCACACTGTTCTCCACATACAGAACCCAGTAATATCTGTGGATTCACTAGCAATACATATTTTTATGCCTGAGCAAGGTAAGTACATTTTAGCTTAATAAAGGCTGAAATGATTTACCATGCTGTATAGTGTGCATTGTCTTTGCATCCCCAGCTGGAGTTCCTTATTGGTATTTGTGTCCTAAGCTGGAATACCCACAGAGCAGAGTAGACACATGCTGCAGCAATGCTTGTTCTGTCTTTTGGCTGTTTGCGCATAGGGCTCCCTTGTTGTTCAAAGTGCCTTCCTTTAGTCTTCCTATCAAAGTGCCTCCATGTGTGTTCTGATTATTATATGAGGCACATTATGAACAATGCAGAGAAAAAGAATGACAAGCCTTCATATAACAATTGGAAGACCCACAGGAAAGCAGTGAACATAATGGATTAGCGAAGCCAAGTATCTTGCCAAAGATTATTTAATAAGAAGAAATAATTAGGCAGATTGAAGTCACTTGTTAGGATGCTAGTTAAATGGCATCTGAGAATACAGAACCATCTTAGATGGAAATGAAGATCATCTCTGAACTGCAGAGAAATCAGTCCCCACAGTTTATATAATGCACTACTACAAGCATATGGATATGTATGTTGTAGAATACCAGGCTGCTGTTTTTCTAATGTTTGCAACTGCAGCCTGAATATCACATTGTTGATTTATTAGTTCTTGCTGGATTTAGGCAATAACAACTGTTCTGTATAGTGTTTGTGCAGAAATCTAAAGGAACATTTTTGCTATACTGCATGCAACTCCTGGATAATAAGAATGTTCTTCTCTACCATATTTTTAAGCACTCAAAATTTCTATTGATTCCATCTTCCTTCTAACGAGGAATTTAGTTGCTTATTTTTGGTATGATACATCCGTCTGTACTCTTTATGAAAAACAGCAGGCTTTTAACACATTTAGTAAATTGCTTCAGGTGAGCTGAGCCTCAGATTGGAAAGAATGGGATATGATTGAGAACAAATGTACATATCATTGTCAAAGTATAATTAAAGAAGCTAAGACCCACTATTATGCATGCACAGTTTACTGCAGATTTTCCTAGGAGTAAGTCTTTAAGCTTGACTCCGGACACTGTGCCTGCCTTATGCACCATTCTTTTTCCTCTGGTGTATTTATTTTGCAGCTACAATTTTTAAAAATACACACTTTTCTAAATCAGGGTGGAACATTACTTGTGACATGTGGGGGGTGGTGGTATTCAAAGTTTATTTTTTAATTTATACAATAGCCCTATTGCAGCTTTGCAGTAGCATCCAACAAGCACCTTCCATTTAAATCCTCATGGTTCAGGTTTTGCACATGCATTTTAGCATTAATTTGTTGAATTAAAGGAAAAGAAAGGAATACAGGCAAAGGAGGAAAATCTACTATTGAAACTGACCAAACTGTGAAGCCCCATTTTCCTCATTGCTGGGTGCTAGGGAATTCTCTGCTGTGTTATTGGCCACTGTGAAAAATGAGAAAGAGTAAAATGATCTCGTAATATGAGGGAACGTATTGAGCGTACGGAATGTATGGTAGAACCCACTGACACTGGCATTGCAAGCTCTCATTGTTGGGAGTGTGTGTTTGTGTGTGCGTATGCACACGTGCCTGTGCAAAGTCAACTGCAATTCCACTATGCTTTGCACAGGGCTGCAATTTGTATAGGGGAGGAGTCATCTGGCAGAAGCTGGAGAGCTTTTTTAGTCTTGTGCAACTGAACTGGGGGGGGGGGGAATACTCCTCTAGAATTATTGTGACAGAAGAGGAAGTAGGATGGGAGCTGACCCAGCATGTGAAGCAGGACTGTCACTCCTGACTTTCAGCCCCAAAGAAAGGGGGTGGTTATTTTGTCCCGATGCATTGGGCAGTCAAAGCCAAGATACATAACTTGGAAATTATAAAAGGAAGTAAAACCATCAAACCAAATCCTTTTGGAGAATACAATTAGGCATGAGTTTTTTTGTTTTTTGAAGTTGCAGCTACACAAAGTTGCCTGGATTGGAAACCAGCACTGATGGTGAGTGCTAAGCAGGTGAGCTGGGCAGCTTGTGGGGGGCTGAGGGGAATGGAAATCAGCAAATATGATTTGTAGGAGACGCTGGAAGAAGAAACCCAATTAATGGAAATTCATTTGGACTTGTGGAACGTTTGCTTTCCTTCCTCCAGACATCCATTCTGGAGCAACCTGAGCCAACCTGTTCCAAGTGCACCATGCCAACCCCCTAGACACTGTACTTGGTCTGTTTGTTTACATCCTTTGGAGCCACTTGTTCCAGTGGAATTCTCTCAGAAACAAACAGCACTGGTCAAACTGGTCCCTATAGTGACTACCTTCCAGCCAGATACAAGCAAGAGCTGTTGTGGTCACATGATGCCAAACAGAACTCAGTTCAGCACCCCCAAGACTAATGCACTAGGGGACTTTGGCTGATGACTCCCTGCAGGTGCAGCTCTGGGCTGTCCTCCCACCAGCCAGTTTAAACTGGGCAGCTGGAGAGGGCAGCCCAGCCAGTCTTGCTGTGCCTGCAGGGAGCCAATGACCCTTCTACTTTCCTAATCTATTTCAAAAGACATGCCTAGTGCAAAACTGACTGAGAGACCAACTGGCCTCCAAGGGGAAAGGGGAGGAAGAGTCTGAGGAATATGTATGCTTTTAAATTACCTTCAGCTGGGAAGTGAATTAAGGGGATAAATAGTCGCAAAAGGGTTCTGAGGAAAGCAGGCTCAATGCAGAAAGAAAATAAAATGCAGTTGGAATGCACAGGAGAATGCGGAAGGGGGGGAACCTGATGGTGATGCACAGTGAAAGCTAGGGAAACTGAGGTGCAGAAAGGGCCAATGGCTCCCTGCAGACACAGCTCTGCACTGCCTCCTCATGCCTCCCAGTTTAAACCGGGCAACAGGAGACGGCAGCTCAGCCAGGAGTCATTTTTAACAGTGATCTGAGACTACCAATAGTCTCATATCACAACAAGGGACAAACCAATGAATGGTAGAAGGTATATAGAGTGGGTGGAACAACTTGGATGTGGGTGTGGTTTCCTGGCAGCCCATCTCATGTTGGCTCTTCTTTTCCTGCTGCTTTCAACTTTTCCTAGCATCAGAAGCGTCACTAGGGTGGGTTGCACCCTGGGGCCAAGTGCGTGGGTTGCACCCTGGGGCCAAGTGCGCGAGAGGTGCATCTTGCAACCCGGTGGTGGGTAAATAGCCCCTGGCTGCGCCTTTTGGTTCCAAGTTCTGCGCGCCCTCCTTTGCAATAGGCTGCTGTTCCACGATGTGCGTCTGCCTGTCTGTCTCTCTCTCCAGCTTCGCTTGGCGCGCCCCTCGGCAGAGAGAATGGTTGTTTTCGGGGCCGGGTGCTGCAAAACCCAGCAGGGTGGGATCCTTTTAAAAACCTGGATCCGATACTAGGGACGCCAAGCTGCCGAGCAATACAGGGTTCTGCGGCAAAGCGGGAGAAAAAAATACCGGGGGGGGGGTAGTGGGCTTTGAGGCCAGCAGCTTGGTAAATAAATAAGCATGTCTTGGTTGATCTGAGTGGGCAGCCGTGTTGGTCTGAAGCAGAGACTCAGCCGCGTCCCAGCACCATCCCCCTCTCCTCCGACTCCATGGGTGACTCACTGCTCCAGGCACGGGCTCCGGGCGGGCAGCAACTAGAGGCGGCCGTCGACGCTTGCGCAAGGCGGAGAGGGGGGCCAATGAGAATGCTCTGGGGGAGGGCCAATGGCCCCCTTGGCCCCGCCCCAGTGACGCCGCTGCCTAGCATTATTCTTTTTCAGGACTTTTTTGTAGCAGGAACTCCTTAGCATATTAGGCCATGCCCCCCCCCCTGATGTACATAATCCTCCTGGAATTTACAGTAGGCACTGTACTAAGAGCCCTGTAAGCTCCAGGAGGACTGGCTATATCTGGGGTGTGTGGCCTAATATGCAAAGGAGTTCTAACTACAAAAAAAAGCCCTGATTCTTTTCAAGTAAGTCTTGCCTACTTATAATGTGGCCAAAGTGTGATAGCTTCAGTTTGGTCATTTTAGTTTCCAGGGAGAGTTCAGACTTGATTTGATCTGAAACCCACTTATTAGCCTTTTTTGGAGGTCCATGGGATCTGTTGAACTCTCATCCAACTTTCCCAATGCCACATATCAGTAAGGATTACTCCCAGGAAAGTGTTCTTAGGAATGCAGCCTCAGTGACATGAGAGATAAAGATGGAAGAATGAAGGTGGCTACAGGGAAGGGAGTGGAAACAACAGTACATGTGGTGCAATGCCATGAAGAGTCACAGTCTTAAACTGCAGTAACTTTGCTAAGTGTCACACTATCAGTTCCCTAATTTACTGTACAATCCTAAACAGAGTTAGATCTTTCAAAATCTGTTGAGGTTAATTAAAAGCACTGTGAGTCTGTTTGTTAAGCACCCTTATCAAGGTCCTGTGAGGCAATGGAAGGCAATTTGAACTTTGACCTTGCTTCCAACTAGGTGTTTGCCCAGTTTAATCTATAATTCACAATGCATTCTGTGTCTGTTGTAACTAGAGTTGCAAAAAGCATGGAGGAAAAAACCCACCAGTCCTTTAAAAAAAGGATTGATGTGCTGATATTTACTAGGTGAAATTATTTATCTTCATGCTATGAAAAGCTTCTGCTGCCGTTTCCACACATTCAGTCTCTGTTAAAGCAACAGGACTTTCCCCCTCCATTACAGTTGGCAGCCCTGCCTAGAGCTGCCAATAGAGTGATTCTTTTAATGGTTCCATCAACAAGAACAACATGGAGGGCTTCAGAGGTGTTTTCATAGGTCTCAGGAGCTATTTTCAAAGCTCATGCAGTTCCTACAGGCAACATGAAACTCATGCATAGCATTCAAAAACAATTGCAGGTTATGTGAAAGCTTCACAGTCTGCCTCTGCAAAGAGTACTCTTGTTGCCCCCCCCCCCCGCCCCCGGTCATACTGTACTTATTTTATATGGTGCTGCTCTCTGTGTTTTGGACACGGCAAGGACATTAGATAAATCAAAAGCTTGACATGTATTTGTTTGATTTGGAAAAAGAAGAAATTGCATTGATATTTGTGTGGAAAGAACTTCTTCTGCCAAGGTGGATAGCAACTCAGATTAGAACTGGCTCATGCCAGATGATGGTCCCCCTGAGCTTCTTTGGTGCCATTATTTGCACACAGAAGCTTGTTGTCCAGGTGACACTGAGTCATTCTGTCAAAATCTAGCCAGAGAGACTGTTTTGGGCCATAAAGTGGTAAAAACGTATACGGCATTTTGAAACTGTAAAGTGCTTTCATTTACCACCACATGTCCTCAGAGAACTTATGTTCAAGTACCAGTCAGGGTAATTGAGCTTTCAGAGCTCTGACAAGATCATACAGACAGACCCAGACTTACCACTAAATGCATTTAAGAGCTTGCCAGGGACCGTTCTGGATGAGGCAAGTATGAGCTCTCCATCACAGCTCAGAACCCAGGAGATAGAATGGGAGCAGCAGGCTTAACGACACATGGAATGAAGAGAGGGGAGAGGAGGGACCTAACATGAATGAAAGAATGGCTGATAGTGGTAGTGGGGTAATTTTGGATAAACATGGAGCAGAGGTCCATCAGTGGCTATTAGCCACAGCGTATTGATAGAACTCTGTCTGAGGCAGTGATGCTCTATATTCTTGGTGCTTGGGGGGCGGGCAACAGTAGGAGGGCTTCTAGTGTCCTGGCCCCACTGATGGACCTCCTGATGGCACCTGGTTTTTTGACCACTGTGTGACACAGAGTGCTGGGCTGGATGGGCCATTGGCGTGATCCAACATGGCTTCTCTTATGTTCTTATAAGTGTGTGTATAAGAGGGATTGAAAAAGATTTCTATACTGCCAAAATGTCCTCCCTATGTACTACTAACTTTGCTTTATCATAAACACTTTTATGTTTTTAGTACAGAAATTGCTATAATTGGCTCCTGTGTCTATGCTGTTTCCTCTTGTGGAACAGCAACCAGAGTCTCCAAGTAATCATACACTCCACATGCATGCTGAGAAGATTATGGCTGTGGTAGCACTGTCCATGTCTTTGCTCAGGAGTAAACTACATGGTCCTGGAAGGTATATAAATATAGTGCTGACATGATGCTTAAGTTGTCCTCCTCCTTTCTGTTTTGAAACAAACATATATGTCTGATTTTTGTGCAGTCTTGTGATGTTCAGTCCATTTTCCAAGCATACATATTTACATGTGCAACAGGTTACTAATTGTATGTCAGGTCATTAGCACTGAACCATAACCAAAAATAATAGTCACCCGTTGCTCCGTTTTAGCAACAATTGTGCTAAAACCCTGTAATTTACTTCTGTGAAATCATTGGAATAGATGTGGCACATTGCACTATATTTTGACTTGGAAAGGTGCATACCTTTTTGTTGGCTCAGTATATTTTTCCATGGAAAAACTGGCTGATTTAGTCACCACACATGGAGTTCTTGGTGAACAGATATTGCACAACATGGAAAGCACCAGCTCACACACAACCATTGTCACTCATGCATACACATCATTCTTATAACACATTCATGTGCTCAGTTAAGCAGCTGACAGTGCAATCCTAAACAGAGTTACACATAAGTCCTTTGGCAATGAGTTTAGAAGGGGATAATTCTGCTTAGGACTGTACTACAATAATGTTGTTTGCACCTGTACCCACTTATACCAGTATCACAGCACATCCTCTGTTAGAAGTTGTCTTAGCCACAGGACACCTGAGGCTGTTGCCTGATGCTGGGGGAGGAGGGTTGAACATCCATGGTGCTGCACCTCCCATGGAGGGAGAAAAGTAAGTACCTGCAGTGGCTGCTGTGTACACTCGCCTGCCTTGTACAGGGCAGTGGCTCAGCTAGAGGCGGCTCAGCTAGAGGTGGGCCCTAGCAGCTGGTGGTCCATTTTTGGCTTTTTCCCGAGGCCCCAGAATCACTAGCTTGCCCTTGCCTTCTGTCTCTAGGCCTCTTCTATTGGCAGTGCTCATGAACATTCTATGACATCATAATTCACTCAAAGGTAGGTATGGGCATTAATTAAACAAAGCAAATGTTGGAGTTCTTGTGACCAATTACAATTATTGAAATTTGTGCAGTCATTTTTGTGTCTTTTAAATTTTTTTCTGTGTTATGTCTCATTAATATTTCTTCACCCACAGATAAATCTCCTGAGAACTTGTTGAAAATTTTGTTCTAACTTTGCTAAGTATATAAGTGGATCTCATAATTCTGACTTGTTCAATGCATTCCTCTGCTATCAGTAATGTAGATTCACACATTCTGCTCCCAGTGCTAGACTATCTCTATATTTTCTTCCAGTGGTGCCCTGTGCTGAGGCCAGAAGTAAAAGAACTTCCTTTCCTTCAGTGTAGTCTGGCCTATAGCTTCATGGCTGCCTTTCTGATTCCTCTAGCTTGCTTACCAGGAATGTTTTGGACAAGCTGGGCTTTTATTGGTCATATATGTCTCTTAGAGGACAGGAGGACATCCTCCATTAGAAACATAAGGTTACCAAAACACAAAAGGGTGACAAAAGTACAATCAAATAAGAAAACTGGGATCCAGGAAAGGAGAGGGCAACCATGGATGCAGCAAACAGCACCCAATGGGCTTCTCGAGAGGGGAGGAGTTTTTTCCTCCTTCCTCACCATAGCAGCTGAAAACAATATGGCATTCCATCACCAAGCAACCTTACAAGTGCACACAAACTGGCGTATACTGTTGCATCACTTTCTTAAGTGCCGTGGAGAAAGAGTAATCAGACTCTGTACTCCTTTTTTAATTCCAAGTTAAGACTGAGTTAAATTTCCAAGATTGCATTGATGTTTGTGTGTGTGTGTGTGTGTGCGTGGAAGAAGTAGGCCACCCTTATAAAAGGTGTGATTTATAAGATACCAAAAGAGTTGAGTCTTTCTTGAGGGAATAGCCTTATGAAGTGCACACGGTCTTAAATCATTTCTACAGCATACCTTCTGCTGCAAATCTCCAGCCTCTGATAGATTTACTCAATTGAAAAGAAAATGTGTTTCCAAGAGATTTTACAACCTTATTAACATTCCTGGTAAGTAAGCTAGAGGAATCAGAAAGGCAGCCAGGGTAGCAGAATACAGAGCCAGCATGTTGTCCAACACAGGAATTTGCAGTGTGATTCATTCCTGAGCTCGATGGCATACCCTGGCTGCTAGGTTACTTCTTCTACAAGAAATGGAGCTGCTGCCTACCTTGTGGTATTTATATGAGTACAGCTATATTTAGAATTTTAGTTATTGCCAGCAAACTAGAGGTCATCCCAGCCTACTTGAGGGCAGGGACCAGGAACTGTTCTTAGAAGTCTGAAGAGTCCAAGAAAGACTGTTACCCCACTGACTGCCTATCAGTTATAAGGTTCAATGCAAAACATTGGCTATGACGTACAAAGCCCATCATGGCCTTATCTGCAGGACTGCCTCTCCTCCAATGCTCTGCTGTGACAGCTTCACTCATCTGCAGGTACCAACCAGCAAACGGGCAAGATCAACAACTGCCCATACATGTGCATTCTCTGGCTGTACATAAAACATTTTGGCTGTACATAAAACTATGCAAAACAGAAGGGCATTTTATAAAGGTAGCAACAGAATTGTTCAGGAAGATACTTTAATAAAGATAAAGGAGTTGTAGACTATGCTACTGTATTGTGGTGAAGGAAGCTGCAAGGGGCTTAGCCTTATTTGACTTAATATTAATCTCTGACAGAGACAAGGTAGAAAGGCTCACTGCTTTTTCCGCATTTTTCCCCCCTGAAGAAAAAAAAAGAGATGGTAGCAGGCAAGCCATGGTGTCTGGCTACTATCTGACATGGACAGAAGGGTTGTTGAGAAGCACCTGGTTGCATTGGATGAGTACAAATCCCCTGGGACAGATAGTGTGCCTAAGAGGGCAAAAAGAACTTTCTAGAGAGTTTGCACAGTCTTTGTCCCTGGAAGAGGGCAAATATTATCCCAGTGTGGATAAAAGGGAGGAAGGGTAGCCCAAGAAACTACAGACCAGTCAATCTCTGTCTCAGGGAAGATCCTGGAACAGATTCTAAAGGGATCAATCTGCAAGCTTCTGAAGGACAATTTGGTGACCTAGGGAAGTCCAGATGGATTTGTCCTTAACAGGTCCTGCCAGACAAACCTTACTTCCTTCTTTGATTGAGTGATGGGCTTAGTGGAGTGTGGGAACAGTGTTGATATTGTTTACCTGGATTTCAGTGTGCTTCAGCAGCAAGAAGGGGATTTGAACCTGGGTTTCCCAGACCCTGCTCTGAAGCTTTAACTGCTCCATCATTCCGGCTTTTATGGGGTGGCTGTTGTTGAAGAGTAGCAAGCAGCCAGGCCTAGTTGGGTCATGCAAGTGGATAGTATGGAGGCAGCTTGGAGAAGGCATTTCTCTTTTAAAATCACTTCTCCAAGCTAAGCCAGCCTGTGGCTTGGAGAATGCATTTAAAGTTAAAGTTGCTTTCTTTCCACCTGTCCCTCCCTTCCTCTCATCTCATCTATTCGCCTGCTTGCCTTCCTTCCTGTCTTGCAGCTCTCAAACATCTGATGTTCATGTCTTGCAGCTCTCAAACATCTGGCGTTTATTCTATGTGGCTTTTACATTAAGCAAGTTTGGCCACCCCTGAGTTAATCATATCTGCAACCCGGATGCACTTCTAGATTCTGCTTTGAATACACAGGTGGTAATAGTGAGCAGGGAGACTTTTTCCCCAGCTCCACATTGTTCATTGTTTGCGCCTTATTTGGAGTAGTAGAGTTTTGTAACATTATTAATGCTTCTGTAACCTCCTGGTTTGACTATTGTAAATGGCGTGGTTGAAGTTTCTATGACGATCCAATAGAAGCTTCCAAGAGATAACCGCACCAACTTCTTCAAAAGTTTCAGTGGAAGTTTACAACCAGTCTCCTAATTGAAGCAGGCTACAGATGGCCATTTGCCTTCTGTGCACTATTTTTTTTTAACCTATGATCCCAGCTTAATATAAGGATCAGGTCTCTTTCTCCCATATCCGCCCTTTTTGAGATCTGTTGCTGGTGACCTGTGCTGTGCTGCCTATACAAAAAAAGTAGTATTCATGAAGAAAAAGCACATGGCCTCATAAAGAAGAAAAAAGCATGACCCAGCCTTTGGAAATCTGCCCCATTTTGCTCCACATATACTTGCCTTTATTAGCTTTTAGGAAACTGGCCAAGATTTATCTACTCTGGTTGGCTTCTTATGTCCCCTCCATTTAGTAATTTGGACCAGGGATATTAGATGGTTTAATGTGTTTGAATGAGTTATTTATTCTATTATACATTGCATTTAAATAGATTATAATGGAATTTTTTTTTGCTCAACAGTCTAATATTTTAGCACTGTAGATTTCTTTGTATCTTTATTTGTAAACAGCTTTGGCTAAATTAAAATGGCACAAAAGTCTAAACACAAATATTCTACTCCTGGGCTGCATTCAGATAGGCATTTTGGCTCAACATAGGCTTTTCCCGGAGGCGGATTAAAAGGGTATGGTCAGACAGGCACAGCTGCTGGCTACTCACCTCTTACACTCACCTTGGCAGAAGATGTCAAAGACAGGATAAATAGTCACTAGGTGAAATCTTGTGCCAAATGCTCCTCATGCACTCCTCCAGTGTTTCCAGAGTCCAACCATGAGGGAGCACAAACAAAGTGGATTGGCAGCGTGAGCCCACCAATCCGTTCCAAGTGTTCTTTCTTTTTTTCTTTAAAGTCCAGTGGTGCATTTATGTGCATGGGCAAGTGATCTTTAAAAAAAACTTTCCAAATAGATGGCACATTGCAACATGTAGATGCTCCAATGCACACACACACATGCAATATACAAGTGCATTGGGGGTGCTGGGTCTGACTGTGTGGCTCAACTCTGGATTGATCCAGAGAACTCAGCCCTGCCATCAACACACCTGGAGCTGCCTGTCTGCTCACAACCCTGGTGGCCTAATGAAAAGTTCATATTTCCTGACTTGCTTATTTGTCTTGTGTTTCAATAGGGAAATTTATGACTCCTCTAAATGGTGGGATTTAAACAGAATAATTATATCTAATTATGGTCATAGATGTAAATTATTAAATCTGTGGACTAGTGCCATGTACAAAGGAGAGGCATTTTCCCACACACTTGGGAAATTGCTATATTTGCTGAAAAATGTTATGTTCGAAAACAGTAAGGGGAAATTTTAAAAAGAATTTTAAAATGCTGAAATTTCACAGGATTTCCTCACAAGATCTCAATAGCCAGTTTGGATTGCCTTGGCAACTCACATGCATAGACTTTACTACTGGAGGTGAATTGGGGAAAGAAGTGAGTAGACAAGGCAAGAAGAAGGCGTGTGTGGTAGGACAAAGGAAAACAAAAGGAGGAAATGGACATTGGAGGGAGTCAGAGAAAACAGAAAGCTGCAAAGGGGTAGGAGGAAGGACAGGAGGGCAGATGGTAAATGGAATGAGACAGGTAGATGGAAGGAAGAGAAGGAAAAGGAGCTAAGGGTGAGCGGGGGGGGGGCTGATGGGGAGGGAAGGGGGTAAAATGGAGATCGGTTGGGGTGGATGATCAGCTTGGCCGGGAGAAAGGTTTCATCTGCAAGTCCTTGGGGTCTCCTAATTAGTATTCTCTAAGTCTTATCAACATAGAACAATAAATATGAGTTTGCTGTTAAATAAGTCATTTTGACAATGATAAAAGGAAATCGCAGCCAGTCCTAGTTTGCTGATTCATCTTTGTCATAATCAAACTTTACATTATGCTAAAATGTAGCATGTGAGGAAGCTTGTGTCAGCTAATGCTGTATTGACTTTGAGCTAAAGGGTTGCCAGTTCCACTGGAAAATTGCTGGAGGTTTAGGGGTGGTGCTTGGGAAGGGAGAGCAGAATTTCGGGAGGGGAGGTCATGTGAGGCCATAATGTCGACTGTCTGAAGCTGCTATTCCTCCAGGGGACTGATCTCTGTAGTCTGGAGATACACTGTAATTCAGGGAGAACCCCAGGCCTGCTTTGAGTTTGGTAACCTTGTATACCTCAAACATGTTAGACTTCATTCTGCAGGCTACTGAGCCACTGTAGCAAATCACTGAAGTTCTTAACCTAAACTGCTTAGTATTATTAACTGCATGTTAAATGCCCTGTTGGTGTTGTAACCTCAGATTAAACTTGCATCCTGAACACTTTAATTTTATCTGAAATTGCTGCTGCATAATCTGTTTAAGACATCGGTGTTAGTGGATTTCACTTAAGAGATGGTCTGGGGATTAACACACAGGGATGATGCTCAAACTTACACCATATGTACCAAACAGGAAACAAGAATTCAGATACACCAACTAATCTGTCTTAGGTTTTTTTTACTAGCTAAACAAAAACATGTTGAACTGTAAGTATAAAATATAATTGTACCTGTGATGTTAATACTTGGCCCAATAGTGGTCAAGGTACAGCTCTCTTATTGTTGAGAGCCAACAACAATTTGTGACTATAAGTAGTAGGCATTCCCTCCTTTTTTTTCTTCCAGGAAAAAAAAAAAGACAGGTACTTCTGATGCTTGCTGAGCAGAATAAGCCGTTTCTATTGCAGTGCAGAAAGAGAGAGTTCTACTGACACAGAACTGTGCTTCTTGGACAATGTTAACGTTAGCATACCATGACTGCACCCCTGAACTGTTGAATGGTTTCTGTGTAGTCTCTAGCATATTGATTGTGGGATGTATGGGGGGTTTATTAGTGATCTGGGGGGCAATCATCACCTGGAGCAATATGTGTGATGAATGCAATATTTCATTGCAGATAGGAGCTGGTAGGTACAGGGATGGGATGTATCAAAGAAGACCTGCCCATGATAGAGAGGCTTGCTGTCTATTTAACCCACGTTGCTTCCCAAGAGCTGGTGAGGCAAGGGGCCCTATTACCTCCACCTGTACACTAACACTATTCGATACCAGATCAGTAAGGCATAAAATTGTCCCACTCTATGAGGTGCTACAGGAAAAGGTTTGTATAACAAAAACATGCTTGGAATAAAACAATATCTCTCCTAAATAACACCACTTGGTTATACAGACCTCCACCAACCATGCACAGTAGGCCAGAGTGGAGGCGTGCATGGCTATTATCCTTCATGAGTCCTTCAACTTCCACAGACTTCCAGTGCAGACTACCATGGACATGAATGTATTCTCCTCACATTAGGGACTAAGGACACAGAAGGCAGTCTGCTCGTTTACCAGACACCTAATTCTCCAGTGGGTACCTTCTCTGAATTGGCAGAAATAGTCTCTGATATACTGCCTGAGACACTCACACTGATCAAAATTAATGCTGAGGATACCTCTGCCTTGGGTCTCTTCCAAATCATGACTGGCTCAATACATGAAAGAGGTCCCACCTTGGACTTAATCTTTTTGCATTCAAGCTTAGAATTAAGATTTTATTTCAAGGCTGTAGATTCACTCTGAACCATGGTCTGACCACTACCTAATCTGAGCCAAGGTGAATGTGGCTCCAACACTCTGCTGGAGAAGGGGCCCATTTAAAATGGTCTGTCCACAGAGGTTAATGGATCCAACTAGATTAAAGAATGCTCTGCAGGATTTTAGGATTCCAAACAATTGCTCTTTTGAGGATGCAGTGAAGGTATCAGTAAAGTTGCCCCTCATCAAATCTTTCCTGTCTTTGGAACAAAACCCTGTACCCTGGTTTACTGCAGAACTGACTGATCTGAAAAGGACTGGGAGACATCTAGAACAGCACTGGTGGAGAATGCATACTGAATTTGCCAGCTAAATGTCACTTCTCTGCTACTATTGCATCAGCTACCTCAGAACCATCCCAGTTGTTCAAGGTAGTATAATTAACTGCTGAATCTAAAGCTGAGCCTTCATTGTATCAGGAACAGACATTTAGTTGTGAAACTTTTGCAAAGGTTTTCCCTGGTAAAATATCAATAATACGCTTTGATTTAGATGCCAGTTATAACATAGATCCATGGAAGAAATGTCTAAAACACCACCTGTTGTATTTACGGATGACTTTGACCCAGTTTCCATGATGGATGTTGACAAGCTCCTGGTATCCATTAAGTCCTGTGATTGATAGGAAACTGGATTGTGCCCAGTTCCTTGCCTACTTGGCTTCTAAAATCTTGTAAAAATCACATAAATGAGTCCTTAGTATCTATTATAAATCAATCACTAACTCAGGGCACCTTCCCTCAGCCACTCAGGCAGCTATCCATCCACTACTAAAAAACCCCCACCATTCCTACAAAAAAATAATGCAGTCAATTATCACCCTGTCTCTAATCTGCCCTTCCTGGGCAAAGTGATAGAGAGAGCAGTAGCAGACTAATTCCAGGTCTTCTTAGATAACTCATCTGCTCTAGTCTAGACCCTTTTCAGTCTGGTTTCAGACCAGGCTATGGGAAAGAGATGACTCTGCTGCTTTTGGTTGATTACCTCCATCTAAATGTAAACAAAGGTCAGAGGCTTCCTGGTTGCTCCTACTGGATTTATCTGCTGCCTTTGAACCAGTGAACCAACCATTTTGTTGAGGCACCTGGAGACAGGCATCAGGGGTTGTGCACTGGACTGATTCAAATCATTCCTCACTGACTGGACCCAAAGAATTGCCATTGGAGACCAGTTATCATCAATGTGGGTCTTATCCTATGGGTCCCACAGGGCACAATCCTATCCAAGACTGTCATCAATATGCAGATGATACACAGGTACTACCTTGTGATGGCGGTAGCAGTCCTCCTAAATCGCTGCCTGGCTGCTGTGGTTAAATGGCTAAGAGTGAACGAATTGAAACTAAACCCAAGAAAGACAGAAGTAATACTGGCTGGGAGGGTGGACGTTTTGAAAGACGTGCTCTCTACTTTGATGAGATTCAGCTAACCCTTGCTGACTCAGTGAAGAGCCTTGCCATTGTACTGGATACGTTACTGCTAGAGAAACAAATTAATGTACCTGCAAAAAATGCCTTCATCCAATTCTGCGTAGCTCAGAAGGTGGCTCCCTACCTTGATACAGATAATCTGGCCTCCTGGATTCCAACTACAGTAATGTCAAGACTAGTCTATTGTAATGCACTTTGCATAGGTCTCCCCTCAAAGTCAATCCAGTAACTCCAGTTGATACAGAATACCCAAATTTGGTTATCACTGGATGCCAGACAGAGCATGCATATTACTCTTATTCTGCAGTCAGTCCTTTGGCTGCCCATCAGTTACCAGGCTCAGTTTAAGTGTACTCACTCTCACATACAAAGCCCTCCATGGACTTAGTCCTTCATATCTGCAGGGCCATCTTTCCCCTCTATGCTTTTCCATGACAGCTTTAGTCATCCAAACACAGCAAAATCAACATAAACATGCATTCTCTGTTGTGGCCTAATGAGGTCAGGAAGGCTTCCACCTCCTGGCATTCCCCAAGCTATGCAAAGCTGAATTATTCAAGAGGGCTTTTTGCACAGGAAATAGGGCTGCAGTGTAACAGAAAGAAGCTGGGGGTAAATAGCTGGGAATGTACACTATACCACTGTGTATAGTTTGTATTATCTGTTGCTGTAAGTCGGCTTCTACTATGTAAATTTTGTTTTTGTTTAACATATCATGTTAACTTATGCTGTGCTTCTCCTCTGGTTGGTTTCCCAATCTCTACAAGTCAATTCCTATTGCATTACCTTTGGATGCCTCCCCCTATTGATACTATGCATGTATTCCATGAGTCCCACCAAGAAAGGCAGACAACAAAAACATTAAATAGATAAAAATAAGTAATTCTTGGTGAACTTTTAAATTGTTTTTGTTTTTACCTTCTTCGTAGGCCATTAACTTCTCCAATCATATAGTAGCAGCTCATGCAGCAGGGCCCGTGGGGGGTTTTAAGGGGCAAAGAGTAGCAAGCCAGCACAGAAACAACAGGCAAGAAGAATTCAGGTTACTCTTACTTGTGCTCTTACTCTTATGCATACAAAAGCATTTGAAGAAGAGTTGGATTTTATACTCCACTTTTCTCTATCCTAAGGAGTCTCAAAGCAGCTTACAATTTCCTTCCCTTCCTCTCCTCACATTAGGGACTCATGTCAGTCACTTCGTGAGGCAGATGAAGCTGAGAGAGTTTTGAGAGAAACGTGACTGACCCAAGGTCACCCAGCAGGCTTAATGTGAAGGAGTCGGGAATCAAACTCAGTTATCCAGATTAGAGTCCATTGCTCTTAACCCCTACACCAAGTTGACTCCCAGCCACTATTTCATTCAGTAAACAAATTATCCTATTATCAGAAGGACAGGATAGTGCATGATGCAGCATTAGCGCAGAACTAGCACTGGTGTAACTGAAGAGAGACTAGTGAAAGTATTAAATGCCAACATGTTGATGACGCATGTTTTTTAAAAATTATGAGAAGATCCAAAGAACCAGGCTGGGACCATACTCTACCACATTGTCCTTTTTGGTTCCTTTTTACTTACTCAGAATTTATATAGCACTTCATAGTCATTATCTGAGCAATTCTTACAACATCCCTAGACTGAAATGTCCATGTATGCTTGAGGGATTACTTGGTGGGTTAATTGCTGAGATGAGAAACTGGATTCCTTATTTCCCTGTTCATACCCTTAGCTGCAAACCTATACTACTTCTAATAGTCACTTCCAGAAAGGGAAAACTTGGGGGGAATGTGCAATGCTATCAACAGTTAATAGTAAAACTTGCAGGTGAGTACTAGTTTCAGAAGCTAGTTCTAGCAAAGAAAAACACACTCGCTGAAATGGTGCAGTTAGAGGTGTACCTTGATTTTTGTGAGCCTCTGTGCGGGTAGCTGCCAGCTAGATTTAGACTCTCATGTTGGTATTATGCTACACGTGTGGATTACATGATCGTCAGCTATGTTTACAAAAGGGGAGCAGCCCCAGTCCGTCTCAAACTAAGTCAATTTGCTGTTAACTATATCTTCCAGCTGGAGAAAAGGGTTTGTTTTCCTAAGGCAGCCACATTGGTACAAAGTCATGAGGAAGGAACCACCAAACATTCTTCACTTTCATACTTACCTCAAAGGTGATCTTAGTCAGACACTCTAACCCCTACATTGCACTTAGACTATCTGAAAGGACCCACACCAAGGTCAGTGCCTGGCTGCATGGAATAGGGCCTTTCCAGTGCTGGTGACGATAGTGGAATTCTTTCCCCCTTGAGGCTCAACATTATTCAATCGAGCCTTCCAGTGGTGGTGGTGCTGCTGCTGATGTTGTTGATGAAGAAGATGTATTAAATTTATATCCCACCCTTCCCCAAATGGGTTCTGGACGGGTAGCAACAAACTACATAACATTAAAAATCCGTTAGTATATTATCATTAAAAACAAATAAAACAGTTGAACAATTGAAAGATGGTGACAGAATAAAAGAAATTCAAATAGAAAAGATTCAAACCCCTCCCAGACTGGGCAGATGATAGCAAAAATACCCCATTCACTCCGCATGGGGCAGGTGGTGAGGGCAACTTCTATGTAGGAAGACCAAATAATTGGGTGTCCTCCACCTCAATCAAAAGCCTTGCGGAAGAGCTCCGTTTTACAGGCTTTGTGGGATTGCAATAAGTTCCACAAGGCCCTTATTTTATGTAGGAACATGTTCCACCTGGTAGGGGCCAGGACAGAAAAGGCTCTGGCATTGGTTAAGGCTAAGTAGACATCTTTTGGGCCAGGGACAATCAGTAGATGTTGATCTGCAGAGTGCAAGGCTCTCCAGGGGTTATACAGGGAGAGATGGTCCTTTTGATATGCTAATCCCAGCCCGCTCAGAGCTTTAGAGGTTAATACCAACACCTTAAAGCGGATCCAGTACTCAGTTTATAGCCAGTGCAATTGGCAGAGCACCATCTGAATACAACCTGCATAGGCATCACATTCAGCAGGTGAGCTGCTGCATTTTGCACCAGTTGGAATTTCTGGGTCAGGCCCAAGTGTAAACCTGCATAGAACAAGTTACAGTAGTCTAACCTGGAAGTGAGAGTTGCATGAGTCAGTGTGGCCAGGTCCTGGGCAGAGAGATATGAAATAATTGCCTGACCTACTGAAGATGAAAAAAGGCAGATCTGGCAATAGTGGTGACTTGGGCCTCCATAGAAAATGAGGCGTCCTGAAGCACCCTTAGTCTCTTAACCCTTGGTGCAGGCACCAACAGTGCCCTATCAAGGGTTGGGAGTGATTCCTGAATCTACCTCACCCTGGCTCAGGCACAGAATTTCCATCTTCGGTGGATTAAATTTCAACTGACTCTGTTGTTACCCCCTCAGACACAGCTTCTAATGCCCTGCCAGGATTTTCTGGGGCTGAATCCAGATGGCTGTCCATCAACAGATAGAGCTGGGTGTCATCAGCATACTGCTGACAACCCAGTCCATACTGTTACTGAAAAGCGCTGCCTGATATAAACGGAGTACCCCAGTGCAAATATAGGGAGAGGGTCTTCTGTTCTTGGTGAACAAAATGGAGTCTGACCAAAAGACAGGCCAAGACAACACTCCATCTAGAATAGGTAGAGTGGACCCAGTAGAGAGCCTGGTTTAGTTGGCGCCTGCAGTCTGTATCTCAGCACAATCTCACCCATTCCCCCCTCCAGCATCCCCGCCCAAACGGGATGCATAATGACATGGGAACTGTGCGTAAGTAGTACTCTCACTCTGATCTTCTGGAATTGCCAAATGTCTCTTCCTCCAGTCTATCACCTGTACCTTGCTAAAATCCAATCTAATGCATAACTTGATTGATCCTACCTTCAAGTCTTTGATCCCTTTCCGAGTGTCAGACAAAGTCCAGTAACAAATTATGCATTTCCTCGAAACTTATCATTCTAGCAAAATGTGCGAGGTTTTCCAACATAGCGATTCAAGACAGCTATCTATGAGACATCAAAGACCCTTTTGTAACTACCGACCCCCATCCTCATAGCCCTATAAAGTGTGGGTCAGAATCCCACCTCAGTGTGCATTCTGTAGGATGCCATTTGCATACTGTACCACCCATTACTCCTGTAATTGGGTCTTTAGGATGCGTTACGCTGGTTGTTCGTGCAACTCTTCGTGTATTTTTCCTTTGGACGGACATCGGATCAGGTGAATATCACCCTCTTCAACAACCCTTGAATTCCTCTATTGATAACCTCTATTTTTCTTAGACTCTTGTGTGTGTGTGCATATACATCCTTTTGACATATATTTTAAGTAAATGCTATAAAAGATACAAACGTGTGGTCTATTCTGGGCTGAAAACCCGAACTCCGTATTATTGAAAGCAAAGATCTTCGCTCCTAATTCGCTCTACCAAGTCTCTTGGCTAATTTCCCATTAAAATAAGAGACTTAAAAGCATTGCCTGTAACAATACCTCCATGCCAGCTGGGCAGGGAGATGCATATAGATGTTAAAAAGCATCAGTGAGAGGATCACCCCCTGCAGCACCCCACATTCAAGTGGGTACTGCTGGGAGACCATCTCACCAAGTGCCACCTTCTGTCCCTGACCATGAAGAAAGGAGGAAAACCACTGCACGGCAGTCTCCCTAACTCTTATGTTGTCAAGGCAGCAGGTCAAAAGATTGTAGTCTACCATCTTGAATGCTGCCAACAAATCCAAAAGCAACAGCAGTGCTGTCCCACCCCGATCTAGCTGCCTCTCAAGGTGATGGATAGGGCAACTAGCGCCGTCTCCACCCCATGGCCAGGATGGAAACTGGACTGGAATGGTTCCAGGATAGATGCTTCATCCAGGAAAACTTGGAGTTGCTTGGCAACCACCCTCTCAGCTACCTTACCCAGGAATGGCAGGTTGGACACTGGGCGATAGTTGGTTAGGACCAATGAGTCCAGTGATAGCTTCTTCAAGGGCAGATGCACCACAGCCTTCTTTAACCCCACTGGAAATGTCTCTGTCAAAAGATACGGGTTAATAATCTCCTACAAGGGGTCATGCACACCATCCCTGAAGGCCTTAGCTAGCCAGGACGAGCACAGGTCAAGGAGGCAAGTGGTGGGTCTTACAACTGCCAGGATCCTGTTGACATCTTCCAGGGGGAGTCAGCTGAACTGGTCCAACAAAGAACCAAAAGACGGGCAAAGGGCTTCCAGTTCCCTTACTGTTTCAACTGTGGTCAGAAGCTCCTGGTGGAGCAACATGACTTTATCTGCAAAATAGCTTGCAAATGCCTCACAGCCAATTGCCAATTCCCAACTGCTTTGTTTGCTTTGCAGTGATGTTGTTAATAATGAAATAGTTCTAAATAACTGGGCTGGGTGAGAGCTTGCAGATGTAATGGAGGCTGCATAGAAAGCTTTCTTTGCAGCCTTCACTGCCATCTCATAGGCTTTGATAAATGTCCTATAAGATGTTCTTGCCACTTCATCATCTTCACTCTACACCACCATCTTCACTCTAGCCATCTCAGCTCTCATTTTGTCCTCTGTAGTTCTGGATTGTACCAATGAGCTAGTTTTACTCAAGGGTGGAGTGAGCACCAGAAAGCAATTTTGTTGATGGCTTCAGAGAACCACCAATGCCACTCCATACCAGGTCATCTAGCAAACTGCCAGGGAGCGTTGGATCCCACAGAGCATCCTGAAGCCACTTAGGGTCCATTAGGTTCCACAGTCAAGCATAAATCCACTCATTGCTTAAACTGGGAGGTCTTGGTATGCTCAACTGGACTTTCAAGGCAAAGTGATCTGGCCAGATAGGTTAAGACAGTTCTAGACCTTTTCACGTTACTGTTCTAAACCAGATGTTATTTGTGTTGACCCAATTTCAAGTAAAGTGATAACAGGGACAGAGGTTTCATATAGCAAACTTCCTTCCATTGATGAGTCATCTCTGAAGTGCTATGGTCATTTCAAACAGTAGTACTTCCCCCCCTGCAGCCACTGTGGCCGGACCTGCCTGTCCCGCATTGGTCTTGTCAGCCACCAGCGAGCCTGCAGCAGACGTGGACTATTGCACCCTTCTTAAATCTTCGTTCGCGAAGCCAAGCCGAGAGAGACTTCCCCCCCTGCCCTTTTCCACTGTGCAATTTCCCTCAGATTTTTTTTTAAAAATGTCTAAGTTAAGTGCTATAGCACTAAGCCAAAATAGCATTTCAGTGTTATAGTGGCACCAATGGAATGTCTTGATTCCATTAAATCAATAGAAACAAGGCATCTCAAAGATGCTGCTATAACACTGACATGCTATATTGTTTTAGTGCTATAGCACTCAACTTAGAAGTTATTTTTTAAAAAGATTGTGCAGTGAAAAAGGGCAGGCGGTGGAAGTGGCATCATAGAAGTACTAAGGATATTTTAATAGCACACCACAATGATTCAGAAGCACAGTGAAGGGGTAGAAAACAGAAGGCCATTTCCCTCAAAAGTGGCTCAACCACACTTTGTTAACCTGATGCATGCAGGTTTGTATGAGTAATTAAATAAATTCTACTAGCAGCTGGTTACTAAAATGGGTCTGTCTGAAATAACAGAAAAAAATCATTAGCAACTGTTACTAAAACGGAATACAAAGCCAGTTTGAAAAGGCCCTTCTGTTTGAGTAGGCTTGTGGTTTGACTTAAGCCTATACTGGTTTTTATATTGTACTACTGAATTGAAATTTTGCTTTATATCACTGCTGGTTTTATAGACTTGATATATTTTTGTTCAAATGGTTCTTAATATTTGATTGATTTGTTAAGTTTTATATTGTTGAGGATGTATGATGCACACTATTTGTTCTTCTGCCACTCCTTTGTATGCTTGATGGTTCACTACCATGTCTGTGGCGAGGAGTGCCATCCCAAATGCAGTTACATCCTTCTGAGCCCATTGACTTCAGTGGACTTAACAGAGTGACATTCTACTTAGAATTCCACTTTGGGTCTTTAAGAATGGATCTCCTGCTACTGAATTTAGCTTTAAATTGGTTTTATTGATTTTTTTCCCCTGTCTTAAATATTGTTAGCTATCTATGGGGTTTTGTGCAGACAGACAACATAGAAATGTCTTAAATAAGTATAATAAATTCTGGTTCAAATAGCTACAGAATTGCTACCTATAAAGGCAATGTTGTTGTTGTTTTGCTTTTTTTGGTGTATGTGTGTGCATGTGCATGCACTGAGACTGGAATCTTTAAGGTAGTGCAAGGCATTACTTACCCGGCATAAAATAAATGAGCTGAATTTATCTTTACACTTGAATTTTGAGACTTAGATGTTGTGTATGATTATATGATAATCTCCAAACTATACCACATAGACAGAAAAAGAACTATATTTCTATTTTAGTTCAGTTGGTTTGCTAACGCGCCGCCAAGAGAAACCATATCATACAAAACACGTATATATTTTTTAAAAGTCACGTGCGTTTTACTGGAAATAACAGTTTTTTGGTATGATATAATTGGCACAATATTATACAATTATCACAAATAAAGACTTGCCAGCACATTTATGCATAGATAATGTAGAACTGTAAGAAAAGAACCCTGGTTTTGCACAGCCTCATACAAGGAAACAGGGTTAATTAATTAGCAAGCTATTTACAGTATGAAGGTCCACCCATTTCATGGGAACTACACCAATATAACTAGCGGATTATTTGATTTCTTTTCCCAGTATAAAATAAAAAGGAGGAAGTGGACTACTTAACTTCTGTGAGAAAGTTTAAACTTAACCTATCTAAAAAAATAATTGTAAGTGGTTAGGCTTGTTAGTATGTAGCAGCAAAATAAAACTGGTGTCCAATGGTATCTTAAAAGCTAACCAAATGTATTCTGGCATGATATTTTTTAAATAGTCACAGCTCTCAAAGACATACACTGGGATAAATTACATTAGTCTTTAAGGTGACACTGGATTCCAGTTTTACTATTTGGAAAAAGATTTCTTCAATAAATCTTTTAAAAGATTTAAAGCTCCTACTTTTTAAGGGAATGTGACAAAGTACATTGCGCCCTCTGGTGGTCATTATGAAAAATCAACCCAGATAGTACTTTTTCCTAAGAGCAACCAAAAGACCCGTTAACTATGTACAACCTTTCAAATTCACTAGAACTCTTCTTCAGACTGGATGTTACTAAATAAATAAATGTTTAACCAGAAATAACACAGGAGATCAATGTAAGGTGTTATACAAGGTCAACTGAAACCCTGATGTTTCATTGCTTAGCTGTGTTTTGCTAGTGACATTGCCACATACCTCTCATATTGCCAGTTGTCAAATACCCTCCCTCAGGAACAAATGGCCACATCAGCAGAAGAGAATGGACAGCTCCTATGAGGGCAGCTCCTATGAGGGCAGAGGAATTCTTGAAGGGCAGTTACGGGCAGTAGCAGTAGTGGAAGGGACACTGGTGGAGGATCTATCATAGACAATGGCAGTGGACACTACAGCTAACCCTAGGTAGTACTACACAGAAGGTGGCAATGGTAAACCAGTTTTGATCATCTCATATCTTCAAAACCCTATGATGAGACAATCCAAAATTTATATATTTTCTATTCATGGTCTGTACCACAATCAGCTCCTGGTCTTCTTTTATTACAGAGAATATAGTTTATTCATCTTCTACTTCCAATTATGTAATCTGTTTTATTTATATATCAGCTATAATTGTCTATGTCTATGTGGACATCAGCAGAAGTTTTAAGTAACTAAGTTTTTGTCACGCAATATGACGAAAGAGCAAATATTGGAATTGGAAGTTAAATCAGGATTCCGTTATGAAAGGAAAGTAAAATATTTAGGTATAAACTTAACATCGGAATTGAAAACTCTTGTAAGGGATAATTATGAAAAAATCTTAAAAGAGATTAAAGCAGATTTAGAACGGTGGTGTGATCTACAAATTTCTCTTCTGGGGAGAATAGCATCAGTTAAAATGAACGTACTTCCGAGAGTGTTATTTTTGTTCCAAATGTTACCAATTATGCTACCCCAAACCTTCTTTAAACAACTGAACAAAATAGTGGCAAGATTCATTTGGCAAAATAAAAAATCAAGGATTAAGTTAAAAGTCCTTCAAGATAGTAAAGAAGGGGGGGGGGGTTGCCTTACCAGACTGGCAGAACTACCATAAAGCATGTGTCCTGACTTGGGTTAAAGACTGGCTGTTATTAAGAAACAAAAGACTTTTAACATTGGAAGGGGCCGACTTGGCTAGAGGGTGGCACTCATATATTTGGTATGATTGCCCAACAAAAGGAATTTCTTAGACATGAAATAAGGAAGTCCTTATATAAATACAGATATACTCCCAAATGGCTCTCTCCGGTTGAAGCGTCGGTTCAACCAAATCTTTTTAATTGGGAAGAAGACTATACCTACGGAAGTTTATTAGATGCCAGACAGGAATTGAATACCGATGAAATTTCTAGAATGGACTGGTGGCTTAGAACACAAGTTAAGTCTAGGTATAAGACGGATAAGGGGTTAGGTTTCCCCAAAAAGCTGAATGAATTCGATTGTATTATATTAGAGTCAGACCGAAAACTGATTTCTAGATGTTATAATTGATTATTGGAATTGAAGATGCAAGATGAAAATGTAAAGGAAAGTTGGATTAAATGGTTACAAGAATTTGGCCATACTATTGACTTAAATAATTGGGGGAAAATATGGAAAGAAAATCTTAAATTGTCTAAATCTTCTCTACTCAAAGAAAACTTGCACAAAATGGTTTACCGCTGGTATTATACCCCCAGAAGGCTCTCTAATGCCTTTCCAAATAGTTTGGACAAGTGTTGGAAGTGTACAAAAGTAAAAGGTTCGCTATACCACATGTGGTGGAAATTCGACTTTGCAAAAAAGTATTGGGTACAAATATCTCTCTGGTGCCAAAAGATGTTAAAAATGAGAATTTCTCATGTACCAGAATTATACTTATTAAACATTTGTAAAATCACTTTACCAAAAAAATTGAAAAGGTTGCTACTCCATGTTATTACTATAGCAAGGATATTGTATGCTAAATACTGGGAAAAGCCGCAAACGCTGAACAAAAATGAATTTTTGTCTAAATTATTGGAAGCAGCTGAAATGGATATGTTAACGTGTAGATTGAAAGGAGGAAATGTGGAAGAATGTGAAGAGACCTGGAGTCCGATGTATTTGTGGGCTAAACAATTAGGTTTTGAAATGATAAGAAAATACTGATGGTTTTGGTTTTTTAGCTCAGTCGCTCCATTAGATGTTAGATGTCAGAGGTTGATGCTGATGTTGATATGTAACATGTGTATATTTTTGTGTGTTTGTTTTAGTGTTATGTTAATTGTCTGTTAATAAATATTATTTTAAAAGGAAAAAAATGTATCTATAAACTGGAGTTCCTGCCTGGCTCACTGGGGCCTGAAGGACAGAGCTTGGGGGACTCAGGAACAATAGGAGAGCCCCCGACTGGTTTGAATGGTCAAGTCACAAGCAGCACAGGAACTTGGGTGTGTATATATAGAGGGCCCTGCGGCCCTAGCAGTTAGTCTTTGTAGGCAGCGCTACACCATGCTGTATTCAATAAAAGAGCTATGTTCACTACCACCTCACCTCATTACTCTATAGAACCCACTATATTATATAGGGCATTTTCACAAATGCTGAATAATTTACTTTCAGTCACCATTCAACGTGCTTTGCAACTGGATTTTACTGTGAGAAATGGTTAAATGCCCTTGCAAGTCATTGCTAGTGCTGTTGTCCACTCCAGGTCATAGCATGGGCAGGAACAAGAAGAAAGGAAGTTGTTGTCACTGGTTGCAATCAGATGGGCTGTTTGGCCCCCCATAGTCACCCTCACCCCTGGATCTAATGTGTACAATCGCACACACACATCTGTTCCCTGTGGCCTGCTTTTCCTTACCTCATTGTAGGATGACTCCCATATGCATTAAACAGCCACCAGGAATTTCCCAATTGCAAAGTCCTTGCTGTGCCTCCAGGGTGCATTTCCAGCTGTGTGATTGGCCTGGGTGCAGCATGGATGCAGAGGAGCAGTGTGCATGCTCTGACCTATGCATGTGCGGTCCATGCCTGCCTCAGCTGCCAAATGGGGGCCATCTGATTATCACAGTGTACCTCAAACTCGATCAACTTTTTTCAAGCCAAGAGGCCACCAGGGCAACCAGCTTGACTGATCCCACTCACTGTAGCTACACATAGGGAAAGAACCTGTGTAATTAAACTGTCCTTCTGTTTGAAACTATGCTGTCACTATGATTATGATATCTGAAAAGGGCTAATGGGTTCCTTTTTGCATTACTTCATTCTGGGACAGAGTTTCCAAAAAACAGTACTTGTTGCATGCTTTCCTTTCATTTCTGAGAACTCTCCATTTCTTCAGAAACCCTTATCTTTAGTGTCCAATAGCGTGTCTTCCCAGTTCTCATAGCGACCCCTATATCTCCAGCTGCCATGGTTGTTTTTTTTAAATCAAAGGAAGAAAGTCAGGAATCCCACATTTGAAATAGATTCAAGTGGAAAAGCAAGAGGAGAGATGGACTTGGTTGGTCACTCTGACAGAGACCTCCTAATTTCCACAGTTGAACAATCAATAATATGTGGGTTATATATTTCCTTTGTCACGGTGCATGTACTGATGAAAGTGGTTATAGGTGGTATAATGCTCAGTACGATGCAATTTTGAGCAAACAGCTGTTGAGTAGCATCTGCTTTCCCATGAAAGGTGGGTTTTACCCAGTGGTAATAGAACCATGTGTCTTCTACGTTTATATGGAAAATATGAGAGCTGAATGATTAATAAAGAAATAAACATGTCTTCGTGGTTACCAAAGCACATTTCGTAGAATTTTAGAGAGGATTAGAAGGAACAAGTGGGAACCCACAAGAACTTGCAAGGGGGGGGTCTCATTTCCTCCTCCCCTGCTATTTCTTCTTTCCCTATTCTTTCCCTCTCTTTCCACATAGCATTTTCCATTTTGCTGATTTCTTCTCTCCTTCCCACCCAACAGCCATTCTACCTTTATCTGTCCCTTCAGTGACCTGGCAGCCTCTGGCCCAGGGCCAGATTAACAATTAGGCCAAGTAGACACTGGCCTATGGGCCCCCATGCCTTTAGGCCAGCTCCCCCCCGTTTCCCCCCTGCTTGCAGCCCTCCCAGCCTGCACGTGAAGCCAGCAACTCAGCCGCTCTTTGCCGGTCTTGCCTGGTGCGACTGCTGCTGGTGTCGTCACCCAGTTTGCCTCTCCCCTGCAACTTTGTCAAAGGGGCTTTTGAGAAGGTGCCTACAGGCTTCAGCAGGGGTTGTGGGTGGTGGGGCGGGCACTCTGAGATAATTTGCAAGGGGGCCCCCAAGATTTTGACACAGTTGTGTGGTGCCAGCCACTGGGCCAGGCCCTCTTGCATAGTAGAAACCTTAAGGACTTGTGGGGGACACATCACTTTCCCTTGTATCCCCCTCCCCACATTATTTCCTTTCTCCCTCTTCTTGTAAACCTCCATATTCTCTCCCTTTTTCCTGCCTCAGTCTCTTCTTCTCAGCCATTCACCTACCTATCTTTTATCTGCCTCCCATCTTCAGCCATATTAATTATTTATTTACTTCATTTTTACTCTGTCTTTCTCCACAGTGGAGACCAAAGCAGCTTATGTCATTCTTTTATCTTCCTTTTTATCCTTACAACAACCCTGTAAGGTAGGCCAGACTACATATTTTCCATGATAGATTGCTGGTTTGAACCTGGGTCTCTCCATACCCTACCCTTAAACTCTAATCTCTACACCGCAATGGCTTTCAGAGGGTTGTTGCTGTTTGAGAGTAGCAAACAGCCAGGCCTAGGTGATCCATGCAAATCAGGTAATATCAAATCACCCAGTGGCTGCTGATAAGACTGGCCGTGGTGAGTCCTCCCTCAAAAGTGAAAACAACTCTGGAAGGGGCTCTGCCCCCTTTCCCTGCCTTTTACTGACAAAACCCAAACAGAACGTTGTGGTTGCCTGTCACCTGTCACTGAGGGCCTCTGTTTCTTAAAGTTGCAGGTGCTCCTTTTATAATTTTGAGGGTTTTTACCCCGCCATTTTAATTTTATTTATTTATCATTATCAATTATATTATATAAACTATGTTATTATATTATCATGTAATATGGCAGTTAACAGTGTGCAGCTCACTTGAAGGCACTGGCTCTTGTATTGCCCTCTCCCTATGATTGTTGTGATAACAATATGTAATGGATTGAGAGGAAGAAGACTTAGCATTGAAATCATTTCATGTTTACATGTTATGGAACATTGTTTTGTATTCTAACAGCAAGGAAATGTCCTTACCCTGGACCTTTGAAAAATGGAAACATACTTGATGTAAACTTCAGTTATCAAAGTGTTGTAAGCTTTTCATGTGAACCTGGGTGAGTTTTTTGTTTGCTTGAAGTGACACAAGTGAGAATAGGTTCAAAAGCCAACCTGGACAAATTTTACTTGCTCACAATGGCTAACAAAAACAGAGCCATGCAATGAGTTCCACATGTACAATGACACTTCTGACAACTGCTTTATATATTATCTTTATTGATCTTGTGCTATTCAACTTTGGTTGGCTTCAGAAGTAGTCTGGTAACATACAAAAAGTTCTACCTGTGTAGAATAGCTGTACTGCTTGGTTATGCCCATGCTAGTGAACTCTGACAAACCGAAATGTGCTTTTCTGCCATACAATATGACTGCATCACATGGCTTTTATATGTTTTTATATGTTATTAGAGAATGTGAAAGCCAATCACGGGGGACTGGTTTGGTGCAACGTTGCTGATAACATACGAAATGGCCCCGAACACTTCACCTTCCAGAATGAGGTGTATACTTTAAAAAAAATACTGCTGGAGCTCAGAGGAACTTTAGTAAAGACCTCCATTGCAGCGCATTAACTGGGGGACTGCAGTACCTGTGCATAATATTCCATTGCAGTACCAGTGTGCAAATATTGATGCATAATCAAATAAGTTATCTATTGGATGAAGAAGTGGTAAATTAAAATTTAAATTTAAAAAAGGAAGATGCAACCAAGCACAGACTTCTATATGAAATTTCACATTGTTGTTTCGTGATACTTTTATATATTGGTGAAAAAATGAAAATATGGAAAATCCAGAGAGCAAACACATTATTCTCTTACTCCTTTGTCTACAACACTGTTTGTAATACTTGAAGATGCAACCAGACAATTGCCTAATGCAAATGAGTTCCCTAAAGTAAATCTCTTGAGAAATTAAAGCACATAATGCACTAAACAGCAATCTCTGCAACAGTGAAAGCAGTAATAAGAAAATAAGTGGTAGAATTAAATTTGCTATTAATATTTTCCCAGGTATATACCAATGAAAGAAATCCTTCCAGTCTGTAATACGTCTGGGCAAAGCCTCAGATATGCATATAACTATAGGGAACAAAGATTCAACTCTGCAAACAGTGCCAATGTAATTGTCATAAGGCTGTAACTTCCAAGAAAGCATTTTTGGGCCATCATGAATAGTCACAACAAATTAATTTTCTTACTTATAGGCATGCATAATATTAATCAACCAGAATAAATGTTATGATCCTAATACAGTCTTCTGTATGGAATGCAAAAAATAAAGTATGCCAGGAAGAAGACTGCAGATTTATACCCCGCCCTTCTCTCTGAATCAGAGACTCAGAGCAGCTTACAATCTCCTATATCTTCTCTCCCCACAACAGACATCCCTTGAGATGGGTGGGGCTGAGAGGGCTCTCACAGCAGCTGCCCTTTCAAGGTCAACTCCTGTGATAACTATGGCTAACTCAAGGCCATTCCAGCAGCTGTAAGTGGAGGAGTAGGGAATCAAACCCAGTTCTCCCAGATAAGAGTCCGCACACTTAACCACTACACCAGACTGGATCTTAAGTAACTCCTGAGCAACTCAAAAATACTGACTCGTGAACTTGAATATTTGGAATGACTTGCTATTTTTCCATGGTCTATTCAGTGAATTCTTGGAGCAAACTTTAATGCTGGGTGAGGACTTCCCAGGGAGTCTTGGGGGTGACAAAAGAGGGTTGCTAGCCTTCAGGTAGCACCTGGAGATCTTCTGCTATTGCAACTGATCTCCAGACTACAGAGATCGTTCCACTGGAGAAAATGGAGGGTGGATTCTATGGCAGTACACCCTGCTGGGGCTCTTCCCTCCACAAAACTTGCCCTCCCTTGGCTGCACACCAAAATCTCCTGATATTTCCCAACCTGTAGCTGGCAACCCTAGCAACTGATCACCTGGCTCCACACACCATAGTATTATACTCTTAAAGGCTCCCCACATACATTTCTTGCAAACTAAGAGTTTAGAGGCCACCTTTTAAAGAGTTGTAAATATTTGTGATAAACTTCTATTTTACTTGCACACGTTGTCTGGTTTTAGCAACGATGACAGATAGCAGAAAACTAAGTATGAAAGGAACATAATTTGCAAGGTTTACAAAAAGATACTAATTTTATACCCCAGGAATCCTTAATCAATGTAGTTTATGGTAGCTTGTCAGGGCCTATTTATATTGTTTAAATACCTTCAATAGTGCATACAATTTCTACTACAGAATATTATAAATAATCTATATTCCATATCTGTATGTTGTACAATTCCTACCCACACAAGGCTGAACACTCCTAATGTAATAGAAGAAAAGCCGCTCCTGAGCAACTAAAAAAAATAAGGTTGTTGGGTACTTATTTTGTGTATACATATTTTGCTGCATTTTTGCCACCGTCTAAGACTCTGTAATGGACATATTAAGTTTACTAATCAGATCACTTGTGGTCCATCAAGGTCATGACTTTCTACTCAGTCTGGCAGCTGCTCTCCAGGGTGTCAGACAGAGAGTTCTTGCACATTGCCTACTGCCTGATCCCTTTTCCTGGATATGCATGGGATTGCACATTGGACCTTTGGCAAGCCAAGCAGATGCTCATCCACTGAGCCACACTCCTTCCCTGCAACAATAATAATATTAAACCCTTTTTTTATATTTGTGTTTTCTTTTATCCAGACTGTATTTATTTTTTAATGCATCCTAGTTCGAAGACTCAGTTAACTGAGTAGGTCTTCTAATAACAGAAAATATTAACAATACTTTGAAAAGAAGCCTTTGGGTTTTCCAGATCTACACTGTAAAAGAGTTGTTCTGCAGTGGAATGCTTTTTCATATGATCTTCCTTTCTGAAAGCTGGTCTAGACTAGATTTATACCTATACCTTTAGAGGAGGCGGCTGAGAGGAGATATGATCACCATCTTCAAGTACTTGAAGGGCTGTCATATAGAGGATGGTGTGGAATTGTTTTCTGTGGCCTCAGAAGGTAGGACCAGAACCAGTGGGTTGAAATTAAATCAAAAGAGTTTCCAGCTCAACAACAGGAAGAACTTCCTCACAGTTAGAGTGATTCCTCAGTGAAACAGGCTTCCTCGGGAGGTGGTGGGCTCTCCTTCCTTGGAGGTTTTTAAACAGAGACTGGATGGCCATCTGACAGCAATGAAGATCCTGTGAATTTAGGGGGAGGTATTTGTGAGTTTCCTGCATTGTGCAGGGGGTTGGACTAGTTGACCTTGGAGGTCCCTTCCAACTCTATGATTCTATTATTCATAGGTATATTCTTCAAGGAACTAATACCAGCCAATGCCTGGCAGATGGACAATGGAGTGGAAAGCTACCTGAATGCCAACGTATGTGGGATAAGTTATTGGTATGATGTATATTCAATTGGAACTGACTGACCTCATCTACATGTGTAAGTAATTTCTTTATATTACATGATCTTAACCCGAAGCATGTAATTTGCAGAAACCAGCAATCCAGCACAAAATAAGCCGCCCCTTACATGAGACAGAATACTACAGTGTGGGAAGTCTGTTGCCTTCACACATACACACACACAAAAATAAGGATGTATTTCTGGAGTAGAGGAGGGTGGGTTTCTAATAGTAGCCAGGAACTTGTATAGGTACAATCAGGGGTGGTTTTGTAGAAAAATAGGTGGTGGAGCTCATTAGCATAATTTATTAGCATATGCTGCCCCGCCCCAGCCAAAAGCAACCTGATGCAAGGAAGGAGAGCCCCGGGCAAGCAAGGCCTGCTTGGGCTGGCTAGAGATCCAGCCAGCCCCAGCGGGCCTCGCTCACCTGGGGTTCTCCTTGGCCACACACCCCCACAGTCAAAAGGCCAGCAAGCCACTTGCCACCCAAAATCACATAAGAAGTGGAGAAAGGGTGGCATGGGATTCTCCAGGGGTTAATGAAGGCTGCTGGGGGTGTGGCAAAGCTCCTGGTGGGTGGCTGGCTGCCCGCTCTCCTAGTCCAGGGATTGTTATGCAGCTGCACCTACTATTCAATGGACAAGGTGGGTGGGGAGGAGGAGGGGGAATCCTCAAAAAGGTTCAGGAGCTGCACTCCTGTGAGCTCCTGCTGAATTCAAGGCCTGGGTACAATCTACAGAATACAATATTTTATAGTGTTAATGTAACGATTAATCAGTCACTGGCAGAAATATCAAAATGATGTTTATAGAGGTTTGAAGAATGCAACAGTTCTTTACCAATATTTAATAAAAAAAACTTTTTTTTTTTTACTCTTGGTCCCTTTTTATGTATTGCTTTGGGAATGCAGATTAATCTTAAAATATCTCTCTTTAAATCAAAAATATAAAAATTCCTTGGATGACTGTTTTTTTTAAAACAAGGTTATTTGCTTTGGAAATGGGAATTCTCTTCACAGAACCCACCCCCAAATCCCAAACAGATGGAAGTACTTCTCTAATGATACTTGAAAACAACAGGCAAGCAAGTGCAATGCTTTGTGAAGATGCATTCATGCTAAAATTAATTTCACAAGGGTGGCTTTGTGACTATTAAGGATTAAAACAATTGAGATAAAATGCTGATGGCTGAATATCTGCATTTGCCACTTACATTTTAATGAGAATCTTGGCAGCTGCTGGTTTTCAGGCTGATCTTGATTGCTCTCAGAAACCAGCCTGGTTGGCTTTGGATATTAGAGCCGTGCTGGAAGTAAAACACTGAAAGTAATAAGGTGAGGGGGGGGGGGGCTGAGTTTTGTTCCCTTTACCTATACACTTCATTAAAAAAAAATAAAACCAGACTTCTCTGCCCATTTTTAGATGCAATTAGAAAAACACATAAATCTCTCCATTACATCTAGTTCAGTTCCAATAAGCAAGGATCAAGAATGGGAAAAATCATTTGGGGATGGCAACACAGATTGGGGAAATTCTGCATGTTTGGAACAAACATTTGCTGTATACTGTCTTTTCACCTACATTATATTTTCTAACAAGTGATAATCATCATAACTGATCTTATTCAATTAAAATTAATTCTTCAGTTTTAGCCAGTGCTGCTATCACAGTGCTATGGAATGAATTATTCCAATCAAAGACCAATTTGAAAATACGTACCATCAAAGACAGGAGTTTCTGGCCCAACACATCCTTGCAAGGATGATTTTATTCCCCTGCCCCCAGACCTGGGACCCTGGAACAAATCTCTTTCCAATACTGGGTTTAGACTCATACACACACATTAGAAGAAGAAAAGAGTAAGAGTCCGGCAGCAATTTAAAGACTAAAAAAAATTGAGCTTTCATGAGTCACAGTTCACTTCTTCAGATACCATCTTGATCTAACATGCAGTAAAACATACCAATAAAAGCAACAGGTTTTATTGAAAAAAAAATTAAAAACTGGTTCAGGCTTAAGCATAAGGCAAGAATAAGCAGGTTAAATAAAATAAAGTCTGTCTTTCTACATAATCTTACTTCATTTTCAAATGAGCATTAGTAACAAAGCTGCAGGTTGGAGATGCAGCAAGATGGTCCTGGGATCTGATGGCATTAGTGAGCCCCGCTTGGAAAACTGGTGCCAGATGGTTATTAAGCTAACTTTATAGGAAGCTGGACTACTGATCCCCTGACCAGTATAAACCAACCAAGAATGTGATCCAAAAGATGATTCTCTAAGGCTCCCCCCTCTCACCTGATAGTCATTAAGTCAGATTGCTTTGATATTCAAATATGTGATATCAGGTTTTTCATCTTGGCTTGGGAACAGCAGAAGAGTGCTAAACTTTTGATATGGATATAATAACTCATGTTATTCTTTAACACCTGGATGACATATCAAGAAACAGGCTATATTTTAAAATTCATGACTAAGTGCTGATGTTTAAATTGTCAGGTTGATATGATTGATATAGAGGTGACCATCTCTCTTTTCGCATACAATAATTGCATTAACAATACCATAGAAAAGTCTTCTGTGTGATGTTGAGCCAGGAAGGTGTGAAATGAAGATGCTTTTGTTTTGCAGCTGTGATTTGTCCTCCACCTCCCATTTCTGAATTTGGAGCCCTTTCTTACCATAGACTTAAGCCTGGAAACATATCTGTCTTTCAAGATGAGATCAAGTAATGCCTTTGGCATTAATTGGGAATAAAACAGCTAGGTGTCTGGCCTCCAGGAACTGGAGTCAGATACCAGAATGCAGAAGTAAGTATTCATAACACTGTTTTACTGTTTTAAAGACTCCTTACCACAAGAGTGAACAAGTTCTTCAATGGGTAAAATTATCCCATTATTACCCTTGTTATATTGCCATATCTGGAGGTCTGCCCCGTGTCATTTTAGAATTAGAGCACAAAGCCTTGTTAGATTCCTCATCATAAATCTTAACTTCTAGGTATCTCTCTTATTTCCAATACAGAAGTGAAAAGTCCATATCCAGCAGAAATAGAAAATGGATATAAGCTTTGCTCTTCGCTGAACTTATCAGTATAAAGATGACCTATGACTGCAATCCTACTTATATGATGGATGGACCTGCAGAGTCTACATGTGAAAAAACAAGAAGCTGGTCAATAAAACCAACTTGCAAAGGTCTAATTTGGCATCTTGAGAATCTGTAAACAAATACTAGCTTACATTTTCTTAAAAGCAATTAAGAGATTTAGGATATTTTTATGAAAAATGTCCCTGTCTCATGTAACAGCTAGGTGCTAAACACTTTTTGGGGTTAACTTTGAATGTGGGTAGACTTGTTTTAAAAACCATTTCCATACATGTTTACTATATCATGTATGGGTACCAGCTTGAAGGTCTTGGTCAATCTGATCTACAACTAAATATCTGAGAAAGTTTCCGTTAATATATGGCTGGCTTGTCTATAAGTCTTCTGGTGTACAAGATTAAAACACTTTGGCCCTAATGCTGCAAAAGTTAGTTATATCTAACATAAATTCCACTGCTGTAATTGAAAGTCGGGGCCAAGATTCCTGATGAACTTTATTTGTACTGAAATAATATTTTAGAAGAAACTGTTGAAGTTCTGGACATGCTATTGATGACCTCATCAACACTTATGGTGTATTCACACTACACTAAATAATGCATTTTATACCTGCATTTTTACTGTGTAAGAATAGCAAAAATCAAAATGTAAAACACCTTATTTAGAGTAGTGTGAATGCACCATCGAACACTACCACTTCATGCTAGAAAAATAAAAAATTGTGAAAGCCTTGCTTATGGGAAACAATGTATTAATTGAATAGCCACCATCAGTTGAAGTTTGTTTGGTGTATTAATAAAGATCTTGGTTTGAATAATGTTTCAATGTGATATTTGCAGAAGGTTCCTGATTGTCTAAATGCTATTTATATATTTCCCCTTGCAGCACCATGTAAAATGCCAGTTAAAAGAGCTACAGTGTTATACAATCAGCAGAAAGTAAAAGCGCAAGACCATCTCAAAGGAGGGATACAGCATACTGAGACCATCTGGTTCTGCAAAGACCAGCACTGTAGCTTTATTGTACCTTCTCAGTGATTAGATGGTAATCTAACGGCCCCTGCCTGTTTTAAAGGTATGGTTGATCAAGCATTCTTAGTTTGGTAAACTGAACATGTGAAGTAAAGCCAGAATAAGTGGCTAATGATTTCATTGTTAGAAGGGAAATGGAAGAGTGGTTCTGATATTACAGTTATCATCTTGCTATGTTGCAGGATAATTGCAATCTGGAGATTACTTAAATAAGTACTAGCATGGTAGGTGAAATGAGAAAGAGGCAACAAGTCTCCCATAACAGGAAGATCAAATGAAGAAAATTAAAGCTGCTGCCCTTTGTTTTTTGGTGTGATTGAGAACTGGGATTTATGAAATACGTGCAGTCTGCATTACTATACAAAGTGGGGAAATTCTGTATTCAGAACCTCTCATAACAAGCCTAGGCATAGAGCAAAATCATTCTTGTCAATGCTGAAACTGATGGTAGTGTCAGCCTTAAAGCACAGATTTGATCAATTTGTGGTGAAAATATCTTGTACTTCCTAAATGAGGATGGTTATATTTAGAGGCTTCCAGAAACAGTAAATAGATTATCCAATGGATAATACACCTCAAGCAGGTGCAGGGCTTTTTTTGAGCAGGAACGCACAGGAACACAGTGCAAATTAGTTCCTGCTGGGAGTTTTCTACAAAGAAGGAACGCACAGGAACACAGTGCAAATTAGTTCCTGCTGGGAGTTTTCTACAAAGAAAGCCCTGGGCAGGTGTATGATAATTTCATAAAGTAATTTCCTATTGACTTTTGAAATATACATTCCTTATTTCCTTTTGTCTCCAGTTTTTGAGACTTCCTGACTGAGCAGATCCCACATAAAACAGACACCGGGGGGTGGGGTGGGGGAACTAGTAACAAATTTAGATTAGGCATTTTTGCAGCTGTTGTTTCAGTTTCAAGATCAACTTAAAATCTGAACAGAAGGGGTTCACAAAAGGAGTGTTTCACGCCTTCCTACTGCAGATCTTTTTGCCATCTGAACAGCTGCTCTGGACAGCTGGGAAATGTTAGGAATTGGATGTGATGCAGCATGGTAGGGAGGGGAGAAGGGGAAATTGCCAGAATTCCCAAGCTTCCAAAAACTTTTGTGGAAATAGTCTCTGGGCTCTGCCCTATGGTGTTTGGTGTTTGAGGGTTCTTCACTCTCATGAGCTACTTTTCAGAGTGCAGAGGAATCAGCAAAGATATGTTTCACAAACTGCTTTATGGACAGACTTTTTGACACTAGGTTCAAAATGAGAGCCAGAATGACTTTGCAAAAGCAACTATAATGGGAGGCTTGAAATATATATAAGTACTGGATGGCACAGAGGGTTTTACAATTCCATAATATTTTAAATTTACTGAGACAAAAACTCACATAATCTTAAGCATAATTTTATTTGGAAAAGGCAAAATGCCACAATATTATACGTAACAAAGAAAAAAGCCAGTTTGCATGATTTAGCATTTATGTGTAGTATTCTACTGAACTGAGTGTGTTAAGTTAAGCATGTGCCAAATTGTGCCAAAAATGTATGTATTAGGACTGTAAGCAATAGCACATTATAATAAATACCTTGTCTGTATTTATAACATTTTCAACAGAATGTGGGTGGTTTGCAAGTGTAATAAAGACAGATGTTGCAGACATGACACCATGTGAGAACTGAAACAGATGCATCTTCACGTCCTGCTGAAGAGAAAATTTGTATGGAGAATTGAGTCCCACCTGGACCACACTCACCTCTAAAGTTTTTAAAATGGATGTAATTTTAAATTTTATATATAGTTTGTATGACCCTTGTGCTGTAACCTGCCCTGAGTCCACTCTGGTGGGAAGGGTGGGATAGAAATTAAATAAATAAATAAATATAAAGGAAGCATAAACCCACCAGCATATTCTATTGCAGTCAGTGATATTTGCTTTCAAGCTAGGCTGTCTTTTGCTCATTTCTTCTCTTCTTACTTTCTAAGATGCATATGGTTCACTTGCTTACAAGAGGGCAAAGGAATGAAAGGGTTAACACATTGCTGACACAGCTTTCTCATAGATAAAAGAAACTTCGTGGGTCTTAATGGTGCCACTGGACTCAAACTTTGTTCAAGTAGCGTTTAACTGATTTGAACAGAACCCTTTCAGTTACAAAGTTTAATTTGATAATGTAAATTGTAGCATTCAGCTCCTTGAATTTTTTAAAAATAAACTCGCTAAACCTAATAGAAAATTAAACTTTTGCAGCTGCTTGTTTCATCATGCAGAGAGAGTTGGATCCCATAGGAGCTTTCTAAGTGCACAATAGGCTTGGAACAATGCAGTGCTGAAATTACTCCTCACTATATGCTCCCACTAAGTGAAAGTCATTGCATCCTCATCATTTGTTGTGTGTGTGCAAAACATAACACAAGATATTTCTTCTGATAACAGTTTCAAAAACAAGTAATGTCACACAAACTATCTGCAGTACATGCGCTTTATCACATGCCTATTATGTAATTAAAAATTGTTCTAAAGTGATTATGGTACTTTGTGTTATTGTTTTCTGCTCCAACATTGCTGGATCCAACCCATATTTTTTTACCTTTGAAGTATGAAAAGTAGTTGGGAGACTTCAAACAGTAAGAAAATTATCTTTTAATTTATAAAGAAGAGAGCAGCTCAGAGGGCAGGAATAAATTTTACTGCAACAAAAACATTATGTAAGCCTCATTCTTCTCATGCAGATCAGCCAAAGAGCAGTCACTGAATCAGTCGTAACTGCTGGAATGTTAATTTTGAATTATTTGTAAACACTTCAAGTCATCACAATTCCAAACTATTTTAGCCAATTATGGTGGTAGACGGAAGCTTTACAAATTGAATTTAGGTTAATGCAGTTTATAGTGGTTCTGATGAAGTTTTTTAAATATAAGCTTTGATTGGTACAATACTAGCAGACAATATTGTCGAAGTGCATAGGAAGTTTTTTTGTTATGATTATGAATTGCATGAGGGAGATATACAAAGTATCACAGGGTTTTACCTCTTCCTGCATGACATTGGAAAGGGAATGTCTAATAACTAGGCTAACCTTCCCCTTTTTCTTTCCAGTGGATATAATTACTTAAAAGGTATGCAGGTCAGGAATTACCATGGTATCTACATAGTATCTTATTTTCAAGTGATGAAAGGGAAAGTTCAGAGAAATTGCATCCTTGATACTTAGTGTTATTTGAACATTGGCAGAAGCTCAAGCTTCTCTTACATGCCAAAAATTTGGGAGAGGGTATCCCTTGGGAGCATAATCTCTGCAACCTACCTCTAATTAGATGACTATTAGACCATGTAGGTTCTGTAACTCCAGTTTTCTGGGTTGCAAAGGTCAACAAAGGGGAGGTGAAATGAGAAAGATGAGCAACAATCGGCTCCTGCTGCTGACAGTCCACTGGGTTCAATCCAATGGCTCTGCAAATGGGATATCTACTTTAAAAAGTTAGCGGCTTTCACTTTGTATTGAAGTGGCTCATTCCTAGCCTTTTCCCATGTGTGTTGCATAGGTGTAAAGCTACAAAACTAAATTATTTATCTTGAAATGCAGTTAAAGTATCAGTTTTGAAATGAATTATTCCAAGCTTATCAAACTGTTATAGACAGAACTAAATTCCACTCTGGGACAGTAGCTAAGTTAACATTGTTCAAATAGATTACAAAACGAGTAATCTTTTGGGCAAACACATTTTTTTGCATAAATGAGCAAGAATTACAGCTGTTATAAGCAATTTAACTGTCAACAAATATGCAATATATAGTGCAGAAACAAGCTCAGAAACTGTTGAGTTCAACCATTAAAATCTTTTTATTACTTGGGATGTCTGCCAATATTCATTTACCCATTCTACATGCAGCAGTCCAGTAGCTCTAAACGTTTATTGATTTGCTAATACATAAGCAAGTGAAGGGAGGGAAAGTACATACCAGGCCAGCAAGATCTTTGGGTCCTGAGAAGCTTAGGAGAAAGGAGGGTATAAAAACATTCTAATCAAAAGAAGCAAACAAATCTGCCACGGTGCCACCACATATTCACATCACAATGCTCACCTGTTAAACAGGCTGGATGCATCTTCTGATGCAAATAGAAGTGTGCATTCAAGGCCACCAGTTTTTATGTATGGCTAACAGCATGCAACTACAGCTGGGTGTAGTTTGGTATAGCTGTTAAGTGTGTGGACTCTTTTCTGGGAGAACCAGGTTTGAATTCCCACTCTTTCACATGCACCTGCTGATGTGACCTTGAGTCAGTCACAAGTTCTTGCAGAGCTGTCCCTCTCAAGAGCAGTTTCTGTCAGAGCTCTCCCAGCTCCATGTACCTCACCAGGTGTCTGTCATGGGGAGGGGAAGGGAAAGGAGATTGCAAGCTGCTCTGAGACTCCTTTGGGTAGTGAAGGGCAGGGTATAACTCCAATCTCCTGCTCCTCCTTCTCTTCTTCTTCGTCTTCATCAAGGCCATGGCTTCATATGAAATCCAGAGCCATTCATTGGAAAAAAGTGCCAGTAGTCATATCTAAGGTTGTGCTGATTTCCACCAATTCCCTCCTCCCTCTGAAGATAGCCACTACACCTGAGGGCCCACTCCCCCCTTCTCTCACTGAGTGGGGCAGGCTGATGCACGAGGATCAGGATTTGGAACAGCCCTCCAAAAGGTGCCAGTACTCTGAGTATTGATGAGCACCATCACCAGAAAAGCTCTAGAGACGTGAATTGGTTTGTAATGGGTTGACAAAATGTGGCCTTTGATTTAAACTACCCAAATTGCTATTTAAAGTTTTCCTGTAATTTTCTTCAATATATGCACAACCTGTATTGTGCCTAATATGTTATGCTGATTCAGAATTTGGAAATCCTAGTCCACAGCTCACTAGACGTCTTCTCATATTGATTGTTTTTATCTACATGGTGCTTAGCAGTCTGAACAGCGCTGACTAGTACAATCTTATCAGAGGTTAGAAGCTAAGCATCGTCAACAGTTAGTACTTGTACAGGAAATTACCAAGGAAGAAGGGCAAACCATCTCTGCTCATCTCTAGTCACGAAAACTCCATGGTTCTGGGATTGCTATGAGTTGGTTGCAACTAGATGACACACTATTATTATTATTATTATTACACTTTGCTTATTAAATGTCTCTTCATTTGGGTTGTTACTGATTATACTATGTAATCCACTTTGAGTGTCAATGACAAAGGCAGACTATACATGCAGTAAATAAAAGTATAATGAAGTATGTCCCTTGAACACAGAGACGTTGGAATTACAGTACGTGGACACATTCAGAAGAAATTTTGCAATTTTATATACAAAGCCCAGATCAATTCCCCATACTGATCAGATTTAAGAATCTTCTTGAAAATTGGTTGTTCAGCTTCGCTGCAAGACTCTATACTTGTACATCCCATTAACAGCACAGTCCTAAACACTTTTATTCAGAATTCTGTCCCACTGTATTTAGCAGTCTTTAATAGTAATACAACCACAGCTTGGTGTGTTTCTAGTTTTTTTGTACCCACAGCAAAAGAACAGTATTACTTTAATGTATAACTCCACCTTTTATTACAAACAACCAGGGCTTTTTTTTTGTAGAAAAGGTCCAGCAGGAAATCATTTGCATACTAGCCCACACCCCCTGACAGCACCATTGTTTCATGCAGGGCTTTTCTGTAGATAAAGCCTAGCAGGAACTCATTTGCATGTAGATAAAGCCTAGCAGGAACTCATTTGCATATTAGGCCACACTCCCTGACATCAAGCCAGCTGGAACTGCATTCCTGTGCATGCCTGCTCAAAAAAAGTCCTACAAACAACACATAATTAACATAACATAATTAACATCAGGGCTTGCGCTCTCCAGCCTTTTCAGTTTTGAGCAGATTATCAAATTATTGACAGAGATTATTAGTGAAAAATACAACACACGGAACTATATAAAAGAAAACAAGTTAATCGGATTGCTAAATGAAGACAAAATCTTGCTATTGTACAGCCATTGTGAAATGCTTGGAACCTGGCTACCACTATCTGATGAAGGCAGCGGTGGTTATTTCAAATATCAATGATGAGCATACTAAGCAGTACCAAAACTAATGTATAAATCCTGTCAGCTAAGAAGCCCAGCTTTCAAGGTAACAGAGAAAGGTGCAAAAGGGTGCAAAAGGGGTAGTACATAAACACCTAGTTTCTTTAAATGAAACTAAGTCCTCATGGCCAGATGAACTGCATCCAAGGGATCTAAAAGAGCTTGCGGATGTAATTTTCAGCCTCTGACTATTATTTTTGAGAATTCTTGAGAAACAGGAGAGGCGCCGGAAGATTGGAGGTGGGTGAATGTTGTCCCCATCTTCAAGAACCAACCCGTCAGCTTGACATCTATGCCTAGAAAAGTTTTAGAACAAGTCATCAAACAGTCAGTCCTGGAACATTTAGAAAGGATGGCTGTGATTACTAAGAGCCCGCATGGTTTTCTCAAGAACAAGTCATGTCAGACTAACCTGATCTCTTTTTTTTGAGAAAGTGACTACCTTGCTGGATCGGGGGAATACTGTGGACACAGTTTATCTTGATTTCAGTAAGACTTTTGATAAAGTTCTACATACTATCCTTGTTGACAAGTTAGTAAAATGTAGTTTGGATCCTGTTACCATTAGGTGGATCTGTAACTGGTTGACAGATCGCACCCAAAGAGTGCTTGTGAATGGTTCCTCATCCTCTTGGAGTGGAGTGACAAATGAAGTGCCTCAAAGATCTGTCCTGGGACCTGTTTTGTTCAACATCTTTATAAATGATTTGGATGAAGGAATAGAGGGAATGCTTATTAAATTTGCAGATGATACTAAATTGGGAGGGGTTGTAAATACAGTAGAAGACAGAAACAGGATACAGGATGACCTTGATAGGCTGGAAAACTGGGCTAAAACCAATCAAATGAATTTTAACAGGGATAAATGTAAAAGTTCTGCATTTAGGTAAGAAAAATCCAATGCATGGTTATAGGACGGGGTAGACGTGTCTTATCGGTAGTATGTACAAAAAAGGATCTTGGGGTCTTTGTGGACCATATGCTGAACATGAGTCAACAGTGTGATGTGGTGGCTAAAAAGACAAATGCAATTTTGGGCTGTATTAACAGAAGTATAGTGTCCAGATCACGTGAAATGATGGTATCGCTTTCCTCTGCTTTAGTAAGACCTCACCTGGAGGTGTTCAATTTTGGGCACCACATTTTAAGAAGAATATAGACAAACTGGAACAGGTCCAGAGAGGGCGACGAAGATGGTGAGGGGTCTGGAGACCAAGTCCTATGAGGAAAAGTTGAAGGAGCTGGGGATGTTTAGCCTCTAGAGGAGGCAGCTGAAAGGTGATATGATCACCATCGTCAAGTACTTGAAGGACTGTCATATAGAGGATGATGCGGAATTGTTTTCTGTGGCCTTAAAAGGTAGGACTAGAACCAATGGGTTGAAATTAAATCAAAAGTTTCCAGCTCAACATTAGGAAGAACTTTCTGATTGTTAGAGTGGTTCCTCAGTGTAACAGGCTTCCTCAGGAGGTGGAAGACTCTCCTTTCTTGGAGGTTTTTAAACAGAGGCTAGATGGCCATCTGACAGCAATGAAGATCCTGTTAATTTAGGGGGAGGTATTTGTGAGTTTCCTGCATTGTGCAGGGGGTTGGACCAGATGGCTCTGGGGGTCCCTTCCAACTCTATGATTCTATGAAAAGGTGCAGGCAATATCTGTTGGAAATTTGAACTGAAAAGTCGGGTTCCTGGATTAGTCCTCGCAATCATGGATTAGTCCTCACAAGTTTTCATGAATGGAAAAGTATGGTTCCTGGATTAGTCCTCGCAATCGTGGATTAGTCCTCACAAGTTTTCATGACTGAAAATATCTGGGACTTTGGCTTATAAAAACATATACAATATGTTGTCCTTTAAGATGCTTCGAGATTTTTTTGTTGTCCTGGTTACAGAATTTGAGATTGCTCAGACTGCAAATAAAACATAACTTTCTCTATATGCATTCAAATTAATATGCTATCATAACACAACAAAGCTTTCATTATTAGTGGAAGCATATATTGTATTTATAGGTGGTCAGTAAATTGCTAGCAATTAGGGGCCAGTAAATGTATGTATAATAGTGCATACCTCTCACTCTTAGGGTGTAATACTAAAAACACTTTCCTGGGAGTAGGCCAAATTAAACAGACCTGAGTAGGATTCTGAGTAGACTTTTTTAGGATTGCTATCTGTTTCTATTCCTCAGAGACTGCTGGCCACTCACTTCCCTTCATCCTACAGCCCCAGGGCAGACAAGAACACCAGCATTTTGTCTTCATGTTGCCAAGATTCTATCATAGCACAGACACAGTCATGTTTTTGTCTTTCTGTAGGATTTAACCTCTCTTGGGGAATGAATTTGGAACTACATACTTTCCTGTATATCCGAGGTGCCACCTGAGACCAAAACAAATCTCCTTCTGGCTTTCAGTATTTCTTTTTTGGTTTTAGGGCATACCTTAAAAGACAATTCAGTCTTTTAAAACTAATAATACAGCTAAATTTGATACATGTCCGAAAATAGATGTGAAATGTCATTCCATTTCACAAAATACTATTTGGTTGATATTATCACAGCAATATGCATCATTCTGATAATACATTTTCTGAGCAAGATCTACTTACCCTACCGACCAGGTAATTCATTCTACTTGCTAGTTTCCAAGATGGTTATATTAAAGTACTTCAACATTATTTCCTCAGGAATAAAAGGTTTATATTTTTGTAATTATTATCCTTTGGTAAGAAGAATAAAATTATAACTAAAAGCCTTTGAAGAGGTAAAACAAAGTTTGTGACTCACACTTCAAATATGAAAGGTTTGCACAGAACCCTGAAATATTGTACTGTGTCTAGAAGTGTTCCCAGGGGCTTATTATGATGAAGAAAGCCTGCCTTTTTCTTTCTAGACAACTGAAAGAGAGCCTCAAGCTGTGCTCATGTTTCTTGTGGCAACCTGCTGAGGCACTAACCAAGATAAGAGAGCATGGGAAAATTAGATTTTAAAAAGCAGCAAGCCACATTCTTTCTAAATGAATACATTTTTACAACTTAAATTGTGACTTGTGCCACAGTGGGAATTTTACATATTCATCAATTGTGCTTTAAGAATAAATTCTACTGGAGGGGCAACAAATTACATCCAAGCTGTTTAGTGCAGCTGTTTCCTTTAGAAGCTGGATCATAGTGACTGTAGACTTCTGTCCTTTTCACTCTTTTGGATAGACGTTAGGCAGCTGTCAAGTCACAAATATAAGTAGTAAATGCCACTAAAAATGCACATCCCTAATACCATAATAGCTGAATAGCCTTCAATTAAAACAACAGATTGGAGATTGGGCAGACCGATCCTGAATTCCGCCGCAGAGTCCCGTCCAAGCGTAGAACTAACGTAGGTGGCATTAGTCGGTTTCCAAAGGGGAGAAGTTATACCAAGCGGGGAGGGAAATTGAGTGTAGCCAGACGAGCAGGCATGAGAGAGAAGCCATTGCCATGGTGATCCCACCGGTGCATGTGCTATTGGCTCGCTGCTGAGCAGGGGCGTAGCTAGGGCTTTGGGGGCCCGGGGCCCAAGATTTATGTGGGCCCCCCTACGTGTGTGCACGCCACCGGAAACAGGAAGTGACGTCACTTCCAGCGATGTCACTTCCGGTGACATCATGCCACCGCCGGAAACAGGAAGTGACATCACTTCCTGTGACATCATTTCCCCCGTGCCACCTGCCGGAAACGGGAAGTGATTCCTGAAAACTTATACTCTGGAACTTTTGTTGATCTCTGAGGAGCCGGTGGACTTTGACCTAGGAGTAATCCAAGTAAAGTTAAGCCATTTTTCAAAAAAAACGGGGCCCAGAAGTATTTAACAGCACTGTGCCAACAGCAGCCATGCCAGCACATTACCTATCATTTCCCCAGGTGATCCAGGTTACTTTTTAAAATCTTCTTGGGGACTTCTCCGTGGCTGCAGAAGTTCTGTACCGATGTTACCTGGAACGCTTTGAAAGGAAGGCCAGGATCACGCACAATCGCTATTGCGGGGGTGGCCGAACTTGCTTAATGTAAGAGCCACACAGAATAAATGTCAGATGTTTGAAAGCCACAAGGAAGGAAGGAAGACAGACAGACAGATGATTTATATTCTGCCCTCCACTCTGAGTCTCAGAATGGCTCACAATCTCCTTTATCTTCCTCCCCCACAACAAACACCCTGTGAGATAGGTGGCACTGAGAGAGCTCTCCCAGAAGCTGCCCTTTCAAGGACAATTGCTACGAGAGCTGTGGCTGACCCAAGGCCATTCCAGCAGATGCAAGTGGAGGCGTGAGGAATCAAACCTGGTTCTCCCAGATAAGAGTCTGCACACTTAACCACTACAATGGGAGGGAGGAAGGAAATGGATGGGGAGGGAGGGAGAAGTGGAAAGAAATATACTTTAACTTTAAATGCACTCTCCAAGTCACCAGCTAGCTTGGCAAAGTGATTTAAAGAGACAAATGCCTTCTCCAAGCCAGCTACAGGGCAGTGGGGATTTCAAGAAACCTGGACTGGCCACAAAAACAAAAGCTCTGTGTTAGAAACTGCGTTCTCATGGGGAATTTGCAACCTCGAGTGACAGACATGTCCATTCTCCATTCACAACCAATTTTAGATCCAAAACCTTCAGGAGTAACTCAAGAGAGTTTTGAGAGCCACACGATATGTGTGAAAGAGGCACATGTGGCTCCCGAGCAGCAGTTTGGCCACCCCTGTGCTACTGGTAACCCCCAGGTCCTTGAACTCAAACTGCACTCCCCAACAGGCTGTGGCACAGTGGAGCAGTCCCCTCTACTCCAAAGCAATTTGGGGCCAGTCTCCATCAGCCTGACCTACCTCAAAGGGTTGCTGTGAGGACACAACACAGCTCCTTAGCTGAGATCAAAGTGCACTGGACAGAGGAGCAGATCAACACAGCAGGCAGGGGACCCCTCCACCCCCAGCCCCCGGGGCTGTGGCGGCACGGAGGCCATTGGGCGTGGGGAGAGCCAAACTCACTTAATGAAAGAGCCACATAAAGTAAACATCCGATGTTTGAGAGTTGCAAGACATGCGCATCAGGGGAAGGAAGGAAGGAATCACAGAATCCTAGAGTTGGAAGGGACCTCTAGGGTCATCTAGTCCAACCCCCTGCACAATGCAGGAAACTCACAAACACCTCCCCCTAAATTCACAGGATCTTCATTGCTGTCAGATGGCCATCTAGACTCTGTTTAAAAACCTCCAAGGAAGGAGAGCCCACCACCTCCCGAGGAAGATGGGGAAGGAGAGGTGGGAAGAAAGCAACTTTAACTTTAAATGCATTCTCCAATCTGCCAGCTGACTTGGCTTGGAGAAGCGATTTAAAGAGAGAAATGCCTTCTCCACAGATCAATTTTCCATTGTACCCTATGAACTCAGCAAAGAGAAGCCGAGATAGGACAAGGGGGGGAAGTATTCTGCCATATATAGAAGGAAAAAGGCAACAGAGAGATGGTGCAGATGTACCTGTGGGATCAGGGAGTAGAAAAAGGGGGAGGGTTTTGAGAAGCACAGGAACAGAAACACCTGCATGGCTAGGAGGAGTATCTGTATTTCTCATTAGCTTTGTATTACCTTTCTGAGGCTTGTGACACTGGAGTACAACCTCTGAGTGGAGACAGGGTAAATGAAAGAAGCAAATTTATATACGTAATTATGTTAGAATTTTTGCGCCGAGCAAGGATACAGCGACTGGGCCAGACTTTTGATCTGAGCCATGAAACTGTCCATGTTGCCCTCAACGGCGGTAAAGTCCAGCGGGAAGCTCTCCACCGGCAGCCCTGCCGCCTCGCTCCGCTCGCGGGCCGCCGCCCGCCTGCTGCTGCCCCCGCCGCCTCCAGCTTTTCCTGCCCTCCCTGCCGCCGGGCCCCCAGTGCAGCAGCCCCAAGAGCAGCAGCAGCGGCAGCCTCTGCACCGTCCCTCTGCCCATCGCGCCGCGGAGCCACCGGCCGGGAAGGAGGGGGAGAGGAAGGAGCTGCGGCGGCTCGAGGGCGCCTCGGGGACGCTGCGCTCTGCCCCTGGCGGCGAGCGGCGCTTCGCGGACTCTGCGTCGGGGGGGCTCCCACCGGCGGCCTGCGCCCGCCCGCCCAGGGTCTAGCCGCGGGGAGGGAAGCGGGAGCCAGTGCCTGACGGTGCCCGAGCGGCCAGGGCTCAAGAGCAGCAGCAGCGGCAGCCTCTGCACCGCCACCGTCCCTCTGCCCATCGCGCCGCGGAGCCACTGGCCGGGAAGGAGGGAGAGGAAGGAGCTGCAGCGGCTCGAGGGCGCCTCGGGGACGCCGCGCTCTGCCCCTGGCGGCGAGCGGCGCTTCGCGGACTCTGCGTCGGGGGCTCCCACCGGCGGCCTGCGCCTGCCCGCCCGCCCAGGGTCTCGCCGCGGGGAGGGAAGCGGGAGGCTGGAGCCAGTGCCTGACGGTGCCCGAGCGGCCGGGGCTCTGCGAGGGGCCCCCCAGACCTGCAGGGGCCCCCGAGACCCGGGGCGGGCCGCCCTCCCCGCCCCCCCTCCCGACGCCACTGCTGCTGAGGCAGGGGTGGTGGGAGGGACAGGACAGCGCAGGACCACTGGATTGGTCAGATCATTGCATGTGACTGGGAGGGGAGGTGGAAAGCCTGCACCTGAGAGGCTGTCAATCCCCTCATGCTCACCATTAAAGACTCATGCCAATGGCAGGCAGACAGGCAGAGGCATGTGCCCCCTAGCTAGCCACAAACAAACAGGAGGCACAAAGTGCAGGAGTTCGCTTCCAAAGACACCAGCCAGAATGTATGGGAACAAGCAGACAGAGTCCCAGCATGCCACCAAGTACAACAGGCAACTTCCCCCCAACACAGACTCAGAGGCCCCCTGTGCCACCCTGACGCTCCCTGCTATATGCATGGAACTCCCCCCACTGGGGGCTGCAGAACTCAGAGTGTGAGGCACGGGCCACGCATCTACTCCATTAGGCCTCCCTGTGGTGTTGGGCAGGCTGTCGGGCCGGCTAGGCTAAGGGGTGGCACCCAGTGCAAGGCCACCCTCCCTCCCATGGGATGCATGGGGCAAAGATCCCCCCTCCCCTGTCCAGCCTCGTGGCAGTGGCGAGGCAGCTCATAGTTTTCCCCCGTCCCCTCCCCATGAAACAAGCGAGCCCATCCTCCAAAACATTCCCTCTGGGAGCCCACTGACAGAAGGGGCAAGGAGAGAGAAAGGCAGAGAGGAGCGAAGCAGAAGTCAAGCAGGAGAGACAAAGTAGGTGCACATCTAAGGTTTTATTGTGCCAGAACCAAGTGGAAAAGCATCCCAGGTGGCAGTTGGAAAGGCTTCAGTCTGAGAGGAGGGCAGGAACAGCTGGCTGAGTAGAGCAGGGGGGGCAGGGTTTGAATCGCCATGAACGGAAGTCTCTCTGTTGAAATCCAACATGCAAAACAGAGAAAGAGACGCTTTGCACTCGGGGAGCAATGCAATGCCACTTGCAGCCAGGGAGGTCCTGTCCTGACAGGGGCAGCAGAGATGGCGGGGTGGGTGGATAAAAGAAACAACCTTCAGCACATGATGGAACCAGCCAACACCCCCCCACCTGTCCTGGGTTAAAGCATTCCTAGCTTGCTTGTAATTCCTCAGCTTCTGCAACTGCAACATGGGGCTGTGTCTTAGCCAGGGACTCTCTTAAAAGGACAGTCACTGACCTGCCTTCCCACAGGCAACAGAGCAGCTGTCAGACCCCCCCCCCACACACACACCTGATGCCCTGCCAGGGGTGGGAACGAGGCAAAGGACAGATCGGGGGGGGGGGCCCTCCAGTGGCATGCAAGGGCTGTGACCACCACCCCATGCCCGAGCTCGCTTACAGGTTCCAGTGCTGGAGATGCTGTCATTCTACCCAGCCTCAAGTGAGGGGAGGGGGGCAACTTGAGGGTGCACAATTGCACTTACCCATCCACTTACCCACCCTTGCGCACTGAGCCTCCGGAAGCTGGATACCTGTTGGGGCTTGGAAACATGAGAGGTTAGCCATTGAGTAGAGACTTTGCTCTCCTCCTTGCAAGTCAAATAGCTCACACTGTACTGTATATGTGCCTTCTCTGTGCAGCTTCCATCACCAAAGTGCTCCAGCCCTCACACTCAGTCCAAGGTGCATACACAGCTTGGTGGAAAGAAATTTTGATTAGTCATCATGTTCAAAGATTATGAAGACTACTGTAATTACCTCAGATATGAAAACTGAATTCCATCATTCCATCAGCATTCTACGTATCCTATCTGCACATGGCAGAAATTGTTCAAGCTTAATTAGAACTTAATGAGGTGACTGGATGCTTCATTGCTATGCATGTAGACTATGATTCTATAGCTCTTCACCTGAAACACACTGAACTATGCCTGTTACCTTCTATACTGTTATACCCATATGACCACTCTTCCCCATGAGTATCCGGACATAAATGAGTATTTCATGCAAGGTGGGTTTTCAGTATAGTTAACATCTAGCAAATCATTTGGGTTACTTACTGTAGACATGACAGCAGAAGAAAAAATGAACAAAGGTACTCAGACACCAGGTAGAAGTAGAACAAAGGGACGTAAACTCAATCCAGGAGCTGTATTCTAATACAGGAACATGTTTCTGAAGAAGCTGAGAGATATGATTGGTTAATGCAACAATAAGATGACACATTTCAGATTTCCATTTGACTAAAATTAAAAAAAGATTTTTTTTTTAATTTATAATTTATATCCCGCCCTTCCCACCAAGGTGGCTCAGGGCGGCTTACAACAGATAAATCAAACATAAAATTTTAAGTTAGGTATCTAAGATATTTAAACATTTAAGCATTGAGGCAGTATGCATAACAAGAATCTGATAGAGCTACATTTAATTTCCTATGTCAGTTAGGTGTAAGCCAGCCGGAAGAGGGTTGTCTTACAGATAAGGCAAATGTCCAAGCTTTACTTGGCCTGATGCTGAATCACTTTCCAAATCCAGTGAGCCATGATCAGACAGATTTGTCTAGCTTGTCTACTGGTGCAGTAGCCTCCTGATGTGGCCAGGGATCTTTTCACAGTGCATGAGGCTGGAGAAGCAGCATATTTGGAATTCAAGAAGATGCATTTGGAAGTAAGCAATACAACCAATTTTCATGTCTAATTGTAAATCTGAGAACATCTTCCAATTTAAGCAAAAGGACAAAATGCAGTTATGGTAAAACTAAGGACATTGAACTCAAGGCTGACCAAAACCTTTTTATTATATGGTCTTTGTTGTCCAAAGGAGACATGTATAAGAAATGCCTTAACTCCTCCTTTGGGATCGTTGCCTTGGATACTTACAAATGGAGCTGGATCAATCCAGAAGACTGACAAGGCTGTGCTTGACAGAGTATTGGAGGAAAAATATATCCAGCAGAAAATATACCAGCCCCATCTATCTGCATCAGTAATTGAATGGATTTGGTGCAGAAGATGAAGGGTAATGAGAAGACATTTGAACTGAAATGGCAGAATCCATATTCTATGTTACACTTCATGAAGGTACCCAAACTGAAAGTACAGTTGCTATTTTTCATCGCCTGGAAATTTCTGTGAAAAATTCTGAAAGATGTGAGGAACAAGTGTTTGCCTACAGATGAATACTGTGCCAACTCACAAAATTCAGTAGTTAGAACTTTATCTGTGCAGCTCATCTAACAAATCAGAGCTCAAGTTCTTGGTGCAACACTAGTGCAAGTTCTTGGTGCAACCAAAGAGGTTGGAAGAGAAAACACGTAGTGCAACAAGTGATAAGACCTGTTTCAAGATCACCAGACATCACAGAAGTATGTGAGCCGAGGTCTATACAAGAGGAAGCCAATACTAGGATGCTGCTGTGTGCATTACATACAACAAAGGGTGGGACAAAATTAGTTGTTCTTTCAGAAGATACAGATGTACTCACACTCTGCCTGGGATTTACAAATGAATTAGGATGCCCTCATGTTTGTTTGTCCTTGTCTCCAATTTTGTCTGCGGCCCTGTGGCGCAGAGTGGTAAAGCAGCAGTATTGCAGTACTGTGGTCTGAACTCTCTGCTCATGACCCGAGTTCAATTTTGGCGAAAGCTGGATACAGGTAGCCGGCCCAAGGTTGACTCAGCCTTCCATCCTTCCAAGCTTGGTAAAATGAGTACTCAGCTTGCTGGGGGGAAAGTGTAAAAAGACTGGGGAAGGGAATGGCAAACCACCCCATAAAAAGTCTGCCGTGAAAACGTTGTGAAAGCAATGTCACCCCAGAGTCGGAAACGACTGGTGCTTGCACAGGGGACCTTTCCTTCCTTTCCATGTTTGTTAGATGTGGAACAAAAGAATCACACAAGATTTATTGATATAAGCAAACACAGAAGTTTCCTTTGACAGAACGTATCTGTTGCCTTGATTGGACTTAGGGTTGCCAATCCCCAGGTGGGGGCAGGGGATCCCCCGGTTTGGAGGCCCTCCCCCCGCTTCAGGGTTGTCAGAAAGCGGGGGAGGGGAAGGAAATGTCTACTGGGAACTCTATTATTCCCTATGGAGATTTATCCCCATAGAAAATCATAGATAATTGATCCGCGTGTATCTGGGGCTCTGGGGGGCTGTTTTTTGGGGTAGAGGCACCAAATTTTCATTATAGCATCTAGTGCCTCTCCCCAAAATACCCTCAAAGTTTCAAAAAGATTGGACCAGGGGGTCCAATTCTATGAGCCCCAAAAGAAGGTGCCCCTATCCTTCATGATTTCCTATGGAAGGAAGAAATTGAAAAGGTGTGCCGTCCCTTTAAATGTGATGGCCAGAACTCCCTTTGGAGTTCAATGATGCTTGTCACAACCTTATGTCTCCTGGCTCCACCCCCAAAGTCTCCTGGCTCCACCCCCAACGTCCCCAGATATTTCTTGAATTGGACTTGGCAACCCTAATTGGACTACATGCTTTTACTGGACCACATGATTTTACTGCTTGATTGGACTACATGCTTTTACTGGCTGTGACACTGAGTGCTTTTGGAGGTTGAGGTGAGTTAACTCCCTTGAAACTACTGAGAAAAGTCAAGGACTATCAGGATATATTCAGTCAGATACAGAAGACATGGGAAATCTCTACAGACCTGTGCAGGTACAGCAATTCATCTGTCACATTCCAAATACATGCACGATTTCTGTAAATTAACTACGTTAAACTTTGTGCCAAAGGTGGAGAATAGGCAGCTTCCACCACAGCACAAGAATCTTCATTGTGTGTCTAAAGGTGTATGAAGGAAAATATTTTAAAACAATATGCTCATTTTACAACAGAGCTTCTGCCTGATATGCTGAAGAACTGCTTTTAGAATTATGCATGATCTTACTTCCTGATTTGCTCCACATCTTGTGGCAGCCGCTTCCCTTTCTCAGACTTCCACAAGGTTGTAGGCCTCTGCCCTAGAACTTTATCCTGTCTCCTTTCTTTTATTCAGTTCTTCAGACAGCCTCCCTGGATACAGAGAAAAGCTGAAGATGCTTAAAACACTAAAATTGTTCTAAGACTGCCTTGTAGGCCACCCTGATTTCCTTGAAGAAAGAAAGGGCTGGATATAAATTTTTAAATTAATGCCTAACCTGAGAGGAATAAACTCAAGTGTCTTGTAACTCTGGTACTGAATTTGCCTGCTTCACCCAAGTTCTGATGCCTTGCCACTGGGAGCTTTTTGATGCTTACAAAGCCAGACTGTCTTGCAAGCTGCTCATATACAGCTGTGGCTAGCTGTCTGGTTTCCTGCTGCAGCCAAATTAAGATAATGGAACTTAGCTATTTCAGAAGAAAGTATGACTTAACAATGGTTAGCAGTTTAACGGAGAGCATGAGGAAGTAATGGACAATGCTACCTGAAATACTCTATAGTTCTAAAATTAAGCCTTTCAAGACTTTGTTCCAAGCAGGCCTGTAGCCATGGGGGCATTTGGCAGCAATGCTCCCCATGGAAGCGTGTAATTAAAAACCAAAGAAAATATTGAATTAAAATCATTATAATGTTATAATAGGAATTATAATGTTATAAAATATTACAATGGGAACTGGGCTACACACTGTAATTGTGCCACCAACTCAGCAAGGAACAGTGCTACTGCCATCACCCACTTTTTTTTATTTAAGAGGCAATAGGTATGTTCACATGGCTTGAAAAGCCTTTAATGCTAAATCCAGTCCACAATTCCTATATGGAGCCCCTATATGGATAAGCGCAATCATTCCTTTTCTTGAGGGGTTACAATCTTTTTTTCTATGGAAAATCCTTGGTCCCAAAGTGTGTTTCATATGCCACAATTTGTCTTGAAACAGGCCAGATGTTATTAGAAATTCGGGCCTGGCTTTTGACAATTAAATTTTACTTTTTGATTCTGATTCAAATTCTTTTACTTTTCTTATGTTGACAGATTATCATGAATTGGCTGAAATTAGTCCATTAAAAATTAGATCTATTGGCATTCCTCTGGACCTGTTGTACCTATCACCTGCCTCAACAGTATTCCAGATAATTAAATGCAGGCTTTTAGATATTCAGTTTCAATGTCTGATTGAAGCAGCTAGAAAAACTTGCTCTCCAACTCACCTAAGATTATTTCCAAACCCCGGCCAGTTATCTACCTATTTTTGCTTCTAACTAACCCTCAGCAAAGGAGGACACTCATGCTGGGGGGGTCATCCTTCCTGAACTAAGACAAAAATGTGTGAGCTGGAGGCTAAAAATCTGTGAGCTAGCTCACATTAACTCAGCTTAGAGGGAACACTGGTCTTAACATACTTTTATCTTTGATATGCCAAAAAAGGTTGTCTGTCTGTCAACATACACCCTTTGAGGTAGGTGGGGCTGAGAGAACTCTGAGAGAACTGTGAGTGACCCAAGGTTGCCCAGCTGGCTTCATGTGGAGGAGAGAGCAATCAAATCTGGTTCTTCAGATTAGGGTCTGCTGTTCTTAACCACTATACAATACTGGCTCTCTGGAAACAAATTGCACCACAAAAATCAAGGGTCCACTTCAACAATGATCCCAAGCACCGGATTCTCATGAATGCTCAGGAATTTTGCATGGGCTCACCCAAACTTATTAGGAAATCATATATCACACCCATGCTCACAGAATGGACCACAAAAACACAGCTCCCAATCTCTGTGACACAGCCATGGAGCAAACTCTGCTTTAAATGCTTGTATCCTCATGCATCCTTATGATTGCTAAATAAAGGTAAAGGTAGTCCCCTGTACAAGCACCAGTCATTTCCGACTGTGGGGTAATGATGCATCACGTTTTCATGGCAGACTTTTTACGGGGTAGTTTGCCATTGCCTTCCCCAGTCATCTACACTTTTACCCCCAGCAAACTGGGTACTCATTTTACCGACCTTGGAAGGATGGAAGGCTGAGTTAACCTTGAGCCAGCTACCTGAACCTAGCTTCTGCTGAGATTGCTCAGGTTGTGAGCAGAGCTTGGACTGCAGTACTGAATCTTACTGCTCTGTGCCATGGGGTTCCATATGATTGTTAAATAGGGTCTGAGAAAATACATTGTAAGATCATACATCTGATTCTGGAGTGACCCATAAAAGCAACAGCTCTAACATTAAATTGTTCCACAATAGTGTAAAAAGTGCATTAAAATTAATGGATTGTTGTGATTTTATATAGACCGTCATTAAAATTCATTCTGATATCAATGTCATTGGAAGAAACGAGAAAAAAAACAGAGGTATAGTTAATTATGGGACTGCAATGGTAGAAAAAATGCATTTGAAAATGTGTTGCTATTGAGTTTTATGATTTTTACATAGACTCTACAAAAATCAACTGTAAATTCACAGATCATATGAATATTTGTGGAGTCAAGTACATGAATTTTTTGTTCTGTGGCACTGCAATAGTGCAACAACATGGATCCTCTTGCACTTTCATTTTTTAAATGGAATTTTCCAAAGCAGATAATAAAATCACAGATGACATCAATATGACTTAAATGTACAAGACATCACAATGCCAGCCCATGGCATGAAACATAGATGCCAACCAGTTTTACATCATGAAAAATCACTGTCAAATCAGATCATATTTATTTTAACAGATTCCCCCTTCCCCATTTTTATTTTAAATCTAGGACATTATGATAGGAAAAACCACTGGCCCTCATAATTTCTAAGTAGAATATTTGCTGTGTGAAGTCTAATCGTAAGGATCTATGAGAATCCAAGCATTTAATGCAATGTTTGCACCATGGCAGTATCACAAACATTTGTGTTTTTTTGAGATTTTCTGTGGGCATAGATGTGAGATATCATTTCCTAATGAGTTCTATGGGAGCCCATGTAAATTTCTGAGGATCCATGAGGATTTGGTGCTTTGGATCTATGTTTTTGAGCCATGGTAGTGCCATGAAATAGTGGACTCATGCATTTTGTGCTACAATCTGTTGTCGTGGTTCTCAGTGGGATACCAAGTCAAGTTCAAGGTTTTGGTACTGTCTTATAAGGCCTTGAGTGATCAGGGACCAATGTATCAATGGGACCATCTCCTCTGCTATGTCCCCAAGACAGTTACACTCTTCAAACAGCAACCTGCTGGTGGTCCCCAGCCCCAAAGACATCTGGCTGTCCTTGACTAGGGCCAGAGCCTTTTCGGACTAGGCCCCAACTTGGTGGAACTCTGCCAAATTCTGTCAGGCCCTGTGGGATTTTATACAATTCTGCAGGGCCTGCAAGGCAGAAATGTTACACCAGGCTTTTGCTTGATGACAGCAATGGTTTCCATCTTGGCTAGCACCCTCTTCCTCTCTCTACATCTGTTTTGCGTTTTCCTCCTGCCCGTAAAATAGCCTGAAATAAGATTCTCGCCATCTGTCTTTAAAATGTATTGTAATGTTTTGTTTTATCCTGTGTATTTTTATCGATACTGTACATTGTTCATTGATTAATAATCATAATAATGAGGTCATCCCATGCAAAAATCCTGAGGATGCATGCTTTTAAACTATGTTTTTGTGCCATGTGAATGAAGTAGTGGATCCATGATTTTTGCAGTGTTATAAATCCTGAGGATCCATGCTGTGTTTCTACATTTTTGTGCTATTGCAGCACCACAAAGCTGTGAATGTGTAATTTTTGTGTTGTCACCCATGGCCTTGGGCAAAACATGTGATTGGATAATGAATTTGAGATGACCCAATGCAAAAATTTTGAGGATCCACAAGGACCTATGCTTTGAAGTGATGCTTTCATGCTATGTTTTTGCAGTGTTAACTGTGGCTATGGACAATAGATGATGAGTTTGGGGTGATACACAAAACTGAGGATCTATGCTTTACAACTATATTTTTACGCTTGTTGTCAGCACCATGTAGTGATTTTTTGGGTGTGCACTGTGGCCATGGACATGATTGGATAATGAATTTGGGGTGACCAAAAGGATAAATCTTGAAGATCCATGAGGATTTGTGCTTTGGACTTTTGGTGCCACTAAGCGATGGATGCATCATTTCTGAGCTGTTTCCTATAGACTAAGCCATCTTTTAGTAATAATTCTCCAGTCATGGTAGCAAATCTGACCATCCTGATTGGTTGGGGCTTGGTGGGACTGTATGGCATCAGCTTTGGCTAGTCAAACTATCAATCAAGAGAATTTGCATGCCAATAATTCAGTCTGCTTCTCTCTCCCACCTGAGTGGCTGTTGCTAACCAGCAAAGCCTGTTCTCTCAGTGAAATGCAACCAACCTTAGTTCTGGCAGTTACTGGTTCTCTCTGCTCTCCCATTGGCTGAGCCGTCTGTTGCACTGATTCACAGAGCAGAGAAAGAAACCCTAACTTAGATTGGCAAAGGGAGGGAGGGAGGAGGGAGACAGCTAGAGAAAGGCTTCCTTTGATTGGCTGAGGACACCTCTGGAAAGGGGAAAAATGGCATCCTGTGCCAACAGACCTGATACAGAGAAAGATTGAAGTCCTGTGCTTAAGGCCAACAACATTGTTAGAGAGTTGCCATAGGCCTCTGAGGCAGAACTCATTGGGGCCAGTCCTGACTACAGATGCCAGTTCTAGGTTCTGTGGTGGAGTCTGAAAAGGGCATAAGAGTCAGGGCTCCAAAGCGGGGTTTGCCAGACCCAGGTTCTTGCTGTGGGAGCTGACTGGGTGATTTTGGACCAGTCACACACTTCCAGCCTAACCTGCCTCTCAGGGTTGAGAGGGAATGATGTAAGCTGCCTTGCCCCCCCCCTACTGTGACAAAAGTTCTTTGCCTATGTAGAGGCTACAGAGAGGGGGGAGGTGATGGAAAACTGAAGCCAGCGGGGTAGATAAGGGGAAGGAGATAGGGTTGCCAACTCCCAGTTAGAAAATTCTTGGAGATGTAAGGGGTGGGGCCTGGAGAGGGTGGGGTTTAAGGGTGGGACCTCATACAAGTGCAATGCCATTTTCCCCTGGGGAACCACAATTGCCAACTGGATAGCTGGGTGACAGCTGGAGATCACTCAGAATCACAAGAGCTCTCTAGATGGCAGATACCCCTTGAGGTGGTGGGGAGGAACAAATTCCTTCACTTGGGTGGGTGGGAACACGGCAAGGTTGGAGGGAGACACTTGCCCAGAGCCTCTTTCTAGAGCCTGTTGTATTTTTCGTCACAACAGGCCATACTCCTCGTCATCTATAATATCACAATGGTTTTATTTTGTTTCAATGTAAAAATCATATGAATTCATTGTTATGCCACAAAGTATTGGCTCTATTTTTTTATGGTTCAGTTCACGATCCTGCCTTTGATATGCAATTTGGTATTCGATTTGGGGAAGTTTTGTTAAAAAAATGAGAGAATCCAAGTAGATCTAGCTCCCCCTCCCCTACCTAGCACTCTATTTTCAGGATCATAAATGAAGAATTAAAGGAGGCATTGATTGTATATAAAATATACTGTAATGCTTAACTTTCCTTATTCAGTTGTTCAACTCATGTGTCTCATTCACCTGCTACTGTGCTTTGTCACTGGGATTTTCTTGTGATTATGGAAGACTGTAGATTTATACCCCACCCTTCTCTCTGAATCAGACTCAGAGCAGCTTACAATCTCCTATATCTTCTCCCCCCACAACAGACACCCTGTGAGGTGGGTGGGGCTGAGAGGGTTCTCACAGCAGCTGCCCTTTCAAGTACAACTCCTGCAATAGCTATGGCTAACCCAAGGCCATTTCAGCAGGTGGAGCAGTGGGGAATCAAACCTGGTTCTCCCAGATAAGATTCCGCACACTTAACCACTACACCAAGCTACTCATACTGTGGGAACGAGCTCATTGCTGAAAAGCAGGATACAAATATAATAACAAAAATAAACCTAGTGGGACCAATAGGGTTAACCATATTTTGGAAAGCAGAAAGAGGACTTATTTTCCAACTATGTCAAACAAATGTTCACTATAACAAATCTAATTTTAAACGCTTCTACTATGTGACTTGTTTAGTATTTGCTACTAACTAGGAATATCCCTAACCTTCCATGGCAAAAAGAGAACATATTGTCTAAAAAGACCTTACCATATCAACAACTTAATTGCCAACTGCCATCTGGGGAATAAAGCACTTCCTCCCAACCCTTCCTTTCAACATATTTTCTCCCTTAAGTGCTCCCTCCCTTCTCTTAGAAGTAAACCTAGCCTCGTAAGGAGCTCCTCTCTCTCCCGAAAGCAGTAGTGATTTCTCTTATCCGGCTACGTAGAGTTTAAAGGCACCCACGGATGTGCTCTGGAGCAATACCTACTGCTCCGGCAAGCTTAAACACGTTTTAAAACAGGAACACGAAAGTGAACAGACACTGCTTCGCCACACAGCCAAACCGCAAGTTTCTGAATCCGCAGAAACCGCTCGTCGCTGCTCTGCCAGTGGCCTTTGAGAGCAGAAATCCATTATCCGTCACAACACCAAAACAGAGCTTATTCCGCCATTCCCTCAGGAATTTCTTGGTTTCTACTTCGCATGCACCCTCCTCCATTGCAGCGAAATACAACCCCCCCCTCTCAAACTCGACGGAATTTTATCCTCAATAAAATCGTGGAAGGATACACCTGAACCAACTCTATACCTTAATCTAAGTTTCTACTTTCTGGTTCACCATAATTTTTAAAATTAACTTTTAATTTAAAAAAAACCCATTTCCCAGTTTTCCACGCCTCTGTTTTCCCTTCTCCAACGCGGAGACACAAGCCGCCTTCCTGACTAACAGCCTAGGCCTTGCCACACCTCCCTCAGCGTTGCTTAGCAACCTTCTTTGTCCCCGCCGGAAGCGGAACTAGCTGCTTTCTTTCTCCTTCACTTGGGGAGTCGGGAGGTAAGGGGTGGGGTTTGTTTGAACCGTTAGCTGCGCTTCATTGGACTCCTAGCAGCAACTGCAACATCCCTGTCTTGGCTTTTGGAGGCTGAATCGATACCCTTGCCAGGGAAGGTTTAGTGAGGGGCATTTCTCCTAGTCCTGCTAAGCGGGGAAGGGAATTGGGAAGGCTGGAGGAATTGGGACTTTCCTGGGCAACTTAGTTCCATACCAGCACAACCCCAGTTCCAGAGTAGGTCTTGTAGCCTCACCCTTCTTGGTAGGGTGGGAGGCTGTACCCAAACCTCGACGTCGTGGACAGCGAGGTAAATGGAGCGAACGTGTCATGTTTATCATTAGAGAGGCAGGGGTTGCAATTCTCTTCACTAGGCTCAGAAATGAGCCTCGTTTGAATAGCAAATGTGCGTAGGGGGAGAATGTTTAAAAACCCAGTGACTGGTATTTTAAGAGAGAATGAAATCTCCAAGGGACTTAGCATTCGAGAAGGCATGCTTTGCTTCCAGTTTTTCCTTCGCTGAAAACTCTTAGGCGAAGAGATCCGCAGTTAGTGGTGATATGTATGACTTTGCCACATGAACGCCAGGGAAGGATAAGGAATAAATAAACGTAGTGCTTGCTATCTGTCTGGCTGATTTGTTTACAAGAGAAACTGGAAAATAATGTTGCCCTCAGGTTTGTAAAACTTTCTGAGAGTGATTGGTCACAATGTTAGTCAGAATTGTTCTGTGATCCAGAAGTTTGCCTTGAGAAATAACACATTTATTTGTCAGAGTGTGGGAAATGCTGTTACAAATTATGGTGCCCAGACATTGATGTCTGTAAATTTCATGCCATGCAGAAGGATTGTCCATTTGTTACCTGGCAGGAGTTTTCCCATCAGGAAGATGAAAGGATGGGAAACAATTTCTTTTTATGATATTCATTGCTAAAGGGGTTCTAAATTTTATAAGGGCAAAATGTTAATATTATATAAGTACAAATAGGGTCCTAAATACTTGAAATACTACTACTGAATGTTTAGCTTCAGTGTTAATAGAACGGGCTTAATGTTATAGAATAATTGCTTGAGCTGCTCTGTGTTGTAATAGTCTAGTTATTAAAATTGCAAACACTGCAGATACATCATTACAATGCCAGAGAAAATTGTACACATAAAACATAGTTTTTGTTGGCATGGAATAATTTATAGTGTCCAATGAATTGTTTTCCCTGAATGGTACAGTGACTCTCCTGAAGTTTAATGAACATAATAAATGTGATCTTGCAAAGATGTATAAAGAGGACTGATTTCCTTTTCTATTAAAAAATCCATTAGTAGATTACCTGCTCAGCTCAGTGTGGGATTACACCTTCAGTTCATTTTATTTTTAAGCATTTTCAGGATTGTGGCTTATATTTAGCTATGTTATCTTAAAAACAACTATTTAGCCATTAAGTTAAGCAGGTAAAATAATAAATTATGAGACACATTAACCTGACGAAGGATTTCTCTCGGGTTTTGAATAGTTCAAGTGTGTGTGTTTGTGTGTGCATCTAGAAGTCATGCTGATCTCTGGTGACTGGCCCCTACTGGGGACCTGGAGGATATTCAGAGAGGAGGCTGAATAAAGTGTGCCCCTGCCTACCAGCTCTGGTATTTCAAGGATGTCTCCTGTCCAAATACTTGCCAGAAATCTGATGAGATTGGGCTTGCCTGGGCTATCCAGGTTAGGGCTATTTGTAAATTCCTTTTTACTGAGTGGGAAGTATGACCAGGTGACTGTGCAAATGACCCAAAGCTCAGAAAAAGAGAATTTTTGCTTCTAGATAAAATACATAACAAAGTGTTGCATTTCAATTATAGCACTGCTTTTGGAAGTGGCTTTCAAAATTCCAATTACGATATTGTCCAGTACTGCCCAAACTCTTCCTCCCCTGCCTTGACATTTTTACATCTGGCCTGCCTTTAGTTTGCAAGGTGGGCAAGGTATATATACATCCCTGTCAATGTTCCCTCTAAGCTGAGCTAGTGTGAGCTAGCTCACAGTTTTTTAGCCTCTGGCTCACACATTTTTGTCTTAACTTAGGAAAAATGGCCCCAGAGCAAACTAATTTATGCAGTAACTCACAACTTTAATGCCAGTAGCTCAGGAAGTAGAATTTTTGCTCACAGGACTCCACAGTTTAGAGGGAATGTTGATCCCTGTCAATGACAGATGCACTCACCTCTTTGAAAAACAGATAGCAGTGGTAAGCTCAGTTTTTTCCTTAAAACAGGTCCAGGGTTTTTTAAAATGGAAAAATTAGAACATTGGGGCAACAGTTATAAAACGATTTTCTCTCTTTGATTGATGAATTACTTAGTGTTTTTGAATATTATTTTAGCTTCTGTTATTCTTGCAAAATGATTTTTATCAATGTGCTTGATGTAATTGTGCCTTTCTAATGAGAGATGGAGGCCTCCTGTAATCAGTTTATAAAGCATTTTGTAGATAAAATTGAAATTCTTGCTCTGATAATTTTTGGCCAGTATTACAATGCAAGCTTAAGAGGGTTGTAGTAACTTAACCTCAAAAGCTCCTCAATGATACTTATTATTTAGACCCATTCCAGAGTAATTTTTGCCCTGATTTTGGGAAGATGACTGCCTGACAGTGCAGAATTACTCCGGTCTGAGTCCCGCAATGGATGGTGCTGCTAGTCACTTTAGTACATAGCCTATTTCAAGAGATGGACGTGGGAAGTGTATCCTTGCTAGTTCTGCTAGACTTCTCAGAATTTTGGGGTTCTGTTACCCCAAGGTATCCTGATACCAACGTAGTGTTGAGTTCCTCTGTTCTGTAGCAGCTAGGACACTACTTAGATTATAGATTCCAGTAGGTGGTATGGGGGCTGGTTGCTTCAGTTTATGGCCTTGTGGATTCTGCAGGATTCCATCTTGTACCCTATGTGATTTAACATCTTCAAGAAATTTGCTAGGGGAGATCACTCACAGATTTGTATTTTGATAGTAGTCCATGTCTATTAGATCCTGGGATGGCAGTAGAAGTTCTGACTAGTTTGAGCTAAATGACTGAATGAGGGTGGAGGGAGGGAAACAAACTGAAATTTAATCCAGATAAGATAGAGTTACTGTTAGTTGGTAAGAAGTCTAATCTGGGAACAGGTGTCATGCGATTGAATTACTCCTGAAATGCCAGAGGTATTCATTTTATAGTGTATGCACTAGCCCCATTTTTGTCTCTGGTAAATGCACATTTTAGTGTTTTGTATTGTTTCTGGATAAGGCTGTGTGTATCAAGATGAAACTGTTACAGATATTGCTGTCTTTATTACATCATTGATAGTCACTGGTTTAAACTTTTATTTTCCTCCTTTTTTTTCCCAACTGGTAAAAATTTGGATATGCTCTGCCAAATGTATGTAGATCACTACACTAGTTATTATATTAATATGTTTGTAATTGTTGTTTGGATAAAACGTTTAAATTTTATAACTATATCAAACATTAATATTAATCTTTTCTGTGTTCTGTATAATGCGCTCTATGTTCTTTATGATTAAGTAAGCTTAGGTTTGATAGGAGAGTAATGTATATTCTGGATGTTCCCCAAATTTATTTTTTTTTTCTACACATTTTCAGTATTGCCAGAAATCTTGTAAGAGCCACTTTAAAATAGAATGAAAGAACAGTAGTGGATCAGTCAGTGCCTCAACTCACTGCTCAGGTTCTGTTGTCAGGACTGCTACTTTTTGTACTTTGTGGCAACTGATGATTGACTAGATTTGGTCATGGGGCATCCAGTTGCTGAGCTCACACCCTGAGTTTTCTTACTGGGTGTCAAGAAGAATAGGATTTCATTTCAATTTTTATAATTGTTAACAAAGCTGCATAGTTTTTGAATTCTTTTTGTTATCAGGAGCAATTGCTTTGTGTTTTATAACTTATAAGGAATGGGGATTTGTGTTTTATAACTTATAAGGAATGGGGATTTTTTTTTTTTTTGGCCTCATTGTTCATGTAAAGCATTGGTGGCTCATATTTATATTACTGTGCACACAACTCCAGGCACTCTTTTTAAAAGTGTGATGTTAATACTAATGTATTGTTGTCTTACTGCAGTCTGTTTCTGTAATTCTTTCAGTTATCTTTTAAACAACATTTGTACACTGACGGTTGATTGAGCACAATGAGCAGTGAAGAAGAAACATGGGAGAAACTGGATGCCGAATTTGATCACTATATTGTGGATATGAAGCCTTACGTGTTGAAACTACCTCATAAATTAGGTAATCTGAATTAAGACCACAATGTTAGAACCAAAACATTTTAAAGTGGTATTTTCAGATTAAAATGAATGAACGTCGTCTTTAAATTCTTGCTGTTTGATTAGTAAGCTAAATTTGATCAGTCCTTTAAATCAGTTAAGGCTTACTATTCTTGATATGTTGTGAGTAAAGTGTGAAAAACTTGAACTTTTTGATTCTTAGTATCAAATCATTACATATAGGTTACTATACAGGATACTTTATTTCGAGGCAGGTAGGAAAAATCACTTCTGCCAGGATTATAAATATGACATGTGTCATTATTGGTATTTAAAATATTTATTTCTTAAGCAAAATAAACTTTGGAAATAAGATAATGTGAAACTGGAAAGTACATTGGTGGTAGTGGGGTTTAGCCCACTCCCGTCACCTGCTTTAGGTGCAGTGGCTAAGGTTTTCTGTATGAGCTGGTGTTGTGCCCTTAAGATATGCTGCAGAGGATTCTGGTCAAAGCCAAGCCTACTTTTCAAGCCTATCTCCACTTCCATAATCCCTTGCACTGAAACACTATAGAGCAGGGGTGTCAAACATGCGGCCTGGGGGGCCAAATCAGCCGCCCGCAGGGCTCCTATCAGGCCCCCAAGCAACTGGCTCTTGTCTGCTTCCTTCTCCCTCTCTCTTGCTTCCTTCTGTATCTCAATTTGCTTTGCAAGGCTTGCTCAATTGCACAGGAGCTACAGAGAAAAACCTTGATTTTCTCCATTAGTTGAAGCTCCTGGTCCCCTGAGGAAGGAGAGAAAAAGCCAGAGCTTTCTTTGCCCAGTTCCCTGGATCCCACAAGAGAAATACAAAGAAAGCACCTTTAAGACCAACAGGTGCTAATCTTTTAAGTATGTTTTACGTTAAAAAAAAAAAAAAACTTTAGTCGTGTTTGTTTGTGTCCTTTAAAAAGGTTATATCTCTGCTACCTAATCTTAAATAGGCACACACATGTCCCGGCCTGGGTCAACAAGGTCTCATTTATGTCAGATCCGACCCTCATAACAAATGAGTTTGATACCCCTGGTATAGAGGCTTTTATCTGGTGCTGTGTAACACTGGAAACCTGCTGGGAGCCTAGTGTCCTATTCTTTGCTGTTCAGGAAAAAACAAACCACAGAAACAAATCAGTGAACATGCAATGTAGATCAGCATATAGGAAAGGGGATCCTGTTGCTATGAGGAATGGATAAAGTTCTAAGAAGAAAGGATGCAGATTCCAACACCTATATGGAGAGAAAGCAGTACCATTTGATACCTTTCTAACAATTTTTTTTTACAGATGTCTCCCAAAACAGTCAGTTTGGGAGAAATATAATCTGATATATATTCCTCCCAAACTGGTTTACTTTATTTTAAGAAGTAAACAAAAAAAGTTTTTAAAAGGTTTGTCTTAAGAAGTTGAAGAAAATACTAATAATGCTCATCCTGTAGGCAGAGGTATATGACCGTTAGCTTTGGGGCTGTTTCATGAACAACATTTTTCCATGTGAGTACATGAATATACATGAACTAAGAATGTATGCTCTCATTTTACAATGTGTGGTTTTGCTTTTTAACATTTATTTTACAATAGAGCATTTGACTTCTGGGTAAAATTATATTACATGAGAAAAAATAAACTGATGACAACTGTAACTCCTACTTTTCAAATTTGTTTCATTGCCACCTGAAATCCAATTTTTATCCTTCTCAGAACGTCAGAGATGTGCCCTTTGGATTAAAAAACTGTGTGAACCCTCAGGTGCAGGCGAAGGGATTGTTGGTAGAAAGAACCGGAACCTTTATGCAAAACTTCTGCTGCATATGCTGAAGAGAGGTGTTCTGGAAGGCCCCTTTACACATAAACCTGAAACAGGAATGCTGAAAAACCTTCCTTCATACATGGTGAATATATAACAGCAAGTTAGACTACAAGCAGGTTGTATTTATGGAAATATACATAGATGACATTGGGATTTCAATTACTTAAGTTATGTTTTACTGACACTAAATATTGTTGTTTTTGTGATGTCTTATTTTTGCTGTTACCTTGATGGAATTTAATTAGAATGGTTGTTAAGAAGAAAGTAGGTGATACTCAAGTGAATATCCCTTTGGGTAGCAGCCATATAGTACTCTTGGCCTAAGTTGCTGGACTGTACTAATAGGTGACAGTAAAGTCCAAACTGTTTCAGAAAGTCTTACAGATCTATATTTTCTGACAGCCTATAGGCAATTATATAGAATGACAAGGAAATGGTGGTGCTGCAGAGGTATAGGTTAATCTGTGACAGCACCACAGACATGGTTATCACTTAATGAAGAAATTTACTCTGGCAACCTCTGTTATTAAGCAAATGGTAAGCACATGAAATTATAGCTCAGAACACTTTCTGAGGACAAATGTCCTGTATATTTAATTGGATGTATTTCTTTGGTGATATTTAGGCTTTTTATTGCATTTTTATTACATAAGATCTGAAAATCCTTAAGAGTTTATAAAAAAGAAACTGGAAGATATTCCTGGGCCAATTCTTGAAAGCATCTTTATTTCCAATGTTTTTAATGTAGTCAATCTATTTTGATGAACCAAATTCTACAAGAGTGCAAAGTGACAGCCTAGAAGACTTACCTGACTGGGTCATGGGAGAGCTGGGACAAAGTGATTCTAAACTGGATGAGTCCTGGAAACTTTCTTTTAGAGAGGAGTCTGCTTTGGTATCCTTACCGGCTGTACACAGGTAAGAACTAGAAAGCTCAGCCATGAATTTATTAACTAGTGTTCATTCTACGTAAATGGTTTAAGCTAATAAATCATAATATAGCTGTTTTCAAAGAGCATTTATTTATTTATTATTTGTTCTGCCCTCTCCACAAGCGGGCTCAGGGCAGCTAACAGTCTATTTAAAAACACAATTTAAGGTTACAATTTAAAAACAATAAAATTAACAATTAAAATACATTTCATGGTGCTTCTCAGAATTTCGGTATAGATGGGATCATAACTTTCTTCTGACAGTGATCATATGGATCATGACACTTTTAAAAAGTTTGTTATGAACAATTCATACTGCAGAAAAATCAGCATGTGGTGTTTGAGTTAATGTATGTTTCAGTTGCAGTTGTATAAATAATGTGTTTAAGGTTAGGAATCACAGTCATGGATTGATGCATGAACCAAGTTAACCCTCCAAAGGAAAAAACTCAACTATACTATTTTGGTATAGGGTTCAAAGTGACCTCACATTACAGTAAAAAGCAACGGAAACCTGATAGCTCTCTCAGTCATGACATTAGCTACTAAGAAAAAAAATCAGGACTCAAGAATAACTTCCTTCAAAATGCAGGACAAAGAAGAGTAAAATTTGGACTTGGGGTCAAAAATATCCCTCATTGAAAACGTTAAACTCTACAAAAATGTAAATGGCATCAAATTGACCATGCCATATTTAAAGCAAAAGATACAGTTGGAAATCTATAAAACTGTTTATTTTAAAGAAAACAGTCATTTTTAACGGTTATATTGAAATGTAACATGATAATAGTCAAACAACAAATATGGGAAGCAATTAGCTCAGAAAACAGGCGGCCAAGGATCACAGGTAAACAGTTCAGTGCACAGGTGGCTATGGGTCATCTAGGGTAACTTCCCCCTGTAAAACTGAGATGGTCAAAAAAGAGGTTTGGAAAATTTGAAGGTGAACAGTTCATTGCAAAGGTCAGCTCGATAGGTGACTGGGGTCATCTGAAGTACTCCCCCACCCCAGATATATAAAGTTGAGGTCACTCTGAGGCTTGGAAAACTTGAAGGACAAGGGGAAGCAATTAGCTCAGAAAATGGATGGCCTGGTGTCATCTAGACTTCCAGACGTCATGGCTCCTTCAAGTCTGGAAATTGTGAGGTTCAGAGGATGCCTTCAAACATGTCCTGGCTTATATTGCTGGGGGATAGAATGACTTCATTTCCAGAACTGCAGTACAGTTCAGTTTGAGCTTTTCCATGTGGCTTTGGGTATGAAGGAAGCTTTGACAGAGCACAAACACGGGGCTTTTACCTGCTCCTACTATATACTCAACAATCCAGGTTGCAAAGACTGGTTTCCTTGGGGGTCATTGCAACCCCCAGTTCCAGAAGTGTGAAACCTCAAAGCAAATGTCTATAGATATAAGTTATGAGAAAAAAGTTGTTTTCCCTGTTTGCTCCATCTTTCGATACTATTGAGATAATAGGTATTGGTCCCTCTATTTAAACATGGGAACATTTTTCCATAATGTTTATGCAAAATGTTTTTCATTTTCACAACATACTCCCTGTGAGGTGGGTGGGGCTGAGAGAGCTCTCACAGAAGCTGCCCTTTCAAGGACAGCTGTATGAGAGCTATGGCTAACCCAAGGCCATTCCAGCAGCCGCAAGAAATACATTCTTCAGTTCATCAGTAAGGCCTTCTGCTCCCTTCCATGCCTTTTCTCTATAACGTTTCTTCACAGACAGTATTACCCACTGATGATTCCCACCTGCATCTATCTTTACAAAAACAAAACCAGTCCTATGCCTCCTAGGAACTTGTTAAGTTGCTACAAAGACAAAGACTAACTGCATGTGAGAACCTAACAGCCAGAGCAATTTCATAATGCTACATGGCAGCCAGGGTGTGTGTGTACCCCACTGCCCCCCCGCATTTATGCCCCTGCTAAGCATAATCCTAAATCTGATAATACTAATAATGGAGTTGTGAATAATCCAAGAATTGGGGGCATGAAACCGAAATTGCTTTTAAAATTCAGGTGGGTAACCATATTGAGCTGAAGCAGCAGAACAAAAGTCCAGTGGCATCTTTAAGACCAACAAAATTTTATATGTACATGAACGCTTATACCAGGGGTGTAAAACATATGGCCCGAGGGCTGGATCTGGCTCCTGCAGGGCTCAGATCCATTCCACAAGCAACTTCCTCCTGCTTCCATTTCTGGAGTTGTTGCACCATCTCCCTCAGTGGCTGCTTGCCTTCTGCTTCCTGTTTCCTTCTTCTTGCTTCTTTCCCCGCTCCTCTCTCTCACATGCACAGAGAGAGTCATGGCTGCTTCTTGCTTCATGCAGGAGAGATACAAAGACAAGTCTCTCTCTCACACACACGCACGCTCATCCACCCCTTCAGCTTGCTTCTCGCTTATGTAATAGTTAACGTTTGCTTGATAAATTCTTAAGGAAGTGGTTTCACAGATAGTCTGAGAGCCAGTTTGGTGTTGTGGTTAAGAGCAGTGGACTCTAATCTGGAGAACCAGGTTTGATTCCCCACTCTTCCACATAAAGCCAGCTGAGTGATCTTGGGCTGGTCACAGCTCTCTCAGACCCACTTATCTTAAAGGGTGTATGTTGTGGGGATAGGAAGGGAAGGTGATTGCAAGTAGTTCAGAGCAGGGGTAGAATTCTAGCATGAGCTCCTTTGCATATTAGGCCACACACCCCTGATGTAGCCAATCCGCAAAAAAAAAAAACATTTCAAGGTCTTGGAGGATTGGCTACATCAGGGGTGTGTGGCCTAATATGTAAAGGAGCTCCTGCTAGAATTCCACCCCTGGTCTGAGACTCCTTTGGGTAATGAATGGTGGGATATAAAGCCAACTCTTCTTTTGCAGATGTTAACAAAATGTCTAACCCCCCCCCCCCTCAAACACAACTGAGATAAATCTAAAATGTTATTTGCAGTAGTACATAACATTTCAATGAAACAGTTTTGTAAAATGATCAGACACAATATGGGGGAAAACAGGCTTTTTTCCTATTTCAACCTCCAACTTGCAAAACCCCCCAAAACACCATAAAAAGCTCATATACGAGAAATATTATAAGCTACCTAAACTTCTTGTTGTTGGCAGTAGTGTTTTCCCATAAAATGAGAAATGGAAGGTTTAAACATTGCAATCCTGGGAGTGAGTGAACTAAAGTGGACTGGATTAGGACCTATTCAGTCAGAAAATTACATAGTGTATTACCCGGGGAATGACAAACACAGAAGGAACAAGGTTGCTCTGAGAGTAAGGTGAGATATAGTCCAGGCAATCGGGCTATAATGTATAATGTAATGGCTGAATAATATCAATTAGACTTCATGGAAAACCTGACAGTATAACTATCATTCAAGATTTATGTTCCAGCTACAAATGTTGATGAGGAAGGCATTGAAAGCTTTTAAGGAAGTGTCCAAGAAGAAATTGATCACACATTTAAACAAGATGTACTGGTAATCATAGGCAACTTGAATGTGAAAGTAGAGAACAGAGCAGAATCAAATATTGTTGGAAGATTTGGCTAGGAACACATAATGAAGCAGGAGAGTGACTCATAATTTTGTGAAGACAAACATTGTTCATTGCAAACACATGTTTTAGGCAGCCAAACAGACAATTGTATAGATGGACATCACCAAATAGATTACATCATTGTGTTAACCGGATTTGGGGCAGTGTCCCACCCAAGAAACAATCACCAGGCGGGAGGCTTTGTTGTTCAGAGAAAACTGCTTTATTTTCACTTCTGCAGAGAGTGGAGAGAGGCCAGCCATGAGACCGCCTCTCTGCCAATTTGGCCAAGCCCTTTGCCTTATAAGACATCCCCGACGTCACATCCTATCTAGCTCTGTGGCTGTTTGCCATTGGAGCTCACAATCTACCTTTACCGGTCGTTGGCTCAGAGGTTTGGCCATATAAGGTAAAAAGTTACAAATATCTCCGCCCAGCAACACTTCCTTTTGTCAGAACTTGTAACTTTATCTATATGCTTAGCTAAAATGGTATTCAGTTAGCACAACTGACTCCATATTTGTGAACTTCATTAACCCTGTGATTCTGCATTTCAAACAAACACTAACCACTGAAGGGTGACGGATAAACATTTGCAGGCGCCCTTTGATGTTTCCAGTTCTGACACCTCTTATCTATGCAATGCGCATGACTCAACTGACTACACAGCTCTAAAACTAATTTAAAAGTTACTTATGATGGCTAGAAAGGTAAAGAGCAAAACAGAAAGGGAAGTCTTAACTCTAGGGTAGCTAAGAAACTTGCGATAGGAAATGGCCTAACCACCAACCGCATCAGGAAGCTAGCAATTCGAAAATAATTCAGCTGTCAGACAGGTGTTGAGGAGAGTGTGGGGGCTTCTAGATTTTCTTTTCTATTGAATAAATGAATGTTATTATTTTCCTATCAATTGGAAGCAGAAGATGAAGCTCTTTTCTCATCACTAAAACAAGACTAGGAGATGACTGTGCTATAGGTAATGAGTTGTTAATATGAAAAGTTAGAATAAAACTGAAGGAAAACACCAGAACAGTCATAATGCCAAAATACAATCTAAGCAATATTTCTGAGGAATTTAAAAACAAATGTAAATAACAGCTTTGCATCACTAAGTTCAAGTGAGTATGAACCAGAAGAACTGTAAGTTGAAACCTGAGCTATTATCAAGGAAGAATGTTCAAAGGCTATTCCTATAGTGGATGACTGATTAAACTCCTTAAGTTGCTAAAGTCAGACAAGAAGCAGAAGTAAAAAGTGACAGAAACAGAATCAAAACCCTAATGTGCTTCCTGTCTGGTAACTGAATAACTTCTTTCTTTCATTAAATTTATATCCTGCCCTTCCCAAACATCAAGTTTCATACACAATAAAAACCAGTTAATAGATAATCATTAAAACAGATAAAACAATTAACAAAAGATGGCAATATAAATATAACAGTTTAGAATCCCGCCCCCCTGCACTGGACAGGTGATGTCACACCAGTTCATGTCATATAAGACTCCACAAGGGGTAGATGATCATGTACTGTTCCTCCTCCCGCCCATAGAAGCTTTAGAAGAAGAAGATGAAGATGAACATTCTTCAAGCTACTTTTAAGGCAGTGGGACAAGTTGGAGAACTTCGGTGAGGGGGTTGGATCTAGCAATCTCGGAACGGTTGCCTCATGTATCCAAGGCAAGAGTGCTTTACAGGAGTTGTGGAGTGGGGTGGGGGGGCGGGTCGAGTCTTCAAGTCTTTAGGGTGCTGCTTCTGCTACATGTCCTGCACAGTTTAATTACTTGTTGAGTAAAGAATCAGGCTGTCCTGAACCTATTTCCCAATGACTGAATTGGGTTCCCTCAAGTTCTAGTGTTAAGGGAGATGGAGAAAAAGCTCCCTCTATCCACTTTTCCCATCCCATGAATAATTTTATAAACCCATCTTTGTCGAAAATGTTTTTGGACAAAATTTTCCCTGGTTGGAGTGTGTTCTGCATTTGTAAGGACGTCTGTCAATTTCGGATTTAGACTTGGCACTTATGCTAAGCTTTCATTGTGTTGCTGTTGTGTAGTTTTGTTGATTCTTAAGATTTTAGGGATTGATATTGTTTAGTTCTTTCCACTTCCCTGAGGGAAGTTTTATTAGCAGTGTTACAGAGATGGAGACCCTGGAAGACCTATAAGTTGGGAGGCAGAGGCCAATGCCTTGTGTTACCCCCAGCAACTAGCATTCAGAGATATTCTGCATCTGAACATGGAGGCTCTAATAGTCATTGCTGGACCTATTTTTTTAAATTTGTATAGCCCTTTTTACAACCATACTCAGTAGTGCTCAATGTTACCTCCTGTGCCATTGAGTTCCTGGAGACTTTTGATGTGTGTATTAAAAAGATAATGCAAAAATACTTGAGTAGGGAAACTGTCAGGCCATGCTAACTTTAAAGAAGTATCAGTTTTCTCCAAAAAACAAAAACTTTGCCACTGCAGCATCCCAGTGACCACCCCAGGCTCATTCTTGCTGTGATTTCCTTTGTTTTGTCCTGGCATATTTCAGCTGTTAAACCATTTCTCTAATGACTCACCTGATCAGGTGGGTTTTGCTCAGTAACTAGTAGTTATTAAAAATCGACTTCTGTATTTGGTAGTTCATTAGAGTTTATATATAATAGAATGGGAGTTTTGTCTCACATGAAAATGGACAGCACAATATTCAGAATACCTGAAATATGCAAAGAAGCAATAACCAGGTACATACAGTGACACAAATTGTACCATTTTTTACAGACGGTACCCATGTTGGACTGCAGTAGAACAACTAGATTTGAGTCTAGTAGGACTTTTGAGACCGATAAGATTTTTGGGGTATGAACTTTCGAGAGCTGATGCTTCCTTTGACAGATACCTTAAAAATCACACTAGCCCCCCCTCCTCCCCCCATTCTGTTGTTCTTTATGTTGCTACTGGACTTAAATCTAACTACAACTTTTTTGGGGGGTTAAGCAAATTACTTAATGTTAGACTGTTTTCTCACCCTTTAAACATCTCCTTAAGTCCTTGTACTATAATACTGTCATTGGCTGTGCACTTTCTGTATTTTATGTAAATTAGTTTGTTTTGATCTATGCTGGCCATGGGCCATAATAATAATAAACTGAGACTGACTGTTTTCTCATTAGGATGGTGGCTATAGTAATTAGTCTCCAGTTTGGAGCATGTTGCCTTTGTCTTTAAATGAGCAAAATATTTGGGGGGGGGCGTGATTGTTTAATGGTTTCTCTGTAATTACTGAAATGGTCAGCAGATGGTGATGATGTTCTATGGACTAGGCTAAAGGCGGATAGTATTCTTGCTAGTGCCTTGTTTAGTGTGGGGGGGTCTGGGTTACCATGGTAATTACTCTGTTCAAAATTGATTATGTGAAAAAATAGTTATTAACTCAAACGATGTTGATATGACGGTCATTGAAATTACTATTTTGCTTCATAAACTGGTGACATATTTTGATAGAAATATTGCCCCATGTCTCTTGCAGTCCTTGTTTATATTTATGTGTATTGATCTGGACTGTGAATATGGTTGCTCTTGACAGGGTCATGCATTTTGGAAATGGTCTTGCATCTTGGCTATCTGCTGAATTTTCAAACTGAAGGTATCTCTTTTTCTCCTTGACTGATACACTAGGTGAACCCTTTAGCAGGAAAAAAAGGGACCTCACTACTGTTCTCCTTGCTGTTGATATGTAAGGAGATGTTCTGTATTGTTGATATGTACCGTAATGTGCTGGATATGAAATTGGCTGAGTTCAGAAACTTCAAGTCAGTTCAGGAAATGGCGTTTAGCAATTACCCATTGCTAGCCATATGGAGCATGTAACACAATATTAAAAGAGCACATTTATTTTCATGGTAATCCCTAAATGCTGGATTTTACATTTTAATGATATAGATTGGGGTGTCAAACATGCGGCCTGGGGACTGAATCAGGCCCCCGGAGGGCTCCTGTCAGGCCCCCGAGCAACTGGCTGTCATCTGCTTCCTTCTCCCTATCTCCAGGCTCTCTCAATTGCACAGCAGAGCTACTGAGCCAAGCCTCTCTTCCTTCCATTGACTGAGGCTTTTCCTCCTCCTGGTCCCCTGGGGAAGGAAGGAAAGAGCCAGAGCTTCCTTTGCCCATGGGAGAAATACAAAGAAGGCACCTTTAAGACCAATTAGTGCTGTTTTAAGCATTTTTTTAAAAAAAACCTTTTAATTGTGTTTGTTTGTGTCCGTTATAAAGTTTATATCTCTGCTACCTAATTTTAAATAGATATACACATGGCCTGTCCTGATATGGCCTGGCCCAACTTGACATGGCCTGGCCCAGAAAGGTCTCATTTATGTCAGATCTGGCCCTGAGTTCGACACCCCTGATCTAGATGGTCAGGGTTAAGGTTACTTCAACAGCAGGCATGTATTCTCTTAAGTATTTTCATAAATACCGTAATCTCCGAAAATTACAATGTAAGATTAGGTGATAAATGCTGGCAGAGTAGAAGTGTTATTGTGGGAGAAAATGCATTCCTTTTGCACTCCTTTCTTTTCTACATTTTTGCTAGTCACACCCATTACTACTATGAATGCCGGCAATGAGCTGTGGACCAGATTTATGTTCCAGGCTCTGTAAAGTAAAGCTCTGACAATGTTTGCAAGATTGTCAGCATTTTAATAGGACTATCTTGCTTATTTTAATAGGACTATCTTGCTTATACGGCTTCTAGGGATTGGTACAAACAACAACAAAAAAGGACTGTGATTCAAGCACAAATTGAGTCAATTTATGGTTCATGTCCTATCTGGAAACGAACCTCCTTTTCTTCTTGGGGGTTGTTTTGTTTTGGTTTTTTGTGGTTTGTTTTTCCAGATGGCCTGGTGCCAATTCAATCAATTCCTAGGCAACATTGGGGGGGGGGGTGGACTTCTGGGAACCCTAGAAACACACATATTAGTTGTCCATAGCTTGATTGAGAGCCAATCACAGAGCTCCCATTCTGCTCTTTGGGGGCACCTGCTTTGGGGGGGCTATAACTCAGACATTCCAAACCCTGTCTTTGCCAAACTTGGAGGGCAGGTGAAGGAGAGCCTGCTGAAGATTCCCGGTGAGTTTGGAATCTAACTCACAAGGGGCCTATTCTACATGAACCACAAACCAATATGCACCACTGGTTCAGGCAATCAAAGGAACCTACAGGAACTACCATTTTCCCAGTTTGTGCCCATCTCTAATGGCATCTTTTGTTTTACTAGTTTTGTTGGGGAAAGACAGGTGAAAACAACGTAATTTTCTAAAATATTTCCATGTCCTTGGACAGTGAGCTGTATTCTGTCTCCTATAAATAAATGGAGTTATTTAGAAAATGTATATGTTGCCTCTCCAGTTACTTGCTCGAAGTGGCATATTTAGCTTTAATTAGCATACCCACGGTGGATTACAGTAGTTTTTCTTCTCTTTTTTTATTACCAAAATACTTGAATAAAGACAAAAAGGAGTGTGATGTGGAACCCTGAAGACTTAACCGACGTCTTGAAGCATAGGCGTTTGTAGCTGGAGCCCACATTCTGTCTTATGATGGAACATTAGTATAGTTATCACAGATTTATTAGTATGTAATGTCTTTTTTCTTCTTTCATTACTCCCTAACTTTCCTTAAGGTGGGAGATGATATCTTGGACAATTCAATTTAAATGCTGTATCCTTCCTCTCATAAATGTCCATTATTTATGTAACAGGTGAACTGTGCTGATTTTAGTATGCAGAATTTGTACACACAACTTGAAGCCTGACTCAGGCTTTATTCTAGTCTTTTGGTTTGTGGAGTTATGTTCCTGCTCGGCAGACATATATATATATATGCCAGCATCAGAGGAAGGGACAAACTGCTTTCTCCGTGGTCGCCGGTGTTGATGGCCCAGAGATCAATAAGGAAGGAAAAAGTTAGGACTGCATATGTTTTTCATCTCAGCTGCTTCTGCTCTGGAATGTCCTCTGTTTTGAAACTTGCCCAGTGCCTACCTTGCTGCCTTTCATATGCCATGTCAAAATATTTTTCTTTACCTAGGCTTTTAATTGAATGGTTATCCATACTTGTTTTTATGGCCTTTCTTTAGCCTGAGGGCTGTTTTATGACTTCTGTTTTATATCCTGTGTTCTACTGTGTGTCAGGTTGTATGATGCTTTTATGCTGTGTTGATTTTATGGTCCTAGTGGATTCTCCAGTAATAACATTTTAAAATTTGCACTGTGGCAACCTGAGTTGCCAGCATTAAAAAAAATCTATTTTTATTTTGTGTAGATTTAATGTGAGTGTATTTGCACAAAAGCCCTGTTCCCTTTCTTTAATTTTTCTACTCAAGAAACTAAAAACTTTAGGGAGTTCTAAAAAACAAAACAAAGAAACCTCTTATAAAATATTTTCTCTTTTGGAATGAATGAAGTCTTTTAAGACAAGGTTTTATTCACTCTAATTGTGTAGTATGGAGATCTTTATAGAAGACAATCCACAGTTTTGGATAGTTCCTGTGCATACGTCTGGCTTTCACAGCCCACCCCCACCCCTTTTAAGTAACAGTGCAAGTAGTACTTTTCTGTACTTTTACCTGGAAGAACTAAGTGACAGAGAAGAGAAAGGGAAATATAGTACTTTGTTTGAATTATTGTATATTTATGTATATTTAGACCTCACCCCCTTGGAGGCACACCTTAACCTGTTGATGGGGTTTGTGTTAATGAAGCTGCGAGCAATACTGTAAGGAACTGAGACTCTGTCAAGAGGCGAAACTCTTAGCTGAGTCAGTCACATTCACAGCTGATACACCAGACTAAGATGCATCTATATCCTTCAGGAATCAATGACCACAAAAGCAGAAGGCAACAAACAGTTGCAGTGGTGATGAAGTGGTGGTGGAACTAAATCAAGCCACAGAAACATAAAATCTTCACAAGAATATGCCAACAAATATGGAAAACAAAACCAGCTTACCTTGGTGGAGCAATCTTCTGGCCCCTCTTTTTACCCAAATTAATATCACAGTTCTTGTTCCTGAATTTTGGAGGCATGCAATAATAGTTCCAATGAACAAAAAAGGTTCTATAAATGACCCCGCAAACTATCGACCTATCAGTTTGCTTTCATCAATTGGTAAACTGTATGCTGATATTTTTACTTCAAAAGCTATCAAACTGGATGGAATCAAGATATTTTATATCCTGGGCAAGCTGTGGTTAGAAAAAGGTATCTCAGTTGTGGACCACTGGCTTGTATTGAGTCATTTGGCTGATAAATATTCCTCTTACAAAGGAGGCTGCTTATATGCTGCCGTCATGGATCTGAGAGCTGCCTTTGACTCAGTCCCTAGGTCCCGTCTCTGCCTTAAACTGGCAAATACCTCAATTGATAAAAGGTTGCTTTGGTTGATCTCCAAACTTTATGAGAATCCTACTGCCCAATTCCGCTGTAGGTTGGAGGGCCAGCTCACCAACACTTTCCCTTTGTTAAAGGGTGTTAAACAAGGCTGTCTGTTAGTGCCTGCACTTTTTAACCTTTACATTAATGACACGATCCCATACATAAAGAAAACAGCACATCATGCTCCAGTACTGGCTGGCCAGGAAATTCCCTTTTTGCTTTATGCAGACAATACAGTCCTTTTGTCGAGGTCAGGTAGGTCTTCGTAAAATTCTAAAATCATTTATAGGGTATTGCTCTCAAGAGGGGCTGTCAATAAACTTTAATAAATCAAAAATAATGGTCTTCTCAAACCAACCCTCCCATAGATGGAAACACTGGTCTGTCATGGGTGAGAAAATAGAACAGGTGACCCAATTTAAGTATCTGGGAGTGATATTCAGTCACAATCTATCTTGGAAGCCTCATATTAATGCAGCATCAGAGATTGCTAAAACAAACTCAAACACTATCCTTAGATATTTTTTCTCGGGGGGGGGGGGGCGGGTCAGAATATGCCAATGGCCATTGCAGCTTTTAATGCTAAAGTAACTTCTCAGATTTTATTTGGCATGGCCATTGGATTAATGCAGTTTCTGAATCCCTTGATCGTATGCTTCTTTATTTTCTGTGCAGGATGGCAGGGGCTCCTAGATGTGTGGCTGGAACTGCACTTAGAATGGAATTTGCCCAACACTCTTTGGAGTCTAGAGCCTGGATTGCAGCTTTTAAATTGAGACTAAAAGTTTTTTATTTAGCACCAAATGCCCAAGGTGGCCTCTTACATCTCCTAAAGGAGGACAATTACAGAAGCAGTTGGGAAAGATATCTAGATACTAGATTTGAGTTATTGGGCTTTCCTCCAACAGCCTGGAATAGTTTAATTTACCAGGAAGCTTTGAAGCGGACTAGAATGAAGGTGATCAATCTTGACTGGGCTAGTAGTTTAGATCGAGCAAGACGCGTATGTTCCACTTTTGCCCTAGGTATTCCTTCTCCAGAGTCTCTTCCTTGATATACTAGATTCCTAAAAACACCTAGTCATAGACATGCTTTCACTCCTGCTAGGCTTAATTCTTTTCCCACTACTGAGTTGACAGGTTGTTGTTCTAGAGTCCCGTACTCAGATTGCTTATATGATTGTGGGTCTGGAACTGTAGAAACACTTGGCCATATTCTATTACATTGTCATCAGTGGTCAATTCCTAGATGAATTTGGATAACTCCTGTTCTTATTAAACACCAACTACTAACTGATCTTTGGGTGGTCCCTTATTTGCTGGCAGATAGTAATCCTGAAACCACCTATTTTGTTACAAAATTTTTAACGATAATCTTATCTGCAAAACGACAGAAATATGGATTGATCTGATGGTAATGGAATCTGGCATATATGTGGTTAACGTGACAATTTTAGGTTTACTTTATGATAGGTTTTATTAGAAATTCCTGTTTTAACATTTTATTCACTTTTAGATTTGAATATTTTGACTGTAACATTTGAATTCTGTGACTATGGTTAGTTCTATTGTTTATCAATGCATGTTTTGATGATTGTTACATCCTGATTTAGCTTAAGAACTTTGGTCATAGAAGCTAATAAATGAAATTGAAAACAAAACAAGAGGCCACAGACTGGAAACACTCAATCTACATTTCCATTCCAGAAAAAGGAGACATCAAAGACTGCAGCAACTACTGGACTACCATGTCCATTTTTCACATGAGTAAAATGATGCTCACAGTATTGCAACAAAGGCTGTTACCATGTATGGAATGAAAAATGCCAGATGTCCAAACTGGATTTAGGAAAGGAACAAGCACTATTAATTTTGTTGCAAATTGTGTTGGTTGGTGGAGCACACAAGAAAATTTCAAAAGAAAATCACCTTGTGTTTCACAGATTAGAGCAAAGCTTTTGATTGTATGGATCATGAAAACTGGTTACTTTTAAAAGAAATGGGTGTGCCACAACATCTGACTGTTTTAATGTATAACCTATCACCTGGATAAGAGGCTACTGCTAAACCAGTACAGAGGAACAGAAGTGTTTCCAAATGTCAAAGGTGTCAGATGAGATTGTTTTAGCTCCCTTTCTCTTTAGTCTGTGTATAGAACATATAAAGGAAGCTGGATTAGATTTAGATGAATGTGGAATGAATGTTGTGGGGGGGAGACTTTTGAGCTATGCAAATGCTAGCACATCGCTGGCAGAAAATAGTGAAGACTTGAAATAACTGCTGCTTGAAGGTTAAAGCAGAAAGTGCCAAAGCAGGATTACAGCTGAATATCAAGAAGACAAAAGTAATGAGTACTGGAGAATTACTTTAAGGTTGATAATGCAGAAATTGAAATTGTTCAAGGTTTTTTGTTTGTTGGATCCATAATTAACTAAAAAGGAGACTGCAACCAAGAAATCAGAAGGAGATTAAGATTGGAAAGGGCAGCCTTGGAGGATTTAGAAAAGATCCCAAAGTATAAGGATGTGATGCTGGTGAATAGGATCAAGATAACTCATGCCACAGTGCTTCCTGTTACTATGGGTGTAAAAGTTGAAAAATGAAGAAAGCTGACAGAAAGTTGATTCCTTTGAAATGTGGTGTTGGAAGAGAGTTTTAAAGATATCATGGACCTCCAAAAAGACAAATAAGTTTGGTTTTGATCAAATAAAGACTGAACTCTTCCTATAAATGACCAAACAGAAGCAAATCGCCCTAGTGGATGACCTCCAGTGGCATCTGGATCGAAGCGGCTTGGTGGTACTGATGTTGTTAGACCTATTGGCTGCGTTCGATACGGTCGGCCATCAGTTGCAAGTCCACCGCCTCGCCGACGCAGGGATTCAGGGACTATCCGTACAGTGGCTTTCCTCTTTCCTATGTGGTCGGGGACAAAGGGTGTCAATTGGGGGAGAGTCGTCCCAGAGACACCCGCTTAATTGTGGTGTGCCTCGGGGCAGTTCTATCCCCAATGTTGTTTAACATTTACATGTAACCCCTTGCCCAGATTGTCCAGAGGTATGGGCTGGTTTGCCATCAATATGCTGATGACACCCAGCTCTATCTACTGATGGACAGCTGGCCTGGCGCTGTCCCAGAAAACCTGGATCAGGCATTGAAAGCTGTGGCTGGTTGGCTTAAGCTGAGCTGACTGAAGCTGAATCCGATGAAGACAGAAGTCCTTTGCCTGAGTTGTGGTGGCCTGCGCAGGGAAATTCCCCTACCAACTTTTGATGGGGCACCACTGTCAAAGGCGCCCAAGGTCAGAAACTTGGGGGTGCTGTTGGAAGCCTCCCTGTCAATGGAGGCCCTGTCAATGGAGGTCAGTAGATAGCAGCAACTGTGAAAACCGCCTTTTTTCATCTGAGGTGGGCGAAACAGTTGGTTCCCTTCCTCAACCATTGCGACCTGGCAACTATGATTCATGCAATGGTCACTTCGAGATTAGACTACTGTAATGCTCTCTACTTGGGGCTGCCTTTGTTGCGAACCCGGAAACTCTAGCTAGTGCAGAATGTGGCTGCTAGGCTGCTATTGGGGCTGCCCAAGTGGGAGCACATACAGCAGGGGTGGGGAACCTCCATCTCGAGGGCCGTATGCGGCCCTTGAGGTCACTTGGTGTGGCGCTCGGGGATTGCTGGATCGAACCAAGCCATGTGGGGCCTGTCTGGCCAGCGAGGATCGTGGGGCCCAGCCACTCTGTACAGCAGCCTCCCCAGGGTCAGGCAGGGATTACAGGGCCCAGATGTACTGTGCGGCAGCCTCCCTGGGGCCTGGCTGGCCAGCCAGAATTGCTGCAGGGCCTGGAAAAGTTACTGTCACAGTTCAGTTTGCACTTGATTATCCCAGATGGTGTGGCCTAATATGCTAATGAGTGTGTGACCTAATATGCTAATATTAGGGGATGTGGTCTAATATGCTACTGAGTTCCTGCTGGGCTTTTTCTACAAAAAAGCCCTGGACCTATGCATTTGCTTAGAGCGGTGGGCCAGGTGTGTGTATGTGTGTGTGCCAGATTAGGCTCTCCTCACATGACTTCAAATAGAAAAACAATTATTTGCATTAATTTTGCCAGCCTGAATCGTTCTCCCTTGGTGGAGCACTGTTTTTTAAGTTGATAATTTTTTACAGCCCGTGAATGATTTTATAAATATCTTGTAAGACAAGATAAGGAAGGAAGACCCAACATGAGGTGGATTGACTCAATCAAGGAAGTCATTGCCCTTAATTTGCAAGACCTGAGCAAGGCTTGTTAATGATGGAACATTGTGTAGGTCATTAATTCATACAGTTGCCTAATTTGGAAATGACTTGATGGTACTAAATGCTCAGATGGGTTCATACTGCCAGGAAAGTTTAAAAATTTTATGTCAATAAGATTGAGGGGGGTGCCCATGTTTGTTTCTGACTGTTCCTGGATATGCTGCACAGCTTGGAGAGATGTGTTTTCCAGAAGAGAGGAATGCCATATTACTTACCTGGGTTAGGTATCCCCAAATGTTTTTCCATACTTGTTGGCTCTGATTAGTTCTGTTGAAGTTTACCTTATGACATAATTTTTTTAGATAGACTAGTCTTAGCACAGAAGTTATATGACATTTAGTTGTAACCATTTTAAATGTTTTACCTAGGCACGTTGATGCATTAGGTTTTTAAATCAGTATAAATGTCCACCAAACTCCTGGTCCCCTGATACCAGCAGGGTCTGCATAATATTCCTCACTCTTGTAATGTGAAGGATGTTCAGTGCATGGAATTCTCTGTGGTGGTGGCACTACAACTGGGGATGCGAAAAGTAGCAGCAACATAGAAAAACTCTTGTTTTGGTTGTTATTGCAAGTAATTTTCCATGGAGGCTTTAAAAACTGGCTGCATAGACTTTCTAATAATTCCTATTATCTGCTTATATTGGTGTGCTGTGTTTTATGGTTTACTGTTATTGTAATGCAACTATGTTCACCCCAAAAGGAGACAACCCTGAATGTTTCTCCAACTAGAGATTGGCACAAACCAAATTACAAACTGAAGTTTGTCACTAACTGGATGTTGATGCGCCTGTGTTTAGCGAGGGTGGTCTTAGATGACACAAAGAATGAAGGCTTGCACACAGTAGTGTTAAAACTACTATATACAATTTATTTACACCTCCACTCTCCAAACTGACAGAATGCTCCGCTGCAACTCCATCATACATAACCCACACATAGTCTTTGTACATTTATACACTCCATCCACCCAGGTAACCAATCAGCTCGCTGCTGAGTCATGCTGACATTGTCCAGGCTGATGCAATCTGGCAACCAGCCACCTTCTGTCACTTAGATGATCTACCTGGCAGATCAGTTACTTTCACTTTCCCAGCATGTGCTTAGAAACTGCTTGGCTTTCATAATACTGACACTGGATCCAATTTGTAGTTTGCAAACCTCGGTTCCTGCCATCCTGCCCATTCATGAGCCCAGTGAACTTCCAGGTGGGTTTGTATGGTTCATGTTTGTAGACACATTGGTGCTGGAGATGGGGCTTGAAGAAGGCATTGAAAGAGGCTATAGTCCCTTTAAATGCTTTAAATTATTTAAAGGGATCACTTCCCAGTTTAAATGGGAGTGTTCCCTTAAAAAGGTTTTCTGCAAGTCATTTCAGCAATCCCTTTTGCTCTTCCCCTGCTTCCAAGCAGAGAGGAAGGGAGAAAAAGGGATCACTGAAATGGATGCAGGCTATTTCAGCGATCCCTCTCTCCCCTCTGCTTCCAAGTGGGGGTGGGTGGGTTGGAACAGAAGCCTTTCAAATGGTTTTTGCAAGGTCTCCCCCCCTTCCATTCAGCTGGCCTCAATGAGCTGCCCCCAGCACAAAGGAGGAAGGGAAGATCCACACACACCCCTTCCTTTCTGCTGGCCCTGGTGAGCTGCTGCCAGCAGAAAGGAGGGAGGGAAGATCCACAGATCTCATGAACTGAATTGGTTTGTGAACTGGGGGAGGTTCATGTCAGTTCATAATTCATGGGACCTCATGAATCACAAAACAGAATGAACCTAAATTTTCCCAATTCATGCTTAACCCTTCCTCCAACCCTGAATGTTTGTCATCCAGCAATAACAAGAAGAAAAGTTATACATTAGCGTACATTACTATAATTTGTATGCAAATATAAGATCCTTTACTTCTTTTTCTTGGCAGCTGATGTGAGGGGGGGAAACCCTGCTCTTTCAGATACATAGGGTGGCTTTCATGTTTTGTGAAGTGTACACTGTGTTGAATCTCAAGGTGGGAGGGCAAGGTAAATATATAAACAGATGTTTAGTAGTAAAGTTTGTGGAAATTTCCATGTTTTGATTTTTTGTATTGTTTATAACAGGGATCAGTATACATATAATGGAAAACTACCATTAAAATCACATTCTGTGAGTCTACCTCATCGATCAGAAGACTTCATCTCCCCCTCAAAGACTCCTGTAAGAAACATTTTTTCTATTTTCAAAATAAAACTTCTTGTTCTTCATCTCACTTTGTTTCTGTTAACTATCATCTTGTGCTGATACACCTCAACCTTCCGTGAAAAAAATTAACAGTAGGAAGGAAGCAGGTAATCATCATGTGAGGTAATTTGCAGTTAACCTTAAGGGATCACAGATCCTTAGGAGGATAAAAAATACTCAGCTATGTGTTTGGCAAACAATGAGCTTCTAATGGCGTGTCTAGCAACAAGAAAATTAAAAAGAATTGTTCAGGAATTATGACTGCACGCTAGTAACAGACCTCTCAAAAGAATGTTTGTGGAATGATTTCTCCAGTACAAAACATCTATTGCTAGCTTGACAGAGAAAGTGGCGTGGGGTGAGTAGCAGTGAGAAGTGACACTAAGCACTCTTGCATGTAGGATTATTGATAACAAAAAAAAGTTTTTAAACATTCTCAGAAAATTGTGTTATTATCTATGCTAGCATATAATTGGAAACTTTCCTTCCAAAGGCTTAGGATATTGTTTAGATATAGCTAAAACAGGATTCAATACCCAAAGCATAAAATATTATACTAATAGCTAGATCATCTGCAGCCACTGTGTTCTGGTACAAATAAAAAAAAATTGCCCTTTAAAGTATTTCCCAGAAAATCTATGGTTTTTTTGTGAAATACTTTAAAGGGCAAACTTTTTTATTTGTGCCAGAACACAGTGGCCATAGATGACACTATTATGAGAATAAGAAGACACTATCATGAGACTGTCTTTGGCAAAGTATGAAAATTATGTTATGATGGAGAGGGTGTGGGCTCAAACGTGTATAATCCAAAGGTTTGTAGGCCAAAAGATTTGTGCCTTTATTTCGTATTTTGGAAAGTGGTCCCCAGAAGTAGAAGGGAAGCATGCTGATAAAGTATGTTGTCTATATGTGTCTTGAATTGGAGTTACAATAGCAGCAATATTTGCAGAAAATTAATTTCCAGGACAGGTCCAAATGCTCCTGAAACATACCCTGTTACTTGTCAATGTTTGCTATTTTAGCATTTCATTTGATAATTTAATATTCTAGGAACATCATCACACCAGAAAATTTTCTTTGGATGACAGTGACCTTGAAGCACGTCTTAACAGTTGGAATCTTGGGGTAAAATGAATACACTTTCTTTCATTTACTGGCTTCAGAAAAAACTTTGTTGATAATTTAGTGTTAACTTCCAGAATGATCAATAAGATCTTGCACAAAAGTCTGTTTTAAACTTTGGAAACAAACTGGAACAAATCTGACACTGATAAAGTTAAATGGAGTTTATATTGAGATAACTAGGTACATTGTGCTAGCAATCCATCCTGTTATTTGCAGAATTGTTGTCCATACCAGAAGCTATGTTATTAAACTGAATAAAATCAAAAACAAAATACTCCCTTACCACTTTTAGTGTACTAGTTTGTAAAAAGTCATCTGAACTGCCTTCAATATATGATCCACCTTGAGAGACTGAAAGAGCAGGGATTTAAAAACAAAAACAAGCATACGTAAAAGTGAACTTGGAACTCTAATCTGTTAACCCTTTTTCTCCACTGTAACAGTTTTTACATGGGTAGATATGTAGGTTCATTGGTATTGTATCTGGATTTAAAGATGTGTTACTTGTAAGACAGGGGTGTCAAACTCATTTGTTACAAGGGCCAGATCTGACATAAATGGGACTTTGTGGGGCTAGGCCATGCGTGTTATAAAATGTAATGCCAGGTAGTGGAGATATAAACATTATAAAGGATACAGAGAAACACAGTTAAAAATATTATTTTTAGTTAAAATACAACAATGCTTAAAACTCTTGTGATGTTTTGTTTAAAATGGAAAGGTAGGAGAATAGTACAAGAATCACAACAGAAACTAAAAATATAAACCAAAAATAAAAAATGCTCTGGGGCTTAGGAAAACATGAAATGGCTGGACATTGCAAGCTTCTTCCCCTGCCCCCAGGTCTATTCAGTTTGGCAATGGCTCTTCAGTGTAATATCCCCCATTGGCTGTAGGTTCCCAGGTTAGAGTACTCACTAGGCACCAATTCTAAGGTCTATTCAGCAGAGACATACTGGCTGAAAGCACCAACCCTTTATTTGCAAGATCACACAACTCCAGCAAGGAACAGCTTCTAACTGGCCATATAAACAATGAAAAGTGAAACAGAGCTCCACTTCATTAAAATGCATTGCAGTGTAGAAAATACTGCAAGGAAAACATGGAATGGATTTTCTGTTAAGGTCTCTGTGCCCAGAAAGACTACTACTCTGGGAGTAGTATCTTGGCGCAGAGACTTTAATGGAAAATCCATTCTACATTTTCTTTGCAGTTTTGCTTGCAAAGACTAAGGAAGGAGGAGCTGGGAACTTTGGCAATCTTAGCACTTCAAAAGGTGAGAGGAGGGGGAGGAGGAGAAAGAGCCCTGTGGGCAGTGTTCCCTCTAAGCTGAGTTAGTGTGAGCTAGCTCACAGGTGTTTAACCTCTAGCTCAGACATTTTTGTCTTAGCTCAGGAAAAATGGCCCCAGCGCGAACTAATTTATGCAGTAGCTCACAACTTTAATGTCTTTAGTCATGAAGTAGAATTTTTGCTCACAGGACTCCATAGCTTAAAGGGAGCATTGCCTGTGGGCCTGATTAAAGCCCTGGGCAGGCCAGTTCTAGCCCGCGAGCCAGTCATTTGACACCCCTGCAGTAAGATAAAGACCTGTATTTCAATATACACCTACAATTTATTATTTATATTTTAGGTTTGTGAATTGCCTGTTCCTGAATACATAGGGCTCTGGATGATATGCAAGTTAAAAACATCAACATTATAACATTAAAAAATATTAAAACAATACTAATTACAAACGATCTCAAAGTGACATTCTTAATTTAAACTTAAACCTACTCTGAACTATACTGCTGTCTTATGAGCAGGATGAATAGGAGGCCAAAGTGAGAAGATGGAAGAAAAAAGAGAAGAGTGCGCCAGCCATGATGGGAAACCGTTGCTGTCCTCAGTCAAAAGCCTGGTGGTACATCTCTGCCTTGCAGGGCCCTGGTGGTATTGGCAGAGAGTTCCACCAGGTCAGAGCCAGGGCCAAAAAAGCCTTGACTGTGGTTGAGGACAGCCGGATATCTTTGAGGCCAGGGATCACCAGGAGGTTGTTTTCAGAGGAGTGTAATGCCCTCCTAGGGACATACCAGAGGAGGTGGTCCTGAAGGTACTCAGATCCCAGTCTGCTCAAGGCCTGAAAGGTTAACAGCAGGACATTTAACCTGACTTGGTACTCCACTGGGAGCCAGCATAGTTGGTGCAGCACAGGTTTAATTTAAAAAAGTGAATGATGTGTTTAACTTAAATAGTGAGTGACTTGTAGTTTTCTTAATTTTTAAAAATATTATGTGACCTCTACCCTCTTATCTTGATTCCTCACCCCTCTTGAATGCTTGAAAAACCTGTGTCTATTAACACATTTTTGTTGGTTCAAAAATAGGGGAAGTATGCCTTCTTTCCAGTCCCCTCTTCCTCTCCATTATGCGGCGGGGGCCTTATATTAGAGAAGGTATAGGACAAGGGGAAGGCATAGGCAAACCCTTGGCAAGAGTGCCAACAGGAACACACCAGAGCTTGGCACCCAGGGCCAGATCATTACCCAAACAACCAAGCCACTGGCAGCACTACTGGGACCAGCAGTGCACATGAAAGCTGTAGGAATGGATTATGCCTATTTTTACTTCTCAGACCTGCTCAGCCAATCAGCTGAGTCTAAGGTGAATCCCTGAGATGCTGGCAGCATTGCTAGGGCTTGCCTTGCTCCAGGTACAAACCTGATCTCCCTCCACCATGCCTGCACACCAACATCTTCACAGGTAGATGTATTTTTTTCCTGCACCTGGAGCGAAAAAGGTTGTCTACTCCATTCATAGGGTGTAACTGGTGACAGGGAGGGTTCAGCTGACGTAAGTTTAGCACTGCAAGATTTATAAGCTGGAAATGGTTGTGACTTTCCTGCTATGAAAGATGGGGGTCGTCGTTTTCTCTGTCTTGTGAAATGAATTAGGATAGAAAGTTACAAATGATGTGTCCCATGCTATGAAATCGTGGTCTTGAGGATATTCAGGAGCATCAGTTCCACTGTAATTCTACCAGATTTGTTTCTAGTGAGCCTCCTAGCATGTTACACCTCCCCCTTCTCAGAGTTAAGGCACATGTGCTTGGGACAGGTGGTTACTGTCTGGGGTGAACGGCTAGCAAAATTGACAGGGCCAAACCCCATTTTGAGCTGGATTCAGTTTAACACAGTCTGTATCTAGTTTGAAATAGGGTGGATCTTTTCAAATGGGAAAGTTTGTATTTGCTCCCTCCTATTTAACAATGTGTGCTTTCTTGTTACTGAAGTTCACCCCTGTCATAAATGGTATAGTGTATCTCTCTTACATGCAGTGGGGATCTTGCTTTTGATTGCAGTAAGAGGTAGATTGTATCTCAAAGGCCTTGACAGGGAGAAGTAATATTAGAAAGATTCTAAACAGCAATAAAGTATTTGGGTCAGAATTGGAAGATGCTTCAGTGTATGCCCAACTGCATCAAGTGTTATCAGAACAAGATACTTGGGAATCCCTAAAGCACAGTCTTGCACCACATCAGATTTCTACAAATATATGAGTAGAGGGGACTGAGAAAGCAATGTGTGGTGGTGAGTTCCTCTGAACTCTGGCCTTCAATAAAGTAGTGTGATTGGGAAATTATTCTATAATGACAATGTTAAGTATATCTACTGAGGACATAATCCAAATCGTTTAATTTCCCATATGTGTATTTATCTGCTATGCAGATACGTTAGTGTTATTTATTATACAAGATGAAAGTAATTAACTAATAAAATCAACTGAGTACTGTATTAAAGAGCTGCCTTTGCACATATTTATGGGCTTGCAGATATAGCATGATACATGTGACATTTTATATTGATGTTTAACTTAATTGACTGGAGAAAGTAAATATACTTTGATTTATGATACTGAGCATCAGATTTTCTGGCTTTTTTCTGTTTACCTCCCTCTCCCCTCCAGGCTGAGTCTGTTGTAATAGTTTCCAGTTCCTAGTTTCTGTTAGGGAATTTTGGAGTATAGAAACCTTTCCTAGGACTCCCATTCCCACTGGGTTCAGTAAAGGGGGGGGGGGGGAGATGAATGGCAAGAACCCCATAATTTGAGAGACAGAAAAACCTTTTCAAAAGTTAAAACCATTTATTGAAAGAAAACCATACTGCACACATTTTCAAGCAAGAAGCAATTTCAGTATTCATTTTACGGAAGGGAAAAAGATAAGCCAATATTTATAAAAGCACATTTATCTACTTAGGAATGCATTCTGGCACTCTGTCAGGTCCTAACCACGGCGTTAGCAGAGGGCCTTAGCATCTCAAATACTGATGTTAAATACCTTTAGAATCCAGATTAACTGTCAATCAAAAAATCAGATGGTCCTGATGATTTATTTATTTATTTATTTATTTATTACATTAAGCTTATATCCCGCCCTCTCCACAAGCGGACTCAGGGTGGCTCACACAATGATACCAGAACCTTCCTTTTTGTGACCAGAAAACTCTGACCGGTGTCATTACATCACTAGGTGAGAAACACCCTCCCTCTCAAGAGCTTGGAGCTACAGGTCTTCATATCTAGATGCTTTGACTTCAAGACCGGAGCTCATAAATGTAAACAGTTCTTTTAAGAGCAGAATGCAGGGTTCATTGTTAGGCATAAAGAACCTCCTGCAGTGCCTTTTGGGAGGCAACCAAACAGAGAGCCATAATCTAATTCAGAACTGGACAGAACTGTCCCATCTCTTCTATAATTCTGCCAGTTTCAGAACTGGTTTCTTTTTTATGTTGTAGGTTTGCTATGGCTTTACATAATCATCTCTGTACTTGGATAGTACATTGGTTCTAAACTTAACCATAATTCTCATAGCATCACAGCATTTCCTAGTGGACAGGTACTTCCCTGATCCTTTCCACAGCCTAGTGCTGATGATTGTCTTGATTATGCCTTGTGGAGGAGTGACATACCAACCTCATTACTGCAGTATTGATGGTTCTTAATCTCCTTCCATTCTATGAGCTGAGGAGAAAGGGGAAATACAGCTTGTACATGTGTGCATATAGATAAAAAGATGATGTTGCTCCTTAGGGCTTTCATATGAAGAGGGAGAAATTTGTAATGTAAGCTGTCTTGCAAAATGTCTTGCAAAATCTGAAAAAAGATCCGATCCACTATAATATATTTGAAAGGAAATAATTTAAATAAGGGATTTTTCACAGTTCATTGTCTTGTACTTGTACAGTCCCACATGGGTACTATGCATTCAGAGTCCTGCTACAGAGAGGATTTTTGAAGCTAGCACACTCTGTCCCCCTTCCCTGTTCCTCACTTTTCCCGGAATAATATAGAGGGGATGGAGTGCCGTTCCCTCAACTCTGTCTCTGCCACAGCTGAGAGAAGTTCATTTACAGAAGCTCCATTCTTTTTCTCAACAGCAATGCCGATAAATGTATCTCATGGAATAGCACAGAAAGTGCTCTTGTGGGTGAAAAATTCCCCACTCAGATGTCCACAAACAATGGCTACTATGCCTCAATAAGGAGGAATACATATTGCATTGTATTGTATTGCATTGCTTCATCTGTTGCTGGTTCACTCCAAAAAAGGCATGACAGTTTTCCGCTTAAAAGTGGTATTTTGGGAAAAAGCTGTATCTGACACTGCTCAAGACAAAAATCTGAGCTCTGCACAACTTTCTGTAACTGACAGAAGGATCTAAGTGTCCCTACTTCCATGACTCTGAGTCTGAAACAGACCACTCCAAATTTGAATAAGCCTAGGGGGAAATCCACGTGCGTGGTCCCTACTTCTCCAGAGTGAAGCTCCTTGAAGACACCATTGAAGAAAGCTAGGCATCAGCACAAACATGCAGAGAAGTCTCCTAAATCAGTGTCATTGTCCACTCCTTCCCATCGTTGTCATATGTATCTAGTCCTTCATCCTTGGAACTGATAAAAGAGTTAGTCCCTGTTCCAACAACGCCTCCCCCATCAGGTAATTCACTGTTCTCATCCCATTCCATCTTGGAGGGTCATGTCCAGAACTTGGAACCTGCCATCTTGTGTCATCAGCCCCTCTTATCTCACCATTCAGAGCCATCTCTTCAATTGGTTCAAATATATTTGTATTTGATGTCATCCCAGTCACCATGCCAAGACCTCCAGTATAACTACTATGAGATCCACATGCTCCTTTCAGTTCCAACCAAATGGAAATGAACCCATACTGCATATGTGATTCAAGCCTTCCATAAGAGCCCTATGAAGAGATAAACACTCTAGGGGTCTTGGACTGTGACTGCAACCTTCTTGGTTATGAAGATAGGGTGCTGTAATGTAAAGGGTGCCTGTGAGCATTTTCCTGAAGACATCATATTAGAACCATCCGTGTCCTCCCTCAGCAAAGATTTTTGTATTTATAATGAATAACTCATACAAATGGCAAGATCACTCAAAATCATTGTGTCATGCACCTCCACCCAAGAGTGATGGATCGGATGTTTAGAGTAATGCATCCCAGGAATTAATATTTATTTATTTAGATTTCTAGCCCACCCTCCCCACAAATGGGCAGGGCAGATAATAAATAACAAGTAGCATAAAAACAATCAAAAACCTCATAAACAATTTAATACTAAAATTAAATATCAATTAGAATACAGATTAAAATATCAATTAAAATACCAGCCCAGTTACATTCCCAACCATGGAAGGTCTACTTGAGGTCATTATTGATCCTTGGCTATGTTCAGCATTGGTGTCACCTTCTGCTAAACGAATTGAGAATCAATACAGGACCAAACAGGAAGAATTATCTGATTAGTCTTTGTATTAGTCTCTGCCATTGATAGCCAAGTCCTCCATGAATTTGTCACCTCCCCTTATGAAGCCTTCCAAGTTGGTGGCTATGACTGCAATCTGTGACAGTAAATTCTACAAATTAACATTGTGCTGTGTGACGGAATACTTACCTTATTTTGTCTGTCCTAAATCACCCACCCTTCAGTTTCAGTTGATTACCTAGGTTCTAGTATTATTTCCTGCACCTTCATAAGACACTTCATGATAGATGTGGATGCCATGACAGATGTGCCAGAGGAAAAAGTGGTCGTGCAATCTGTTTAACTGTAATCTGTTTACCAGCCTTTCTAGACTGTTACCAGTTAGCTTGCTAACTTCTCATGTGGGACTGTATAGGTACTACAATGAAAAAAAAAAGGGTTTTGCTTACCTGTAGCTGTTCTTCATTGAGTGGTCACCTGTGCAGTTACAGTCCCTCTCTCCTGCCCTGCTGTGAGCTCTTAACTCAACCTGGTGACTTTTCCTCATCCCAGTAACAGCAGAGAGGAACTGAAAGAAGGGTGCTTTGCTTTCTCTTTGTCATACTGGAAAAGATTGGAAACGGTGTGAGGGAGGAGGATGGAGCACTTCTAGGCGTTTTGAGCTTCAAAAGTCTTCTTTGTAGCAGGCCTGTGCATGCACAGTACCTATTTGTGACTGCTCAGGTGACCACTCATTCAGTTACAGATACATTTAAGCCTATTACTTTGTTAATTATTAAAGATTAAGATTAATCCAAACTATAGCTCCAGCTGGGATACTACCAAAAGCAAGCTAAAATAAATCTATTGTCAAATTAAGTCCCAGGGAGATATTTAGGCCTAGTTTGAAAATCCATACTGGAAAAAACTGGAAAGTGAATTAAATTACTTCCAGAACACATTTTACTATGGGTTCCAGCTCAACTCAAAATGTGATGGTGGAGATTCATGCCATTAATAGTTACATATGTTAAGACCAGGTCCACAGAGAGGCAGGTTTTGGCAGCAATCCTGTACTACTCTAGCATGTGCTTCAGCCCTTACACATGGAAGAAACCTGTTGAAACTGAATATGTTTTTACAATAAATCTGCTTCTGTTGTGAAAACTGATGTTTGTGAAACACTTGTGATGCTGTTTAACAGTACCCATGACAGCGTAGAAGAGAGAGAAATCTTGAAAGGAGCACAGATGAGTATCTCCATCTGTTCTTGTATACTAAATCATTATAATGGGATAAGATCAAACATGCAAATGAATTGCAGTGTGCTTCATCAGTTTTTGCGTGTGCTAGAAACTTTTGGCTGTGTCAGGCATTGCTTCCCAATGTGCTTGATTTAAGGGAAAATTTCTAAACATTGACATCCCATTTGAGCATGTTCAATTAAAACCATCTATAATACTTTGTGTTCATTGGTGCACAACACATGAAATGTGACTATTTCTACTTATCCCTATGAACAGCTAGATAGGTGTAATTTTGGCTATATTTGGTTCTCTTAGATTGCAACATGAGAAAAACAGTTTTTAACCTGTAAGCTCTGCAATTTTGAGTCATCTTCTGACTTGTATGCTTACTTTAAGAATTGCATAGGCCCAGGGCTGGTGCTACTGAGTAGGCCATGTAGGTGGCTGCTTAGGGTGCCACTTGGCCTACAGGGGCAGTGCGTGCCCCCTTTCCCACCCTGCATGTGGCATCCCTTTGCCTCTCTCTTCACCACAGAAGCAGTGATTGAAGGCTGCAGGGGGCACTGTTGGGGGCCGCATGGTGGCAGTCTGGCAGAGATCGCCACCATGCACTGGGACTCTGCAATGCCCACCACCATGCCTCCTCCTCCTCCTCAGGCCTGGGATTAACGGCACCATCCAAGGCGTGCGGCAGCCTCCATCTGGCCCCCAAGTCAACGAGAGTGATCAATGGTGGCAGCAGTGGGCAGGGAGAGGTGGTGGTGGTGGGGTCCATCCCTGCTTCTTCCTCCATGACTCCAAGCGCTCTCAGGTGCCCCTCACCTGGTGCCTCCCAGCTGCCCAACCTGGCATTCCCTCTCTGATTCCAACCCTTTTTGCTTGCACATCATGAAAAGCAGTTGCCCAGGAATGAGGTGGTGGTGCAAAAAAAAAAAGAAAGAAAGAAAGAAAAGAAAGTGCACAAGAGGTTTCTGTGCCAAAAGTGGCCCGGCTGTCTTGCTGCCCCTGGGCATACCGACAGGTCAAGCAGGGTCTTTCTCCAGCCTGCCCACTTGCCTCCAAGTCCAACTGAGGGCAGGAGCACCCTTGGCTCAGGCCTGCTTCCGCTGCTGTGCTCACTGCCCCCTGCCCCCTCTGCCCAGGTGCAAGCTGGGATAAGTAGGAAAGCCCTGGCCTATAGGTCGGGGGGGGGGAGGAGGAAGTGTGGGCAGCGGGGCAGGGAGCTGGGGGTGGGTGGGTGGGTTGGGTACCTAGGGTGCCCCAAACCCAGGCACTGGTGTTGCATAGGCCAGAGCTTTTTAGTGAGCAAAAGGCATGTATGCTCCATATTTCAGCCACAATCTTTCTGTGAAGGATTCTGAGGGGTGGGATAGAACAAGCAGTTACTTCCAGATAATTCTCTCTTGATTTATTATGGTGGTAAGGTATGTGGGTGATTGTGTGCAATGGAGCATTAAGGGGGGGGGGGAAATCACATAAAAGTAAGCAGTGTTTACTGCTTGTTGTTCAGTCGCACTGTCAAATCTGACTCTTTGCAACCCCATGGAACAAGTCACGTCAGGCCCTCCTGTCTTCCACCGTCCTCTGAAGTCTGCTCAAATTCATGTTAGTTATATCAGTAACATGTGTTTACTGTTACTTTACTACTAATACTGGCCAAAATGAAACAGTATAAATGGAATTAGGTGGGTAAGTTTTGAATGAATGGGAAGATCAAGAAATCTTTAATAATGAGCCATATATTTGCAAACAGAAGTCTACATTCATGGTATTTAAATATTTTTCTTGGCTATATTCACAATTAGGCAAATAATGCTTTCTGCATGAACCCTTTATGTATTTTACAATGGCTTGTGTTTCAGGAATATTTGAATGCTAATTATTTTGATAAGTTTTTTTACTGTGGTATTTGGGATAAGAGAATCTGTACTGATTAGCAAAAGAAAAGCGATAGTTTAGACACTGAACATCTATAAATCAGTTTATGTGTATGTAATCCAGAAGCATTTAGAGTGTGGCAGTATTAAATTTCAGAGTGTAGTCCTTGTGGTTCTAAAGGCAAGTGAAGAGGCAGGTAGGAGAAAAACATGCACAGTACAACTGAGCTGGTGTAAAACAGGCCACAGCTTTATTTATTACAGCTGCCAGAATATTGATTTGGCATAGGGCATGGATCCAGACACTGGGTAACCCGCCTGCCTGTTGATGAAACCCTTTCCCAGCCTGCATGCTGAAGGGTAGACTTGGAATTGCAAGATCAGTGGTCCCACATGATTCTGAGCCTTGTGACCTGTGGGTGCATCCAAGCAACAGTCCCCAAGGTGGGCATGACACTATCTGGTTCCAACCTCAAGACCCTTAAGGGGGTCCACACTAGGGGAACGAGGCATACTCGCATAGCCTCCCCTCAAATTGATCTGGCCCAGTGCCTAAAACTGCTCAAAATCCAGAGATATGTAAAATAGCTGGCATTTTCCATTTAATAGCTGCATTTTATTTGCACTCTTCTTGAATTTTTTAAAAATAAAATTAAGTGCTGTCTTTGTTTGAAAGTTGGGAGTATGAGACTAACATTTAAATCTTGAAGGCTTGATCCTGTGTTAGTAATTTATATAACTTTCCCACTGAAATTGAACAGCACTTCACAAGGGGAAAAGGGGTCAGGAAAATGTTCGAGGCCCTAGATAATATTCCATATTTAAAGGACCTTGAAGTCAATGTGCTTGAAGTCTGTACTAGACAACAAAATCAAAGATAGCTATTCCTTGTCAAATACCGGTTTGTTTTTCTACACAGTATAAATGGACTTCAGAAAATGTTCATTATTTGAACCAAAAATGATTCTGCTATTAATCTGTACTAGGTTGTATCAGTGTGTTCCTTAGGTAATGTTAGAAGAACAGACTGGCAATGGCTCTTACTTAGTCTTCCAAGACCACAAACACTATAGAGCTAGACAGATAGGTTCATGTCAATCTCCTTCCTATTGCTTTCACTCACCCTCTCTAACCAATAGAATGTGTCTCAGGTAACTCCCTTCTTCCTGTTTTCTTTCTTCTTATTTCCGGCATGCATCAGGAGGAACAGCATGGTGTCTCTTTTTCTGATTTGAACTAAGCAGATGGCCTGCGGCAATCCAAAGCCATCCAGTTAGAATAATTTAGTCACTCTTTCTCTCAGATTCCCTCTCTCACTCATAGAGACACCAGCAGACAGGGTAGCCCAGCCCCCTTTAATAGCCCCTCAAACAGAGTTATCAGGGTTAGGGCTCAAACACTGAGATATTAACTTGTGTTTGTATGTATTAGCTTCCTTGAGACACGCAAGCCCATAGGGTTAAACAAAACAAGAAGTTAATGTTTATTTATAGTACCAACATAACACTGAAAAAGTAAAGTTATATGTTTTGCTTCCATTGAACTTTTGAACTATGGTCTTATTCCCGCAATTGGGATCCTTTGTTAGATAATGACTACTTTCAACCAACTCTAAGCAACTCTTCTCCACAGTTTCACTCAGACAGTCTCCTTTTCCTCTCAGCTCCCAGCTGCTGTTTTCCAACTGTCAACTCAACAAGATTCCATCAGCTCTCATTGGTTGCTTCCAGGGAGAGAAAGTACTTAACCTGTCCATCACAGGGTATTTTTCTACAAACTGGGAGACTCCCAGTTTTTTTTTAAAGTGGAGTATATGTTCCAATTAATTATTTATTGGTACCTTCTTTTCCCAAATAAAATCTAAGATAATTTTCTGACATTTTAAAATGCACACTCTGAAATATGAGCTGGGAAATCTTGAAACAAAAAAAAAGTTTTGAAAGAACAGACATTTTAATGATATCAATCTGATCTAGTAAGGATAATTTTAATTCCCCCAAAATAATACCAATGGAGATGTCACAAAAATTCTTGAAATTAAAGCAGCTGGTGCTACCTGGTTGCCTGGCAACCAAGGCAGTAGAGTCTGGGCCTAGGCAGCTTGGAAGAAAGCAGCAGATAAAGTGGGAGGGGAGAACTGGGGGGATGAGAATGGAGGGGGGGGGCTGGAGAGCAAAAGCTGTTTAGAGGGAGTGAAAAATGGGCTTAGTCTTTACAGATGTGAGTTTCAGAAAATGTTTAGCCACCTTTCAGCTAAAAGAACACTTCCTGGACTAGGTTGAGGCATTTAAATTGAATTTTATCCATCAGGTGTTTAAGCTGTATTTAAAAGATGCTTGCTTCATTTTTTTAACCCATAAAGGATCATAAAGGCTTGTGTTTTAAATCTCTTTTCAATGTCTCTTTTCCAGCTGGAAAATCCCAGATACTTGCGTGAGAAAACTATACCCCTGTCATTGGTAACTACTGCTCTTCTATTTTGGTTTATAATAAATGTTTTTCTACTCTTGAATTATCTTCAAAGTCAATGTTGAGTATTTACACGATTTTTTCATTAGATGTCACCCAAAATTGGAATGGGAAAAAACACTTCTCGGGATGAAAAATCATTGTTCCATATGCATGAAAGAGAGGTAATATTTTTTTTTTCATTTAAACCATCTGTGGACTTCAGAGTCTAAAATGATATATAATTCATATATTGATTCACTTGCATTTTTCAGACATACTGAAAATAAACAATCTCCATAGAAAGCTCTCTTCCATTTTTTCTTTCCTAATACTGAAAGAAAAAAGAATTTTTTTTCTTTCCTAATTCTTTCCTATTGCTTGACAACAACCATCCCCCCTTTTCTGCTCTCCATCAAATCCTCCCATTAATTTGTATGGTGGATTTGTGGAACAGTAACATAAGGCATGTAATAACTTTGTGTCACATTTATTGCTTGATTTCCCCAATGTCGGTTCATAATGACTTACAAACATTTGATTAAGACAATTGTAAACCCAAGTAAAAATAATCCCCAACAGCAAATGCAAACAATTTATACCCCTATAAATGCAATTGGAAACAATATTATTGTATAGCATTTTTTCCAAAAACCTGAACGGAAGTTTGGTTGCCTTCTGGGAGCCCATTCCATAAGGTGCGAATTAAAAAGGAGTGACTTGTATTGCAAGATAGGCAGCTGGGCCTGGGTGAGGGAAGCTGATCCAAGGGTTGCAACCACTGCTCAGGATTATTTTTGTATTAACATCTTTCCAGACCCAACTAGTTTCCAAACATATTGGCAGTGGATCCTATCCTGATCTACCACTCCACTGAGCAACGTTTACTCATTTGTTTATCAAAATATTTACTGACCACCTTACTGTTTAACTTAAGAATGAAGTCTTCCTCCAACTTGAGAGCCTCTTAAGTTGGAGGAAGGCTACTTAGAGGATGGCTGAATTAATCTACCCATTGTTTAGTTTGGAGTGACCTGAGCATATTGATGAAGCCCAGCTCCAAAACTGTGAGCAAATTCTATAGAGATAGTTCTTTAAATACATGCATCCCAGATCTTGTGTGTTCTTTTATTTATGAATCAGAATGTAGTATTTCTTTATATTTTAAAACTGTTTACCAGAAGCAGCATTAAAAAAAACCCCTTAAAAGATATACCTACAGGTGTGTCACTTAATCTAGGAAAGTTTAATGTTTTTGAGTTAACTTTTGAAAACTGGAATAACATGAGATGAGTTGCTGTACACTTAGCTTAAGTGGTTTGCATCTTGCCTTCTAGTTATTTTTCCAGGCTGTTTGTTTGTGGGCTTGCAAACTTGTAGTGAAGTAACAGAAAACCAGTGCACATAGCCAGAGGATACTATGCTCAACTCTAGAGTTCCATTCTAAGACCACTTGCTAGATATGCTTCTTTAGAATTGACCCAAAATACAGAGCTGTCTTTGGCTCTGGAAATACAATTGAATAGTCCTCAAGATGGATAGTCATGTTAGTCTGTCTAAAGCAGCAGGAAAGAGCAAGAGCTCAGTAGCACCTTAATGACTAACAAAATTTGTGGTAGGGTATGAGCTTTCGTGAGTCACTGCTCACTTCAGATACCTGTGACTCAACTCTAGGTAAGCTTGCTAAAGTGATATAGAATTCAGCCAATAGTGCAGGGGTGTCAAACTCATTTGTTATGAGGGCCAGATCTGACATAAATGAGATTTTATTGGGTTGAGCCATGTGTGTCATAAAATGTAATGCCAGGTAGCAGAGATACAAACTTTATAAAGGACGCTGACAAACACAGAGTTTTAAAAAGCTTAAAATAAAACATGCTTAGGACATTAGCACTTGTTGGTCTTAAAAGAGCTTTCTTTGTATCTTTCCCGTGTGGTTCAGGGAACTGTGCAAAGGAAGTTCTGGCTCTTTCCTTCCTTCCCCAGGGAACCAGAAGGGGGAGGAGCCTCAACTATTAGAAGGAAGAGAGGCTTGTCTCAGTATGTCTGCTGTGTGACTGAGAGAGCCTGGCAAAGCAAGCTGTTCCTCCTCCCTTCCTCCCCAAGGGAGGAGCCTCAGCTAATGGAGAAAATAGAAGCTTTGCTTTGTAGCTCCTGTGTGACTGAGCAAGCCTGGCAAAGCAAGTTGTGATACAAAAAGAAGCAAGAGTGGGGGAGAGGAAGCAGATGACTGTTATCGGGGGCCTGATTCAGCCCCTGGGCTGCATGTTTGACACCCCTGCAATAGTGCATTTTGATACAGAAATTCTGCATTTAGGAAATATCATATACCACTATTCCTATTATTATAGGATGTATTTCCATTTTTGATTTGTTACTCTTAGTGATAAGTTGACTAAAGTATGAAAGTTTTACAGAGAGGTATCATTTATGACAGAGATGAAAGTGCTTCTTTTAATTGTATGACAAGTCAAACTCATTGCAGTTGGTAGCTTTTACAGATTATGTATATTAATGACTGAAACTCAAAATGTGTGTATTGGCCAGAATCAAAAGAATTGTGCAACTAGTTATGCATGACTTTGCCTTATGCTTCTCAGCAGAGTTCCCATATCCCTCCATGCCAAACAGCTTTGGAAATTAAAAAGTAATTCATGAAACGCCACCCTAATTGGAAGTTGTTTGTTCTTAACAGCTAAACAAAATCCTGTTTGGCATACAGAAGCCTTTGGGATTGATGAAGTAACTCTTTGCATCCTGACAATTACTTGACTGGAACCTAGTTGCATTAAAGTAATAGCACAGTTGTCTTTCTGTAGAACTAGTTCACAAGGATATTCAAAATAATAGATGTGGTAGCTAGCATAGGCAGTATAATATTAGTTACTACAGGGTGCTTCTGGTCTTTGTATTTTTATTTACTCTAAATAAACTGAACAAATTTTCAAGGATTTAGTATTGCACGCTGTTAACATGTTCCTAGATTCTGTTGGAGTCAGTTTAACTTAGTTCTGTATTAATGTATACAGGATAGCAGACAGTGTCTTCACAGATTAAATTGAGGAATACAGTCTATGCTTTTAGTATAATGGTCATTTTGATACCATGTTATTTTTGGATTCTTGCTGGTGGCTGGTATTCCAGTACTTTTTCCCTTTTGGAAAAAGAGTAATTAAAAGCGACTGCTTCTTTTTGATGTTTTTGCCATGCATGTAATGCAGTCTTAGTGAGATGGCATATTGGTATTGAAATAAGGATCTCAGTGCTACCACAAATGTACATTTAAAAGAAGAAATCTCTCTCAAACCTGTCCCTATAGTATATTTATTACCCTTAAAGTCATTGTGGTTTTGTATTTTCTCCATGCCCTGAGTTATTTTTTTGTTGTCTGTCAATAGCTGATGTATTTTTGTGTGTAGTTTCTGTAAGAAACTTGAAAATTTAATCATAGGTTTGTAAGTAGTTTAAAATGTGACTAAATTGCATCCAACTTAAAAATGAACATACATATATACTAAGTAGTCCCAGAGAGAATTTCCCATTTTTTTCATTCTTATCTCAAAAGCCTCTATCATTTTCAAGATTCTTTATTTTACTCTCTATTCTGCATCCCATTTGTTCTAGTAATTTTTGCATCATATCTAATGTGACAGGTTGGTATGATGAGCTTTTCCTGTCAAGCTTCATTCTGGTACTCATAAAATAAGACCCAAAATGCAAAAGACTAGAAACTGAAAGTGAATGCTTTCAAGTAAAATACTTGTAGAATTTCTGACAACTAAAAGTCAGTTGTCAGAAATTTGTGTCCTTTATCATGGCATCAAAAATATAAAAAACCAGGGGTTTCTGGTTTCAGCGACCCGGTGTTAGGAGCAGCTTGGATCGGCATATCCAGAGCCGCTCCTAAATCAGGAAGTGGAGGGGTCTCCCTGCCTTGGGAGACTCGATTCTGGGACCCAGGAGGAGTCCTGGAAGGCAGACCTCTTGAGCTGTGGGACGGGGGTGACAGCAGTGGCTGCCTCCCAATCCCGGCTCGCCATAAGCCTCACTGTCCCGATCGCCATTTTTAAATGGCACAGGGGTTGACTGCTGGACTTCTACCTTTCTTCTTTTCAACTAGAGATTCTGCATGAATTGGACAAGCTGCATCATTCTTATGAAGACTGTAAGTTCTCTTTCTTTCTAATATCGAACTCTGAGGTATTGTTTCTCCAAGCAGGGAAAGTGGAGAGTTGGGACTGAAGAGGAACTTCGGCAGAGGCAAAGGCTAAGAAAGGGGTGGGGGGTGGGAACTCTCTCTCCTCTGAGGCTTCCAAAAGTTCCTGCCTAATCTGGTGTTGTTTATAACCCTTGCATGAGAAGTGTGAAGCACGCCAGTTTTTAATATAGTAAAGACTTGATGGCTGAATTGAACTGTTGAATTGAACTTGTTTTAAACTTCTTTCTGGAGAAAGACTTGGCTTTGGGAAAGCTGCTTGCAAGTACATATGGATAAGAAGGACAAATGGCATAAGAAGCAATCTGAAGTGCTCTGAACTAATTCATGTGAGCTTCAAACCGACATTTAGACTTTTGTGGGCTGTGTATACTGGACTATAAAATATAATTAGATTGTTGGCTGAAGGAAGAATACCTGTGCAAACCTTTAAAGTGGATTATAAACCTCTGATGGTGGATGTTATGGATATAACCTTTTAAGTCTGGTCCTATTTTTCATATGGATTGAACATTTTTGTTTTTTTATTTTTATACTCATTTTCCCCATTTTTTCCTGGTTTTCATATCATATTTGGAGTTTTTTCTTTTATGTGTTTTACCTTTGTTATTCTTGTTCTGGGACTATCTGGATTAATTTGCTCTGGTTTATGCTATTTTTTTTTCTTTTTTCTCTTGGGCTGTTTGTTTCATTTTTAATTTTTGATTTCACCTGAGGATTACAAATGGGGCATCCAGTCCTGAATTACAATTTATAATCTGGTGCAGTTGGATGAGTTTGCTTAGACTTGGATTTTATTGAGCTACCGTTGTCAGAAGAGACGTCATAGTGAACTGTTGTTGTTTCAGTGAGTTGAACTGTTTTGGCTGGGTGGCACTAAAGATGTTGTGCTAAAAAGATCTTGTTTATTATAAGTTTTATCATTGTTTTGGGTATGATGAATTGTTGATAGTAGCTAGAAGGCTGTTTTCCTAAAATCATTGTATAATACTGGTATTGTTTGGCAGATACTAGCTTATCTAATATACACAGGAATATTGAGATACCAGACTCTTACAATTGGAAATAGATAGAGCTGCCTATATGCTGATGTTTCAAAATGTACCAGAAGAGAAAAATGATTTACAGAAAATACTAAGTGAGGCCTTGGCTGAGATTCTACAGGTGACTCCTCAAAGGATCAAAGAAGAGTTTGATCAAGTCAAGAGTACCATCAAGTTTTACGAGACGGAATAAATTGCCTAGCGAAATTCATTTGAAACTTATAATAAAGAGGACCAGAGATGATATCTTGAAGCAAGCAAGAGATAAACAAATGATCATAGCAGGAAATACAGTGAAAATCTTGAGAGAGGTACCATGGCCAGTGAGACAAAAGAGGAGAGAATACCAAACCTTGACAAGCTTCCTGAGGGAAAGAGAAATACCTTATACATGGCTAATACCGGAAGGCCTCCTTTTTACTTATGAAGAGAACAGGTATAGGATAAATTCTATTTTCAAAGCTCAGAATTTTCTGGACAGAGTGAAGGAAAAAGAGGGGAAGGAAAAGAAGGATGATGAAGAGGAAGAAGAAGAAGAAAGCTCTGGTGAAGAGGACCCAAATGAACCAAGAAATACCAGACAAGATTACAGACTAAAAAAGATTAAAAAGATAGTGATAAGAAAAATTCATAATGGCATCAATAATTTCTATTAACGTGAATGGACTTAATTCTCCTGTTAAAAGGAGGAAGGCTTTTAGATACCTTACAAAATTGGAAATGGATATAATTTGCTTACAAGAAACCCATATTTTAGCTAAAGATCAACACCTTTTGAAAAATAAGAAACTTGGCAGTTTGTTTACAGCAGCAGATATGAATAAAAAGAAAAGGAGAGTAGCAATTTATGTTAAGGATAAATTTAATCCACAACTACAGTATGCTTCGGAAGATGGAAGAATTCTTTTAGTGGAGTCACGGTGGAAAACAAAAACATTCTATTGGCAAATATTTATGCTCTAAATGATCATCAAGAGAAATTTTTGCAAGATTTACATTTTAAGTTATCAAATCTAGAATATGTAGAACATTGCATAGTAGGAGACTTTAATGCAGTTTCTGATAGACAATTGGACAAAAAAAACACATAAACATGCTAAAAGCAAAAGTCCCCAACTACCAATAAGCTTTTGGAAGCTAGTAGAAGAACAGGATCTGGTTGATGTATGGAGAACAAGATATCCAAATTTGAAAGACTTTACCTACTACTCTGCCAGTCATCAAACGTGGTCAAGAATAGATATGTGCTGGCTCTCTGCAAATTTGGTTAAAGATTTAGTTGAAACAGAAATTCAAACAAGAGTTATATCAGACCATAGTCCTGTAATGGTGAAACTCAAAGGTACACGAATTAGAAGATCGTGGAGGTTAAATACTTCTGTCTTGAAAGATAAAGATTTTCTTAAAGAATCTAAGGTTGAAATGGAATCTTTTTTAAAACAAAATATAACTCAAGATGTAAAGATGCAACAAGTTTGGGATACCGCTAAAGCATATTATAGGGGCCTTGCAATCAGATACAGTGCAAAGAAAAACAAAGAAAGAACTGAAAATGTTCAAAAATTAATGTTGCAAGCAGGAGAAGCTGAAAAGAATTTTAAAGTGCAGCCAACAAGACAGGAGTTTCAAAATAAGGTCAAAGAAACACAACAACAACTCAATTTATTACTTATAGAGGAGATGGAGATAAAACTGAGATTTGCAAGACAAAATTTTTTTGAACATGTTAATAAACCTGGAAGGTGGTTGGTCTATAGAATGAGAAAAGAGAATGCCAAAAGAATAATACCGGTTTTGAAAGATGTGAATAACAAAGAGAAAGTTCAAAGACAGGAGATATGCCAAATTGTAGAACAATTTTACAGAAAATTATATGATGATAAAAAAGTTCAAAAGGCAGATTTAGAAGAATATATTAGTCAAAATAGTCTTAATAAATTTACAGACAAACAACAAAAAATTCTAAATGAACCAATAGCAATAAGGGAATTGGGAGACACGATGGCATCTCAAAAGAATGGTAAAGCCCTGGGCCCAGATGGATTGCCTGCGGAATTTTATAAAGCTTATGAGGAGTTCTTACTGTTACTGTTACTAGAAGATATTTGAAAGACAGTGTTAGAACAGTCTGTAATATATTGGAATATTATGAGACCCACCCAGAGAAACAATTGGCATTAATTTGTTTGGATGCTGAGAAGGCCTTTGATAATGTTCGTTGGCAATTTATGCTGCAACAGTTGAAGGGAATGGAATGTGGTGAAAATTTCCTGAGAGCAATAGAATCAATATACTCCCAAAGAGCAAGAGTGATGGTGAATTAACAGAAGCAATTGATATCCAAAAAGGTACAAGACAAAGTTGCCCACTGTCACCACTCCTTTTTGTTTTATGCTTAGAGATAGTGAATAATCAAATAAGAGAAGATACAAGTATTAAGGGAGCAGTGGTAAAAGGTGAACAATATAAATTGAGAGCCTTTTCAGATGACCTGGTTTTTATACTAGAGCAACCAATAGACTCAATTGACTGTCTTATAAACAAGATTAACCAATTTGGTCACTGGGCAGGACTGAAGATCAACTACCATAAAACAAAATTTTTGACAAAGAATATGATAGAGCAAATTCAACTGCTTCAACAAAAATCAGGATTCTTGTATGAGAAAATAATCAAATATTGGTGTACTTATCTCAAATAAATGCAGTAGTTTAAAAATGGACAATTATGATAAACTACTCAAAGAGAATAAAAAAGATTTGGGAAAAGGGCATGATTTGAATTTATCTTTAATGGGAAGAATAGCTTCAATAAAGATGAATATTCTACCAAGACTGTTATTTCTATTCCAAACTATCCCAGTATTTTTAAATAGTGGGTCTTTTCAAGAATTGAATAAGATGGTTTCTAAATATATTTGGCAAGGTAACAAACCAAGAATTAAATTAAAGATATTGCAAGATTCTAAATTGAGAGCAGGTAGGGGGCCTTCCAGACTGGCAACTGTGTTTATAAAGCTTCTGTGCTCCTGTGGGTAAGAGCCTGGATATTATTGAATGACAAGAGACAACTGTTGTTAGGGGGACACGATCTTAACTTGGCCTGGCTTGCATATTTATGGTATCAAAGACTTGAAGGACATTCTTATTTTAAGAATCACTGGTTTCAGAAATCTTTGTACCACACATGGTATTGGTTAAAAATGAAAATTTACCAGAAAATTCCAAGATGGGAAGCATTCACCCCTCCAAATCTTTTAAAATCTAATCAGAGTTACAGATATGATGACCATACAGATATGAAATGTGCTAAACAGGTGGGTTCTTTTTATCATATGTGGTGGACATGTGAGATGGTGAAAGACTATTGGAAAATGGTCCATGAACTATCACAGAAAATTATGAAGACACAGGTTCAATTCAGACCAGAACTATTTTTATTGAATATATTTCCTGAGGACTATTCCAAAGAGATGAGACACTTGTTGGTGCATATTTGCACAGCAACCAGGATTCTTCTGGCACAGAGGTGGAAACTTCAAGAGACTCCGACGAGAATGGACTTGGTGGGAAAAATTCTGGAAACAGCAGAGCTGGACTACTTATCCCAGCTGTTGGCTGGGAAGTCTAAGGAGGAAGCAAGAAAATACTGGTTGAAATACTCAAGACTCTTAAGATTCTTTGGTGTGAACTTATATCTCCTTTCCCCTGTATTCTGTACTATAAGATTCTCTTTGTTGGAAATGTCAATTTGAATAAGTATTTTAATAAGAAAACTTAAAATATAAAAATATCAAAATATTGATGATGTAAAGTTAAGAAAGTATATTAGATGCAAACTTGTATTTTATGGAAGTGTACTATATACAGACTAAGATTAATTTGTAACTATAATTTCTTATCCCATGTTACCCCTTGAAGGCAAGAAAATCTCTTTGGCTATAGATAACTATGTCTGTAAATCTTAAAAAGCAGAGGTCAGGATTCCAAATGCAGCTGGGAGCAAGATTGTAAATAAGACCTCAGATAACTAACTTAGGAGGTGTCTGTAAAGCCTCAGCTCAGCAGAAAGCACCTAAAGTGGTACATGTGGTCTATCTCTTCGATCTCCTTCTGATCTAGGGAGATTTTCTTGACTGGAGAGTCCGCCTAGTCTATAGTTAGCTGTGTTGTGCCTTCACTCTCTGTGAAGATGTCCACCCACCATTACATCTCCACAAGGAACCCCCACCCAAACAGTAGTTGTCAATGGCATTTCATCTGATTGAAGGGAGGTATCTAGTTGGGTGAATATTTTTATGAATTATCTGGAAGAGGGGGTGGAGGGGCTACTCATTAAATCTATTGATGACACCAAATTAGGTGGAGTAGCGAACACACTGGATGATAGGAATATAATTTAATGACATCTGAGCACACTAGAAAAATTGGCAGATGTGAACAAGCTGCAGATCAGTAAGGATAAGTGTTGAGTTCCACATCCTGGTAAGGTAACAAAAATGAAAGAATTGCATACTGGATGGGGGATACACTTCTGAGGATCAGTGTGTGTGAATAATATCTTGGGGTACGGGTGGATTGTAAGTTAAAAATGAGCAGTCAGTATAATGCAGTGGCAAAAAAAAGGTAATGCTAATTCAAATTACACATTATAGTCCTGCTGTACACAGTGTTCGCCAGTACCTGAAGTATTATTGTATGCCGTTCTGGAGGCCTCATTCCAAAAAGGATGTGGACAGAATGGAGTAGATGCAGATGATGGCTATAAAAATGATCAGGGGCCTGGAGACCAAGCCCTATGAGGACAAGCTGAGGGACTTGGAAATGTTCAGTCTGGAAAAGAGGAGGTGGTGGTGGGGACATGATTGCTTTCTAAGTATTTGATATGCTGTCACTTGTATGAGGGCAGGGAGCTGTTGCTGTTGGTAGCAGAGAATAGGACTTGCAGTAATGGGTTTCAATTATGGGAATGTTTATTTCCATTAACAGTACTTCAGCAGTGGAATCAGCTGCCTAGAGAGGTGGTGAGCTCCTCCTCAGTGACAGCCCTCAAGCAGCTACTGAATGAATACTTGTCAGAGATGCTTTAGGCTGATCCTGCATTGAGCAGAGGGTTAGATTAGATGGCCTGTATGGCCACCACCAACTATATGATTCTATGACTTGGGAAAAATCTAAAACAGCAATCCCAGAAAGAGTGTATCATGAATGACTTCTATTCCCTCTAGCTAGAAACACAGCATGATTCATACTTGTCTGTAATTTAGCTATGTTAATTTTGTAGAGATGCAGGATGCCAAGGAGACATTTGTTCCTCTGAAGATAATGTCAGTATTCAGTGTTTTCTTCCTGATGTGGTCTGGGACGCATTCTCCTATTCCAGACAGTGAGCTTTCAGTAATGTGCAATGATCCGTTTCACTTCAGTTAATGCTGCCTAATATGCCCAGAGAAAGAAGACTGAATTTCCTGGGTTATTGTTATTTAAAATTGAGAACGAAGGATCTGGTCTGTTAATAACACATGTAAACATGTGGGCAAGTGCACATGCACAGAGTTTTGAATGTGTGTAATTGTCTTGTGGCTGAAGTAAATTGGTCAGCTTTGCTGGTGTTACTCTGTGTATCAAAGCCTCCTTTCACATACGGTCACTGAATTAAACTTGTTACTTTGTGTATTTTATTTAAGATACAGCTGGGCTCTTAAATGGCCATGTTTGTTTGTTTATTTTAATCCAGATTATGTTGACTCTTGTATTTAATCCTAACAGCTGCTCATATTTTAGTTTGGTTTTTTTTCCATCATGGCTGTAAAACCTGATATGATCCAGCAAGCTGAATGAGGGGCCTTGAATGAGCGACTGGATGGTGACTCTCCACCCGGCCATAGGCCTTACAGGGTTACCTCTGAAAATAATTACCACTCATCAAGGCTTATTGGTATAATGGAAATATTAATGATTTACATTGTGATCTAGGTATGAGCCCTAGTGAAATACAGATAGAAGAACATTTTGCAAATTTGAAATATTACAGAGGCCTTGATATGTTCTCTTCAGACTATCATAGCAGCAAGTCATAATTACTCTAGTTCCAAACATGAATTCCTAAACATGATGCTCATGAAGAACGTTGGATAAGGAGAATTAATTCCATATTGAAACAGGAAATTAAGAAACATATATGGGATAACACTCCCTAGCTTTCTCTGTTGTTCAAAATGCTGAAATCATTGTTGCATCATATGAAATAATTCAGATGGTCATTTTCTCAGGAATTTATAGCTTTTCTCAGGTGAAGGAAGACTGACTAGTTTCAGCTGTTACATTTGTATTTATGTATTGCAGTTGTCTCCAAACTTTATGAGCCTCTGGGCACATTTTGAATTTTGAGACCGTGTGGCAGGCATTACTATAAAATGGCTGCCACAGGAGGTGAAGACAAGCCAAAAATGACAGCTACAGGCAGTGGAGACAAGTACACATACACGGAAAGAGCCCAGGGGGACATAACATGCATGTATGCACGCACACACACACACACACACACAATCAGTGATGAAAAGGGAGGCTAAGACACACAGAGAATATAACCAGAAGGAACAGAGGTGCTTTGCTGTTCTGATGCTTCCCAGCCTGCATTGCCTCACTGCTGATACACAGGCTTTATTTCCGCAATCCTTCAGTGAGCTGTGGAGAGGATCCAAGTGAAGGAGGATCCCTTTATTTATGTAAAGGCAGTCAGTCACTTGTTTTGCTTTCACAACGGCCTAGCCTACTTTCCTGAAGCAGATGGCAGGTGCCTGAGGAAGTGCCTGTGGGCATCACGTTGGGGAACTCTTATTTATGCTATATACACTGTAGTCTCTTGGTGATTAATGTTTGTATCTCAAGGATTCAGTATGAGGAGGGCATTTGTCACTTTTTGGATTGGCCTCTCCCGTCTGTCAAGGAGAAGGACATACTTTAACTGATTGCTTTTTTGGGAGGGGGCTGTAGCCTGCATTTACTCCAGAGCAGACCTGCCTAATGGTGAGGAAGCAGGCTCATCTGAGCTCTAGAGAGCTTAGCTCATAGGAGTTGTCTTTTTTTCTGTCTACCAGCCTGAAATATTCGTTATCTACAGATCTGGGGATAATACATGTACATTTCTTCATAAATATGCCTTCAAATCATGGGGCAAAGGGACCCTTTGTTCTGTGCATAAGCAGACATAAACCAGGTGAATGCCTTGGGAGAGGACTCATAGTAGCAGATGATGCATTGTGCAGGGGGTTGGACTAGATGACCTTGGAGGTCGCTTCCAACTCTATGATTCTTAGAAGAGAGAGGCACTACTTGGTGCCAGTGTGGAGTATGTCAGATGCATAGCAGCTGAGCTCCCAACCTGTTTCCCCCCTGCCCAGCTTTTAAAAATCATGAATTTGTCTAATCTCTTACTTCTGGACATGGAAAACAATAGTGGGCCCCAAAACAAACCACAGCATTCTACTTTGAAGGGCCTAACCAGCTTTTGTATGGCAGGGGACTTAACAAGAGAAAATCAACAGATCTTCATTGTGGCCTCTGTGCTTCACACCTTTGGAATTAGACAATGCCTTCACCAATTCCAATGGTGATAGAAAGCTCCAAAGCGAGGATTTTTTGTGCCCATCCACTGAGCATGCTCGGGAACTCCACTGCACATGCGTGGGTGTGAATGTGATAAGGATCAGAAAATCATACAGTTGGAACGGGCCATACAGGCCATCTAGTCCAACCCCTGGTTCAATGCTGGATCAGGCTAGAGCATCCCTGACCAGGGTTCATCTAGATGCTGCTTAAAGATTGCCAGTGAGGAGGAGCTCACCACCTCCCCTGGTAGCTGATTCCTGTTGAACAACTCTTACTGTAAAAAAGTTTTTCTTAATATCCAGTCAATACCCTCCTATCCTTAATCTAAACCCATTATTACGAATCCTCTCCTTTGCTGCCAACAGGAACAGCTCCCTGCCTTCCTCTAAGTGACAGCCCTTCAAATACTTAAAGAGACCAATCATGTTCCCCCTCAACCTTCTTTTCTCCAGACTGAACATTCTCAAGTGTCAGGCTCTGTTCATTAATACTGTTGCCAAATGCTGATTACTAACCATATTGATCAATACCTAGATGTGCTCACTAACACGGGGGCCGGGGTAGTGAAGAGGGAGGGGGGAAAGTAGAGAGTAGCTTCCCAGGAATATCAAAGGTTGCCAAGGTCTCTTTGAAGTAGAGAGTATGTGCCAGATTCTCACCTCCTCCCCTAGAGGTGGCAAGGACATTGCCTCCAGGAAATGTAACCACCAACTGAAAAGATAAGGGGGAACGTTGAGAAAACTCTCACATGCAAAAGCAGCCTTTTGTTTTGGGAATTGAGGGGTAGAGGCAATTGCTTTGATGTAGAATGTTAAATACCAATAATTTGAACTGTTCTCCATCAGTTCCAATGCCTACCAAGCTGGAGTAACTCTGAAGTATCCAATAAATGCAACTTTGTTTCAAATACCAAGTCTGCTTATTTGTGAGCTTTAATGAACCCACGCCTGATACCAAGTTCCTCAGCCTTTCCTCATAGGGCTTGGTCTCCAGGCTCCTGATCATTCTCGTTGCTGTCTGCACCTGCTCTGTTCTGTCCACATCCTTCTTGAAATGAGGCCTCCAGAACTGCACACAATACTCCAGGTGTGGCCTGACCAATGCAGTTACAGCGTAATGATGACATCTTGTGATCTGGAAGTTATGCCTCTGTTGATACACCCCCAGATGGCATTTTCCCTTTTTGTTGCTGCATCACACTGCTGTGTGACACAGAATGTTGGACTGGATGGGCCATTGGCCTGATCCAACATGGCTTCTCTTATGTTCTTATGTTCTTATTTAATTTATGGTCCGCCCGTACTCCAAGATCTTGTTTACACACGCTGCTACCCAGAAGTGTATCCCCTCATGTGTGTTTCTCATTTTTGTTACTGAGATGTAGAACTCAGCAATTATTTTTTGTTATATTGCAACTTACTCACGTTGCATCTTATCCACTTTTCCAGCATGTTCAGCTCTCATTGAATTCTGACTCTATCTTCCAGTGTATTTGCTACTCCTCCCAATTTGGTGTCATCTGCAGATTTAATGAGTAGCTGCTCCTCACTCTCATCCAGATCATTGATAAAAATATTGAAAAGTACATGGTCCAAAACTGAGCCCTGTGGCACCCCACTGGACACCTTCCTCCATTCAGATGTAATGCCATTGACAACTACTCCTTTAGAGCAGTTCTCCAACCAATTCCATATCCACCTAACTATCCTAGAGTCCAGTCCACAGTCCTCTAGTTTACCTATCAGAACATGGGGAACCTTGTCAAAAGCTTTACTGAAATCCAGGTAAACAACATCAACAGCATTCCCTTGATTCAGTAAGCTCATAATTTGATCAAAGAAGAAATGTGGTTGGTCTGGCAGGACCTGTTGGGGACAAATCCGTGCTGACTCCTCCCGATTACCAGGTTGTTCCTTAGGTGCTCGTAGATTGATCCCTTTAAAATCTGCTCCATTATCTTCCCTGGGACAGAGGTCAGACTGACTGACCTCTGATTTCCTGAGTCATCCCTTCTTCCTTTTTGAAGATTGGGATGACATTTGCTCTCCTCCAGTCTTATGGCATGTCTCCTGTCCTCCAAGAGGTGTGGAAGATGATTGACAAAGGCTCTGCAAGCTCTCTGGAAAGTTCTTTGAGCACTCTTGGGTGCATACCATCCAGCCAGGGGATTTATACTCATTCAATGCAGCCAGGTGCTTCTCAACTACTGATTGTGGGCTGACTCAAAGTCACATCAGCAGGTGCATGTGGAAGAATGGGGAATCAAACCCAGTTCTCTCAGATAAGAGTCTGCACACTTAACCACTACATCAAACTGGCTCTCTCCAATTTGCTCCAGGCTATGCCTCATTGGTCTGGACACTGATTTTCTTTAACTATTGGATAGGTTTAAGTTTTTATGCATATCTTAAGTTGTGGTTTCAGAAAATCTACTGTAGGTATACATTAGTTTTTGAGAAAGTTAAGATGTTGCTGTATTACCCATGGGTTCTATTGATTCCTACAAGCAATAATTGTGAACAAAGGAAAGCAGCTTTATTCAGCTTAACAGAAATAACAAGGATAATCCCTCACCCACCCAGTGAGTTTTATAAGATAAAAAGGCTACTTCACAAAGCCAGGCAGTCTTCCAAGGAACCTGGCTGGAGTCAAGAATGGAGTGCAGAGCTTCCCTGCAGCCTTCACACAGCTCAGAAGTCTCTGTCCTCTCTCGCTGAGGCTTCTCTTCCAAGCTGCCTTCTGTTTCTAAGCTGTGCTTTTTCTCTCTTCTCTCAAAGCTTCTTCTGTGTTCAGAGCTGCCACCTGCTTCTTCTTCTGCTTGCTTCTTACCTACACCATGCTCTCATCCCAGGTGTTCTTCATCTACAGTGCCATGTAGAATTTAACCCCCTGCTGTCCTGGGATTGCTATTCACAATGGAGAAGGGCTGTATGGCTCACCACCTATCTCCTCATGTTTACAATTGTAATTTCCACTACAGTTGCTTCTAGGATTTACTAGTAGTCTCATTATTATATTAAGTCTCAGTTTGGTACTGTTACCCTGTCAGAATTATAAGTATTTGCCTTTGATCTTTATTTGGGGAAATTAGCATCAAAAGGCGGAGCATAGCAAGAGGTAGGGCAAAGCAAGGATCTTTTATCTTTGTTTATGGAGATAGTCCCAAATAGACCCTCTTATTGTAGCCAATGACCAGTCCAATTATAATAAAGCAAAGTAATTTTTATTTAAAGAAAATAATAGTAATAATAATAGTACTTTAATACAAACTCAAAACAAAATTTAATCTAACATACAATATCACAAAGAAAAATAGTAGTTAGCAGGGCTGAGAGCACGGTGGGAAGAGGTTCATAGTTACCTGTTTGAAGAACAGTCCATGTGGGGAGGGACAAGATGGCCAGTATCTTGGGTATATGGTTGGATCCAGGAACACACAACACACAGAGCATGAGCAAAGTTGAGTCTGTTTGTATCCAAAAATGTATCCTGAAGGTATGGCTGGGTGTGTTAAGTGGTTTATACAATAGTTTGATGGGATTTTCATTGAGTAGTGAGGGTGTTGTTCCAAATATAGATGGGGAAAATATTTTAATAAAGTTTGCCTTTACAAAAAAAGAGTTATGTAAAAATATTAAGTTTGTAGAATTACTGGAGTGGATCTTACCTTGGTCCTTCAGCTACTCTGAGCAAAGTTCATTTATGTATCTTTTAAAATATTTAAAGTCCACTTTGTCTGGGGACAGAAGCAAGACAGAATGCCTTTGATGAAGAGAGCCATGGTGCCTGGCAGCTACTAGGCAAGCATCAAGACTTGTAGAGAATGGAAGGAAGCCTCTCTACAATCAGTTCCAAGAGGCACAGAGTTTCTCACCACAGGAATAAGAGGAGCTCTTCCTCATCTAATGCATGGTGAGAGTGTCTTTCTGGATCATTCTGATCCACAGTCTTGTCCTGGATTAAAGGACATCGATTCTACAGAGTTTTAGGGATAATGGCTATAGTGGTATGCAACAGAAGGGCTAATAAGCCACAGGAGGCAAAACTGCATGAAATAGCCACCTCCTCACACCTTCTGGGAAGAAGCAAAGTTTGGAGGGGAAATGGAACGGCACACTAACTAAGGAAAGCCCAGGTGTTTACCAGTCCTCTTCATCCTTCAGTGACAGCTACTTGGTATTTAAATTGGCTGGGTTGAATAGGGTAACTGGTTCTTTGCTTTTAATTTCTTTCTGTATTCATAAACCAACCTAACAGTAATTCAGTGGGAGACAACCAAGGAAATCCAGGGTTGCTTACACAGAGACAGACAATAGCAAATCACCTCTGTTTATCTCTTGCTTTCAAAACCCTATTGGGTCACCATAGGTTGTCTGTTATTTGATGGTACTTTCCACCACCACAATAGCAAAGTATGTGCATTTTTAGAACCACATCACAGATCTGTGCAAATGTAATGGTTAGCAGCCAGCAATGACTGGTAGCTTCTTTCTGTCTATTTTGGCATTAGGCAGTTAGAAAACTGTCATCTCCTCCACCACAATAAATAAAAAATGTGGGTTCAAAATGAAGCAACAGAACAAGGGCATGCTGGTTTTTAGCAGTTCCAGAGCAACTGAATACAGATGGTAGAATATGCTTTGTTTTGAGAAAGTTCCCTTTGAATTCCACCCATCCTGAATGCAACCCATTCACAACATGAACAAAGGAGTGAAGTTTCTGTTTACATTTTGTGCAACAGAAAACCAAACATGTTAGGAACTGGTTTTAAACTCAGAGTGGAATATGGAATACAAACATGCCTAGCTGTATTATTTTAGTAGTTATAAACACCTTTCAAGCAATTGATTGTAGCTGATGTGGACTGCAGGAATTTTCAAGCATTTTTATGTTTTATGTTAGTATCTCTGTTCCTCATATTCTGGGTTAATTGTTTTAATCCTCTCATTTTCCTCCCAACAGCTTTTTAAATCAATGAGTATTTAAATTCTAAATGAAAGTTTAATAAAGAAAATATGTATGGATTAGTTTTTTATAGTAAAACTTTATTTTTGAATTCCTTTTTTGACAGTTTCAAATAAGCTATTCTAAGTGAAGGCATTTCATATTTGGAACACTTTGTAATGGTTTATGTATAGTGTAATGCCATCTTGTGGCTGAATAAATTTGATGCTAGGTAGAGTAGCTGAAAGGTAAGCAAGTATTACTGTCATATTTTCAAGGTTACTTATCACCATTGGATAAATTAGAGATTTGACTGTACTCCTTAGCTTTGATCATGCAGTGTTTTGTTGCTGAGTGGTGGCCCACACTGTTGTCTTGTATTAAGTAGAATATACTTATGGACAAATTTTTAGGTAGAATTTTGATTAAGAGTGAGTTTTGTAGAATGCCAGTACCTTTGTAGTTGGAATGTTGCAGACTTGAAGAAAAGGGAGGAAACCTCTGTTTTGTTTGCTGGAATGGCTTGATAGGTATTGCTCATTTCAGCATACTGTTTACTAATTAATTGTCCCCACACAGAATACCTGCTTTGTATTTAAGAGATGTTGCAACTTTTTAATAACTACTGATGTATGAAAACAATTTTGTAACATCAATACTGAAAATGCTACCACTTATGAAATTATTTTCTCATAGGACTTAATAGGGCATGCCAGGAGAACTGCCCAACTATCCTTCTATGCAGGGGTCGTTTTGTAGAAAAATAGGTGGTGGAACTCATCCAGGGATTGTTATGCAGCTGCACCTACTATTCGATGGACCTCTCAGAAAGGTTCAGGAACTGTGCTCCTGTGAGCTCCCTCTGAATCTGTGGCCTGCTTCTATGAGATTCCAGAAAAGGTATATCTAGTGCCTTGGTGTCTCCAGCACCCCAAAGGACTAGGGAGTTTAAGATAGGAATTAACAGTTGTCTTGAGCTTTGTTGGGCCTCTGAGAAGTTTCTAATTCTTCCCAAAATAAAAATATGTGAAGGCAACTGGGTGCCAATTTTTTTCAGAGGGTAGCCATGTTGGTTTGCAGTGGAATAGCAGGATTTGAGTTCAGTAGCACCATAGAAACCAACAAGAATTTTATGGGATGAGTTTTTGAGAGTCATATCCTTAAAATCTTCCTAGTCTCTACAGGACTTGACTTTGGATGCTAAACTGGTTGTGATACATAAGTAGTACTGCATTTCTTAGTAGTACTGCCTCGATATCTTCCCAAGGTGAGATTTCCCAAGTAAATCTTCTTCTCCAAGGCTCTTAGGATCAGTTATCCAGGTTTATGTATCCTAACTCTGATGCTGGGTGGTCAGTACTGTCTTGATCTTCTTGTCATGAGTCTAGAGGATCCTCTTAACCCTTAAAGTTGTTGTTGCCTCTCTGTGTTGGTTCAGGGTTGTCACTTCTGCAATGATGGCTGAATAACTCTTGAATATGAAGCCTTATTATAACATTCGTTGTCTTCAGCATGATCATGAAAAATCATTACTTTAGTATCTGTAATCATGCCTGCAGGCATGTGTCATGTTTAATGCCTGTCTTGACTTATGAGATATCTTTCAGACCTATGAAGTTGTAATATTTTTCCTGGAACACTCATTTTAAGGGGATTATTCTTTGACCTTTTAAGGCAGGGGTGTCAAACATGTGGCTTGACGGCTAGATCAGACCCCTAGAGGGCTCCTATCAGGCCTGCAAGCAATTCACTGTCATCTGCTTCCTTCTCTCTCTCTTGCTTCCTTCTGCATCACAGCTTGCTTTGCCAGGCTTACCCAATTGCACAGGAGCTACAGAGCAAAGCCTCTGTTTTCTTCATTGACTGATCAGCATATGAAGCAACTTATGTACAAAAGCTCACAATGCCTAGCCATTTCATGTTTTCCCCTGGGTCTTAGACTCAAAGCATTGACCATGAGATTTCTGTAATGAGTGTCAATAAATCAAAAGTAAGTTTGCAACTTATAGACACACACCTGAACAACACCTGATCAGCATACTCAAGATTGCTTACAGCATGGGCATTGTTTGCAATAATTCAGACCAAGAGGTGTCAGTTATTAGAAACTGTTGAATAAACAAAATATTATTGCAAGAATGCTAATCTTTTAAGCATTTTTTAAGTTTTTTAAAAAACCTTTCATTGTGTTTGTTTTTATTTTTTAGAAAGTTTAAATCTTCACTAAGTGGTATTATGTTTTATGACATACATGACCTGGCCTAGCAAGGTCTCAGTTATGTCAGATCTGTCCATCATAAGAAATGAGTTCAACACCCCTGCCTTAAGGAATGATGGGGGTTAAAAAATACTGGGTACAGACTACCTGCCTACAGTTGTATTCTGGAAAAAAGTCACTTATGTTTTACTATCACGATTTCACAGGAAGGCATCATCTTTCATGATGAGAATGTTTAATCTTATATTGCTGAAATCCTAATATTTACTTTGTAGCTCTTCTTATTCTTGATATTACTTCTCAGGTGGTTTTGTAGTATTGCTTTTTTTGCCACTGACTCATTCATGTCTTAGTTATTGACATATGTACTGGAGGCTTTTGAGACAGATCAAAGAGTTGGTTTAGTAGTTCAGGGCAGGTTTTTAACTAGTACAGCGTCCAGATAATTGCCAAAGAGCTAGGGCTAAGTCTCCTGCACTTTTATTACTCTATGTTGGATGTACTTGGACAGCCTTTAACACCTACAATAGAGTTTTGTTACAATTGTGAATATAGGTGGTTTCCCATAGAACACCACCAATTAAAGTTACTTGTCATGTAGAAACAATGTCAAAATAAGAGAGAAACCGATATTCTCCAGTTTGGCTGTTTTCCTATTAGTACATTTTAGAATTTTTAATAGATGTTTTTCAAGTGGTTGATTACGTTCATGGCTGCAAATTAGAGATTCTGGAAAGACAAAGAGGCGCTGTATAATATAGTAGTACACTGTCTTTTAAATGCTGATGAAATCCTGGAAACAAATGATAGAAGATATTATTGTATTGAAGGAATAAATTAAAGAGAGAATTTAATCTGCATTGCTGGTGCTGGTGGGCTATAGTATAGCTTATTTTTGCAGCTAACTCAGAGTTGCTCGCTGTGGCCATCTGTTTGCTGTTTGAATCTTGGAGGTAAAAATCCAAAGTGCTTAGACTGGAAGAGGAAAAACAGAGCTTCAGGTTGCTCCCTACCAACATATTAGCATAGCTGATTCTGGGAAAGTGAATCTCATCTGTGTACCTTATTTGACCACAAACACAGGCTTTAAGTAACCATGCTTAGAAACCTCTCTCAGTGGCTGATCAAATCCTCCCATTTTCACTGGAAACGGAATCAAAACAGCATCTCTTTCCCAAACAAAGAACCAGTTCTCCTGGCTTTTCCTCATGTACTTAGTACAGAAGGGAAGATTCTTTAGCACAGGAAGCATTATCATCTTGTATGTACAGCAAGTGCCTCTTGGGATGCAATTGCTGATGTCATACAAGTAATCTTGGCCAATAACTTCTCAACATTTGGTAATTGGCCCTTCACTTATGACAGCCATTTTGAAAATGAAAATTGGGGAAAGGTTGGTTATGATGCTATAAATAGTCTCTCATACAGGTGAAGCTGCTTTATATTCATCCATCCAGCTCATATCTTCTGCTCTGGCTGGCATTAGCTGTTTGGTTTCCCAGGTTGAGAAAATTCTTTCCTGGTACTAGTTGTCTGAAATATCTCAACTGGAAGCTGAGGTCATCAACATGCAAATCATGTGCTTTGTTACTGAGCCACTGCCCCTCCCAATATCTATTATATATGGCACAAAAAAAGATTGTGTATTAAGGGGGAAATTCTCAAGGTTCCCAAACAAGGGGTTCAATGGAAACTTCAGCAGAAAAAAATGTAAGTAGTTTGAACTACAGAGAGATAGTCTATATGGACATTGAAACAGTTTCTCTGAAGTTCTAACAGGCAGCCATGTATTATATAGTATCATCTTCCATCTCTAGTTACCCTTTGACGAATTTACTATGTTTTCATTATCATTTACTACATATACCAATTATATTTTTAAATGCACATTCCAGCACATGGTTACTAAGGCAGCCTATCCCTAAATGTTACATGCATCTGGTTGTGGTTATGATGGTATCTCCTACCCATGATCTTATCTCTGAGGTCTAGGTCAGAGCAGTCTCTACTGCACTAGTTTATCTTATTGAGTACAGCACTAATCCTACCAAAGGCAGGCACATACATTCTTAACATAACATCTCCTATGATGCTAGCAGAGTTCAGGAAAAGTTCAGGAAGATACAACGATTTCAATTTTTTTTTTAAGGTATACAAAACAGAGTCATTTTTGGTTCATTTCTCAGTCAGTATGCAGCTTGGCTTATTCTCCTCCTTGTACTACTTTGGCTTCTGTTCAAGTTGCTGCTTGTGCTGTTGTGCTGATGTTACTCTAGCAATAAGCAACTGTCCATTTTCTCATTGATTGTCCTTGATAAGAAAATTCCTACCAATATATTAAGTGAAGTGAAAGAACTGGCAAAACTTGAGCACAATCACTTTTTTAAAAAGAAGCCAACAGTTGTGTTCACAATGAAAAGCAATAGCTAATCTGACTTTACCAAATTGTGTCCATGTCTGCCAACTAAAAGGGGGGGGAGGGAAAGTGACCCCATGTCATCGTTTTTACAGTGCAGTTAATTGTAAGTTTTAATTGTTTTATTTATGTTGTCAACCACCCTGAGCCTATTTCAGGAAAAGGCAGAATATAAATTAACTAAGTAAAATAAAATGAATAAAGATCAACAATTAAAATTTCTTCAAATACATTAGAAGCAGGAAACCAGCCAGGGAGGCTGTGGAGCCCTTGAATGACCAAGGAGTAAAAGGATTACTAAAGGACGATAGAGAAATAGCTGAGAAACTGAATGCATTTTTTGCCTCTGTCTTCACTGTGGAAGATTAGAAGTGCTGGCCCACTCCAGAACTGCAGATTTCGGGAGGGATGTTGAAAGACCTGAGTCGGATTGAGGTGATGAGAGAGGAGGTCCTGTGACTGATAGACAATTTAAAAACTGATAAATCACCAGGCCCCGGGTGGCATACATCCAAGAGTTCTGAAAGAACTCAAATATGAACTCATGGATCTCCTGACAAAAATATGTAATTTTTCATTCATTCATACTGCCTCCATTCCTGAGGACTGGAAGGTAGCTAATGTCACTCCCATTTTTTAAAAGGGTTCCAGAGGAGATGCGGGAAATTACAAGCCAGCAGTCTGATGTTAATACTGGGAAAGTTGGTGGAAACCATTATTAAAGAGAGAATAAGGAGGCACACTGATGAACAAAAACTATTGAGGAAAACTCAGATTGGGTTCTGTAATTGGGTTAATCAGAATATTGTTCTGCTGTTTTATATGGTTTGAATATTTGGAAGTGACAGAACCCGCACAGGTCACTGGAATGCAGCCCTCGTCAGTGATGGCTGGACCCCATGCTTTAGTCTGGTGGAGGGGTGTCATGATCTATGCTGTGCAGTGAGACAGAGGCGTAGCGGTCCTAGGGAACCTGTGAAGCCTGTGTCTCGGTAGAAAGAGACAGCCTACAATCCCCAGAATGCTTGGCACTGGTTTCAGCCAATCAGCGTCCAAGTAGGCTCTGAGGGGAACTGTTTAAAAGCTCTCTCAGGAGGCAAACACTGTTCTTGCCTCCTGAAAGGCCAAGCAGGAAGGACGGCTGCTGTTTAGGAGGAAGATCCTCACTCTTATCAATAGGGTGAAACAGTTTTGGGTTAAAGTCCATGAGATGCTACAAAAATTTTTAAAATTTTACTTTCCTTTTAAACCAGAAACCTTTTTACTAAATATGATGCCTCAAGTACTAGACAGGAAAAATCTGACTATTCATTTGGTAACTGCTGCAAGAATTTTAATTGCCAAATATTGGGAAAAAAAGAATTACCTACTAAGGAAACTTCATTAGAAAAAAATCTTAGATACTGCCGAATTGGATATTATGACGACTTTAGTAAAAGAAAGATCTAAGCAGGAAGCTATATATAACTGGTCTAAGCTTTATGAATGGTTACAAAAATCCTAAGGTATAAACAATTCAGAATATAAAGTCAATGTACTAAATGTGAGCTGAGTTAATATGGAGCTGGAAATGTTTGAGTTAATGGTTATGTTGCCAACACCATTGCTTTTCCTTCCCTTTTATTTGTAAATAATAAATTAAAATAAATATGGGGGGAAAGGGAAGAATATTGATAGGATGCCATCAGAGTTATTGCTTTTATATGATTGTATTTATTAGTTATTGTTGAAAATTGCCCAGAGCCCGGCACTAGCCAAAATGGGGCAATTTGTTAAATTGAATGAATAGATAAAGAAATTATTAAAAAATCAATCTATATAAATCTGTATACCACTTATCTCACTTTAACCAACTCAAACAAAGGAAGAAAAACTGATTTGATTGTGAATGCTGGATCATCCTGAGAAAAGTAAAAGCTGATCATAAGGAGTTTAGATTGAAGAGATCATCATACATTAATCAGATTTAAGATAGCTGGAAACAGCTAGTAATAAAAAAGGGCACTTTTGATGAAAAATTGAGAGCTCTGATATCGGCTGCCAATGTTTCCCCTAAGCTGTGGAGCCTTGTGAGCAGAAATTCTCCTTTGTGAGCCAAAAATGGTGCTGACTTTAAAATACTGAGCAGGCCTTCATTTTTTAAAAAAAATAGTTTACAAACATGCAAAACATACAAATATGAAATATAAGCAATTATTCATATCACAAATTATATATTTATATGGAACATATATTTATGTGGAACTTAGCTTTGTATTATATAATTCTTTTAATCTATATTTTAGGAATGATTTATACATTGTAATTCTAAACAGAATCAAGTCAAATTTTATTACAGAATAGAAGCAGCCTTGAGCTACTGGCACAACTTCTTATTTATTTCCTGAAATTTTCCTTGAAAGTGAAATATTTTGGCAAGCCATGTTCTCTAGCTCCCTTAATGATTACCAAATGAGCACACAGCCTTGTAAACTCCACAAGGTATATTTGAATTTTTTAAAAAAGAAATCCAATCATAAAATTCAGTCAACTGTCTTGAAAATGAAGTTTTCAATAGCAGCTTTCAATGTGAAAAAGTCTGAAACAGGATCTTAATTTTGTAGCTGGCTATTGGGCAGACCACACTAAAGTTTACCACTGTAAACAATGGCAATCCTCTTGCTTTACAGGGAGAGGAAAGCCCCATGTCAAACAGTGGAATAAAATGATTTATCACAACTTTTTATTCTGGGTGTAGAAACAGTATATAAATTTGCCTTTATTCTCCTTTGTCAAAAGAAAGTGTCTTTATAAGACTCAAATATGAAAAAGTACACTTAAAAAGTTTTTACAAGCAGCATTTTAAATGGCTCCACTCCAGGGGTGGAATATGTGCTGAGAATTGTATCTATAAGATGGAGTTCTCGCTTGGCTCATTGGGGCCTGAAGGACTGAGCTTGGGGACTCAGGAACAATAGGCAGTAGGATCCAAATTCCTGCTGCCCTGCTCCAATCAAGAGCCCCCAGCTGGTTTGAATGGTCCAATCACAGGCAGCTCGGAAACTTTGGGTGTTTATATAGTTGGCCCTGCGGCCCTAGTCTTCAGTCTTCTTAGGCAGCGCTAGACCATGCTGTATTCAATAAAAGAGCTATGTTCACTATCACCTTGCCTCATCATTGCATAGAACCACTATATTATAGTGAGAAAATTCCTTGGGTCACAAAGAAGGATAGGATTGAGTTTAGAAAGGTCGTGGGGTGAAGGTGGGGTGATATCTTCCAGAAACTACACTGGGGTGGGGGTATAATGTCTGGGGCTGCCACTCTCTTTGCCTCCCTTGCACCAGTGGTTTGGCAACACCAGGATGGAGTCATAGCAAGAGAGTCAACTGCAGATAAAAGAGTCAACTGCAGATAAAAGAGTCAACTGCAGATAAAACTTTTTAAGAGCTTTTTAAGTTTTCTTTTTGGCTCCTGAAAATTTCTCCTGTCAATGGTCAAATATTTCTCATTTTCTATTCAGAAGGGAAAAAGGAAACTTGGGAAGGTGAGAGCTAAATACTGGTGTGTGTGTGGGGAGGGGGGAAGCAGTTCTTCTTAAATAGCATCCAGTGTGTTGAACTGATAGTTTCCTCCGTCTCTCTCCGCACTGAAAGTAACTTGAGAGGGGTGTTCCCTCTCCTGTTTGTGCTTCAATGTGCTTAGTGATGTGAGGGAAGTGTGGGGCTGTCTCCTCCATGAGGTGTGCCCTCCCCCATCTCCCAGCAAAGAGCAAGCAGGAGAGTAACCAGGAATCAGAGCTGACATGGCTGCCTCCTCACCCGTGCTGCTGCCTGGCAGCTTGGGTGATTGTCAGATACCAGCACCAAAAAGAATTGGGGAGAAAGGAGAGGGGATAGAGCCACTGTCTTGCGAGGTAGCAGACATAGTGGAAGGGCAATGGGGCAGACAGGGGGAGTTCTGGGTCTTCTGCTCTCCTCCTGCTTGGCTTCTCTGGCAGCCATTTGCTCACTACTCAATAACTTGAAGGGAGCAGGATGAGGACTTGGGAAATGCTCCTGCTGTACTCCACTTACTCATGCTGCAGTTGGATGAGCCACTCCTAAGTATAGTCTAACAGGGCAAAAGGAACAAAGGTTACTATGGCAGACCATTTTTGTACTTGTTTACTCTAATGTAGTCGGCTCTGTGGGGCTAACTTCTTCGCCAGGGCATTTAGTTTCAGGACTCTCGTGTGAATCAGTCGAGGACAGTGGTACACTGCATGACCCTGCCTGGGCTTGCTTATAAGGAGGTGAGGCTGGGGTGGGGTGCAGGAAGCCTGTAGCCTCCAGAGCAACATTGCATGGACCTGCCTGGGCTTGCTCACTGCCATGGTCGTGAAGGGAAGTAAAAGGAGGACCAGCTTGTACCATAGGCAGGGAGATGCCCAAGCTGGCCATGCAATGTGCTATACCAGGTTTGCTCTGCTCCTGGCCATGCTGCAATGGCTGTGTTCCATGGTGTTGTACTCACGTGGCAAGCTGTATCTCAAGCCACCTGCTCTGCCCCAGGAAGGAAGGACAAAGATGCTCTGTGGGCTTAAATGTGGTGGAGCGGGGGGGGGGGAGGGCGCAGTCAGAAAAGCAGTGCTCTGTGCACAAAACTTGATAATCCCAGCCCCCACCTGGAATGCTTCTGAGTCAAACAGGACCTCCCCACCAATCCACCCTAATTCCCTCCCTTGAGAGCCTGCCGGCAGAGGGGAGCAAGAGCCAGTTTGGTGTAGTGGTTAAGTGTGAGGACTCTTATCTGGGAGAACCGGGGTTGATTCTCCACTCCTCCCCTTGCACCTGCTGGAATGGCCTTGGGTCAGCCATAGCTCTGGCAGAGATTGTTCTTGAAAGGACAGCTGCTGTGAGAGCCCTCTCAGCCCCATCCACCTCACAGGGTGTCTGTTGTGGAGGAGGAAGATAAAGGAGATTGTGAGCCGCTCTAAGACTGTTGAGTGGAGGGCGGAATATAAATCCAATGTCGTCGTCGTCTTTTTCACAATAGAGCAAGGAGACTCTTCCTTCTTGGCTCACTTTGCAGCTGGACTGAGTCCATCCCCTTCTTCCTTTGACCTTCCATGCCCATGGGCTCTCGCTCGCCAGAATGTTGGGAAGGAGAGATGTGAGCTCACTGCCTTCGCTTGCCCCATGCCCAATTTTCCTGCCGCCCACTATTGTGTGCCAAAAGGCCAAAACTGCTGGGCAAGTGCACGGCAACACAGAGAGAACCTTGTCTACTACCCACAAATAAAACAATATACAATTTTGGCATATTGTGAACAACAGTGTCAAGAATATTTATTTTATTCCCTTTTGCATTTCTCCAAATATATGGTTTACTTTTTTCAGCTGTTAATATCAAAGGGACATAGCCAGACATGAGACTATTACTGGATATTTGTGTGTAAAATAATGATGATATTGGATTTATATTCCGCCCTCCACTCAACAGTCTTAGAGCGGCTCACAATCTCCTTTATCTTCTTCCCCCACAACAGGCACCCTGTGAGGTGGGTGGGGCTGAGAGAGCTCTCACAGCAGCTGCCCTTTCAAGGACAACTCCTGCGATAGCTATGGCTGACCCAAGGCCATTCCAGCAGCTGCAAGTGGGGAATCAAACCTGGTTCTCCCAGATAAGAGTCCACACACTTAAGCACTACACCAAACTGGCTGTCAAATGGTTAGAAGAAGAATGCTTCCATCTGACTAATTTCATATTGAATCAGTATTTAATAAACTCCATTTTATTGCTTAAAAGACATGGATGAGCCGAAAACTTTTAAACATATCTGGCCAGTTAGGTTTTAAACTATGTAGAACTGCAGTATGTTTTAGTGCATATGCTAGAAAAATCAACATTTCCATTTGCTATTATCCTGCTTAATGATCTATATGCAAATTGCAGGCTTCCAACAAAGTAATTGAAGCAATCTTTAGATCAATGAATGAGTGTCCATTAGGCTGTGTTACCATAAGTACTTATGTGTTATTTCATTTCAGTTCCTCAATGAATACGGGAGTAGAAGAATACTGCTCTGCTGTGGTTTAAATTTTCACTTATAGAAGGCAGTTGCTGCTCCAGCAGAAGATAACTTTTCTGTGAATTTTTGGAACCCTGTCTATCTTTCTGTATGAGAGTTGTAATTCCTTACCCTTTAGAACATCTTACCAGAAGACGTGGAAACTACAAGCTGGTCTTCAAGTTTTCCCCCCCTTTGGCTCAAATTAGGCTTTGGCCGTATTTTAATAGGTAGGGTGTGGTTAAATGTATTTGAAGCCATTAATGTAGTTGATCACTTAATTTTCAGCTGGAGATGAAAACAAAAATGATGGAAGCTAGAATTCATGAAGAAAAGCTTAAATTACAGCAGAAGCATGATTCAGATGTTCAGAAGGTATGGTATGTTGAAAAAAATTCTGATTGATGACTGTATATAATAAGATATTAAACAAGGAAAATAATACTAAAAGTTATTCTTTGGCTGTTTGTCTTGGTTTTTGCTTATCAAATCATTTGAAAACCAATAAGAATGGGATTTCTTATGTATGGGAATAAAGCAAATCTTTACTGTGCAGTACAGATATTAAAAGTTTTGCTTAGTAGGTTTTTTTCTCTACATCCCCCTGATCTAGTTAATGAGAGTACAAACTACATGGCCTTGTTATGGTAATCACATTGTGTAGTCATCTATATGCATGTATATGTGTACACAAAAGCATGAAATTTGAACAGTCCAAAAATGCAGTTCCTGTAATGTCCACATCTGCAAGTAGGAAGAGCCCTGCCTTCTTGAGTAATCTTATCATTGCCAGCTTTTCCTAGTGGCTACTTATGTAGGGAAAAGGGTAGACTGTCGGGAGTGGAAAAAGATGCATGATAAGAGGTGGTAGTCATATTTGGAGGAACCTTTAGTCATGTATAGAGAGAGGCTATATTATTCTTTGGATTTGTTATTGTGAAATGCCTTGAGGACTTCTGTATGTTGAAAGATAGGATAAAAATTGGGGGCAGGTTGTCTCCTTAGCAGAATCTCTTGTTCTGCTGTGCTGTGGAGGATAGCATTTGGTAGTTAGAAATGTTTTCCAATGTATTAATTATTAAAATGATTCCACTGACATTTAAAGCCCTTTTATTATCAAGAAGATCTTGGATCACTACTTTGTTTTCACTGTGAGCACTTAAGATAGTAATTAAGTTTTTCCCTATTAAATATTAATATATATATATAAACATTGCTATAGTTATACATAGATGGTTGTCTTACATGGACACAGACATAAGCATAGACATAAGAATGGATGATCATTTATGGTCTAACTAGCAATGAGGCCTGTTGTGAAAATAGACACAACGGGCTCTAGAAAAAAGCTGTTGTTGAGGGATGTGAAAGTGGCAGGCAGTGTAAATACACAGTAGTGTAGCAGAATTAGAGCAGCCAATGTGGAGGGGAAGGACAGCATATTTTGTGTCAGTATAGAGGCAGTGCTGTGCCCACTTGCAGGACTGAAGGTGGGCAGACCAGGCAAACCCAGTCTTGTCAGATCTGGGATAGTCCTTGAAATAGACAGTTGGGAGGCATGGCCAGGGTTATTTAGGCAGCTCCCTGAATATCCTTCAGGCTCTCAGTAGAGGTCAGTGACCAGAAGTTGACATGGCTTCCAGGTGCACACACACACACAGACATCAAAAAAGGGCAACCATGTCCTCTACATTCTGAACATACAGGGCATTGGGACCACAGGGAGGATTGAGGCAGGGAGGGATGGTGGCAGGGAGGAAGAGGAGAGCCTAGTTTGTAGGGTGACACTCAAGCTTGGTGCTTTGGGTGAGGGTGTGTGTGGGAGGTTGGTAAAGTAATATGGGCACCTCTTGCCTTGGTAGAATGGAGTGTAAGGAGAAGTGTAGTCAGCAGCAGTCATGAAATAGGGTAAAGTCGTCATCAAAAAGGGCCATGTACTCTTTTCATTCATGTTGTTGCCAGAATAATATATAGAGAAACACATTTTGCAGACATAAAACTTTATAGAACATGTGCAGTTGTAAAATGTAGACACCACCTCCCTTAGGTCGGCAACCTTATAACCCATCAGGATGACCTGGAATGAAGCAGGACCAGTAGCCCCAAAAGCAGGGTCTTGTAGCATTTGAGGTGTTCATGGGGTGACAGTAGTGCCATGTGCTACCACCCTGTGGAGAGAAGGCCATGTAATGATTGAGGGTGAATTGGAAAGCTGTCAGTGAGAGGGTGGACTAACGTGCTGGGAAGGCTCACTGATGGTAACAGGAGCCATGGTTAGGAGGGGGAAGGGCAGGTGAACATGGCGGTTGGGGCAACCACGGTGCCATTAGAATCAAGTGGAGAAGTGGAGGCACACAGCTGAGCAGCTTGGAGGGTGACCATTGAAGGAAAGGCCAAAGCAACCTCTGACTGCATGTGATGTGCACTGGAGCCCTTGCCACCAGTTCTCGGGCTGTTGTGGATGCCATTCATGGCTGAGTTGTACTGGGCTGCTGCTGCCACAGCGTTCTGGGTCAGCTGAAATGTTGGAGGACTCTGCGGAAGGCAGCAGCCCTGAGGAGGGGTGGGGGATGGCAAAGGGCAATTGAGAAGTGTGGGCATCAAAGGACAGTGGGAGGGAGGAAGGGAGAGGCTACTGTTCCCCCTCACCCTTGGATTGAATAGTAGGGGAGGCTGGGTGGGAGACATTAAGGTGTGGTGTCGTGCCTCAGTAGGCAGGCTGCCATGGAGGCATGAAAGAGGAGACAGAGTGACTGTGGAAGGCTTCCCTTGAAGACAGGCAGGCGTTTCTGAGAAGACCCAGGTGTGTCAGTAGACAAGCAGGCATGGTGTAGCCAGGCAGGAGAAGTGTGCCTCTCAGAATAGAAGGTGTTTTGGTGGTTCTCTCTGGTCTGCGCTGACAGCACGTGGGGCAGAGGAGTGGACTCAGCCAATGGCATGTAAGTACAGTTGAGTGATTGTTGATGTGCCAGTGGCCGATGTGGTACGCTCATGGGCCAGTGGGAGAGCCGGAAACTGCCAGCATACGGGGGTTTTATGTATATAGAATTCCTAGCTAAACTATATTCTGCTCTACTTATTTCAGTAGTCAAACAGAACTTAATTGGGTGTATAAGGTTTGTTTATACATACTCTAAACTTTCACTTCTTTTTTCCTATATTCAACATTGTTTACCTTCACTGAGTATGAATTTTATGTAAGGGTTTTTTTTTGTTCCTTTGCTTTATTGCATAGCATTGTCATATTGGAATGTGAGCCAAGTTCTAAATTGAGTCGCTCTTCCATGATACAGATTACTCTCAGCTCTGATGTAGTGACCAGAGGTAGGAGTGTTAAAGTGAATAGGAATGTGCAGCTAAGCAATTATCAGAGGCGAAACAGAAGCTGATTTGTACTTATAATGTATAAGGAATTAGCAATATTGAACATAGATCAGCAGATAAGGTAGGTGTCATGGATCAGAACTTAGAAGAGGAGGACTCCTCAGGAGAAGAGGAGCACCATGTAGCTAGCTATGAGTCAGCAGAAGCTAGCAAGTAGAAAGATAAACTGCAGGCTTATTAGGACTTACAACTAACAGCTGGTGCAGAGCCAATACCTTCCAGCCCTGATTGAACAGGTGAAACTTAGAATCATTCAAAGCCTTCCAGTATCACCCATACTGTTAAGCGCTGCAGACAGAGGCTTTGAGCAAAATTATAAGAGAGATGACAAAGCACTCGCCTCCTGATCCAACACCAGCTGTTTGAGTAGTTGTGGGATTATTCCTGAAGAGCTGGCTGCAAGCATGACCATTAGACATATCCATAAAAAAACTGTTAAGTGCTGATTCTGTGACCACTGCACAGACCCCTTACTTTGCTCGAGTGACTCCTGGACCAACTCTTGACCTTGCTTCTCAGCTTTGTGATCTCTGCTTGTGAGTAACGCTTGGACTGCCTAACTATGCTTCTTGGACAACTATTTGGTAATGACTTTCTCACCTCTGGACACTGGAACGGAACCCTCAACTTGGCTACTTGTATTTAGATCCACACTACCTGCAAGGAACGCACACTAGCTTTGCTTGACCTGTGACAATATGACCCTGGAGTGTGAAACATCATACTCTCTAAAACAGGGTTCCCCAAACTTTTCTTTCCCATGGCCCGGTTATTTTTACACTTCTCCTTCGTGGCCCACTAAAATTTGGGGGTGGAGCCAGGAGACTTTGGGGGTGGAGCCGGGAGACAGGAATTATGTCATTTCCTGTGGTGTCAAGTACCAAGTGATGTCACTTCCAGAGAACACTGAACCAGAACTTTACCTTTTCCTGTGATGTCACTTCCAGGGCACTCCCCCAAACATGCCTCTTCTTCAAAAGTAAATTCATTTTCAGAAAAATCTCTCTGAAACTCATGCTAAGCCAAAATGGGGGTGGAAAGTGGGCGGTCCTCTCTTTTCACCCCCACACCTACATGCACCTATCTGTTTATGTATTCTTCTCCAGCTTGCAAGCACTCCTAATGCCCATGTTCAATTGCCTGCACCACCTACACATCCCTTCCTCAACAGCACTGGCCAAGTACTCTTTGGGTGCTATCTGTCAACAAGTTACAGTAATAGGATCCAAACCACATTTTACCAACTTGTCAACAAGAATATTATGTCGAATCTTATCGAAAGCTTTACTGAAATCTAGATAAACTATGTCTACAGCATTCCTCTGATCCCTCAAGGTAGTAACTTTCTAAAGAGAGAGAGATAAGGTTAGTCTGATGTGACTTGTTTTGTGAGAAATCCATGCTATCTCTTCATAATCATAGCCATACTTTTTAATTGCTCAAGTACTGGTTGCTTGATGACTTCATCTAAAATTCCTATGTATAGATGTAAAGCTTACAGATCAGTAGGTACCCAGATCCTCCTTTTCCCCATTCTTCAAAATGGGGACAGCATTTGCCCACCTCCAGTCTTCTGGCACCTCACCTGTTCTCCAAGAATTCTCAAAAATAATGGCCAAAGGCTCAGAAATTACATTTGCAAGTTCTTTTAGTACATTTAGATGCAGTACATCTGGCCCTGAGGACTTAGTTTCATTTAAAGAAACATGTCCAAATTGAACCTCATCTGCTGCATTGATACTCACTTGCCCAGCCTTAAGTGATTCCTTTGCAGCACCTCAAAGTCCTCCCTAGTTCTCACTGCACTGAACAATTTAGTGGCATTTGCAAACTTAGCCACTTCACTGCCTACTCCAAACTCCAAATCATTAATGGACAATTTACAAAGCACAGGAACTAGTACCAAGCCCTTCGATACCTCACTGCTTACCACCTTCCTCTATGAAAACTACCTGTTTATACTCTGTTTTCTGTTAATTAGCCAGTTTTTAATCTGCAAGAGGACTTGTCTTAACCCATGAGTGCTGAGTCTACTTAAGAGCCTTTGATGAGGAACTTTATCAAAAGCTTTCTGGAAATCTAGGTAAACAACATCTACTGGGTCACTATTGGCCATATGTTTGTTCACCCCTTGAAAGAACTCTAAAAGGTTAATGAGACAAGATCTTCCTTTACATAATCCATGCTGATTCTTCCCCAGTAGATTTTGTTTATCAATGTGCCTACTAATTCTATCTTTAATAATAGATTCCCCCAAATTACCCAGTATTGATGCTAGAGTGACTGACCTGTAGTTTCCTGGATCTCCTCTGGAATCCTAATTTTAAGATTAGCTACCTTCCAGTTCTTGGGAAATAGAGGGAGATTTTAGTGATCAATTATATATTTTTGTCAGGAGATCCACAAGTTCACATTTGAGTTCTTCAGGACGCTTGGATCCATGCCATTTTGGCCTGGTGATTTATCAGCTTTTAATTTGTGCATCAATCATAGAACCTCCTCTGTTTTCATCTCAATCTGACTCGGGCCTTTTGATAGCCCTCCTGAAATAGGTGTTTCTGGAGTAGGCAAGTATCACCCATCTTCCGAAGTGAAAATGCAGCAGCAGCAAAAATGCATTTAGCTTCTCTGCCATTTCCCTGTTATTCTTTAGTAATCCTTTTACCCCTTGGTTATTCAATGGCCCCATTTTCCCCCTGGCTGGTTTTCTGCTGCTTATGTATTTGAAGTATTTTTTTAAAAAAAGCTTTGTTTTTGCAGTATATTCCCCATAGTTCCTTTTTGCCTGTTTGATTGTGAGGAAAAACCCCCTTACAGAACATCGTGATCACCAGCTTGGTTTCCAGAGCACCTGGAGAAGTTACTCACACACGTCTGGCCAGAGAGTGTGGGCAAACCTACCTAGGGGCAAAAGGGACTTATGCAGTACTAGCAGCCATAACGCTACAGAGGCACTCTAAACCGGTACAAGAGTGCCTACCAGGAGAACGGATGGTTTCCCGTCGTTCCATATGACATCCATCCCAGCCATGGAGCGGAAGAGACTGCGCCGCCAGGCGCTATCCAGGCGAACGGTTTTGAAGTTCTGACCATGGAATCCACCATGGAGGGCTAACACCACACGCAGCCATCTTCCTACCAGGCTTGACTCCATTCCAGCAAAGCGGACGGCTCACATACACACCAGATGTCACCTATGCCTGCAAGCAACCTACCCACCCCAAGAGTGGTTAGTCGTCCAACTGCCACTTTCTTTGTTTGACGGAACTCTATACAAAGACTAGTGCCCAGAAGAAGACAGAAGAAGAGGAAGACCATCTTCAACCAGAGCCAAGTTCCTTTGTACAAACTGGGTGTTACCTAGGCCATGATTTGATTCTCTATTGTCACCCTTTTAGATAAGTCCATTAGTAATAAGTATCTCCCCACCCAAGTAATCTCTCTATTCTTCGTCCCAACTGTCATTTTTGGAAAGTTCACTCAGGTATCCATGATCCAGGCAAGTCCATTGGTCAAGAGCAAGCACCCAATTAGGTGCCATCAATTAACTTTCCATTGGTTGTCGCAGTAGTCCAGCCCTTATTGTCACTGCGAAACCTCCCCTTTTTGTGAGGTCATGCATCAGCTGACCACCTTTCTCCTCCCTTGTACCTCCCATCCCCTAAGGGCTCAAGAGAGTCCTTATAATCTGTGGACTAGCTACCCACAGGTGTGCTTCTATCAGTATTCCAATTTCCACTGCATAGATCCATCCCCAATTCCTGATCAGTTTCGGGTCCCTTCTCCCACATCCTTGCTTGTCGCCATTGGAGCCTTCCTTGAAAACTACGATAGGTAAATATCACCCTGTTTGTCTACCCATGTGTTCCCCTATCTCTCTATCTATGTTTCCTAGGAATGAATGTGTGTTTTGATGAATATTGTGTCTTGTATGGAAATCTATATTTTTCTTAATAAATTTTAACTGTTTTACTTAATTAGAGTCCCTAATATTTTAAGCATTACTTTGCTGGACGTGGAATCCTGTATACACAGGTAAAAAGATCCTGAGTGAGCCAGGTGCCCACCTGACAATTCCCCAACCTAGTTTTGAGGGCATTTTGGCTACAGATCGGTGATTTGTATTTTATTTGCCAAAGCCTGTGTTCCGATTTATTTTCTTCTCTCAGATTAGACTTCCACTGTTTAAAGGAATTCTTCTCACCTCTTACTGCTTCCATTACTCAGTTCAGTTCATTTATTGTAATTAGCCACAAATATCTCAAGAGAAAAGAAAGTAAACTAGAAGTTAAAACATACTAAGTATCATGTAGGTATAACAAGGGTGTAACAACAGATGCAATACAATGGCAATAACAATAAAGATACAGACAAATCTAAAAGTTATCCCTTCGCTTTGCTACCTTGGCACGTATTTTCTTTGCTGCAGGGGCAAAGACTGAAACTTTCTTGGAGATATAAGCATCAATGTCAGATAAAAGAAATACTATTTTTTCCTCAACTGAATAAGCACTTAAACCTGACAGAATTCCATCTAAAAAATTGGCCCTTGGACTGGAATAGAGAGAACAGAAAAGTAAATAGTGAGGTAAATCCTCAATTGCATGAGAACTGTAAATGCATAAAAGTTGGGCACTTCCATTACTGTTAGCCGTGCCCGCCGTTTTTATACCTGCGGCATACACTTAATCTGAGTTTCCAGGGTTGTAGTTTTAAGTAGTTTCCAAGCTTCCCAAAGGAATTTGACACCTCTTACTTTTCCTTTCAGTTTCTTTTTCTCAAGCCCCCTTTAGAGAACCAAGTAGGCAGCCGCATTGGTCTGAAGTAGTAGAACAAGATAGGAGTCGATTGCAACTTTAAGACCAACTTAGTTTTATTCAGAACGTAAGCTTTCGTGTGCTCTTTAAGTGTGCTTAGTGTGCTTAGAGAGCACACGAAAGCTTACGTTCTTTCCAGCTCTTGGCATGGCACTCACCCTCCATATCTATGCTGTTCCATAACTCCTAGGAGGGAAGGCTCCCTCTCTAGACATTCTTCCAGTTAGATCCTGGTTTATCAGGATGTCATGTTCAGCTGTTAATAAGGCACAGAGATCAAGCAATTAGTATATGTAGTAAGCACAAAAAGCTATTTTGCAGCTGCAGACCACTTCAGCAGTATTTCAAGATGTTTACTAAACAAAACAATACATGTGGGGATTGACTCAACAGAATTCCTACTGTCATGTATTGTGAACATAGTTGGCAAATTCGTAAGAGGAAATGGGTTTTCATTTAAAGTTTGTTTGTACTAGGGCAGAATTTATTTCTGGAGGTATCTGTCACAAAATGGTGGCCTGATGGGCAGAGCCAGTCACAAAATGTTGGCTTGATGGGTGGAGCTAGTCAGAGAATAGTGGCATGTATGAAAAGTACCATGTTTCAGAGCAGTGTTACAGTTCTTGAGCGAAAAACCTTTTTTCTTTGCCGCTTTCCCAAAGTGCACTGTAGGAGGCAAATGTAGTTAATAACCTGTCTTTTGTCTGGAAGAGGCAAACAGGAGCTTTAATTCAGGGAGAAGGAGTTAGTAGCACTGTCTGCTTCCATCCACAGCCAAGAATGTGTGGGTGTATGGGAAAAAGAGGTGAGAAAGAGTTGGGTGGGAACGGGTGCTGCCAATGTGTGTTCATGTAACTTCTTTTTCACAGGAAAAGGGAGAGAAACTTCTGTGGTAGCTTTCAGTGGAAGGATAAGTAATTGCCTGGAGGGGAGCTGGAGAGGTACTTTGTTTGTAGAGTGACTGATCGCTTCCAAGTCACTTTCTCCCCTCCTCCCATAAAATGTAATCTAGTGTCTTAAAGCGCACAATGAAAGAGTAGCATTTTTACATATGTCATGGCATATCTTGAAGTTGTTTACTGCAAATAATGACAGTAGGTGGGGTTTTTTTTTAGTATAGGCAAACAGTGGGAATGCATAAAAGAAAAGGGAAGGAAAAAAGGGATTATATTTTATTGCATTTGTCAAGGACAATCATGTATACAAAATGTATAAGACAGAAAATATTTTCCATTACATCCCCTTCATTATAATTTCTAAGATACTGTCTATGAAATACAATAGTTTTTACTTCTGCTTGTGTTTGTGAATCATTATACTTAACATTTTAGGTTTCAAACTTAATTAACCTATTTTGCAGCTACACTATTAGTTTCATCTAAGGGTGTGCATTCAGTATAAACTGAAACGAATGAATCCCCCCAAAAAACTTACTGGTATTTTTCAGGTACTTATTAAACAAATACCAGTCAGTGATCTGCATTCAGGTACTGATATGGCTCAGCCTGCCAAAAGCCAAATTTGTTGGCTTTTATATAGGCAAGCTAGCCTCAGCCAAAGTGGCACACAGCTTTCAGTTTAGCGCCACCCTAGCTGATCTTTTTTTGGAGCTTCAAGATGCAAGAGAGGATGAGCTGGGGCTGGCTCCTTTTTCAGCTTTGTTTTTAACCTAAGTTGCAAGAAGAGCCAGTCCAGGATTGGCCTTGGTGGTAGGTGCTGACAACTCTGCATCACCTCAGCTGGTCTACCTTTGCTTGCAGTCAGCTCTGCTGGACAGTTTGCTTCAAGCCAGACTGCCCAGCAGAGCCTGCTGAGGAGCTGATCCTGCAAGGGAAAACTGGGCTTGACTGCGGCTCTGCTGGGCTGCCCAGTTGAAATTGGGCTGTCTGACAGAGCGCTCCCAGGAGATGCTCCTGTAGGGAGAACTCTCTGCAAGTCCAGCAGAATGGGGGAGGGGGCCCTTTTCTACTGGTTGCAGCTCCCAAAGCCAACAGAATGGAAAGCGGGAAAGTTCTTAGATCTTCCCTCCCTCCTTTCTGCTGGCTGCAGCTTCCCAAGGCTAGCAAAATGGAAGAGTAGGGAAGAGATCTTCCCTCTCTCCTTTCTAATGGTGGGCTGCCCAGCAGAGCCTGCAGGGAACTTGTGTTGTTTCCACTCAAGGCCTTTCTGTCTTCCATACCAACAAGCTAAAAGACTCCGAAAGAGAACTTGTTAGAGTTCAAAAATCATTTTATTATGGGTGCAGGGGATGTTGATAACTTGGGGGAAATAAGTTCAAAATCAGTCATTGTGTAATATTTTCCTTACTTTCCAATTCACTGCTTCCAACCCATAAAGGGCTATTTTTGCTAAAATTGTATAGCAAATTGGGGGGGGGGGGGGGGGACCTGAGACTCTAGTCCTGCTTTGAACAGCTGAATTCATCCTTTGCTTATTTTGCATTTAGAGGCTCTAAAGTGCATTCTCAACTCACATAAGCTTACTACATGTGAGAAGCCTGCACACTGCATGGTGCCTTCTTTAATACAAAATTTTTACCACAGTTCCTGCTTGTATTCTGTATTATCTCTCATAAAACTTTAATGTTTGCAGTTTTACTAAGCACTTAATATTTTCTCCTACAGATTTTGGAACGAAAGAATAATGAAATTGAAGTATTGAAGGCTCAGTACAAAACAAAACAGAATGAAGCTGAAGGGACCATTCGAAAACTTGAAAAAAAAGGTGATGCAGAACAAAACACTTAATCTCAGTGTTCTGATGTTCAATCCAAATAGACACTGTAGGTACACATCAAGCTCTTTATTATTATTATTTTTAACAGGAAAGTTTATTTAATACATTCTACATATATATCACCCTGCTATCGAAAAAACCTGGAACTTTATTGGGATGTGGAGTAAACTTTAAATGTAAGGGTCATTTTCGCACTCACCTCCAGCCGGCGCGACCCCCCTCTTCACCGCGCAGGATCTGCGCGGATTTCGCACTAAATGCCGCGGAGCAGCCTTTTGCGCCGGAAACTCCCGTCGCAAAAGCCGCGCAAACGCCAAACTGCTTTTTGGCGATTTACGTTTGAGCGGCTTTTGCGACGGGAGTTTCCGGCGCAAAAGGCTGCTCCGCGGCATTTAGTGCGAAATCCGCGCGGATCCTGCGCGGTGAAGAGGGGGGTCGCACCGGCTGGAGGTGAGTGCGAAAACGACCAAGGTGTGTAAGAACAAGGACTTAGTCAATAGAAACGAAACATCAACAGAAAATCCTGGCAAGGAAGGCCAACAATACATCTCAGAAAATGGTCCCCACAAAATGGTTTGGAATCTATCCCATACCACAGGAGAGGGACCTCTTCCGTACCCTCCTTTCGTAAAATACCTGGGACCTGCTGACAGGAGAAAAAACAACAACTCCAAATTCACATACAAACTAAGGGTGGGTGGGTGGGAACAGGCCAAAGCAATGGGTTCACCATCCATATACAGACGGGTGGAGGTGGGGGGGAGACCTAGGCCAAGGGCTCAGTTTCCCCCAAATACTTCACAAATAAAAATAACAGGCAAAACTAGTGATACTACAAGAAAAGCTTACCAAACTGTCCCCAACCACAGTGCCCTCATTACAAGGAGAGAAAAAGACAATTATTTAGGAACCATTCTATATAATAATATTTATATTAACTGACAGTATTCATGACTGCTTTAAGAGTCTCAAATCTGGATACAGAGCTTGAATGTTTTCCCTATAACAGCTATTACTATGCACTTCTTTCTTTCTATGCTTTTGTATTCTCCAGTCCATTTCTGCTATGTTTCGTTCTTAATACATTTCAGTTCTTATTTTTGTAATGCTTCCTCAGAAGGGTTATGTTGGATTGTAAGGGTTCTAGTTCATTCTTCTTGCCATGGTATAAGCTTTTTCATAGCCTCCCTCTATCCCTTAGCCCCCAATTTTCTCTTCATTGTGTCAGGGCTTTCAGGATTAAACTGTTGCTGAAGAACCATAGGTATTTCTTCAGGGATCTGTGCTACAGTTTTGTTTTGTTTTTTGCCATTTGTATACCACTGAAGGCATTCTGGGGGCCACTGAACTCCCATCAGGTTGCTCCCTCCACTCCCCCTCTTCCATGTTTGGTTCTTCCTTCTCCTGTGCTACAGCCTTGACCATTCTTTGCACATCTGAGGTTTTACCAGACTTGCCTGGGAAAATTGTAGCAGCAACCTTAGCTGCTGGTGGTGTAAGAAAAAGCACCCTACTTTTCATACACATGGACATCGTGATCACCAGTATGGTTGCTAGGGTGCCTGGAGTTATGACTCGCACACATCTGCTCTAAGAATGGTCCTGTGCTAGGATGGCAAGATGGCGGCGTGGAGTGGAGAGCTGCTGTGAAGCTCCCATCTTAACATCATCATAACATCAAATTTCTGAAAGATTCCAAGCTACACGTCTTCCTGAAGTACCTATCTAGTTAACCAACTGCTGGAGAGGACGAGACGGTCTTAGAGCTTTATTCCATCTTGAGAAAGTAACAAGAAAACCGCTTACCAGACGGAGGCCGGGGCTGACGTTGGGCCGACGCTGAGGCAGAGAAGGACGGCGCAGTCTGAGAGCGCGAACCGGTGCGGCTGGAGGGCGTGGACAGACCGGGATCAGCCGGGGCCGTGAGTTGGACACCGAGGCGTCTGGAGCCGGGGTGCACTGGTTGGGACCGAGCGCAAGTGACTGCGGGGTGTGGACAGCGGACCGGACGAGGCCGGGTGTGGCGGGAACGCGAGAACCCTGAGGAGAGACTGGCAGTGGCCCGGCCGAGTACGAGTGAGGCGATAGAGAAAGACGGGACGACGGCCCCCATCTCTCCACCCCCTTCCAGTGAGAGGACCTCGGTGGGGGGGGAGGGTGGTAACAACAACAAACTGCCTACGGTTCTGGGTCCTGGGGTTGCAGCCACGCAACCGTGGGGACGCAGGGGGGGCTAGTACCCCTCTGTGTCCCCGGTGTTGTGCGGAGGGCTGCCCTGGGTTCCCGGACCGTTTGGTAATACGTTCCACTCTGAGTAAGAGGGCACCTTCCCCCCCCCCCCCAATAATAAGAACGAAGTGCTCCTTGGCACTCCATGGGCACCTTACGGACGGATACTGATGCACTTTAACATCGATGCGCTTTGATACTTGAACAACCAGAAGAAGTAGAACTGCACTTTATGATTACGGTCACTTGTCACTTTCTAAACTACAGCACTTTACTCTTCAACCTTGATGGCTTCAACTGCTAATTTGTGATTGATTTTTATTAGTTAACTGCCAATTTGTAATTAATTATTTATTTATTAGTTATTTAATCTGTATTTATTGACTGATTAGCTAAGTGGATTTATTTATGGTAATTTAATTGGAGGTAGATAGTGGGTAAGGTTTTTAATTAAGGAGCCAATAGATGTTTAATTAATTATTGTTAGCTAAGGATTTATAGGTGGAATAGGGGGAGGGATTTAAATTCAATAACTAGGGGTTATTGGTGGTTGGCTGGTGGAAGGTGGATTATTGTTGGCAATAATAGGGTTGAAGGGGAACAGGAATAGGATTAAACACTGCTGGTTGTCGAGCTGGTTCCCACCAGCAGGAAATGGCTGGCCCGGGGATTCCAGTGCTCCTGGGGAGGGGAAGGTATGACGGTGGGAACAGGCAGACTTATAGGGGAAGGAGGCCGAGACATGGTAGTGTTCGGCCGCCTTCCTGCCTGTGTCCAATCCCGATGGTGACAGGTAGTGGAGCCAGGTGAACGTACCCGCCTCCGGCACTGGTGCTATGCAATGCCAGGTCCATTAATAATAAGACCGCTGTCCTCCAGGATTTCCTATTGGAACAGGAGGTGGACCTGGCATGCGTGACCGAGACCTGGGTGCGTGATGGGGAGACCATAGCTCTCTCTCAAATGGCCCCCCCAGGATACTCGGTCTTTCACCAGTCCCGGACTAGCGGGCGGGGGGGAGGAGTGGCACTATTCATACGGGAGGTTTACTCCTTTAGGGCTCTCCCGGCCCCGGAGATCAGGGGTATTGAATGTGTCGGCCTGATGTGGGACGTTGGGGAGGGGTTGGCGATCTGGCTGGTGTACCGTCCGCCTAACGCACCGGCCGGCGCCTTATCATCCCTGATGGAGGCCGCGGCGGGCTGGGCATTGGAGTACCCAAGGCTATTGGTCTTGGGTGACTTCAGTGTTCATGCCGACGACGCGGCCTCCAGTCAGGCGATGGACCTGGTGTCATCCATGGCAATACTGGGACTCTCCCAAGTTGTCACAACGCCCACTCATCAGGCGGGGCACATATTAGACCTGGTCTTCGCGGCGGGAGTTTTAGTGAACGATATTACTGCTAGAGCAGTGCCATGGTTGGATCACTATGCCCTTAAGGCTCGGGTGGATGTGCCACCCCAAACCTGTTTAGGCAGAGAGCGTATTTTAGCTCGCCCGCGGAGCCTGATGGACCCGGAACGGTTCCTGATGGCTCTGCAGGATCCCAGGCCCCCTGGTGAATCCTTGGATGATCTGGTGGAGTCCTGGAATGATAGACTCTCCAGAGCAATCGAAGAGATCGCACCTAGGCGCCCTCTGCGCCCCTGTTTGAAGTCGACACCCTGGTATAACCAGGGGTTGCGAGTGCGACAACTAAAACGGGGACTCAGATGACTAGAGAGGCAATGGCGGCGTACTTGAGACGAAGCGACTCGAACATCTTATAGAGAGAATATGAAGTCCTATGAGGTGGCAGTCAAAGCTGCAAAGAAAACATACTTTGCGGCTGAGATTGCGTCCGCAACATTGCGCCTGGCACAACTATTTAATATAATTCAGAGTTTAACAACGCTGCCTCAGGGCAGACCAAATTTTAAAGAATTGGAGATTGGCTGTGAGGCTTTTGCGAACTTTTTTGCAGACAAGATCGCGTCGCTCCGCATCGACCTCCCCGCCACATTAGAGACAGTAAGTGAAACCGAGGCTCCGTGCCTGTCTTCGGATTGTGTTCTGGATGGTTTCAGCCCTCTCAGCCTGGAGGAAGTTGACAGGATTCTCTTATCTGCACGCCCAACAACCTGTAAATTGGACCCGTGCCCCTCCTGGCTTATTAAATCTTGCCAGATGGAGCTTAGATATCCTGTACGGGATATCATAAATAGATCCCTGATGGAAGGGCAATTTCAAACACCGCTTAAAGAGGCGGTGGTCCGTCCCCTCTTGAAAAAAAATCATTAGATCCGGCCCAATTGGCATACTATCGGCTGGTCTCAAATTTGCCCTTTTTGGGCAAACTCATCGAGAGGGCAGTGGCGAGGCAGCTACAGACCTTCCTGGATGATGCTTCCGTCCTTGACCCTCTTCAGTCCGGCTTCCGCCTGGGCCATGGGACGGAGACGGTGCTGGTTGCCCTAGTAGATGACCTGCAACGGCATCTGGATCAGGGCGTTTCAGCGGTGCTGGTGTTGTTGGACCTATCGGCAGCGTTCGATACAGTCGACCATCGGCTACTGGCCCACCGCCTCGCCGACGCGGGGATTCAGGGGTTGGCCTTGCAGTGGCTTTCCTCTTTCCTTGAAGGTCGGGGACAGAGGGTCGCTATTGGGGACGAGCTGTCCCGGAGGCACACGCTTGACTGCGGAGTGCCCCAGGGTGCGGTTCTTTTCCCGATGTTATTTAACATCTATATGCGTCCCCTCACCCAGATTGCCTGAAGGTACGGGCTGGGTTGTCACCAGTATGCTGATGACACCCAGCTCTATCTGCTCATGGACGACCAGCCGGTCTGCGCCCCACAAAACCTGGACCGGGTGTTACAGGCTGTGGCTGGGTGGCTCAGGCTGAGCAGGCTGAGGCTAAATCCGGCGAAGACAGAGGTCCTTTGCTTGGGCCGCCGGGGTCCGGGAAGGGAAATCCCCCTACCGGTTTTTGATGGTGTGCCGCTGATTGCAATGCATAGGGTCAAGAGCTTGGGGGTTCTACTGGAGCCTTCATTAACGATGGAGGCCCAGATAGCAGCCACTGCCAAGTCTGCATTTTTCCACCTTAGGCGGACAAGGCAGTTGGCCCCCTTCCTGGAGCGTGACGACCTAGCAACGGTGATCCATGCAACGGTCACCTCGAGGTTGGACTACTGCAATGCCCTCTACATGGGGCTGCCCCTGTGCCGAACCCAGAAATTGCAGTTGGTGCAGAACGCCGCTGTCCGGTTGCTATTGGGGCTCCCAAGACGGGAGCACATTCAGCCAGGACTCCGGGTTCTTCACTGGCTGCCAATATCTTACCGAGTTCGGTACAAGGTGCTGGTCATCACCTTTAAAGCCCTATATGGCCTAGGACCTGCCTACCTGAAGGACCGTCTCTCCCCATATGTGCCCCAGAGAGTACTGAGATCGGGAACTCAAAACCTCCTGGTTGTCCCCGGGCCAAAGGAAGCCCGTTTGAAAACTACAAGGGATAGGGCCTTCTCTGTAATGGCCCCTTCCTGGTGGAACCAGCTGCCGGAAGAGGTAAGGGCCCTGTGGGACCTTGTTCAATTCCGCAGGGCCTGTAAGACAGTCCTCTTCCGGCTGGCCTACAACTAACCAGCACTGAAACTGGAACTGAGTGTAGTTGCAAGACCGCCGTATGTCTTGAATGGTTTAAGAACATAACTATGTGAATGTTTAGATTTTTATTATGTAAATTGTGGAATGGCTAATTTTCTATGCATAATTTTATATTTTTATGTCAGATTTTATATGTTGTAAGCCGCCCTGAGCCACCTGGTGGGAAGGGCGGGATATAAATCACAAATAAATAAATTAAAAAAAAATAAGAAGTGGACTTTGCCCACGGTTTCTGAGGCTTATGTGGATACTATAAGCCTCAGCTTTGCAGCAGCATTCTACATCTCTGGATGGGTGTTAGCCAGAACTACAGACGAGCTTCCAGCTGCTCCTTGTGTGCCCAGTCTTGGCCGCTGCAGTGGAAGAAGCCACGCCACCATGAACTGTACAGGCAAACAATTTCCAGCCTGTTTCAATGAACCAAAGGCTAACACCACCAGAATCCATCTTGTTTTCCTGACTCCATATCCAACAGCTGCTTCAACTTCTGCATAAGGCAATCAAGCTTATCTTAGGCGTGGATCCTGCCAGACCACCTAAGCCTTTGTCTAACGGAACTCAAGACAAAGACTGGTGCCAAGAAGAAGACTGAACAAGAGGAAGACCATCTTCAGCCAGAGCCAAGTTCCTTTGTGTAAACCGGGTGTTACCTTAGGTAGCAATTTGGCCATCTATTGTCACCTTTTTAGATAAGTTTGGTAAACTCAAGCACACCTCCACCCAGTAATTTCTCCCATTCTTTTCCCCATTTTGGAGCCTCACCCTGGTCCATTGCAACCTGAAAGTCCAACCAGGTACCCCTGGACCAAGCTTGTTCATTGGGCACCCAATTAGATGCCACCAATTAACTTGCTATTGGCTACTGCAGAAGTCCAGCCCTTAGGGTCACTGCAGAGCCTCCCTTTTCTGAGATCATGTACCAGCTGACCACCTGTCATTCACCCCTGTACCTTCCATCCCCTAAGGCCTCAAGGTAGTCTCTATAACCTGTAACACAGCTCCCCACATGTGTGCATCTAGCAGTACCCTAGTTCCGCTGTCTAGATCCATCCCCCATTCCTGATCAGTTTTGGGTGCATTTCCCCTGTCCTCTATCGTCGCCATTGGAGCCTTCTTGAAGACTACGATCGGTAATTATCACCCTGTTTGTCTACTCATATGTTGTCTATCTCTCTCTCTCTATATTTCCTAGGACTGTATGAATGATTTTATGAGTATTTTATCTTAAATGCAAGCCTATATTTTTCTGGAATAAATTGTAATTGTTTTACTTAATTAGAGTCCCTAATATTTTTAAGCATTAATTTCTGGACGTGGAATCCTGTATACACAGGTAAAAGATCCTGATTAAGCCAGGTGCCCATCTGACAATTCCCCATCCTCGTTTTGAGGGCATTTTGGCTTACAGTGGTCAGGCAGAAACGAGGCCACAGGCGAAATCAGGAAGAAACATAAAGAAACATTTTTCAAGGTATATTTGCTCAATGCTTATTCCAGCCAGTTTCTAGTTCCTCTTTTCGGCAGTTGCGGCAGAGTCGGTGGGTAAAGGATTAACTTCCTCTTTTGCTGCCTTATGTTTCTACAAGCCGAACACACTGCTAACTTCCCTTTCCTTATTTTAACAATCTAGGAGGATTATTTCACTAGCGTCTAGCAAGCACTTTTAAAATCTCTGACCTTTTGTTTTCTTGCCCTTGTGCCTAATTGATGGCTTTCAATTTACTTTATTTAATATCGTTTTATTTCAGCCCTGCTTCAAAATCACCAACTCAGAAAATTGAGTGGTTTTGAGGAGATTTTTAGCATTAGAGGATGAATTGTCCCATCTGTAAATACTATGTGATCCGTAACTCCATAAGAGGCAAGGCATCTTTGCACATCTTCTTCGTGGTCTCTGTGCTTCACACTCATGGGATAGTGCGCCTGCGCCGATCCCCGAATCGGTAACTGAAAAAGCCCGGGATTTTTTCGCGCTCGGCGCCAGTGAGCATGCGCACGCGACCCACTGCGCATGCCCACCAGCGCCCGCGCGACAATCCCGCCAGTTCCTTTCTGACCGCCGCGCTAGAGAGGTTCACTTTCTGCTTTCCCGGTCGGTGAGATTTTTCTTCTCTCGTTTTTTGCCCGTTTCGCTGTGTAGATAGTTCCTTAGTTAGTCATAGTGTATAGTTAGATAGTTAGATAGTGTTTAGTAAAAAAAAAAAAAAAAGCGTTTTTTTCCGTTTGTCTGGCGGCCTTGCCCCTTGGGGCGCTCCGCTTTCGCTTTCCCCCATTTTTCTCTCAGTCGTTTTTAACTGAGAGTTTTTTCTCGGGCGGCTGCTTATGGAAAGTCGCTGGGGGTTTTTCAAGCGCTGTCGTGCTTGCGGCAAGAAGATCGCCCCTCCGGGCGGCCATTCCCTTTGCCTGCTGTGCCTTGGAGAAACGCACAGGGTAGAGTCGTGTCCGCATTGCGTTCGGTTCTCTAAAAAGACTAGAAAGAACCGCGCGGCTCGATTATCGGCGGCACTGACTGAATCGGCGCTTCGGCCTCATCGACCGATGGAGTCATCGGCACCGAAGTCGACCGACACCCCGGCACAGGAGCTCGCATCGGCCGATGCCGCTCCGATATTGACTTTGGATCTGCCGGAGGAGCGTGGCGCTACAAACCGTTCCCACGAGGGTTCGAGTACGCCCGCTGAGAAACGCCGAGAGGACTCGGGGACCCGAGCTCCTAAGAAGGCGAAGGCGAAGCGCAAGCGACCCCGCACTCCTTCCCCGTCGGGCGATGCATCGACTTCGACAAAACCGTCAAAGTCGGCGCGGGTCTCTCCGATTCGGAGTCCATCAGTCCGTCGGCTGTCGGCGTCGGAGCACGAGCCTGAGATCGACCTCACACAACGGTCCTCATCTTCCGGCTCCCGTCGGCGGTCGATCAGTGATTCGGCGTCGGAGGTGGATGCTTCGGCACCGGTCGTAGACCCGCCGTTCAAGCCCCGACAGAGGCGAGAGCAATTTCCCGTTCTCCAGCGCTTCCCGATACCACCATGGGAACAGCGCAGGTGGCAGCCTCCCTACTCCAGATATGAATCCGTTCGTTGGTACCCCGACGAGTATCCAGACTGGGAGCAAGCGTCGGAGTTTTCTTCGATGTCGAGGGTTTCGCATCGATCCCGAAAGGCGTCGGCATCGGTTTCGGTTCCCCCAGACCGTCAGCTGGTTCCGATCGAGACCCCGCTAAGACCACCGCTGACTCAGCTTCCACCTCGAGAATCGACCCCGATGTTCTCGGAGCACTCTACCCAGCGAGACTCCTCTTCGTCGGAGTCGGAAACTGAAGAGCAGGAGTTGGAACCCTCACCGGGTCCCCAAACGGCGGAAGATCTCCCGATTTCGCCGTCGGAGGATCTTAAGTCTTACGGAGACCTCGTGAGGCGAATTGGTGCTACCCTCAAACTGCCTGTAACTCAGCCGGAGCCTGTAGTGGATGACAACGTGTTTGACATCATGCAACGCAACACGTCCACTGCAGTGGCCCTGCCGGTCACCAAGGTGATCCTTCAGGCCATCAAGGAACCTTGGAAGAAGCCTTCTTCGACACCGGTCTCTTCCAAACGGCTGGACCATATATACAGGGTCCAGGAGGCAGGGGCCGAATTCTTATTTACCCACCCACGTCCGAACTCGGTGGTGGTCTCATCCTCGTCGAAGGCCAGGAAGGTGCATTCCTCCCCGCAGGACAAGGAGGGCAGGAAGATTGATGTAATGGGCCGCAAGGTCTATTCGGCGGGGGCACTCGGCATTAAGGTGGCCAACTACGCTGCATGCATGGCCAGATATCAGTATGCAGTGTGGGAACAGCTCTCCCCCTTCCTCTCCTCTTTAAGCGAGGATAAGAAGACGGCGGCAATGAAATTGCAGAAGGAAGGCCTCGTTGTGGCCAGACAGCAGCTGGCCGCGGCGAAACATATGGTTGAGGCTTCAGCCAAGGCTATTACTTCGGCAGTTTGCATCCGCCGGCACTCCTGGCTCAGGTCAACGGCACTCCATCAGGACACCAAGACCTTTATTGAGGACTTACCCTTTGAGGGTGATGGACTTTTCAGCGCCACAACTGACACGGCGCTGCAAGAGTTTGACAAGAGTGTCAAGACGTCTAGGAATTTGGGTGTCCAGTCGTCCTCCAAGTCCCCTAAATCCAAGCAATGGTCCAACCCTGGTCCAAAAAACCGTACCAAAAGTTCTCCCCGGAGCAGTGGCGTCCTCGTTCTCAACAGCCCGAAAGACCATCCTACTCCGGTAACGGCAGAAACCGTTACGGGGGCCAGCCTTCTAATAAGTCTAAAGGGGCCCGGCCACAGAAGCAGGGGGTTTGACTTCCCGCTGGCACGCGTCATCGCTCCCACTGTCGACTCCTCCATCCGTCTACGCCCTTTCCTGCCTGCCTGGGAGTTGATCTCCACAGACAGGTGGGCTCTGTCCATCGTGAAAGAGGGCTACACAATAGACTTTATTCAGACCCCAGAACAGTCCGTGGTAGTTACCACTCCCCCTTCCCCACCTCTGCTGGCGGAGGTGAACAACCTCCTACAGAAACAAGCCATAGAGGAAGTTCCATTGGAGGCCAGGACAGGAGGTTTTTACTCCCGCTACTTCCTGGTCCCCAAACGGGACGGGGGTCTGAGGCCTATCATGGACCTTCGGAGTCTGAACAAATTTATTCGGTACCAGAAGTTCAGAATGGCCACGCTGCAAACAATCCTGCCCCTCATCAATCAAGGGGACTGGATGGCGACCCTGGATCTCAAGGATGCCTATTTTCATGTCAGCATTCATCCTGCGTTCAGGCGTTTCCTAAGGTTTGCAGTGGGTGCTTGGCATTTCCAATTCAGGGCCCTGCCGTTTGGACTGTCTACTGCCCCTCGGGTGTTCACAAAGCTGATGAGTGTGGTGGCTGCCCATCTTCGTCTGCAGGGAGTCGTCGTCTTCCCATACATCGACGACTGGCTTCTTGTGGCGAGGTCGAGGGAGAGTCTAACAACTCACATTGCTATCACTCTGCGTCTTCTCGGCACCCTGGGGCTGCAGATCAACCTGGAGAAGTCCCATCTCACTCCTTCAAGGACAGTCCAATTCATAGGGGCTCTATTGGACACACAGCAGCATCGAGCATTTCTTCCTTCGCAGAGAGCGAAGGACATCATCGATCTGGTACGACTTCTTCGAAGACGGCGGTGGGGCACAGCCCAGCAGCTCCAGCGGATGCTGGGGTTGATGGCTGCGACGACAAGCGTGCTACGCTTCGCAAGACTGCACATGAGAGGCCTACAGTTATGGTTCTTGCGCCATTTTCGACCTCTCAGAGACTCACCTCGAAAGAGGTTCACCATTCCACTGGGGACTCTCCGCTCACTGCAATGGTGGGGAGTAGAGAGCAACATCTGCCAAGGGGCTCCTTTTCATCTGCCGACTCCTACAGTGACCATCGCTACCGATGCTTCCATGTGGGGGTGGGGAGCTCATCTGGAAGATCTATGTGTGGGAGGCAAGTGGACACCAAAACTGAGTCGGTGCCATATAAACTATCTAGAACTGCTGGCGGTTCACTTCGCCCTTCGATCTTTCCGTCCACTGTTAGCGGGAAAGACTGTGGCATTGCTTACGGACAACACCACTGCCCTGTGCTATATAAACAGACAGGGGGGGACTGTGTCTCGCAGGCTATGCTCGCTGGCAATAGACCTCTGGGAGGAGTGCCTCCAGTGGGACATTTTTGTGAAGGCCACACATCTGCCGGGGGCCCTCAACATACAGGCGGACTCTCTCAGCAGGGGGGGAGCCTCCCCACACGAATGGGAACTGCATTGGAGGTTCCTAGAGCCAGTGTTCCAACTTTGGGGCTACCCGCAGTTGGATGTTTTTGCCACAGCGCAGAACAAGAAGTGCCCCTTGTTCTGTGCAAGGGGAGGTGCGGATCCGGCGTCCTTGGGAGACGGACTCCTACTTCGGTGGGAGGGCTGGTTCCTGTACATGTTCCCGCCCTTACCTTTGTTGACGAGGGTGGTTCACAAGCTAGTGCAGGAGAAGCCACGCTGCATCCTAGTGACTCCGTGGTGGCCCCGTCAGAGCTGGTTCTCGATTTTGCTCCAGCAGTCGAGGGGGACCTTTTACCAGTTCCCGGCAGAACCAGACCTGTTGTCGGCCCAGGGCGGGCACGTGCTCCATCACAACGTGCCTCACCTGAAACTGACAGCGTGGTTCATCGACCTCTAGACTTTTCCTCTAGGGTCCAGCAGGTGCTTCAAAGCAGCAGGAAACCTTCCACCCGCGCCTCTTATGAGAGGAAGTGGAAGAAGTTTAGCAAATTTGTAGCTGACTCCCCGTTGCCGCCCGCCTCGGTCGGGCTGTCGGCAATCTTTGAGTTTCTTTTGTCTTTGGTGGACGAGGGACTGGTGTTCTCCTCCATCAAGGTCTACCTAGCAGCTATCTCTGCTTTCCATGGTTCGGTTGAGGGTTACACCGTTTTTGCTCACCCGCAGTCAAAAAGATTCATGAAGGGGCTGTTTCGCCTCCATCCCCCTTCTAGATCCCCTCCACAGTTGTGGGACTTGACTTTGGTTCTGGACAAGTTGACTCGCCGTCCTTTTGAACCTATGGCAACGTGTTCCCTGCAACTTTTGTCTTGGAAGACTGCATTTTTGGTTGCAATCACTTCAGCACGTCGTGCGGGGGAGCTCATGGCAATGAGGTGTGACTACCCATACCTTGCCTTTCGGGAGGCTGGGGTCTCTTTGGCTCCGGACATTACATTCCTCCCTAAAGTAGTTTCCCAGTTTCACCTTGACTTAGAAGTCTGGTTGCCTACCTTTTTCCCTAACCCTTCCTCGGATGAGGAACGCAGGCTGCATGCGTTGGATGTTAAGCGTGCCCTCCTGTTTTATTTGAATCGTTCACGGGGGTTTCGTAAGGATAATCAGCTTTTTGTCTCCTACTCTGCCCCCAAGTTAGGGTCCAAGATTTCGTCTCAAAGACTTTCCAAGTGGCTCACTGAGACGATCAAACTTTGTTATTTGTTGGCTAAGAAGCCTTTACCTGGACCTGTTCGTGGACACTCCACAAGGGCGATGGCCACGTCGGTGGCATTCCTGAAGGGCGTGTCCCTGTCTGATGTCTGCAAGGCGGCTACCTGGTCTTCTCCGCATGCCTTCATGAAGCACTACGCGCTGGACGTGCATGCTCAGCAGAGGACTCGGTTGGGAGCTGTGGTGCTACAAGCTGTTTCTTCGGGCTGACCGTCTTCCCACCTCCAGGTATGCTTGCTTGCTAATCTCCCATGAGTGTGAAGCACAGAGACCACGAAGAAGATAGACAGGTTGCTTACCTGTAACTGTGGATCTTCGAGTGGTCATCTGTGCATTCACACTACCCGCCCTCCTTCCCCGCTGCTGACGGTCTCCTTCCAACAAGAGGCTCTCGGCGGTCAGGAAGGAACTGGCGGGATTGTCGCGCGGGCGCTGGTGGGCATGCGCAGTGGGTCGCGTGCGCATGCTCACTGGCGCCGAGCGCGAAAAAATCCCGGGCTTTTTCAGTTACCGATTCGGGGATCGGCGCAGGCGCACTATCCCATGAGTGTGAATGCACAGATGACCACTCGAAGATCCACAGTTACAGGTAAGCAACCTGTCTTTACAACAACATCATGGGAACTGTTGGGCAGGCAAATGTTAGGTGCAGTCTACACCCTCGAAAGTTGCTAGGTAATCTGTCAACTATTGTAAGATCAATGTGTTGTATTTCAGTTCTTAGAAGATGACATAGGGATTAAGGAATACCACGTTTATTTTTCCATTGGCCACGGTTTATGTGATTGGAGGAGATGTGCAACACCACCTGATTTGTTTGGAGGTGAAGAGAAAGGTCTACATTTGGTTTCTATTGTTTATCTACTCCTTGCTGGCAAAGTAGTAATGAATGGCCCTTTAAATTTGTGGTTAAATTGATGGTCTGAGAGCAAGGCTTGGAAATTTTGGGAGTTTCACTTGTGTGAGCGTAATAGCTTGTCTTTTCATTGTAAGCCTTGATCTTGTTGTTAAATGTATCATGTTTATTAGAGATGTCATTTAGTTTTTGGAAGATAGCTATTACAGTTTCCCCTGTTAATAAGCAGTGTTTTTTAATGAACTTCATTAAAGAATTTTTAATGATGTATTTCAGGTTCCTGAAAATGCATTTCAAGTTGTTTTGCCCCCTGTAGTAAATGTGCTTTATGTGGAATTGATACCTGGAGAGATGTTTTTGTTATTTCTACTGTGCTGGGATATTTGTCTTTGTCAATCCCATTCGAGTGGGGAAATTCCTAATATTTCTGCAATAACAGCTCCTCCTTTGTATTCCTCTCCTCCACACTCAACATGTAGGATGGGTTAGGGGGTAAGTAAGAAAAAGATTTACCTGTTAGTTCTTTTGACTGAAAATCTTCTACACATGGTTGTTTGATTGATTTTGAAGGAGAATGAAAATCTAAAGTTCTGCCTCACCTTTTCTTCTCCATTGTTGCTAAAAAGCTCTAAAAAAACTATATAAGCTCAAACTGTTCCAAGTCAGCTAAAAGTCCAAATGTTTTGGTTGGAGCCCAGTACACATTAAGCTGTTGATAAGGAATTGCTCCCATACTTGGCCCTATCTTGAAATAGCCAGCGTGGATGATTTGACAACTAGACCTTTCCTGCTCTCTTCAGCTCCAGGCTCCCACAGCCTGTTTAAAAAGGAAGTAGAAAATGGCTGCTGGCATTCTTGTCAAAGCCTCTGCTTGGAGCTCCTTTGCACTGTCTTTCTGGAAAGAGATGTCTTTACAACTGCTTGTTTATCCCACTGCTTTCTTTTTCTTTACTGCTATGGTCCTTTTTGGCATTTACCTTTATAAACATGGATGAGTGCAGTTTCTGTTGCATTAAAAAAAAAACCAATATAAAGAATTCAAAATGATAGAATAAATGAAGGGGGGAAAACCATAGCAAAGTAATATTCTACATTCTAACACAATTACAAAGCTACCTAATTATTAAATATAAAAATAGATTTGGTTTACAGTTATCAGTTTTTTTAAAAAAAATTGATTGAATATGAGCTATTATGTGTGTCCATGTAGTTTCAAGTTGTTGTGTACACTGGTCCTTTTGTGCAGTAGTGAGTTTAATCAAAATATGTGTATCCTGAACTTTAGCCACTCATTCATTGGCATTAGAAACTTGATTTGATTTCCACTGTCTCACAAAGACAAGTCTGTAATTAAATTTAAACATTCAAAAAATCTTTATCTTCCTTGGGAGTTGCATCCATTTTTTACTCCAACCAAGAAATAGGGAAAACTTTCTTCAAGAGGATTGCATTAATTGCGGCTAATAGAGATGGGAAATGGTTATTTTAAATGTCTTGTAAAATTTTGAAATTAGGCCATCAGATCCTGGGCTTTTATTACTGTTATATTGTTACACCTAACACATGGTGTAACTTAAATGGTTGATCCAGAAAAAGTCGATCCTTATTAGTCAGCATAGGAAATGTGAATTGTTTCTGGAACATAATCAGTGTCAGCCTGACTTGGGTTTTACAAGGATTATAAAGTAGTATAGAAACCCACAATCTCTTGTATTATTGTGGCTGCTTGCAATAAAAACTGTTTTTTTAGTTTTAGTAGTAAATTTTACTTTTTGCCATTTTAAGATTTAATATATAGGCTAGTATTCTACTGATTTTATTTGAAATAAAAATCTTTATTTGATCCATACAAGCAATCTAGAAGGAAAGAATAAAACTGCAGTGAGTCCCCTTATTCTTTTTTAAATAAAGTATTTTAAACTATTTCCCCTTCTTCTACTGTTATAATGCTATGTGTCACCCCTTTAATCTTAAAACTTAATCTAAAAGGGAACCCCCTAAGATATTCCCTTATTTCTTAGCCTGTCTGTCAAGATCTTAATATTTCTCCTTTTATGAAGGATGAGTGGGGACATTTCCCCCCAAATATGCATTATTTTCTCCCCAATTCTCAAAGGTTCTTCTCTTAATTTGTTTACGGTATTTTCCTTAATGCAAGTGATTCAAATCTGTGTATCCCAGACAACTTTAGAGTTTACTATGTATATCCTGCAAATGTTCCACCTGTCAGAGGAGTCTGAACCAATAGTACCCAAAAAGAGTTTTTCTGGGTAGATTAAAAGGCTATCTTCCTCCTTGACCGATTTCACACAAGCATTTGTTCTGTGCCCAGTGTCCTGCTTGTTCTGGTTCTTCTTGTTAATTTTCCACCTGTTGCTGCGGGCTGACAGGTTGACCCACAGCTTACTCATTTTTGCTTCACGTTTTGTGGATCCTATTTTGCCGTAAATTTCCCTTTTCATTGGGCTCTAGCCCGTTGTTCCATGCATGAAATTCATCTCGATTAGGGGTGTAAGATTACAATTCCCGCCTCTGCCCATGCCCACTCTCCTGTCTCTCTCCTCTCGTCACTTCCTGCCTCTCTCTTCACATCACCCAACGCTGAATTGCTGGCTTGCTTGCTGATGATCATGGCGATTGAGCAGCCATAAATTTTTGGCCATTTTTTTTAAAAAAGTATCTTTTTTCAATGCCAATAAAGGGGTGTGTGTGTAATTACAAGTCAGTGCAATCTTACCCAGCTCTGTCTTTTCGTTCTCCCCCCCCCCCCCATGTCCATCACTTTGGAAACATCATATGGGAGGAGTTCTTGTTGCAATCAAACACTAAAGTGTGTAAAAACTTTCACTTAGGACTGTAAGGACTTGTTTCGCCACGACGCTTATGACATAGAGGGTTAGCAGTTCTGTATTCAACCAAATGTGTGTCAAGTGGCAGCCCCTCCCCTTTCTGTTTTTATGATAGAGAGCTTCACTTTTTATTTTGGTCAAGCCTGTTGTGCTTTGCACCACTGCCCCTTGTTTGCACTCCGCTACATTGGGAAAGTTGTAATTATTCTGTTTCCATCCCTGCTATCACACATTGTTCTAACCTTGTCCGTTTTGTGACTGGAATTTAGGGGCTACCCGTAATGGGGCCAGCCAGGGTTCAGGGTGGGTGTAGGCTTAGATTCCTGTGGCAATATGCATTTATTGCATGGATCTCCCACTCACAATGTCTGTTATCCTTGTTTGCACTCCACTGCATTTGGGGAAGTTGTGGTTATTTGGCTGATGCTATTAGGGGTTACATGCATTTAACTAAGAGAGGGAAGTCCTCAATTTTTGTATCTTTGTGCACACGCTGTAATGTGACTGCAGACCTTTAAAAAAAAAACGAGTGTGGAGGGGAGATAGGAAGCAATGGGAGAGGAATTAGAGAGGAATGTTCTCAATTTGTTTCGTGCTTGCCTTGAAACTCGAGCACGCATGCCTAAAACAAAAAAAGGAGCAAGGGGCCGGGAAGAGAGGAAGCATGGGGGGGAGGACATGCCCACAACACTGGAATGCTGGGAATTAGAAGCTGTGCAGAATGCTCAATATTCGAATGTGAAAACCATCAGCACAAGAGCAGGTGCGCAGCAAATTCACAAATGGGAAATCTGGCAAGACCAACCGCATCAAACAACCATGCGGTAAAAGCAAGGCAAGTGCTGAGTGAAAAATCGGTCCTTGTGTTCTTGAACCTCTCTCAAGTGAAGAGCTACTAGATTTGTTATCCAGTTCTTCAGTTTTGTTCTGAAGCTCAAAAATTTTGTCATCATTTCTGTTCAAAATTACTTCTTTAATTATACACTTTGATTTGAGAATCTCATGGTTTGACTTCATTAGAATAATAACAATTTATTATTCCTGAAATTCATACTTTCAAGAATTTCCCCTTTCTTTCTTTTTTTGAATATCCAGTCTTTTATATAAAGAGTTCAACTGCTTTTCAAAAGTATCAGTAATTGGTTATTCAAATGTTTTAAACTCTGTCACTAGGAGTTTCCTAATATCACTAAGTGAAAAAGAACTTCAGAGAGAGATGAGGGAGCATCAGGTATATCATATCCTCTTTTCTCAGGGATTTAAAAATACTCTGTACAAATACTCTAAACTTAGTCTTTTCACCAACCCTAAACTATGATAGAAACACTTGTGACTGATTACGTCTTAAACTGAAACCTAATTCTTGTTTTTAAATTCCTGTACTATTAGGCTACAAAGCAATTGCTGCAATCTGTAATTGCATGGTTTCTATACATTAAAATAAACAGAAGTCAACTGCAAAATTACCATTAGATCTTATGGGTCCAATACTCTTAACATAAACAACACCCTCACATAAACAACACCTTGGGGTGGGGTGGGGGAGGAGAGAAAAAAAAAAGGTAACCAGATTCTAAAGCAGCATCTCCTTCTGAGGTCGCCCTGAGGGCCACACCAGGCTGCACCCAGCAATAAATAAAGGGAGCCTCAGGATGGAATCTGTGTTGTCAGATACGCAGACCATCTTTCCTCTTCTGTGGCTGGGTGGAAAGGGTCACCAAACACTGGCATGGGTTTGGGTTCGTTTAGCTGGTTCCAACAACGACATGAGTTTTCTCCACTGTGAGTTTCATTCCCCCACTTCCTAGTCTTCCTCCTTTCTTTATATGTTCAGTGACTGGGGGTGGGGGGAATCTAAAGAAGGATTAACTGCCTTGCATTGTGTCAGATTTATTCACTTGTTTACTTTTGTGAGCTTGCCCTAACTTACTATATCTCACCTCATGAAACTTTTGCTTCAGATAGGACCTGTATGAATATATTTGAAGATGCTTTAATTTTAGCAGCATATAATTTGTTTAAAAAGGGGGTCCAGAGGAGAACCAGAAAATTACAGGTTAGTTAGCTTAATGTCTTTCCCAAGAAAACAAATAGTAACAGTAATCGAAGATAGAATTATTAGGCACATAGATTAACAAAGCTTGCAGAGGGCAAATCAGCATGGCTTCTGTAAAGGGAAGTGAGGCCTCAGCAATCTTTTGGAGTTCTATGAAGCAGTGAACAGGCATGTAGAATGGTGACCCTGCAGACATTAGACTACTTAGACTTTCAAAAGGCTTTTGACAAGGTTCTTCACTAGAGATTGCAGAGTAAAGTTAGCACTTACAAGATACGAGGATTGGTCTTTTTGTGGATTAAAAATTGGTTCAACGAAAAAGAGCAGAGAATAGAAATAAATGGACATTTCTCTCAATGGTGGGAAGTAAGCAGTGGGGTCAATATTGGGGCAAGTGCTATTTAATTTGTTCGTAAATGATCTGGAACTGGGGTTGAGTAGTGTAGTGGTCATATTTGTAGATGACACAAAATTATTCACGATGATGAAAATCAAGGCTGACTACAAAGAGCTCCAGAAGGATCTTTGCAAATTGGGTGAGAGGGCAACAGTGTTGCAAATGAAGTTCAATGTAGGTATGTGTAAGTTGATATATATGGGAGGGCACTTTTAAGTATATGCAAACAGAGTCTGAACTTCCTGAGGCTGAATGAAAAGAGACCTTGGGGTTGTAGCAGATAGTTTAATGAAAATGTCAACAAAGTGCATTGCAACAGTGAAAAAGGCAAACTGTGTGGGGGACTATTAGAAAAGGATTTAAAATAGAACAGCTAATGTTATAACACCCCTATATAGATCTATGGTGCTGCCTCATTTGAAATACTGTGTGCAAGTTTTGCTCACTATATCTCAAAAAAGGGCATTGCAGAGTTGGAAAAAGTACAGAAAAGGACAGCCAACATGATTAAAATGTAGGTTCACTTTTCCTATGAGGAATGGCTGAAGAGTTTAGGCCTTTTCAGTTTAGAATAGAGTTGGCTAAGTGGCAGCATGATAGATCTTTATAAAATTATGCAGAGAGAGTGGACACTGAACTTTTCCCTCCCTCTTCCAAAATACTGTAACTCAAAGGCATCTAATGAAGTTGATAGGCAGCAGATTCAGAATGAGCAAAAAGGAAATAGTTCTTTGCACAACAAATTACTAAAATATGGAATGTGCTTCCAGAGGATGTAGTGATGTCCATGGGAATAGACTGTTTTAAAAGGGATTGGATTAATGGATGATAAGTATCAGTAATTAGCCATAGTGACTAAAGACAACCTCTGCTTTTAGAAGCAGTAATCCTCTGAATACCTGTGTCAGGAGGCAACATTACGGGAAGGTCTTAGCCTCCATGCCCTATTGCTAGTGACTGTGTGAGACAGGATGCTGAGCCACTGGTCGGATCCAGTAGAGCTCTTTTAAAATTTTAGAGATATTTGGCCAAGGCCCAAAGCACTGCACAGGTAATAATGCTGCATCTAATCAGAATTTTGGAATTCTGTCACTTGAACAGCAGCTTTCACTGTGAGACAGCAAACTGCTTTTGAAATATAGAGGAAATGTAGCTATTGTGCCTAGGATACTCTTGTTCTTTGCCTTCTGACCACTGTATTCAAAGTACTTGGATTGCATTTTCACATTCACAGGGAGCAATTAGTTTGAAGGGTAACAGGAAAGTGAATTGATTAACATTCTGCTTCTCTGAAGTAATTTTTACCCATTAAAACCATTCTTCTAAATAAAATGAAGTCAGCTGAAACACTCATTTGATTATATCTGTTGCCAGATGGAATCAGCCTAAAATAATCTCACACATTTTTTTTATTGTTTTGTATCTTCAACAGTTCAGACACTTGTCCGTGAATCACAAGTCATTAGAGAAGCGAAGGAAAAACAGATTATGGAGCTAAAGAAGTTATGTGAGCAAAGTACAGATTCACTGAACAATGAGTGGGAGAAAAGGGTAAGAGGTATTTCTTGTTTTTCATTACATAGATAGGATGATGTATTAGTACTAGACATGGGCATGAACAGAACCATGAATTGTGATTCCTGCTCAAAATGGACTGACTCATGGTTCATTCCAAACTGGTTTGTTTGCTTGTGCCATGCCTGAACTGAAAAATTAACCCCCTTTTTTACTTGGTGCTTTGTTTGGTTTGTCTTTGGGGTTCATTTTCTCAGACAGCCTGGTGCTGATTCAATCAATTCCTAGGCAACACTGAGGGTTGGCTTCTGGGAGCCCTAGAAACACCCATAGCAGTTGTCCATAGTTTGATTCGCAGTTCTGGGAGCCAGCCATGGAGCTCCCATTCGGCCCTATGGGAGCATGCACCATGACTCTGCTGCTTTCACTTTGCACTGCAACACAAAGAAAAAAGTTAGTTTTCATCATGAGAGCTAAAGCTGAGCTTTCCTGGGGGCACCTGCTTTGGGGGGCTGTAACTCAGACATTCCAAATACAAACTTTGCCAAACTTAGAGGGTGGGTGGAAGGGAGCCTGCTGAAGACTCTTGGTGAGTTTTACACCTCCCAAACCAAATGAAACAGTGAACCATGAATTGATTCAGGCAACCAGACAAATCACAAAATGAACCTCCAGTTCAGGGCAATCACACAAACCACAAACCAACGTGAACCATAAATTTCATGTTCTGTGCTCATGACTAATTATTACCTAGATCTTATATAGCAATTAATAATACTGTTCTTAAAATTAAATATACATTGTACCATGCTCAAATTTATATTTTAATTTTGATCTGTTTTTGAATATTCTCTGTAATCTTTCTACTTCTAATTTTGCTCTTTCAGGCTATGGTTACAATGCATCTTCCTGAACTATTTATGTTTCATTTTAAAATAAATTTTCTATATAAATGGTAGATGAACTTCTAAAAGATAAAAATAGGAGTCAATTTGTACCTTTAAGACGAACAAAGTTTTATTCAGAATGTAAGCTTTTGTGTGTGCATGCACACTTCTTCAGACGAGAAATCGTACCTGATTCCTCGTCTGAAGAAGTGTGCATGCACACGCGAAAGCTTATATTCTGAATAAAACTTTGTTGGTCTTAAAGGTGCAACTTGACTCCTACTTTGTTCTACTGCTTCAGACCAATACAGCTGCTCACTTGGATCTTTCTAAAAGATAAAAAACATCTTCTAAATTAAGTCCATGGTTAAGAATTTATTTGTTGAATTTTGGATTTTTCATTAAAAAGTTGCTTAAAATAGTTATATACATATTCAGCTATGAAGTTTTTCCAGTGGAACATTTCTGTTTGTATAAAAGGCCGTGGTGATTTATGCTGATTTCCCAGCTCCCACTGTAGACTCATATTGTCTGTTAAGGTGTTCCTGCAAGTCCACTGTGCCCCAGAAGGAAGAAGGAAAGTCATGTTCCATGAAGTCTGTGTTTGATAACTTCTGCATACTTGTGCAGGGATTGTCTTATGGCAGATAGGAGAGCTGTCTTGGGCCCTATGTTTTTTTTGTGGGGGGGGCATACTGGGCCTTCTGGATTGCCACTGCTCAGCCACTGTCCTTGCCACTTCTGCACTGCTACTTTAGCACTAGGTAGCAAGAAACAGAGTGGAAGCTGAAGGTTGGCTCAGTTTTGGCTGCCTGATCCCTGCTCTTGCATTGGCTCCTACCCTGACCAATGACTGCTACTGCTGGCTGCTGCCCTTGCTTGTACACTTTTTATTTTATTTGTCAAAACTCATGTTATATATTGTCTGCTTCTCACTTGGATTCAAGGCAGATTACAGAGTGAGTCAGTATAAACAACAGGGTAGGAAATTCAATATGATTACAGTTATAGAATCAATCAGAAATTTAAAAACAGAACTGAAGCAAAGCACAAGTATTACCATGACATTAAATTATGCAAAAATGATGTGGTAAGATCCTAGTTTCAGCAAACTGAACACAGTAGTATAGACCACAGTCCCTGTGAATCATTTAGTACTGTGCAACTCTGTTGCCTATGTGGAAAAGCCTTTTTAAATAAATCAGTTTTGCATAGTATGTGGAAAGCCAGGAGACTGGGAGGCTTCCTGACCATCTCGGGCAGGCCATTCCATAAGGTGGGAGCCACAATGGAGAAGGTGTGTGTGTATATGGGCAATTGTTGATTTAGCCCATTTGTTGGTTGGCATCTGCAGAAGATCTTGTTCAAATGAGTGAAGCTGTCAGGTGGTACATAGAGGGAGAGGCAATCTGACGGGTATGAGGGTCCAGGTCCACTAAGGGCACACTGGTATGTGATAAGCAGTACCTCAAACTGAGCCTGGTTGCTGATGCTCAGACAAAGGAGTGACTGCAGAATTGGAGTAATAGCATGCTCCATCTAGTTCCCTATAATATCTGAGCCATGGTATTCTATACCAACTGGAGTTTCAAAACTGATTTTGACAAGAAACCAATGTTCAGCGCATTACAGTAGTCTAGCTTCAGTGTTACTGTGGTGTGGCTCCTGGTGGCCAGATCAACTGCAGTAACTTACTTCTCTAGTAATAATTTTGATTGGGAGCTGTGTATCGTCTGCCTATTGATGACACATTCAATTATGCAAATACCCCAAAGCTATGAATGATTTGTCCAAAGGGCTTTACAAAGAGATTGAAAGCAAGGGGAATAGAATTGTGTTCTGTGGCACTCCATAGGTTAGGTTACACTGATTGTGCAACTTGATGCCGCCAGGGAGGGAGACTGGACAGGTTTGGTTTGGTTGTTACTTTCTATCTCCATGCAACTGAGCTTGTCCCCTACAGAGGAGAGAAAGGAAGCAGTGAAATGGCCATCCTGGATATTTGCTTGGGCCCTAAAATCACTAAGACCACATCTCTATGTTTGTGAAGTAAAATCTTTAAAATAAAAGTGCAGCATTCTCAGATGTGATGTATATACAACCCTTAATGTGGCATTTCAGAATAATGCTCTGGGTGTGAGATAAAACTTTGTATGTGCAGTTCTTACCCATCTACACTGTGGTGAGCTTGCTGCCTGGGATTAAGATCTACTTTCAAGCCCAGGTTTCAAATATTGAGTTATATGTGCTTGATTCTTTGCCTTAGTATCTGATGACAAATAGGGTCTGATGTAAAGATAAATTATGATTGTTCACTTCACTGATGTAAAAACAATGCCTAGCGAATTGGGACTGTTTACTGATGGTGTGAATATTTGTTGAATTTTTGAGAGGGGATTGGTCCACTTAGTGATTATTTCATATTAATTTTCTGGCCGAGAAATTGTAAAGGTGCTTTATATTTAACCCAAAGTACTGTTCTTTGTAGTCCCTGTGGTCTCCAACACTCCCCTGATTCTTTCTATCGCTGTGGGTAAATGTTAAGACATATTTGACTGAGGAAGCTGCTGGATTTTCCCTCCATGCATATAGCTCCATAATGCAGTGGCCGAAATGGAAAAGGAAAAGTTTGATCTTCAGAAGAAACACACAGAAAACATCCAGGAATTGCTGGAAGATACCAACGCACGCCTAAGTAAAATGGAAGCTGAGTATTTGGCTCAAAACAAGGCAACTGTAAGTGTGTTAATGTAGTATGGTTTGGTTTATTCATGTGTTATAAACAGTATCTTGCAATTTTCCTTAAGGCATATTGTGTTATAGGAAGGCATTATTGAATGAAAAGCTGAGTTAAAATGGTGTTTCCCTTCATAGAAATATGCATGAGTATTTACAAACAGAAGAATATTTTTTATGCTTTTATACTTCTTTAGTGTAAGACTGAAAACAGTGACATATTGAAAGAACAGTTTAAAGCAACTGTGACCCAGACATTTTTTCTCCAGCTCCACTCCCCCAAGTCACACATGATTTCACTTTAATGCTTAAAATATGAGCACCCTTTCAATATTTAATTAACAGTCTCTGAAATCTGACACCTGAATTATTGCATCAAATCTGGAGATAATGTCTGTGCTGTAGCAGTCTTGAGTATACTGTTCAGGTGTGTATCCGTAAGTTGCAAGCCTACTTTTGATTTATTGACATTCATTACGGAAATCTCATAGTCAATGCTCTGAGCCTGAGACCCAGAGGAAAACATGAAATGGCTGGGCATTGTGAGCTTTTGTTCATAAGTTGCTCGATATGATGGTCAAGAACATGTGAAGGCACCATGACATAAACTGAGGGCTTTGTGTTTGTCTACAAAACTTCCCTAGAGAAATAACTACAACTCTATGAGGCAGTGTTCTGTTTGCCCTTACCCAAAATCCATTGGAATAGGGTTTTTTGACAAGCACCTCTTGGAATAGGCTCCCTAAAAGGGAGCAGCTGGCATTTGAAATTAGGAAGCCTTTCTTACTATTCATGATCAAGTCTGACAGAATATTAGTTCCACTGCAGACACCCCTATCTTTTCACCCAGGCGTTCATTTCTGTGCTGCTGAGTTAAAGTTGTGTACTGCTTCTTACTGTCATCCCCTTCTAGGCCACTTAAGCGGTGAAATTTAGACTTAGAAAGCAAATACCTGTGCCAAAATCAACGATTCTCTTGACTTTGTCATCAAGCTGACACTTAAGAAAAGTGATCATTTATTTGATGTTGCTCTTAAAACTCCCTTAAAATTTAGACTGTATTGTTAATAAAACTTGAATTGGAAAAAAATTAACATTCAAACCTTGTCATAGATAATGTTAAATATGGCAAGAAATGGACACAGTCTGTCAGCAGGATTGAATTTAAGAACCATCAAAAGCAGACAGATCTTGCACAGCAGCTCCTGATTTAATAATTAAAGAAGGTAGAGTTCAAGGCATGGCTTAAGATGAAAGACTTGACTGTCACTGAAAATTAGTTTCTCTTTTCTTATTATTTCAGACTTCCTCTGCCCTTTATCCTTTTCTTGTAGCATTTTATACTGTCAAGAGTGCCGTTTTTTGGGAACAAGTGAAATTTGCTGAGTGATGAGGCTTGCAAATTATATTCTTGGCACATGAGCTTCCATTATACATGGACTGATTCCACAATTAGCAGTTCATTTCTCACTATGGGGGTTATAAAAGTTTTTACTGTTTGATTAAATTAGTAGCTATTTTATTGATGTGTATGGACTTGTTTTTTATTTTTGGATGACGGGGGGGTAATTTAACTTGACCTGTGAGTTTGAATGAGTTTGGTATATTATATTTTAGTTATCTGTAGTGTATGTACTGTATACTTTAAATAAATAAAATTGGAAAGTCTGTACCAGATGTTTTTCTCTGACCAGAAAACATAGTAAAAGTAAATTTTGTGTGAATCTTAACAATGAGTGCATGAGTGCCCCATCTTTTTTTTTAAAAAAATGTTAATGTGGATGGACAGTCCTTCAAAAGCTTATACTAGTCTGTATGGATGGACCACTTGTGTATGGATGTACTATTCAGTTAGATGTTAGTCTGGATGTACCATTTATCTGTCTGTGGCCCAATATTTCCACTGTATAAATGTATAAACCTTGAGCTTTTTTGAATAACTGCCCATGAAAGTTTACAGTTGCAGATTGCAAAACTTCATAGATTTGGTGGTCTGTTCCATCGCTTTTCAGTTTTCAGTCATTCAAGTAACTTAATTGTTACTTTAAACTGTTGTGCTGTGCTCTAGAATAGGGATGGGTATGGACCAGGAAAATAGAGGTTCGGTGTGATTACTGGGGTCTCATGAACCACAAACCTTCTCATTTTACAAACCAATTTGTGATATGGTGGAATGTTCCCCCCATGGGATAATAAAACCACACTTGTAGCAAATCTCCAGCTGACTCTTATCTACCTGCCTGCCAATTATGGTGAAGATTGGACTTACAGGAGCTGAGTTACAGCTCCCCAAAGCAGGTGCCTGAAGGAAAGTGCTCTTTGGAGAAATCTCAGCTGTAGGTTCAGGAGTGTGTCGTACAGACCACCTGCAAACAAGAGGCATCAAACTTGCAGCTCACTTCCCTGGGTTTCCTCTCTACCTGTCCCACAAGTTTGGTGAAGATTGGCTGTTGGGGGGGGGTGTACTGCCCACCTCCTCATTATAGACATTGTTGCTGCAGTTGGCAACCCTTTTCCTTGGGCCTAGGAGTCTCCCTCTGACCACTGGGTTTTACTCTGCCCTCCACAATCCCCCTTGAGCCTGGGAGGCAGTCACCCTTTTGTGAAGATGGATTATGGGGTGGCCAGCCCTTCCCTTCTGGCCTGGGAGCTAGCCACATAGCTGCCTCCCTTTTGATGAGTTTTGAGGGTGGCCCACCACACTCCTCCTCTGGATTGGGAGGCAGTCACTTGCCCACCTTCCCCTGGTCACTAGGGTTTGGGGGCTCCAGCACACTCCCCCTCATGCCCAGGAGGCAGTTACCTGCCTGCCTCGTTGGGGACATGGATTCTGTCCAACCCTTTAAGATTTCTCAATCAGAAAAAATGGCTACGTGCAGTAAACATATTGGCATGATCAAACTGAGGAGGGTATAATAGAGATGGAGGATTGTTCAGCAGGAGATGGTGGCCAACATCCTGACAAACCCTTTATCAAGAGACAGATTTTTAAAAGGACAAGCTAAAACTTGAGAACTTTTGCATGCGATGTTAAGGGTTTTTGAATATTGTAACTCTGCATGGAAGAGGATCTGGGAGGGAAGGGGTTAAGAGAATTCTCTCACTGAGGTTCCCTTGGTGGTTGCCCCCCCCTCATCTGTTAGATGTTGAGACTCTGGTTGTTGCTTGTCTTCTGTTTCATCTTATATAGGACAGCTCTTCTTCTCTCTCTTACCTGGACTTGGAGCTGTAGCAAGTTAACTTTTTTGAAGTTAATCTGTTCAAATGAGTTAAATGTACCTACATGAATATGTCATGTAAGATGTGCTTCTATTTGTTATAAGTAAAAAAATTTTCTTATTACTGTTGGAGTCAGATCATCTTTGTCATTTTTTTGAACAGCATTTTCTCTTATCTGAGAAACTTGGAAGATCAGGGATACTGTGTAAAGCTTCTATGCTTCCAAATCATTTTTAAAAAACTTTTAACCCAATTAAAAATGTCTCAGGTTTGGGGGACAGAGCGTCAAGGGCCAATGGCGGACGCTTTATCGCAGAGCTCTCCTCTCCTGCTTCCCTGATGTGAAATCTACCTCTAAATCATCGGGGGAAATGCAAAATTATTAATGGGAAACCCTTCAAGAAATAAAAAGATCACAAAACGAAAGAATTTGGCTTCAGTTAAGGACTATTTCAGAAAAGAAATAACTACAAGGGGGAGCGAGGACAAGGCAAGGAGGGAGAGATCAAATGGTGACGGGAAAGACGCCCAGCAGCCAGGCTCTACAGGAGGATGATTTGGATGCAGATGCAGCGCCAATCACTAAAAGAGACCATCTATTGTTAAGGCAAGATTTAAATGCAGATTTCAAAGAGGCTATTGCTAACTGTATAGAGCCGATAAACAAAAAGCTTAATGACTTGACAACAGAGCTAGACTTAACAGCAAAAATGGCAGAACAGGCAGCAGAAGCCTCCCTAGCTTTAAAATCTGAAATAATAGCTATTAATACTAAAGAGCAAAGGTTGGAAGAAAGATTAATTATTTTGGAACAGCGTTGGAGGAATCAGAACCTAAAATTTCGAGGCATAGAGGAGGGTGCGGAGGGACGATCAGAATTAGCTACTTATATTTCAAACTGGCTTGCCCGCACTCTTCGTATGAATGATGACACCCCACCGGTAATAGCAAAAGCACAAAGACTGGGGCCATTGGCTATGGCGCAAAGGAATAGACCCCGAGACATTTTAGTGCAATTCATTTATTCAAAAACTAGGGATCATTTACTGAAGGAGTCAGAGCTCATGGATCGCTAACCCAAAACAACCAGAGAGTGATTGTTCTCTTAGATCTTTCACAAGAAGCCTTGGATAAACGCAGGAAGCTGAAATTCTTTGCATCAAAGTTATTCAACACAAACATAAAATTCAGATGGAATACTGTCTCAGACATCATCATTCACAGAAATGGAACGACACACACTATAAACTCAATAGACACTGAAAAAGAAGTTCTCTCCAACTTGAACATCAAACTAACGGAAGATGAGGATAAAGAATTACACACCAACATTGACTCTGCGTAAAAGAAGTTTATGATCCGGAGCTTGCCAAACTGTGCTATTGTTTTTGTCCACTAGATGGTGTTAGACATCCGAGTGAACTCATATATGCGTTATTTTTAAAACCTTAGATTTTATTAATAGTATTATGAAAGTTTGTTTTATAGGTTTAAAAAAAGGGGATAATGAAGGGGTTCTGGATGATTGTAACAGAATGAAAGGGGATATGTGAGTGAACGGATGTTCATGATTTTGGATAGGAGAAAGAAGGGGTCAGGCATACATTAACTCTATTGATTAGGTAAATATACGGGGGTGTGAATGACAAGGGGGAGAATTAACTGAAAGTCTTTGAAAGAGAGTGAGAGTATGTATGAGTGTTTCAGCTACTGAGTGACAGGAAGTATAGAAGAGGGGGGTTAGGGGGTTAGGTGTGAATGATAAGTCATAAATAAATTTGTCAGCATTTTTGATTGGTTTTTGAAAAATATAATTTTAATGAAATCTTTTTTAAATCTATTAAGAAACATTTTCAGATCATTTGTTAAATAAGTAAGTTAGATAAGATAGTTCGTAAAATTACGATGTCTTCAGATTACATTCTGGATGGCTTTAGCCCCCTCAGTCTGGAGGAAGTTGACAGGATTCTCTTATCTGCTCGCCCAACAACTTGCAAATTGGACCCATGCCCCTCCTGGCTTATTAAATCTTGCCAGAGGGACCTTAGATATCCTGTACGGGATATCATAAATAGATCCCGCTGATGCTGTTGGACCTGTCGGCTGCGTTCAACACGGTTGACCATCAGCTACTGACTTGCCACCTTGCCGACGCGGGGATTCAGGGGTTGGCCCTATAGTGGCTTTCCTCTTTCCTTGAAGGTCGAGGACAAAGCGTCGCGATTGGGGGGGAGCTGTCCTGGAGGCACGCACTTGATTGTGGTGTGCCTCAAGGGGCAGTTCTCTCCCCGATGTTATTCAATATCTTTATGCGACCCCTTGCCCAGATTGCCCGAAGGTAAGGGCTGGGTTGTCACCAGTATGCTGATGACACCCAGCTCTATCTGCTTATGGACGACTGACCGGTCTGCACCCCAGAAAATTTGGATTGGGCATTACAGGCCTTGGCTGAGTGGCTCAGACTGAGTGGACTGAAGCTAAATCCTGCGAAGATAGAGGTCCTTTGTCTGGGTCGTCGGGGACCGGGGGGGGGGGAATTCCCCTGCCAGTTTTTGACGGTGCGCTGCTGACGGCGGCAGACAGGGTCAAGAGCCTGGGGGTACTATTGGAGCCTTCCTTAAAAATGGAGGCTCAGATAGCAGCCACTGCCAAGTCGGCTTTTTTTCATCTTAGGCGGGCAAGGCAGTTGGCTCCCTTCCTGGATCGCGACGACCTAGCAACAGTGATCCATGCTACGGTCACCTCGAGGTTGGACTACTGTAATTCCCTCTACATGGGGCTGCCCTTGTGTTGAACTCTGAAATTGCAGCTGGTGCAGAATGCTGTGGCCCGGCTGTTACTGGGCCTTCCAAGATGGGGACACATACGACTGGGTCTTCGGTCTCTGCACTGGCTCCCAGTAATATACCGAGTTCGGTACAAGGTGCTGGTTATTACCTTTAAAGCCCTATATGGCCTGGGACCTGCCTACCTGAGGGACCGTCTCTCCCCACATGTTCCCCAGAGAGTACTGAGATCGGGAACCCAAAACTTTCTCACTATCCCCGGGCCAAAAGAAGCCCGCCTTAAATCCACCAGGGATAGGGCTTTCTCTTTTATGGCCCCTACATGGTGGAATCAGCTGCCGGAGGAGGTGAGGGCCCTGCGGGATCTTGTTCAATTCCGCAGGGCCTGCAAGACAACCCTCTTCCGGCTAGCTTACACTTGACTGACGAGAAACTTAACATAGCTTTCCAGACTTTTGTTATATATTCTGTTATGATGCTTAATGTTTTAAGGTTTTAAATGTTTTAAATATTTACACATCTAAATGTTATTAATTTTATGTTTGACTCCCTGTTGTAAGCTGCCCTGAGCCACCTTGTGGGAAGGGCGGGATATAAATCCTAAATAAATAAAAAATAATTCTTAACGTATTGGTATTAATTCTTAACGTATTGATATTAATTCTTAACGTATTGATTGAATGGAATGGGAATCAAATGGTTACATGCTCTACAGTTGGTTAAATAATACTGGAAAACCCCGTATAGCCATTTGAAGCCGCAACGGGTCCATCTGACTACGCGGGCGAGCCAAAATCTGCTCACTGCCTAAACGGGACAGGGGTGGCATGTCCACACGGGCCTTCAGGGCCTGGTGGTCAGACCATGGCACTGCCTCGGCAGATATCTGACCCACTACTACTCCTGCCGCAAAGATCAGGTCTAGTGTGTGTCCAGCCTGATGTGTGGGCGCTGTTACATATTGGGAAAGTCCTAGTGCTGCCATGGAAAGCACTAGGTCCGTCGCACGAGTGGAAGCTGCGTCCTCAGCATGGACATTGAAGTCACCCAGGATTATAAGTCGAGGGTGCTCCAATGCCCAGCCTGCTACAGCCTCCATCAGGGACGGTAGGGCATTGGCCGGTGCGTTAGGCGGACGGTACACCAGCCAGATTGCCAAACTTTCCCCAATGTCCCACACCAGGCCCACACACTCCACGCCCTTGATCTCTGGCGGCGGAAGTATCCTGAAGGAGCAATCCTCCCGTATGAAAAAAGCCACCCCTCCCCCCCCCCGCCCGCTAGTCCGGGCCTGGTGAAGGACAGAGAACCCAGACGGGGCAACTTGGGAGAGAGCAACTGTCTCCCCCTCCCGCACCCAGGTTTCCGTCACGCAAGCCAGGTCCATGTCCTGCCTGGTGAAAAATTCTTGCAGGACTGAGGTTTTATTATTTATGGACTGGCGTTGCACATCACCAGGGACGGAGGCGAGTGTCTCCACTTGGCCTTCCCACTTGCCATCCTTGGGATGGGACACAGGCTGGAAGGGGAGCGAGCACTCTTGTGTCTCCTACTCCTTCCATTCACACTCTGCCTGCTCCCACCGCTGTACTTTCCCCTCCCTAGGAGCACTGGAATCCCCTGGCCCGACATCTCTTACCAAAGATTTTCCGAAGTCTGGGTCTCTGTCTTGAATCAGCAACCACACAACGTATTCTGTTCTTTTGCCCACTCTACCTAAACATTTTCTAACCACTACTAGTCGTCTCAACCAATTAAAGAAAGAAAGAAAATATTAATTTTAATTTAATTTTTTAAATTTATTTTAGTTTACCCCTCCCCCCACCCTCTTCTGATTAATTGGTCAGTATCTTATCTCAATTTAGTGGATAAATAATCCCTTAGGTCTAATTAAATCATTTAATCAATTTTAAATCAATTTAAGACCCAAAAATAACCCTAAATAATAAGTGGGTGGGTCACTAGTTGCAGCAGGTGATTTGTTTGTTGGAAGGCTGAAGTGCTGGTGTGTTGCAGTTCTTAAAGTGCTAGATGGTTTTAACACTGAGTGTTCTCAGTCTCTTTAAAATGCGGAAGGTCGATTTTAAAATGCTGGTATGCTGCAGTTCTTAAAGTGCTAGATGGTTTTGACATTAAATGTTCTCAGTCTCTTTAAAGTGCAGGAAGGCAGATTTTAAGTGCTGGCACGCTGAGGTTCTTAAAGTGCTGGATAATATGCTGCAGTTCTTAAAATGCTCTTTAAAGTGTCAGTGCAGTAAAGAAGGTGCTAATGTGCTGTAGGTCTTCGGGTGCTGGCCGATTGTTTGGCATAGGCTGGTCCCAGTCTCTTTAAAGTGGCAGTACAGTGCAGAGGTATCAGAGTGTAATGTGCAGAGATAGTGCGGAGGTAGCAGGGGGCAAGGTCACAGCTTATCAGATTTTTCAGCGTATATTTCATTGATGTGACTTTCCTGCCCGCTTCTATAAAAATTGTAGGGAGAAGAACCTTAGAATAAATGACTTAATTATAAAAGGAAAACTAGGTACAAAACAACAACTGGAGGAAAATCATCATTTTGATATGCCTTGGCTTCAATATTTTCAAATTCATAAAGCTTTTAATCAAATAATACCACTAATATGTAAAACTAAACAATTAAATGCTTTTAAAAAAGTCCTGAAAGTAGGGCACTCAAATACAAAAGGCCTCATATCAATTATAGATAAAATTCTGATAGGAAAAATTTAGAAACAACCCACAAAACGCTTGGCAGAGGGATTGCGATATCCAAATTACAGAGGAACAGATATAGAGTTCCCCTACCATGAAGAACAGGGCAATTAATGTTAAAACTCACTAATTTAAAATCCTGTCAAGATGATATTTGACCCCAGTTAAGTTATTTAGAAGCAAACTGAACTCAAATGCAAAATGCTGGAAAGGGTGCGGTCTAGAAGTTATCCATAGCTGGTGGTCTTGTCCTTTCATACAAAACGTTTGGTCTCAGTTAGTGGCAAAAATATCAGATATAGTAGGAGTACTGTTCCGCTAAAGCCTGAAGAGATATTACTAAATTTATGGCCAGAAAATTGAACTCATATCACTGCTAATATTAACAGGTAAAAACCTGTTGACTCAGAAGTGGAAAAAAAGTACTGTCTGCTCTTTGGAAGAATGGTTCATGAAAGTAAGGGATATTATAATACAGGATAAATTATCTACTCAACTGCTGCTGGTGGAATCGCCAAATTATAAAAATAACATAGTGGAAAGATGGTTTCCTTACCTTGATTATGTGAATTCCAAAGCCTCTGATAATGAAGTATTATCTGCAGAATTATTAGACTTTGTTGTTATATAGATATTATGTAATATTATAGTAAGCCAATTACAAGATCTATTTGTAAGAACTGGAGTAGAAAAGTGTTGAATGTTTAATATTATTTTTGTTTGTAAATTAAGCTTATTTTTGTTACAGTAAAGTATTGGAAAGTTTAAAAAATGTCTCAGGTTTGCAGAAAAAACTGAATTCTAAAAATTAAAATAAAATTATAAATTGGGTGGTTAAAACTCCCCAAAATGATAAATACATCATCTCTAATTTTAATAAACAGAGGACCTTAGTGGCCCTCATGGACTGTTGGTAGACAACAATAGTTTGGCCAGCATTCCAGGCTTGATATCTGCTTGGTTTCTGTTTAAAAAAAAAAAAAAAAAGACGGGGGAGGGACTGTTTCGGCTTTTAAGGGAGAACTCCTTGAAGCCAGGTCAAGCAGCCACCAGATGTCACGAGCTGGGGCCAGGCCAGGCGAAGTCCAGGGGCAGTCCATGATCTGTAACCGGTGAGCAAGAGTGTCCAAGGTGCCAAAGCCAAATCGTTGTCCAGGTATCGTAGGTCAGAGGTTCATAAGCCATAGTCAGGGGGTCCAGAAGTCAAGCCAAGGTCAGGAGGTCCAAAGTCAAAAGCCGAAGTGGATGCTAGGACGTCAGTTAGATTACTAGTTTCTTCCACAAAGCCTTCTCTCAAAGCCTACAGCTATATAGCCCTCTGCTGTCTGTTGCCCATTTGGGCTAATTGCTGACTCAGAGGGCAGCCAGGATCCTGCTGGGACTCAAGCACCCTCACTCCTAGAAGGGCCAGAATCCTTTCAAAACTCAGGGCTCAGGGAGCATCTTGCTTGTGAGCGTGCCACCCTCCTCCGATCCCTGAGGTCCTGATGAAGGCGGTCACGCACACGAGCCACCCGAGAGGGCGAGGCAGGGGGGCTTGGATCTTCTTCAGCAGGAGGCAGGGGCACTGGTGCAGGTGGCAGGGGCACAGTTTCTTCTGCAGGCTCGGCTTCTTCTGCAGGGCCCCCAGCACCCATGACACTATCCCCCCCCCAGGGCCCCCCTCCGTCGAGGGGCCTGGGAGGTCGGGATGGTCGTTGTGGAACTGTTGCACCAAGTCCGGGGCATGAAGATTGTCCACGGGCTCCCAAGACCGGTCTTCCGGGCCGTATCCCTCCCAGTCCACAAGGTACTGGAGGCCTCCACGATGGTACCGGGAGTCCAGGATCTGGCGCACCTCATATTCTTCTTCGTCATCCACCAGCACCGGTGGTGGCGGCAGTGGGGAAGGAGGCCGAGCTGGGTCAGGGGGTGCAGCCGGAACAAGGAGGGAGCGATGAAACACAGGGTGAATGCGGAGGTGGGGTGGCAACTGGAGCCTGAAGGCAACGGGGTTTATTTGTTCTATGACGGGGTAGGGTCCAATGAACCGTGCATCCAGCTTGTGCGACCGACCAGGCCGGCGCAGGTAGTGAGTCGAGAGCCACACCTGATCCCCCAGCTGCACTGGAGGGCCTTCTTGCCTCTTCCGGTCCGCAGCCAGTTTATACGCCTCCTTGGCCCGCTGTAGCTGCTCTCGGAGCAAGTCTTGGCTGGCACGGAGTTCTTGCAGGTAGGCATCGACGGCGGGGACATTCGTGGGTGGCAGGATCGCCGGGAAGAACCGAGGGTGGTGCCCGTAGGTTGCAGCAAACGGGGTCATTTGGGTGGATGAATGGACTGCGTTGTTGTATGCAAATTCCGCTAGGGGCAACAGGGTGGTCCAGTCATCCTGCTGGTAACAGGTGTAACAGCGGAGATATTGCTCTAGCGTGGCATTGGTGCGCTCTGTCTGACCATCTGTCTGTGGGTGGTAGGCTGAGGACAGGTGCACTCGAGTACCCAGGCTGGAATGGAGGGCTTGCCAGAACCGAGAGGAGAACTGGGAGCCCCGGTCTGAGATCAGGTGGGCTGGGAGTCCGTGCAGACGAAAGATGTGTTGCAGGTAGAGCTGGGCCGTCTCCTGAGCTGTGGGAAGTTTCGGGCACGGAATGAAGTGGGCCATCTTTGTAAACAGGTCGATGACCACTAAGATGCAAGTCTGACCCTTGGATCGCGGAAGTTCTGTGATGAAGTCCATTGAGATGGTATCCCAGGGTCCTGAGGGTGTGGGCAAGGGCTGTAACAATCCTGGGGGTTTGGCTGGGATGTCTTTGGCCTGTCGGCAGACGTCACAGGAATTGACATAACGGGCAACATCAGAGCGAACTCGTGGCCACCAGAATTCCCGTGTCAGCAAGTGGGTGGTCTTATGTTGTCCAAAGTGCCCAGCGGGTAACGCTTCGTGGGTCATGCGTAGTACTTCTGCCCGCAAGGGCCCGGGTGGCACATAGAGGCGTTCGCGGTGTAGCAAGAGGCCGCCTCGAGTCGTGAACTCACCTGTTGAGCCATGTTGGAGTGCCTGGAGGTGTTGTTGGACCCAGGGATCATTGGCCTGGGTAGCACGAATGTCCTCCACGAGTGCTGGTGAAGTGGAGGTGGCTGCAAACACTGAGGGTGGCAGGATGGGAGCAGTAGGCGCGGTCTCGGTCGAAGCAGGAGCGTATTCCGGTTTCCGGGAGAGTGCATCTGCTTTCCGGTTCTGGGTATGGGGGATGTAGGTGATCTTGAAGTCAAAGCGGGAGAAGAATAGGGACCACCGGATCTGGCGCTGGTTGAGACGGCGGGTGGTCTGGAGATGCTCCAAGTTCCGGTGGTCGGTGAGCACTTGGACAGGGTGGCGAGCCCCTTCAAGGTAATGTCTCCAAACCTCAAAAGCCACCTTGATCACGAGCAACTCCCTCTCCCAGATGGTGTAGTTCCTCTCCGCAGCAGTGAGCTGGCGTGAGTAATAGGCGCAGGGCTGGAGTGGCTGGGACGGCTCCTCGCGCTGGGACAGCACTGCTCCCAGGGCCACGTTGGAGGCATCAGCTTCCACTGTAAAGGGAAGCTGGGGGTCGGGGTATCTCAGGAGTGCCCGGTGGCAAAGCGGGTCTTCAGGGTGGGGAAGGCGTTATCGGCCTCTGGGGACCAGTGGAAAGGTTCTTTGGGGCGGAGTAGTTGAGTCAGGGGCGTGGTTAGAGATGCATAGGCCGGGATGAATTGCCGATAGTAGTTGGAGAAACCAAGGAACCGCTGCAGGTCTTTGCGATTCTGAGGGGCCTGCCAGGTCAGGACCGCTTCCACTTTTTTCGAGTCCATGAGGATTCCCTGCGGTGACACAATGTGACCAAGGAACTCGACGGAGCACAGGTCAAAGTCGCACTTCTCCAGCTTGGCGTAGAGGCCATGGGCTCGTAGGCGCTGCAGGACCTGGCAGACGTGCTCGGCGTGCTGGGCAGGATTGCGGGAGTAAATTAGGATGTCATCCAGGTATATGATCGCGAAGCCGTCGAGCAAGTCCCGGAATACATCATTCATGAACCTCTGGAAGACAGCGGGGGCGTTGGTCAAGCCGAAGGGCATCACCAGGTGCTCGTACTGCCCGTATCGGGTCCCAAACGCGGTCTTCCATTCGTCTCCGGGCCGTATGCGCACCAAATTGTACGCTCCGCGGAGGTCCAGCTTGGTGTAGATTTGGGCCCCCTTTAAACGATCCAAGAGTTCAGGGATCAGTGGTAGAGGGTACCGGTCGCGGATGGTGATCTTGTTCAGGGCCCGGTAGTCATTGCACAGCCGGAGCTCCCCACTTTTCTTTTTCACTAAGAGGACTGGAGCAGACAGGGGAGAAGTTGAGGGTCAGATGAATCCGCGTTTCAGGTTCTTGTCCAGGTAGTCTCGCAAAGCTGCCAACTCAGGCTCCGACATTGGGTACAGACGCCTCACCGGGAGTGGTGCCCCAGGTACCAAATCAATGGCACAGTCATAGGGTCGGTGAGGGGGAAGCTGATCTGCTCCTGTCTCTTCAAAGACATCGGCGAAATCTGCATACTTCTGAGGGAGCTGAGGACCACCACTCGGGATGCCGGCTGCTAGAGTGGTGGGAGGAGTCAGATGGGGGCATGGGTCTCAGAAGCGTAGTTCCTGCTGGGCCCAGTCCACGATGGGGTTGTGCAGCTTCAGCCAGGAAAGGCCTAGAATCAGCGGGAAGCGAGGCATGCGGGCGACATCAAACTGCAGCTGTTCTTGGTGCTGCTGAACGTGGAAGGTTATGGGACAGGTCTCCTAGGTGACGGGGCCAGAATGGAGGAGGCGCCCATCAATAGCCTCCACCAGCGTCGGAATCTCTTTTGGCTGCACTGGGATCTGGTGCTGCTTTACAAAGGCGGCATCTACGAAACAGTGGGCCGCTCCCGAGTCCAGCATGGCATACACGAACAGCCAGCGTCCATCGGGCAGACGGAGTTTGACTGGTAGCAGGAACGGGCCCGGGGTATCAGCCTGTTGTTCGGAGTACCCAGCTAGTCGCCCCAGGCTGGAGGGTCCACTTACGCCTGGGGCTGGCCTTTTGGCGGCGGTGGCAATGTAGGTCCGGGTATCCGATGTTTAGCAGGGCAGCCAGAGGCATAGTGGCCTGCCGTGCTGCAGTAGAGGCACAGGTTCTGCGTGCGGCGTCTGGCCTTTTCTTCTGGAGTCAGGCGGGGTCGAGCAGCTCCAAGCTGCATAGGCTCACCCTCGTCTCTGGTACTAGCTGGGGATGGGAGAGGAGCCAAGTGGCATGGTGCAGGGAGCTGGCGCCCTCGGGTCTTGGCTTGGCGGCGACTTTCCAGGCGGCCATCGATGCGGAGGCAGAGGGTGATAAGTTCCTGGAGCGTGGGGGGCCGCTCCACCCTGGCCAGTTCGTCCAGGACTTCCTCTGCCAACCCCTCGGTAAACTGGTCCATCTGAGCAGCCTCATTCCACGCCAAGTCTTGGGCCAGGAGCTTGAATTCGGTGGCATACTGAGCCACCGAGGACTGGCCTTGTTTCAGGGCCCTGATTTTCCGGTTGGCTGTGGCTGCTTGGACTGGGTTGGAGAAGGCAGCAGACAGGTGGGCCTCAAACCCCTGGTAATCAGTCAGTAGGGGAGAGGACCCAACCAGTAAGGGTGTGGCCCACTTGGCCGCCTGCCCCTTTAACAGACTAATGATAAAACACACCTTCGTCTTGTCATTGGGGAAGTCCCATGCTCTTAGTTCAAAGTACAGCTGACACTGTGCCAGGAAAGCAGGAAATTCTTCCACGGCACCCCCAAATCTGTCAGGTGGGGGAACTGGGCACTTGGCTGGAGCACTGGCTGCAGGCTGTTGCTGCAAGTGCACTACTGCCTGTGTCAGCTGCTGTACCTGGGCTTGGAGGGCAGCCAGTAGTCCTGCGGTTCCACTTGCTTCAGCATCCATCCTGTGGAATGGGTGTTTGTGTGGGTGGAAGTAATCTGTCACGAGCTGGGGCCAGGCCAGGCGAAGTCCAGGGGCAGTCCAAGATCTGTAACCGGTGAGCAAGAGTGTCCAAGGTGCCAAAGCCAAATCGTCATCCAGGTATCGTAGGTCAGAGGTTCAGAAGCCATAGTCAGGGGGTCCAGAAGTCAAGCCAAGGTCAGGAGGTCCAAAGTCAAAAGCCGAAGTGGATGCTAGGACGTCAGGTAGATGACTAGTTGCTTCCACAAAGCCTTCTCTCAAAGCCTACAGCTATATAGCCCTCTGCTGTCTGTTGCCCATTTGGGCTAATTGCTGACTCAGAGGGCAGCCAGGATCCTGCTGGGACTCAAGCACCCTCACTCCTAGAAGGGCCAGAATCCTTTCAAAACTCAGGGCTCAGGGGGCGTCTTGCTTGTGAGCGTGCCACCCTCCTCCAATCCCTGAGGTCCTGACGAAGGCGGTCACGCACACGAGCCAGGGGGGCTTGGATCTTCTCCAGCAGGAGGCAGGGGCACTGGTGCAGGTGGCAGGGGCACAGTTTCTTCTGCAGGCTCGGCTTCTTCTGCAGGGCCCCCAGCACCCATGACACCAGACAACTTGTTACCTCCAAAATTGCTTGACTACCCAGGCCTGGCTCATTGGTGCTGTTTAGCAACAGTCATCCCAATAAAGGCAGTGCATTGTATTGATTACAGTTACAGACTTTAACCTCAAATTCCCATTCTGCTGTGGATATTAACTGGATTTACCTTTCTCTAGTTACACGTTCTCAGCCTAACCTATTTTACAGGGGTTTTGTGCGGATAAAATGAGGGAGAGGAGAATGATGCAAATTGCCTATGTATCCCCATTGTAAAGAAAGGCAGGGTATAAATTAAGTTGGATTGGTTGGGTGGGTGGGTGGGTGTGAAAGAAGGAAGTAGGGAAGGATGAGGATTTATGAGTTGCTAAGAGGAGAAAAAGAGAAAATAGTGTGAGGTGGTGATGCAGGAGAAATTAAAAATATAAATGCTCTGAGCTTGGGAAAACATAAAAGGCGGAGGAATATTGGGATTTGGCAATACAATTAAAATAAAACATCAAGAAAATGCACAAGGATCACAGCAGAAACTAAAAATATAAAATGCTCTGAGCCTTGGAAAACAATAAAATGGCATTGAAAGCTTCTCCCCCCACCAGTCTATTCAGATTGACTATGGCTCTCCAGTGTAATTTCTTCCATTGGCTGTGGGTTCCCAGGTTAGAATACTCACTAGGCACCAGTTCTCATCTCCATTGGGCAGAGACAAGCTGGCTCTAAGCATCAACCCTTTATTTGCAAGGACACAACTCCATGAAACAACATCTTCAGCTGGCCATAGAAACACTGCAGCACAGACAAAGTTGCAAGGAAAATGTGGAATGGATTTTCCATTAAGATCTTTGGGCCTAGAGGGCCCAGAGACCTTAATGGAAAATCCGTTCTGCATTTTCTTAGCAGCTTTGCCTCCTGCTTCAGTCTACAAAGACAAGGAAGAAGGAGCTGGGAAGTTCTGCAGCCTCAGAGCTTCAAAGGGGATGACAGGAGGGGGAGGTGGGGGGAGAAAAGTGCCCCAAAGGCATTTTTAGAGCCCTGGGTGGACTAATTTTGTTTCACAGGGTGGACATTTGATGCCACTGCTTTAAGTTTTCCAGAACTGTGCATTAGGCTAGGTGGTAAAACGGGGTGTGAAGACAATCTCTCAGGCCATATTCTGTAGAATGCTTGGCTGACTTCAGTGAACACAGGCTCTCTGTCCTGCCATGGCCCTCCTCACCCATTACTATTCACCTTTCTGTTCTGATATTGTTTGTCACCCACTTTGTTTGAAACCTTCATAATTCTGACATTTTTGCTTCTCTAATTATGGTGTACTCTGGATCACCCATTGAAAGGGGTATGTGGGGTTATTTGTAATGGAGTCTTAACAACAGTGTATTAATTTAGAACCAGATGGTCAAAGAGCTGGAAACACGTGTCCATCAGTTGACTATGGAAGCTGAAAGCAGCAATTTGCAGCATCAGAAATTATTTCAAGAAAAGACTAATCTGGAACAGTTGTACCGGGCTGCATGCACTGAACTTCAGGAAGCCAAGACAAGGTAATAAACAAAATGCTTTTGTTTTATATCTGTTACCCAAGGTATACAGTTCTGCACCTTTTAAAAACATTATTCTTAACTTCTGTGATTGTTATATATATACTAATTTTGTTTGTCTTGACTTTTACCAGCTTGTTAGTATGTTTTACCTTATCAGTTGTGGGATAATCACCCCTTCTTGTCCTGCTAGGGTTTCAGGGCCCCAAACCCACTTACATGGAGCGGGCCGCTGGGGGGGATCCTCACCCCCAAAGAGCTCCATTATGCGCCGTGCGCATTTTGCAGTGACATCACCCAGAAGTGCTGTCATCACACCAGGATGCTCTAGCAATTAAAGGAAAACTATGGTTTCGTGTGTGGATGCTCTAGCAATCTGGGATTCAACTTTCCCCCCTTATACCAATTTCTATTGTCAGTTCTCTCTTTCCCTCAAAGTGACCGGGTGTTTGGCCTTTGGGAAAAATGTCCAAGTATCATGTGGGTACTTTTTTCTGCTTTTGGGTGTCCTGATTTTAGGAAAACTGGCCTGGATTCTCTGGAGAATTTCCACTAGCCTAAAGGAGGGTGATTTTTACTGGTTCCATCTTTCAGTGATAGACCACCAACCATTCTATGATGCTGCTCTGGGATGTCTACTGTCCCCTAGAGTCACATTTTGGTGGGCACTTTGAATTTCAGCCCTGTCCCTTCCATCATCACAGAATTATTGTGGGATCCAAGCCACAGTATGGAGGATTATTTTATCCCCACAGCAGAAGGGCTCCATTCCAATTCTCCTCCTCCACTCTTCATCATATTAACTTGGTTCCCCAATGACTGTAGAAATCCTTGTTTTAATACTTTGGGATTATTACTGTAGGATAAGAGTTCTGAAATAATATCCAGATCTTGATTGTACAAAGAAGCCCTTGAACTGATGGTGCTTCAGACAGTCTTTCCAACTGCTTCAAATCTACATTTCTTTTTGCTTGTACAATTTGCAAGTAATGTAAGCCAAAATGCCCTCAAAATGAGGTTGGGGAATTGTCAGGTGGGCACCTGGCTCACTCAGGATCTTTTTACCTGTGTATGCAGGATTCCACATCCAGAAAAGTAATGCTTAAAATATTAGGGACTCTAAATAAAACAATTATAATTTATTAAGAAAAATATAGGCTTCCATACAAGATAAAATACTCATAAAAATACACATTCAGTCCTAGGAAACTTAGATAGAGAGACAGGGGAACATATGGGTAGACAAACAGGGCGATATTTACCTATTGTAGTCTTCAAGGAAGGCTCCAATGGCGACGAGCAAGGAAGTGGGAGAAGGGACCCGAAATTTGGCATTAGAATCGGGGATGGATCTATGCAGCGGAAATTGGGATACTGCTAGAAGCACACCTGTGGGTAGCTAGTCCACAGATTATAAGGACTCTCTTGATCCCTTAGGGGATGGGAGGTACGAGAGAGGAGGAAGGTGGTCAGCTGGTGCATGACCTCATGAAAAGGGGAGGTTTCGCAGTGACCATAAGGGCTGGACTACTGTGACAACCAATAGAAAGTTCACTGGTGGCACCTAATTGGGTGCTTGTTCTTGACCAATGGACTGGCTTGGATCCTGGATACCTGAATGAACTTTCAGGTTGAAATGGACCAGGGGGAGGCTCCAAGATGACAGTTGGGAAGAAGAATAGAGAGATTACTTGGGTGGGGAGATACTTAGTACTATTACACTTATCTAAAAGGGTGACAATAGAGAGTCAAATCATGGCCTAGGTAACACCCAGTTTGTACAAAGGAACTTGGGTCTGGCTGAAGATGGTCTTCCTCTTCTTCTGTCTTCTCCTTGGCACTAGTCTTTGTCTTGAGTTCCGTCAAACAAAGAAAGTGGCAGTTGGACAATTAACCACTCCTGGGGTGGGGTAGGTTGCTTGCAGGCACCGGTGACATCCGGTGTGCACGTGAGCCGTCCGCTTCGCTGGAATGGAGTCAAGCCTGGTAGGAAGATGGCTGCGTGTGGTGTTAGCCCTCCACGGTGGATTCCATGGTCAGTGCTTCAAAACCATTCGCCTGGATAGTCTCTTCCACTCCATAGCTGGGATGGACGTCATACGGAACGACGGGAAACCATCCGTTCTTCTGGTGGGCACCGGTCTAGAGTGCCTTTGTAGCGTTATGGCTGCTAGTACTACATAAGTCCCTTTTGCCTCTGGATAGGTTTACCCACACTCTCTGGCCAGACATGTGTGAGTCACTTCTCCAGGTGCTCTGGCAACCAAGTTGGTGATCACGATGTTCTGTAAGGGGGTTTTTCCTCACAGTAATAGGTAAAGAGAATTTGATTCATTTGGTTTCCTTAACTGGGATTTGATGAGCTCTGTCTAGTTATTGAAATACCTAAACCACATGTGGTTTTTCTTGATTATCTTATAAAATTACTGTATGTTTATTATTTTGTTAATAAACCTGAAAACGTAGACAGGAATTGAATTCTGCTCAAATTGTAGAACAATAAAGGGAAGAAGCAGTAATTCTGTATAGGTTATCCACACATTTATTTTTCCCTTGCAATATTTGTAGATGCAACTCACTTCAAAAAGAGAAAGAACATATTGTACAAGATTGTGAGCAGAACGTTCAACAGCTCAAAGGCAAATATGATGCTGACATAAATTTCATGGAACAGGAACATGCTCTTTCTGCAGCTAAGGTAAGTGTTCATTCAGGATCTGTAGCTCAGGGGCAGACCATTTGCTTTGCATTCAGAAGGTCAGGGCTCTTTTTCTAGCAGGAGTTCCTCTGCATATTAGGCCATACCCCCCTGACGTAGCCAATCCTCCAAGAGCTTACAGGGTTCTTAGTACAGGGCCTACTGTAAGCTCCAGGATGATTGGCTACCTCAGGGGTGTGTGTCCTAATATGCAGAGGAGCTCCTGCTAGAAGGATCAAGTTGAAAGGATCAAGTAGTAGGTGATGTAAGAGACCTAAGACCTTGGAGAGTCACTGTCAGTGTGAGTAGACAGTACTGAATTTGATGACTAATGGCCTGATTCAGTATAAGATAATGAAAATGAAGAAAAGATGTGAGGGGATCAACCTAGAACAACTCAGGTAACCAAAGAGGTTGAAAAAAGGAAGAAAAACTTGTATGTAGATATATCAAGGTAAATCCCTAAAAAGTTAAAATGATATTAAATTAAAGAATCGTTAATCAAATAGTAAATATTAAAAACAGGGCATAAAATGTTATTCAGTTACATATTCAGATACATTTCACTATTGCAAAAAACCTTTCTTAAAAAATTACACTTATACACATGAGGATGTCAGACATTTACAAGCGTGTTTCCTATGATCGGGTAGAATTATTGATGATAGCAAATACATCTACTCAACATATTATTATTTATTTATTTCCATTGATTTATACCCTGTCCCTTGCATAAGCGACTTGGGAGGCTTTCCTTAGTGGTTTAAATTTGTGCAATACACATCATTCAGTGTTAAGTGTTAAAATTACAAAGCACTGAAAAGAAAAAAACACACAAATATTTTAGATTGATGATTGCATATTTTATAAAAAATTTAAAGCAAATATAATGTTAAGGTTAATGACTAAATATATTGAAGTTACCAGATATAAAAAAAACCCTTTTACATGGAATGGGTATCTCTCTTTGTTGTTATAATTAATTACGACCACCAGAAATAGTTGTCCAAATTCTAGAATATATAGAAAAAAATACTATCAATTAATTTCAGATGACTAACTAACTAAATAATAAATAAATAATAAAATGCTCACTAAAATACAAAGATACCACTAAAATACCAGAAAATATTGAAAATGTATAGTCATATAGATGAAACCAAATGCATCGAGCAATCTCTAATACCGTCCCATATTGATACTTTAAAGTGCAAGGTGATTAGAAGGGAAAGATGATGCAATACAGCAAAAGGTAATTGCCACACCTGAATCAAAGTTGCATCATCACCAATAGCAAGCAACAATAGTCCTGTTATACACAGAGCCTACTGAAATGACTTATCGTGTGTAAGCTGCGTGGCATCAGAGTGTTCATTGTATGAATTTAGAATGTTTCTTTCCTCTTCAGAAACTGTTGCACCTCAAATCAAATGCCTATAGACTTTCAGTGACCCCAGACTTAATCTCTTTGTCGGAGTGCTTTAAGGCTATAGAATGTGGGTCCTGCATTCTCTGTAGCCTAATGCAACTTTAATAGATCTTGTCATACCTACATATATTAATCCACAAGTGCATTGTGTATAGCATAAATCACACTTTTGCAATTGCAGCTTACACATGGTCCTATACAGGGCTTTTTTTTTTTTTTTAGCCAGGACGCACCAGAATGCCATTCCGGCTGGCCCAGGCAGCGTTCCGGCTGTCTAGGCCAGCATTCCCGCTCAGCCCAGGCAGCTTCCCCCACTGGCTGGCAGGGTTTGGAGAGGCCAGCCATGCATGTGCGGGGGCCTCCCGACCTCCAGGGAGGCCAGCCGCACGTGCATAGGGGCCTCCCAATGTCCCAGTGTCCGATGAGGTTTGTGAGAGCCCTCTCAGCCCCACCCACCTCATAGGATGTCTGTTGGGGGCGAAGATATAGGAGATTGTAAGCTGCTTTGATTCAGAGAGAAGGGCGGGGTATAAATCTGCAGTCTTCTTCTTCTTATAGTGTCGGACAAGGACTGAGGAAACCAGAAATCCTTGCAGTCAGAAAACTTGTTGTGTGATCTTGTGTCAGTCTCTCTCTCTTTCTCTCTCTTTTTCGGTCAGTCAGTCTTTTTCCCTGTCTATTTGCTTTATTTCTTTTTCTTTCTTTTTTTTAAAGTACTACACCATGCTGGCTCTTGGGATCAAGTAGTATGCTGGAATTTGATTTTTTTTTTTCTGGGATGGCTATATATATTTTTTCCTGGACTTTTTTCAATGCTATAATATCTTTTTTTAGGTGTGGTGACCAGAATTGTACACCATACAGTTCTGGTTACCACACCTCAAAAAAGATTATAGCACTTTTGGTGATGTCAGAGGTGTGGTCTAGTTAGCAAATGATGGTGATGTCAGAGTTTTGGACTTGCATAGTATTGAGTTCCTGCTGGGCTTTTTCTACAAAAAAAGCCCTGGTCCTATATAATAATTTCCTGGTAGTTGACTCCTGAAATACATTTGTTTTGAGAGACAGAAAACAAACTGCACATTTCTCAAACGAGAATTGCCTTTGGAGTCATCTTATCCACAGTAGTTCTAACTGGTGTTGATTCTGTCATTTTACTTCTAACTAGCAAGTCTTTGAAGATTAAGGCAGCTTCATGTGTTTATGTGTATTCAAGATCCTCAGTTTCCATCAGGGCTTGTTTTTTTAGCAGGAATGCGCAGGAATGCAGTTCCGGCTGGCTTGGCACCAGGGGGTGTGGCCTAATATGTAAATGAGTCCCTGCTGGGCTTTGTCCACAAAAAGCCCCCTGTGAAACAATGGGTGTCAGGGTGTGTGGCCTAATATGCAAATGAGTTCCTGCTGTGCTTTGTCTACCAAAAAAGTTCTAGTTTCCATAATACTCTTAAGAGTGAGGTTCCATTGTATTTCAAAGTGGGAAGAGAAAGCAGTATTTGAAAAGAAAGGTTTGCTGTTTAGACAGGCATGGCTCAGTGGAAAGGTACTGATGTATCCTTTCCATGGCTCCTGGTTTGATCCCTACATGGGAGAAGCAGGATGTAGGCAGAAGCTTTGGAGGTGATATTTGAGAGGAGAGACTGTGGCTAAGAGGTGGAACATCTACTTGGCAAGCAAAAGGTTCCAGGTTCAATCACTCTGCATTTTCTATTGAAAGGATCAGGTAATAGGGTTTATGTAAGACCTCTGTTTGAGAGCCACTTCCAGTCAGAGGAAAAAACACTGACTTCAAAAGAGTCTGATTCAGTATAAAATGTCTTCATATGTTCATATACAAATACTCATTAATATGGAAGGATAAGGCTTGGTCAACAGCAGTATGTATACAACAGTAAGTTCTTAGTATAAATCTCTGAGGATTTAACCTTACTGACATATATACATATGCCTGAAAATGCAGTTGTGTGGAAGGGAGAGAATTTAAGTTTGTCTTCAGCCTTCCATGTAGTCCCACATTTGGGACTGTGTAGGTCTGCTGGAAGAGAACTTCTAGCTTTTTAGAGCTATAAAGGATGTTCTCCCCCCACCCCTAACCAAGACACACCATGAGGGAGGAGCGCCATTTTCGCTCAGTTCTCTTTAACCTGCCAGTCAGAGAGGACCTTAGTTTAGCTTTGTGTACCGCATGTTTTTCCTTTGTTGATCTTCACTCAGTTGTCTTTTTCATTGTTTCCTACATATTCTAGTTTGCTTTTTTTCCCTAAAGAAAAAAAATAAACTCTCTGTCATTTCCTCTATTTCAGAAGTATATCTCAGAAGGCTTTGTTTAAAAAATGCACCCAATGTGGTACTAAAATGCTTCAAACTGACAAACGCTCACTTTGTCTTTTATGCTTTGGGAAGTATCACAATATGAAATCTTGTTGCTTCTGTCAGCAGTCTGCCCTGAAGGCCAGAGGAAATAAGACTTTCTGACTGGGGAAGATTCTTGCCAAGATAGCTTGAGAGTTGATCCCCCCTGCATTGTGATAGCACCCTTCTGACTGTATCAGCCTTGTTTCTCCTTCCTGCTGTCCCCGTCCCAGGGTTGATTTCATCACCTTCCTCCCACCCCAGACTTCCTACTCAAGGGCTCCCTGTGGCATCACAGCATTCAGAAGCTACAACTGAGAATGTTTCCTGCACATTCCCACGTGACTTCTTTTCAAGATGCCTTCACAAAGGGCTTCCACTTGTAAATCCTATGGTTATAAATGACAGAGTTTCAGCACATCGCTCTCAACTACTGAACAGGATAGTTTGTCATGCCCAGTGCCTGTAATTTTAGAATACTTGTTATATTTTAAGACCTTGAGCCTCTCCCCATTGTCTGTTAAGGTACACCTTGCTGTGATCTCTGCCTCCCATGATTTTGCTGGTGGCACTTCACATCTAAACATTTCTGGAAAGTGTTAAATAATCTTTACCCTCCCATAGTCCGCCCAATTCCTCAATTGAGTCTTTCCCTTGTACTTTCTAGATTGATGCTGCCTCCCTCTGAACCCTTAGCTACATGCTTGCACACCATTTTATCACTCGTTTCCTGTAACTATCACCTCTTTGTGCAGGGTTGTAGAGTTGGGCACCCTTAGGTTGGAGCCCCTATATGTCCAGTTCTTCCCTGGGAGGGTTGTCTTTTGGTCTTTCCTCTGTTTTTTAACCTAAGGCTACCTCCAAATTTTACTTCCCCCAGGTCATTGCACTGTCTGCCTTTTTCCTGAACCCACTTCTCACCAGGTGAGAAAGCACTCCATATACTGGATCGTAAAAGAGCTTTATTATATTATTTATAACATACAAAATGTTTTCACAAAGAGCTCTCTCTGTTTGTCACTAGGGCCCTCATAAGGGCGCAACTGCATTTTCCAAGACTCTTTTGCAGTGGATTGTTGAAGCCAATAATCTCTGTTATCTCCATGCTGGTGTTCCTTCTGCCAGGGCCTTTGCCTTGTTGGCAGCTTTCCTCCATAGTGTTTGTATTGATGAAGTGTTTAGAGCAGTGATGTGGTCTTTGGCTGATACATTAATCAAACACTATGTGGTGGACATTGATGCTTGCAAAGGACTCAGATGTGAAAAAAGCAGCCTTACATTCATTGTTTGACTAGATGATACTCCTTCCACAGTTTCAGTTCACACCACCCTCTTCAGTGAGAAGCTTGTGACATTCCAAATGTGGGACTGCATGTGTTAAAACAATTTTATTTGGTAACATATGGTAACAAATTATATTTCTTGCATCATTAATAACTTCTTTTACCTATCTCATATATTACTTTCTACCCACCCCTTCCCCCATTACTTGACCCCGGTTGGTGTTATTTACTTAAAGTACTAATGTTTAAAGGTACCCTTAACTAATAGAAACAAAAATTAATATTCTTCTTTTTTCTAAGACTTAATCATTATCAAAAATTGTCCAATGTCCTTTTATTTTCCACTCTTTTTCTACATATCTTCTAAACTTTTTCCACTCCATCTTAAAAACTTCTAAATCATAGTCTCTTAAAATTCTTGTTCATTTGTCCATTTCACTCCATGTCATAACTTTTACAATCCAATCCCATTTTTCTGGTATTTTTTCTTGCTTCCACAACTGCGCATATAATGTCCTAGCAGCTGAAAGCAAGTACCAAATTATAGTTCTATCTTCTTTTGGAAATTTTTCCATTTGTAATCCCAACAGAAAAGTCTCTGCAACTTTCTTAAATTCATATCCCAAGATCCTAGAAATTTCTTGTTGAATCATCTGCCAATAGGGTTTGTAGAGTCTTTCGGGATCAAGTGCCGTGTTCTACTGGAGAACTTGATCACGAAAGAACTTGATCTACTTGATCCCGAAAGACTCTACAAACCCTAATGATGTTACCAGCCGTGAAAACCTGAAATCTTTGACATCTGCCAATACTTTTTTGTTCTTTCACAAGTCCACCACATATGGTAGAAAGAACCTTCATGTTATTTTATATTTCCAACATCTGTCTGGCATCTTATTATTCATCTTTGCCAATTTCGTAGGAGTCATATATCATCTATACATCATTTTAAAACAGTTCTCTCTAATTAGGGTTTGTAGACTCTTTCGGGATCAAGTGCCGTGTTCTACTGGAGAAAGTTTTCCTTCCAGACGTTTCGTTCTTAGCTGCGGAGAACATCCTCAGTGGCGTTGCAGCCGGAGCAGGCACTCAGACCTTCTTGGCTGCTGTGCATTGAGTGGGGCCAGGGCTGCTGGAGAGCTGCTATTTGTAGGCTGGAGGGGGTGTGATGAAAGGGCAATAGGTTTGTGGGTGTGCCCATTGTTTGGTGGGGCTTCCTGGAAGGGTAGTGATAAGGAAACTGGCTGTTGAATGTGACCATTGTTCTGTGTGTGTTCTCTCTAATACTATAACACGTTGAAAGCTTCATAGAGTTCTTCCACAGATATTCCCAAGTTTCCATCTGTATTTCTTTATTTACATTAATTGCCCACTTAATCATTTGAGATTTCAATACTTCATCTTCCGTAGACCATTTTAAAAGTAATTTATATAATTTTGGAAGTTATTTTTTCGTTGTCTTCAAGCAGAACTTTTTCCATTTCTGTTTGCTCTTTTCTTATTCCTTCAGTTTTAATGTCATTCTCCACCAAGCTCTTTATTTGAAACCAATCATATTTATTATTCAGCTCTTCAGCAGTTTTCAATTCTATTTTGCCACTTTGTATTTTTAATAGTTGATTATATGACAACCACTTTTCTTCACCCGTCTCAGCTGTTATTTTTATCACTTCTGCTGGCACTATCCATAACGGTTTTCTCTTTTCTCCATATTTCTTATATTTCATCCATGTGTTTAGCAAGCTGTTTCTTATATAATGGTGGAGAAAAAGCCGTCTATCTTTTTTCCCATAATACATATAAGCGTGCAAGCAAAATTTATTTCCATGACCTTCCAACGCTAAGAGTTTTTTGTTTAACAACATTATCCATTCTTTTATCCATACTAAGCAAACTGCTTCATGATATAATTTTAAGTCTGGTAATTGAAATCCGCCTCTCTTTTTTGCATCTGTTAAAATTTTCATTTTAATTCTTGGTTTCTTCCCCACCCACACAAACTCTGAAATTTTTCTTTGCCATCTATTAAATTGTTTACTGTCTTTCACAATCGGAATAGTTTGAAACAAATACATTATTCTTGGTAGAATATTCATTTTAATTGCAGCTATTCTACCCAACAGTGACAAATTAAGTTTATTCCACTTTAACGTATCTTAATCCATTTTACGCCATAGCTTCTCATAATTATTTTTGAACAAATCAATATTCTTCTTTGTTGTCTCTTCACCCAAATATTTTACTTTGGAGGTAACTTCACAGCCTGTTAGTCTCTGCAATTCTTGTTGCTTGTTTATTTACATATTTTTACATAGAAGTTTTGATTTTTCTTTATTAATACAAAGTCCTTCCAACTCCTCATATTCTTGTATTTTGGCTAACAACAAAGGTGTGACTTGTATGGGGTTTTCATTTATAAACATTATATAATCTGCAAATGCTCTGTATTTGTAAGTAAATCCTTTTATTTTTAATCCTTCTATTTCTTTATCTTCTTGAATTTGCATCAGTAATATTTCATGAGTCATTATAAACAACAGTGGGGAAAGTGGACAACCTTGTCTTGTACCTTTACTAATTATCATGTCTTATGTTCATACCAAACCTTTAATGGCATAATAGATTCAGATAAAAATACACAGAATATAAAAATTTAAACATTGGAGATAAAATCAAAATAAAACCGAGCTTACAGATGCATTCAAACATGGTCAGAATTAAATTTAAGGATGTCAGCCAGAAATTTTGCCACAGCCTCACTAACCACCCCCTCAGTATCACTCAATAAATAATAACAGGGTGGCAGAATAGACAAATCTGGAGAAAAAGAAAGCTTGCCAAATAAATCTTTACGGAGGTTATGGTATAAAGAACAATCAAGCAATATATGCTGGATTGATTCAGGGGTATTTGCTCCACAGGAGCAAAGTCTGTTGGCTAAAGGGACTTGCTGATATCTCCCTTGTAAAACTTTGGAGGGAAACGCGTTTAGTCTAGCCAACATAAATGCCCTGCGATGACTTGGAGTGGTTAGGTCTGATAGATAATTGGGCATTTTGCCACAAAAAGCATAAAGACCTAAGGAAGCTGGAGAGCAAATATAAGGGTCAGTTGGCCGTAATTTCGTTTCCTCCGATTCCCATAGTCTCAGTTTAATACATCTGAAGATATATGACTCATCAGCGGTAGAAAAATCATCTACCTCTAACCCCAATTGATTGAGTTTAGACAGAAGCACTGCTGTCCAGGATGAAATATATGGGTCTCTTTTCATACAATCAAGAAGGCTGTTGGGATCTGTTCTAAAATGAATTTTGAGCCAGAATTTAAACACTGCAATCCAGGCTTTTGTCTTCACCAAAGACTGACCCACTTCAGAGCAGAGAGCAAAGTAGGACACACATTTTGGCAAACCAAGAATTTGTCTAAAGAATGAGGCTTGAATGCCCTCCACTTTCCTGGTAAAAGCTGAGATCCAAATAGGGATACCATAGAGGATTTGGGCAAGCGTTTTGGCTTTGAACACTTTAATAGCTGCTGGAACTAATTGGTTGCCCCTTGCAAAGAAAAACTGTTTAATTTGAGCAGCTGAACATTTAGCCAAGTTGACGGTGTTGTTATGATGTGAAACCCAGCTTAACTTGTGGTTAAAAGTGATCCCCAAGTATTTAAAATTTTTTGTTTGCTCGATTGTTGAATTGCCAATAAACCATCTCTGTGGGCGCCAGCAGTTTGAAAAGACAACTACTTTAGATTTGGTGTAATTGATAGTAAGTGAATTACAATTACAGTAGTCATAAAAGGCATTCAAATACCTTTGCAGGCCCACTCTTGTACAAGAGAGGATGGTAGTGTCATCGGCATAAAGTAATAAGGGGACCGCTCGGCCTGTAAGTTTAGGCGGATGACCGTTGACAGGGTTCAAAAATTGTGCCAGGTCAGTTAAAAATAGATTTAAAAGATGCGGGGCCAGCACGCAACCTTGTTTAACCCCCTTGTTTAACTGGGATTTTACTAGTCAAGTCACCGCTAGAAGAAAATTTCACTTGGCAAAAGGTATTAGAATGAAGTTTCCTCAAGAGAAACAGCAGACGAGGGTCCATTCCCAGGTGACCTAGCTTGATCCATAGTTGGGCTCTATCTATTGAATCAAAAGCACCCTTCAAATCGATGAAGGCAGCGTATAATTTTTTTGACCCGGTATGCATATATTTTTCAGCAAGGAAGGCCAGAGTGCAGCAGTGATCCATAGCAGATTTGCCTTTGGAGAAACCAATCTGTTCAGGACCTATGATGTTGCCTAGGCGTAAGATCAGCATTTATACATAGCCTTGCACGTTGTTCAGTATATATTGCTTTTATCATTCTTATAAAGCTTTCTCCCAGCTCCATTTTCTCCATTACTGCAAACATAAAATCCCAATTTAAATTGTCAAATGCTTTCTCTGCGTCCGCAAAGAATAATGCTACTTCCTTTTCTGGATGTCTTTCATAATATTCTACAATATTTACAACAGTTCTGATATTGTCTCTTATTTGCCTTTTGGGAAGAAACCCCGCTTGATCTTCCTTTATAAAGTTTATCAAATATTGTTTAAACTGTTCTGCCAAGATTCTTGTATATATTTGATAGTCATCATTTAATAATGAAATTGGTCTATAATTTTTTACGTTCATAACATCTCTATCTTCCTTTGGAATCAACGAAATAACAGCTTCCTTCCACGTATTTGGTATTTTCCCTTTTGTTCTTATCATATTCATCAATTCCTGAAGTTTTGGGATTAACTCCTCTTTGAGGGTTTTAAAAAATTTATCTGTATATCCATCTGGCCCAGGTGCTTTTCCATTTTTATTGCATTGCTGCTTCAATTTCTATTTTTTCAGTTTGGTCGTTCAAAACTTTTCGCATATTTTCTGCTAAGGGTGCTATTTTTATCTTTTGTAAGTACTCATACATCTTTTCTTTCCTTCTTTTAACACCTTTAAATAACTTGGCGTAATGCTTAAAGAATTCTCTTTTTATTCCTTGATCTACCACCTCTCTTTCATCCACCACAATTTTATTAATAATTTTACTTTCCCTCTTTTTCTTCAGTTGCCAAATATTTTCTGGGTTTGTTTGCTCCCTCGAAAGATTTCTGCTGCAATCTTTTCAGATTCTATTCCAGTTCTTTATTTAACAAATGTCTCATTTGCGTTTGTAATATTGTAATCTCCCTTATAATTTTCTTTTTCCCTGGCCTTTTTCTCAGTTCCCCTTTTTTCTTTATTTCATTTTGAATGTCCAACATCTGTTTTTCTTTTGCCCTCTTATCTTTGTTATTCAATGTAATCAATATTCCTCTCATTACTGCTTTATAAGCATCCCAGACCGTCTGAAATTCTATATCCTCTTTATCGTTTATTTGGAAGAAAGCTTTAGTTTCATTTTCTAGAGATGTCACTATTTATTCTGTAGTAAATCTTCATTCAATCTCCATCTTCTGAACTTCTTAGACAATTTTGTAATCCACATTATTGGGTTATGGTCGGCCCCAATTTTAGGTAAAATCTCTATTTTCTTTGTTATAAGGCTTAAGTCTTTAGTGCCCCACAACATGTCAATTCTGGAAAAAGTTTTATGTCTTGCTGAAAAAAAGGTATAGTTCCACACTTCAGGATTAAATTTCCTCCATATATCCTCCAATTTTTTTTTGTTTGACCAATTCAAAAAAAGACTTTGGCAATTTTCCTTCCTTATTATTCCCCCCCCCCCCCAGACCTATCCAGTGTGTTCTTAATTGTTCCATTAAAGTCCCCCATTATCAAAACTTGGTCATAAGTCAGTTCATCAAATTGTTGTATAATGTCTTTTAAAAAAGCATCCTTTGCACCATTTGGTGCATACAGTCCCAATAACAACGGGGTTTTTTGCATTTAATATTATTTCTACCGCTACAAATCTTCCATCTTTATCTTTAAACACTAATTTCGGCTCCAATTCTTGTTTAATATAGAAAATCACTTTCCTTTTCTTCTGTTCAGCCAATGAATAAAATTCTAGTCCCAGTTGTTTATTCCACAAAAATTTGTAATCCTTTTGTTTGATATGTACTTTTTGTAAACAAACTATATTACAATTTTGCTTTTTAATCCAATGAAACGTTGCCTTTCTTTTTTGTGGTGAATTTAGTCCATTTACATTCCAAGATAATAATTTGTAATCCATCATGGTGCAAATTCTTTATGTTCTTCATAAAACCTACACAGTTCCTGTGTGCTTGTAATTGTAATCCTTTTTCCTTGTAGCTCAAAGCTCACATCTTCAGGTATTATCCATCTATACCTCATTTCATTGTCACGTAGTTTTTCTGTCAATTTTTTGTATGCTTTTCTGTCATTTATCACTTGTCTTGACAATTCTTTCATGAGTCTTACTCTGCTGCCTCCCACTATCAATGCCTTTTCAAAATTTTTATTCAAGATTTTTCCCACCATTTCTTTTGTCATATATGTTATAACTACATCTCTTGGAAGATTATTTTTCTTGGCATATAGTGAGTTCACTCTATACATATAGTCATACATGCTTCTAGTTCCTTCAGGATCTTCCTCCAAAAATTCTGCAATTATTCTTATTATATCTCCTTTCAAATCAGTCTCTTCGTCCTCAGGTACTCCTCTCAGATGTATCTGGGTTTCCATCAATTTGCAGTCATGTATTGCCACCTTTTCTTGCATTTTTAGCAAGGTGGAATCATGCACTTTCACTCTCTCTTCCATCTCTTGCACTTTCTTTGATGTTACCACAGTCTCGTTTTTGAGATCTTCTATATCTTTCCTTAGCTCTTCAATATCTTTTCTAATTTCCTTTTTAGAAGCAGTTATCATGTCTCTCACCCCTTTCATCATCCTGGCTTCCATTGCTTCTAATTGCTCTTGCATTTTCTCCATTGAGGCAGTTCTTGCATGGGTTAACTTATGCTCTGACATTTAAAAAAACACCGAAAATTTTGACCTCTCCAAATTAAATTTAAAATATTAGGTTTGATACAGTAAGACTTGCCCTTTTCAATAAGCCTAATTTCGCCATCCTCAGAGCCTCCTGGGCTCAGATATTAATTTTTAAAGTTTTTATTTCTTCCAAAATGGCGGTCGCGACTTTCTGCTTCCCTTTAAAAAAAAAATCCTTCAAAAGGCTTCTAAAATAATTATCAGCGATAATGTCCAATAGTATTTACCTTATAATTGTTACCTCGGTCAGCTTCAACAATTTTTAATGTCCCGAACACTTTAAAAAACTTTGTTTAAATTTTGACCTCTTAGCAAAGGCCGCCGATGTTTTTCTGTGATATTGTAGTCCTAGAGTAGGCTAGCTGCTTCAGTGATTTCCCTTTTCCATCCGACACTTCCTGCTTTTCTTGCCACCAAATCCCGTTTTCACTGGTAAAAAGATCTCACGATGTTTGACATATTTCCTGTGTTGACTGTGAGAGCTGCAAATCTGTGACGATGGGGCTTTTTCAGCAAAACCGCAAGTAGACAAAACAATAAATTCCTTTCCACTTTTTAGCACTGTCCTTTAAATTTATAAAGTTCAAATTTCGCCCCTTCTCCCTTTCTTCTTCCAAGCTTTCTGAATCTCTATTTCCCACCTTCTGACTTTATTTTGTTTAACATTAAATAGTCCCGGAATTAAGATAGTCATCAGTACCTTTTTCTGCAGTTATCCAGATCCAACACCGGTCTTGTATAGCTTTAGATGTTTAGCAGTCTCAAAGAAGGTTAGGCTCCTGTCGAGCTTATGTCAAATAAATGACTCTGGAAACTTCTGCAGATGATGAATATACAACTCGTCTCCAGAGACCCCTCAAAGGAGGCCCCCCCCCCCTGGGACTCCCTTTTAGCCAAGGTAAAGCTCTTTGTTTTATTGAGTTCTGGTGACTTGGGAGATCCAAGGGGAAATGGTGCTCCTCCCTCATGGTGTGCATCAATTTGGATGGGAAACCCATTAGGGACACCCTTTACAGCTCTAAGCAGCTAGAAAGTTCTCTTTCAGCTGGCCTGTGCAGTCCTAACTGTGTCCCTGCAACAGAAAGCAACTTGGTGAACAATAGTCTGGGGTAAGAGTAATCCTGTTTTACTCAAGTCTTCTCATCTGACTGTGCATGTATATTGACAAGGCTGAAACCTAAGCTTGCAGCATTCCATTTTTGAGGGGATAATATTTGGTCAATTTTTAATCAGGTCCCAAGTTAAAAACAGTGTTTGAATTTCAGTCACTAACTAATACAAGTATACTATTTGCATTTTAAGGTCGAATTAGATGGGAAGTGTCTGCATTTTAACATTTGATATCTTTCCCAGGTACATTATCTCTTCTTGCTTTTTTTTAAATAACAATAAAACTTTGGGAAGAGAAAAGAAAAGTAGGTTTTTATACCCAGCTTTTCTGTACATGAAAGAGTCTTGCGGCAGCTTAGAATTGCCTTTCCCTTCCTTTCCTCACAACAGGCACCTTGTGAGGTAGGTGTAGCTGAGAGAGTTCTGAGAGAACTGTTACTGCCCCAAGGTCACCCAGCAGACATTATGTGGAAGAGCAGAGAATCAAACCTGGTTCTCCAGATTAGAGTGCACCACTTTTAACCACTGCCCCACACTAGCTCTCATGTAATTTACCTGTGCCAGAGCAATAATACATGAACAACATTCCCTTTCCTATTAAATCCCTACAGGCATCTGATGTGATTGATGAATTAGAACAGAGTGTTTCTCAATTAAAACAACAGTTACTAGAATCGGAACATCAGAGGCATCAACAGCTGAGGGTGAGTACTGGATTTTTTCACTCATGAAAAATGATGATCCTTTTGACTTCTTTTTTATAAACAGAGTGTGAAAGTGAGTGAGTTTCTGGTATTGAAAGAGTATCTGGGATTGATTGTGTAGTCATTCAGTACCAGAAATAATAAAACATGTTCATATTTCTGGGTAAACCCTTAAAGAAAATTTGGGGATATTTGTCTTATTTCCTTGCTTGTTAAACTGATATGAAAAGTATATATACCAATGGATTATACAGAAGCATACACTGAAATCAAACGTAATCCTTGTATCTGTCTTAGTTATAGCTATATTTGTATAAACTAGAATATTAGCATAAACTTGTCACATTGGGTGTTATATTTCAAAGAAATCTATATTATTTATTCTCCTTGCTGTCCAAATTATTCATGGCACTCTCAAATTCTCTGTAGCTTTTTTGGAGAAATCTAATGCCTTGCATTCCCTCCCTGTTTATCCTTTACCTCTAACTGTGGACAGTATAATCTTTTCATTCAAGGAGGTTACTGATCATTACATTTTTCGAAGTACTTAAGAAATAAAGAAAGGAAGTGAAGTCAACTGCACATGGATTTTCTCATTAACTGTTAAAAGTGCTCATGTAGATATACATAATTTGAGCAGTGGGAAATGCTTGAGAAGTTGATGTGTTATGGCCTGATTCAAATGTAACTATTTCTAGATCAAGCTCAAGATAATTGCTTCTGCATGTTTGCAGCAGATGCTAGAGTGCACTGCTCTGACTTGTGATTGGAAGTGGAGACAACAATGACTTCAGCTTCCCTTCTCTCCTTGTTTTTAAAATTTATATGGCTAACAGGCTATATATATGTTTTAGGTTTTTTAGGTTTAGGTTTATTTGATTTATAACCTGCCCTCCCTGCTGAAGCAGGTTCAGGGCAACTCAAAATTAATAATAAACAACTATAAAAATATTTAAGTTAAAACATTAAGTTAAAACAATTTGGTGCTAATTTCAGTACAGTTTAAAGATGGCATTCAGTAGTCTTAAACATCCATTCAGATCTAATACTTCAGATCTAATACTTCAGCAGTGGTCGTCATTTCAATTAAATGCTAGCTGAAATAGCAGCCTTTTGCAGGCCTTGCAGAGCTGGGCAAAGTCCCGCAAGGCTCTGACATCCTCTGGGAGTTGGTTCCACCGATAAGGGATGACGATTGAGAAGGCTGTTTCTCAAGTTGTTTTGAGTCTTGTCTCCCCTGGCCTGGGGATCAATAGCAAGTTTTGGGTTCCTGACCTGAGTACCCTCTGGGGAACATGTGGGGAGAGACAGTTCCCAAGGTAGGCAGGTCCTTGGCCATATAGGGCTTTAAAGGTAATAACCAGCACCTTGTAGCAGATCCGGTATCCCACCGGCAGCCAGTGCAGCGTCTGCAGCCCAGGCATTACGTGCTCCCACATGGAGAACCCCAGTAGTAGCCTGGCTGCCGCATTTTGCACTAGCTGCAGTTTCAAAACAAGGGCAGCAAATGTAGAGGGCATTACAGTAGTCCAGTCTCAAGGTGACCGTAGCATGGATCACTGTTGCCAAGTTGCCATGCTTGAGGAAGGGAACCAACTGCCTTACCCACCTAAGATAGTAAAAGGCAGATTTGGCAGTGGCTGCTATCTGGGCCTTCATTGTTAGCGACGGATCCAGTAGCACTCCCAGACTTCTGACCTTGGGCACCTTCATTAGTGGTGCACCATCAGAAGCTGGTAGGAGAATTTCTCTGCTAGGACCGCCATGACTTAGACAAAGGACCTCCATCTTCATCAGATTCAGTTGACTCAGCCTAAGCCATCCTGCCATGGCTTGCAACACCAGGTCCAGATTTTCTGGGACACAGTCAGACCAGCCGTCCATCAGTAGATAGAGCTGGGTGTCATCCACATACTGAAGGCACCACAGCCCATAGCTCCAGGCAATCTGGGCAAGGGGGCGCATGTAGGGGAACATCAGGGAAAGCACCACCCCGTGAGGCACACCACAATTAAGCAGGTGTCTCTTGGATGACTGTCCCCCAATTGCCACTCTTTGTCCCTGATTGTGAAGGAAAGAGGAAAGCCATTCTATGGCCAACCCCTGAATCCCTGCATCAGTGAGGTGGTGGATCAGTAGCTGATGGTCGACCGTGTCAAATGCAGCAGACAGGTTTAACAACATCAGCACTGCCAAACCACCCCAATCCAGATGCTGCTGGGGATCTTCAAACCTTCACCTTGGCTATCACATAAATGATACCTGGCTCTTACAATATTTGAAGAGAGTTTTTATATGTTGCTATAAGTTTTTCTTCAGACTGAAAATCACTTATTAATAAGCACCTCCTTAATTTTTCAGGACCAAGAGCAAATGTTTCTACAGGAGAAAATTCATTTAGAGAGATCTCATGAAATCAAGGTAAAGAAAAGTGTCATTTTCATTGAACAGAATAACATTTCTAAGGATGAGCACAATCTGGGGAAATGCTTTCGGTTTGTGGTGTGCTCAATTAATGAACTATGAACCGGTATGAACTTTTAGATGCTGAACAAACCAGCTTGGTTGGTGTGGTTTGTGGCCTGGTAGAATGGCCCTCTCAGCATACTAGAGATATCAAATCCACAGAAGATCTTCAGCTGGCTCTCCTCTATCTGCCCTCCAGTTTTGGTGAGGATTGGATTTACAGGGTCTGAGTTATGCCTTCCCCTCCCTCAAAGGTGCTTCCAGGAAAGTGCTTTCTGGGGAAATGACAAGGACAAGTTCAGGTGTATAGAACAGATCCTGTGTAAGCTAAAGACATCAGACTTACTGGGCATTTCCAGCTGCATATCTTCTCTTCAAGTTTGGTGGGGATTGAATTTATACAGTCCAAGTTATTGCCCCCCCCCCCAAAGGTGCCTGTATCTCCCATTGTTTCCAATGGAGGGGGGGAAAGCAGCAAAATAAGTCAGGACAATATAAGCCCACAAAACCCACCAACCATGTTGGAAACTACAGTTCTCCTAACCCCATTAACTCTTCCAGCAGTGTATGCTGAGTTTTAGGACATCTTTGAAGAAAAATGTGCAGACCATCTTCCCCACATTAAAAATGTGCAGTCAACTTAGTGCCAGGTGCACCCTTGCCCACTGGGTGGTTATATTCTCTGTCTGAGCCAGAACTAGAGGCACTGACTAAGAACTTGCTGCAGAGTTTTATATGCCCATCTGTCTCTCTGACTTCAGCACCCATATTATTTGTGAAAAAGAAGCATCTGTGTAATGATTATTGGGCTCTTAAAAAGATCATGGTCCAGGATCACTACCCCCTGCATATAATCCTAGAGCTACTGGAGCGATCAAAGGGGGCCAGGATATACACAAAACGTGATCTGTGTGGGACCTACAATCTGATATACATGTGTCCTGGGGGGTGAATGGAAGACCACATTCTGTACGTGGTATGGGCAGTATGAATACATGGTGATGACTTTTGGCTTCTGTAGCTCCCGCATGGTGGTCCAATGATTTATGAATGACCTGCTGGACTATTTTATCATCATGTAGCTTAACAATATACTGATATAGTCCTGAGACCCAGCAAAGCACCCTGAACATGTCCATATGGTGTTAAAGTGCCTTTGCAACATGGCCTCTATGTAAAGCTAGAGAAGTGCTTCTTTGACCTTTCCTCAGTGTAGTTCTTTGGCCACCGTATCTTGCCACAGGGAATTGGGATGAACCCCACTAAAGTAGAGGCAGTATTACCCTGTTAGGCTCCTGCCACCAGAAAGTCCAGCATTTCCTGGGCTTTGCCAATGAATATAGACAATTCATTGCAGACTTCACTTCTTTAGCTGTGCCCTTAACTAGGCTGCTACAGCCCTGGGAGGCATTCCATTGGACACTAGCTGCCCAGTGTCATCACTGGGCTCTCAACACCCAGTAGAGGTGCAGACAGATCATCACAACCTTGAACATCTGCAAGTGGCATTCTGGTTGAACTAAAGGCAGATATAGTGGTCCTTTTTCCAGGTTTCATTTCACAGTGACATACAACCCAATTCCCAAAACAAGTGGAACCAGAATAGTCTGCCTCCCCAACCCAGGAGCAACACTTGGCCATAGTCCTGCCACCCAAAGTCTTTGCCGCCATTCCCCTGACTTACCTGCTCAGAGAGTGGATATGGGAACAGCAAAAAAAATTACCCCTGGACAAAGACAAAAAAAAAAAGCTGAGATCTAAGAAGCCAAGCAAGAAACACCAGCGGGTTACATGGAACAATCAGGAATGGGCATCCATCAAGGTTAGCTTTGTGTACCATCTGGACCCCTGAGAATGGAAGTCCTCCATCTCACCCCCAACATCAAGCTTGCCATGTACTTTGAATGATGCAAGACTGTCCACTTGCTGACCTGAGAGTTCTGGTGGCCCTAGGTGCAGGAGGTCTTGACTTAGTACTTCAGCTCCTGTGATGTCTGCTAATGAGCCAAGGACCAACCAGCAGGACTGCTATATCCCCTGCCAACTCCTTCAGGACCTAGCAGGCTGTGTCTCTGGATTTTATCACCATTCTACCTTAATCCAATAGTATCCTAGTAGCTATGGACTTCCACACTAATATGGTCCACTTCATCCTGTCCATCGACCTCCCCACAGCTCGTGTGACTGCTCAGCTGTACCTGCTGAATATTTTCTGACTTCATGGACTACTGGAACACCTAGTATTGGATTGTGGTACAGTTCACATCCCACTTCTTGCAAGCTCTACACTTCTTGCTAGGTACCCAAATACATCTGTCATTGACTCATCCTCCAATCGGATGGTAAGACAGAACGAACCAATGCCACAGTGGAATAGTTCTTAAGATGTTAAGTAAACCATGAACAGGATGACTGGTTGGCCTTATTGCCCGTAGCCTAATCTCTTATAACAACGGAATGCATGCCTCCACTCGCCAGATACCTTTTATGGCCAACTATGGACACCACCCACAATTCCTGCCTCAGGTCATACTGGCTTTAGCAGCTCCCTCAGCTAATTACTTTGTAGGTGAACCCCAGGCCTTCCGCACAGTTTTCCAGAAACAACTGCAGCAGGCAAAGCAGGCATATAAAGCAAACGCTGACTGGAGACAATGACCTGGTGAGGACATCAAGATTGGGGACAAGGTCTGGCTTACCACATGGCATCTCCAAGCCAACACCCCTCTTGGAAGTTAGATCAGACTCTTCCTGATCACAGAACAGATGAACGCCATGGCCTACCAGTTCGTCGTCCTGCCCACCCTCCAAATACATCCAGTTTTCCATAATTCCCTCCTGGTTCCCGCAGCACCTCCAGATCTGCTCTGGCCTCTGGCCCAGTCTCCTTTGCCCATCTTGGTAGAGGGACTTGAAAAAGATGAAGTGGCCCAGATCCTGGACTTCTGGAGAGAATATGGATGTCTGCAGTATCTGGTTGACTGGAAAGGCTATGGACTGAAAGACTGGGCTTGGGAACCTGTGGACAATATCTATGCACCTGCCTTGGTATGACAGTTCCATAGAGTTTATCCCCAGAGGCCTAGGCCCATCCCATCTCTGGAGGAGAGCCTTGGTTGGGGGATGGTGTCATGGTCTAGCCAGGGCTCAGCAACAGTGAGAACTCTGCAGAGGAGGAGGAGCCCTGTGTAGCCAGTCCAGAATTGACATAAGCCAGTCATCAGGAAAATGAGATGTAGGCATGCCTGGACTTGCAGCCAAGAGCTTGTTCAGAATCACCTTCACCCTACAGCTCTAATTTAGCAAAAGTTAGTTGACTGCCCCCAGCCCTCCAGGATCAACTGCACCCTTGGAATCATGGAATCATATAGAGTTGGAAGGGGCCGTTCAGACCATCTAGTCCAAACCCCTGCTCAATGTAAGATCAGCCTAGAATGTTGCAGAAGAAGGCTGAGTACAGGCTAGGTGGTAAAAATCGCACCTCCTGGTTCAATATCAGCTGCGTACTGATAGTGGAGATTAATCTTTGTAGGATTGTTCCATAAAGCTGGTTATATGCATGATATCTTGCGATATGTCTATTAAGTCTCCTGAGACACTTTTGGGCATGGACACAATGCATACATCAGACACTGAACTGATAACTCTGCTTTGATTTATTCTTGGAAACCTGACTTCTGACTAAATGGTACTGGATTTCTGAAAGCTGCTCTGGCCTTATTATCTTTGGAAATTATAAAGACACTGTAACTTGATACCAGAAGCCAGCAAGCCAGTGAATACAGGGCCTTGGCAGAGAGGTTGCAGGTGGGCAATCATCAGTAGGTTGCATTCTCTCTGCAAACAATGGGAGTATGAGCTGGCCTGTATCTGTGACCCCAGATAAAAGGTAGCATTGCTTTCCTGAATGTGTTCATGCAGTAGAAGCATGAGTTTTGCAAAAAACCCCCAAAAAACCATGGAGGCTACAGGCCAACATACATGGCCAGAGGGAATAGTGGGCAAAAGAGGCTGAGGAGGAAGAAAAGGAGGAGCTACAGACCAGCACCTCTGCCTCAAAGGGAGAAGCCCCACTACCAGTTGTCCGTGGTGAAATGGGAGGCCAACAGCAGCAGGGATGCCAGGTGTGCAATGGCCAAGGATGTGACTGAGGTGTTGGTGAAGGAGTACCTCACCAAGCCTCCTGTGTCCACCTAATACCGAAACCCCAGCAGGGGAGAAGAGTTCACAATCAGGAGGGTGTAAAGTGTAGGAGTTTTTTTAGCACCCAGTAGCTAAGCCCCTTTGATTGGCAAGAATAGAGAGACAGGGTGGCTTAGACTCCTGAGTCCACTTAACACCCAAACACCAATCAGGAATAAATTAATGTGATCTGCTTTTAAGAAGTTCTCTGCATCTCTTTCTAACTGCCAACAGCCACCAGAGTAAAAGCTGTGGAGCTGAACTGAGAGTATATATAGCGTTCTGTTTCCATAAAGTGGAATAGGCAGCCAACAGTGCCTGTTAAGATTTAGAGGAACCCCTGTTGGTGTTTCCAAAGCTGGAGAATTCCTGTCTCCCACTGCTTTGAAGTATTGTAAACAGTTTAGTTGGGCGTCTGTCTGGAAATGTATCCTTTCACTAACTGCTATGAACCACCACAAGCTGCAATGTAGTTTTTGTTCTGGTTGCCCTGCCACCAACATTGCTTCACAAACCACAAACTGGCCAAAATCTGTGATGAAGTTTGGTTCGTGAGCTTGTTTGTGCCTTTCCCTAATAATCTTTAGACATTAAATGTTTAAAACTGCTGTTTAGAAGAAGCAAATATTGGGCAGGAATGGACAAGCCTATTAATCGGTACATTTCCTTACCTGGGAAGCTATTGGCAAATGTTTTAACATTTGCTCTTTCATGTTGTAACATTCTCAGGTGGAACAAACTGATAGTGCCCTGCTTGGCTGTTATTATAAGATCATCCTCTAATTGTTTTCTTTTCCTTTTTTCAGTTATAACTTGGGTCACATATATAAATGTTGAACTCAGAAATTTTTGAAATAAAGCTCTAATCAGATGGAATTTCCATATTCTCCATTATTGATCATTAGGTTAGAGAATGAAAGCCATATCAGATGCACAGACTCCCTGTGCCAACTATGAAAAAGGAATACTAAATATGTTTCTTCAGCTTTGATTCATACTTGTGCAGGTTTCCACCTCCCTATGTCTGTGAAGAAAGTCATAATTCATAGCATGAATTGGTGTCCAGTGTGAAAGATATCAGAAGTACCTTGGCCCATTTGAACATGTAATCTGTGTTTTTGGCGCTGAGAATCCTTACTGGACTTAATAGGCATGCTGAAACCTCTGTTTACACCAGAGGCAGGAATGTCCCTATGCAGCTTTTGGTGCCTTAATGGGCTAAAAAAATGTTTGTTACTTGCCACTGTATGATCTTCAGCAATATGTTGCTATGAATTTTAAATGTGTAACATTTAATTACTTGTTGTGGGGAACCCCCCCCCTAAAAAAAAATCAGTAAGTATTAAGAGCCTGTGATCCTGTATACACTTAATGGAGACCAAGTTTTCTTGGCTGCTGACAGCTTTCTGCACTGACCTTTCTCTGGAATAGGAAAATGGCCCAGGTTGTTGACATAGTCACCACTAAGTGCTCTCTATCCCCGTAAAGAGCCAAGCAGTTTCCCTGGTTTACAGGCAGAGTGATGGCAATGAAACAGAAAGGATGAAAATTTGAAGCCCAGCTGACTGAGTGTGCATGAAACCTATATTAGAGCCAGTTCTGTAGCGGTGATGGTAGGTAAAAGACAGAATTTCTTTGTCATCATTATGTCTACATGTAATCATCCAGTGGAACTGTTCCATGTAGTTTGGGGCCTCTTGCGTCATAATTGGACTCAGACCATGCAGCAGCCCATTGTGATCAATTTGCTACTTACTTTGCAGACAGAATCACTCAGATCCACTCTAGGTTAGAGGCTGGCATGGATGCATGTTCAGATGATGTACCTTCGGCATTAACTTTTCTGATTTATATGGATACCTTTCAGCTTGTGGCACCTAAGGTCATTTCTTGTTCCATATATGTTAACAGTCTTAGTTGTAAGATTTTGACCATCATTTTACCTGTGCAAGAAATTAATATGATGGCCTGACAGATGCTGCAGTCTTTGACATCTCCTTTTTTGAAATTGGATTCTTCTTTAAAGGACTCCGTCATCCTTTAATCTCTTCTTTATTATTCCTGTATTTCCTTTATTTTATACTACTCCATTAATGTGTTCCCATATTGATCTTTCAGCATGCCTAACCTTGCTTTAAATTTCCCCTTGGTTTCTTGGATCTTGTGGAATACTTTTAGGTACCTACAAAAATATACAATGTGGACTCTCCCTGAATTTTCAGCAGACATTGTGACATGAAGCTAACATTTTCTCATGGTCAGATGAACCCATTTAAATGATAAGACTACCTTAACACCTTAGGTAGAACCATTGAGAACATATGTGCTTACATATTTGGACTATTTTGGACCAACAAAGAGTATGCTTCAGAATAAAAGAGAAGTATCTTCTCCATAGAGAAGAATCTATTACATGTATCTAGTCATTAATGTTGTGGATATTAGTCTCAAAACTTCCCACTTTTTAAAAAGTTGTAATTGACAAGAATGGCAAAGTGATTCGAGTGTCAGATTAGGATATGGGGAAACCAGATTCAGATCCTCATCCTGCCTTGGTATCGTGCTTTGGGCCAGGCACCTTGGGCCAGTCACTCTCAGCCTAATCTACCTCACATGGTTTTTGTGAGAGTAAAATGGAGAAGAGATTGGTGTCGGCTGCTTTGGTTCCCCTTTGGGGAGAATCATGAGGTATAAATGTAGTAAATAATATAGTTGAATACCTGGTGGCGGGGGGGCTGATGAGTGGGAAGGAAGCAGAGAAAGGGGAGAAGAAGAGATGGGCTGCCAGGAAGACAGAAAGAAAAAAATAGTATGAGGAAAGGGATGCAGATGAAAATGTAGTGACTTCTGCAAAGCCTTGTAGGTTCCCTGCTCCCCCCCCCCCCCCACAAACACTTATTTCCCACTACAGACCCTCACATTATGCACTAGGGTGTTCCCAAGCATCCTGATCTCCAGGAACCATTTTTTCAGGACCTGCAGGGGTATGCAATGGGAAAGGTGAGGTAGGAATGATCCATTTGTTGAGGTCCTTCGGATTTAACCCTATCTTAGAAGTTAAATTGTCACTTGATAGATCCTTGGTATTTAGTTGTCTATGTTTCATAAGCTGGAATTCAGAGTTGTGAAATCGAGACACATGTACATGCTTCTACAATTTTGCTTTCTATTTATAATGTAGCCGTTTCAGCTGCTGAACCATCTGTTTGGTTTAGAAATGGTTTCTCTGTTCAGTAATAAGAACTGTTACAAGGGCCAGATCTGACATAAATATGACTTTCTCAGGCCTGGCAATGTTTGCCAAAAATATAATGCCAGTTACCAGATATATAAATTTTATGAAGGACAGCATCTGATAAGCTTCAGGTTGGTGTATCCTCACTGCAAGGCTCCATGTATTGTGTGTGTGTGTGGATGGATGTGCAGGTGAAAACTCACATGAGCAGATTGGAGAGTCAGTGGTGCAGCACCAGGCTCCATGCTGCCATGGAGCGGTGGGCGGGGGGAGCAAACCCCTTTCCCAGCCCACTTCTGCTGCCAGTGCTGTGAGCCCAGGCCCCATGGTAAAAATACAAAGTGGCTGGGTGTTAATACGGTTGCTATGCCAATAAAAGTTGTCGTTGTTGTTGTTGTGGCTGGGTGTTGCAAGGTCCCCCAGGCCATTATAGAAAGGGGTCTGGGAAGACAAGTTGAACTAACCCCGCCCCACCTGCAGAAGTGGAGGTGGTCGCAACTTGGGTCCAAGGCCACGAGCATAGAAGGACCTAGGCCAAGCAAATCCCATTAAGCCAGAGACACCTGTGTGGCAGTGGCCACCTCCAGCCTAGGCCACCAGGTGATCCATGGCAGGGTGATGCATGAGGTTGAAGACAGATATCATTGGCAAGTTACACCATCCTCATGTGGTGGCAGCAGCCCTAGTCTGAAGACAGCTTGATCATCTGATGGGGTAATGAGGACTATACACACAAGGCTGTGTGTGTGGCAGAGGCCCCAGGCCACTCAGCAACCAATATAACTGGTGATTGTAGGCACCGCCCCTTCATGACATGACAGCTGCCTGTGACTGAAGGCTGTGGGGTGTTTCACAGGGGAGAGAGGCCTGACTGCCAAATCTTGTGCTTGGTGGCAGGATATGTGGAAAGAATTGCTGAAGAACCCCTCCCCACGGGCCAAAGCACTATTACCACATGGGAAAGTGTGAATATGATAGCAATGCTGGTCACCAGCAGGCCATAGCAGAGGATCATCTACACTGATCACTATGGCTATCTGGAACAGCATCCCCAGAGCTGCAGGCTGATTAGAGAGGCACCCAGCCTTACCTTGGAACCCAAAACTAGCATGAACATGGCTGAACCAGCTCCCAGTTTACCAGTGAGGCTGCCACTGAAGCAAAGGGGTTCTGGTTAACTGCTGCAGATGAGGCTGTTCCACTGTGCTGAAGCCACAATTGGAGTGACTGTGCCCTCTCGTCCCCCCAGCTGGCCCCCTGTTCCTTCTCTCACTCCAATTTCTCGTGAGCCCCATAAGAGTCCTGGATGACCTGGTTCCATCCCCTGGGCCATATGCTTGACATCTCTGAACTATGGTAACAAAAACAGCGTGCTAAGCTCTCGATGTATGTGTGGCGCACATCTGAAATTTGCATACTGTTTCTTTCTATCTCAGATATGGCAAGAGCATCTTACTTTAAATCAGTCTTCAAATGCACAAGTATTTTTTGTTGTTCATGTTTGAATGAGAATGCTGAATGTAACTTTCCCCTTTTTAAAAACATCAGGTCCATGGATTACAGAATGACTTTGATAAAGAGAGAGCAGATTCTCATAAGATAATACGAAGACTAGAAGATATTCTGAAGTATGTAAAATGTCTTTTTTTCTTGGAATGTCTTTGAAGAAAGGCTGCTAAATTTTTGTTGATGCTGTAGTCACTTCTGCAACCAGTTGTGTGTATTTGTCTAATGAGATCTGCTTTAACTTCTGTACTATTCTTCTTATATGTGAAGATTTGGTAGCAATTTCTTTATCTGCAAAACAGAAAAATTTAGTAGGTTAGCTCACATGTATATCAGGCCATGGCCAATGTTCCCTCTAAGCTGCAGAGTCTTGTGAGCAAAAATTCTACTTTGTGAGTTACTGTCATGAAAGTTGTGAGCCACTGCATGAATTAGTTTGCTACGGGGCCATTTTTCCTAAGCTAAGACAAAAATGTGTGAGCTGGAGATTAAAAATTTGTGAGTTAGCTCACGCTAACTCAGCTTAGAGGGAACACTGGCCATGGCCTGGCACTACATAAATGAGCCCTGTGCTTTCCTGTTCCTGCTTTTCTCCACTGCTTGTTCAGTCAGAGTCAGTTGAGGACTTAGATCTCAATGCACTTGTCCTCTAAAGCCAAAATTGCACATCTGGTTTGAACTGTGTTTTGTAATCCCACTTTGGATGATAATTTGAATTTGGATGGGACAACCAAATGCTTTGCACCGAATGGCTAATCAACCCAAGGAAAAGAGTTAGATGTGAGCACAGTGTTTGATTTTAATTAACTCAGAGTGTAATTGGTTTTATGTCTAGATTCGCTGTAAAAGTGCAGGACCTATTTGAGAGCCAGTTTGGTGTAGTGGTTAAGTGTGTGGACTCTTATCTGGGAGAACCGGGTTTGATTCCCCACTCCTCCACTTGTACCTGCTGGAATGGCCTTGGGTTAGCCATAGCTCTTGCAGGAGTTATCCTTGAAAGTGCAGCTGCTGTGATAGCCATCTCAGCCCCACCCACCTCACATGGTGTCTGTTGTGGGGGAAGAAGATATAGGAGATTGTAAGCCGCTCTGCAGAGTTGCCACTTTCTGGAAAGTCAGGGAAATGGAAATTGGTCAGGGAAATTGGTCTGAAGTCAGGGAAATTGTGATAAAAAAATCCAGTTTGAATATATTTTAATTTGCTGCTGCGAGAGCATGATCTGTTCTTGTGGCAACTGGAATAGAGAAGTAGCAGAATACAAGTGAAAGTTAATGATGCCCTCTCCCAGCTCCACCGCCAGAAACCAGCCTAATGTGTTTGTTGAGCTCTGTCCCTGTGTGATTTCTAAGGTCTGCTTGTAGCATTTGCAAAGCAAGGCTACTTTAACTGTTTAGCAATAGACAAACTTTAAACATCTGTTTCCATCCCTACCTGCTAGTACTGCTTTTAACTTACATATGATAAGTGTGTTTTTGGGTCATGCTTGTGTGTGGAATGGATGTTTTGTCTCTTGCTAAACCCAGAGCAGAGTTGCAAATAAATTTGCTGCTGTTGGATTTCACAGACAACTAGCACTTTCTACACTGCACCATGCAAAGTAAACTTTGCAAATGCGATTGTTTGTTCCTGCTGGAATTTACAAGTCTCTCACCCTCTTTCCTGACTTCTCCCATGCATAAAGGTTGCAAATGAAGGTTGTCTGCTTCTCTAGATTGCAGAAACTCCACCTCCTTTCTTGCTGCTGATATGCTCATTACACTTTCTGGAACCGGAAAGTGAAAGTGAAACTTTCTCAATTTTGGAAAGTTCTTACTTATTAGCATCAGAGTTTATTTGAATTTAAGTTTGTATCTTGGTGTAATTATTGGTGCAATTGCAAAACAGATGTTAATGTTGCAATTGCAAAACAGATGTTAATGCAGTTAATGTTGAAGCAAGCTGATATTAGATCTCTTTGACAAATATTTTTGCAGTTGAGACTTGTGTAGTTGTAGGGTGGAACATTTCATTAAGCCTTGCATAAATGCAATATGACCTATTCATTTTTTAACATGGTTATATTTGAATGGTATATTTGAATAACAACAGTGTCGGAAGGCAACCAAAAAGTTAGAGAATTGGACATTGGCTGTGAAACTTTTGCAACTTATTTTGCAGATAAAGTCCTGACTCTCCACCAGGATCTCCCAGCCACAGTTGATACAGGATGAGAACTGGAAGCCCACTGTCTGTCTTCTGGCCCTTTTTAGGACCACTTCAGTTGACTTTCTCTGGAATATGTAGATAGGATCTTGGCTGCAGTGAAGCCTACCACCTGTTCTCTGGACCTGTGCCCATCTTGGCTTGTTAAAGCGGGTGATGTCGATGTCTGGAGCCCTCTGGTTGACATTGTTAATCTGTCCCTTCATTAGGGACATTCCCAGTTAGGCTCAAAGAGGCAGTGGTATGTCCACTTTTAAAGAAGCCATTTTTGGACCCTATGGTCCTGGCCAATTACAGCCAGTTTTGAATCTTCCGTTTCTGGACAAGTTAATTGAGAAAGCTGTGGCAGAGCAGTTTCAAGCTTTCGTGAAGGATACTTCTATCCTTGACCCTTACCAGTCCGACTTTCGCCCTGGTCATGGGATGGAAACTGCTTTGGTTGACCTCACAGATGACCTCAGAGGACATCTGGATCAAGGTGGGTCAGCGCTGCTGTTATTGTTAGATCTTTCAGCAGCGTTTGACACGGTCAATTATGATCTAATGACCCACTGCCTTGCCGACATTGGAGTTCAGGGGGTTGCCTTACAGTGGTTTTTCTCCTTTCTCCATGGTCGCGGACAAAGGGTGGCTCTTGGCGAGCAGACCTCCATGCGTCACCCACTTGAATGTGGAGTAGTGCAGGGAGCTATTCTCTCGCCAATGATGTTCAACATCTGTATGCGCCCCCTTGTCCAGATTTCTCAAGGTTTTGGGCTGGGTTGTCGCCAATATGCGGATGACACCCAGCTCTGTTGATGGTTGGCCAATCAGATTCTGCCCCAGATCATCTGACTAGGGCTCTAGAAGCAGAAGTGGCTCAGCTGCATTAGAGGAAGGTACTTGGAACTAGGACAGAGTAAGCTGTTGCTGAGTGAGGAGAGCTTGTTTGCCTGGAGGTAGTTGCTGGCCCCAGTCTCTGCTGTTGCTCTGGCTGTTGGGTCAGAGGTGGGTGGGGGCTTGAGCCTTTAATTTGCAAGAGGCAGAAGTGGCTCAGTTACATTAGAGGAAGGTGCAGGGAAGTCATGATAAAGAGAATTTTGAAATGGATTGCAGCAGCATGGCTGGTGAAGCAGCAGCAACAGTGATATGTAAAGACTGTGAGATGTTTGTATTTCTACCTGAGAGTAGCAGCAATTACACTTGCAGCAAGTGTAAGTTAGTGGCCCTGCTGGAGGAGAAGATACAGGGACTGGAGGCATGATTGTCCACACTGCAGTGTATAAAGGAAGGTGAGGATTTTATTGACAGAATGCATGAGGCGCTCTTGAAAAGACAAGAGAAGGAAGAGGAAGTGGTATCGCATCAATTGGAAGAGAACCCAACACAGGAGGAGGGTTCCTGGAAAAATGTAACCCAAAGGAAGAAAATCAGGAGATGTTCTGAGCCTCTGCTGCTCAGCAATAGGTTCCAGGATCTCCCCACAGTAACTGATTCTGAACCATTGGAACAAGGCTACTGAACCACTGAAACAAGGATCAGCATAGGGGTAGTCCATAAACACCTAGTTTCTTTAAATGAAACTAAGTCCTCAGGGCCAGATGAACTGCATCCAAGGGCTCTAAAAGAGCTTGTGGGTGTAATTTCTGAGCCTCTGGCTATTATTTTTGAGAATTCTTGGAGAACAGGAGAGGTGCTGGAAGATTGGAGGCGGGCGAATGTTGTCCCCATCTTCAAGAAGGGGAAAAAGGAGGATCCAGGTAATTACCGACCTGTCAGCTTGATGTCTATACATGGAAAAGTTTTAGAATAAATCAACAAACAGTCAGTCCTGGGACATTTACAGGGTTGCCACTTTCTGGAAAGTCAGGTCAGATGGCTGTGATTACTAAGAGCCAGCATGGGTTTCTCAAGAACAAGTCATCTCAGACTAACCTGATCTCTTTTTTTGAGAAAGGGGAATGCTGTAGACATCATTTATCTTGATTTCAGTAAGGCTTTTGATAAGGTTCCATGTACTATCCTTGTTTGTAAAATGTTGGTAAAATGTGGTTTGGATCCTGTTACCTTTAGGTGGATCTGTAACTGGCTGACAGACAGCACTCAAAGAGTGCTCTTGAATGGTTCCTCATCCTCTTGGAGAGGAGTGACAAGTGGAGTGCCTCAAGTATCTGTCCTGGGACCTGTTTTGTTCAACATCTTTATCAATGATTTGGATGAAGGAATAGAGGGAATGCTTATTAAATTTGCTGATGATACTAAATTGGGAGGGGTTGCAAATACAGTAAAAGACAGAAACAGGATACAAGATGACCTTGACAGACTGGAAAACTGGGCTAAAACCAATCAAATGAATTTTAACAGGGATAAATGTAAAGTTCAGCATTTAGGTAGGAAAAATCCAATGCATGGTTATATGATGGGGGAGACTTGTCTTAGCAGTAGTATGTGTGAAAAGGATCTAGGGGTCTTAGTGGATCATATGCTGAACATGAGTCAACAGTGTGATGCGGTGGCTAAAAAGGCAAATGCAATTTTGGGCTGTATCAATAGAAGTATAGTGTCCAGATCACGTGAAGTGATGGTATCGCTTTACTCTGCTCTAGTAAGACCTCACCTGGAGGTGTTCAGTTTTGGGCACCACATTTTAAGGATATAGACAAGCTGGAACTAACACCATCACTTCTTCTTGGGCCAAAAACTGCTGTGTTTTGTGAAATGTGCCCTTTCTGCCTGTGAAGCACTTTATCTAGTTTTATTGTTCTGTTGTTCAGGTTTTTATTGTATTATTTTAAATTTGAATAGTAGGCTGTTATTTATGTTGTGATTCGCCTTGAGCTCTTTATGAGAAAGGGTGGAATATAAGCCTACTAAATAAATAAATAAATTGTGGTTAGGGGAATTGACAGATGTTGGTCAGGGAAAGTCAAGGAAATGAAAAATAAAATTTTAGTGGCAACCTTGTCTGATTCAGAGAGAAGGGCAGGGTATAAATCTGCAATCTTCTTCTTTTTGAATGTGGATTGGCCCTACTGCCAAAATGTTTCAGATCCATTGTAGTACAAGTATGTTGATGAGTATATTAGCTATCAGTTTGTAACCATTTGTAACACTACAATACATTCAGCTAAGAAGAGCATTTATTTTTGCCATAGCATCTCTTAGCTATGGTGAGACCAACCACAAAGAGTTTTTGGTTTTCCATACACATTATCTTGGGGAGTATTGACAACTGTTTATCTATTTTGGATTGATAAGGACATAAAACAAGTTGAGGTTGATGGTTGAATCTGTTGTGCTGCTGTTTCAGGAGATGTGGGATCTCTTTTTCCTTCCAGCTAGATTTTTGATAGTGGGAAGACTCAGTTTTTCTTTCCACTAGTTTTTCTGTTACGGTAGGGCAGAATGTAGCTGTGAAAGAGTTGCCATTTCAGGCCCGTGAGCAGAGAAGGAGCAATGCTGCAGAAGGAGGCACAGCAGCACTAGTTTTAGAGTGAAAGAAAGCCACAACTTCATTGGAATGACTGCAGGAGCATTGGCACATCATGGGTACCGATCCAGAATGGAGCAACCTACCTACCACCAGATATCTCCCAACCCCTCCTCTTCCCGCCACCTGGTGTGTGGGAGGGGGTGGAACCATGGTGTGGCAACACCCTGGTTCCATATAGATGCTGCCCACTGCATGATTCCTTTACCATTTGGAGGTTAGAGTCAGCTTGACAGCTCCTGAGCTGGGCTTGCTGCTAAATGGCTGCACCTCCAATGGTGAAGGTCAGCATACAGGGACAGCCTCCCCCTCAAAGGGATCCATCCCAATGCACAAACTGCCACAAGAGCAAGAGGGGGACCCCCCCCCCCCACTCCTGTGAGTACTTCTACACCTGCAGCCAGCAAAGGAGGCTGTTCCGGATGCCATGAAGTCAAATGTCCATGTCCCATTCTGAGAGATGAATCCTGTCCAGCCTGAAGAGAGCCAATTGCCTGAAGCTGATGTCCAGGTGACTGATCATGTATCTGCCAAAGGATTCCACAAGCAGCATTGTAGCCTTGCATACCTTTCTCCTGGCCAAGTCCACTTTGTTTAGTGAAATCGCCCTGTGTCACTCACACCACTCCAAGAGTTCAGACCACAGCACCCACATTGTTGGTAGCCTGGAGTGCAGAACCTCTAAGTCTGTAGCTATGGTGAGACCAACCACAAACCCCTTCTGGGCAGGGACGGCATTCTCCTTAGGCTGTATGACTATGGTGTTTGGATCCCCCAGGCTTTAGGCTTGGTGAGAGACAGTAGCCAACGCATTCTTTAGCACCCATCCAGGTGATCCATAGGTGGTCATTGAGACCCAAGCTACCACCTCATCTGGACAAAGAGGTGTATGTCTTTGCCAGAAGACAGTGCTGTGGTCCACGATCCATACTGACTTGTGGCATCCTAAAAGGGATAAAATGGCAGAGGTGTGAACAATATAGCCATACAGGGGGTGTATATAGTATGCTGCATGCTGCCAGGAGCTGATAGTGTAAATATGATCCCCCCAAGAGACTGATTTCTGTGGCTTCCATGGCAGTGTCAACATGAAAAGAGCGTGTGCCAAAATCTGTGGAGGGAAGCCCCTGAGCTGCCAGGCACGTGTGCATGTTGCTGACAAAATAAAAATGCAAAAGGCAGATACTATCGCTGTGGAGAAGAAAAGCATTGTGGGAGGAGGGCCTAACTAAAAGGTAGTTGGTCATGAACCAAACTGAGCAGAGCTAATCCAAAGGGGCAGGCTGGAGAAGAATGTTTTCCCTGCAGTCCCTTTGGTCCACTTTTGACCAGTGCAGCCTAATGTGCCATTCTGATCCCATATGGAGACATCCTGCCGGGCCAAAGTCCACCCTGAGTTATTGTGGGATGAAGTCATGAGCAGTTCACTGCTGCAGAAAGCCTCCCAAAGGACAGTGTAAAGGCAGCATTGCGTAAAGAGATGCTTCCTCTAGGGTAGTCCCACACTCCTTTTCAGCTAGATCTCCCTTGTCTCCTCCCTTGGGGAAGGGCCATCACTGCCACAAGAGGGCAATGCAGGGAGGATGGAATCTCAGCAAATGGATTTGAGGCAGCACAATATGCTGCTCAAGCTGCAGATGCCCAAGCCGGGGGGAGCTGGAGGGAGAGATTCACTATTGTTTCGGTGACTGGCAAGCATCTTGCCTTTTCCTCCCATCCCGGCAAAGCGTGCCTCAGACAGCCCAGTGGAAACACACAGATTGGTTTGGGGGGGGGGGCAGGGTGAGGCTTGCTTGGATCCTTTTGTTCTTTCGTTTCCTCCACCGTCTCCTCCACCATCCTGCCTCAAAATGGGATGATATTGTGGGGGGGGGGGGGGGACAATACAAATCCCATTCGGTTAGCTGTGATTTCTAAAGCAGGGAAGCTGGTGCCTAGGGCTTGGAGTTGGGAGAAGGCAGTCCAACTACTTGTGGAGCCTGGACTGAGTGTGTGAAGGTGGGTGGCTTGAGCTGCTTCTGTGTGAGTGATATGAAGGGGGGGAGGTGAGTGAATGGTTTTTGCTTGCATGGCTTTCATGCTGACCCTTCTTCCCCACCCCACCCTCCCTAAAATAATAAAAAAGTGTTTGCTTCCTCAAAAGCAGAAGCTGTGGCTGGTTCACAGATTGTAGGAGACTGAGGCACCGGTTAAAGTTATTGCTGCACAGACAGCCATTCAGTTCTGACTGACCAGTTCTGAGGAGAGAGCTGCATCATTTCCAAGTGAAGGGGGAAGAAAAAGAAAAGAAAGTAGAAGGGTCTGGAAAGCAAAACAACATAGATACAAACACACACAATTACAGCCCTTGAAGGAAAAAAAGTGAAATAGATACAGAAGGCTTGCTTGGAAACTATGTTCTCCCTACCCTGTGGAGTCTTGTGAGCAGAAATTCTACTTTGAGAGCTACTCGCATTAAAGTTGTGAGCTACTGCATAAAATAGTGTGCTCAGGGGTCATCCTTCCTAAACAGACTGAGCTAAGACAAAAATCTGTGATTGAGAGGCTAAAAAACTGTGAGCTAGCTCACATGAACTCAGCTTAGAGGGAATACTTCTTGGAAATTCTGTTGTTTAAAAGGAGGAGAGTGCAAAGATGCTTCCGTACTGACTGATGAGGCTTCGCCATCACTGACCAGGCTCTCTCTGATACTGGACTCACAAGGGAAGGAGCGACCCTGCCAACCTTCCACACTGACTGATGATGTTTTGCCATTGATGCCCTATGTCGATACCTCTCCCCATCTACGGACCACTCTGATGCTGGGCTAGCTTCAATGGATTTTGACACTGGCTGAGACAAACTTGACTCAGGACAACAGTCTCCTGCTAACCCTCACCTAAACTGAGTGTCACAGCTATTCTCTCAGTTTCACTCTTAGAAGGCCTTAAATCATATGGTGATCTCTTAAAGCGAATGGCCCATACCCTGACACTTTCTATGGTCCAACCTCAGCCCATGATCACCAATGCAGTGTTTGACATTATTCAATCTGACACATCAACCAATGTAGCTCCTCCTGTTAATACAGTAGTACCCCAAGCCGCCAAAGAATCCTAGTCCCAGATGACCTCTACTCTCATCACCTCTTGTCAGCCGGATCATATGTATGAAGTTCATAAACCTGGGGTCAAGATCCTGTTTATTCAGTCTTAACTAAAACTCACTGGTCATCGTTCAAAGCTTGCCAGACACTCTCTGCCTCCTCAGACAAGGAAGAACAGAAAATTGACACCCTGGGCAAGAACCTCTGCTCAGCTGGTGCCCTCAACATAATGATTTCCACTTACTCTGTTTGCATGAGCTGGTAGCAATATAAATTACAAGAGCAGCTCTCAGACATGCTGGCCCCACCTTCAGATGGCAAATGCTGTGCTGCCAAATGGTTCCAAAAAGGCAGGCATGCTCTTGGCCAAATAATAGTTACTTATGTGATGCTGCTGCCAAAACCCTTACATCGCCTGTCACTCTTAGATGCCATGCATAGCTCTGCTCCACTGCCACTTCAGCCTGACAGCAGAGTATATACAGAAAACTTCCTATTTGAAGGAGCTGGCCTCTTCTGCTCTTCCATGGATGCCATTCTTCAACAAATGGTTCAGTGCATCAAAATCTCCAGGAATCTGGGTGCTTCTGGTTCCAGATCATCCAAGTCACAACACTGGAACAATCGTGGAACACATGGCAATTCCAGCGTCAACCACTTGGACTGTCCTGGAGGCCTCACTCTTCCTCAACAACAAATTCAAGTTACAACAAATTCAAGTTCTCACCATCTCCCCTTCAAAACAACAAATTCAAGTTACAACAAATTCAAGTTCTCACCATCTCCCCTTCAAGCTGCCAGGCCCAAGGGTTTCAGGACACTTAAACTGGGCTCTTGACTTTGTTGCACACCCTTCCTCTATCCTCCCTCCTTTGGACCCACCTGTCTGTACCCATACTTACCACCTTTGAGGCTCATTACCTCTGACAGGTGGGTTCTTTCCATTATAGAGGGCAGATATGCAATAGAATTTCTTCCATTGCCAACTGAACAGATGTTTGTAACAGCATATAGTTGATTGGCTGTTAGTCCTGGAATCCAAAGAGGCCACACTCGCAACCTTCAGTGTCCTCTCAACCTGTTCCAGTGCTTGGGACTCAAGGTGAATCTGAAGAAGTTCCTCCTGACTCCTCCACCAAGATCTAGTTTGTAGAGGTGATTCTGAACACCAATTTGCATGGTTTTTTTCTATCTCACCACTGAGAGTGCAGGACATAATCTGTTTTAGACGCCTGCCCTGAGCACAGAGAAATCTGTGAATCTGAACACCAACTTGCATGGGGTGTTTTATTCTCACCACTGAGAATGCAGGACATAATCAGTTTTAGGTGCCTGCCCTGAGCACAGAGAAAAGGCATGACTCTCCATATCCATCGCCTTTGGGACCTAATGGCCATCACTACTTCAGTTCTGGTGTTTGCCAAACTTTTCATACGCATCCTGCAACTCTGGTTTCTCAGATGATTCCACCCTTCCAAAGATCTCCCATTGCCTCATCTCTCCCTACCACTCAATATTCTGGCATACCTGGACTGGTGGAAACTAGAACTCTATCTTCGCTCAAGGGCACCCTTCTATTCCCTGTTCCATTCATGACAATCACTATGGATGCCTCCCTTTAGGACTGGTATGCACACATGAATGGTCTTTGCATAGGGATGTCATGGCCTCCCCTGACCATGCCAAAAACATCAACTTCCTAGAGCTGCTAGCTGCAAACTGGCATCTACATTCCTTCACACCACTCCCTATGGTGTAGTCTGTCTCCATCCTTATAGGCACCACTACAGCCCCCATCAAAGGGAACTGTTTCTGGATTCCTTTGTACTCTAGCAGTGGGAATATGGGCAGCTTTCATAGACTTCCATGTTTCCCTGTTAGCCACCCATCTGCCTAGGGACCTGAATTCACAAGTGGATCTTGTGGCACACGGGGTGGCATCCCCTCATGAGTGGGGGATCACCAGGACATGTCTCTCAGTAATTGACCAGTGGGGTCACCTCCTAATTGATGTCTTTACCACTGCTCAGAATCAGAAATGCTAGTGATTCTCTCCAGAGCAGGAGTGGATCCCAGATCTTTAGGGGACAGCCATCTGTTCCCATGGCATGACTGATTCTTCTCTACATGTTTCCGCTTCTACCTCTGATCTCCAAGGTAGTCAACAAACTTCTGAGGGAATGCCCTCAAGGCATTCTGTTACCACCATGGTGGCTCACCAACATTGGTTTCCTGATTCGACTTGCCCATGAGATGTTTCACCATTTGCATACTGTCCTGGACCTCCTCCTGGTGAATGTAGGCCAGGTACTGCACCACAATGCACCTCATCTCAGACTGATGGCATGGAGGATTCTACCATGCTCTCCTCAGCCTCGGTGCAGTGTGTGTTGTTGCTCAATAGCCAGCTTCCACTTGTATGTCATTTCACTATGAGTGTTCCATGTTTCTACTCCTCATAGATGCCCTTCAGATGCCCCCTTCTACAGCAGTACTTTCTGTTATCTTTGAATTGCTATCACTTGTAGACTCTTAGCCACTCTTCTGTTAAGATTCTCCCTTTCAGCCATTTTGGCACATCATGACTCACTTGAGGAGATGTCACTGCTGGAAATGTTGCTGTTTCTCATAGTTCTGAGAGACTTCTGGTGCTAAGTGTGGCTCTTCCTTGTTGGGTGGTGCCATGGTAGAGTGCTCTTACTAGAGGTGCTCAATATGTCTGAGTCTGCTGGTGAACATGGCCTCCTCCAGCCCTGAGGGGACATTGTGGCACCCAATCAAGCTGCTCTGAAAGCTGTTCTGTAGCTGTGTTGTCAGATCTTCTTGTGGTGCATGGCACTGGTTGCACCTCACATGCCTGGGTGGGGTCCATGGTCTGGAGCCTGAGAGTGTATCCTGCTTGACCTTGTCTTAGTGTGAAGACCCCCTAGTGTTACAGGGGGACTTAGCAGTGCTCTCAGAGAAAGAACCCCTTGAGGCCAGATGGCTGAGTTAGCCTGGGTCCTTTTACCAGAGGCCAAAATACAGGCAGGAAGCCAGGGCAGATCTGTTTACAGCAGATCTTTTAGGAGGCATGATATGCAAGTCAGTAAAAACAACTAGCAATAATTAGCTATTGGTTAGAGCAGGGGTGTCAAATTCATCTTTTATGAGGGGCAGATCTGACATATATGAGACCTTGTTGGGCCGGGCCATGTGTGTCATAAAATGTAATACTGGGTAGCAGAGATATAAACTTTATAAAGGACACAGACAAACACAAAGATTTTTTTTTAAACTTTAAAATAAAACATGCTTAAAACATTAGCATGTGGGTCTTAAAGGTGTTTTCTTTATATCTCTCCCATGGGATCCAAGGAATTGGGCAAAGGCTCTTTTCTTTCTTCCTCAGGGGACCAGAGGGGGGAGGAGCCTCAGCCAAGAGAAGGAAGAGAGGCTTGGCTCAGTAGCTCAGTAGAAACTTTATAAAGGACACACAAACACAATTAAAGTTTTTTAAAAAAATAATTTAAATGAAAACATACTTAAAACATTAGCACTCGTTGGTCTTAAAGGTGCTTTCTTTGTATTTCTTCCATGGGATCCAGGAAACTGGCTCTTTCATTTCTTCCCCAGGGGACCAGGAGGGGGAGGAGCCTCAGCCAGTAGAAGGAAAAGAGGCTTGGCTTAGTAGCTCTGCTGTATGATTGAGAGAGCCTGGCAATGCAAGCTCTGCCTTCCCCCCTTCCTCCTTAAGGAAGAAGCCTCAGCCAGTGGAGAAAATAGAGGTTTTGCTATGTAGCTCCTGTGCAATTGAGCAAGCCTTGCAAAGCAAGCTGTGATGCAGAAGGGAGTAAGAGAGAGGGAGAAGGAAGCAGATGACAGCCAGTTGCTTGGGGGGGGTCTGATAGGAGCCCTCTGGGGCCTGATTCGGCCCATGGGCCACATATTTGACACTCCTGAACTAAGTCATCATGATTACTGGGACAGATTTATCTTATAAGAGAAGAATGATTTAGTTCCCAAAGGAACATGTAGTGGTGAGTAGTTTCTGGAAAGCTTTTATTGTAGGTGTTTCTACAATTAAAGCGTTATAGTACGAGCCTTTTTTCTGTTACAAGAAGTTTTCTAGTGATTTTTTGTGATCTGACGGCAAGCAATTTATTCAGAATGTGTGCATAAGAAAGTGGTTCCATTGTTGGTCTGACAAAATTACCTTGGACTCAAATCCTTGTTCATACTATGAAACACACTTGATGACCTTGGGCCATTCACTGCTTTCAAACCAACATGGCCTTTCCAGGTTGTTCTGCATATGAAAACAGGGGAAGGGAACTCAGTGTGTGCTGCCATGGATAGGCTGGAGGAAGAGTAGGATAAAAGTGTGAGAATAATGTGAATGTACAGCAACTCTTGAAAAAGTATGTTAAGTACAATTCTGGTGTGTGGTGGTACTTCACTAAAGCGTTCTAAATGCTGTTGCTTAATGTGGAAGACTGCTATAATGAGTCATTAGTTTCTAAGAATTCTTAATTATATTAACTGATGGACTTATCCAAAGCAAGTAGTTAATATCTAGCGTAAGCAAAAAGAAGTGGTTTCATTAATAAGAACAATGCTGTTTTTTGTTATCCAGTTGTGTATTTTAAATTCACATGTAAAATTTCATATCACACAACCTTTACAAGTAACCCATGTCTTGGAGCACATATCATGCTTCCAAGTTTTTATATTTTTGGACTAGCTGTCTGAGCTCCAGAACTCCTTCTAAGCCCCAGAAACCCAGTCCTAAGTAGTTCACTGCCACCATACTTGAGAACAAAGCCCTAGGCAGGAGGTCAGGTGAAATCTCCAGCCCTTACTGGGAGATTACAAGAACCCTGCAAGGTTGGCTTGCAAGAAAATACAAGATATCACTTTAAGAGGTAGCAAGCAACCTAGGCACTAGACTAGGCGTTGAGACTCTAGTGCAACAGACTTTATGAAGCTTAATTATAAAAATTATTTTGTTGTGTTCACTTATCATAGAAACATGCTTGTGGCAATGAAGGAAAATAAAAGAACCTAAGCTTAACCAGCATAACTAAACAGTTGTCATATTTACCCAAACATAGTCAGAAGGCAGAAGGATGTTGCACAAAAGATTCTTAGCTTTCAGCCAGGCACAGCAAGATATCATGAAGACAAAGCATGCAGTCCAAAGGTTGCGACTCTCAGCATAGCAACACGGAGGCCAGCCTGTGTTGGATCAGACATACAGTATAGGCTGAGTGGAATCTAGGGCTGCCAAGTCCAGTTCAAGAAATATCTGGGGACTTTGGGGGTGGAGCCATGAGCAAAGTTGTGACAAGCGCAATTGAACTCCAAAGGGAGTTCTGGCCATCGCATTTAAAGGAACCGCACATCTTTTAAATGCCTTCCCTACATTAGAAATAATGAAGGATAGGGGCACCTTTTGGGGCTCATAGAATTGGACCCCTTGTTCCATTTTTTTTGAAACTTTGGGAGAGCATTTTGAGGAGAGTCATCCGATGTTATGCTGAAAATGTGGTGCCTCTACCTCAAAAAACAGTTCCTCCAGAGCCACTGGGAACAACCATGTTGTTCTGCCTCTTCCTCCCGCCCCCCATTCAGCCTTAAAGACACAGACACACCATCCCAAGAGGAAGCCTTTCCAAATGGAGTCTGAAGCCTCTGGAGATGGAAAGACACATGGTGGCTGTGGGGGTGGGGCTTCTCCCCACCAGCCAGCTGACTGGGAGCAGAAAGGAGCCTGGGAAAGTGGGAGAACCCCCAATGGAACCTGGGGATTAGCAAGCCTAGTGGAATCAGACTTGCAGCATAACAACCCACAAGGAAGCCTGAGTGGATCACACTCAACTCGGCTTTAGGTAGCCAAAACCAGACCGGTTGCTGGGCCCAAAACAACCAATTGGGAACAAGCATGATGATGTCACCCCCAGAATTAATTGCTAGCATGGAGTTGATCTTAGATGGCCTTGATTCTTACCCCACAGCTGGGTAGGATGCTCTTAATTGGGAGATAGCTCTTAGCTAGTGCAAACTCCCACCTGAATCTGTTTGTGGCAGGCCAAATTCCAAACCCTTACCTCTGCAAACATTTAGACTTCGGACAAGAGGCCTAATTTACAAGTTTGAACTGACAGGCCTCTTGACCATATGATAGGCATATAGACCAAGAACCTTGAACTAGTGATTTAGTGGAACCAAAATCACTACAGCCCAGTTATCCTCTTATGATGGCAGGGGGCAGAAGGAATTTTCAACAGAATTTTGCTAGTTGTTGTCCTAGCTTGGTACAATGCAGAAAAAAATATGTTTGCTGGGATTTCCTCTAGGAATCCTTTAACCTGGATGATGTACTTTGATTTTGAAATGGCCACGGGATTATATCTGAAGCATGGAAAGGAAGTGGTATCTTTCATTGGGCTTTTTATGATCTGACAGCAGGCATTTGATTCAGAATGCTTGTATAAGATGACAACTGAATATAGATTTGTGACTGGCAGCTGTTCTAAAATTAGTAGTTCTTTCCAAATAATGCTTAACACAGTTCTAATGTATCTTCTACACACTATGAAATTTTCAGTGGAAATATATCAAATATAGCTTTTCTTCTTTGCAGTGCTTGTAATTGCTGCACTTCCCCAGTCAATGTTATTTTATATTAATACTAGCTCTCTAGTGACTGCCATGTTCTCCTTATTGAAAGTGACTTTAATATATTACTATTTCTTCATGGTGTAATTTAAATGTTTACACACCATGACTGAAAACATAAGACCTATATAATTACTTATGGCAAGGAGTTTTTTCTTTCTGATCACTATATAATAGATGAATCGCAACAACATGTTATGAAGGACAGATCGCTTATTAAGTTAAACCTTTTTGGATATTATTTCATTGATACACAAAATGGCAGTGACAGAGAATTACATTGCTATTTATGTGGCATGCTATCAACTAATATATGCAGCAGATGCTTGAAAGCTGGTTTTAAATGTGCGTATGAAAGGGTAGAGGAGTTTTAATAAATGTTAAAATGACAAACCCTGGGTGAAAGACAATGTATTTTTGAACAAAATAACAAGCAATTAATTATCCATCTGACCATACATCCAATGAAGCATGAGCCTAGAGCACATTTTGAAGGTGTCTTATGTATGTTTATGTATATTATAGGATTATTGTCTAACCAAAATTGGAAGTCCATCTTCCACTCAAACAGGACAGTTCTGGAAGGTGTGCTTTTCTTCTGTTGCCAGGATCTGCATGCTGCTGGGCACAACTTCCCCACAGCACAGCAGACTCTGAGGCTGGCTTCTCCTGCTGCCCAGATTAAACTGGGCTGTAGGAGAAGTCTTCCCAGCCAGGGTTTGGGTGCTGCAGGAAGCAATCTCCCCATGGCACAGCAGATCCTAGAGCTGTTTAAACCAGGCTGCAGGAGAAGCCAAGCCAGCCCAATGATCCACCTGCATTTCCCTCCCCTTCCATTGCACTGGTATTTGAATCTGGAATTTTTCAGAAGTTCCAAAAAATTTTCAGGTCCAATAGACTTGAACCCAAAAATACCAATTAAAATAAAATTGCACACCCCTATATCCTGATAATGAGGCATTGCCAGGGTGATCTTCAGTCATTGGCCCAATTGCCGGACATCCTAATAGGATGTGATTCTCTGGATAAGAGTCCATGCCAGGCCTTTCCAGAGACTTCTCCTTTTTGTCCAAAAGTAGGCAGATTATCAATAACATAACTCTATTCCTCTCTCAAATGGAATAAAGCAAGGCACTTCAGTATTGTATGGAACAAAATTGTCTGCTCATGGACCATCTCTATAAGAACTGGCCTCTGTCCTGATCATAGCAAAATCTAGTCTGTCCAGTTGGGTGGTCCATCTCTAGAACAGGATTTCCCATATCTGGTCCCTCTTAGAATCAAAGCAGAACATCAGCTGGGTGGAGCTCTGAGTAATCTGTCTGGTGCTTCAGATAGACCAAACTGAGAAAAGAGACATATCAGTCCACAAAGAACATGTTTATCAAGACATTGGCAAATGCTAAAATGTTAAAGCACCAGTGGTCGTAACTTGAGCAGAGCAATCTTTCTTTCCTCAAAGCAGAACATGTTTCAGGGAAGACAAATATAGCCATAGGGTGGCTTGGCAGAAGACCCTCAGCCTGCAGAGTGCTAAGTCAAGCTTGCCATGTTGCTGTCTCCACTTAAGCAATTTACCAGTAGTTTTCATACTACAAACTTTGTGTTGTGGTGCTACTCCAAAATACCTATTGTTTATAGAAGTTGACTATCTAGTCTGTTTTCCTGATGGGTTTAATTCATCTCACAGTGCATTGTTGCTAGCTGCTCTCTCACATAATAGGGAGTTTTGTAACATTCCTGAGGATAAATTTGTTCTTGGATTAGATCCCCCCTTTGTTTCCAAGGTTAGTTCCTTCTTTTACTATTTAGAGGAGAGTGTTGTCTCCTCCTTTTCCCCTGATCTGTCTCATGCAAGGAAATGGGAATGGCCCACTTTAATTGTTGTAATGGCCATTTTATCTTATTTAAAACTGTGATTCAGTAGTCCAAAGGATAGTTCATGGTTTTTAGTGAATAATCTCATTAAGTGATGGTGTTCTCTTCCATCATCACACAGTGGGTAAAGGACTGTATTCAGAGGGCCTACTCAACTATGTGCCTAAAGGCATTAACATGTGCCTAAAGGTGGTGCACTTGAACAGCACTCAGAAGCTGTCCCACCATTGAGACAGTTTACAAAGTCATTACATGGAAATTAGTATATATTTTTGCAGTTACCATATTGACATGTTTGCCTTAGCAAATGCAGCTTTTGAAGGATGAATTCTTCATAGGGTAGTCTCAATGCAGTAGCCTGGATCTCACCCTAGAATGCATTGTGATTGTAGATCCCATCAGTAGTAGATTAATCAACCCTAAAAGAACTACAGGAAGGAATTCTGTTTTATATGTGAACTTCTGTTCTCACTGTTTCTGAGGTGGAATGGGCAATGTTCCCATCCTTTGAAAAGCATTTTTTAAATGGACGCTTATGTGCTTTTGATTCTGGTGAGGGTTTTTTCTATTTGACATCACCAGTTTTGTACCAAAGTTACTTAGTAGAAAGGACTGTTTCAGTTTACAGGATAGGTTAAAGGTTGAGGGAAAATCCCTCTTCCCCTTAATTCCTTTTGCACAGAACCCTGCCAACTGATCAAGAGGAGCTGCCATTTTAAAATTTTAATTATAGTGTCATTTGTCATGAGCCCTAACGAGGAGAAGCTGGAAATGTTAACAGACCTGGAAGAGTTGCCAGCCAGTTCCTCAGCTGAACAAACAGCAGCTGGCCCATCAATCACTCTCCAGGCACCAGTGTCAGCTGCTGACGATCAATCTCCTCCAAGCTCTCCTTCTCCCAATCTCAAGAGTTCAAAGCAGGCTCCGGAAAGAACTTTCAGAACGAAGACGATCAATCTCCTCCAAGCTCTCCTCCTCCCATCTCAAGAGTTCGAAGCAGGCTCTGGAAAGAACTTTCAGAGAAAAGACATGAGGCATGCCGATGCTTCAGATCTCTCAGCCCTGAGTTCTAGCAGAGTCACTGCCACCCAGGGAGCAGGCTGATTGAGACTCCCATATAGCTCCCACCCAGGACTTGGTAACCTTGTGAAAGCAACAAGTCTATTATCTGGCTTGCATTCATGCTCCTTCCTGATTCTTGATCCTGACCTGCTTGATTTCCTTGGCACCTTGACCGGTTTGGTGTAGTGGTTAAGTGTGCGGACTCTGTTGGTGAAAGAATCTATCTTGACCCAGGTTGACAGCTCTGGAATGACAGCTGGTGATCTAGCCAGCATGCTAGGTCACAGTGACCTTATCAGCAGGCTGGTTTGAGCCGGCTGAGGACAGGTGAAGGAACCTGCTGAGTCAGCATGACAATGCACTGCCAGGATTGGCTGACTGGACTATAAATGAACTGTGTCTGCAATGCACAGGTCTCTTTCTGAGAATTGACTTGCTGGCGGAGCGTTTTGTTCCTGTGATCAATATATTGGACTGCACTAGAGAGCACGTACTGTATATACTGTAAATACATTACTTTGGCACTAGTTGCAGGTGTCTGGCTGATTTCTTTCCTGGAGCTCAGTGTCGGGCTCATCACACCGCTCACTCTGCCAGCGTCCGCACCAACAGGGTTATGGGCCCAGAGCGGTTCCGCTGCGCGGAGGAGCACCGTGAGAGTTGAGCTGACCGAGAGTTCGGAAGGAGCCGGAGGCGAGGAACGCCGGTTGAAGGACAAAAGAAGCACCAGCTATCTCATTTTGAGAGCCAGAGGGAGGACGGCAGCCAGCTGTGTGGAGGAGTCGGCATCATGGCTCAGCAGCAGCTTGCAGTGGCCATCGAGAAGCTTAACTCAGCCAACTACGCGGTGTGGAGCCTGAGAAAGGAACACTACCTTAAGCGTGAGGGGCAATGGCTGTTTGTAAGTAATCCCCCTGCCGCGTTATCTCCTGCCGAGACTGTGTTAGCCGATAAGGCTCTGGCAAACATCGTGCTAGCAGTAGGAGATGACCAACTAGTATATGTGCGTGGGAAGGACACTCCCAAGGCTGCCTGGGACGCGCTCAGTGGGGTTCATGTTAGTACCACTGCTGGCTCCCTTATGGCCTTGACCAGGAAGATGTTCCGCACTGTAATGCCAGCCGGAGGGTGTGTAAGGCAGCACATCAAGAAGCTAACGGACTGCTTCGTTGAGCTTGAGGCCAGGGGCAAAACTGTAGCTCCTGATGACAGAGTTTATATTTTGCTGTCGTCGTTGCCGCCTGAGTTTACTCCCCTGATAACATCCCTGGAGACGGTTGATGTGGTGACTCTGACAATGGAGTACGTGTGTGCCCACCTGCTTGATTTCCAAGAGAGGATTGTGGCAGTGAGTTGTCCGGGGGTGTCGGCTGAGGAGCGTGTGGCTATCGGCTCATCTGGGAAGGCATCCAAGAGCGAGCCGGCTTCGGCTGCTGGCAGGCAACCAAAAGCTGAAGAGGAGCCGACTGCACTGGCTGTCCGACGTTGCTATGGTTGTGGATCGTCCCTGCACCTGCTACGCGTGTGCCCAGAGAAGGGGAAGCGGCGTGGACGGAGGCAGCGAGAGCAGAGGACCACCAGCCCGTGTGAGGAAGAAGCCCGGCTGGTCACGTCTGCAGGAGAGAGCACAGGGTCTGCCTGGATTTTAGACTCTGGTGCAACGAGCCATCTCTGCTGCGACAAGGAGCTGCTGAGTAATGTTGACATTCCTGAGCACAGTCGTGTCAGATTAGCTGACGGGACCACCGCAGCTGTTATATGCTCAGGCAGTATTGAATTTCCTGTGTTAAATTGCACTTTGCAGCATGTTCTGTGTGTACCCACATTAAGGTTGAACTTGCTAAGTGTGAGCATGTTAATTGACCAGGGATACCAGGTAAAGTTTGAAAAAACCTGTTGTAAAATCCTAGGAGGTGGGGGGAAGCTGCTTGCAACTGGGAAAAGAGAGGGAAACATATATGTGGTTCAGAGTCATTGTGCCCAGGTGGCACAGGTGTCAAATGTGCCAGTGCACAATCAGTGTATACATCTGCTCCACAGGAGACTCGGGCACTGTGGGTTTAGAGCGTTGAAAAAGACTCTGCAGTTGGTGCCAAGTCTGAAAGTGAAGCCCTGTAAGTGTTACTTAGACTGCCAGGTCTGCAAAAAGACCAAGAGCAGGGCTTGTGCTGTTGCTAAGCAAAGCAACAGAGAGAGTAAGCGTGCCCTAGAACTCATTCATTTAGATGTTATAGGCCCATTGCCAAAAAGTCTGTCGGGGAGGAGATACTGCTTAGTGGCCACCGACGACCACACAAGGTACTCTTGGGTGTTTGCTATGGTGCACAAATCCGAGGTGTACAAAGTATTCACAAAATGGGTCAAAGCGGTGGAGAGGGAGTTGGATACGCGTGTCAAAGCTATTCAGACCCACCGTGGGAGTGAATTCTTGTCTAATGAATTAAAACGTTGGCTGGCGAGCAAGGGCATTGCCCACCGTTTAGTGAACCCAGCCACACCCCAAGACAATGGGCATGGAGCTGTACTGCAAAATGTGATGTACTGTATGTTAGAAGATGCAAAGTTGCCAATTGCTTATTGGGCCGAAGCCATGCATTCAGCAGTTTTTGTGTATAATCGCATTTGGTCCAAAGCTGTGAATGACTTGCCTTACAGAAGGCTGTACAATAAGTGTCCAGACTTAAGGTATCTGAGAGTCTTTGGGACAAAAGCCTGGGTTGGCATCCCCTCCGAGAACAGGAGGGAGGGGGATGGCCGGGCAGAGAGCCTAACTTTTCTGGGCTACAAGCCAGAAGCCAGGTGTTATCGCTTTTGCGATAAGGGAGCGAAGATAACGCTCAGTAAGACTGCCCAGTTTAATGAAAGCGCCAGCTGGCCGCAGTTACACTCTACTAAGAAAGAACTTGTACTGCTGCCAAGCACTGATAACGGTGCTGGAGTCCTGCCAAGGGTAATTAAGCAGGAACAGCAATCTCCCGACCGGGAACTGGTAAGCAGACAAGCAGAGGAAGGTGAGCTCAAAGTTGGCACAGAGCCTCAGGTGCAGAGTCAGGAGGTGGAACTTGAAAGTCAGGAGGTGCAACCTCTAAATCAACAAGAAGAACCAGGCCAGGAGGTGGCAACAGATCAGCTCGAAGGAGACGAGCCCGGTCCGAGCACAGGGCCACGAGTATCTGCTAGGGCCACAAAGGGTATACCTCCTGCCAGGTACAAGGTGCCATATGTCACACTGGTAGTTAAACCAGACCCACCAGGGTTCCAGGAAATGCTCAGGAAAAAGGCTGAGGCGTGGAAGGTCTGGGTGGCAGAGTGCGAGGCACGGAATAGGGAGGCTGAAGCCAAACGCCAGAGGGAACTGGCTGACCAGGACAGTGACAATGAGTTCCTGGATTGGGAATTGTAAATCCATAAATATGTAAGGAATGTAATGTTGCTGTCTGTGAACCAATGTGAAGGCATGTGTGTATAACAATGCAGAACATTGTGAGTGTTGTACAGTTACCAGGTATGAATGTAAACTGTATCCAGTGTTAATATTCACTGTGGTTGGGTGTTCTGGGTTCGATAGATTAGGAGGTGTGTTGGTGAAAGAATCTATCTTGACCCAGGTTGACAGCTCTGCAATGACAGCTGGTGATCTAGCCGGCATGCTAGGTCACAGTGACCTTATCAGCAGGCTGGTTTGAGCCGGCTGAGGACAGGTGAAGGAACCTGCTGAGTCAGCATGACAATGCACTGCCAGGATTGGCTGACTGGACTATAAATGAACTGTGTCTGCAATGCACAGGTCTCTTTCTGAGAATTGACTTGCTGGCGGAGCGTTTTGTTCCTGTGATCAATATATTGGACTGCACTAGAGAGCACGTACTGTATATACTGTAAATACACTACTTTGGCACTAGTTGCAGGTGTCTGGCTGATTTCTTTCCTGGAGCTCAGTGTCGGGCTCATCACACCGCTCACTCTGCCAGCGTCCGCACCGACAGACTCTTATCTGGGAGAACCGGGTTTGATTCCCCACTCCTCCACTTGCACCTGCTAGCATGGCCTTGGGTCAGCCATAGCTCTGGCAGAGGTTGTCCTTGAAAGGGCAGCTGCTGGGAGAGCCCTCTCCAGCCCCACCCACCTCACAGGGTGACTGTTGTGGGGGAGGAAGGTAAAGGAGATTGTGAGCCGCTCTGAGACTCTTCGGAGTGAAGGGCGGGATATAAATCCAATATCTTCTTCTTCATCTTCTTCTTTTGGCTTTTGGACACTGACTTCTGATTCCGGTTTGTGATTCTGCATTGGTGACTTGGCTCCTGCTTGATATCCTGGACTTTGACCTTGGACTGGCTTTAGATTCCTGCCTGCTTGCACTCTTGAGAATGTGACATCATTTATGATCAAGAAGTGAGATCTAGTGATTCATATTCATAGAACATTTATCTAACAGTAACATAAAGAGGTTTAGATCCTATGTTAGTTACAGATTTAGATCTAAGTATGGAGGCTTGTTCTGTTGCAGGAAAATTTCCTCCATTCACAAGAACACAATAATGATATAAATAGAAATAGTTACAGAGTACCAGGCTATTTATGAAGAGAGGGTTAAAACAGTTTTTAAAAGTATGTTTGTATCACATGGTGAGCTCACAGTATGTAAAATGGCATCAAGCTTTTTGACTGTTATCCTTCCCTCTATGTTTAGACAAGGATAAACTGGTGTGGCTTTTTTTTTACTGCCAGGTTTAGCCAAAGCAGTAGCCAGAGCCACATCTTTATTGATCTAATTTTGTGTAAAGTGTGCCAAATGAGTTTATCACTTCTGAAAAAGAAAGCCTTGAGAACAGCTTGAAAATTTGAGATTAAGAAACAAGAGACCAGGGATTGGACATGGAGCAGCCCAAATTTATTCTTTAGCAGAAACTCAACAAAGGAGAGATCTCATACCCTTCATGTTGTATTTATTGGCTCTACATTTTCTGGACCATGTGGTTAAAGTGAGGAATGTTGGGTTAGGGAATTATTTATTGAATGTGGGTAACAGAATTTAGTTGGTGCAATGTCGCTGCACCTCACAGGTTTCAAGCACAGGAACTAAGTGTGTGAACAGTTTAATGGGGAGGGGAGTTACTGTTATTAAATAGATGCTCTGCGCAATCTTCATTAAAACATTTGTATCAGGCTGAGTGGCAATCCCTGTGATTTAAAATACGTGATAAATGTAAGTGGCTGAGGAATTTGATTATAATTTTGTCCTTTTTAGATCTTCTCTCACAATCCCAATCAATGGTGGGAAGCAGCTGTTCTCTACTCAGTACTCTGTAACATCTGAAACCATTTAGAGCGAAAGCAGTCAAAGTTTCCATCATATTGTAAACATTCCTTTAGTTCTAGTGAACATAGTGACATAACTCTCAATCTAGGGGGCACAATGTAAAGTACGAACAGAGGATAGGAAACCTTCTTTTATGGCCTCTATTTAAGAGAAAAAGTAGCCCATTAACTATTTCCATCCTGATTTTATTCCATGGATTTCTCCAGAAGTCCATTAATTCTTTGAGAACATCGTTTAAAAATAAAATAAAGCAGCATAAACAAATTCTCATGCTTTATATTCTTCTGTGATCTAGTCCTTGAAAAATGTTCAATGGAATAACGGATGACAGATTCATCATCGTTATAAGCAACAAGATGGTTTCAGATACAACTGATACACCAAATTGTTTTATATACATGTTCTGTAGTAAGACAGTGTATAAAAGCTCATTTATGGAGTTCTTTACACTGTATGTCAGTATGTTGCATATTTCAGCCTAGTCTTGTAATTTAAAAAAAATATAATGGTTATGATCCTGTTCAATTAAACCTCTTGCCAGTGGCCTTGATTTCAATGGGAGAGAAAAACCTTTATATATTGTTTAAGTTGTGTTTAACTTTGGGTAGATTGCACCCATTGAATGCTGTCCACTAATGCTTTGTTGCTAATACAGCCACTCTTGATCACAGTTAGGGTTCTTATTGAAGGTAAAATTTGTAGTAAATTTTAAAGTTATTAAGTGGACATACCTCTGCATTTAGAGAAGATTAAAATAAGAGGTTCTCTATACATGCCTAATTAAAGTGAAAAGCATGAAAGTTTGTGTCCTCTGGATATGTAAAGCTTGCCAACATACTTCTAAAACTGTGGTGGCCAAAACTGAGCATGGTAGTCCAAGGGAGGTCTAACCAGAGCAGAGTAAAGTGATACTATCATTTCTGTACCCTCAGTTTCATATATTTCCTCACAACGTTGCATTAATATGTAATGTTACTCCTACTCCTTCCCTTATGTTATTTATCTATTCCTTTTAAACAAAGAAATAGCAAGTGTAGCTGAAGATGAAGGCAGATACTTTATTTCATCACATTTCTATCCTGCCTGCCCCCACAAGCAGGCTCAGGGTGGTTTACAACAGAATAAAAGCAATCAAAATACTTAAAAGGAAGGATGATGATCACTGAAGGATAGAATAAGGAGAGAAAGGAGAGAAGATATGGGGGCTGCCAAGGGAAGGAAAGAGTGTGCGGAGGAGGATGCAGGAAAAGTTAGGTTCCCTCATAAGTCCCTACAACGGAAGTTGGCCTGGCAGTCACCAGTACCACACAACTGGACTGCAGTTTTCCTAGGCAGAAGCTACTGGGGAAGGTAAGGGAAAGCCTAAGATAAATAAATGGATAAAGGTAGGTCTGAAACTTTGGTGGGGCTAGCTCCCAACTTACTGGCAGCTGCAGCGTTGCAGATGAAATCCAAGATCAGGGCATGCGAGACCAGGGCCACTGCTGCAGCCACTGATTGGCTGTGGCAGTTAAGCAGGAGCAAGGGAGGACTTACTGACAAGACCCCCAGCCCATGACGTTGCTGGCAGGTGCAAGGGCCTCTGTGAGGTGGCGGTGCAGGTGAAATCTGGCAGTGCACACTGCCAACTGGCTGCCATGGCTTCTGGGGCAGGAGTACGAGGTGGAGCTGGCAGGTGAAATCAAGGAGGAGGTGGCGGTGGCAGAAGCTGCTAGTGTGGGGAGGCAATCACTCCTACAGAGCTGTGTGATTTCAACTTGCCTTTCTTTTTGGCCTTCAAGGCTGCTCCAGCATGATCTGTTCCCTTCTCCCACAGTCCCACCCCCTCTAAGCAGTGTGTGCAGACATGTCTCTTGGTAGAGGCACCATCTGTAGCTGACCTCTTGTCCACTCTTCTCCTGCATCATCCCCTATGAGCTTGGCTGCCTGACTTGTGATCCGCTGGGTTCAAATTGGCTGGCACCACCTCTACTTCTACATGCCAACCCCACTGCTTTTTATCTGCAAGGCGAGTTGCAGAGGTAGCCAGCTTTGAAGCCCATGATTTTGCTTCCATTCCTCTTCCTCCCTCCTTGCCTTTTTATCTGCAGGGCTGAGCTCTGCCTCCCATCTTTGAATGGCAAGGATCATGCGGCTGTGTGGTAGATGGATCGGTGCTGCGCAACATGCACCAATTCAGTGCAGATCTCATTATGATTTATTTCATAATTATTTAAATTAGCCAGTGCTAAGTGCCCCCAAGAAATTTAAATGCCCTCAACTTAAAAATTGCTAGATACAGGCTTGGATAAAGGTAGGTTGGTGGTTGGGTGGAAAGAAGATTGTGTTGCCAACTCCAGGTTAGAAAATCTTGAAGATTTGGGTGGGTGGGACTTGGAGAGGGGAGGGACCTGAAAAGGATTTAATGTCATAGACTGCACTCTCTTAAACAAGAGTGTTGAACTCATTTGTTATGAGGGCTGGATCTGATATAAATGAGACCTTGCTGGGCTGGGCTATGTCAGGTAGGACTGGGCCATGTCGGGCCAGGCCTTGTGTACCTGTTTAAGATTAGGTAGCAGAGATATAAACTTTATAAAGGACACAGACAAATACAATTAAATATATATTTTAAAAGGCTTAAAACCTTAGCACTCATTGGTCTTAAAGGTGCTTTCTTTGTATTTCTCCCATGGGATCCAGGAAACTGGGCAAAGGAAGCTCTGGCTCTTTCCTTCCTTCCCCTGGGGACTGGGAGGGAGAGGAGCCTCAGCTAATAGAAGGTAGAGAGGCTTGGCTCAATAGCTCTGCTGTGTGATTGAGAGAGCCTGGAAAAACAAGCTGTTATGTAGAAGGAAGCAAGTTATAGGGAGAGGGAAGCAGATGACAGCCAATTGCTCAGCCCGCAGACCACATGTTTGACATCCCTGCTCTAAAGCATCCATTTCCTCCAAGGGAACTATAGTTGCCAACCGCTCAGAATTACAGCAATGGATCTCCAGATGATAGAGATCAGTTCCCCAGCAGGAAATGACTGCTCGGAGCCATTTAAACAACTGTTTTTCATGAAGACCAGAAGGCAGGGGGTTTCCATTCTTCATTAATGTCTATGAAAGGCCATAAATGGCATCAAAATTCATGAAAGTTTGTAGTGGCCCTTCAGTTCGCAAACAACAGAACAACAAACTGGTCAAAATTAATGGGGAGCTTAATTCGTGCACATCCGTACAAATGAATATAGACTTTTGAAAGCTCATTAAGATCACTGAGCTTGATCCATACCCTACTCTAAGAGCTGATCAGCTGCGTGAGCAATTAACAAATGCTAAGTACATCTCTACACTTTTGCAGTTAAAGATATGACCTCTGAAGCTTCAGATAAAACAGCATTGTGAGCCCCTTGGGACACTATCAGTTTGCTACTGTGCCATTTAGCTGAATGGATTCAGTAACGGCGCATTTGCATTACTGTAAATAATGCGTTTTGCAACTGGAGTATTACTGCGAAAGAATAGCAAAAATCCAGTAGTTAAATGCATTATTTGGTGTAGTGGGAACACACACTGATATTTTTGAGGCTTATGGACACAGTTTTGAACTTCCTTTTGCCTGTATCAGTAAAATGATATTTCAATTATGTCAAGTATATGGGAAGAACATATGCAGCATCTCTGTGTTGCTCTGCTTGGCTGCTAGGATGATTTCCTTTTGGGCCTTCACTTTCTCTTTTCACTGCCCCAGGATCCTTCCCTCAAGGCTAGCTGTGTACCATAGGCTTGTGCAGGGGTCGTTTTGTAGAAAAATAGGTGGTGGAGCTCATCCAGGGATTGTTACGCAGTTGCACCTACTATTCAATGGACAAGGAGGTGGAACTCTCAGAAAGGTTCAAGAGCTGTGCTCCTGTGAGCTCCCACTGAATCTGAAGCCTGGGCTTGTAAAATGCTGATTTACTGGGCTCTTTGCTCTTTCTTACTGGATCTGTTAAAGAATCAGGGTTCTGGGCCTGGATTAATAGAACTACTTCCTCTGAAATTGTCTAGTAAAACTGCTATTTGACAATGAGGAATAAAGTGCTCAAAACAAAATGTGATATAATTTTACTAGGACCAGCCAAGACATCTCAAAACAGTGTGCAAACTTTTCATTTCTTCAGAGCTCTTTATCATGCTGGAATTTTTTTTAAGGGAGGAGAAGAGAACAAAAGCTGCTTCAAGCTATGGCCAAGGTGTTGCAGACAAAAGCAGATGAAGTGATGCTGGGTGGAACTTGTTTCCAGTTGTGTCTAAGCATTTTGACAAGAAGGAGGAAAAGTGAATCTTTATTTGAGAATATTGAAGTTAACAGAAAAAAAATGCATCTTCAGATAGTTCCTGAATTATTGTAATGATGACACCAGTTATGTGCCCTAGGGAGGAAGATCCACAGTTCAGGGCAGCAGCCAAGAAGGTTTTTTTTTCAAGAGTCCCTATCAAACAGTCTTTCAAAACTCAGGCTTTCACAACAAGCCCCTCCAAATGATTTCAGAACCCCAGTGGATGGAGAAAGTTTTTTGGGTACTTTGGGGGCAAGCCTTTCCTCAGGATCCTGGTTTCCTTGGTAGCCCACCTAAGGCTCCAGTACTTAGGACATGAGATCAGGCCCTCAGGGATGCTGAGGTCATTGCCGAATGCTCATGTGAACATGGCTTTATGATAACACTAGTAGTGTGCATTGTGTGGATATGATGACCTCTAGACAGAGACAACTTCCTCCCCCCCTCCCCCCGTCACCTAAGGAGAGAGAGGATCAGATTCAGGAGGCATACCTCATTTGAAATGGGTGGAAGGGGGGGGGAGGGAAAGAAAAGCGACAGCTGGCATGGCCTCTGATGAGATGCTCCTGCCAGTTTACCAGAGCAGCCTTCCAGCCAGGAGACTGACAGCAGGAGCCCCACTATCGAGAGCCAGCTGGCTGCTGCTGCCTGCCAATCTGTCCTGTAGTGAAAGGTATGTGCAATGGGGTGGGGGGTGGGGGCGACCTGGCCTGAGGGGAACCAGTGGACCTGGAATGCTGCGTGGGCAAAGGCATTGATGCTAGGAGAGGAAAGTGACGGGTAGCAGTGGCAGGCAGGGCCTCTGCAGAGATGCTTCTGCCAGTCCAAAAGATGAGGCTCAACTGCCCACCATCTTACTGGAGTAGCCTCTCTGGCAGGAGCCTGACAGCAGTAGGAGGTGCAGGAGCACTTCTGTTGATCACCAGTTGGCTGCTGCCTCCTGCAATTCCAGGCTGCACATAAAGGTGTGTTTTGAGGAGTGGAAGTGGTTGGGGGTAGTTGGGGTGATCCGCCCTGAGGGCCTCAAGATCAGTCAGCATGAGTATCCAGGCAGGAAAGAGGTTCAAGCTGGCCATCCATTGTCCTTAGGATGGTTGCTCGCCACCTGACCACTGCTGCTTCACAGAAAAGCCAGCACGTCAACATGACATCATCCGAGCATCAAAGTGTGTGTGCAAGGGAGGGGAAATGGGCTCCTGGAAAGGTGGGTGATGGTGGCTTGCAGCCAGTCACAGAGTTGCTGAATTGTGGCCAGTCTGTCTAGAGAATTATTATAGGGGGGAGATTGTAGAAGAGTTCACAGACTCCACTGTGGAGTACTGAGCACATTGGCTCATAGCTACTTGTTGTCAACTTCAGAAGGTTCCTGTCACAGGAGGGAAGTGAGAAGATCTTAACATGGGAAAGTAGTTACAGCCCATTGGCAAAAATGCTGATCTCAACAAAGCAGGTTACTATTGAGTAAAGCAGCATCTGCTGACTCAAGAGCAACAATAAAAGTTAATTTGGCTGGAGCTGACAGCTATCAAGCTGACTCAGAGAGTCTAAAGAGCTCCTGGTATGATATAAACCAACACAGTCAACAAGGCATAAATAAGCCACCAGGAAGCCACATGTTCCTCAGCACTCCATCGGAATATGTGTCATTCTTCAGATGGGCAGTTAAGAACCCATAATCCCACCCCTCCACCAAGCACTTGGTGGGAGTGTTGAACAGAACTGTAAACTGCATAAGCGAGAGAATCATCCAGTATTCAGAATGGCATTCACAAGTGCAATACCTCCTTCTCACTCACATAGAATGCCTACCACCCTGCACAACCTATTTCTCACAAGTTCAGAGGAAGAAGTAGGTCGGCTGTCACACACTGCTACCCTGCTTGCCTCTTCTAAAATATATAGAAAGCCATGACCATTTCACATCTTAGATCCTTTCTCTCACAGGAGCATCACCAGATAGAGTAGCCCAGACCCTTTAAGTAATTTCCCTTCATTCAAACACTGCACAGAATTTATTTGGGTTGGGGCTCAAACACAGTTCCATTCACACAGTGCCACCATTGAGTCATACCTTGAAATATGTATGTAGACCGAGGTCTTAGCCTCTGTGTATGTGAGTTTTTTCTCCGTAAGATGACTATAGGGTTAAACGACTGTAGATCTATACCCTGCCCTTCTCTGAATCAGAGTCTCAGAGTGGCTTACAATCTCCTTTATCTGCTTCCCCCATAACAGACACCCTGTGAGGTAGATGGGGCTGAGAGAGCTAAGACAGAAGCTGTCCTTTCAAGGATAACTTTTGCGAGAGCTATGGCTAACCCAAGGCCATTCCAGCAGCTGCAAATGGAGGAGTGGGGAATCAAACCCGGTTCTCCCAGAGAGAAGCTCACACACTTAACCACTACACCAAACTTGCACCAAAGTTAACTTTTATTTATGGTATGAATATAACACTGGGAAAAGTAAGGTATAGGTTGCAATGTTGTTTTTTCTGTTGAACTTTTGAACTGTTCCCTTATTTTAGCATTTGGCATCTTTTGTTACAAATTGACTTTCTTTTCCAGTTAGCCTTTAAGCTGTTCTCCATAGTTCCAGTTAGCTTTAAGCTGTTTTTCCACAGTTCTGCTCAGCCAGACACACTTTCTCCTTTCCTACTCCCTAGCTGCCAACTCCCAACTGATGTTTCCAACTGTCCTCACTAATGTTCTGTCAGGGCTCACTGGTTGCTCTTAGGAAGAGGCAGAACCCGGCCAGTCCATCACAACAAATATTCAGACAAGTGGCCTAGAGGTTCAGTTAACCCTTTGGGCCTCTTTGCCAATGCAGAATATAGTCAGGTAGATGAGGTCATGTCATGACATGCATATCTTCGTACAGCTGTAAACCCTTACCAGGTGCAACACATGCATTCCAAACAGTCTGTTTAATCCCAAGGATTCTCAGGAAACTGAATGACAGAACTAATCCTAATAGTAATCTTGCTGGTCAGGGGATCCTTGATGCTCCCCAGAGTTCTAACAAAGAAGGTTAGCTAAGGATTAGCACTCAAATACCAGGCAGATGGCTCTTACAGTGCTATTCTGGGTTGCAAAGTGAAATTTGCAGCCTTATCCTGGAAAAACAGGCGATTATGGTTGTGAAAAATGTTTTATTCCAGTTTAATTTTATTAGGAAATTTACTCCATATTTGCAGATGTCCAATCTGGCTATGCTAAGCAGTAACCTAAAGGCAAGATTACTGTTAACATGTTGTACATCAGGTTGTCATTGGAGATGTTGCACACAAACCATGAGCAAAGCGTGGTCCCTCACCCAATCAACAAAGGAACACATGACTAGTGTTCTGTTGAAGCAGGAATTGTGTATATAAAACTTATTGATAGATCTGGATGACCTCTAGACGCCACACTCTCTCTCTACCAATATCTTATGTGTTTCTCAAGGAGTCAGGTCTATTACAGCAGTTTATATACATTTTGATAACATATCCAATGTGGGACAGATAAATTTTAATTATCAAAAACATAACCCAATAGCTTATCTCTGTTCTCATAGTGCAATTCCAAATTAGAAAAGAGATGAGCTATTGGGTCATGTACTTGAGCCCTTGTGAAAAACTGAGCCAGTGCTGTTACAAAAAAAAAATGTATACCTTAGCATATTTTTTTTTAAAAAAAGGCTAGCCAAGGCCAGTTGTGGTTTGCTGGAAGTTCCATTACTGGGCATTGCTGGTTTATTCTGGGATGCCCTGTGTAAGCCAAAATGCCCTCAAAACGAGGCTGGGGAATTGTCAGGTGGGCACCTGGCTTAGTCAGGATCTTTTTACCTGTGTATACTGGATTCCACGTCCAGAAAGTAATGCTTAAAAATATTAGGGACTCTAATTATTAAGCAATTAAAATTTATTAAGAAAAATATAGGCTTTCATACAAGATAAAATACTCATAAAATCATACACACAGTCCTAGGAAAAATAGATAGAGAGATAGGGGCACACTTGGGTAGACAAACAGGGTGATATTTACCTATCGTAGTCTTCAAGGAAGGCTCCAATGGCGACAAGCGAGGAAGTGGGAGAAGGGACCCGAAACTGATCAGGAGTCGGGGATGGATCTATGCAGTGGAATTGGGATACTGATAGAAGCACACCTGTGGGTAGCTAGTCCACAGATTATAAGGACTCTCTTGATCCCTTAGGGGATGGGAGGTACGAAGGAGGGGGAAGGTGGTCAGCTGATGCATGACCTCCCAAAAAGGGGAGGTTCCGCAGTGACCATAAGGGCTGGACTACTACGGCAACCAATAGGAAGTTCATTGGTGGCACCTAATTGGGCGACCATTCCGGACCAATGGACTTGCTTGTATCCTGGATACCTGAGTGAACTTTCAGGTTGAAATGGACCAGGGTGAGGCTCCAAAGTGACAGTTGGGGAAAAGAAGAGATTACTGGGTGGGGAGATACTTAAGATTATTAAACTTATCTAAAAAGGTGACAATAGCGAGTCAAATAATTGCCTAGGTAACACCTGGTTTACACAAAGGAACTTGGCTCAGGCTGAAGATGGTCTTCCTCCTCTTCTGTCTTCTCCTTGGCACCAATCTTTGTCTTGAGTTCCGTTAGACAAAGGCAGTGGCGGTTGGACGATTAGCCACTCCTGAGGTGGGTAGATTGCAGGCAGGCACAGGTGACATCTGGCGTGTACGTGAGCCGTCTGCTTTGCTGGAATGGAGTCAAGCCTGGAAGGAAGATGGCTGTGTGTGGTGTTAGCCCTCCACGGTGGATTCCATGGTCAGTGCTTCAAAACTGTTCGCCTGGATAGCTCCTGGCGGCGCAAATTCCTCCATCCCATGGCTGGGATGGACATCATACGGAACGATGGGAAGCCATCCGTTCTCCTGGTGGGCACTCTTGTACTGGTCTTGAGCGCCTTTGTACCGTTATGGCTGTTTGTACTGCATAAGTCCCTTTTGCCCCTGGATAGGTTTGCTCACACTATCTGGCCAGATGTGTGTCAGTCACTTCTCCAGGTACTTTGGCAACCAAGCTGGTGATTACGATGTTCTGTAAGGGGGTTTTTCCTCACACCTGGGCTCTTCCCAAAGTGCCTAGGTCAGTTTATGGTTGCTTTGACCCATCTGCAGCTGTATGGAATATGAAAGTTTTCCTTGAGAATGTGTCCCTTTGTTTAGTACTTTCCCTGAGATGAAGACCTTTGTTTAAGAACACAGTCTCCTCTCTTGCTAGTACTTTCTGGTTTAAAGTTTTTCTCTATTATAAAAATAAGGCTTCAGTACAAAATGCCTTAGGCTTAATCAATATATCTCATATTCAAGTATGATTCTCAGTGTAAGGGATAGCTTCTAATTAATCCCTGAAGTGTTAGTGCAAGTTTAATGTGCAAACAGGTTGATTTGTCAATCAGAGAATATCTGGAAACTTCAGTTGAGGCATAAAATAAAAAACCCCAAACAGTATATTATTGGGCCAACTGGAGGATTGCCAACCTCCAGGTGGGGCCTGGAGATCTCCCGCTTTTACAATTGATCTCCAGCTGGCAGAGATCAGCTTCCCTGAGAAAATGGCTGCTTTGAAGGGTGGACTCTATGGTATGCTGAGACCCCTCTCCAAACCCTGCCCTCTCCTGAATCTACGCCCAAAGTCTCCGGGTACTTACCAACACTGACCTGGCAACCCTAGTCCAGCTGTCAGGACTGCATTTCCAGGTCCAATTCAAGGTGATGGTGCTTACCTTTAAAGCTCTGCATGACCTGTAGCCAACATACCTGAAGAATGTTCCTGTGCAGCAGCTTTGCTCTTCTCAGCAGGGCTTAATGATGGTGTCCCTTAACTCTAGGACATGCTCTATAACAGCACAAGTTTGGACTGTTTCAGTGGGGCTTATGCTCTCCTTATTTTCCATTGAAGCTGTAAAAAAGAACTATTCTGCAGATTATCTGGCCTGAAGGGTATTATGTGCACAGGTTGCTTTTAAAGCAGTGGTTTTAAATGGAATTCTAATGTATTTTATTTTAGTGTTTTCATGTTTTAAATTGTGTGCTCTCATATGATTTTATTTACTTTATGTTACTGTATACACTGTGTCATGACTGGGTCAGGAGAAAGGTGGGCATATAAATATTTTATGTAAAATATTCCACTCTCACATGTTTCTTAAAAGATGGCTCTTCCCTGTCCTCCTCCTGTCCTAGATTCCTGATCTGGAACTCGAACAGAGTGTTTGCAGCCCAAATGGAGGGCTCTTTGAGCCCATGGTTCAGATGCTCTTAAAAGAGAACTACTTAAAAACAACCTTTGTGCAGTCCATCTCCTCAGTTTACCAAGTTTCAGAGCCCTTTCATCCAGTATCAATTGTTCATCATCTACTGTGATAAAATAGTTCTGCACACAGTTTATTATCTCAGAGTACATCTGCTAAAATTGCATGAATAAATAAAGCACTTGTTCATAGTAGAAGAATTGGCAAATTTGATTCTTGTTACTGCATTGTTGTTCCTGACAATCTGTTACATTGATCCTGAGCTGCAACATCCAGAAAGCCTTAGCAATATTTGTACTATAGTTCATTTTAATACACAAGAAGTGTTCTTTAAATTGACTGTATGGTGTCTAAATATTTAAATAATTAAAATATTGAGTGATAATTACGAATGCCATGCATGGTATAGAAAATTAAATGGAAACCTGCCAACTTTATCAAACGGAGAATGCAGTAGGAAGTGAATCACAACTGCATTTCCTGAGCACAGTTGCAGATTTTTTGAGAGAGACTGAATCAGGTGTTTTCTTAACAGCACTCAAAGAGCCAAATATTGTTATAGAAGTAGGAACCTATGCATGATTTTGGAAAGAATATTATATATTGATATGGGTTTCTAGTGTTCTACATAGCTTCATTTTAGCCTTTTAAAATCAGTAGTTCAGTATTAGACAGCAAGAATTATTCAGGATAATAAATTTTGAAAATACAAGTCATGTCGCCCATTCAAATTTTGTTAATGTCATAAGTGGTGCATTAACAGTGTTCACTAAAATGTCTTGAAAAGATACTTGTGCATGTGTGTGATATTTTGGTATTTAACCTTATATATATTGTTAGTGATTTTTTTCTATCTAAGAATCTGGTGGAAAGGTTGTTTTTTTTTTTGCTGCATTAAATTTTACAATATTGGCATGTATTACAAAGCATTTTTGAAGTACATTTTAACTGTATTTTAACATTATTAAAGGAGTGTTCTGCATGACACAATAAAGCTATCCCTTGCTTTAGTTCAGAACATTGAAGAGAGGGTAACTTTCATGAGATCCCTGTTCTGTGCTTAAATATTTTTCAATTCATTGAGACCAAGTGAAAATAATCTCTAATTTTTACCCACTGAACTTGTTACTCTCATTTTCAAAGAATTACGAAAGGGAGTTTGGCATAACTGTGGACATGAAATTGAAACCTGAATAGTATTTTAAATGGTGAGGGTTAAAAGCCTTTCTTTTGTATGAGTGCACGTGTTCTTTTATTTGATACCTGAATGATGAAAAATGTATCTGACTTTCTAGGGAGAAGGAGGAGCAATTGACTAGAGTGATGGAGGTACAGAGGCTGCAGGCCCAGCAGGCTGATGCTGCCCTGGAGGAGTTTAAGCGGCAGGTGGAGCTGAACTCAGAAAAAGTCTATACTGAAATGAAAGAGCAGGTGAGGAGGTCATAATGCCAGCCTTTCTGCAGCTCTGTGTCTCAGTGGGATAGCATATTCTCTTCTTATAATGCCAGAAACATGCTTCTCTTGATAGTGGTATATCAAACTCTTTTACAATTCAGTGGCTTTGCCAGCAAGCCAGGAGAAAAAGAATGTTAGCTGTTAATTCATCTTTATAACAAAGGCAAGCTTGTCATTACTATAAAACTACTCCTAGTGGTGTTACTGATATGGCCTTTGTTTTGGATTAGGCCCTGATCTCCCATTTCACACATCTCTTTTATTTCCTTTCAATGGGGAATTTCCTTTAGTTTTATCTCATTGTGACTATAGTATGCGATGTAGATGGCAGTATCAAATAGTGTTCTATAATTTTAAAATGAAATGCACTTCCATGTAGTATCAGTCTTGCAGGTAAAGCAAGAAATCATATTTCTTTTAAATAGGTCATCTGTATAGTATCCCAAGTGTACCTCAGATGTGTAGTGTATATGTAAATCTGTCGATCAGGGCCACACTTATCCAGACTAGAATTTTCTTTTTAAAAATTAATTTCAATTTACAGACATACAGACTTAAAATACAAACTATATTAATGTATACTCAAAATCAAACACATACATTATGTAGAACATGCTTATAAATTTACTTAATATTTAATATTTCACTTTTATTTAAATACCACTTCTATCTTTTCTATCTATTGTCATATCTGATAACATCCATCCACCCATCCATCCAGGGGTGGAATTCTAGCAGGAGCTCCTTTGCATATTAGGCCACACACCACTGATGTAGCCAATCCTCCAAGAGCTTATAAAAAAGAGCTTTGTAAGCTCTTGCAGGATCGGCTACATCTGGGGTGTGTGGTCTGATATGTAATGGAGCTCCTGCTAGAACTCCATCCCTGTATCTATCTGTCTATCATCTTTCTTTCTCTGTTTTGATTTAATTTTATTCTTGAATTTCAGCTATATAATTTTTAAAAAACTTTCAATTGTTCTTGAAATTCTGAAGTCAGTCTATTATGTATAAGAAATGTTAACTTTGTCATTTTTGCATATTCATTCAGTTTATTCCCTCATTCTTTCAAATCTGCACATTTCACTGCTTTCCATTTTGCTGCAAATATTACTCTTGCCGCTGTCACCATATACTTAAATAGTTCACTTTACAGTGTTTTTGTAAAATTGCTTTGAATGATATTTAATATCATACTTCTTGGGTCCATCGCAAACTTAAGTTTTAGTATCTTTTGCATTTCTTCATGTACCTCTATCCAATATTTCCTTGCTTTCTTGCATTTCCACCACATATGATAGAACATTGCAGCTGTATTCTGACATTTCAAACACTTCTCATAATTAGGGTTTGTAGAGTCTTTCGGGATCAAGTGCCGTGTTCTACTGGAGAAAGTTTTCCTTCCAGACGTTTCGTTCTCAGCTGCGGAGAACATCCTCAGTGGCGTTGCAGCCGGAGCAAACACCAGCACAATTTTAACAGAAAGGAAGAAGGCATTTTCATCCACCAATCTTGGTACCCAGCTCTGCAAAACACCCTACAGACTATAAATTGCAGAAAGTCTCAGAACAATCAGCACAGTCAACAACCATCTTCCTTATCTTCAAACCCCTTCCAACCTTCCCAGCAATTAACACAGAACAATGGTCACATTCAACAGCCAGTTTCCTTATCACTACCCTTCCAGGAAGCCCCACCAAACAATGGGCACACCCACAAACCTATTGCCCTTTCATCACACCCCCTCCAGCCTACAAATAGCAGCTCTCCAGCAGCCCTGGCCCCACTCAATGCACAGCAGCCAAGAAGGTCTGAGCGCCTGCTCCGGCTGCAACGCCACTGAGGATGTTCTCCGCAGCTGAGAACGAAACGTCTGGAAGGAAAACTTTTTCCAGTAGAACACGGCACTTGATCCCGAAAGACTCTACAAACCCTAATGATGTTACCAGCCGTGAAAACCTGAAATCTTTGATAACTTCTCATAATCTTTATTTACTCGCTGTATGTTTAGGGGTAATAGACCATCCAAATAACATTTAATACCAGTTCTCCCTTAATATTTGACATTCAGTAAACTTAATTTCTGTAATCCAGAGATTTTCCCACAGACTCATGTACAGTATGTCACAGAAGTGAGTACCCCCCCCCCTTTTGTAAATATTTAAGTATATATTTTCATGTGACAACACTGAAGAAATGACACTTGGCTACAATGTAAAGTAGTGAGTCTACAGGTTGTATAACAGTGTAAATGTGCTATCCCCTCAAAATTACGCAACACACAGCCATTAATGTCTAAACTACTGGCAACAAAAGTGAGTACACCCCTAAGTGATAATGTCCAAATGGGGCCCAAGTAGCCATTTTCCCTCCTTGGTGTCATGTGACTCGTTAGCGGTACAAAGTATCAGGTGTGAAGGGGGAGCAGGTTATTGCTCTCACTCCCTCGTACTGGTCACTGGAAGTTCCACATGGCACTTCATGGCAATGAACTCTCTGAGGAGCTGAAAAAACAAATTCTTGCTCTACATAAAGATGGCCTAGGCTATAAGAAGATTGCCAAGACCCTGAAACAGCTGCAGCATGGTGGCCAAGACCATACAGCGGTTTAACAGGACAGGTTCCACTCAGAACAGGCCTCACCATGGTCGACCAAAGAAGTTGAGTGTCCGAGTTCAGCGTCATATCCAGAAGTTGGCTTTGGGAAATAGACGTATGAGTGCTGCCAGCATTGCTACAGAGATTGAAGGGGTGGGGGGTCAGCCTGTCAGTGCTCAGACCATATGTCGCACGCTGCATCAAATTGGTCTGCAGAGCTGTCATCCCAGAAGGAAGTCTCTTCTAAAGATGATGCACAAGAAAGCCTACAAACGGTTTGCTGCAGACAAGCAAACTAATGACATGGATTTCTGGAACCATGTCCTATGGTCCGATGAGACCAAGATAAACTTATTTAGTTCAGATGGTGTCAAGCGTGTGTGGCAGCAACCAGGTGAGAAGTACAAAGACAAGTGTGTCTTGCCTACAGTCAAGCATAGTGGTGGGAATGTCATGGTCTGGGGCTGCATGAGTGCTGCCGGCACTGGGGAGCTACAGTTCATTGAGGGAACCATGAATGCCAACATGTACTGTGACATACTGAAGCAGAGCATGATCCCCTCCCTTCAGAGACTGGGTCGCAGGGCAGTATTCCAACATGATAATGACCCCAAACACACCTCCAGAACGACCACTGCCTTGCTAAAGAAGCTGAGGGTAAAGGTGATGGACTGGCCAAGCATGTCTCCAGACCTAAACCCTATTGAGCATCTGTGGGGCATTCTGAAATGGAAGGTGGAGATTCACAAGGTCTCTAACAATCCACCAGCTACGCGACATCCTCATGGAGGAGTGAAAGAGGATTCCAGTGGCAACCTATGATGCTCTGGTGAACTCTATGCCCAAGAGGGTTAAGGCAGTGCTCGAAAATAATGGTGGCCACACAAAATATTGACACTTTGGGCCCCAATTGGATATTATCACTTAGGGGTGTAATCACTTTTGTTGCCAGCAGTTTAGGCATTAATGGCTGTGTGTTGCGTAATTCTGAGGGGACAGCACATTTACACTGTTATACAAGCTGTATAGACTCACTACTTTACATTGTAGCCAAGTGTCATTTCTTCAGTGTTGTCAAATGAAAAGATATCCTTAAATATTTACAAAATGTGAGGGGGTGTACTCACTTCTGTGACATACTGTGTATATTTTCTCCAAAATTTTCTCCAAAATTTTGCATCCATTTTATCACACAATTTACTTACTCTGTTCCAGTATCATGTTGCAGTAATATTTTATATTTTTTTCCTAATAGATGTCTTAAATTTCCCATTATTAATTGTTCAAAAGCCGTTTTCTTTCTTAGTCATCCACCTTCTTTAACTATTTGATCTTCATTGTGGTCTCTGTGCATCACACCCATGGGAATATGGTTCCTGCACCTATCCTGATTGGTAACCTATCAAGCTAAATATATTTTTGCACCCTTTCAACGGTGACACGCACAGAAGCCCCACCATGTATGCTCACCAGAGTGAGTGCAGACTTCCCAGCAGTGCCCATTTATACTCATTCTCCGTTTCCTATTAATTAGCCAGTTTTTGATCCACAAGAGGGCTTGTCCTTTTGCTCCATGACACTTTAGCTTACTAAGGAGCCTTTGATAAGGAACTTTATCAAAAGCTTTTTTTTTTTTAAATTCAATTTATATCCCGCCCTACCCCACCGAGGCGGGCTCAGGGCGGCTCACAACACAAAAAGCTAACAAAATCAATTTAAAATACATTAATAATACATTAGTAATTATAATTATACAATAAAATACATAAAATACTTATAAAATACATAAAAACACGTAAAATTCACTTCAGTATGTACTATGCTACCTTCCTTAAATCAATTCTTCAATATTCCAGTATTGAATAATCTGATGTTCGAGATTTGAATGTTCAGGCATTCCGATAACAATTAATTATGTGCCAACCGGAAGAGGGCTGTTTTGCAGGCCCTGCGGAACTGTTCAAGGTTCCGCAGGGCCCTCACCTCCTCCGGGAGCTGATTCTACCAACAGGGAGCTGCAATCAAGAAGGCCCTGTCTCTGGTCACTTTCAGACGGGCCTCCTTTGGCCCAGGGATCGTAAGAAGGTTTTGAGACCCCGATCTCAGCACTCTCTGGGGAACATGTGGGGAGAGACGGTCCCTAAGGTAGGCAGGTCCCAGGCCATAAAGGGCTTTAAAGGTCATAACCAGCACCTTGTACCGAACTCGGTATGTTATCGGCAGCCAGTGCAGTCCCCGAAGCCCCGGCTGAATGTGCTCCCGTCTAGGGAGCCCTAACAACAGCCGGGCAGCGGCATTCTGCACTAGCTGCAACTTCCGGGTTCAGCACAGGGGCAGCCCCATGTAGAGGACATTGCAGTAGTCCAACCTCGAGGTGACCGTTGCATGGATCACTGTTGCCAGGTCGTCGTCCTCCAGGAAAGGAGCCAACTGCCTTGCCCGCCTAAGATGAAAAAATGCGGACTTGGCAGTGGCTGCTATCTGGGCCTTTCTGGAAGTCAAGGTAAACAACATCTATTGGGTCCCCTTTGTCCACATGTTTGTTCACCCCCTCAAAGAACTCTTAACAGTTTAGTGAGACGAAATCTTCCCTTACAGAACCCATGCTGAGTCTTCCTCAGTAACTTGTGTTGATCAATGTGCCTACTCATTCCCTCTTTGATAATGGTTTCTACCAACTCTCCCAGTATTGAAGTCAAACTGACTTGCCAGTAATTTCCTGGATCTCCTCTGGAACCCTTTTTAAAGATTGGGGTGACATTAGCTACCTTCCAGTTCTCAGCAATGGAGGCAGTATGAATGAATGAAATATTACAGTTTTTTGTCAGGAGACCCACAAGTTCACCTTTGAGTTCTCTCAGAACTCTTGGATGTATGCCATCCGAGTCTGGTGGCTTTATTAGTTTTTAATTCGTCTATCAGTTGTAGGACCTCCTCTCTCATCACCTCAATCTGACTCAGGTCCTTCAACACCCCTTCCAAAATTAGCAATTCTGGAGTGGGCAAACACTTCTCATCTTTCACAGTGAAGACAGAGGCAAAAAATGCATTCTGAGCCATCTCCCTATCCTCCTTCAGTAATCCTTTTACCCCTTGGTCATTCGAGGGCCCCAATGCCTCCCTGGCTGGTTTCTTGCTTCTAATGTATTTGAAGAAATTTTTATTGTTGTTCTTTATGTTTTTTGCAATAGGCTCCTCATAGTCCCTTTTCGCCTGCCTGATCACAGATTTGCATTTGATTTGCCACAGCCTGTGTTCCCTTTTATTAACCTCACTTGGACTAGCTTTTCACTGCTTAAAGGAATCCTTACCTTTTACAGCTTCCATTATTTTGTTTGTTAACCATGCAGACTTTTTCTTATACCTATTTGTGCCTTTCCTAACTTGTGGTATATATTTTATTTGAGCTTCTAGGATTGTAGTTTTAAATAGCCTCCAAGCTTCCCCAAGGGTTTTGTCTCTATTTACCTTTCCTTTCAGTTTCCTCTTCACATGTATCCTCATGTCAGAGAATTTGTCTCCTGAAACACACTCTCACTCTCTCATTGCCAATGCCCCAATCCCCAACAGTGTATTGTTGGAACTCTCTGTCCGGGGCAGTGATGCTCTGTATTCTTAGTGCTTGTGGGGGCACAGCGGGAGGGCGTCTAGTAGTCCTGGCCCCACTGGTGGACCTTCTGATGGCACTTGGGGTTTTTTGGCCACTGTGTGACACAGAGTGTTGGACTGGATGGACCATTGGCCTGATCCAACAAGACTTCTCATGTTCTTATGAGGCATCGGGGATGCAGAAAGAAAAAGGGTGACAGCAGGGGATAGGGGGATGGATAATAAGAGAAAACAGGTACGGAGGAGAGAAAATGAGAGGGAGTGTGGGGAGAAGGAAGGAAGCAAAAAGAGTCTGGGGGGATGGGATTCAACCTCTGCAAGTTTCTTGTGTGTCCCTACTTGTGTGGGTGTGTGTGTAAAAATCTGAAAATACTTTAGCTCTCTGAGGTAACTGAAAAGAACAAGAAAGTTATGCTAAGAATGGTAATGATCCTGGATATGACACTTTTTAAACAAAAGTAAAAGACTTTTGCCATCACAGCAGGTCTATTTTCTTAATTTGATTGTATGAATCTGATTTTGTACTCCAGGATTGGATATGCCTACCAGTTATCTAAAGGTCAGATAGAGGTTTACAAGATAATGCATGGGATGGAGAAAGTAGAGAAAGAAGTACTTTTCTCCCTTTCTCACAATACAAGAACTCGTGGGCATTCGATGAAATTGCTGAGCAGACAGGTTAAAACGGATAAAAGGAAGTACTTCTTCATCCAAAGGGTGATTAACATGTGGAATTCACTGCCACAGGAGGTGGTGGCGGCCACAAGCATAGCCACCTTCAAGAGGGGTTTAGATAAAAATATGGAACACAGGTCCATCAGTGGCTATTAGCCACAGTGTGTGTGTGTGTGTGTGTGTGTGTGTGTGTATATATTTGGCCGCTGTGTGACACAGAATGTTGGACTGGATGGGCCATTGGCCTGATCTAACATGGCTTCTCTTATGTTCTTATGTACAAAAGCTAATGATAAAAGCCTTTAAGTGATGTGCAGTACAAAAGTACACAAATCCATGTTCAAATGTAATTGCTTCTACGAATTATGCTTTGTTTAATATTTTTGAAAAAGAGATCTCTGGTGTAGTTCAGCTACTCAGCAGTAGCTGAAACTATTACCTATGGGGTATAGAGGAGCTGAAGGTAGGCTTCCAGTGTGGTAGAGATTGTGTAGAGGTTATGAATCATAGATATATGGATCATTGTGCTCTGTTAGGAGGAGGATACTTCTTAATTAAACATCAGCAGTTGTGCAAACTGATGTGGACAAGGCATTAAATTTCCATTGGGTTTCCCAGGAATTTTTACCCTTCTCTATGGCCCAGCACTTAGGGACTCATTTGACAAACTAGAATAGATGGTGGTGGGTTGGTTAGTTTACATCTACTGCTGGGACTAAGTGAACCCTAAAATACTCTGCAAGTCAGTAACTGCCTCAATATAATGAGGGAGCAATAGAAACAATAGCTATCAAAATACTTTCTTTGCAATAGAGCAAGGGCATTAACAGAGTAAGATAAGCCTATAGATTTCCTCTCCATCACAATATATGTGATTCTTAACCAAGATGATAAATTTATTACTTGACAAGTAGTTGTAGTCAAAGAAATAAAGAGCAGAATGTTGCTCCCAGCAAAATACTTGTCCATGATATTGTGTGATCTTGCAATCTCCATTTCCCCAGCATCAGTCTATACTTGGGGTCAAGACTAATTTTATTGTTCCCACAATGTGGAAGCCCGTAGTCAAGGGTTATTTGCAATTTGAGTCTTGAAAGTTCAGGCTACGGCTTTTTGCAGAAAACCAGGGTGGAAGCTAACAAAGTAATAGGTAGAAGAGGAGCGCTCAGAATACTTAAATGAATAACCTACAAGCATACGAGCATAGCCAGCTTCAAGAGGGGGTTAGATAAAAATATGGAGCAGAGGTCCATCAGTGGCTTGATGTATTCCTTTGACAGCTTCTAGTCGCATCACCGCTTAATTAATAAATAATATATTGGTATACAGTTACACCCCAACAAACTGTCTCCTTCCTTATAAGAAAATGAAGCCTTCCACATTAAATCACAAATGGCAGTTGGATTCTAGTTACAGATTTTGGTTAAAATTTTGCAGAAGTATTATACATGTTAAAATTTATCCACAGCTTAATTTTTAAAAAAGCACTATCTCACATGATATATGGAATTTAAGTGATTTGATTCACACTGATTTAATCCCAGAGTGTATTACAAAAACTGAGAGTTCTTTGCACTAAAGACTTCCACTGATTAGAAGTTATATAATTGGTATGAGCTCAATTAATGTTGAAATTTAATTTTTTTAAATGAAAATATCTGTAATATAAGTGTAATGGAGTATTTTTCTTGGAGTTGCTAAACTCAGCCTAAACTACCAACAAGTGTATTTGAATAGCAGGTAATCTCTCAAATCAAGGAACTCTGCTTTTGCTGGCATATCGTAGTTTTGTTGACTTCCTCTTCTACTTCCTCTTCCACTGGTCTCATGAGCCATGCATTCATCTCCTATGTTACAAGTATGCACTGAGGGACTGTGTCATAGAAGATAACCACTGAATGATATCAGCTAATTAGCATTACTTTCGAGAACATTTCTGAGAACATGCAGACATCATCAGTTTTTACCATTCTATTAGAAGGGAGACATAGCCACTATTGTATATGTCTTGGTAACACTGAGATTGGACTACTTTAGCCTGTTCCGTCTGAGGTAGACTTTGAACTTGATCAGGCTTGAGGCATTGTTCACTTAAAGCCAATGTTTTTTCAGCTGCACTGGCTTCCAGTTTATTTCTAGATGCTAGCTGAGACCAGTCTACCAGTTTGGGTCCAGAAGGACCACGGCTACTTAACAAACTGCTTGAGCAATGGGACTGATGATGAGATGTTCCTGTATGAGTCTGCATATCCTCATTTATTTATAAAATTTTATGCCTCTTTTCTGCCCCATTGGGGCCTTTTTTTGCTAATCCCAAGCAGTGGAACTTCCTGTCTCAGGAGGTACTATAGCTGCAGGTCTTTTGGAGCAGATTAAAGGTGGTTTTTATATTCTGAATGATATTTGCTGTTTGTAGTTGTATTTATCGCTTTAATTTTTAATTGCCTTTTGTGCCTCTTTGGGCCAGAAAGGCGCAGCATGTAAAGTAACTAAATACATTTTGCCAAAGTACTGAAAGCAGAACAGGAAAACAGGAGAAAGCCATCTGGCGCAAAAATAGTAGTCCTGGAAAAAATAATGGAGATGGTAAAGGAACCTTTAGTTTATGCCTTAGAAGCAACTTGCGCTTCACCTTCAGTCACCTTGGTTGATGCTGTAAACTTCAGAGGTCAGTGGCAATCCCAGCAAAGGGTTTGAAGCCTTGGTGATAGCTCTGAAAATAGCTCACTATAAATTTTGTTCTGCTTTTGGGTGTGTGGAGGTGGTGGGATGGAGAGATAAGCTGACAGATGGGATGAGAAACGCATTCCTGAGAACGAGTGATGACTTTGCTTTGGATTGAGACCAAGTTGAAATTAGGTCAGTAGCAGGCAACGTTGCTGACCAAAAGAATGTGTGACTGGGATATGATTATCCTGGGATATGATTCCTGATCATGCTTCTGGTGTGCTTAGAGCAGAGTTGTTTATAAAACCACTGAAGGCAGTTGAAACCAAGGATGAAAAAAATATTACTCATCACTGAAGAAAAAAAAAGTGAGCTGCAGCAATTTTTTCAAGTGGCCAAATTATGTAGACAGAAATTGCCAGGTAATTTTAAATTGATTGATTCCAGCTTTCAGGTAGATTTTGACTGTCCCTAAGAAGATGTGCTACCTCCTTTTAAGGTGTGCTGTCCCTTTCCCACATTCAAATGTTTAGCAAAGTATAATAAATAGCTTCCTAATTTAGGAAGAGTCTTACAAATGTAGGTGGATGAAATATAGTAAAACCAAAATAGGTGGTGGTGGGGGGAGACACACACAAAAAAGCACCCTTCAACCGAGAAAAAAAAACAGGTAACTAAAAGAAGTTGGAAAAAAACCATAAGAATATTATAAATTCCATTGGGTTACAATATGTTAAAGCAGGGGTGGCCAAACTTGCTTAATACAAGAGCCACATAGAATAAATGTAAGATGTTTGAGAGCTACAAGACATGAACGTCAGATGTTTGAGAGCTGAAAGGAAGGCAAATAGACTGGGGAGGAGAGGTGGAAAGAAGCAACTTTAACTTTGTGTTCTCCAGGCCAGTCAGTGGGGCAGTGGAGGCTTTGAGAGCCACACAATATGTGTGAAAAGAGCCTCATATGGCTCCCGAGCCATAGTTTGGCTATCCCTGTGTTAAAGTAATAAAGCTTTAATGCATTACAAGCAATTAATAAAAATTCCATTAAAACCAAATGCATTTTAGCCACATGGCCTACCTCAGTGGTGTAAATTATTAAAATATACACATACAAAGTTAAATTTTTCAAAATGCAAAAAACCTGAAAAAAATGGGTGAAGAAGAAAAAGATAATTTGGCTTAATTATTGTGAGTCATTTATAAAATTTAAAAGTGTAGCTTTCAAAAAATTTAATCAATTTTACTCAAACACAGAAGAAGTAGGGCGAGTTCATTAACTCGTTTAAATTAGGACCATCAAAATAATTTTTCAGGTTGTTGTTCATGGTCCAAATATTTAAAGCATAATGATTTTAAAAATATTGCAAAAGATATAGATAGGCCAATTATGGGGGGAGTCCTTTTAGAAAATTATCAAAATCTCTGTAAGAAAGATTAAAATGAATCATAGATCTATGGCAGGGGTGGCCAAACTGTGGCTTGGGAGCCACATGTATCTTTTTCACACATATTGTGTTGCTCTCGAAGCCCCCACTGCCTAGCCAGCTGGCTTGGAGAAGGCATTACTATCTTTAAACCACTTCTCCAAGCCAAGCCAGCTGGCAGCTTGGAGGATGCATTTAAAGTAAAAGTTGTTTTCTTTCCCCCTCTTCCTATTTCCCTCCCTCCCTCCCTTCCTTCTTACCTACCACCTGCCTTCCTACATCTGTGGCTCTTACGTTAAGCAAATTTGGCCATTCCTGATCTATGGTATGTATATCCACTTTCAAGAAGATGAGATTAATTTATATCCCACCCTTCGTTCGGCAACTCAGAGCACTTTACAATCTCCTTCTCTTCCTCTTCCCACAACAGACACCCTGTGAAGTAGGTGGGGCTGAGAGAGTTCTTCGAGAATTGTTCTTGAGATAAATAGCTGCGAGAACTGTAACTGACCCAAGGCCACCCAGCAGCTGCATGTGTAGAAGTGGGGAGTCAAACCTGATTTTCCAGATTAGAGTCTGCCACTCTTAATCATTACACGAAACTGTCTGAAGTAATCCCTATTCCTGTCACATATTTGTATTAGGCAGTGGGATGGAAGATGATGAAGTACTTGAAGGATGCATTGTTCTGTAGAATATAGATTCAGAATTGCACTAGAACATGCACAGAGTGCTGAACTCTAATAATAGAGCCTGCACTAACTCTAATAATAGAACCTGCCTTAACATATATGAATTAGTCTTAGCATTAAGCCTTTTCAGTGGTCTTAGCATTAAGCCTTTTCAGAACAAAGAAAGATATGATTTCTATTGAGCATATTGCAAAGCGCTTTTTAGAATTTTTCCTTTAGCTGCAGCTAGACAGTGTGAAGGTCATCATGTTTTGTAAACATCCTTTGAAGAGGAAAACTTTTCTTCCTACCTCTAGAGAGACTCCCCCAGCCTGGATAAGTCATCACACACCCCACACAGTAGAGATTTTGCTTATTGACACATTTTCTGGAACCAAGCCAAAAATCTAGAGAAAGAACCTGTACAAACACCCCTTGGCTATACGCACATTCTTGGAGGACCACCATAACCACAGAATTCCTGGCCCAGATGCCAGGAAAGCAGGAATTGAGGAGCGCAGATAAAAAGAACTCCAAAGGAATTACCTCATCCTGGGTGATCCATCTCCCAGAACAGAGACGGATTTCTTTGAACCAAAAGGTGGCCTCAAAGACTAGAAGTGAGAACTTTCTGACCGATCAACTAGACCTGCTTTGTTATCAAAATTGTATAAATATGTTATGTTTTGTGAAGAAAAGCTGAGGAAAACTCGGAGCAGACATTTGTTGGTACAGAGAGATGTGTTTTCCTCTTGTATATCGAAAGGATCTCCGAATCAACTCACTTAGACTTCTGGCTGTTGAGCCTCTTGAATTGGGCTGGGGACTCAACTCTCTGAACTGATGGTGTGTGCAACAGTTCCATATGATGGCACGTCAAAAAAAAAAAAAAAAGAGTATCAACTTAATGTGCAGAGTGACTCAGCTATTTCCCAAGTAACACATCCAGTCTGTTTCCTTGTTCAGACTCTAAAGCATTAAAGAGTGAAATATAAACATCTAGAAGGTTTGTCTCTTCTTTTGAAGCCAGTACAGCTGTAGATCTGACATCTGTAGATTCTCAGTGACCCAGACTCTAAGTTGTTTATCTGAATGCTTCAAGGCCACGAAGACATCAAATCTAATTTCTGGATGTTTACATTGTATGCTTTGATAATGTGAAGGACAGCCCTGAAAACAGGTTTCAAAATGTTGCACTATCAGAGTATTCTCCTCAAGAATGGAGAGCTTTGAGTGACAGGCTAGCCCAAGCACTCTGATTGTCCAACTCCAACTAAGAGCAGAAGTTTTTATTAGCTGAGAGCTGAGGGGAATGGGCATTCTGACAGATTTCTGATTTGAGACAAGAGAGACGATTCTGTACCTTAACTATTGCAAATCTGCTCTGAGGAAGGATTCAGTTGAAAAAATGAAAGAGACTGCTTCTCAGCCTGTGCTGAAAGCAGTTTTACACAGACACAAGAACTTGGAATGAGATTTGTCAAGGTTGTTGGGTAGTCAGATGAGACTCTCATTCATATCTTCTAGGGAAATAAGACAAATCCTTGCTCTGTTAAACAGGGAGCGTTATCTCTGGGAGGAGGAGATCCCTCATCTGTTTTGAAAGGAAACTGCTCGAGACACCTCAAGAGTTAGATAGAGATTATGAATTAAAAGGAAGGGAGCTAGGTGCTAAAAGAAGGTACCAGCCTCAAGGAAACAAGAGGAGAAATAGGAAACTGTTAAGAAACATTGTCATGTTTGGAAAACACTCTCGATATTAAGATCTCAGTAATGAAGAAAATAATCTTAAATGACTTTCATTTGCATGTACAATGAATTACAATTTGTACAACCACTGATTTTTGCCTCAAAGTTAATCAGTCCTGTGCTGATTACACCTGACCTTCAGCTGACTTTTAAATACAATCTTTAGTTCTGTTTAACTTTTACACCACCTCAAGGGCTATTTGGAGGGGTTTAACCCAAGAGGGCTCCTTATTCTATCCTCAGGTTCCAGGGCTCGGCTAAAAGCCAAATTATAACTCTGTGCTGGGGTGGGACAGACAGTCTTTTAAAGACAAAGAAAACCATGTTATTTGAGGTGGCTCAGTCACAGAAAGGAGCAAAATTTTGGAGAGAAAATCTACCTCTGAGGAAGGGAAGTGTGAGAGGCCATCATAGATACCTTATGGCCTGGGCTTTTTTGGTAGAAAAAGCCTAGCAGGAACTCATTTGCATAGTAGGCCACACCCCTGACATCACCATTGTTTCACACAGTAGGAACTCATTTGCATATTAGACCACACACCCTGACACCAAGCCAGGGTTGATGCTTTAAGCCAGCTTGTCAGTGCTGAATGGATCAGAGAACTGGTGCCTGTTGAGTACTCTAACCTGGGAACGCACAGCCATATTATACTGGAGAGTTATTGCCAATCTGAGAAGACCTGGGGAGGAGGGAGAAGCTTGCAATGCCCAGCCATTCCATGTTTTCTAGATTCAGAGCATTTTATATTTTTAGTTTCTGCTGTGATCCTTGTGCTTTTTCTTGATGTTTTATTTTAAAAATTGCATTGCCAAATCCCACTATTCCCCACCTTTCAATTTTAAACAAAATATCACAAGAGTTTTAAGCATGTTTGTATTTTAAGCTAAAAATAATATCTTTGTGTTTATCTATATCCTTATAAAGTTTATATCTCTGCTACCTATCAGTACATTTTATTACACTCATGGCTTGGCCCCGCAAAGTTCCATTTGTGTGAAATCTGGCCCTCGTAACAATGAATCTGACACCCATGCCTTATGGTCTGAATGAGGAGGTAGACTGGATGTGTGAAACTTGAAAAAAATACACACACTTGTGTGTTTGAATAATATAGATTAACATTTTGGAAATTATACTTTTAAACTTTATAAATGACACAAGAATTAATCCAAACGATCTTTTTAATCTTCTCCCCTCCATTTCTTCTTTTTTCAGGTTTTAACACAGGTCAGAAATATATTCTGTAAAATTTTATTTTAAGGTGTGCATTTTAATAAGTTATACCACTGAGGGAAGGCCATGTGTCTGAAATGTGTTTTAATGAAAAATGTTATTTATTATTGTAGTGCATTAAAGATGGTTAATTTAACGTATAATGCATTCAAATCCCTATTGTTATTAGGTTATCTTCCAGCTTCTTTTGGTTCACTTAATGAGGAAATGTAATCTCAAGAACATACCATCAGAATAAGTCAGGCTAACTAGGAACCCCATGCAATGCCAGTGAATGCAAAAGTGATTGAATTAATTTTAGTGGTGTCTGGTCTTCTTAATGCTGATCTGGGAGGACTAACGGTATACCCTTTTTGAGTATTCAGTAGAAAGTTACCCCAGCAACCTGATCCCAGAAGAAAGTGTTTCCCAGCCATCAAAAATAGTAATTTTCAGAAAGCAAATACTTTTGTGACGGAACCGGCCCGATTTTGCCTTCAGACTCGGTCCCGTCAATTCCCTTTTGAGCTGCCAACTCCTGAAGGGAGCTTATCTTCTTCCCACCACTAGGGCACGCTGCCACCACCTGCTCAATTTAGGGGTTCCTGACTGAGAGGAACAGGACTCCCAATCCCCCTTGCCAGTTCTGAGGCCTGGCCTCAAGGTCCTCTGCCAACCCAGCACCTGATTATGACAGAGACCAGAGTCCTTCTTTGGGAGACACCTGGAGGATTGGCACCCTTGCCAACTGTGTACCTTCCCCCTTCCCTGGACTCCCCTCTTGCAGTAGCGTGGTCTAAGGCGGTTGGGGAAACTATGTGGTACTACCTTTTAACAAGACAAAACATTTTTTTTAAAATTTACAACTATATACAGGCATTTTAGAATAGTGAACAGAAGAAATAAATCAAAGTAGGGAAAAACGCTCCTTCTTCCCCTAATATAATACTTGCCCTGGCCATACCATCCAGAACAGACAGACTCACCAACCCAACTGACTGAATTCAAAGCCCAATTCAAACTGAACTGACTGTCAGCTTCCCCTGACAACTTTTAACTGAGGGCTTTCCCACCCAAAATCTTCAATATAAAACCCAGTTCCTGCCCAGGAACTGGTTTTCCCTCCTGCAGCCTTCAGGGAGACCAGCTTGAAAGACTTCCTGTCTCTAGGAGGCCTCCTCAGAATTGCTGCTTCCAGACAGGAGGGGAGGGAGGAAGAAGGAATAGACTAGGTCAAAGTCTGACTCCAGTTTGATGGCCTCATCCTGCCAACTCCCAGATAACCATAGACTAAAATGGCATTTCTCCACAACTTTCTTTGTGCTATTGTATCTAAGAAAAGGGATGAAAATGGCACATTTTTCTTAATTTTGCCCTAATTTTCAATATGCAACAATATTAAGAGAATATTTTCCTTTTTGTATGCATTCCCCACATGTGTGGTTTTCTTTGCTTTAGACCTCATGCAGCTTTAGGGGGTTTACTGATTTCCACATGTGTTTTGGAGCCCATAGGGTTCACTAGGGTTTTTCAGCATTTTTGTTTGTTTTTGAAAGGGGACACATTTACCCTGATTTTTTCCCCAGACCAATTTGGAACAATCTTTACTTCTTATACATAATGCTTCAATCCATTTTTTTTGTTCTTCCCATCAACCTGTCAACTCCTAATATCAAACCATGCCCTTCCTCTGCTCTGATGTCATTTTCATGTCTTGTGGCTCTCAGGCAGCAGATTTTCTCCCATGAAGGTAGGGTTGCCAATCTAGAGAAGCCAAGGCAGAGAGAGAGGTTTGGGGAAGAGACCCTCGGGGACTTAACAGAACAGTTCCACTCCTGTGCTGACAGCTCTTCTGCTGTTGCAGAGAGTGAGAGTCTCAAGATTAGAAGGCATCAGAGAAGGAAGGATGTGATCCCTCAGAAAAGACATCTTCCCTGAGTGATGGACCAATATCCTCATGTATTGAGGATACCCCCGGGAGAGATGGGCTTCTAGTAGTGGACGATTTGATCATTCTCAGGGTTTTTTTGTAGCAGGGACTCCTTTGCATGTTAGGCCACACACCCCTGATGTAGCCAATCCTCTAAGAGCTTACAGTAGGCCCTGTATTAAGAGCCCTGTAGGCTTTTGGAGGATTGGCTACATCAGTGGGTGTGGCCTAACATGCAAAGGAGTTCCTGCTACAAAAAGACACCTGGGAATATGGAGAGTAAGCATGGGCACAAATTGGCTCACAAACCAAATTTTGTGATGAACTTTGTCTGATTCATGGTTCGCGAAGTGATGTTAGTGAGCATCGTTATTACAAACTGCTGTGAACTGTGATGAATTCATGCAGTTAGCATGGTAGCTGGGAACAGCTTGCACTGATTGGCTGAGTAGCAGCTATGGTTACCAAATGTGTCAATTCCTAGAGGGTTTGCAGTGTCTCTTTACTGTTGTTGCCATTTGGTTTTTATTTTGCCAAAGCTCAAGTCTGGTCATCACTAGCTAGAATTTTAAAATTTAGATGCAGAGTTTTTTTGTTCTATTGGTGTCATTCCTGTTGACTGTTTTTGTGCTCTAATCATTTCTCCCTATCATAATCACTATCAGCCTTGCATACTCCATCAGAATAAATTAATAAGGCTATTGCCATAGTATTGGAGAATTCTTAAGATTAATTAATAGTTAAAACATGCAGGCAATGTTTTGTCTCATATACTGTCAGAACAGCTGCTGGAAAGTACTTCAAAGAAAACTCCAACTGCATGCACAATAATACCTCTTCTCTGTATGTAAACAGGCATTTAGTATTTCAACAACGGCTGTAGAAGTTCAGGGTTTTCTCTGAGGGTAGTGATGGATGATTCTGGAATCGATTTTATCTTTGGCTTGTTCAGTAGTTAGTGGTAATTAGAGTATGGCATATAGGCTTCCCAATCCCGAGGTCCCAGTGGGGGATCCCCTGGTTTTACAGGCTTCCTCCCTCCCCCAGCCAGCTGGCCGGCGGGGGAAGCTCCACCCCCACAGCCATTATGCACCTCCAGGAACGATTCCCATAGAGAATGATTGGGAATTGATCCGCGGGTGTCAGGGGCTCTGGGGGGGGGCTGTTTTTTGAGGTAGAGATGCCAAATTTTCCATATAGCATCTAGTGCCTCTCCCCAAAATACCTCCCAAGTTTCAAAAGGATTGGACCAGGGGGTCCAATTCTATGAGCCCCAAAAGAAGGTGCCCCTATCCTTCATTATTTTCTATGGAAGGAAGGCATTCTAAAAGGTGTGCTGTCCCTTTAAATGTGATGGCCAGAACTCCCTTGGAGTTCAATTACGCTTCTCACACCTTTGCTCCTGGCTCTGCCCCCAATGTCTCCTGGCTCCACCCCCAAAGTCTCCTGGCTCCACCCCCAAAGTCCCCAGATATTTCTTGAATTGGACTTGGCAACCCTAATGGCATATGGACTGGAGGTTCTTCATGGAGTGACTTAATAAAGTTCAAGGCTATCCAGATGAGCAAAGAGGCCAACATAGCAACAGGAGAGATCAAATAAATGAACCCCACTCATTTAGCACTAATTTATATTTATGTTGACCAGTGAGAATAAAATGACCATATTATACCTGTAAAGAAATGGTATCATTTATTATTTTAAAAGCAACCATATAGTATTATTATTTATTATGTGTACAGTGGCAGTAACATACACAGTAACAAATATGAAAAAGACAGGTCTGTTTAACAGCACAAAACTTCGGCTCAATGCCTCAGCTGTTATCCCAAATTAAATGAAGCCCAAGTGGGTATTACTCATTTGCTCCCATTCTGTCCTTGTTTCTGGTGTCTTTCCTTGCTGTTACTCTTTGCTATCAAAATTGTAAGCCTGTTGCCAAATTTTACATTAAGTAGTTCTATTTTAAAAAACTTGGTTGCTCTCTACATTTGTATTTCATTTTTCCTCCAAGGAGCACCAGATGTATTTCTTGGTTTTTTTCCTCATATAATGTACATTTATTTTAATATTTTACAATTTTAGATTGAACTGTTTATCAAATTTAGTAAGAAATAAAAAAAGAGGTAAAGGATGGAATTTATATTGAGCAAGGATTGTGATTAGCTTGCTGAAGGCCATGTGGGGTCTTCCTTCATACTACAGAAAATGGAAAGACCTAAGGAAAGATTGGTAGGGCTGCCAATCCCCAGGTGGGGATGGGAGTTTCCCTGGTTTGGAGGTCCTCCCCCCGCTTCAGGGTCATCAAAAAGGGGGGGAGGGAAGGAAGGAAATGTCAGCAGGGCACTCAATTATTCCCTATGGAGACCGATTCCCATAGAATATAATGGAGAATTGATCTGCAGGTATTTGGGGCTCTGGGGGGTGGGGTATGCTGTTTTTGAGGTAGAGGCACCACATTTTCAGCATAGCATCCAATGCCTCTCCTCAAAACACCCTCCAAGTTTCAAAAGGATTAGACCAGGAGGTCCAATTCATTATTTCCAAATGGAAGGAAGGCATTTGAAAGGTGTGTGGTCCCTTTAAATGTGGTGATAGGAACTCCCTTTGGAGTTCAGTTGTGCTTGTCCACTCCCAAAGACTCCTGCCTGCACTCCAAAGTCCCCAAATATTTATTGAATTGGTCCTGATAACACTAAAGATTGGTGGTACAAGAACGAGATTTCAACCAGTTTCTCTTCAGATCTTTCAATTTTCTTCATTAAAGAAGAGAACCCCCCTAGTCTTTAGTGAGCTGTTCATAATTCAAGTCAATTAGAAGAGGGAATTTAGTTCTTAAAGGAATTTATAACTGAGGCATTTGTGCTTTACAGGCATTTTTGAACACATGCATGACTCAGAAATAAAAATTATGCTGGTAGTACAAATAACCATATTTGGAAATTAAATTCTTAGTATTATGTGCTAGTATTATGGAATTATATGACTAAAAATCGAGTACAGTCTTGATCCATCCCACTGTGGTGATACAAGGACTTTCTACACAACAAAATAATTTTATTCGGATCAAACTTTTTTAATGATAGCAAGTGAATCAAACCTGTCTGTGAAGAAAAAAAATGTGAGAAAGTTTGACAGAAAATATAATGGATATGATGATATGATCTCCATCTTCAAGTACTTGAAGGGCTGTCATATAGAGGAGGGTGTGGAATTGTTTTCTGTGGCCCCAGAAGTAGGACCAGAACCAATGGGTTGAAATTAAATCAAAAGAGTTTCTGGTTCAACATTAGGAAGAACTTCCTGACCGTTAGAGCAATTCCTCAGTGGAACAGGCTTCCTTGGGAGGTGGTGGGCTCTCCTTCCTTGGAGGTTTTTAAACAGAGGCTAGATGGCCATCTGACGGCGATTAAGATCCTTTGAATTTGGGGTAGATATTTGTGGGCTTCCTGCATTGTGCAGGGGGTTGGACTAGATGACCCCGGAGATCCCTTCCAACTCTATGATTCTGTGACTGCCATCAGAAAAATTACATTCCATTTAATTAGTATTGATGAATGCACTTAGAATTAAACCATCATATTTTTATCCTTAACAAAATTAAGCTGTTAACATTATGGCATGGTGACCAGCTCTGGACAAAATTTAATTTTTTTTTTAAATTGATTTGATTTATATCCCTCCCTCCCCACCAAGGCAGGCTCAGGGCAGCTCACAAATTAGAGGCCACAGAGCCACATTTGTGTGACCAAATAAAATAAAACAACAATAAAAACTTAAAACATAAAAACAATTTCTAAAAACATCTACTTGTATTGGTATCATGGTTTCAGACAGTGAGCTGAATGGTGGTTAGCCATTCTAAGAGGTCCTAGGATCGCGACAGCATGGAGAGGTAGACCGTTGGTGATGTTTTTATGGGCCAATCCCGCTGCTGCAGATGTTGTCATTATGAAAGTGCATTATGGAAGAGTGCTGTTTTGCAGGCCCTGCGGATCTTTGTAAGCTCTTTCAGGGCCCTGATCTCTTCCGGCAGCTCATTCCACCAGCTAGGGGCAGCCGTCGACAGGTCTAGCAACATCAGCACTGCCGAGCCACCTTTATCCAGGTGCCTCTGGAGTTCATCTGTGAGGGCAACCAGAACCATCTCCGTCCCGTGACCTGGACGAAAACCGGATTGATGTGGGTTAAACACAGAAGCATCATCCAGAAAGCTGACGCTGCATCGCCACAGCGCTCTCAGTAATTTGCCTAAAAACGGCAAGTTAGACACCGGCTGGTAATTTGCCAATTCAGCCGAGTCTAAAGATGACTTTTTTAGAAGAGGGCGAACCATGGACTCTTTAACAGGCTGGGGGAAAATTTCTCTTAGGGGGACCCGTAGCTCCTCTCAGCCAGCTTTTATTAGCCAGGAGGGGCATGGGTCCAACCTACAGGTGGTTGGGCGCATAGTGGAGAGAATTCTGTCAACTTTCTCCAGGCTGAGGGGAGTGAAAGAATCCAAAACTTGACTAGAAGACGTGCTCAGAGTATTGAGTTCACTTACTGTTTCCAAGGTGGTAGAGAGGTCACGACGGAGTGACAGGACTTTATCTGCTAAAAAGATCACAAATGCCTCACAGTCTATATCCAATTCCCTAGCATTTGGAATACTCCACGGTATAGTAGTTAAAGACCGAATTGTCCTAAATAATTGCACTGGGCGCGAGTTCGCAGATGCAATCATGGTTGTAAGATATATTTTTCTAGCGGCCCTGACTGCCACCTCATAGGTTCTCATATATGATCTATAAGCTGTTCCTGTCACTTCGTCACGGGCTTGCCACCACTGCCTCTCCAGCCTCCGTTTCATCTGCTGTAGTCCCGGTGTATACCAGGGCGCCAGCTTTGTACGAGGGCATAGAGGGCTCCTGGGAGTGATCTCATCGATGGCTGTGGCAAGCCTGTTGTGCCAGGATGCATGTAAGCATTAGAGAAAAACAGATACAGATGGAATATGATCCAAGCAAATTTCAGCACTTCTATTAATTTCAGTATGAGAGTAAAGAACTTGCCTAAGCCTTTTATTAAAATAAATAAGATATAAAATGGTTTCACTAGCGGGTAGAGTTGCCAGGTCCAACTCAGGAGATATCTGGGGATTATGGGGCTGAAGCTGGGAGACCTTCCCATTCCCTAAAGATAAATAAAAATACAGCAGTGCAATTGCACCCCTGAATACTGTCTTGTTTTCCTCCTCCTCTTTTTTTGCATTTAAATAGTTCCACAGCAGCTGCACTTCTACTAAAATGAAAGTGAAGACACACACATACACACAAACCAGCCAAAATAAACAGTTTGCAAGTCAATGCTTTTGTGATCTCCCTGGGGCAATGGCAGGCTCGGGGCTGGGGGTGTCTGTGCCCCTATGCCTAATGCATGACCTCCGCCCCCCCATTGATATTTTCATAATGACGTTACTGCCACACACCCCTGGACTTTGCTGAGCCAGGGGTTGGCAGCTGTCACAGGGAGGGGATGGCAGCGGGTGTGGGGAAACAAATGGCAGTGGGAGGCTGTGGAGAGGGGACGGTGGCGGGTGGCCATGGGGAGGTGGACGGCGGTGGACAAGCGGCTGTGGGGAGGGGGTGGCAATGAGCAGCTGCAGGGAAGTGAATGGCGGTGGCAGGCAGCCGTGGGGAGGGGACAGCAGCAGGCAGCCATGGGGAGGCGAACGGTGGCCCGTGGGCGGCTGTGGAGAGGGGATGGTGGCGAGCGGTGGCAGGGAGGCAAATGGTGGCGGGCAGCTGCGAGGAGGGGATGGCAGTGGGTACGGGGAGAGGGGGTGCCTCATGGTGCCCCTAGGCCAAGTGGCTCATGAGGCGGCCGCCTACTTAGCTTACTCCCACATGTCGGCCCTGGGCAATGATATGGATAGCTTTACTTCCTGGAGTTGCTGAATGTAATGATTGGCTGTATTTCAGGCAACTTACATAGGGTGTTTTCGCACTCACGTTTTACTGGCGCCACGACCCTCCTGACGCCGGCGAATCTGCATGGATTTCGCAACAGAAGCGCCGGCGCTCCCAGAAGCGCCGGCGCTTTCCGTCGCTAAGCCAGCGCAAATGTTTTCCTGCATCTTTGCGATTTCCGTTTGCGCTGGCTTAGCGACGGAAGTAGCCGGCGCTTCTGGGAGCGCCGGAGCTTCTGGTGCGAAAGCCATGCAGATTCGCCGGCGTCAGGATGGTCGTGGCGCCAGTAAAACGTGAGTGCGAAAACGGCCATAGAGAGAGGTCTAGGGAGTGGAGTTTTCCTCTATCCCATACTAAGATTCTAGTTAACTATTTAGTTAGTTATATTTTCTGTCAAGAAAAAAAAAAATCAAACTGGTTTCTTACATTGTTTCTTTTTCTTCACAGACAGTGGTTTGACTGTTAACTAACTAAACAGTCCAAAGAATTCTAGTTAAACCTTTTGCTACACAGCTTCTGAACGGAACGCAAAATGAACAAATGGATTGGGCTCTCGGGCTTCTTCTCTCTGACTCTGTCTCTCCGTCTCTGTCTGTCTCTCTCTCTCTCTTTCTCACACACACACAGCTCTTCCTGTTCGACCCCCCCCCCCCCCCACAGCTTCAGTCTCCCTGAGATTTAAAGGCACACACACATATCTTCCAAAACAGAAGCAGTTGCATACTTCTGAATCTGTCTGAAATCTAAAGGCACATTGTGGCTATTGGAGTGGTGCTTCCCCCACTGGCAAGCTGGCTGGAGGCAGGGAGGAGCTTGCAAAGCCAGGGGATCCCCTGCCTGGACCAGGGGACTGGCAAGCCTACTAGCTAGGCTTTGCTGGTATTTCACTTTTTGCCACTGGTACAGTAACTTTGAATCCCATTTAAGAATATTTATTATAGCTACTGTAAAATAGTTTTTGTATATTTGATGGCAAGTGCTGTACAATAAATCAAGGCCTGAATACTTTGAGATGACTGATGTAATATATGAAATATTCTCTTTTACTATCTAGATGGGAAAGGTGGAAGCAGATCTAAGCAGATCAAAATCTCTTCGTGAAAAACAGTCCAAAGAATTCTCCTGTCAGTTGGAAGAGCTCAAGCAAAGATATGAACAACAGGTCAGCTGGTTTATTTTTTATAATAAACTGTTCTGGCATTTACATTTGCAACACAGGTTGGTTCAGTTTGCTTATTTTATTTCCCCTTTTGACCAATAATTTTGGAGTCTGTTGACTTCTGTTTGCTGTGTTGCCTTTATTCCACAAAGATTGTTCCCTCCCCAACCTTTGCATTTGCTGTGAAGCTTTCTATTTACTTGAAGTCATTTCCAGCTCTTTGGGTTATGCACATCATCACCTCTTGCTATAAGTGAAAATTCAGTGATTCGCTTCCTTTATTTATTTGTGGTGTATGATGCTGTACTTCAGCAATCACAGGTCTAATTTGATCAACTGAATTAAAATTTGCCTTTCTGCTAAATCCCAGGTTCTTGCCACATTCACTCATTCACAGTAGTAGGAGCTGGTCAGAAGAAGAGAGGATGACAGTGAAAGATACAGGGCTCTCTAGCACACCATAGTTGGAAATTTAAGAACAGTCTCATGGCAGATTTATTTTCACAGCCAAAAACTTTTATGCATGCACACTTTCAAAGATTAAAAATTAGGAGTGGGAAAAGCAATCCCTCATCCATTCAACTTTCCTGATTCTTAATTAGGCTTTTTGCCAGAGTTATTTCAAAAAATTCTGTAAAGGTTTTTATAATCCCAAGAAAGAGGTTTATGTTAGCAGGGATTGTCTCTTTTGTCTTCAAGAAAGTTTCTCTTTAGCTGTAAATAATTATGTCTGTAAATCTTAAGAAGCAGAGATGGTTGGGCTTTAGTCCTTATCAGTCAGGAACAAGGCTGTAAATTCCAAGAACTCAGATCGCTCATTTCAGAAGGTGGCTGTAAAGACTCCACCTTAACAGAAAGCTCCCAAGATGCAACCTAAAGAGTTAAATGTGGTTTATCTCTTTGATCTCTTTTTTAATCCAGGGGAATTTTGCTGACTAGAGAGCCTTCTTAGTTGGTAATTAGCTGTGTTGTGTCTTCTTTCCCTGTGAAGATGTCAAGCTGCCATTACATCGCCACCAGAAGTCTTATATACAGTACTTAGTATTGATATTTTTACAGAATAATTATGGTACATGGCTAAAGTTTACGTTATCTACATTTGGCAGAGCAAATTATTGCCAGACTAGACCCCACAATCCTTTAGCTTTAGTCCAAATTTAGTTAAGCCTTTGTCATAGAAGATAATTTTTTGCTTGATACTGGCTTTTAATTTGTCACATTCTTTTATATTCTTTGAGCCCGCTTCGGTGGGGTAGGGCAGGATATAAATCGAATAAAATATATAAATAAATAAAATATATCGTCCCATTCCTCCACAGAACTTAATGTGGTGCATGGGGTTCTCTTAATATCTGATAAGATCAGCGTAGCTAAAATGAGGCTTCCTTTAAGTTTAATGCTTTAAAAAGTATTTCTTCCATGTAATATGAATAGTGCTTTTCTTTTCAAAGGTGACCATGAAGGCATTATGCAGATTCAATACTGATAGTCACTCATTTTTGCTTCTGTCTCCCCACTCTACCAGGAAAGCTTGCTGGGTAACCATGGGCCCAGTCACACACACTCATCCTTACCTACGTAACAGGTTTGTTGTGAGGATAAAATGGTGAAAAGGAAACCAATTTAAGCAGTTTTCAGCCCCCATTAGACAGAAAGGCAGGGTATAAATAAAGTAAATAAATAAATAAAACAAATGGGGACCTGCAATACTCAAGTAAGGGGGAATCTCATCTCCCCTCCTACTTTCTCACTGAGCCCTGTGAGGTTCCTGGATTCCCCTGCAGCTACTAGGCCCACTGCCCCCTCCCCCACACACTCTTGGTGGCTCATCCAGAGTTGCTGCGGGTGGGCTCACCAAGACTTCCTTCCCTCCCTCTCCATTCTCGGCTGCTTGCCTGGAGCTGCTCTGGGTGGACTTGCAGAGGCTCCCCCACCCAAACTTTAGAAAATGTATATGCTGCCTCTTTAGCTACCTGCTGCAGGGAGATCATGTTCCTTTCTGTAGTTATTCACACCTTTGGAATTCTTTCCCTAAGAAGATTTGTCTAGCACCATAATTCTTACCATTTGGGCACCAGGGTTATTCTTTCTCTTCATTTGCTCTTTTAATAGGAATCAATAACTATGAAACCTTACTGTGCAGATTATTATTATTATTCTCCTTCATAGGCAAGAAGTGATTCTAAGAACTTCAGGTTGATCCATCGTGTTCATTCTAGAGGCAGGGTCCATTTCAATTACCTCTTATGGGCTTGCGGTCTTCTCTCAGTAGCATGGTAGCAGGTCCCAGAGGAGCTTGAGGGAGCTCAACATTGTCTTTTGGAAAATAAGCATTTCTGTCTATTTTCTCATGGCCCAGTACTTTCCAAATGTGTCCTGAAGAGGTGAGGCCCCCAAGGAAAACAAAGGAATAGGCTTCAGGAGAAACCTTTGGTGCCTTTGTCCTTTTCCTCTCCTTCCTATTGGAGGAGTAAAATGAAGTAATTAAAGGGTTTGGTAGCTAGCCCAGGATTTTGTGCTAGAAGCACTGGGATCCTTGTCAGTGGTGGGAGATATCTTCTAACATCCTTCTCCTCTTTAGCCAGGCATACTAGGTGTAAGCTGTAGCTTTAACACTCACCAAAAGCATTATTCCAAACAGCAGTAGGGTAGTGTCACTGTCTTTCTAATTCTTTTTAGCCCCTTTGCACATTTGACAGTTAGTGAAGGTGGTAGTTTAGTAGAAGTTAGCCCTATGGCACAGTGAACAGCAGTGTCACGTATTGGAGTGGCTACATCCATTTTTCTTATGCCTGTGAGATGGGGGTAGGCTGCAGAACTTGTAGCATAGGTTTTTTTTAAAAGTTAAGACCCCCATTGCCAGAACAAAGACATTAATAGTTTCTTCATTCCCAAATGAAATCATGCACAAAAAATATGATACAAGGCAACATCTAGAGTCTTTCCCTATCTATCTGAACTATCTATCTATTACTAAAGTAGGGGAAATTATCATGGGAAGGATGGGAGCAGCTTGACATGAACATAGGGTTTCTTTCCCAAGTGTTCCCAAAGTATTCTGCTCCCTACAGTTATCAGAGGAGGAGGAAGACTGGTCAGAGGAGTCAGCAGAGTATGGTCAGTGTATCCTAAACCCACAGGAAATTATTTTTCTGTTGTAATTCAATACAATACTTCTTGCTTCTTTTATCAAGCAAAAAATTATTAGGGGAGCCCCTAGAAGCAGTGTTGATAGATAAAAGAGTCAAAGAATGAGCTTCCCATGGAAACTCTGACTTTAGTCAGCAACAAACACCACCACCTTTATTGCCATAACAGCATAGATGTGCACAATCAACAAGGGAGAAAACATATATTACCCCAGCATTTGAAACGTTCCTCTCCTCTTAGAAGCACAGCACAGATATTTAGCCTTGGTCTCAATAATCTCAGGGTTATGAATGGACAATAGGAAGAAAGTTTTACCACCATCAGACTGTCCCTCATGATTTTGAAGAAGATGATCTAAGTAAATGGCGCAAATATCACAGTAAACTGTACAATGCAGGAGAACATGTTCAATATCTACAAGCATTGACTTCAGTCTTGAAGTAAATTAATTGGTGTCTAAAGCACCAAATCACCTTGGCTTTGAATACACATCTTGAATGGCATTCTGAAAATCCAAAAGGGCCATTTATGAAATTGTAGCTGGAATAGGGTCAGAACAGGGGAGGAAGAAACAGTCCTGGGAAAAGACCCACCAACAACCCACCTCCAACATGCCTCCTTCCCAAAAAAGAGGAATAAAGAACATGCCTGGGCAGCCATAAGGAAAGTTGTGCCCAGCCAAGCTGCTGGGGTGGACATGGGTTCCCTGGAAGCAAGGCTAGGCACAGCTGGGTGCATGATCCTTGCCCTGGTGACTGGATAGGCACATCCCTCACCATGAGAAGACCTGCTGTTCTGGATTACTCTTGTGACCTTTGTTTTGGATATAGGCATGTATTTAAGAAGCTCCAGGTATCCAGCTAACTTTCCTGTATCAGTTCATTTAATTCTTGACAAGCAGGGGTGGAATTCTAGCAGGAGCTCCTTTGCATATTAGGCCACACACCCCTGATGTAGCCAATCCTCCAAGAGCTTACAAGGCTCTTTTTTGTAAGCTCTTGGAGGATTGGCTACATCAGAGGTATGTGGCCTAATATGCAAAGGAGCTCCTGCTAGAATTCCACCCTTCTGACAAGAGGTACACTTCAACATTTCTGGTGTGTTATGGGTGTAGTACAAAAGTAATATGATTAGAGTTTTTTGCTTCCATTTTATCTTTTAATATTCCATAAATCTATGCACCTTTAACATTAACTCTAAAGAAACTTATACCATCCATTGCTGCTACATAGATAATTAAAGAACAGCAATTACATGAATCCATACAGATATCTTACCCAGAGAAAAGCAGATAAGCAAGGAGGCCCTTGTGAAAAGAAACTCCTGATCAACTCAGACTTCCATATTTATGGATCTTTAAAATCATCTTCCAGTTGTAGATAGCTGTCCCTCTTTAAAAGGGTGCATATTCTTGGCTACCTAATTATCTTATAACTTCAGACCCCACACAAGTTGCCTATACCAGGAGTGGCCAAATTTTATTAACGTAAGAGCCACATAGAATAAATGTCAGATGTTTGAAAGCCACAAGACATGAACATCAGATGTTTGAGAGCCGGAAGGAAGGAGGGAAGGAAGGAAGGAAAACAGATGGGGGAGGGAGAGAAAGCAACTTTAAATGCATTGTCCAAGCTACCAGCTGTCTCGGCTTGGAGAAGTGATTTAAAGAGACAAATGCCTTCTCCAGACCAGCTGATGGGGTGGTGAAGGTTTCAAGAGCCACACAATGTGTGAAAGGGCCACAGTTTGGCCACCCCTGGTCTATACTTTAATATCTTCTTAAAAATATATAAAAACTTGTTTGCTCATTCTATCATTTTTGTTATAACAAAGGTATATTTTAAAATATTGAATAAAAGTTTTATGTACATGTGAATTATCTGTTGTCCCTCAACCAATGCACCACATTGTTGAACTGTGTTTTCACTTCTATGAAGTCTGGACATTCTTGTGATTTTCAGATGCTTTTTGCACATGGGTCCCAACCTATATTGTCGCTTGCTGATACATTGTTCCTAATCTACAAATACCATCTTATTGTGTTACCACCCCAAGCCTATTCTGTTCTGGTTCTCTAGACTTCCTGTTTGACATGTTTATCTGAGAGACTAGAGCAGCTCTGTTTCTGGCCTGCAGAAACTTCCTCATGATCTTTCTGGTCAAGACCAGCAACTATTCCCCTGTATTCCTGGCCATATCTGTAATACCGTGCTGGTTAAAGTGAATCTGGGCCAGGCACATCCTTTTTGGTGGCCTTGGCTCATGGTGATGGGGACTTGCGCTCACCTCTTTCTTTAGGTCAGGGGTAGCCCAAGCTGCAGGCCATTAGTTCACCAGAAATTCTGCCAGTGGTTTTATTGATCAGTGTCCCTGGTTGGAAGACAGTAGACAGTCAAATGAGAGGAATGTCAGGTCTCCAGTCCAACTATATTCATGATAACTGCAGAAAAAAAACTGACAGGGTCAGAAGCTCACACCAGATTCGGTGAGCAGTTTGCTCCCCCCTTAGAATAGAAAAACAACAATAATGAATTGTCTGGACTTGTGAGCTATCAAGCTGGTATTGTAGTTACTCCAAAATCAGACCCAGATCAACACATGATAGTGCTGAAAGACCGTGAAAGCATAGTGTATATGAGTGGAATTATGTAAGATATCACAAAGAAAAGAAATGAAACATCTGACTGGAGTGACTAGTAGGACAGCAGGCTAAGTAGGAGGTCTAGGCAGAAATTAGACTAAAGACAAATATTTGCCCAGTTGCTTTGAGGTTTAGTCTATCTATCTATCAAGTTTAATACGGTCATAGACCAGTCAAATTAAATACAAATAACTTAATAAAATACAATCAGGTAAAACAATAATCAGAATAAAACATACACAGTATGATATAATTTCCCTCCAGAACACTAGTTAGGTTCCATGGCCAAGGCATTCAGTTGGATATTTCCCTTAGGAATTGCTTCCGGAGACTTATAGCTCGCGAAGCAAATTTTGCCACACATAAAGTGGTTCTTTTATTCCTGTCCGCCAATAATTTGTCTAGCTGATATCTAATATTTCTCCCAGGGACACTGGAACAGATCGGGAGTATATAGTCGGCCCTAATACACTGATATAATTTACATTGGAATAATACATGTTCCCTATCTTCCGGTTTCTTGTCGAGGTTTAGTCACCTGATGATGAACATACATGCCAGTGCAGAAAAAAGGCAGGTCATCCAAGGCACAAACATCCAAAAATGTAGGTGTGGATGTTCTCATAGCTGCCTGGTCAAGAGTAGCAGCTCATAATTATATCTTAGGTTGTGTGGTGTGAAGCTCCAGTTCATCATTAAAGGTGTGCATTCGAGTCTACCCAAACTGAAAATATACCTGAAAAATGCCTTTTTGGTATTTTTGAGTGTATTTCGGCATCTCAAATGTATCTGGGATTTTTCAGGAGAACAACTCCCCCCCCCCACCCCTATTTAGGAATTACCGGCAAACCCAGAACAACAGCTGAAGGACTGGTGCTGATTACTCCTAACACTCAGCTGCTTTAGGGCTTTCTTCTATTGTCCCTTTAAACAGGGAGCTTTAAAGGGACTGTAGAAGATAGTTCTCAAAACAGCTGAGGGAGGGCATTCCTCTGCCAACTCAGCTCAGGTTCTTTTGGGCTGTACTACCAAACTGCAAAAGAAAGCCCCAGCTGAGACTGTGAGAAGAGTTCTCTCTGCAGGATCAGCTGCTTTTGCGACCTCTTTTGAGCAATCCGTTTTAAAGGGACCACCCCAAAGAACCCCAGCTGTGTCGCTTCTCAGCTGTTTTTGTGAGTTTGCTGCTGCTCTCCCCTCCCTCCCTGTATTTTTCATTTCATGTCTATCAGACCAGAAAATTTTTGGATTTCCAAAAAATCCCAGATCCAAATATTTTACTGGTATTTGGATACAGGTTTTTTCAGGAATCCTGAAATTTTCTTGGGTCCAATGGACCTGTAAAAAATTGCATACTCCTACTCATCATAGCCTCATACTTAAGTAGTTCTCAACCTTGACTATTCTCTGAATTATTCACAGATTTGCCACCTGGAATCTGAACTGGTTTTTCATAGTACTTTACGGGCTCTGCCATGCACGATTCAAATACCCCTGAAGTAAATGACACTTCATACAGTGTTTCTGGGGGTGGGGGGTACAGTTGTCTTAGCTCACAGGATCTCAGCACTGGGATTGCTATCTTGAACCCCAAGAAAACGTTCTGATTAGACCCTTTATACCTAGAGGCAATGCTTCCATAATTTTGCTCTAATACAGTTCACCTAGAGCAGTGATAGTGACTTGAGAGCCATGTGTAGCTTTTTAACATACCACCTGCATTTCTTTTGAGCATTGTTACTTAATGTAACACCTGGGCCATGTTTCAGAAAAGCAGGCAAGGCCCTTGCCAGGAGGGGTTTGTAGATGGCAGGTCCCCACCTTGAAACAACTGCTGTGGGAGGAAAGGGTAAGCTGCAAGTCTTCCTGAGGTGCAGGCTTCCTCCTAGGGATGGAAGTAAATGTTGTTCTTTGGTTGATGGCAACTGCAAATGCTTTTCTCTGAGCTGTGGAGTGAGTACCACTAACCAAGAGGAACACAGCATAAATTGGATGTTAGGAGTGCCTTTATGGTCTGTATAGACAAAATGATGGGACACTGCAAAGTAGCTCTCTTTATACAGTTTCAGAAGGGAAAGGATTAAAGGGAAAGCTATCTCTTTAGTTGACTTCAGATTGTATTATGATAGAATTTGGGGAAACTGCCCCCTCAGGGAAATCATAGCTGACTCCTTAAGGTAGATATCCATATCACTAACCTTTTGAAGTACAATGTATTTCTCACTGTCTTTGGATAATAAATAAATGGATCATCACAAAGTGCTGGAGGGAAGAAATGGGGGCACACACTGGTTTCACACTGGCACATTGACACCACTTACAGTGAAAATTGGAAGTGATATCAGCATTGCTCTAGAATTCACCAAAATATTATCACCATATACTAATACTGAATTCTGATTGTACAGAAACCCTGGCTGACCTTTAAACTTTGTTAACAATGCTTCCCATAAGTGAAGTTTAACTGTGGTTACAGCCAGCAGCAGAAATAAACATCCCCAAACTGGTGGTAACAGGAAACATCTCATGTTTTATTATTCTACTGCTTTAACTGTGTAAGATGTTTTAAATTCAAATTATGTTAGATTTTTATGTGTTGTGAGCCTCCCTGAGCCACTTCGGTGGGAAGGGCGGGATATAAAAAAACTTGAACTTGAACACCGTAAACTGCTCCTGATAGTTTTGACCAGAATCAGAAATGCTGCATTTGCACTGATCCACAATATATAATTCTTTTATTTCTTGTACACATTTGTTAGTTTAAAAGGGATAGTCATTTTTTCATTACAGTAGAGATCTATTAATAGACTAGAAACAAAGCCCTGGTTGGTACCAGCTGCACATCTCACACTTGCATTTCGCTCCTGCAGATTTGTTGTTTTCTTTTGAAGTGTCCAGTAAGGGTCCTTTTAATAGAAAACATCTGTTGTTGTTTTAAGATTTTATTTGGAATTCCAAATCTACCATCTGCAAGTAGAACAAAGTGTGTGTGTGTGTGTGTGTATGGGGGTGTGTGTATTAAAGAAATACAGAGTTCCTATCTGCCAGGAGCAGCTGCCTTAGACACTTCAAAGGTATTGGACACCACAGAGAAAGCAGCAGCTTTTCCTGCCTTTGAAATTATTTCACTGTTGAGGTCACTTTTTAAGGACCCTGTGCACACCAAGCTGTTATGGTATGAGTGTGCGTTGATGGGGGGAGTTGTAAAATATTTGTGTTGGCTGAAAGTAATTCTATTAGGAGACAGAGATACCTGAAGGCAAGGCTTACCCAAGCAACATTTCAGAAATACTGGAGGCTGCTCCTAACCTTTTACCAAAGGAACCCAGGGGTATAATTTGGTGTTACTCTATGCTGTAGCTATACCTGAAGGGTACTGAGCGCCCTCATGGCCACTTTCTCTATTATGAGAAGGGACACCTCTTCACAAGCCAAGCTTTGAATAAAGACCAATAAACAATTTTGAGAGAACCCTGAGGTACATAATTATCCTCTCTTTCTACCTCATACTGCTTTTTAACTTACTAGTTTTAAGCAGATCAGTAAAATATAGAAAAGGTAGACCCCATTTGAATGGCTGAGAAAATCTATCACAGGTGCATGATATCTCACAACTAAAAGAGTGATAGGTCTGCTATTATCTTTTAATAAAAGAGTTAATGTCGTCATATGATCTATATTTGGAGCAAAGGAAGAATTAAAAGATTTCTGGGCTAAGAAATATGATTGAATTCAAAGGTCATGTGATACAGGGTGTCTATACTACCTGCAATACAGTCACAGACTGTATCGGAGTATGGTATCTTAAGGTACCTCTCTTGCAAAACTCTAAATGGTAGGCAGTAAGGTGCACCAGCACAAAGGCAGCAAGGAACAGTCAAATATGAGTAGTAATCAGGGAACTCTTCAGGTGGAAGAATACCAACAAATTGAATATAACTGTACTCACATAAGATGTTTCTTGATCATTCTTATGATTTCCTGTCTGGTAACTGAATAAAGGAAACACTGAGGAATTGTAGGTCAACAGGTTTATCCTAGTGAGAAATATAGAAGTCATCTGTGACTTAGCTGAGGAAGCCTTCTTGGATGTCAGCATGTACAATTTTAACTTTTAACGGGGAAAGCCTTCAATCAGGGCCAAGCTTCAAGAGACTGTTGTCCCAATTTGGCTTAGAGGCGTACCATTGCTACACAATTCTGAATTCCTCAGATGAAATGTAGCAATTTAAGAAGAATTCAATCCTAAGAACTCCCTTATTTTGTTAGTCTAGATACCAGCCCCGTATAAACTTTGTGTGTGTTTTAAACAGTTTGATGGTGGCTGGGACATACTGAACCCCAGATGAATAAAATAAATGGCAGAAAATATTTGATACCTCTGTAGCCAGTCTTTTTTAACATGAGCAGTTTGCACTGACCAAGTTAATCTCTGGTCAAACCAGACCCCTGAGTATTTTAAATAGGAAACCTCTTCAATATAATTAGAATGAATTTTCCACTTCTAATGTACATGAGATTTCCACCTACCTATGCCAAAATAAAAAAGATCTTGGATTTTTAATTGTTAACTATCAGGCATTCTTCCGGACAGTAAGAGACAGTAGCCTATATCAAAAAGGACAGTGCTGATGTTGTTCTTGGTAGAACTGCATCATCAGCAAAAAGCAGGGCTTTTTTTGTAGAAAAAGCCCAGCAGGAACTCATTTACATTATAGGCCACAACCCTTGACACCACCATTGTTTCACACAGGGCTTTTTTTGTAGAAAAGGCCCAGCATGAACTTATTTGCATATTAGGCCACACCCCCTGATGCCAAGCCAGCTGGAACTGCATTCCTATGCATTCCTGCTCAAAAAAAGCCCTGACAAAAAGTAAGAAAGGCAGGGGAAAGGGGAGAAGATAGCCAAAGGTCAAATTAAAGCCCTGGCTGGGCCAGTTCTGTACTGCGGGCCGTAGGCTTAGAATCATAGAGTTGGAAGGGACTTCTAGGGTCATCTAGTCCAACCCTCTGCACAATGCAGGAAACTCACAAACACCTCCCCCTAAATTCACAGGATCTTCATTGCTGTCAGATGGCCATCTAGCCTCTGTTTAAAAACCTACAAAGAAGGAGAGCCCACCACCTCCCAAGTAAGCCTGTTCCACTGAGGAATCACTCTGTCAGGAAGTTCTTCCTAATGTTGAGCTGGAAACTCTTCTGATTTAATTTCAAACCACTGGTTCTGGTCCTACCTTCTGGGGCAACAGAAAACAATTCCACACCCTCCTCTATATGACAGCCCTTCAAGTACTTGAAGATGGTGATCATATCACCTCTCAGCTGCCTCCTCTCCAGGCTAAACATCCCCAGCTCCTTAAACCTTTCCTCATAGGACTTGGTCTCCAGACCCCTCACCATCTTCGTCGCCCTCCTCTGGACTCATTCCAGCTGTTCTATATCCTTCTTAAAATGTGGTGTCCAAAACTGAACACAATACTCCAGGTGAGATCTTACCAGAGCAGAGTAAAGCGATACCATCACATTATGTGATCTGGACACTATACTTCTGTTGATACAGCCCAAAATTGCATTTGCCTTTTTAGCCACCGCATCACACTGTTGACTCATGTTCAGCGTATTCTCCACTAAAATCCCTAAATCCTTTTTGCACTTACTACTGCTAAGACAAGTCTCCCCCATCCGATAACCATGCATTGGATTTTTCCTACCTAAATGCAGAACTTTACATTTATCCCTGTTAAAATTCATTTTATTGGTTTTAGTCCAGTTTTCCAGCCTTTCAAGGTCATCCTGTATCCTGTTTCTGTCTTCTACTGTATTTGCAACCCCTCCCAATTTAGTATCATTGGCAAATTTAATAAGCATTCCTTCATCCAAATCATTGATAAAGATGTTGAACAAAACAGATCCCAGGACAGATCCTTGAGGCACTCCAGTTGTCACTCCTCTCCAAGAGGATGACGAACCATTCACAAGCACTCTTTGGGTGCGATCTGTCAACCAGTTACAGATCCACCTAATGGTAACATGATCCAAACCACATTTTACCAACTTGTCAACAAGGATAGTATGTGAAACTTTATCAAAAGCCTTACTGAAATCAAGATAAACAATGTCTACAGCATTCCCCTGATCCAGCAAGGAAATCACTTTCTCAGAAAAAGAGATCAGGTTAGTCTGACATGACTTGTTCTTTAGAAACCCATGCTGGCTCTTAGTAATCACATCCATTCTTTCTAAATGTTCCAGGACCGACATTTTGATGATTTGTTCTAAAACTTTTCCAGGTATAGACGTCAAGCTGACAAGTCGGTAGTTGCTCGGATTATCTTTTTTCCCCTTTTTGAAGATGGGGACAACATTCACCTGCCTCCAATCTCCCGGCACCTCTCCTGTTCTCCAAGAATTCTCAAAAATAATAGCCAGAGGCTCAGAAATTTTATCCGCAAGCTCTTTTAGAACCCTTAGATGCAGTTCATCTAGCCCTGAGGACTTAGTTCCATTTAAACAGACTAGATGTTTATGTACTACCCCATGTTGATCCTAGGTTGGAACTTTATACCCTCCTTATATGTTCTGTTTTTGCCATGTTGAGCACCGTTTCCCTCAGAAGAGATGACTGAGGAAAAGTAGGAATTGAGGTTTAGGTTTTATTAAATTTATACCCTGCCCTCCCTGCCGAGGTAGGCTCAAGGCAGCTTACAACAATCATCATAAGACAATAGGAGACTAATACGTTAGTACCCTATATACTCGAGTATAAGCCTAGTTTTTCTGCCCAAATTTTGGGCAGAAAAAACCCCTCCTCGGCTTATACTCGAGTCACTATTCCGCCCGCATCCCCGGAATTCCAAGGACAGCTTAAGCTGGAGTTCAACTCTCCCTGTCGTCTCCCTCATTTGGCAACCTTCGGCTGATCACTTCCTTTTAACGCCGTGCTAATAATAACCTTCTGTCGGCATCCTCTGAGGCTGTGAAGCCCGGAGAGACAGACCGTCAAGGAAGCGCTGCACAACAGCGGAATTAGCCAGAGAGAAGGGCAAATTGGGGAGGTGGCAAGAGCTGCTCCATCTGCGAGGCGAAGGAAGAGAGTGTGGGATGGATGGATGAACGGAGTGGTTGTGGAGTGGCCGCAGGAGGAGCATCAGCAGCCGCCGCCCCCTGCTCTCCTCAGTGAAGGGGGAGGGGTCGTGCTGGGACTGGTGTTTTCAGTCTGACCAGAAATGACTTCTGCCTTGGTATTGTTGATTTGTGTTCTGCACCACCATTCTCCTCATCTTTCATTGCAAGCAGCATTGTGGCCTTACCTGCCACAGGAATAGTAACTGCTGCGTTTCCCACCCTCGGCTTATACTCGAGTCAATAAGTTTTCCCAGATTTTGGGGGTAAAATTAGAAGCCTCGGCTTATATTCGGGTCGACTTATACTCGAGTATATACGGTACATCATATTAATAAAATCACTTAAATTTAGAACAATTTAAAACCATTGGTGCTAATAACATTGTGATGTTATTCAAGTTCGATGATGTCAGTATTCCCTGGATTCCTCCCGCTGTTACAAGTCCCAAAGTCAGCCGAAAGCAAGCCAGAAGAATATGGCCGAGGTCCCGCAAGGCTGTAACCTCAGTTCCACCCTCTCTTCATTACCTGTTACAATTTCACATTCTTGCCCTCGCAATGGGCCTACCATGTCCTTTCTCTTTTTCTTGCTCTGAAATAAGAAAAGAACCCTTTTTTGTTGTTTTTAGCATCTTTGGCCAGCCTAAGTTTATAACTGAGCTTCAGCTTTCCTAACTTTTTCTCTACAAGCACTGGTGATTTGTTTATATTCATCCTTGGTTATAAGGTCGTCCTTCCAATTCCTAAAGGAGTCTTTTTTATTTCTCAAGTCTTTAGAGAGCTGTTTATGGAGCCAACTCGGCTTCTTTAGGTTTTTTCCATTTTTTCTTCTAATAGGAATTGTCTGTGACTGCACTTTGAGTATTTCGCTTTTAAAAAACTCCCACCTCTCTTGAACCCCCTTCTTCCTAAGTATTTCTGATCGTGGGATTATACCCAGCATAGTTCTACGTTTATTGAAGTTTGCCTTTCTGAAGTCCAACCTATAAGTCTGACTATGTATAGCTTTTCCCTTCCCTAAGACTGTAAATTCCAAAATCACATGGTCACTACTGCCCAGGGTGCCCACTATTTCCACTTCTTTAATCAATTTTTTCCTTGTTGGTGAGAATCAAATCCAAGATAGCAGATCCCCTTGTTTCCTTCTTCACTTTCTGGAAAAGGAAGTTGTCAGCAAGACACGTCAGGAATCTATTTGACTTTTCATTTTTAGCAGAGTTGGACTTCCAACGGATGTCCGGGCAATTGAAATCTCCCATGATCACTGTATCCCTTCTCTTGGAGAACTTTGCAGTCTGTTGAAAGAGTATCTCATCCAAGTCCTCTGCCTGGCTTGGTGGTCTATAGCAGACCCTCACAATAATGTCACTGTTGTTTTTTACTCCTTTTATTTTTACCCAGAGACTCTCAACTGAGCTGCCATGCTCAGATTCATATATTTCCTCCCAAGTATATAATAATAATAATAATAATAATAATAATAATAATAATAATAATAATAATAATAATAATAATAATAATAATAATAATAATAATAATAATTTTTTTATTTCTATCCCGCCCTCCCCGCCGGAGCAGGCTCAGGGCGGCTCACAACATAAAACACACATTACATCAATTATACTTATAAAACATGGTTAAAACAATTACAGAGTATTAAAATTAACATAACAGTATGGCGTTATAAACAGGTTTCAATAAATTTCAGAAGTAAAAACGTTTCAAGAATAAAAGCATTTCTAGCAGCATATCTGGATTTGTCACAGTTTTTTCGCTAGTTGAAGGCCATCTTGAAAAGGTGGGTCTTACAGGCCCTACGGAAACCCTCTAAACATCGTAGGGCCCTCACCTCCTCAGGGAGTTGGTTCCACAGTAGTGGAGCAGTAATAGAGAAGGCCCGGTCCCGGGTGGCTTTCAGTCTGGCCTCCCTTGGCCCAGGGATATTCAGCTGGTTTTTCCCAGATGACCTCAGTGCCCTCTGGGGCTCATATACCGTCCCTCCTTCACATATACTGCTACGCCTCCGCCCTTTCTCATTTGCCTGTCCCTTTTAAATAAGTTGTACCCCTGAATGCTAATATTCCAGTTGTGAGTGTCATCCCACCACATTTCAGTAACCCTATTATGTCATAGTCTCCTTTCTTTATTAGGACTTCCAGTTCCTCTTGTTTCTTTCCCATACTCTGTGCATTAGTGTAGAGACATCAGAATGCACGTTTTATGCATCCCGAGGGTTTAGTTTCCGTACAAGCCTGCAAGTTAACATTACCTCGTGTATGCACCACTCTCTGCAAATCTTTAATGTTCTTAGCCCCAGTTTCTGGCATCATATGAGGCTTTGAATTATTGCCTCGCTCCCCCATACAATTTAGTTTAAAGCCCTTCTTATTAGGTTAGCAAGGCTGTTACCAAACACCCTTTTTCCTATTGCTGAAGGTGCAAACCATCTCCCGATAGAAGACTACCATCTCGAAAGCGTAAACCATGGTCCAGAAATCTGAATCTTTGCTGACAACACCATTGACGTAGCCAGTCTTTTATTTGAAGTATTCTTCTTTTTCGTCCTAAGTCATGACCTTCAACAGGAAGCACTGACGAGAACACAACCTGTGCGCCAAGCTCCTTTACCTTCTGACCCGGAGTCACATAGTCTTTTCTAATACATTCAGGGCTATGATGGGCAGTATCATTCGTTCCCACATGGATCAGCAAGAAAGGATAGTAATCCGTGGGCTTGATAAGTCTTCTAATCCTTTCTGTCACATGCTGGATGCGTGCACCCGGCAGACAGCAGGCCTCTTGGAATGATAAGTCTGGTTGGCACAGTTTGGGCTCCATCCCTCTGAGCAAGGAGTCTCCAATCACCACCACCTTCCTCTTCCTATATTGGGGAGCAGAAGCTCCAGGCTTCTTATCCACAGGATCCTGAGAAACTTTCTTCAAGCTTCGTGGAGGCTGGGGAAGTAGCCCTTGTTCTAGTGGTTCAGAATCAGTTACTATGGGGAGATCCTGGAACCTGTTGCTGAGCAGCAGAGGATCAGAACATCTCCTGATTTTCTTTCTCCTACAGGTTACATTTTTCCAGGAACCCTCCTCCTGTGTTGGGTTCTCTTCTAATTACTGAGATACTGGTGCCTCCCCCTCCTCTTGTCCTTTCAAGAGCGCCTCATGCGTTTTGTCAAGAAAATCCTCACCTTCCTTTATACACTGCAGTATGGACAATCGTGCCTCCAGTCCCTGTTATCTTCTCCTCCAGCAGGGCTGCTAACTTACAGTTGCTGCAAGTGTCATTGCTGCTACTCTCCGGTAGAAATACAAACATCCCACAGCCTTCAGACGTCACTGCCTCTGCTCCCTTACCAGCCATACTGCTGCAATCCATTTCAAAAACTTTTTTATCTTGACTTCTCTTTAAATCCCACTACCAACTGCCACTTGAAACTACTTGTGAGTAATTACCCACCTTTCTACAGAATCCCCAGGCTAGACCCCCAGACTAAGGACCACAGGCCATGAGCACTTTGGCTCGTGCCTCTGCCAAGGATGAGCCTTGCAAATTAAAGGCTCAAGCCCCCACCCACCTCTGACTTAACAGCCAGAGAAACAGCAGAGGGTGGGGCCAGCAACTACCCCCAGGCAAACAAGCTCTCCTCACTCAGCAATCAGAAACCCCTTTCCAGCAGGCACCAAAGCACTCACACAGTTCCCTTCCCCATTCCCTAGGTAATGCTCCCCAGCAGTTAAGAACATAAGAACATAAGAGAAGCCATGTTGGATCAGGCCAACGGCCCATCAAGTCCAACACTCTGTGTCACACAGTGGCAAAAAATGTTATATACACACATACACTGTGGCTAATAGCCACTGGTGGACCTGTGCTCCATACACTGTGGCTAATAGCCACTGATGGACCTGTGCTCCATATTTTTATCTAAACCCCTCTTGAAGGTGGCTATACTTGTGGCCGCCACCACCTCCTGTGGCAGTGAATTCCACATGTTAATCACCCTTTGGGTGAAGAAGTACTTCCTTTTATCCGTCTTAACCTGTCTGCTCAGCAATTTCATCGAATGCCCACGAGTTCTTGTATTGTGAGAAAGGGAGAAAAGTACTTCTTTCTCTACTTTCTCCATTCCATGCATTATCTTGTAAACCTCTATCATGTCACCCCGCAGTCGACGTTTCTCCAAGCTAAAGAGTCCCAAGCGTTTCAACCTTTCTTCATAGGGAAAGTGCTCCAGCCCTTTAATCATTCTAGTTGCCCTTCTCTGCACCTTCTCTAAAGCTATAATATCCTTTTTGAGGTGCGGCGACCAGAACTGCACACAGTACTCCAAATGAGACCGCACCATCGATTTATACAGGGGCATTATGATACTGGCTGATTTGTTTTCAATTCCCTTCCTAATAATTCCCAGCATGGCATTGGCCTTTTTTATTGCAAACGCACACTGTCTTGACACTTTCAGTGAGTTATCTATCATGACCCCAAGATCTCTCTCTTGATCAGTCTCTGCCAGTTCACACCCCATCAACTTGTATTTGTAGCTGGGATTCTTAGCCCCAATGTGCATTACTTTGCACTTGGCCACATTGAACCGCATCTGCCACGTTGACGCCCACTCACCCAGCCTCAACAGATCCCTTTGGAGTTCCTCACAATCCTCTCTGGTTCTCACCACCCTGAACAATTTAGTGTCATCCGCAAACTTGGCCACTTCACTGCTCACTCCGAACTCTAAATCATTTATGAACAAGTTAAAAAGCATGGGACCCAGTACCGAGCCCTGCGGCACCCCACTGCTTACCGTCCTCCACTGCGAAGACTGCCCATTTATACTCACTCTCTGCTTCCTATTACTCAGCCAGTTTTTGATCCACAAGAGGACCTGTCCTTTTACTCCATGATTCTCAAGCTTTCTAAGGAGCCTTTGATGAGGAACTTTATCAAAAGCTTTCTGGAAGTCAAGGTAAACAACATCTATCGGGTCTCCTTTGTCCACATGTTTGTTCACCCCCTCAAAGAAATGCAACAGGTTAGTGAGGCAAGATCTTCCCTTGCAGAACCCATGCTGAGTCTTCCTCAATAACCCGTGTTCATCAATGTGCCTACTCATTCTGTCCTTGATAATGGTTTCTACCAACTTTCCCGGTATTGAAGTCAGACTGACTGGCCTGTAGTTTCCCGGATTAGAAAAGCAAATCAGCTCTCACTCACTTTAACCAGCAGCTCTGTTCTTGCTCCAAGCACCTTCCTCTACTGCAGCTGAGCCACTTCTCCTGCAGCTCAGCCACTTCCCCTAAGCCTGTTTGAGAAGGGTGAGATAGAAATGAGAAATAATAAATAAATAAATTCAGAATCTGTAGCACATGTTTCAGGAAACACACAAGACAGAGAAGCAATATATTCCTCACAAAATGCTAGGATGACAGTGAATGGTTTACTAACAGAAGTAATCAACATTCAAAAAGGTACAAGACAAGGCTGTCCACTGTTTCCTCTACTTTTTATTTTATCCTTAGAGGTATTGAACAATCAAATAAGGGAAGATACAAGCATAAAGGGAGATGTGATAAAAGATGAACAATATAAACTCAGAGCTTTTGCTAATGACTTAGTTTTTAAATTAGAACAATCAATGGATTCAATAGATTGTCTTATAAATAAGATTAAACAATTTGGCTATTGGGCAGGATTAAAGATTAATTATTATAAAACAAAATTTTTGACAAAGAATATGACGGTGGAACAAATTCAGGCCTTCCAGCCAACATCAAGATTTTTGTATGAAAAAAGAATCAAATATTTAGGTGTGGTTATTTCAAACAGATGTAGCAATGTAAAAGCAGATAATTATGATAAACTACTTAAAGAAATTTAAAAAGATTTGGGAAAATGGCATGATTTGAACTTATCTCTAATGGGAATAATAGCCCTAATAAAGATGAATATTTTACCAATGTTAATATTTTTGTTTCAAACTATCTCAATATTTTTAAATAGTGGATTTTTTCAAGAACTAAACAAGATGGTTGTTAAATATGGGTGGCAAGGCAAAAAATCTAGAATCAAATTAAAGACATTGCAGGACTCTAAATTAAGAGCAGTTATGGGCCTGCCAAACTGGCAGTTGTATTATAAAGCATCTGCACTTCTGTGGATAAGAGACTGGATATTGTTGAAAGACAAGAGACAATTGTTGTTAGAAGGACATGATTTGACTATGGGATGGCATGCTTATTTGTGGTATCAAAGACTTGAAGGCCACTCTTATTTTAAGCATCATTGGTTTCGGAAATCTTTATATCATACCTAGTCACGGTTAAAGCCTAAAATCTACCAAAAAATTCCAAGATGGGTTTCACCAGTAGAAGCATTTACTCACCCAAATCTTTTAAAATTAAATCAGAATTATAGGTATGATGATCTGTTGGGGAAAGATAATCAACTGAAAACCAAAGAAGAACTGGAAAATATGGACATTAAAATGAATTGGTGGTTGAGAATGCAAGTTGAATCCAGATATGCTAAAGACAAGGCGATAGGCTTCACTACTTAACGATACTTTACGGGTACATCATAAATAGATCCCTCCTAGAGGGGCATTTTCCAACGTCTCTGAAAGAGGCCTTGGTCCGCCCCCTCCTGAAAAAATCTACAGCAGACCCGGCCGAATTGGCAAACTACAGACCGGTGTCCAATTTGCCATTTTTAGGTAAAATTATCGAGAGGGCAGTGGCGTTGCAGCTACAGAGATTTCTAGATGACGCTTCTGTCCTAGACCCGTGCCAGTCTGGCTTCCGACCGGGCCACGGGACGGAGACGGTCCTGGTCGCCTTGGTGGATGACCTCCAGCGGCAACTGGATCGAGGCGGTGCGGCAATACTGATGTTATTAGATCTGTCGGCTGCATTTGATACAGTCGACCATCAGTTGCTGATCCACCGCCTCGCCGACATACGGGTTGAGGGGCTGGCCTTACAATGGCTTTCCTCCTTCCTCATGGGTCGAGGACAGAGGGTGGCGATTGGGGGTGAGCGATCCCAGAGGCGCACACTTGATTGTGGGGTGCCCCAGGGAGCAGTTCTCTCCCCGATGTTATTTAACATCTATATGCGCCCCCTCGCCCAGATTGCCCGGAGATTTGGGCTGGGTTGCCATCAATATGCAGATGACACCCAGCTCTATCTACTAATGGATGGCCGGCCCGCCTCCGCTCCGGGGAACCTGGATCAGGCTTTGCGGGCTGCTGCAACGTGGCTTAGACTGAGTGGGCTGAAGTTAAATCCAGCGAAGACAGAGGTTCTCCATGTGGGTCGTGGCACTCTGGGGAAGGAAATATCTCTCCCGGCCTTTGACGGGGCGCTGCTGAAGACGGCGCAGCGGGTAAAGAGCCTGGGTGTTTTACTGGAGCCTTCACTATCAATGGAGGCCCAGATAACAGCCACTGCCAAGTCAGCATTCTTCCACCTGAGGTGGGCGAGGCAGTTGGCCCCTTTCCTAGAGCATCGGGACCTAGCAATGGTGATCCATGCAACGGTCACCTCAAGACTGGACTACTGTAACGCTCTCTACATGGGGCTGCCTCTGTACCGGACCCGGGAGCTGCAGCTAGTGCAGAATGCGGCGGCCAGGCTGTTACTTGGTCTCCCAAGATGGGAGCATATACGGCCAGGGCTGCGGGGACTGCACTGGCTGCCGATCGTATACCGGATCCAGTACAAAGTGCTGGTCATAACCTTTAAAGCCCTATATGGCCAAGGACCGACCTACCTGAGGGACTGTCTCTCCCCATATGAGCCCCAGAGAGCACTGAGGTCAGTGGGAAAAAACAGACTGAATATCCCTGGGCCAAAAGAAGTCAAACTTCAAAGCACCCGCACTCGGGCCTTTTCCGCTGTGGCCCCACAACTCTGGAATCAGCTCCCAGAGGAGGTGCGGGCCCTGCGGAACCTAGATCAGTTCCGCAGGGCCTGCAAGACCGTCCTCTTTAAACAGGAGTTCACCAATGACTAAATTAATGTTTACCGCCAGATTAATAATGTTTACTGCCAGTATCAGACCTAGGAATGTTTTAATCATTGATTGGTTTTAATGTGAATTTAATATGAATTTATTGTTTTATTATTGTGTTGTTCACCTTAAATGTTGTTAGCCGCCCTGAGCCTGCTTCGGCGGGGGAGGGCAGGATACAAATAAAATTTTACATTACATTACATTACATTACTTATTTGATAAAATTCTTTTGGGCTCACAAGAAAAGCTAATCTCCAAATTATATGCACATCTACTTCAAATGAAAACACAAGATGAAGTTGTAAAGTACTGCATGGTTCAATGGGCAAAAAATTTTGGTTATAATATTACATTAGAACAATGGGAAATACTGTGGAAGCTTAATGTTAAATTAACCAGATCAGTAACCTTTAAAGAAAACCTTTACAAGATGTTTTATAGATGGTACCTGACCCCACAGAAATTGTGTAAGATCTAAATCAATATGTCTAACAAATGTTGGATGTGTACTAAACAGATTGGTACTTTTTACCATATTTGGTAGAAGTGTGAGATGCTGAAAGACTAATGGAAAATGGTACATGAAATGTTACAGAAGATTATGAAGACCTCAGATACATTTCAAACCAGAACTTTTTAAATTGAACATATTTCCAGAGGACTATTCTAAAGAGATGAGACACCTTTTGGCACATTTTAATACAGCAGCTAGGATCCTTCTGGCGCAGAGATGGAAATCTCAGGAAATTCCCATGAAAATGGACTTGATGGGAAAAGTTTTAGAGACAGCAGAGCTGGACTTTTTATCCCAGTTGATGGCTGGGAAATCTAAAGAAGAAGCAAGAAAAAATTGGATGAAACTGTATGCCTGGCTGGACACTCAAGACTCTTAAGATTCTCTGGTGTGAACTGATTTTGTTTTTCTTTTTCCCTGTATTTTATATTATAACATTTACCTTTACTGGTATTATCAAATTCATCTTTACTGGAATTGTCAAATTATTTGATAATAACAAAAGATTTATACTATAAAATTTTAAAATGGATCATATATAGCTTAGATAAAATAATATGGGACAATTTATGTAAAGAAAATACTGTAGAATTATCCTTCTGTTTTTTGGAAAGTATTTTATGTAAAACAAGGCCAGAATGTATTGTGCTTTCATCTTTCTTTTCCCCTATCCCTATCCCCCAATCTTTTCTGAAACTAATAAAACTTTTGAAAACTCCACACAAGACAGCCTTTATTGGCATAAATAAGAATATAAGATAGAGGGTCGACCAGGTTACATATTAAAAGAATACATAATCCATACAGAATAAAATTAGGATTACAAAATAAAAACAAAATAGCAACATAGTCAAACCTGATACATAGTACTACTTATCAGGATGAGTAACCATAGCTCTATAAAAAAACTTTGCTACTAATTCTGTTATTTCTGGATCAGAATTATCACGCGAGAAAAGCACCTTAAAATCATCAGAGGTCTCTAAAATTTGGGCCAATATTTCAGGAAGATTTAATGTTGATTTAGATCTTAACCCAAGCTATAGAAGAATTGCAAAAATAAACCAGCAGTTCCAAGAATATTTCAGCTCAGATACAAACCATCTTTGGATTCCTTAGATCCAGCCAATTGCCACTCAGTTTCAAACCTGCCAGTTTGGTGTGGAGAGCCAGTTTGGTGTAGTGGTTAAGTGCGCGGACTCTTATCTGGGAGAACCGGGTTTGATTCCCCACTCCTCCACTTGCACCTGCTAGCATGGCCTTGGGTCAGCCATAGCTCTGGCAGAGGTTGTCCTTGAAAGGGCAGCTGCTGTGAGAACCCTCTCCAGCCCCACCCACCTCACAGGGTGTCTGTTGTGGGGGAGGAAGATAAAGGAGATTGTGAGCCGCTCTGAGACTCTTCGGAGTGGAGGGCGGGATATAAATCCAATATCTTCTTCTTCTGGGTAAAGTAATTGAGAGAGCAATAGTCAAGCAGCAACAGGGTTTCCTGGAGGACACATTGACACTAAACCCATTCCAGTCTGGTTTCCACCCTGTTAATGGGACGGAGACTGTGCTGGTTGTCTTGACAGACAACCTCCGTAGACAGCTGGATCAAGGCGGGTCAGCGCTGCTGTTGCTTGATGTCACGGTGGTGTTTGACAAAGTCAATTACAGTCTTATGACTCACCAGCTCACTGATGTGGGAATTCCTTGGGTGGCCCTCAGTGGCTTTCCTTCTTTCTCTGCAGTCAAGGACAAAGGATGGCACAAAGTGAAGATGTGTCCACTAGGCGCCCCCTGCTATGTGGGGTGCTTGAAGGGGCACTCCTCTTTCCAATGTTGTTTAACATCTCTATGCTCCCTCTTGCCCAGCATGATGTCCTGGAAGTCCAGAATGCAAAAAACCAGAGTGCTAAGTGGGGTTAGTAAGCTTTATTCCAGACACGTTAAAAACTACATGGGCAGCCCAATCCTAACCTCCATGGTGGCCATCCGTGGTGTAACTGCGGCGCCACCAGTAGACTTCCTAAGGACTTTGGTACGCTCGGGCATGGGGAGGGGAGAAGTCACGTAACTTTTCACGAGGAAGACTGTTGCCATGGCAACTCTGCTGGTGTAAGACTCCCAGCATGCACGAGAGGCGGAGGCAGCTGGAGGGGAGGACCAGCCCACCTCCCCCGGATTGGCCAGTCCTGGCACATGCTCCACGGCACATGACAGTCAGGGGCGAGGAGAGGCAGCCCCGGAGACGCTGTTCGCCATACCCAACCCACCCTCTGACAGAACTGAGCTGATCATGGGCAGACATGATCAGAACTGAGCTGATCATGGGCAGACACTCCTGTGGTTTCCCTGCATGCCAGCAGGTGACATGGACATTCTCCCAGTAAAAAAATACAAGCCTGCCCCCTGCCAGCCCCCCCCCCAGCCTCAGAGACCTTCCGTGACGCCCTGATGCCCCCTACAATGTGCACGGAGCTCCTCCCCTGGGAGAATGCAGAGTGTGAGACATCGGCCATGCAGCCACTCCATTTACGCCCCCCCCCCCGCCCGCTGTAGGTTGTGCCCTGAGCACAACAGCCCTGTGGGGTTGAGCAGGCTGGCCAGACTGAGATGCGGCATCTGGCCTCCTGTGAGAGGAGTGGGGCAAAGTCCCCCCCTCCCCTGTCCAGCCTTGCGCATGCAAGGTGGCTCATAGTCTCCCCCCTCCCAAAGGACCAAGCGGGCTCGCCCCCAAGACATTCCCTCAGAGAGCCCACTTTCTCCATAGAGGGCAATACATCTAGCCTTAGGAGACTTAGATGGTCCAAAAATGTACACAACATATTATCTCTAACCCTTAAAAGCCCAGCTATGGTTTCTCTGAGATCTACTTTGTTACAGCAAAGCTCTGATGCTATTAATACCTTTGCTGAAATCATCACACAACTTAGGCCATATTTTATAGATAATAGGCCTAGGAATACATTTTCTACAGCAAAAAATGGCTGGTATGACCATGAATGTAGAGAGTTCAAAAAGGTGCTAGTACAGACTATGAGAAATGCTAGACGTAGTACAGACAAGGCGCTTCTGCTTCATCTTTTGCAATTGAGAGCTCAATATAAAATTTAATTAAGCAAAAGAAAACCACCCATGCTAAATTATAGCAGTAACTGGAGCATGCAGTAACTGAAAAGAATGATTCCCATTTCTGGGAATTAGTGACAGATTAAAGACAGGCTTCTCTTGCCAACCTGATGCATATATATCAGGTAAAGAATGGTTTTTATATTTCAGCTCCGGTTTTGACTCTCAGTCCTCTAATTCTCTGGTTGAAGTAGCTAATCTTCCAAAGTGGGAACCTGTCTCGGAATCTGAGATTAGGGGTTTATTAGCCTCTTTAACACCTGGAAAATCGCCTGGGGAAGACTTGATTGCCTCAGATATTTACAAGGCTTTTCCAGATTGGCGGACTTTTATGTTAGTAAGAGTTTTTTCTCAAATTAATGATACTGGCCTGATCCCTAATGGATGGAAACTCAGTATTATTGTCCCCATTCACAAACAAGGTACTAAATCTCTTCCTCAAAATTACAGACCAATTAGTTTGCTTGACATAGCTACTATATAGTAAACACCTGCTGACTAAACTTGAGGACTGGGTGGTTGAGAATCAGATTATTCACCCTGTCCAAGCAGGTTTCAGGAAAGGATTTAGTACCATTGATCACTGCCAAACACTACATCAGTTGGACTTTTCAGGTGTTCAATGCCCTTTGAAGACTTTATATGTAGCTTTTGTCGATCTGGCTGCCACCTTTGACTCAGTTGATAGGAGCTGATTGTGGTCTAAACTTGTGGATATGAATATTGATAACTGCTTACTATTTTTGCTTCAAGAACTACATAAGGATACATATGCTCAAGTCGGAGTTGGAACCTCTGGCTCCCTCACTGACAGTATTCTGATTTGGAAGGGGGGAAGCAGGGTTGCGTGCTGGCCCCCTTATTATTTAACCTCTATATTAATAGCATAGTTGAGAGGACCTCAGTTCACCCCTTCCACTTCAGGCCATCAAAAGATTTCAATTCTACTTTACACTGATGATATGGTCCTAATTTCACTTACGAAAATTGGTCTGAAGAGATTATTGTAATAGCTAGGTACTTTTTGCAAAGAAGAAACTCTATCAACTATGACAAGACCAAAGTAATGATTTTCAGGAAAAAAGCCATAATTTCCACTTGGAACATTTTGGGTAGCCCTATAAAACAGTGAAACTCATTTAATTATCTTGGTATCACATTTAAGGAGACTCTTAACTAGTCCTCTCATGTTGTATCAAATCATCTGCACTTAGATTTTTTGGGTCTGTTCTGAGCTTTTACTTTTCTAGGGGTGGTAGCCTTATAGATCCTGTTCTGAAATTATACAAGAGTAAGGTCATACCCTTCTTTCTGTAGGGAGTTGAAGTGTGGGAATGGAATAATGCCATCCTAGGTAGCCTTGAAGTAGTTCAGAATCGATTTTTACGACGTATCTTAGCATTTTCCAAGGGGTCTCCTGCTGCTTTGATGAGATCTGAAACTGGTATCCCTTCTCTTATGGTTCGGGCACACTTAATAATCACTAAATATTGGAAAAGGGTTGAAAACTCAAGATCTAATAATAATATTAATAATTTTTATTTATATCCCACCCTCCCCACCAAGGCAGGCTCAGGGCGGCTCACAGACATGGAAAGTGCCATGATTACAGCAATACATTATACAATAAAACACATTAAAATACATTAAATTAATTAATTAATTAAAACCATTACAATTAAGGTGCTATAATGCAAAACATATCATATATATATCAGATGGCTGGATGTTATTTCAGGATTGAGTCTTGAAGGCCATTTGAAAGAGGATGGTTTTGCAGGCCCTGCGGAACTGATTATAGTCCCGCAGGGCTCGAACCTCTGCTGGTAATTGGTTCCACCAGTGAGGATTCATCAGTCTTTCAATCTTCTGTTAGCTAAAGACCCTCAGCGCCTTGTGTTTATTAATACCTTATTCCTGATGTCCTTTTGGACAAATCCCATCTTAGAAAATGGATATTTGGCTCTGACGCCCAACTAGATCGTACCTTAATATTGAAATCAAAAACAGCACCATGGTACAAATTAATTAAACTAGAACACACAAGACCTCCATACTTAGTTAACATTTCTAATCATCAAAGATTTCAGGTTTTCACGGCTGGTAACATCATTAGGGTTTGTAGAATCTTTCGGGCTCAAGTGCTGTGTTCTACTGGAGAAAGTTTTTCTTCCAGACATTTCGTTCTCGGCTGAGGAGATCCTCAGCGGCGTAACTGAGGATGTTCTCCGCAGCCGAGAACGAAACATCTGGAAGAAAAACTTTCTCCAGTAGAACACAGCACTTGAGCCCAAAAGATTCTACAAACCCTAATTTTTAATCATGTTGTTAGAGCGAAATTACCTCCTTACGATTCTAGTCAATGCCAACAGCAGTCATGGAAGGTTGTTTTAACCAAACTCCAGTGGCCCAACGTTTATGCATTTGCTGTTCTCATGCAGTTGAGGACTTACCTCACTATTTACTTTTCTGTTTGCTGTATTCCAGTACAAGGGGTAAATTTTTAGATGGAATTCTGTCAGGCCTAAGTACTTATTCGGTTGAGGAAAAAATAGTATTTCTTTTATCTGATACTGATGCTTATATCTCATAGAAAGTTTCAGTCTTTGCCCTTGCAGCAAAGAAAATACATACCAAGGTGGCAACGCAAAGGGATAACTTTTAGATTTATTTCTACATCTTTATTGTTATTGCCATTGTATTGCATCTGTTGTTATACCCTTGTTATATCTTACACAATACTTAGTATGTTTTAACTTCTAGTTTACATTCCTTTTTCTTGAGATTTTTGTAGATTTGTAACAGCCAATAGCTAATTACAATAAATGAATTGGAACTGAAAGTGGCATAGGCGAGGGGCACAGAGAATGTGCAGCAGATGGCAAGCAGGAGAGACAAAGTAGTGCACATCTCAGACTTTATTGTGCTGGAACCAAGTGCAGCAGTATCCCAGGCACAACGTGGACAGTCCTGCAGGGCACAAGGCTCCACTCAGAGAGGAGAGCAGGAACAGCTGACTGAGTACGGGGGGGGGGGGGGGGTTGAACCAACACACACGGAAGCCTCTGTGTTGACTTCCCATGTGCAAAACAGAGACAGAGATCAAGAGCCCCCGAAGGGGCAGCAGTTGCAGCATGAGGCTGCATTTTGCTGAGGGGATCTCTTAAAGCGTCAACCCTTGACCCACCTCTCCACAGGCATTGGAGCAGCTGCCAGACCCCCCCCCCCATCCCCTGGTGCCCTGCCAGTGGTGGGAACGAGGCAGGGGACAGACCAGGGGGGGGCCTCCAGCAACATGGTGGGGAGCAGTGATAGGGTGTTGGAAAAGGGGCTCACCCAGCCCAGGGTATGAGGGGATTGATGAGGCAATTACATGGCTCCCTAAGAGGTTTGCAGGCTCCTGCAGCAGCAGAGACAATAATTGTTTCCAGTATCCACAAGTGTCTATGGGATATGCCGCCATTTTCCTGGTTGTAAGTTTACACCTCTCGGGGGCGTGTCATGGCCCAAAGTTCTTAGGGAGCCGCCTAAGCCTGGCTGCACCCCTAACTCCATGCCCTCCTGCACCGGCACGACTTGCTCTGCCGGACTTCCACCTCTGCTTGGGTACAGCCCTCAAGTGCCACTGCTCTTGGGCAGGGCGGCGCTCCAGCAGACCCATGCCCACATAAGTTGCCTCCCCTGTGGCGCAACTGGACTTCTGCCAGTGCAAATGCGACTTGCACCAAAGTGGTGGATAGTTTGCTCCCATTCACTCCCCCCCCCATAGGATTGTGCTGTTAAGGAGGAACAGGTAGGTTTTAGAACTGGTAAAAGGTAAAGGTAGTCCCCTGTGCAAGCACCAGTCGTTTTCGACTCTGAGGTGACATTTTTCACAACGTTTTCATGGCAAGCTTTTTATGGGGTGGTTTGCCATTGCCTTCCCCAGTCAACTACACTTTCCCCCCAGCAAACTGGGTACTTATTTTACTGACCTTGGAAGAATGGAAGGCTGAGTAAACCTTGAGCTGGCTACCTGAACCAGCTTCTGCTGGGATTGAATTCAGGTCATGAGCAGAGGGCTCTGACTGCAATACTGCAGCTTTACCACTCTGCGCCACGGGGCTCTTTTTAGAGCTGGTAGTTCAGGCATAAATTAGTGCTTGATATTGGACCATTTAGCAGAGAAATACCTTTCTAAGCCTGTAGGGCAGTGGCCCCCAACCTTTTTGGCACCAGGGACTGGTTTTGTGGAAGACAATTTTTCCACAGACCAGTGGGGGTGCTGGGGTTTTGGCTTCCCCAGGCTGCCCCCACATCCTGTCCCTGCCCCCCATGGGGGTCTTTAAATGAGGGGTAGGTAAAGGCCACTACCACGCTGCCCCTTCCACCCACCTGGGACCTTGGCAAATGAAACAGGTAGTGCTTTAGAGTCTAGCTGCACTGCCTCTTTTATCCACCTGGGACCTGGGTGGACAAAAGGAGCAGTGCAGTGCCTCTGCCTCACTCCGCGGCCCGGTTGCTAACAGGTCACAGACTGATATCGGTCCACAGCCAGGGGGTTGGGGACCCTTGCTTTAGGGCATTATATACTACATTTGTTGATTTCAAAGCTGCATTTGACAGTGTCACCAGACACAAGTTGCGGGCAAAGCTTGAAAACTCCATAAAAGACAGAAGATTTATATGCTCATTTGCATGCTGCATGAAAAGAATTTACTGAGGGTAAGATGCAGTCCACAGGGCAGTTTATATAGTAGTGTCCCATTTGTGAAAGGAATGGAACAGGAAGCATTACTTTTTAATTTCCATTATGCAGGGTGTGAGTTTTTTTTGTTTTAGCTAATTTAAGTTTCCATTCTCCAAACTTAGCAAACAGTGATTTCCCCTTTATTTTGTATGGATGATACAGTAATCCTGCCTCACTTGCACGTGAGTCTTACGGAGTGAGTGCTTCAGGAATTTACTGCATATTACTAAGAATAGTAGCTTGTGATAAATTATCAAAAAACCTATAATTCTCATCTTGACCAAAAGGCATGAAAGATATAGATTGCAAATTGAGGGACATAGGTTGTGAATTGAGGGTAAAAACTTTTTAAAACTTAGGTGTAGACTTCCAGTGCCTCATGGGTAGTGGAGACCTCAAGCAGTGCATATTATTGAGAATGCCTTAGAATGACCTCAGCCATTTTGAAATGCGTTTTTTACAAAAGGGGCTTCATATCACTGCGATAGTTAAGGTTTTTCAGGGGAAGGTGGTTGCCCAATTAATACATGGCTCCCAGCTTTGCCTCTATATGTCGATGCGCTTAGAGTACGAGAGGGTGATTCTTAGCGACGCAAGAATGAAGGCTGTACACAGTAGCTGTAAAACCACTATATACATTTATTTACAATACCACTCACTCTCCTGACTGACAATATGCTCTGCTGCACTCCAACACCATTAACCCACAATCACCACAGTTGCTCTGTACATTTATACATGGGACAGCCAATCAGCAACTTGCTGTGTCATGCTGACTCTGCTGGCTGATGCAATCCTTCTGGCAGCCAGCCACCTGCTGTCATGTAGATCATCTAAGCCTCTAGATCTACTTTCAGTTCTGCAGCATGTGCTATAAGCTGTCTCTTTACATATAATAGTGACACTATAAAGATCTTTGCCCTCAAAATGGTGCAATGGAAATTCTTGCACTCAGTATTTGGAGTCCCTTGATGTATCCTAAATGTTCTCCTCAGGCTAGAGGCTGAAGTTCCATGAGGCACACATGTATGTTCAAATGACCACCTGTGAGTTAAAATTAACTGCAAGCAGGGCCGTAACCAGAAAATATTTGGTGGGGGGACCCAGGGGAAAAATTTTAGGTGGAGGGGCCTCCCGCTTTGGTGGCCTCCACTCTCTCAGCTAACGCTGCTTTGGCAGCCCCAATCTTCCCACCGTTCTGTCAGCCCCCATCATCCTCCACAGCCCTTCCCCTCTCTCCCACCCACCCACTCATCTGGTAAAGCGCCTGCTCCCGGGGCTCTTTAACAGAGGCCCCCACCTTCCCCCCGGCCACTGCCCAGCAGGAAAAGCGACGCTGAGGCCGGTGGCTTCTCTGTTGGCTTTACAGAGCTCTCAGCACGTTCAGTGCTGGGGCGCCGGCAGTGAGTCCTAACCCACACTTTGTGAGGGGGGATACTATAGCATAAATTATCTTAATCTTGGTCAGCAGTGATACACTTAAGAATGTTTTCTAGTTTATTCTTGGCTCCCCTTCCCAGTTTCAATCTGATTTTTGTTATTACTGCAGTCTCCCTTTTAGTTGATGATGGAGCCAAGGAATAGAAAATCTTGAACAATTTCAATTTCTTCATTGTCAGTCTTAAAGTTATGTAGTTCCCCAGTAGTTATTATTTTTCTCTTCTTGATCTTCCACTGTAATCCTGCTTTGGCACTTTCTGCTTTAACCTTCCACAGAAGCTGTTTCAACTTCACTATTTCCTCCCAGGAATGTGGTGGCATCTGTATTCTTAATGTTCCTTCCACCAATTTTCATTCCACCTTCATCTACATATAATCCATCGTTCCTTATTATACATTTTGCATACGGATTGAACAAACAGGGAGATTAAATACATCCTTGCCTGACACCTTTGCCAACTGGAAAGTATTCTGTTTCTCTATATTCTGTCCTAACACTAGTCTTTTGTCCAGTGTACAGCTAGATCTGGGCCCTATCTGAGTTATTACCATTCCGTAGGGCTGGTAAGACAGAGCTATTCTGATGGGTCTTTGGTTGAGGCTACTATTCCATCAGTTGGCCTCCCTTGTCGTGACATCATGCTGTACTATTGTGCTATCTTATTTATTATTACCATCATTCTGTTCTTGGGCTGATAGTTGTTGCATTCTGTGAAATGTGCCCTTTCCACCTATTACGCGTTTTATTTTATTGTTTTTGGCTATGTTAATTTTATGGCATTGTTTTTAGTTTTACTCTAGGTTTTTATCGTTATTAAATTCATATTGTGATCTGCCCTGAGCCCATTTACGGAAAAGAGCAGAATATAAGCCTGCAAAAATAGATAAAATACAAATAATCTGATGTGGCAAATCCATTTTTTTAAAACCTATCTTTGCTTTTCATTATGCACACAGCTAAAACTTTGCTGCAATCTATGAAACACAAGCTGATTTTCTTCAGACATTATTTTATATGCTCCAGTAACCAACATAAATTTGCAAGATGATCTCTAGCACCGCTTCCTTTTCTGAATCCAACGTGAATATCTGGCACTTTATACAACTGAATTTAAGCCCTTAAGTAAATGGTTTACTAGCTTGGTAACAGAAAGACTCAATTTGATGTAAAGGAAGAATCCATAGATAAATGATCCAATCATTCAGTATCAACTTACTACTGTTATTCAAAGTGCTTGTGTCCAGTCAAGGTGCTCTTTGTCACAGTACTCTGTCCTGAGTTAGTTTTTGTTTAACAAAAGCATGCCCTGTGACTTCAGCTTTTGACTTAATTTTATTCCCCAGACTGATAACTTTTCCCTTTCTACTCGCCTTGCCATGCCTTCACTTTCAATTGGGAACCTTGTTTCTGACTTTTCCCAAACTTTCCCTGCCTCCTTCCTCTTCCAGGAGAACCAAATTATCAGTAAAATTCAAATAATTATTACAAAGAAAGGAAAATTAAACCTTGTACAAGCAGTTAGCCCGTGTAACACACGACAACCCTGTACAACAACCCTGAAAACTTTAGATACAGATAATATGCAGCACAAGGATTTCCATGGATACTTTTTTTGGGGGGGGGGTTACTCTTTTGGGAAACTTTTCTGCCCTACATCACTGATCCTGTGTCCTTTCCTTTTTGAACCTAAATTTTAACTCCTTTAGAACATGAGTGAGTGCTGGTGGAAAAGTTTTCTTTTTCCTGTTTTAAGGTTGACTTTCCTACAGTGAATTTGGATTCACAGGAAGCAGGCCTCATTCACATAGATGCACATCATCCCATGCACATAGGATTTTAAGTTGTATTTTTATTTGCTAGCCAAGCCTCCACCAGCCACCTGAAAAATACATATATTTAAACAAGTATATATTAAAAGAAAATATGCCAGGAAATATCCCTTCAACTTTTCAGTGCTGCTCCTTTTGAGGGAGCTAGTAAGACAAAGTATATTGAAATTAAGTGATAACCTCTACTTAGCATTAACTCCACATACTTTTTGGACTTTCTGAGTTACAAGGAAGTCCTTAAGATTACAGCAGTGACCTTGCATGACTATTGTTTTCAGGCAAAGGAGATGTGGGAGTGCATATAAGCATGCAAGGAGGAACAGGTTGTGGTACAGCTGAGAGGATAGCAGGGGCATTTCTTCTTCTTCTTCAGTTGGCAGTGAGGTGTGGGAAAGGGGAAGTGATTAGCTTTGGTTAAAACTGTTTCTATGAATGAGTTATGTTCCTCTGCAAAATTGTTCTTTGCTGCTGTACATGCTTTTTTGATGTCCCTAGGAGGCTCTTTGGTTGTTTTATTGCATGTTTTATTGCTTATTTTAATGCTGATGATTTTTATACTTGTTATTATGATTTCACTGGTGTATCATTTTTATCTTATAAGCAGCCCCATTAAAGTTTTTGGAGAGGCAGAATTTACATTTTCTAAGTAAACAAATGTAGTGGTAACATGCTTAACTGGTACAATAGTCTATAGCAACTCAGACTCCAGTTTTGAATGCTCCTTTGCATACACATTTTGCAACCAGAAAATTAACTCAGTGAGGAAGGTTCTGTCCTCTATCTGTGTTTGCCATGCTGGTTTTCTGTTTGCACAGAGATTTTAAAAACAGAAGAGAATTTTAAAAATGGGACCATCTACCACTGGTCTGGTGCAATCCGTTTTACCACTTCATTCTACTGCCTGATTTTTCTTTCATGAATAAATGACGCTTCTGCGCCATTAGGAAAGGATCAGAGTCCACACCAGGGCCCACACCCTGTTCTGTTTTACACATAATTCAGTTCTAAGTCTGAAATTCCCATAGGGAATACAACAGAACATATAAAAATGAATCCCCTTCCCTGGATTTCTGCAGTATATGGACCTTCTGTCCTCTGTATCATGTATCACACAGTGTTACTTATTTTTCTACTGATAAAGAGAACAAGCTTATCAGTTCTGTAACCACAAGATCAGCAAATGGTCAGCTGTCTAAACTTTATAGTGGCTTGATTTTCCCCAGGTTGTTTTATGAATACACTATCGGGACTTGATCATACATTGCCACAACCGGTTAAAAGAGCTTTAGGGGACTAAACAAAGTAGGACAACTAAATAATAAATAAATGGGGGGAAGGAGGTGACTGTTTGACTTAAGATCTTTACTACACAGGAGTTGAAGATATAATTTCAGCTTTATTTTTTTTTTTTCATGTTCAGATATTTTGTTAGTGGTCTGGATTTTTTAAAGGATAAGGACAGGAAGTGCTTGTCCTGATTAGTGTAGTTGATTATGTGCAAGCACATCCCTTCCATATAAGTGGCTTTAGGCCTAGATGTTAGAAGATAAAAAGCGTACTAAGTGTGATATCAGGTTTGTATGTGTGGGGCAGTTAGCAGACATTTTTCCAAATGCAGATTTTTACTTCTTCACTTAATTCCAGATAGAGCATTAATAGTGCTGAATGTATTTTCAGTGTTGCAAGCATGGTGCTTCATTTTTATTAAATGATGTCAGAATGTTCCTTCTGAGCCTCTCCCACTTTGCTATGGAAATAAATTTTTCATCCCTACTTTGTTCCAGGATGGATAACAAGCTTTAATAATAATACTGAAAATGTACAACAGCTATGTAGAACGAAACATAACAAACATAGTGTAACAGCTGCTGAGAGACAGAAAATGCAAATAAAGGAAAAAAGAATGCTATCGCTTTAAGATAAGGTGCCTGCCCACTTTCTCCACACAAACAAGATCGATTTTGAGCAGACGCCTACTGTTAGCTTTCTCTTTTTTGAAGAAGAAGAGCGATTCTCACGCTGGATACAACCAACATATTCTCAATAACAGCGGTTTTTTTCTTCTCCTGAAATCCACCAAAACTGAAGAAAAATCCAAGTGACTGTTCTTAGCAGCTGTGTGGCCTGGAGTTCACTAGGAAAGCTGGCTTCCTGCAGTCCCCTATTCATCACCTGCTTCAAAGGCAGCCTAGCTGGCTATAGTTTGCAGGCCAGGTAGGGTGCCATTGTGCACAGTCTGGGAGGATTAGTATCAAAGCTGCGGCAACCAGGCCCTTGGTCTCAGGCTGCCATTCAGTCTAGCAGGGAGAGGCTAAGGCTGGCCAAGGTCATCGTATCCAGTGGGGTGTGGACTGGGAAAGGATCCTGAGAATAGAACGCTTCTTATGAAACCATGGTGCAAGCTTGCAACACAGCAGGTGCTCTTCTGAAAACATACATCTGTTTATGTTGTACTGTGGCTGGCAATGAAATAATAGACCTTTTTAAATATCATTAAGGAAAGAAGTATATGCACAAGTTGGGTAGATATGAGTTTTTATTTCGGAAGAATCATAACATCTTTTGCATTTGTGTGTGTACATGCGTGAAGAGGAGAGAAGACTGATTTAACCATTTCTAATCTGTACCATTGTTGGAGAGCAACAGCAGGATTGTTTGGAATGTACACAGAATGTGACAATGCATTTTTAAATGCTTTGTGATATACAAGTATTCTGAGTTTAAAGATGTACCAGATTTTCTTGATTGTCACGCATATGGAAATTGCATGGAAGATTTTTTTCCACCAAGGCAAAAGTAAATGTGTGTATTTTTTTTTAAAAAAAGGAAAAGTAGAGGTAAGAATTATGTAAAAAACAAATTAAAAACAGCCAACTTGATGAATCTGTAGGAGGGAAAATAAGCTGTAAGATGAGTTGTCATGACGACAGGGATGTTCTATTGATGAACTGTACTCCTCATTGTCCAATCAGATAGTAGAGCTGAAGCTGGAGCATGAACAGGAGAAGACGCACCTATTCCAACAGCATAACACAGAAAAGGATTGCCTGGTCCAAGTCCATGAACGGGAAATTGAAAAACTAGAAAAACAGCTTCGGGCTGCCATGACAGAGCACGACAATAAAACTCTGGAATTCAGGAAGCGAGATGCACAGGTAATAATCAATAACATTTCAGAAGTCAGAGGCTTGTATTAAAAAAAAAATCCTGTTTCCAGTGTAGTTGTTTCACGCTGTTTGATCATTTGGAAAACTGACGTATAAACACAATTCTGCTTTTCTTCCTCCCCCCCTCCCCTGCCAGTGCTGGAAAAGGCTTTAATGGGGCGGGGAGAGAGAACCACAGGTAGCCAGATTAAGAGTCCCATGGTGTGGAATATCTTGGCCTCTTATTTATAATCGTGTCTCATTTTCTTTCACAATGGTTTTAAGGGGAGGGAAAGGTACCCCCATCCCCGGTAAATTTACAGTAACTTCCTTCTCCCCCTCTAGGTAGATGTGTTAATATATCTGAATCATTCATTTTTTATTTTTAGTTTTTATCTCTGTAAGCAGCCCACAAATTGCCGTGCTTCTCACTTGATTTCTTAGTTTTTTCACAATTTTTTTTAAAAAACAGTCTGTGTATGACTTACTATCAGATGAACAGTTAAGAGAAGCTTTGAATTTTGGGTTGTTTCCCATTAGGTATTGTTGTCCGCCTGCATGGACACATCCATGTGTATATATGTTATATATAAAGCCCCTCCCAACTCCCATCTCTGTGGTCACTGTTGGAAGCCATTTGGCAGAATAACCCCCAGCTGTGGTAGCATTTGACTCTTCAGACTTATGGATGAAATGTGCACTGTCAGCCTGGAAAATTATCTTTATTAGTGGTTCTTTTCTTTTTAAAAAACATCTTGGCAGATTGTGGTGTTATTTGTCTTTATATTGTGTTGTCTAGCTATAATTTATTATCTAGAATGCATGTACTTTAAAAGCCCTGAAGTGAAGTTATGTTAAAATTTAGCCTCTACATGGTCCAATAGTGAAATTATCATTTCTTTATTGATATGCATTAGAATGGCTTGGGTAATTTTGTATAGTAATAGTTATCTTTGTGCGGTAAGTCTAACCGCCATATACTTTTTGTACATTAAATTCCTCCCCCCCATTCCTGTTACACAACTGGGCACATCAACATCCTTGCTACATAAGTGTTTATAGTGCTACAGCAGTTGTCTATCCATATTTAAACACAATTAACAGCTTATTTTATTTTATTCTTTTGCCGCAAGTTCCAGAAAATCAGTATTAGCTTGCCTAAAATAAAAATAAACCATAGGTGAAAGTCACATTTTCTGTATAGTTCATTTTTCTTCTGTTGTTTATTTTTAAAAAGAGATTTATGCATATTCAATAATGAGGAATTGATGGCTTTGGAGTTAGATAGCGCCCTCATCATTTGCATTATACTCTACTACTGTGTTGTCATATTTTTAGTCTATTTTCAGACAGCACTCCAATTGAAGTGTTAGTATTCTGTATGAATTGTGAGCATGTAATATACTTACACTATTTTAATATATTCATATATGAAAGGAAGCCTATTGCAATTACTAGCTTTTTCTCCCATTAGATATACCCAGCGGATGCAATCCAGAGATATTTCAGGGAGCCCAAGTTCCTGTGAAATCAGTGCATTTAAGCATTTAAATATGCACTTCAGTTCCACAAGGGTAATTAGCTATTCCTAATGTTTGCTGGATTGCACCAAGTTACGCATATGACTTTGGAGTGGCAACATTTGAGATTCTCTGATATTTGCTGTCCTATATGCATGTTCTGTTTGATGGCTTCAGATGATGGGTATTTATGGAGGGAATTTTAAGTGTGTGCATAATAATTCCATAGTAATATTGTGAATCACTCCTTCAGCTCTGTGACGCATTGTAAGAAAAGATCTGCTGTTGTGAAATAGTTAACAGGATATATTAGGCAGCTGAAATGCCATATAGTAACACTGGAAAAATTTCTTTTCATTTTTATTATTTTTACTATTACCTCAGCTCTGCAATTATAATAGTACAGTATAGAAAATGTTCTTGTTCTTGACTAGGCCATTTTTCCTATTCCAAAAGGATATCAGATATCCACCATTGTTATTGGGGAGGGGAGTTCCATTTGGAAAGGCCAAACCTATTAAGTTAATAAAAGGTAGTGCTTTCACTAATAAGATTCTGAGACAATTTACATTTTGCAAATCATCACTTTATATATAACTAGTATAGGTTGATCTGATTGGCTTATCTGTTATAGCTATGTGAATAGTGCCATTACCAAAGCAAAAAAGCATAGCACATCTAAGAAATATACTAAGGCTTAAATAAATAAAAAGTGACTTATTGTTAATAAGTTTTATATTAATGATTTTCTATTGTCATTAAGTCATGTTTGTACTGCATGGCTTCCTGTGTCCTTCCACCCAACTACTTACAATATTGAGGAAGCCATTTTGTTTAGCTAACCTCTTCAGATAATTAGCATCCTGGAAAATAAATCTTTCTTTAACTCTAAAAGGCAGAGCTAATTCACGGTTTTCAGATGAGCTTAAGTTATGAAGATGTTTTCCATGTTTCTTTGCTATCATCACATAAATATTTTATATATGGTAACTGGAATAGTTTTTTTGTGAAGTTTTGAAGAAAGGGATTTTCTAAGACTCTGGAAAGGTTTGTATATTATCAAATAATTAAGGTGGAAGATACACTGCAGGTCTATTAGACAGTGTATCATTATGAAACTTGTGATTTTTTAAAAATACTTAATGTATTCTAGAAATTATGTCAAAATATTAGCTATGTGTTCATGTTTAGTTAAACTGTAGGTAAATTTAGCATATTTTTATTATTATTATTTAGGGACATTGCACCTCATGCAGCTGCTAAATTATGCTATAATTTTCATTTTTTCCTAGCATTTGGATTTTATTTGGTCATAATGAACAACACATTTGGGAAATCTACTGTTTATAGTTGACAGTAATAAGATTCAGAACAACAAATGTAGATTGAGAAAGTAGGTACCATATATTTAGTTATCGTAATTTACATACAGTAAGATGTTTAATGTTTATATATAGTATAATTTATATATATTCTCCATCACTGGGTAATTTAGTTCAGTGTTCTGTGCAAAGTATTCAGTTTATTACTTCCCTCAACTATAATCTTGTTCTAACAAAGTAATCTTTTACAGGAAAAGAGTGATTCTCTTTTTTAAAAGCTATGTTTCCTTAAAAGTTTGTACCTTGCTGGCTGCAGATGTACCAATGTAACAATCTTACTGTTTCTTGATTTAATTAATATCATATTTTCCCAAGCATAAGACACATATTTTTTTCGTTTTCAAAGAGTGAACTGTTTCCATCTGCTGTGTGTAAAGTTTTATCTTCTTAATCCTTATTTCTTGGCTGTTTGGCCTTTTTGCATACAGAAGAAAGAACTTTAGAGAGGACATGTTACTTGATTGTTCAGTAGTAAAATAGGCACAAAGGAAACTTTTCCTGCTTTTTCTATTGCAAGGTGCAGCTCTGCCATTTTCTGTCATTCATAAATGTGTCAGGCATGAAACTAAACAGCAGAATATGGTAATGTTACAATGAATGAATAGCTAGAAAGTTGATGTACCATTTATTTGTCTGTAAATAATTGCTAGTCCTTTAAGTGAAATCATATGTGTTCCAGATCACCTTCTATTATTCCATAAAGATAATCTTTGTAATTTTGAAGTATTTGAAGCTAATAGGAAGCTAATAATAATGGGCAGACAAAAAAGGAGAAATGTGGATAAAGTGTTTATATATCCTTTCACTTCTTTTTTTCCGTTTTATTTTCCTTGTTTTTCTGTTCTGTTGTTCTTTTCCTGATGTGTGTTTTTCCCTCTTAAGTTTGCATTGTCCTCTCTTTTTCTTCGTGATATTGTTTTTCTATTTCCTATTATTCTTACGAGGCTAAAGTTGGTTCCTGGTTTCTTATTCACATTTCCTAATTCTTATTCATGAATCCAACCCCAGATATTGAGGATAATTTTAAAACTCTGAACCCAAAATAAGGCTTGAGCCATCACGTATCAGATACCCCAACATTCAGGGGACTCTGCCCTTCAACTGGACTTACGCTGTTTCCTCATCCAAAGGTCAGTTATTGTGCTAACTACCCAAAAGTGGGCTGCCCCCAGGCTAGTGCACATGCAGAATGTGGGACAAAGCTGCACCTCAAAACAATCTTGGAGCCACCCCAAATCACACATGTTCCAGTCCAAACATTAGTTCTGGCACTACGAGCTTCTGTTTGGGTTGCTATCAAAATGTTTATGTGGGAAGATTTGAAAAGGGAACTGGAATGACTGCATGCCCTCTGAACCCTGAAATAAGTTTTGGACCACTACATATCATATATTGTCACATTCAAGGAACTCTGCCCTCCAAGTGGACCTATGTTGTTTCCTGGTCCAAATCCAGTTCTTCTGCTAACTGCTCCAAATTGGAGTGCCTCTAGGTCAAATGCACATGCAGAAAGTGGGGGGAAGTTGCACCCCAAAACAATATTTGGGCCACCATGAAACATACACTCCAACATTCTGGAGGCTGTTCACTGTAAGATGGCACACAATGCTGTCTGGTCCAAACACTGCCTTCGGCACAGAAAACAGCACAGTTCCATGTGGAAGGCAGAGTCCTCTGAATGATATGTGATGGTCCAACTTCAGCCTCCTCTTTTTCTTTAAAATGTCTGCACTGGGTCTACTGTGCTCTTCAACAGATTCTAAACAGTGATGGTGCTAGTCCTTTGAGAATGGAGCTCCTGGTATCTTAATATGTATTAAATCAAAGCAACAAGGTGTAAGCCTTGTTACTCTGCTTATGTTAACTTAAAATCCAGAACTGTAGCGATTTCAGTAAAATGTATTTTTGGTTTTGGGAGCATTTTAAGGTGGTCTGTTGTAACTTTCCTTTAAGTTGAAAGCATCATAAAGGCCTGAAGATGCCATTTAGGCATAGATTTTGGCTACCATGGTTGTCAGTTCTTCTTTGGCTATTGGGTAAGAATTTTAAATATTTATTGACTGAAATTATTGTGATTTTCAGGTTTGTATGACTCATTGCTAGGAGGACAAGCATAGTTGTTTTACTCTAAAATACAAATATTTGCCAACAAAAGTTTATTTTTTCATAAAAATATCACTCTGAAGAGACGATGTGTGTATTTTTGGGTTCTTTGGTCTCAGCCCTACCACTGAATTACCTTTAACCTGATATTAGATCTTAAATTGAGTAGTGTACTAAATGAGCATGTTGACTTAAGATGATGTTGAAGTATGGCAAACTCACAATTTTTCATTGGTCTATATTTGTTTTACAAGTGTTCATAAATTCTGCATGATACAGATTTCTGTGATATTATATGCTTTCTACCCTGCTAAAATAGACTGTCACACAGCAGGGGACCAGGAAGGGCCTTCTACTACTGCCACCACTCTGGCAAGGATCTGAGCACCCAACTATCCCTCTGTCTCTTCCTTCTTAGCAAAACCTTTTAACTATGACTGAAGGGACATGAGGACCCAGGCAGTTTAACAATAACAAGAATTTTATTATAAGTGCTCAAATAATAGGTGGGTAATAAAAGATTTTTAGTGCAACAGTGAATAAAGAAACAGTGAAAGTCAGTGTAAAGAAAATAACTAGACGTTCCCTGCTACTAATATAAAAAACTCACCACCCCTGTTGGGTGAGGAATCTTCCTCCAGCTACGGTTTTCTCTCCAGACTGCAGCCCTTCCAAAAAGAACAAGCATAGCCACCTTCAAGAGGGGTTTAGATAAAAATATGGAGCAGAGGTCCATCAGTGGCTATTAGCCACAGTGTGTGTGTGTATAAATTTTTTGCCACTGTGTGACACAGAGTGTTGGACTGGATGGGCCATTGGCCTGATCTAACATGGCTTCTCTTATGTTCTTAACAACTTCCCTTTACAGCCAAGCCTTTTATTGATTCCCTTCCAGGTCCCACCCCTTTAGGCTAATTCTCCCTCCAAAATTTCTGCCACCTAAGCAGAGGGACAGAAGGAATCCTGGGAGATGCAGGCTCCTATATCTACTCCTACACAGGCTTCTCTTTGTCCTCCAGGCCACACTAGGTCACAGATCATGACAGACTAATAGCAATGGAAACCAAGAAAGAAACAAAACCATGGCTAAAATTACTAGTGTCTAACAACAGGTAGTGAAAATACACAATTTATAAAGCAGTGAATAGCAAACAGTAAATCCACTGCATAGTTCAAATTTTAAAATTCCAAATGAGGATTGACACTCCTCTTCATATGCCAGTGGATTTACTGTTTCACAACACGGACATTGATTTTTGCTTTTAGTGGCTTTCCTGACGAGTTGGGTCTATATGAAACTGCAGTGTTGCACATTTGGAATGTTTGAAAATAATACATAGTTATTGTATGCTATTTACTGCTTTATAAATTGTGTATTTTCACTAGCTGCTGTTAGACACCAGTGATTTTAGCCTTTGACAGAGAATTTATACGCAGTTCTCTGAAGGGGCTGCTAAAGAACAGGAATGGGAACACAGGAATTAGCAGACAAGAGACACAACTGTAATTACAGTGAATATATATTTACTAGGACAGCATCCAATATTCAAAGTCGTTGCCAAGCCAGGGTCATACACAGTAAGCAGTCCAAACTACAGCAGATAACAGTAATATCAGCAAGTATACAGAGAATAATCCAAGCACAGTAGCTAAGATTAACACCAGCAGTATTTGCTGCCACCCGGAAAGTAAGTAACGCAGTACCCACAATCCTTACAGGCAGGAAGAGCAAGCTCACTGGCCTTCCTTTAATACACACACCAATCATGCAATCTACACAGAGGTTGCATCAGCCTTCGTGAGTCAGCATAAAGCCTAATCATAGGTGATGTCATACCACCTTACAATGGTAACAAGAAGCACCTGCTGCATGCCTCAGCATGACTCCGCATGACTTGCAGAAACAACATTACTAGTACTATGATGGAGTCAGTTCAGCCATTTTAAGAACCGATTCCTAACAGCCTTGGTTTTATTTATTTCTTGGTTTCCGTTGCGGTTCACGGCTTTCTCTTATTTGTTGACAGACTAATAGCAGACATTACTTTTTCTAATCTGTACCTCTGACTAGTGCATCAAGTACTTAATAAGTTTTTATAATAAGTTAGTGGGGGCGATAGGGAATTTCTGCATTTGGAGGGGAAAGTACTTTATACTGACAAACACTTAATTCCACTTAATGATATAGAACAGGGGTGGGGAACCTTTTTTCTGCCAAGGGCCATATGGATATTTATAACATCATTCACTGGCCATTAAAAAATTATCAACTTAAAAAACAGTGCTCCGCCGAGGGAGAATGATTCAGGTCAGCAAAATTAATGCAAACAATTATTTTTCTATTTGAAGTAATGTGGGGAGAGTCTAATCTGGCACACACACAGCCCACCACCCTAGGCAAATGCATAGGTCCAGGGCTTTTTTGTAGAAAAAGCCCAGCAGGAACTCAGTAGCATATTAGACCACATCCCTAATATTAGCATATTAGGTCACACACTCATTAGCATATTAGGCCACACCATCTGGGATAATCAAGTGCAAACTGAACTGTGACAGTAACTTTTCCAGGCCCTGCAGCAATTCTGGCCTGCCAGCCAGGCCACAGGGAGGCTGCCGCACAGTACATCTGGGCCCTGTGATCCCTGCCTGGCCCTGGGGAGGCTGCTGCACAACCCTCACTGGCCAGCCAGGCCCCAGGGAGGCTGCCACATGGCTTGGTTCGGTCCAGCAATCCCCGAGGGCCACACCAAGTGACCTCGAGGGCTGTATACAGCCCTCGGGACAGAGGTTCCCCACCTCAATATAGAAGATCCTGCAAAATCAAATCCTGCACAAAGCTGATTTGTTAATCATTGGAAAATGATTATTTACTGTTCTGGAATGTTAAAGTTATTGGATGTCTTGTTGGTCCCAAAGGATAAGCAATAGAAAATAGATAAAATTATATCTTCTTGGACCAATGCAGTCTGATGTAGGAATATGGAAGCTTTCAGGCTGTATAAAACTATTCATCACACAGAATAAAATAAACTATTCTCATCTTTGAACTTATGTACCAATCTACCTGGCCCATAGCCAGGATTTTTCATTTGGTGGGGCCCACAGCCAGGATTTTCATTTGGTAGGGCACATTTTTTGTTGGGTGCTTTTTTGTGAGGACCCTAATTATTATGCTTAAAAATAAATAATAAATATTTCAAAAAGGGGGGCATTTAATTGGTAGGGATGTAAAACACCAGGTGTTCAAGACATTGGCAGTCTCCCCCTCTTCCCCACCATCCATCCATTCAAAATGCATCCCAGTTGATCTTCTGGTCCCACCTGTAGTCTGGCACCACCCTCCCCCATGAATACACCAGGAGTGTTTTTTTTAAATGCACCCCACTGGATCTCCAGGTTTCACCTGGAGTTTGGCACCCCCAGGCAGACATTCAGAAGTTGTTTTAAATGCATCCCACAGGATCGTCAGGTCGCACCTGGAGTCTGACAGCCCCTCATGCCAACATTGGGTTTTTAAAAAATGCTTCCCAGTGGATTTCCAGGTCCCACCTAGCGTCTGGAATTCCACCCCCGCCCCCCCCAAGCAGACATTTGGTAGTTTTTTTTTAAAGTATCCCTCCCACCCCAAGACATTCCAGGGGATTCTCCCCTCCCCCAACCAATGGTGGATTAGATTTGCATTAGGGACGCATCCAAGGCAGGGAACAGGAGTTGATTGCCAGTTTAGAGCAGCAATACCATGTGTTTGTACTGGCTGGTCTTGTTGGCAGCAACAGCGTATGTCTGGAGGTGAGCCAGACAGGCAGGTGGGTATTATGATTGGAGGACGGCTTGTCTGCATGCCAGGAGCATCAACAACAGAGAAGAGAGGAGAACATAGCAGTGGCACATTGCTGCTCAATCCCCAACTCACCCTTCATACGCCACTTTTCCCCTTCTCTCTTTCCCAAGGCGAAAAGCTGGGGAAAGTTTAGGAAGTGAGTGTGAAAGAACATTTTTTTACTCCCTCAAGGGCCATTTCAGGATTTTCTGCTGCTCTTTTTGCTCCTCTGGAAGCCCATTACCTTTTCTCCAGGTCTCCAGGTAAGCACACAGTCAAAATGGTGCCTGCTGCAGACCTCAGTTATGAGTTCTGTCTCCTCCAATGGATTCAGCACCCAAGAAACCTTCCTCTTTGCTTCCAGGAGTTTTACCTTCTCCCTTTTTCCTCCTACTGACCTGCTCAGGCCAGGTCAGGGAAGCTTTTCCTGACATTTCCAGAGATTTCCTTCCTGAAGACTCTCTAGCAGAGGGGTGTCAAACATGCCGCCTGGGGGCCAAATCAGACCCTCAGGGGGCTCCTATCAGGCCCCTGAGCAACTGGCTGTCATCTGCTTCCTTCTGCCTCTCTTGATCCCTTTTGCATCACAGCTTTTTTTGCTAGGTTTACTCAATCACACAGAAGCTACAGAGCAAAGCCTCTGTATTCTCCATTGACTGAGGCTCTTCCCTCGGGGAGGAAGGGAGGGAGGCAGAGCTTGCTTTGCCTGGCTCTCTCAGTTGCAAAGCTACTGAGCCAGGCTCCTTTTTCTTCTATTGGCTGAGGCTCCTCCCACTCCGGGTCCCCTGGGAAAAGAAGGAAAGAACCAGAGCTTCTCTTGCCCAGCTCCCTGGATCCCATGGGAGAAATACAAAGAAAGCACCTTGAAGACCAACGAGTGCTAATGTTTTAAGCATGTTTTTTTTTAAAAAAATTTAAAAATGTGTCTGTTTGTGTCCTTTGTAAAGTTTATATATCTCTGCTACCTAATCTTAAATAGGAACACACACAGCACGGCTCGACATGGCACGGCATGACAAGGTCTCATTTATGTCAGATCCGTCCCTCATAATAAATGAGTTTGACACCCCTGCTCTAGCATTTAACACCTCCAAATCTCTGTTCCTGTTTGGAGAATGTTGAGTGCTTGACCCAACCATTATCTTTCCTGCTGGATTTATTACCATTTCTATGAACGTGGGCTGAGGTATGTCTGAAAAGCAAGTGAATTGACCTCACCCTCTCCCTGCCTGCTCTCTGTCCAGAGAGAAAAAAAAAAACCTTTTAAAACTCAGAGTGAAGGTTTTGCTCCTTTCAAACCTCCAAAGCAAAAATATATTTCTTCACATGTATTGTTTTCCTTTATTTTTTTTGAATGACATCCTTTGAAATAGTATTTGGACCCAGAAGTACTTCATAAACAGCATCCAACTAGTTTAGTAGGCCTTTAGCTTAGTTTCTCTTCTGTTTTAATCCATTCTAGGACTCAGGTGTGATTTGGTACCAGGATTTTCCTGTGCTTTTAACATTAGTATTGTTGCCAGTCTGCAAAACTTCAGTGTCTTTGCAAACACTTCTAGTTCCATTCAGCAGAATATAATTATCGTGGTGTTTGAGATGGTAAAAATTGTAGAGTCAATTTGAGAACGGGTGCAAAATACTGAAGAATGTAAAATCATTCCCCTACCCATTTTTTCTCTCCGGTACTCAGAGGCCACCCTATACTACCTGAAGCAAAAATTGCCTTTCTCCAAAATTCTGCAAAAGTTTCAGTTCTACACATCTAGTTCTTCTTAGTTTCAGTTCTACACATCTAGTTCTTCTGTTCAACAATGTATCATAGAGCAAAACAGAAATCAAAAGCAGTCTATGGTGGTACTTCCAAGGTATGGCCAGAGACCTGAATTTTTACAGTCCCAGTGCCTCTTCTGCTGTGGGATGGGTTAGCTATGGCAGGAAATCTGTACAATCCTATCAGTTTTCTAGGCCTAGAGACACCAGCCCATTCATTTTCTCCTTTCATTTTCTAAAAAATGAATAACCTTGAGAAAAAACTATGTTCTAACTCCCAGATGAACAGCAAGTGAGGAGAACCTGTGGGGCCCAGGGGGCCGGCGCAGCGGCACGCTGAAGCAGTCTGTCGGTCACTTCCGGGTTCCTGTCCTGCATCTCGACCTGTGTTATTAGTGACAGGCTGCTTCGGCGTGCCGCTGCGCCGGCCCCCTGGGTCCCACAACGATGGGACCGATGCCACAGGGACGGGCTCGAAACACTCTATAACCCCTCAAAAGAACAGCAGTCTAGCTCGCTTCCCCCGAGCCCTGCCGCCATAAGCCTCAAGGGGGCTCATTTTGCGGCATCTCCTGGCGGGAGGGTGGCACCCGCACGGGACACATATCAAATGAAAGAGAGGCGCAGGGCTATCAGAAACAGCCGGCGGAGGGAGTCGCGAGACCACCCCACTGGGGGATCCACACCCCGAAAGTGATGAAGGTGGCACAGATAGAGCCAACAGAGCAAACAGGACAAAATAAATAGGCTGCATTATGCAGCACAGTTGAGAAAGTGCCTTATCCCATATACTGATGAAGTATATACAGGATTTGAGAACAAAATTGTTTCCGGCGGTGATATTTGGGGGATTTTTGGGGACGTCACAGGAAGTGCTGTGAAGTCACTTCCTGTTTCCGGCAGTGGCATTTGGGGGAAATGATGTCATTTGGGGAAGTGATGTCACAGGAAGTGATGTCACTTCCCATTTCCGGCAGGTGACGCGGGGAAATGATGTCACAGGAAGTGGTGTCACTTCCTGTTTCCGGCGGTGGCATGACGTCACCGGAAGTGACGTCACTTCCTGTTTCCGGCGGCGCGCGCACTTCACGCACGCGCACCCCTACCTCCCCCCCAAAGGTGTCCCTGGCTGGCCTTCAGACATTATGGTCACCCTAATTGAAATGGTCACCTAATACCATTATAGTAATTTTAATAGACAGAAGTTATGTTAGCTTTACTTAGTGGTCCTCTCTTGCAAGAGGGAAGTATCACTGCTGACCCATAAAAAGCTATAGCCGTGCTATGAAATCCTTGGTTCCAACATCTGTTAGTCCCCAAAGGAAAAAGAGATTAATCTTGGTGATCCTAGAATTTTGACCAATGATGAGAGCAATATAGCTGCTAGCACCACCTCTGTAGGAGAGATGATCTGATTCAAATTTGTGGTGTTTTTTCTCTAGTTTTTAGTACCAGGCGAGAGTCTGGTCTGCCATTTTCAACTGAGAAGCCTTCTCCTTTTGGTCCTCTCCTTCCCCTAATATAGTCCCACAAGGAATATGTAGAATGGAGAAGCTTGTGGGCTCATCAGGAGGGAAATGTCAGTCTGCTTCCTGAGCTTGGAAATCTTTAGGACCATCAAAAGTCACAGAAACAACTGCTTTTCTTTGGGACGGGTATATGTTTTCTTCATAGGGCTGCCAAGCCCCCGAGCCGGGTGGGGGTTCTCCCGCCCTGGAGGTTCCCAACCCGCCAGCCACTATAGGCATTTCCAGGAAAACTCTGTGGTTTTCCTGGACACTTCATTTCAAATGATAACCTATTTTAACTGGCTAGGAAAATATTCAGATTAATTTTGATATTATTAATGGAAAATGCAAAACAGTTCTAATCTGGTACCTTCCAAAATATATTTATTTGTCAATAAAATGCATATTTTACTGTAATCTGAAATTAATAGAACTTAATTATTTTACAATTTTACAAATTATTGCTGTCTGCAATACACAGTTCAGCAGTTTTGAGGAAATTGATAAGCATCTCCAAATCTGTTTCTTCCACCAAATCCTTTAAATATAACTACATTATTTTAGGGTTTACAGCTAACCTATAACCCATCATATAATATATAATTAGACCTAAAATATGAGAATTTATTCAAAATACATTTATGAAGTCAACTGTTACAACCTGAAATTTTCAGCAAATATCTGTTGATGAATAATTGAAGGTGTGAGGTACCGCTGATACTGAATTTTGATTAAAAACAAACAAACAGAAGAGATCTATCTACAGGGAACATTATCCTGGATCTATTTCCATTCTTCCTCCGGAATAATTTGATTTACATCTTTATTCATTTGAATGAATTTATGGCATTTTGTTTGGTTGGTATGGGCTCACGTGTATATGGTTCTTTTTTTTTTTTAATTTCTGGACGTGTGTGTGTGTATTAGGGCAATCTTGAGGCCTTTTCTATTTTGACAGGAAAATCCAACATATAATAAAATACCCTGTCCTTCTTTTGGCAGTGTGTTAGGTTATGAATTTATTTACTTCATTTATACCCCACTTTTCTTCTCAGTGCAGCTTACATCATCCTCTTGTGCATTTTATCCTCACAACAATGAAGTGGTGAGGCTGAGAATATTTCATGGGCCCAAGATTACTCAGTGTGCTTTCATGGCAGAGTGGGGATTTGAACCTGGGTCTCCCAGATCCTAGTCTGACAGTCTAACTACTTACCACACTGACTCTCCCTCTTTTTGAAAGGATTAATGACCATGCTACTCTGCTCTGCCAATAGGAAAATTTAAGTATCACAGAGTCCTATTAGGGTGTTGTAATTAATTGGATATTTGCCACCTGTGCTATTTACACCTGCCTTGTTATTCATAATTTTGTCTCCTTGTTTATACCAAGAATGAGTGCAGGGGTAAGAAAGAAAGGTTAAGGTGTTGAAGAGTAAACTAATGCAATTGTAGGTGTGAGACCTGACTTGGAGAAACAATTTCAACAACATGACTGAGAAAAAGTGAGCTATATACCATCTGAGGGTAAAATAGACAAGTTTCCTCACATTTTCCAACCTAGTTTGGTTCTGTTTGCTGTGGAAACCTTAAATTCAAGAGGTTTGGGGGTTTTTTTTAACCTATGTGCATGTCTCCTCAGGCTTCCACGCTAGACATGGTCTCTTCTTCCTAAAGACAGACTACAAGACAGAGCTACTTCTAATCTGTTTGTCAATATGTCTGGTAAAATCCAGATTAGATTATTGTAATATGTTCTACACTGAAGACTGGCAGGAAGGTACAATTGCTACAGAATGTTGCAACCAAAATGCTGACTGAAGTGAATTATAACTACTATTTCACTCCAGTCTTGTTCCATGTCCACTGGCTCTCAGTTTGTTTCTGGGCCCAATTCAAGATGATGGTATTGACTTGAAAAGCCCCTATGTGGTTTGGAGCTAGCATACTTTAAGAACTCCCTACTCTGCTGTGAAGCTATCCATCCATTCTAGTCACCTTTGGAGGCCCTGCTTTTAGTGTCCCCACCATCTGAGACTAGATGGGTGGCAACTCAAGAAAGGATCTTCTCTATCGTGGCAATGTAACTTTTGAACTCCCTACTCAGGGTGACTCATCTGTCTCCTGCTTGTGGGTGAAGACTTTGGTTTTGGGATGGTGGGTTGTATTCCCCAATTCAGTACCCCCTACCTCCTGGCGCCCTAGGCAACTGTCTAGTTTGCCTAGTGGGCAAGCCAGCCCTGATGGAGAGCCTAGGAAGCACTCACTTGTCAGTGAGATGATTGCTATGAATGGCCAATCCTTCTCCCTCATGAAGGATATAGCCTTTCACTAGATGCATTGACACCTGGCTGCCTGGTGCTCTGTCCTCATGTGGAGGGCCATAAGATGATGAGTCTTGCCCACCGTGCACCTCTGCAGTGGCAATAGTCAAGGCTAAACTCTGTAGAGCGCAAGGCAAAACCATGTGTTTCCCAGCAGACCTCTGGACCAGCCAGCAATAGAGCTACCTCTCCCTCACTACCCACTAGTGGCAACCAGATGACCTCTCTGTGCAGATTGCCAAAGCATGGCCCAGGCCATAGGTGGGGCCAGTCCTTCCACTGGGCTAAAAAGTGATTCTGTTCTTTGTGCAGGGGATGGATGCAGACCACAAAGTGCAAAACATTGCTACCGTGATAGAGTAGCTTGAGGGAGTGGGTGGGCAGAGGCAACATCGTCCCTGACTACATGGTCACAGACACCAGCGCCAACATGCTGGCAACAGTGAAGGCTATGCACGTCAAGGGTATTCTCTACCTGGGGCACAAATTTCATCTGGTGGTAAAGGATACTCTGAGGATGGGAGCACTGTTAAGACCACCTGGGACCATGCCCCCCTTGTGATGAGGTCCTTGCTGGACACCTTTGGGTGCCTGGGTGCCCATTTCTCATGAAGCATTCTTTGCTGTGCAAGAGGCATGGGGAGGGGATGAGCTTAAACACCAGCTCATTCTGGACTAACCCATTCACTGGAATTCCACCTACACCATGATTGCATGTTTGGTAGAGCAGAAGAACACAGTGCAGGATATCATTTTCTCTATTCTGCTTGGGGAAGAGGAGCTCAGCATCTGCTCCGACAACTAACTGATGACTGGTCTTCCATGAGTCAGGGCCTTGGCAGAGAAGTTGCATCTGGGCATCACCACCAAGTTGCATCCTCTCTGCCATATATGTGACCTCTGGATAAAAGGCAGCATTGTTGTCCAGAATGCAGAACTTGTGCAGTGGAAGTGTGAATTTTGCAAAGAATTGTGGATGCTATAGGCCAGCAGATATGGCCAGAGGGAACAATAGGTAGAAGAGGTTTCGAGGGGGGAGCCACAGCCCAGCACCTCTGCCTTAAAATGTCCAACCAGGGAGAAGCATCACTGCTGGTTGTCAGTGGTGAACTGGGAGGTCAGTAGCAGGGTTGTCAGGCGTGCTATGGCAGAGGATTCAGCAGAAGTCATAGTGGGGGAGTACCTCGCCGAGTCCCCTGAGCCTGCCTCCACTGATTTCATGGAGTACTAGTCATGCACGGTTTCTATCTGGCGCAACCTCTCTTGTGTGACCATGAGTATTCTCTCATGTCCTCCCATCAGTGTCCACAGTAAGCAGTGTTCTCCCACCTGGGAGACATTCTCAGCCCCCACTGCTCCCACCTTGCCCAGCCAGGGTGGACAAGTTGGCCTTCCTGAAGGTTAAATCCCCCCAGCTCAACTACCCATCTCTGGACCTCAGGTTAAATTCCCCCAGCTCAGCTAACCCTCTCTGGACCTCACAGGGTAAGATCCAAGTCTCCAGTTTCCCCCCCCCATGTGCCCCCCCCATTCCACCTCCATTCTGGGAGATCCTGCCTGCATGTTGCACCCCTGACACTTGGGTTGGAGGATGGCTATCTCTGCCTGATGGAGGTGGGCTCCGTTACCTAACACCTCATGAAACAACATCTACCTCATAATAGAACACCTACCTCTTGGAACAACATCCACTTCAGCAAGCATCTACCTCAACAAACATCTGTCTGTACATGCAAGCCCCCGTTTGACTTTCCATAGTATTTGTACACTTTGTCATGAGCCCTGATGAGGGGGAGCTGGAAGGGTTAACAGACCAGGAAGAGTTGCCAGCCAGTTCCTCACCTGAGCAAACAGCAGCTGGCCCATCAATCACTCTCCAGGCACCAGTGTCAGCTGTTGAAGATCAATCTCTTCCAAGCTCTCCTGCTCCCATCTCAAGAGTTCGAAGCAGGCTCGGAAAGAACTTTCAGAGCGAAGACATGAGGCACGCCTATGCTTCAGATCTCTCAGCCCTGAGTTCTACCAGAGTCACTGCCACCCAGGCAGCAGACTGATTGAGGCTTCTATATAGCTCCTGGTAACCTTGTGGAAGCAACAAGTCTATTCTCTGGCTTGCATCCATGCTCCTTCCTGATCCTGACTTGCTTGATTTCCTTGGCACCCTGACCTTTTGGCTTTTGGACATTGACTTCTGATTCTGGTTTGTGATTCTGCATTGGTGACTTGGCTCTTGGTTGACTTCCTGGATTTTGACCTTGGACTGGCTTTGGACTCCTGCCTGCCTGCACCCTGAGAATGTGACAGATTGCTTCCACCCACACACTCACTCCACAAGATGGATTAGGAGGCAAGTGGAGGCTCTGGGCAGCTAGCAGCCTTGCTCACTCAGGTACAGCACCTCACTCCAATGGTGGCTCACCTGCAACAGCAGCAGCAAGCCATTGTCACTGCCCCACCCAAGTGCCCGGTACTTCCCCCAGAGAAGTTTGTTGGGAAGGTGGAGGAGTTTCCTGCATTCCTGGCACAGTGCAAACTATATATTGAATTACGTGCCAGAGACTTTCCCAATGCTCAGACCAAGGTATGCTTCATTGTCAGCCTCTTAAAGGGGCAGGCAGCTAAATGGGCTACCCCCTTGCTTCTAGCTCCGTCGCCCCTGCTGACTGACTAACCCCCAGCAAGCAGGTCGGAAGATCCGGACCCTGAAGCAGGGTAGAGCCTCGGTTTCCCAGTACTCCACCAAGTTCAAGCTTCTGGCCCAAGACCTGGCCTGGAATGAGGCTGCCCTCATGGACCAGTATACGGAGGGGCTGGCTGACGAAGTCCTTGATGAGCTGGCATGAGTAGACTGACCGACCACGTTGCAAGGCCTAATCACGCTGTGTCTTCGCATCAATGGCCGCCTGGAAAGCCACCGACAAGCGTGAAGCAGTGCCCATCCCTCTTAGCTGCCACCACCGCCAGTAAAAGACAAGCCCCAAGTCTGAGTGGACCCCCTGACTTGGGGCACCTAGCCAGGTCCCCTGAACCTACATTACTGACCAGGGCCCGTTCCTTGTACCGGTCACACTCGGCTTGCCGGACGGGCGCTGGCTGTTCGTCTATGCCATGCTCGAATCTGGGGCCGCCCGCTTCTTTGTCAACGTGGCCTTTGTGAAGCAACACCAGATCCCAGTGCAGGACAAAGATGCCCTGACCCTGGTCGAAGCCTTCTCTGCTCCAGTCCGGTGACCCAGGAGATCTGCCCGGTCATGCTTCAGATCCAACACCATCACGAGCAAGTACAGTTTCCCCCTCATTCTGGGACTCTCCTGGCTCATAAAGCACAACGCCCTCATGGACTGGGCATGGGGAAAGCTGAGCTTCAAGGACCCTTTTCCTCACCAGGCCCGGTTGGCCACCCTGACTGCTGCCGCCCCGGCTGCTGGTCCTCTATTTCCCCTGACCTACACAGACTTTGCCGATGTGTTTGAGGAAAAGGGGGGCGAGCAGTTCCCCCCACACCAGCCTTATGACTGCGCCATCGATTTGGTACCAGGGGCACCCCTGCCCATGGGGCAGCTCTAACCCATGTCCAAACCGGAGCTAGCAGCCCTGCGAGACTTCCTCGCCAAAAACCTGGAACGGGGCTTCTTCCGGCCATCCATGTCTCTGCTGTCCGCCCCTGTTCTCTTTGTCAAGAAGAAAGGCGACGAGCCCCGGTCCTGCAATGACTAACGGGACCTGAACAAAATCACCGTCCGGGACTGCTACCCATTGCCACTGATCCCAGAACTACTGGATCACCTTAAGGAGGTCCAGGTCTATACCAAGCTGCACCATCGGGGTGCGTACAACTTGGTGCGGATCCACGCAGGAGATGAATGGAAGACGACTTTTGGGACCCACTATGGCCAGTACAAGTATCTTGTGATGCCCTTCGGCCTGACGAACGCCCCCGCCGTCTTCCAAAGAGTGATGAACGACATCTTTCGCGACCTGCTCGACCGCTTTGTGATCATTTATTTAGATGACATTTTAATTTATTCCCAAAACCCCACCCAGCACAGGGCACGTCTGCCAGTCCTGCAACGCCTATGCGAGCATGGTCTCTATGCCAAGCTAGAGAAGTGTGCCTTCAACTTAACAATAGTTGAGTTCCTTGGCCACATCGTCTCACCCCATGGTACTCGGATGGACGTGAACAAAGTCATGGCGGTCCTGACCTGGCAGACGCCACGGAACCGCAAGGATGTACAGCGGTTCCTTGGCTTTTCCAATTATTACTGCCAGTTCATCCCTGCCTATGCTGATGTAATCACGCCTCTGACCCAGCTCCTCCGGCCCAAAGACTCCAGAGGAAGACCATGCCTTCACCACCCTGAAAACCTGTTTCACCCCCAAGCTGCTCCTGTGTTACCCAGACCCGCAGCTGCCGTTCACAGTAGAGACCGACGCCTCCAGCGTGGTCCTCGGCGCAGTGCTATCCCAGTGGGAGGACCCCTCCCAGTCGCTACAACCCTGCGTATACCGCTCGTGGCAGCTGACGCCCACAGAGCGCAACTACACCATCTGGGAGCGGGAACTCCTGGCCATCAAGACCGCCTTCGAGGTTTGGAGGTATCACCTTGAAGGGACCCGCCACCCCGTCCAGGTCCTGATTGACCACCGGAATCTGGAGCATCTAGAGGCTGCTCGACGCCTCACCCAGCATCACATCCGGTGGACTCTTTTATTTTCCGGGTTTGACTTCCAGATCACCTACATCCCGCAGAACCAGAACTGGAAATCGGATGCCCTCTCCCGCTGCGCCTCTAACAGAGGAGACCCCAACTGGGCTTATCCTTGCAGCCTTGGTCTTCGCTGCCACCACGACTCGCCCGACCTTGGCTGCAGACATCCAGGCCAGCCAGGCTCAAGTCTCCTGGGCTCAGCAACACCTCCTGGAAGTGCAAGATGACCCCGCCGGGGACCTCTCTACCCGCCATGCCTCCGATGCCCCTCCAGGCTGACATGCTCCACCTGACCCGGGGCACTTCGGCCAACACAAGACACTGCACCTGCTCACGTGGGATTTCGGGTGGCCTCACGTCCGTGCCGACATGGCCCGCTATGTCGGTTCCTGTGAGGTCTGCCGACGAGCCAAGGATGTCCCAGCCGAGCTCCAGGGCTTTTGCATCCCCTACCCATGCCTGCAGGACCCTAGGACACAGTCTCCCTGGACTTTATCTCCAAGCTCCCCAGGTCCAAGGGGCACACTTGCATCTTGGTGATGGTGCACTTCTTCACCAAGATGGCTCACTTTGTTCCATGTCCCAAGCTGCCCACGGTTCCTGAAACAGCCCAGCTCCACCTCCAGCACGTCTTTCACCTGCACGGGCTCCCGGCGCACTTGATCTCAGACCGAGGCACCCAGTTCACCTCCCGATTCTGGCTAGCCCTGCAATCCAGCTTAGGCACCCAGGTGTATTTGTCCTCAGCTTACCATCCCCAAACAAATGGGCAGACCGAACGCACCAATGCCATGCTGGAACAATACCTGCATTGCTACACCAGCTACCAGCAGGATGACTGGGCTGCCTTGCTACCCCTGGCCAAGTTTGCCTACAACAATGCCATGCTGCAGTTCCACACAGCCTACCCTGACCAGCCTGGCCCATCTGTGGGGGGTGGGTCCTGCAGGGGAGGATTGTGTCATGAGCCCTGATGAGAGGGGGCTGGAAGGGTTAACAGACCTGGAAGAGTTGCCAGCCAGTTCCTCAGCTGAACAAACAGCAGCTGGCCCATCAATCACTCTCCAGGCACCAGTGTCAGCTGTTGAAGATCAGTGTCCTCCAAGCTCTCCTTCTCCCATCTCAAGAGTTCGAAGCAGGCCCCAGAAAGAACTTTCAGAGCAAAGACATGAGGCACGCCTATGCTTCAGATCTCTCAGCCCTGCGTTCTATCAGAGTCACTGCCACCCAGGCAGCAGGCTGATTGAGGCTCCTATATAGCTCCCACCCAAGACCTGGTAACCTTGTGGAAACAACAAGTCTATTCTCTGGCTTGCATCCACGCTCCTTCCTGACTCCTGATCCTAACCTGCTTGATTTCCTTGGCACCCTGACCTTTTGGCTTTTGGACATTGACCTCTGATTCCGGTTTGTGATTCTGCATTGGTGACTTGGCTCCTACTTGACTTCCTGGACTTTGACCTTGGACTGGCTCTGGACTCCTGCCTGCCTGCACCCTGAGAACATGACACACTTCACAACATGTGATTTCTTATATGTACAATATATTCTCCTAATTATGAATCACTAGAAATTTCACCTGGAAGTGGGCTGTGACCAGAGGATTTATGTGCTTGGGCCTGAGGTGGCCTTAGAGTGTTGTGAGTTCCAGTGCTTGTCAAAGGTACCTACCAAGCTGATCTGAGATTACTTTTAGGAGCCCGTGTTGGAACTCTGAGGATGGCTGTTGTTCTGACTCTGCTTTTGGAGACTTCAGGGGTGGCCTGGTGGGCTTGATCAGCTGCGATTGATAGGTGTGTTCTGGACCTAGGTGTTTCAACCCTTTTCTTGGGGGGGGGGTGCTATGAGAATTGTGGGCACTTTCCTGCCAAGCTTTCATGGGGTTACTTTGAGGAGCCCTGTTGTAACTCTTGTCATGTCTGCCTTTCTGTCATTCTAGATCTGCGTTTGGAGCCTTGAGGGGGGCTGCGAAGGCTTACCTTGCTTCCAGTGCCTGATAGGGGGATCTGCCCAGGTGTAGTTTCCCTGTGAGTTTGTTGTCACAGGTTTATTCCTGAGCTGTTCCATAGATTCATGTAACTGTAGCTGTCTTTTCAAAAAAGAGCACTGGGGGTGACCTTTTTTTGGGGGGGTCCATAACTGAGACACAAGAAATATAACTTGCCCCCACCAGGGCTCACTTTGTAGCAGGAGCTCCTTTGCATATTAAGCCATACCCCCATGATGTAACCAATCCTCCAGTAGCTTACAGGGCTGTTGTTATAGGGCCTACTGTAAGCTTTTGGAGGATTGGCTACATCATGGGGATATGGTCTAATATGCAAAGGAACTCCCACTACAAAGTGAACCCTGGCCCCCACTGTGGAGAGACTGTAGAGGAGTGGGTAACTGGGTAAGGTTCCCTATGCATTTGGTGTGTGTTGCTTGCAGGAGGACCATTCTATACACTTTTGAAACTATACCTGACATTTCCCCCCAAATCACTTCCCTGGCTTGACCGTAGTCCTATTGGTTTTTTAGTGCCACATGGGCACTGGTTCTGCTGGACACACAGCACTGGTTCTGCTGGACTTGCCAAAATGCCTCGCACCATCAGTTTCTACTGCAGAGATTTGTGGGGACTTTGTCTGTCGGGCTTCTGTTCTGTTATTTGAAATACAGACCATCAATGGAAGATAATTTCAAAACAAAGTATAAAGGTCCAGCGTCTTTGTCTTGGACTGGAGCCAGTGGACTTTTGGATATTTACATAATTTGGACTTTTCATGGAATATGTATTAATCCCTTCCCTTTGTACTGAATGTCAAATGGAATGTATGACTGTCATGATCCTAAGCCTAGTGTGGCCTACAGGCTCCAGAGAATGCTGGGTAGGAGTGGTTAAAGGGGCCTGCATCTCCCAGGATCCCTTCCGTTCCTCTGATTGGGCAGCAGAGTTTTGGAGGGAGCCCAGAGAGGGTGGGATCTGGGAGGAAAGGGTAATAGGTATGCCTGGAAAGGGGAGTGTGTTCTCTCTGCTGAGGCTGGACTGGAGGAGGCTGCAACTGTAGAGAGATCCCTCATCCAGGAAGGGTGAGTGAAGTGGTTTGACTTAGAGAAGGGAACATCTAGTCAGAAGTGTCAGGGCTTTTCCTTTTATTTACACTGAGCTTTTCTGTTTCTTATTTCACTGTTGCAGTAAATGTTTTACTACCCACTTGTTCTAGAGCACTTTTATTAAACTTCTTGTTAAATAAATAAATGGGGTCCTAATGTCTCTTCAGTCTTGGTTAAAAGGTACCTGCTAACAGAGGAGATACAGGGGTTGGGTAGGTGCTCTGGGCCCTCCCAGACAGGCCCTTACCAGAGTGGTGGCAGCCAGTAGAAGGTCCTTCCTGGTCTCCTGCTGTGTGACAATGACATTTCTGAATTGTGTGACACTTTCAAATAACAAAAAGAACATTTTTTCTACATTAGTTTTTGATGTTCTTAATGTCAATTGATACATTTAAATGTAATATGAGAATAGGAAGATAATAATGAATAGGGTAGGAACAGTTCTATATGTCTAATTATTACACCGTGACTCCTTCTTTGATTGTTGTATTACTAAGAGAAATTCAGCAACAAAATAATTTACCCCTAATATACTGAGCTTTCCTAATCTTTTGTTTTGTCATGTATGTAGCAATACAGTTTGATGTCTGGGGGCCCTGATCCTATATTTCATCATTTCAGGGTGACTTAGCAAGTCTGCATTAATAAGATTAGCTTTGTATTGGTATTCCTGATTTTCAGGCAGTTTGTACTTAAACTAATAGTACATTGTACTGCACCAGATAACAAAAACTAAGGACCATGATTGATTAATGTTAAAACTGGCTGCCCAGCTTTCAAATGGAGAATGTATCACTGGCTAAGTTATCCTCTATAGGTGAATGATTTCTGACTGTTTCAAGCAGGGATCTTGTAGAAAAATAGGTGGTGGAGCTCAGTAACATAACTCATTAGCATATGCCGCCACCCCCAGCCAAAAGCAACCGGAAGCAAGAAAGGAGATCCATGGGCAAGTGAGGCCTGCTTGGGCTGGCTAGAGATCCAGCCCGTCCAATCAGGCCTTGCTTGCCTGGAGTTCTCCTGGGCTGTCCCCCCCCCCCCACCAAAAGGCCAGCAAGCTACCCGCTGCCCAAAATCACATAAGTGGAGAAAGGGTGGCGCTGGCTTCTCCAGGGGTTAATGAGGGCTGCTGGGGGTGTGGCAAAGCTCCTTGTGGCTGGCTGGCTGCTTGCTCTCCTAATCCAGGGATTGTTATGCAGCTGCACCTACTATTCATTGGACAAGGTAGGTGGGGAGGAGGAGAGGGAACCCTCAGAAAGGTTCGGGAGCTGTGCTCCTGTGAGCTCCTGCTGAATCTGAGGCCTGGTTTCAAGTATTTATGTTACATTTATAACAAAATAAGGTAAAACTATAACCTAGATATGCAAACATGAAAACGTTCATAGAATTATTTCAGGTGGTCTCAAACTGAAGACCTTAAAAACAGGGGTGTCAAACTTGCGGTCCGCGGGCTGGATCCAGCCCTCAGAGGACTCCAATCAGGCCCTCCAGCAACTGGCCATTGTCTGCTTCATTCTCCCTTGCCTGCAGTGTTCGGTCGCCATTTTGCATTTCTCCCCAGAGATCAGCCAGCCAGCAAAGCAGCCTTTCTTTGTTCCTTCTCTCTCCCCCTCCCTTTTCCCAAAGGGAGGAGGAGAGAGAAGAAGCCTCAGCCAATGAAAGAGCCTGGCTCTATAGCTCTGCTAGGTGATTAAGTTTGCTAGACTCAATTAATCACCCTGCAGAGCTACTGAGCCAAGCCTCTCTTCCTTCCCGGCTGAGGCTCCTCCCTCTCCTTGTGCTCTGGGGGAAGCAAGGAAAGAGCCAGAGCTTCCTCTGCCCACTCCTCACCATTGGGAGAAATACAAAGAGCACTTTTAAGACTAGCAATGTTTTATTGAAGGTATGAGCTTTTTGCCTAGCTACAGAGAGAGGGAGGGAGATTTGTTGGGCTTGTTATGGGTGCAGCTGGGTTCCCCTCATCTTTTTCATTATATTTATGCCCCCCAGTCTTTCTCAATAGGAAAGTGTGTGAACTATTTAGAAGAGAAATAACAACAAGCTAGCATTAGGCTGAGTGTGTGTGTGTCTAGCCCAGGTTTACCCAGCAAATTTCCCTTGATTTTTCTTTTCACATTTTCTTTTGATTGGGGATCTTGAATTTTGACTTGTCAGATAGTTGGCTGATATTAATAATTGTACATGCTGTCTCTGTTCTTGCACTGCCACATAGGAGTTGTAGTTATTTTTTTTCTGGAGAAGACTATAGTTTTGCAGACAAGCAGGGCTGTCTTAATGCATGGGCCTGATGGGCACTTGCCCATGGGCCCCATGAGCATAGGGACCCCATACTAATCTGTGTATGATGCAGTGCTTATTGACCATTTACATTTTTATTCATGTGAGTAGTTGTTGTAGGGGCCCAGAGCACTGTTTTGCCTGGGGCCCATAATGCTGTTAAGATGGCCCTGCAGACAAGCATATAGCCCTCAGTCTCTGCCATGGTGCCTTCACATAATCTTGACCAGCACATGAAGCAACTTATGTACAAAGCTCACAGTACCCAGCTGCTTCATGTTTTCCTCTGGGTCTGAGGCTCACAGCATTGACTATGAGATCTTTGTAATGAATGTCAATAAATCAAAAGTAGGTTTGCAACTTATATATGTGCACACTTGAACAACACTTGAACAGCATATTCAAGATTGGTACAGCACAGACATTGTCTGTCATTTATCATTGTCTGTCATTTATCAGATGACATTTATCAGACTGTAAAACAAAATATTGTAAGAGTGCTAATGTTTTAAGTAAAAAAAATGTGTTTGCGCCCCCTTTATATAGTTTATATATCCGCTACCTGGCATTACATTTTATGACACACATGGCCCGGCTTGATTTATGTCAAATCCAGCCCTCATAGCAAATGAGTTCGACACCCCTGCCTTAAAGTAAGAGATGTTGTCGCATAATATAGTTGCAATCTATGATTAGCCAAGGTCTTTACTTACGTGCATTTTTCCAGACCTCTGAGAAGATTTTTATTGATCTTTTCTCCAGTGGCTGACCATTTCCTTCCACCTATTTTATTCTTATTTTTTAGTATAGGTCTTTAAACCTGCTCCAAAGCTCTAACCAAATTTAGAAGAGTTTCCAAATTTGGGCCTTTGAGTATTTTACTATTCTATATGCACTGTCCTCAAACATGTGTGCAGCACCCTGGGTTTTCTTCCTAGAATGAACTCTGTGTGTAGCAAATCACAAGATTGTTTATATATCCTTCTTTGCGCACCCCCCCCCCCGATCTTAATTATTAAAGGAGAATACGTGGCACCTATTTATTTTATATTAATCTGGATAATCTATTTGCATAAGTAGTGAATTTGGGAAATATTCTACCCCTTCCATTATTTGGATAGATGCAATGAAAATTAAGAAATTTATCATACAGCTTCTGTTGCTAAATGGATTAAATCCTATATCCAGGTGGCGGGAAGCCTTTGGATCCTTCATTTTGCGTATGGTTTAGTGGTACCATATGGGTTTTACAGTTTAAGACATGGAAGAAAATACGGTATTCACTTAACGAATTGTTGTGCGTGGTAACAGTTGATGTATTCTATGGTAAAATTTCAAAAGGTCTTATATGGTACTTAGAAATTTTCAGTTATTTCTTTTTGTGTGAGTAATTAATTCTCTCTTTGATCCCTGTGCTACATTGGTCCATCTTGCAGTGGAGTGATGTGTAAATGTAATAGGGACAATCTCTGATCTATAGATTTTGTCTTATTGATATCTAGGCCCACTCCAAACCATCCCTTTCCCATCTTTTATCTTCTCTGAGGACTGGTTGTTTCTGCTGCAAGAGAAAGTGTTTTAGTTTTCCTTCATATGTTATATTGTAATATACTGCGAATAATGCAAGATTCTATGTTGATACTTGATTAGGTTCCCAGAGGCAAATAATGATTGCCCCTAGTCCCTTCCCCACTATTTAATATGTCTGTCTTTCACAGGATGAAGTTTGAGTCCAGTGGCACCTTTAAGACCAACACATTTAATTCTGGGTATAAACTTTCATGTACATGCATACTCCTTCAGATATATGAAAGCTTATACCCAGAATTAAGTTTTGTTGGTCTTAAAGGTGCCACTGGACTCAAACTTTGTTCTGCTGCTTCAGACCAACACTACTACTCACCTGAATCTGTTTTCACAGGATCGGTTAGGGGTAACATTCTCCCAGTGGAGTGTTATTTTTTTGTACATTTATTGTAAAACAAACCAGGGGTGGAAAGACAGAGGGAGAAAAAAAATTAAAATCCAATAACTAAATAAGATTTTTGAAATTAAAAAAGATATGAAGACTAGGCAAATATTACAATAAAAATGGTGGCAGATCTACACATAAGTTTCTATAAATAGTTTCCAAAGGTCTAAAAAGTTCATACACAATTGCTGTCTGTACAATTGCTGTCTGATCCTCAATTCATTGATTTACCAGAGGAGGGCTTTGATCTTTACGGCATTGTAGTACAAATTTTTTGCTGTAGTGAAAGTGTCAAAGGAGTGTCAAAGGATCCCAGCACAGGGGGTCCTATTGTCCTAGGATCTACAGCAAGCAAAAGCAGCAAGAATCTCTTGACTTGCTCCAGAACTAGGCATGATCAGTCCTCCACTAATTTCTTGCCTCTTTATACAAGAGGAAACAGGACCATTAGGCTGAGATTTGGAGAAAGAAATCTGCTCCAAATCTCAGCAAAATTGAAGGAACTGGGCCCTCTCTCTTTTGTGCAGCAGATAGGATGTGTTGAGTCACACTGAGACTTGGCCAGTTCCCACTTTATCAAGTGTTAGTCCTTTAGTGCGCATATAATGGTAATTTTTTTCATTTCAGGAAAAAAGACAACTCTTTGATTATAATACCTTTTTTGGGCACACATAGTGATTTTCTCTCCCTGGTGTGTTTTGTAGCTTTTTCCCTCCTCCTCCCTGCCTCAGCCAATCGAGGAAAGGGTTTCTTTCTCTCCTCTGGAAAGCAGTGGCTCAATTCTTGTCTGTCCTGGGGCTGGATGGTGGGGTTTGCTCTCCATTGAGATTGAACGATAGGCAGCTCAGCCAGTGGGAGATTAGGTGAACCGGTGACCAGTCTGTCTGGAGAATTATATGACAAACAAATTAAATTAGCATAAAATAGAAAAATTACAATAGTCTTTATTTAATCCCTTACTGAAATAAAGATAACAAACATGTTCGAAGATTTACATGTCATTAGAGTTATTTGCTTCACACTATTTTAAAATAGTGCTAACAGCATCTAGGTTGCCGATCCCCCAGTTTGGGGGCCCTTCCCCACTTCAGGGTTATCAGAAAGCAGGGGTGGGGGGAGGGAAGTGTCTGCTGGGCACTCCATTATACCCTATTGGAGACTGATTCCAAAAGGGTATAATGGAAAATTGATCTTTCGGTATCTAGGGCTATGTGGAGGCTATTCTTTTTTTAAGTAGAGGCTCCAAATTTTCTGCATAGCATCTAGCACCTCTCCTCAAATCACCCGCCCCCCATTTTCAAAAAGATTGGATTAGGGGTCCAATTCTATGAGCCCCCAAACAAGGTGCCCCTATCCTTCATTGTTTCCAAATGGAGGGAAGGCATTTAAAAGATGTGTCGTCCCTTTAAATGTGATTGCCAGAATTCCCTTCGCAGTTCAGTTCAGACTTTTATTGGCATAAAGCCTTTGCAGTTCAATGGTGCTTGTGACACCCTTGCTCCTGGCTCCACCCTCAAAGTCCCCAGATATTTCTTGAGTTGGACTTGGCAACCCTAAGCATGACACCTCTGCTTCCCAACTTTTGGAATGGCTGTAACCAATGTTCCCTCTAAGTTGAATTAATGTGAGCTAGCTCACAGTTTTTTAGTCTCCAGCTCACACATTTTTGTCTTAGCGCAGGAAAAATGACCCCAGAGAAAGCTAATTCATGCAGTAGCTCACGAAGTAGAATTTTTGCTTACAAGACTCCATGGCATAGAAGGGAGTATTGGCTGTAATCCACGCAGGCATGGAGCTAAAGAAGAACAGAGAGAGTTCCCTGTCTTACCTCTTTTTCATATATTCAGGTTGTAGAAAAAGAGATTATGCCATTTATTAATCAAAAACTCTAAAATAAAACTCACTGCAAGCATGTTGAGGAGCTTCTTTATGCTAACAGTATTTTCTGTTCCCCTTGCTAATATAAGGTAGTAAAAGGTGTTGGGTAAATAATGCATGGAAGCGACGGATTATTATTATTTTAAAATGAAAAGCGGTTTATCTAAGTCTGTTAGGGAGAGGGAATGGTTGGGATGATTCTAGGACAATAACAAAGGTTAAAATTACATATTTACTCTACAAAGTAAGCTTACATAAGTCATGGGTGGTGGCTGCCACAACAGGTAATGAGTACAAGCAGATAGCAAGGTAACTAAGGTAAGCAGGTGAGACTAATAGGCAGTTAAGCTCTTGTCTATATTCCTGAGAGGAAGAAACTGAACACTAGCCAACCAAAAATACTGATAAGTTAAAACCACCCAAACAGTTTATCAAACACACAAATTAAAGCGCAAGATTGGCTCTGAGCCAGGTTGTCCTTCCAGATCAGGTCTGTGCTGGAATGAAAACAAACCCTATAATGACTGAAATTTAGATCTTGCCATATCCCAACAAAAACAGGAACTTATTCCCTCTGGGTGAGGCTGGTCTGGAATTACGACACATACCAGAGCTGAGAAACTTTCAAATACAAAATAAGAGCATGCTTGAATTATAATCTGATTAGAATTCACAATATTGGGTGGCATGACACTCGTGATATGTGGCAGGGAAATGTGCAATAAGTTGACCACTTTTTTTACTCCAGAATGGATGTTGTCCTTAGTCATCCTTGGTGTCTGCCTGGTTTCCTGATCCAAACATATTTAACAGAATGTTTGTCTTGGTGATTTTAGCAACCTGCTCCTCAAATTCTCTTGCTACGTGCCTAATTATTGACTTACATTTCTTTTGCCAGAGCTTGTGATCCCACCAGTTCATTGAAGCAGACCTTCCACTTTTTAAATGAAGCCTCTTTACTTTTTATAACTTCCTTGACTTACATTGTTAGCCATGCAGGCACTCTTTTAGACTTGCCAGTGCCTTTCCTAATCAGGGGATACATACTTTCTGGGCTTCAGTTTTTCTGGTTTTAAATAGCTTGCAAATACAGCTTCAGTTCATCACAGTTGTGTCTTAAAACTAAATATAGATTTATAAAGGTGAATTCTAGTTTCAGCTAAGCCTGTACATCATTGCAGAATTAATGCTTATGGAACATTTTGTATAACTGATTTTCTTCCTCTCTTCTAAATAGTACTGGGAAAAACAGGCTTGGAAGCAAGACACAAGTATTTTAGTGTTACGATGGTTCTGTTGTTGGTTAGGAAATAAGAGTAATATGTGTAATTAGTGTAAACAGTGGAAATGTGTAATAAGTGTAAATGGTGGAAAGAGAACATGGTATATAAAGATGGTAATATCTCATATTCTACATTTTATCTAATTCATTTATACATATACAAAACTATTAAAAGGCCTTTATTTACTGCATTTCTCTCTCGGCTTGGCTCCGCGAACGAAGATTTAAGAAGGGTGCAATAGTCCACGTCTGCTGCAGGCTCGCTGGTGGCTGACAAGACCAATGTGGGACAGGCAGGTCCGGCCACAGCGGCTGCAGGGAAAAGTCTGATTTAGGGTTGGTCCTGTAGCAGTGCGATTCTTCCTCAATCTCCTTTTGTCCTCAAGACCAGCTATGCGTGTGTTCTCAAAGGAAGAGACAGCCTGGTGGATGGTGTGCCTCCATGCTTTGCGATCTGAGGCTAGGTCAGACCACTGGTGATGGTTGATGTGACAGGTGCCAAGGGATTTCTTCAAGGAGTCCTTGTACCTCTTCTTTGGTGCCCCTCTATTTCGATGGCCGGTGGAAAGTTCGCCATACAGGGCAATCTTGGGAAGGCGGTGGTTTTCCATCCTAGAAATATGCCCTGCCCAGCGCAGCTGCGTCTTCAACAGCAGTGCCTCGATGCTGGTAACCTCTGCCCGCTTGAGGACTTCAGTGTTGGTCACAAAGTCACTCCAGTGGATGTTGAGGATGGTGCGAAGGCAGCGCTGATGAAAGCGCTCAAGGAGTCGCAGGTGATGACGGTATAAAACCCACGATTCGGAGCCATAGATGAGGGTTGTCATCACAACCGCTTTGTAAACATTGATCTTTGTGCCTTTTTTCAGATGCTTGTTGCTCCACACTCTTTTGTGCAGTCGGCCAAATGCACGGTTTGCCTTTGCCAGCCTGTTGTCAATCTCCTTGTCGATCTTGGCATCTGAGGAGATGATGCACCCCAGGTAGCTGAACTGCTGGACTGTCTTCAGAACTGATTCACCCACAGTGATGCAGGGAGGGTGATAATCTTCCTGGGGTGCAGGCTGGTGGAGAACTTCTGTCTTCTTCAGACTAACTTCTAGGCCGAATAGCTTGGCAGCCTCTGCAAAGCAGGACGTCATATGCTGCAGAGCTGATACCGAGTGGGAGACGAGTGCAGCATCATCAGCAAACAGTAGCTCTCGGATGAGTTTTTCCATTGTCTTGGAGTGTGCCTTTAGTCGCCTCAGGTTGAACAGGCTGCCATCGGTGCGATAGCGGATGTAGACACCATCGTCCTCATCTAGATCTACTGCGGCTCTTTGAAGCATCATGCTAAAGAAGATCGTAAAGAGAGTTGGCGCGAGAACGCAGCCTTGCTTTACACCTGTGCCTATTGGGAAGGGCTCCGAGAGGTCGTTGCAGTGTCTGACTTGGCCTCGCTGGTCTTCGTGTAGCTGGATGATCATGCTGAGGAACCTTGGGGGACATCCTAAACGTTCCAAGATTTGCCACAGGCCTTTCCTGCTAACGGTATCGAAAGCTTTGGTAAGGTCGACAAAAGTCACATACAGACCCTTGTTCTGTTCCCTGCATTTCTCTTGGAGCTGCCTGAGAACAAATACCATGTCGGTGGTGCTCCTGTTAGCTCTGAAGCCGCACTGGCTCTCTGGGAGGAGTTCTTCTGCAATGGTGGGCACCAGTCTGTTCAGGAGTATTCTGGCAAGGATTTTGCCTGCGATGGAGAGCAGGGTTATCCCCCGGTAGTTGGAGCAGTCTGACTTTTCCCCTTTGTTCTTGTATAGGGTGATGATGATTGCATCGCGAAAGTCCTGTGGTAATTTGCCTTGTTCCCAGCAGGTGACAAGTACTTTGTGAAGTGAGCTATGTAGTACTGTGCCCCCATGCTTCCAGATCTCTGGTGGAATTCCATCAACTCCTGCTGCCTTGCCACTTTTCAGTTGCTTGATGGCTTTAACAGTCTCTTCTAGGGTGGGGATCTCATCTAACTCTGTTTTCACCGGTTGAAGTGGGGTGAGGTGGATTGCTGAATCTTGAACTACGCGGTTGGCACTGAAGAGAACCTGAAAATACTCCGACCACCGGTTCAGTATGGATGCCTTGTCTGTGAGGAGCACTTGGCCGTCTGCACTATGCAAGGGACTCTGAGCCTGATATGATAGACCATATACTGCCTTCAGGGCTTCGTAGAACCCTCTTAAATCACCAGTGTCTGCACACAGCTGGGTTCTCTCTGCAAGCTTGGTCCACCACTCGTTCTGAATGTCTCGAAGCTTGCGCTGGAGGTTGCTACATGCAGCGCGAAAGGTTGCTTTTTTCCCAGGACAGGAGGGCTGAGCAAGATGTGCTTGGTAGGCAGATCTCTTTTTTGCCAGTAATTCTTGGATCTCTTGATTGTTCTCATCAAACCAGTCCTTGTTCTTCCTTGTGGAGAACCCGAGGACTTCTTCAGAGATCTGCAGGACGGTAGTTTTTAGGTGTTCCCAGAGTGCTTCTGGAGAAGGGTCTGTGGGGCAACTGAGGTCCTCAATTCTTGACTGGAGTTTTGCCTGGAAGGCAGCTTTAACTTCAGCTGACTGGAGGCTGCCAACCTGAAACTTCCTCCGAGGGATACCTCCTCTCCTGGGTGTGGGTTTAAAGTGAAGACGGAGATTGCAGCGTACAAGACGATGATCCGTATGACATTCTGCGCTGGGCATTACTCGGGTGTGTAAGACATCTCGAAGGTCTCTCTGGCGCACCAGAATGTAGTCGATAAGGTGCCAGTGCTTGGACCGTGGGTGCATCCAGGTTGTCTTCAGACTGTTCTTCTGCTGGAAGATAGTGTTGGTGATGGTGAGCTGGTGCTCCATGCAGAATTCTAGCAGGAGGCGCCCGTTGTCATTGCAGTTGCCAATGCCGTGTTTGCCAAGTACTCCTTTCCAGGCTTCCGAGTCTTTACCTACTCTGGCATTGAAGTCGCCAAGGATGATCACCTTGTCCTCTGTAGGGGTCTTCCGTACGAGGTTGCGTAGATCAGCATAGAACTTGTTCTTTTCTGCAGGATCTGCTTGAAGGGTTGGGGCATACACACTGAAGAGTGTTGCATGCTGCTTGTTTTGAAGTGGGAGGCGCATGGACATGATGCGATCTGAGTGACCTGTTGGAAGGTTTTCGAGTTTGGAGGCAATGGAGTTCCTGACCATGAAGCCAACGCCAGAAAGGCGGCTCTCAGCCTTTGACTTACCCGACCAGTAGAGGGTATAGCCAGCACCGTGTTCTTGAAGACTACCTTCCTCAGGGAAACGGACCTCACTGAGAGCTGCTATGTCAATATTCAACCTGAGAAGTTCGTGGGCAACTAGAGCAGAGCGTCGTTCAGGGCGACCACTGCCTACTGTGTCAAGCATGGTTCTGATGTTCCAACACGCAAGCTTTAGTCTTTGCACACTTTGTGAGGCAGGTGCATGCCTTTTCTTTGTTGTTATTTTTCGACCGCAAGTAAGGATGCCCGTTGACCGCGGCTAGCCAACTGGGGTGGGGGAGACGAGCTTTGTTTAGGCCACCTTTTCTAGGCCCCTCTCCGTGTGGAGCAAGCAGTGCTGTCCCTAGATAAGGCTGCTTGGTCGTTCAGGGTGCTGCCGAAAGATGCTTTCGTCTCCGGGTTAGCATCAGGCGACCAATATCCTGAACCGCCTACATGCAGGATCGGGACTGCGGCTTCCAGTGGCACCTTCCACCTGCCGTTTCGCCCCTTGCCTATCGCTGCAGGACTTGATGCGTTGTGGGTTGTGTGTGTGGATATGCCCTTCAGGCCTGCGCAGAGGAATTTTTTAGGTGAAGCGCAGTGTGCGCTGTACTGGCTCCACCCTTTCACCTGGGGGTCATCTGCCATGGCCCAGTAAGCCGGGACGCCGGCAGTGAGTCCTCCAGGTGGTAGGTGTTACATTAACGAGCTCTATCTGCCCGGGTTTGATGTTAGAGTTTTCCTTCTCTTAGGCTGACGAAGTTGGTGGGCCCAGCCTGCCCATCCGGTTATACCGCCGGACACTTCGGTCGCACCATGACGTAGCAAACTCTGTGAAAACGGGGGGGACCAGCGAGAAGGTGTTGCTACGGATGCAGTAATGCAGGAGAGGCCATTGCAGTGACCATCTGCCAGGCATAGCCAGACAGTGACCACGCGGCGTTCACTACACCGGGAGAGGAGAGGCTATGTATTGCGCATGCACTTTCCCTGGGGGGGTAGGATTCCCAGAGGGAGCCCACCCCCCACCCCCACCCCTAAGGTAATGTTTATTACTTGGTGTGTGTCATTTTTGCTTCTGGAGAAGCTTGAAAGATTGCTTTTTCCTGTGAATTCTACAAGTTTGACCATTAAAATGTACCATCTTAATCAGTTATGTATGGTGCATTTTATGTGTTGCCTGTTCAAGTGCAGTCAAACATAAACTGACATTGACAATTGATATGGGTAACCCAGATGATCTAATGAATAAATAAATAAATAATGCTGAGGTGTCTTATTCAGCATTTTTGTTAAATATCTCTGCCATATCTTAATACATCAGCAGATGCAGTTGGCTGTTATTAAATTATGATCTCAACAAAATATATGGCAGTTGCTGCAAATGCAAAAAGGATTGTCTGCTGTATACAGAAGGACATTTTTTAAAAAAAAGGTCTACATTGTGAAATGCTTGATAATTCCTGTAATTGTACCATTGTACATGAGATCTCTAGTGTTTCCATGCGCCCAATGATTCTGTCTTGCTTCAGAACAACTGGTGAAGTTGGTCATTACAGTTCCATTATATAGATTGCAGTCCCCAATCTTTTTGAGTCTTCAGATATCCTTGGAATTGTGTCACAGGGTGCTAGGCTCTACCATAGAGGCAGAGCAAACCACAGTATGTCAGCAAGTGAGGTCATGCATAACTAACAGTAACTCATCAAACTTTCAGGGTGAAGCTGTATTCAATAGGGTACCTTTTAAAATGAAAATATTAGTTAAAAATATTTTTACTGCATCCCTTCAGCCGCACAAGATCCTTGTACACTGGTGTCAGCTGCTGCTGAAACAGTTTTTAAAAATCCACACAGCCCCTGTTGGGCAATAGTCCCACCTGACCTGCCTACTTTCTAAAAATTTTTGGTAGGGGCCCCATTACAGTTTAATACTAGAGGATAACATAAACAGGAAACTTGTGGCACCTTAACTACTAACAAAGTTTGATTCCAACATGAGCTTTTGTGGACTAGAACCCACACACGTAATGTGAAGATTATGTGAAACTTCTCAATGAATCACAATTCAGCACTTCATGATGAAGTTTTCCTTTGATCAGTTCATTGAATAGCAATGTTCAGAATGACAATAATGTCCTCAATGACACCATACTGATTTCTGGATAGTGTACTTTTTAATGTTGGATTTGTGACTATTTATTTGTTTGAGAAGAGACTGTCCCATGTATACATAACTAGAAGGAAGGCCTGTTGTGGCCAAAAATACAACAGGCTCTAGAAACAAGATGGACATGAGTGCCCTGGTGTGGTGTGGGGCTGGGAAAGAAATGAAAAGATACAGGGCTGTTTCCCATGCACCCCCAAAGTCTTGGCATCAACACACCCAGCGTAGCTGTCTTCCCACCCCCACTCCCAACCATGGGTATCAGTAACCCCCATAGTCTTGTCATTATCCCACCTCCCCACCCTTGACATTCAACTCGCCCCACCTTGCTGGCTTCCCACCCATCCCACCACATGCATTCTCCCCAACCAGACTTTCCTCCCATCCACGCCCATCACTTGTCATAAAACCTTCCACCCTCAGCATCTTCTGACCCTGCTCCCAGCCATGGCATTTTCCCCTCCCCAACCTTGCTGTTTCCCAACCCTCCCAAGCCTTGGCATTAAACTCCCCCAATGCTGTTTCCTTCCCCAGCCCTTGACATCAACCCTCCTTTCTGTCTTCCTAGCCTCCCATCTTTTGGCAGTAGCCACCCACCCCTTGTTGTAGTCCCACTCCTCTCCCAGCCTTGGCAATCATTCCCCCCCACCTTTGCCATCTTCCCACCTGCCTATCTGTGGCATTCACTTCCACCCCTATTTACTTCCTGTTTTCCCATGAATGCCTTGGCATGCCCGCTCTCCCTCAGATCGCTTTCCTCCAACCCGTTGCCACCTCTCCCACTGTCACTTTCCCCCCCCACTCAGCACTTCCCCCTCCCCCCCCCCCATGCCATAGTGTATCCTGGAGGCACTGTCACTGCTGGGTCCTTGTGCAGCCAGCTGAAGCTTCTGCAAAGGCCCTGTATGTGCCAGCAGTGGTGCTATCCTGTGGCATCCTGAGTCCTTCATAACACCCAGGGAAGGTGCAGGAGGGCTGCAGGGGAGGTGACAGCTCCCAGGGCCTTGCAGAGGCCTTGAGAGGGTTTAAGAACGTAAGAGAAGCCATGTTGGAGCAGGCCAATGGCCCATCCAGTCCAACACTCTGTGTCACACAGTGGCCAAAAAAATATACACACACACACTGTGGCTAATAGCCACTGATGGACCTCTGCTACATATTTTTATCTAAACTCCTCTTGAAGGTGGCTATGCTTGTGGCTGCCACCACCTCCTGTGGCAGTGAATTCCACATGTTAATCACCCTTTGGGTGAAGAAGTACTTCCTTTTATCCGTTTTAACCTGTCTGCTCAGCAATTTCATCGAATGCCCACGAGTTCTTGTATTGTGAGAAAGGGAGAAAAGGACTTCTTTCTCCATCCCATGCATTATCTTGTAAACCTCTATAATGTCACCCTGCAGTCGACGCTTCTCCAAGCTAAAGAGTCCCGAGCGTTTCAACCTTCCTTCATAGGGAAAGTGTTCCAGCCCTTTAATCATTCTAGTTGCCCTTTTCTGGACTTTCTCCAATGCTATAATATCCTTTTTGAGGTGCAGCGACCAGAACTGCACACAGTATTTCAAATGAGACCGCACCATCGATTTATACAGGGGCATTATGATACTGGCTGATGTGTTTTCAATTCCCTTCCTAATAATTCCCAGCATGGCATTGGCCTTTTTTATTGCAATCGCACACTGTCTTGACATTTTCAGTGAGTTATCTACCACGACACCAAGATCTCTCTCTTGGTCAGTCTCTGCCAGTTCACACCCCATCAACTTGTATTTGTAGCTGGGATTCTTGGCCCCAATGTGCATTACTTTGCACTTGGCCACATTGAACCTCATCTGCCACGTTGACGCCCACTCACCCAGCCTCAACAGATCCCTTTGGAGTTCCTCACAATCCTCTCTGGTTCTCACCACCCTGAACAATTTAGTGTCATCCGCAAACTTGGCCACTTCACTGCTCACTCCCAACTCTAAATCATTTATGAACAAGTTAAACAGCATGGGACCCAGTACCGAGCCCTGCAGCACCCCACTGCTTACCGTCCTCCACTGCAAAGACTGCCCATTTATACTCACTCTCTGCTTCCCATTACTCAGCCAGTTTTTGATCCACAAGAGGACCTGTCCTTTTACTCCATGACTCTCAAGATTTCTAAGGAGCCTTTGATGAGGAACTTTATCAAAAGCTTTCTGGAAGTCAAGGTAAACAACATCTATCGGGTCTCCTTTGTCCACATGTTTGTTCACCCCCTCAAAGAAATGTAACAGGTTAGTGAGGCAGGATCTTCCCTTACAGAACCCATGCTGAGTCTTCCTCAGTAACCCGTGTTCATCAATGTGCCTACTCATTCTGTCCTTGATAATGCTTTCTACCAACTTTCCCAGTATTGAAGTCAGACTGACTGGCCTGTAATTTCCCGGATCTCCTCTGGAACCCTTTTTAAAGATGGGGGTGACATTTGCTACCTTCCAGTCCTCAGGAACGGAGGCAGATTTCAATGAAAGATTACAGATTTTTGTTAGAAGTTCCATAAGTTCAACTTTGAGTTCTTTCAGAACTCTTGGATGTATGCCATCCGGACCCGGTGACATTAGTTTTTAATTTGTCTTATCAGTTGTAGGACCTCCTCTTTTGTCACCTCAATCTGACTTTGAGGGGTAGCAGGGGATTCCTGGGGCTTGCTGAAGCCTCAGGAGGCTGAGGCAGGGCCCATGGGTGCCGGTGGCTCCCGGTGCTTTTTGGAAGCTGCAGGAGGGTCCCCAGGGTGGCAGCAGCTCCCAAGGCCTCACAGAGACTTCATGAGGCTATGGGAGACATGCTACATTGGCAGTGTCTTTTGTGTCCTTTCTGAGGCTGTGAGAGAGCAGCAGCGGGTCCCTGGCTGTTTTGCTGGCCTTCAGAGGCTACAGGTGCCGGGAGGCTGTCTGTGTGGCATTTACAGTGTGGCAGAGATTTGTTGCTTCTGCAGGCCACAACGCTTCTGAGGCTGCAGTAGAGTGGTACCCCTTTCTGAGGCCTGTTGATGGAAAGGTCACATAGAAGCTTCAGATATGTGTCTGTCTCTGAGGTAAGACTTTTTGGGTGGTTTGTTCAATGTTCCCAGGCCTGCAGTAGGCAGGAGACAGGAGAGTCAGCCAATGGAAGCTCAGAGGTGGTGACTGATGTGTGATGGGCCAATGGTTTATGGAGCACACCCCTAAGTTAATGGGAGACCTGGATTTGGCCTCAACACAGGGCTTTTATTATATAAAAGATGATATATACCATACTGGAGGATGTACAAGTGAGCGAGCCCAAGATTTTACAACTGATGTTTGTTAGGTACTATACAGGTCAGCTATCTTCTGAACTGAGATTTTAATCTACTTCCCAGGTGCAATTTCACTGATTTGGCATGTTTATGTGGCTCTGAGTAGATAACTGCTGCAATGTTGCATGGTAGGAAGTACAAAATCTTCTTCGTGGTCTCTGTGCATCACACCCATGGGAGAGAGCGCGCCTGCGCTGATCCGATCGGTACTTAACAAGCCAAAGGATTTTCGCGCTCAGCTCCAGTGGGCATGCGCAAGAACCCCACCACGCATGCTCACAGAGTGGGCGCGGACATCCCATCAGTTCTTTTCTGACCGCCGCGCTGATCAGTTGATCTCCTCGCTCCGGCTGGTACTTTTATTTACTTCCCTTTGAAACAACCACCTCGGTCCGGGTGCTTACCAGCCTCCTCATGCATGTCCTACATTTCTGGAGTTCTGGTGCCTCAGATCTCTCTGACTCTTCAGAGACCCCCTGTTGCTCCACTTCTCCCTACTGCCCGAACCATGGGATTGGTGCATAATGGGAGCTCTTTCTGTTTTTCGGGACATCTCTCCAACTCCCTGTCCTTCCTTTTGGATCATTACAAACCAGTGTCTGATTCTGGAAGATGCACATGAATGATCCCATGTCAAGAGCTTACCAGCCCTGACCTGGATAGCCCAGGCGAACCTGATTTCATCGGATCTCAGAAGCTAAGCAGGGCCAACCCTGTCAAGTGCTTAGATGGGAGACCTCCTTGGAATACCGGGAACGGGAGGCAAGGACAGGCTGTATCAAGTCACTTATAACCTCCCAACCATGCCAACTACCACATCATTTTCTGGGAACGCTGGCGATAAGATCCACTACACACTTCCCTCAGCTATCACTTGCAGAGAGGTCTGTGTTCACCCTTGCATAAATGCCTCATCCCTCATCTTATAGCTGTCACAGATGGACTATTGCCAGGATGCTTATACCCTAGTACTGGGAATGTTGACAGACGGTATGGACTTCCACTCTTCCCACAAGTCATCTGCCCACTTGCGGACCTGAACATACAGGTGATTTCTTGAACCTGCAGGGCGTCATCCCCTCATGTTGAGAGGTTTTTCTCCACCCTCTGTTATGCCTCTGGGGTCACTCATCAATCGACAGCATCTGAGTAAGATAGGAAACATCGGCACTTCTACCCCAGAGCAGGAGTGGATACCAGATCTTGTCTCCTTTCCTGCGACGCAGCCAATACCTCTACGTGTTCCCATGTGCACCTTGAAATTCCAGGGTAGCCAACAAACTCCGAAGCCATGCCCTCACTGCTCTAGGGCATAACTATGATGGCTTTGCCATCGCTACTTTCCTCTTCTGCGTCATCTCGTCCCAGAGACTCCCCCTACTTTCTTCCAAATATGGAACATCCTATTGGCATAATTGTGGGCTGCAGCCTCAACTCCTCTTGGGTTGGACAGCCTCCTGGCCGTCTTGGCACACTGTACCTCCATTGATGGGCACCGGTCATCCTCACATTCTCCTATTACTCACTTCCTAAAGGCCACCTCGGCTTTCATCTTTATGCCAAATGACCACTCCGCCTTGGCATCTGCCTTTCTCTTATCAATCCTGCCAGGGAACCTCTCCAAACCCCTGGCTACTGGTTCAATTCATTTCTTGTCATAGGGAGCAGCGTTATTGAGGGCTGTCTCTCTCACTGGTTGGATAGCTGGACTACTGGCTCTATGTTATGATACCCTTTGTTTTCATGATGAGAATATACTTCTTCCCCACTCTCCAGCGGTATTCTTTCTCTTGGAAATAGAGTCTGAATTCCCTTTGTAACTCTGACATCTCCTTTGCAAACACTCTTTTTGTGGGTTGGTAAATAAAGAAAGTCTCCTTTCTTTGGATATCAAAAGGGTCCTCCTTTTGTGTTCTTCATTCAACTCTAGAAACAATACTAACTTGTTCTTCTCCACAGTTTCTTCCAAGCTAAACTGTAAGATCTCAGAGACTTCCCGGAGGCCTAACAGGACATCCTGAGCTCTACTGTCACTTACCATGGGTTGCCTCTTTACCTGCCTTGAGGTCCCTCAACTAGGGCCTTAGCCATGTCTCTGCTGCATCAGGTGATCCACAGAAGTCTATACAGCAGATCTACAGAGCTACAATCTAGGCAGGTCAGCAAGCTGCTATGCCTCTACTGTCTATCTACACTTGTGTTTTTCCTAGTGTGCAATGTGCTTCTGCTGTCTGCTGTGTCTGAATGACCTCCAGCACCCTCCTCCAGACAAAGGCCTAGCTTGCTAATCTCCCATGGGTGTGATGCACAGAGACCACGAAGAAGATAAACACGTTGCTTACCTGTAACTGATGATCTTCGAGTGGTCATCTGTGCATTCACACCACCCACCCTCCTTCCCCACTGCTGTCGGTCCCTCAGCACTCTTTAGGATCATACAGCGGTCAGAAGGAACTGATGGGATGTCCGCGCCCACTCTGTGAGCATGCGTGGTGGGGTTCTTGCGCATGCCCACTGGAGCTGAGCACGAAAATCCTTTGGCTTGTTAAGTACCGATCGGATCAGCGCAGGCGCGCTCTCTCCCATGGGTGTGAATGCACAGATGACCACTCGAAGATCATCAGTTACAGGTAAGCAACCTGTTTTTATATGAAACATTTTATACACACTATTTCTCTAGTTTCTTTTTAATTCTGAAACTGTTTCCTATCTATGAATTCCTTCATCTGGGTGGATCTTTCTGGAAATTTATTTCCAGGAGCTAGTGTTTGTCATGACTAAATCAGTTGTGGGGGGGAGGTTCGACACTATTCAACATGTGTGGTTTATTTGTGAATATTGACCTTTTGTGAATCATACTGAACTTCTACCTTCAAGTACCAGTGTTGTCCTCTGAGAAGGCATCATGATCCTAGGCCTAGTGTGGTCTACAGGCTCCAGGGAAGCCTGTATCAGAGTAGCTACAGGGCATACATTTTCCCAGGATCCCTTCTATCCCTGTGATTGAGTTGGCAGCAGTTTTCAAGGGAAAACTTGCGCAGTGGAGCCCAGAGGGGTTGGACCTGGAAGGAAGGAAATAAAAGGCCAAGCTAGAGAGGGGGAAGTGTTCTCTCTAGAGAGGCTACAATCAGAAAGGTTCTCTCTGGAAAGGCTGGGGCTAGAGAGAAGGCAGCAGGAGGGTTCCCTCATCCAGGGAAGAGTGAGTGAGTTGGAATTAGAGGAAGGGAACATACAGTTCCGTTGGCTTCTTGTGGTGGGTTTAGGAGAGTCAAGGGCAAACAAGAGCAAGAATGTCCTCACTTATTCTTCTTGTTATCCCTTATTTTATTTTTTCCTGGTGAGTACAGAAAGGTAAAAATGGGTGTGTGTACTGGAAGTGGATATCTCCTCCTGAGCAATTTGAAGTTCATAATGTTTCTTTTTAGATGTTTCCCATGCATATATTCTTCCTTCTCATGGAATTTTAGACTGCTCTTTGAATTAACTGTTGCTTGAAACCTAGCACAATTTATGCACAAGCAGCTTTGCAACCCGTTTTTTTTTTAATGAACTTATGATAATGAGGGACAATTGCCAGGATGAACAACACCATGCAGGGAAGGGGTAAGAGCTCTTTAATCAGATTTTATATGAAGATAAACTGGAATGGTAATCCGCTCTGGAACTGGAAATGAATGCATCAGCTATTTGTAGTGTGACTGTCTTGTGGTGAACATTCTGTCACTCTTCCATGTACCGGTTTCCTATGTTTATGTCTGAAACTACCTCTATAATTCTTATTACCTGTGATGGTTATTTTATGGAATGAATATAATGTACGTAGTTTGGGAGACCGTAAATGTTATTTCTCCTGTATCTAATAGGAGCGGTTATGTTGAAGTATCTTATTATTTCTTCTTGAAATGAATGTGCAAGCCTAGTATTTTTAGAAAATGTTTCGAAGTTCTTGAATGTCATCATTTCCGACATCTGTCTTTGACATTAAGGGATCATTTTTTGAATGGCCAAGAAGGATAGCCAATGAAGACATGCAAATTGTGGTGGCTCTAGTAATAGTACCATTTAAAGAACAAACCATATAGCACACAGTAACACTATCTTTGGTCAGTCCTATTACCATAAATAAGTGAAGGAATCTAAATAATATGGGCTCTCTAGTAAAGATTCCCTATTCTTATCTAGTTCTGTAAGAATGTGAAATAAAGTACTCATTTAAGCAAATATAAAAATATTTATGTTATGCAGTTATAATCATATGTCATTATTCAGAAAATGCAGCAGAAACTCTGACAAATTAAAAGCAGAAGGATGTGTCTGCAAGGGCTTTTTCAGTCATTAAAAAGCTGCTTCACCTCTCAGCAAACTATTTAATGGCAACTTCTTGCTCACTGTACTGACATCTTCAAAGGCTTTGACATCTGTCAGCCTTTGAACTACCATTAAAAATATTATCCCATTTCCATTCTTTTATGCCCATTTTTTTAATTATAGCCCTTCTTTCAAGTTGGGAACATGGTTGGTTTAAATGATGCTGTCCTTTCGTTTTTCAGCCACCCAGCTGTGGTTTGAATAAATTGATGTAGAATCAAAGGCGGGACTTTAAAGGGAAAAGGTTTGATGGACTTGGACTCCAAACCAGATGAGGCTTTATGATGAAAAGGGTTTAATCCCAGCACAGGCATTGCTTCTATCAGACGAGCAGTACAAAGCGATTCATATATATAGGTTCACAAGAAATGATCTATTTTAAAAAATAGCACAGATCTCTTCAGGACTTGCAAATGTGGCATTAGCTAATATTCAGAGCACTGATTTCCTTTCATCCACTAGAAGCTTATGATTATAGTACAGTTCTCGAATTGGAAATGAGAGCTGCAACACAGATTTAAAGCTTTGCTGTCTGATTTGTATTCAGTATACATATCACTGTGGGACAAGCTAGTCTAGGCCAAGCTGGTTTAATAAAAGGAACAAGCAGTTTCATCGTTTGTGATTCAGAGACCATGACAGGTAGAAAAAAGCTGCCAATTAATTAGTACCAATATTACCTGACATTTTAGCAAGTACTCTTCCTGGATGTAGCATCTTTACCAAAACTATCCTAGAACAGGATTTTAGAATTCTTTTTATTCCGATAGATATGATATCCTTGGCATCCTTCTGCAGAAAACAGAACATAGCATTAACCAGTAATGTGTTATTTACATTTTAACATCATTTGTTTTGTTGCATTCTAGATTTGGACAGCTTTCAGATGAGAAGTTTGTTGCTATTCTCTTAGAACAGCTCTTATCAGTAAAGGAGTAATTATGTATATGATTATGAGGTGATCAGAAGTCTTTGAACATAAACATATGGTTTGCTTCATCATAGCATGATATTTCCCATAGTATTTTGTATCTAAAATATTCAGCAATGTGATTATCATTGCTGATATATAAATGATAATTCTTTATAAAAATATTTGCAGCATCAGAGTTTTTGAAATCTGCTTACACTGCATTCATGAAAGATAGGGGCTGTACTCATAAACTGACTTGATACTAAGGCCTGATGGTCTACAGGTGGTTGTGTCTGAACTCATAACTGGAGATTAAAGGTATTCTGTTTAAAATCTCAATTCCAGAGATTTTGCTCTTCATTGTTTCACATCTGATCTGAGTTAAAATCTCTCAGGTGACTGGCTACCATCTTCATTCTCACTTGTCAATTCTAAGTTTTATGCCTAATTGTATAATTAATAGGATGTAACCATCAGGACATAATGTTATTCACTGAAAAGCTCAAAGTACTCATGTGAAGCTGTTCTTTTAACTAAAACATACACTTTATATCTGAATTCATCTTCCTTTTGTGTGTTTTTAAAGGCTCAGTCAGAAATGCAGGCAATTAGATTTGTGGTCTGAATTTCTACCACAGTAAATTGCTAGAAAGCTGGATTAAGTTTCGAAAATGTTAAATATTGGTGGGGAATGTTACTGAATGGGAATCAGCTTTAACTGTCTGCAAAGGAAAACTATCCTTTTCAAATCTTTTAGAATACATTTTAAATGTATACAAGAATTAGATGATGGTGATCTAGTGGCTACTGTATGCTTACAGTTTTCAGTCAGGAACCTAGAAGGTTGCGCAGCTAAAACAGAGAACAAAATTATCTATTTATTACAAACTGCACAGCTGCACTACAAATTAAAAACAACATTAGTAGAATATAGATAAAAACAAAATGGTAGTGGGTGTAACATCATATCCATTAAAACATTGCATACAGCAGCAAATATAAGTTAAACATTCAAGAACCACTAGACCAGAGGTGGCCAAACTTGCTTAACGTAAGAGCCACACAGAATAAAGTCAGAGGTTTGAGAGCCGCAAGACATGAACATCAGATGTTTGAAAGCAGGCTGGCACGAAGGCAAATAGATGGGAGGAGGAAGAAGGGAGGGAGAGGTGGAAAGAAAGCAATTAACTTTAAATGCGTTCTCCAGGCTGCTGCTTGGCTTGGCTCAGAGAACTGATTTAAATGTCTTATACAATCTGGCTGACAGGGCAGGTAGGGGGCTTTGAGATGGCTGGACAGTATGTGTGGAAGAGCCACATGTGGCTCCTGAGCCACAGTTTGGCCACTCCTGCACTAGACCAAATGTGGTTTTGTCCTGAGGGCCTTCTTCAGTGGTTATACATACAAGAACCACTAGACCAAATGTGTTTCTGTCCTGAGGGCCTTCTTCGGTGGTCTAAATAATAATAACACACACTAAAAGTATAAAATATGTCTGTTCCAAGCAAGACAGGTAGTATATGAATCCTAGAATAAAAAATACACATGTAAAAGACATTATCAAATTGTAACATACTAACTAGCCCAAAGAATTTTTTTTAAAAAAATGTTAGTAAAGAATGGTTGCTACTTACAATGAAATCGTGTAGCTCCAAATAATATTATAAAGTTTTGCTGTCAATCAGGCCCGCATATATTGATGAGCCTACACCCATTAGAGATGATGTAGAGTTACTTCAGGCTTGGAATTTCCAAACATTTTCCACAAAACAATGAAACATTTCATTATATTGTTACAACTTTATGGATTAAAAGCAGCAAAAAGTATGTGGTACTTCAGAGAAGTACCACCAGCCTGCTTGTTCAGGCATTTGACACGGTCTACACACTAGCAGGTGTCCCACCTCTATTTGAAGCAATGCAGATAACTGACAAATGAATTTTTGTTGTTGTTCAGTTGTTGTTCAGTTGCACAGTTGAGTCCGACTCTTTGTGACCCCATGAACCCCCTGCCTTCCACCATCCTCCGAAGTACGCTCAAATTCATGTTAGTGACATCAGTAACGCTGTCCAGCCATCTCATCTTTTGCCGTCCCCTTCTTTTTTTGCCTTCTGTTTTTCCCAGCATCAGGAACTTCTCCAGTGAGTGCTCCCTTCTCATTTGGTGGCTTCAGCTTCAGCATCTGACCTTATAGGGAACAGTCAGGGTTGATTTCCCTTAGGACTGACTGATTTGATCTTCTTGCGGTCCAAGAGACTCTCAAGAGTCTTCTCCAGCACCACAGCTCGAAAGCATCTTTCTTCTGTGCTTGGCCTTCATTAACTCTCACAGCCATACATTACTAATAGGAATACCATCGCCAGGGCCGGCTCTAGGGAGGAGCAGAGGGGGTAGCTTGCTCCCGGTGTCGCCTGGAAGAGGGCACCAAATTGGGTGCTTGGGGGGAGCAAGCCAGCAGCCCCACAGATAGGCTGCTTTTGCCACAGCAGCAAAGCTGCCCCGCACCCCCCCATCTGCCTCCCTCCCCTTCCAAAACACAGGCCAGGGGAGCAAAGGGGAAGGGGAGAAAGAAGCAGGCTGGCATCTGTCCATAACCTCTGAAGAGGAATCAACACATCCTGAGATGACTGATTGGCCCATGCAGGCTGGGAGGGCAGTGCTACGTCCTCGGGGCGGAGTGATGGGAGCAACTTTGGGAGGGCTGGTGGTGGAGCCTGTGGTTGACAAAGGCCCAGTGGTGAGCCAGGGCTCTGAGTGGATGGGGTGGTGGTGAGTGGACTGGCAACAATAAGTGGCTTCTCTTGCAGCAGCAGCAGGGCTCCCTTCTCTCTTGGGAGTGCACTCCCCACTGAGTAGTCTTTCTCGCCTCTAATTTGCGTGGGATCCGACTCTCCTTTGTTTTGCTTTCTCCCCTTTCTCTTTCTCTGGTCCTGCCAGGCTCGACAACTATTGTTGAAACCAAAGTTTGGCCTTAGAGGGAGCCCATAGCATGAGTAAAGTGCACACCTGGCTGTGCCTCAGAGCAACTGCTGCCAGGCCAGTTGACTCTGGTCTGGGGGTATTCGGGGCCAGGGGCTCCAGGCACTCCTGAACTGTGGGGCTTCTTTCTTTTTGAAAGCACTTTTAAGCACTTCAGCACTTTAAACATTTTAAGCACTTCAGCCCTTTAAACATTTTTTTTTTCTATTAAGCACTTCTGCATCGCTCCTGCCTCATTGGCAATGGGGGGAGGAGACTGAGGTGGACATTAGGCTGAGAGTGTCCAGACCAAGTTCACCCAGCATATTTTGTTTTATAGACTGGAGATTTTGAACTTAAGCCTCCCAAATAGTATGCTCATACGGATCACTATACATGGTTGTTTCTCTATTATTGCACTGCCTCTTAGGAGTTTTAACTATTTTTCTGGGGAAGACTATAGTTTTGTAGACAGTCACTTCAGTTTAGTATTGTAGACTCCCCACTCCAGGCAGCACAGGGACATCAGCAACAAAGTATTGCAAGAGTGTTAATGTTTTAAGCATGTTTGTATTTAAAGTAAAAAAGGGTGTGTGTGGGTAAGTATTTGTGATTTTTCTACATTGTGCAGGGGGTTGGACTAGATGACTCTGGAGATCCCTTCCATATCTATGATTCTATAATATATTTAATTGTGTTTGTCTATAGCCTTTATAAAGTTTACATCTCCACTACCTGGCATTACATTTTATGACGTACATGGCCCAGCCAGACAAGGTCTCATTTATGTCACCTCCTCTCCCTGTGTCCCTGCCACCTGCCTGGTAGAGGAACCCTCCTACAAGCTCCTTTGGTCAGGCTGCCACTGGGGTCCAAACACATGAAGGTAGCTGCAGGTGAACAGCAAGGATGACCTGACAGCACACTAACACCTAGGAGCAGGAAACAGAATTGTGCAGAATTAATATATTCAATGTAAGTTTAACAGGGACTAACAAGTATATACTTCCTTCACATGTACTGCTACGCCTCCGCCCTTTCTCATTTGCCTGTCCCTTTTTAATAAGTTGTACTTCTGAATCCTAATATTCCAGTCGAGTGTCATCCCACCAAGTTTCAGTAAGGCCTATTATGTCATAGTCTCTTTCCTTTATTAGGACTTCCAGTCCCTCCTGTTTGTTTCCCATACTCTGTTCATTAGTGTAGAGACATCGGAATCCACGATTTATGCATCCCGAGGGTTTAGCTTCTGTACAAGTCTGCAAATTAACATTACCTAGTGTATACGCCACTCTTTGCAAATCTTTAATGTTTTTATCGCCAGTTTCTGGCATCATATGAGGCTTTGAGTTATTATCTCGCTCCCCCATACAATTTAGTTTAAAGCCCTCTTTATTAGGTTAGCAAGGCTGTTACCAAACACCCTTTTTCCTATTGCCGTAAGGTGCAAACCATCTCCTGATAGAAGACCACCATCTTGAAAGTGTAAGCCATGGTCCAGAAATCCGAAACTTTCCTGACGACACCATCAACGTAGGCAGTCATTTATTTGAAGTATTCTTCTTTCTCGTCCTAAGCCACGTCCTTCAACAGGAAGCACTGACGAGAACACAACCTGTGTGCCCAGCTCCTTCACCTTCTGACCCAGAGCCACATAGTCTTTTCTGTTTTAATTATTAATTAATTATTTATCTAGTCTTTTAACTGTTTTAATTATTGCCTATTTATTTTATTATTGAATGTGTAATTTTAATACTCATTAATTTAATTGTTTGTGGGTTTTATGTTGTGAGCCACCCTGAGCCTGCTTTGGTGGGGAGGGTGGGATATAAATCAAATAAATAAATAAATACATTTTGTAATATGTTCAGGGCTATGATGGGCAGTATCGTTCGTTCCCACATGGATCAGCAAAAAAGGATAGTAATCCGTGGGCTTGATAAGTCTTCCAATCCTTTCTGTCACATGCCGGATGCGTGCACCTGGCAGGCAGCAGACCTCTCGGGCTGACAAATCCGGCCGGCACACTCTGGGCTTCACCCCTCTGAACAAGGAGTCTCCAATCACCACCACCTTCCTCTTTCTATGTTGGGGAGCAGAAGCTCCAGACTTCTTATCCACAGGATCCTGAGAAACTTTCTTCAAGCTTCGTGGAGGCTGGGGAAGTAGCCCTTGTTCCAATGGTTCAGAATCAGTTACTGTGGGGAGATCCTGGAACCTATTGCTGAGCAGCAGGGGCTCAGAACATCTCCTGATTTTCTTTCTCCTTGGGTTACATTTTTCCAGGAACCCTCCTCCTGTGTTGAATTCTCTTCTAATTGCTGAGATACCATTTCCTCTCCCTCCTCTTGTCTTTTCAAGAGCGCCTCATGCGTTTTGTCAAGAAAATCCTCACTTTCCCTTATACACTGCAGTGTGGACAATCGTGCCTTCTGTCCCTGTATTTTCTCCTCCAGCAGGGCCACTAACTTATACTTGCTGCAAGTGTAATTCGTGCTACTCACAGATAGAAATACAAAGATCTCACAGTCTTTACATGTCACTGCCTCTGCTCCCTCGCCAGCCATATTGCTGCAATCCATTTCAAAATTTTCTTTATCTTCACTTATCTTTAAATCCCACTACCAACTGCCACTTGAAACTACTTGTGGGTTACTACCCACCTTTCTACAGAACCCCCAGGCAAGACCCCCAGGCTAAGATCCACAGGCCAAGGGCGCTTTGGCTTGTGCCTCTGGCAAGGATGAGCCTTGCAAATTAAAGGCTCAAACCCTCACCCACCTCTGACTCAACAGCCAGAGCAACAGCAGAGGGTGGGGCCAGCAACTACCCCCAGGCAAACAAGCTCTCCTCACTCAGCAACAGCTACACAAAAGATGCACAAAAGCAATCAGAAACCCCTCTCCAGCAGGCACCAAGCACACACACAGTTACCTCCCACAGCAACGCTAGGTAATGCTCCCCAGCAGTTTTAGAAAAGCAGCTTTGTTCTAGATCCAATCACCTTCTACCGCAGCTGAGCCACTTCTGCCTCTGGCAAGGATGAGTCTTGCAAATTAAAGGCACAAGCCCCAGTCACCTCTGACTCAACCACCAGAGCAACAGCAGAGGGTGGGGCCAGCAATTACCCCCAGGCAAACAAGCTCTCCTCACTAAGCAACAGCTTACCAGCAGCTTTGTTCTAGATCCAAACACCTTCTACCGCAGCTGAGCTACTTCTGCCCGCAGCTGAGCCACTTCTGCCTATTATGGCATAAGCTTTCAAGAATCTACTTCACCAGAGACACCTGACAAAGCCATACATCAGATATGTTTCTTAGTATTTAAGGCGTCCTATAATTCCCATTTTGGTATTGCACTGCAACATAGATATTTCTGAACAAGCTTCATGGACATTCATTTAGAACTAGTTTTATCAGCAGCATCATTCCATTCTTGCTCCATTTAGCCCTGCTTTCCAAATCTATACTAAAATTGCCACAGGAAGTCTCTAATGTTATATTACACTTTTCTCTCCCTTCCATGTGGGCAATCCTCAGTATACATGGCTGTGCAGAGGCATAATATGTAATCTGATGGGCATAAAGGTAAACGTAGTCTCCTGTGCAAGCACCAGTTGTTTCCAACTCTGAGGTGATGTTGCTTTCACAATGTTTTCACAGCAGACTTTTTACAGGGTGGTTTGCCATTGCCTTCCCCAGTCATCTACACTTTCCCCCCATCAAGCTGGGTACTCATTTTACCAACCATGGAAGGCTGAGTCAACCTGAGCCAGCTACCTGAACCCAGCTTCTGCCGGGATCGAACTCAGGTCAGAGTTTAGGACTGCAGTACTGCAGCTTTACCACTGCACCACGGTGGGCATAGTCAGCAACAATTCCTGTGCTCAGAACAGCTGGAAAAATTGCATCCATGGTTCCTCCTGTGGTATTTGTGATTTGATCACTCAGCCATTAGATTTATATGAATAGACTACTATATCCTATACTACTATGTATGTGAGAGCCAGTTTGGTGTAGTGGTTAAGTGAGCAGACTCCTATCTGGGAGAACTGAGTTTGATTCCCTACTCCTCCATTTGCAGCTGCTGGAATGGCCTTGAGTCAGCCATAGCTCTCCCAGGAGTTGTCCTTGAAAGGGCAGCTGTTGTAAGAACTCTCTCAGCTCCACCTCACAGGGTGTCTGTTGTGGAGGGGGGGGGGGAGGTATAGGAGATTGTGACCGCTCTGAGACTCTGAGATTCAGAGTGGAGGGTGGGATATAAATCCAATATCATCATCTTCTTCTGTCATATTTATAGCTCATGAAAGGCAAAGGAGTTCAAAATCAAAGTCTCTGTGCACATTCTCTATCAGTAATCAATATCTAAAATGCCTTGCATGTCAAGGATTCCTTCCACTAAGGCTAAGATTTTTTTTTCAGAATTCTGTTCCACTGCATTCTCCCAGAAAAAAGCCCTGGAAGGAACAAACGTTTATTTGGAAATGTTTCTTCCTCTTCTTCAAAAATGACAGTCTACTCTTCTATAAGAGAATTTTAGGTGTGTCAGTCTTGATCCCATTTGTCTCCTGCTAGCATGGCCTTGGGGCAGCCATAGCTCTGGCAGAGGTTGTCCTTGAAAGGGCAGCTGCTGAGAGAGTCCTCTCAGCCCCACCCACCTCACAGAGTGTCTGTTGTGGGGGAGGAAGGTAAAGGAGATTGTGAGCCGCTCTGAGACTCTTCGAAGTGGGGGGCGGGATATAAATCCAATATCATCATCATCATCTTCTTCTTCTTCTTCTTCTTCTTCTTCTTCTTCTTCCAGTTTGAGAGACAAATGTAGGAGTAGCACTTTTGGTTTTTAGGAAAGCATCACATCTTCTGTGCACCAGTATGACTCTAGTGCATGATATTACAGACATTATTCCAATGTTGTTGTTGTTCAGTCACACAGTCAAGTCTGGACTCTTTGAAATCCCATGGACAAAGTCACACCAGGCCCTCATGTCTTCTACCATCCTCCAAAGTCTGCTCAGATTATTATTCCAATACACTAATACAAAAACAGGAATACATTAGAATACAGTGGATGTACAGCTCTATTCGGTAAGAATGGGTTTAGCATATGTAATGAGATAAAAACCCAATATCCCTGTTAAGTCCTGAAGAACAGTGGCTCCCAACCTTTTTGGCACCAGGGACCGGTTTCATGGAAGACAATTTTTCCACAGACAGGGGAGGGGGCAGCGCTGGGGTTTTTCCTGCCCCAGGCCACCCCCATCCCTGCCCCCCATGGAAGTCTTTAAATGGGGAGAGACTGGGACTGCTTTTGCTGCCTCCCTGCTAGGTAGGCAAAGATCACTGCTGCGCTGCATCTTCTGCCTGCCCAGGACCCATGCAGACAAACGAGGTGGTGTGGCCTCGCTCTGAGGCTGCCTCCCCTGCAGGGCTCTTTTTCTAGCAGGAGCTCCTCTGCATATTAGGCCACACCCCCTGATATAGCCAATCCTCCTGGAGCTTACAGTGGGCCCTGTACTAAGAGCCCTCTAAGCTCTTGGAGGATTGGCTACATCAGGGGGCGTGGCCTAATATGCAGAGGAGCTCCTGCTAGAAAAAGAGCCCTGCTCCCCTGCAAGGGGGAGCAAGGCCACTCTGCTACTTTCATCCACCCAGGATGGCAGTGCAGCACCTCTGCCTCACTCTGTGGCCCGGTTGCTAACAGGCCATGGACTGGTACTGGTCCACGGCCCAGGGGTTGGGGACCCCTGCTGAAGAAAGCTGAACGACTGATAGATCTGAATTTAGATTTTGTCCAATTTATATGATTTGGATGTTAGCCTTCCTGGCTAGCACAATGAGAGAAACCATTCAGAAGAGTCTGTAGATTATGGTCTCAATTTTATTCAGTTTGAGAATCCATTCCTACAATGGCCAACTTGGGTGTATTGGGCCCATTTCTCACATTTAAGCTGTTAAAATGCAGAATATTTCTGTAACCAGATTTTCTATTTGAACTTTCTAGCAACCCCTTCAATATTTATAACACCTTTCTTCCTTTTTTATCCAAAACATTTAAAATTATTTTTGATGATTCTATCATAGAATATATTACAGTATTACAAGTTTTGTATTCTAGGACAGCAATTAAATACCATGTAACAGAGAGAGCAGATGGACATATATTTCCCTTTGAATGTATCTGGAGAATGAAGTTTTGGACAAAAATTAGAAAGATACTATGGTATATATCAGAACTGAAATACTGAAAAATAGGGAGGGGGTGTGATTTTCAAATACAAAGATTATTGTTACCCCTTTGCTATTTGTATATGATGGTGCTTCCAGTTTCATCTTAATTGCGCTTAAGTAAGTACATGTTTTTGAATTCTGAACACTTGCTTGATTGGTTTTTATCATTCTCCCATATCCCTAGCAATCAGGGATATTTTAGTAGTGCTTAGTAATGAGCCCTGTGGCACAGAGTGGTAAAGTTGCAGTACTGCAGTCGGAGCCCTCTGCTCATGACCTGAGTTCGATTCCAGCGGAAGCTGGTTCAGGTAGCCGGCTTGAGGTTCACTCAGCCTTCCATCCTTTCGAGGTCGGTAAAATGAGTACCTAGCTTGCTGGGGGAAAAGTGTAGATAACTGGGGAAGGCAATGGCAAACCACCCCGTTAAAAAAGTCTGTCGTGAAAACATTATGACTCTGGGGTGACGTTGCTTTCATAATGTTTTCACGACAGACTTTTTTTACGGGGTGGTTTGCCATTGCATCTTAGTTCTTGTGCTCTTTGTCACGGGACTATTAGTATATATATATTTTCTTTGAACCCCAAGCTTGCACAGGGGACTACCTTTACCTTTTAGTATTGTGTATTGTTTATGTGAGATTCTGAAATTGGCATTTTGGCTCAGTTACTCCTACACTTCATGGGGTTCAAAGAAAATAAGAATCACTAAATATAAACCATTCAAAATATAAAATCAATTTATATATTTATACTAGAAATACTACTCCACCCTCAAAAAAGAAAGGATGAACTATTTAAAAATCCCATACTAATAGTCCCGTGACAAAGAGCACAAGAACTAAGATGCAAATTCATATGTTTATGAGTAATCTGTTGCCATCCAACATAGGATTGAACCAAAAAGATACCAACATTTTACAGAGATTATAGCTTTAAAGTAATAGATTCATTTAAAATAATGATTTCAGTGTCCATGTATTTAATAAAAACAAGAGCTGATACAATAAATGTAGCTCAAGAAAATGCTAAAATATCAAAAAGACAGAGTAGACAAATGTGAACTTACTCTGCAAAGCCCAGTTTATAGTTAGGGTTTAAGCAGAGATCCTTCCCACCTCCACAAACAAACCTAGCATTAGAGAGTATAAAATTTATAAAAATGTGCTGCTGAATGAAAATCTAAAACCAGTGTATGGGTTTTACTTTTGTGGTTGCTTAGTGACAAATGATGTGTACCATATATTTAGAACTGCAGGTAATAAAAATCTTGAAGATATAGATTTTACTATTCACTGGATTAATAAACCGGTCTAAATTTGCTGGCAACAGAAATAATGTCTACACTGAAACAAGGCACTGAATTCTTTAGTTCTTTGTTTAATACAATAAATATTTGAATGAAATAATTTGTCCTCTACATTGTGGGGTTTTATCAGTAAATGATAAAACACTGAATACTTGTTCATTGTTTTAGAATATTCTGTTAGACCAGTTTTATTCCCTTGTCTGTATTTCCTGTATAGGATATTAAAAAGGACTATGTGTAAGATCAGAATGACAAATATATTTAATAGGGATGGGCGCAAACTGGGAAAATGGTGGTTCATTTGTTTCGTGGTTTGTTGGGTTGCTTGATTAATTGGTTTGTGTTGATTTGTGTTTTTTCGGTTTCCTGAACTGTTTTGTGCTTCATTGGTGCACTTGTTTGGGAAGTTGTAGAATGCCTCCCCCCCCCCCCCCAGTGGTCTAGAGACACTTGCGGCAAACTCTTCAGCAGACTCTCCTCTACCTCATCATAAATAGATCCTTCCTGGAGGGACATCATAAATAGATCCCTCCTGGAGGGGCGTTTTCCAACACCCTTGAAAGAGGCCATGGTCCGCCCCCTCCTGAAAAAAAGTTCAGCAGACCCGGCCGAATTGGCAAACTACCAACCGGGCTCTAATTTACTGTTTTTAGGTAAAATTATTGAGAGGGCAGTGGCGTTGCAGTTGCAGGAATTTCTGGATGACGCTTCCATCCTAGACCCTTGCCAGTCCGGCTTTCGCCCGGGTCACGGGACGGAGACAGTGCTGGTCGCCTTGGCGGATGACCTCCAACGGCACCTGGATCGAGGTGGCGTGGCGGTGCTGATGTTGTTAGATCTGTCGGCCGCGTTTGACACGGTCGACCACCGGCTACTTACCCGCCGCCTCGCCGACATCGGGGTTAGGGGGTTGGCTTTACAATGGCTCTCCTCCTTCCTCGAAGATCAGGGGCAAAGGGTGGCAATCGGGGGTGAGCTGTCCCAAAGGCGCACACTAGATTGTGGGGTGCCTCAGGGAACAGTTCTCTCACCGATGCTATTTAATATCTATATGTGCCCCCTTGCCCAGATTCCCGGGGGGTATGGGCTTGGGTGCCATCAATATGCGGATGACACCCAGTTCTATCTGCTAATGGATGGCCAGCCTGGCTGCGTCCCAAGGAACTTGGACCTGGCATTGCAGGCCGTGGCAACCTGGTTAAGACTGAGTGGGCTGAAGCTAAATCCAGCGAAGACAGAAGTCCTTTGCGTGGGCCTTGGCGCTCTGGGGAGGGAAATACCTCTCCCGGATTTTGACGGGGCGCCGCTGAAAGCGGCGTGCCAGGTCAAGAGCTTGGGAGTTCTACTGGAGCCCTCACTATCAATGGAGGCCCAGATAGCTGCCACTGCTAAGTCAGCCTTTTTCCATTTGAGGCAGGGAAAGCAGTTGGCCCCCCTCCTAGAGCGCCAGGACCTAGCAACAGTGATTCATGCAACGGTCACCTCGAGACTGGATTACTGTAATGCCCTCTACATGGGGCTGCCTCTGTGCCGAATCCGGAGGCTGCAGCTGGTGCAGAACGCAGCGGCTAGGCTGTTATTGGGGCTCCCCAAATGGGAGCACATACAGCCAGGGCTGCGCGGACTGCACTGGCTGCCAGTTATACACCGGATTCGTTACAAAGTGCTGGTTATTACCTTTAAAGCCCTATATGGCCGAGGACCTGCCTACCTGAGGGACCGTCTTTCCCCATACGAACCCCAGAGAGCACTGAGGTCAGCAGGGAAAGACCTGTTGACTATCCCGGGGCCAAAGGAAGCAAGACTGCAGAGTACCCGTACTCGGGCCTTCTCTGTTGTGGCCCCACACCTGTGGAACCAGCTCCCAGAGGAAGTATGAGCCCTGCGGGACTTTGACCGTTTCCGCAGGGCCTGCAAGACCTTCCTCTTTAGTGAAGCCTTCACCGACTAAACACTGAGAGTCTGCTTAAATGATTTTGTTATTGGTCAGAACAGCACCAAGATGTAAATTGTATTGTTTTATTGCTTTTAGAATTTTAATTAATTTTTATCTACTGTTAAGGTATTGTATCATTTGTTACATTGATTAATGTTGTTAGCCGCCCTGAGCCTGCCTCGGCGGGGAGGGCAGGATATAAATAAAAGGTATTATTATTATTATTACCTGCTCCCCTAAAATGGTATTTCGGCCTCAGAACATTGTCCTTTCTTACACATAAAAAAAAGGCATGCTAATCACTGGCAACTTTGGGATAATTTTAACTTAGAAAGATACCAGTGACCTTGTCAATATGAGTGAAGCAATTCTTCTTGGTGGATCATTATTAATGGGGGAATGACTAATTATTATATAATTGAATTGTCTGAACACTTCTTTTAAAAAGTCAGCTAGTTTAATATTACAGTGGCACAACTGTTATCTGCTAGTTTGATAAGTCTGTCTTGGTTCCTCAGGAAATAATCCAAAGACTTCTTGAGGCAGAAAATTATACCAAGTTTTTGTTTATTTGATGGGTGGAACATCCCTATCACAACAAATAGCTAAACAGGTTTTAGAATATGCAGAATTTCAGAGTCACTTGAAATATATCTTGAAGAATAGGGTTGACAACATCTGTAAGCAGCTTAATGGTGTTAAAATTAATGGAGGACATATTCAAGTTAGCAATAATAAACACTTTATTCCTAGTAGTCACTTTTTTAAAAAGGATCTGTCAGTAGTAAAGGTGAAAAAGCAGGAAATACTGGAAGAGTATTAATGTCTAAGCCTTTATCCTTCTGTCAATTGCATTTATAAATTAAATTTTTAAAATCAAAATGTATTCAACTATACTTGTCATATCTCATCTTTCAGCTTTTGACAATTAACAGTCAATGTTATGAAGAAAGACATTCTTGTTTATACTATTACATGAAAGAGGTTATTCATCTTCTGTGATGGCAGCCATAACTTTAAGCAGTGGCAAGCATATTTCTAAGCCAAATCTGAAATTTTCATTACTATGTTTCACACATTCCTCTAACAACCCTAAATATTTGCTTGAAAGATTATGAAACTGTTGACACATTAAGAAATCTTCTGCCTGACATGCTTTGTTTTTATTTAATAAAAAATAAATTAGAGCTTGATCCCGTCAAAGTATTCCCAGCAGGAAACATAGTATAAAGAGTGAAGGGAGATGCATGTCTGCAAATGGGCAGTGGACCTCTCCCAGGAAGCTGAGATCAGTCACTGCTCAAGTGTTTGGAGATCTGAATCTTTCCCTCACACTTTGCATGCATTACTGTTTTTATCTTTTTGATGAGAATCATCATGCAGATTTAAAAGTAGATTTCATTTCACGTAAAAATTACTTTCTATCAATTTGCATTTTGTGATAAAAAAATTAATCCTATAGGTTTATGTAAGAAAACTTACAAAACTTCCTATTTGATTAGAGCCCATAAGAATTTTCTTTTTTAAAAAAACCTAAAATATTTTAGTCCTTCATTTTGAATCTAGTTTCTGCAAAGGGAGTTAAAAACAAATGCAGAACAAGATGATGAAAATACCTTTATAACCACAAATGGTGTACAACAGGGGTGGCCAACAGTAGCTCTCCAGATGTTTTTTGCCTACAACTCCCATCAGCCCCAGCCATTGGCCATGCTGGCTGGGGCTGATGGGAGTTGTAGGCAAAAAACATCTGGAGAGCTACCGTTGGCCACCCCTGGCGTACAACATAATGTCAAACAAAACCACTATACCACTTTTGGCATCAACAATTTTATCTCTGCCAGGGGATTGCTTTGCTTTACAGAATTTCCTGAACTATATCTTTCTCATTTACAATCTATTGCAAAATACTAGATCAGCAATAGAAATGCCCAAGCCCAGGCTGAAGCAGATTTCTTTGCTTTACAAGGGGGGCTTCAGTAATAAAGCCTGGGAAGATGACCAAAGTAGCTCAGTTACATATGAGGGAATATACTCTGTGAGGTAGAAAGGCCACAGGTTGTGATGGTCTTTAAAGGTAAAAACCAGCATTGTGTATTGAACACAGGTACAAATAAGCTGCTTATGAAGGCTTTATCAAGATAGGCTAATACAATCATGTTGAGTTAATCTAGTCCAGGGATGTCAAGCATACAGTCCTAGGGCCAGATCAGGCCCCTGAAGGGCTCCTATCAGGCCCCCAAGCAGTTCACTGTCATCTGCTGCCTTCTCTATCTCTTGCTTCCTTCTGCACCACAACTTATTTTGCCAGGCTTGCTCAGTCACACAGGAGCTACAGAGCAAAGCCTCTATTCCCATTGACTGACCAGTACATGAAGCAGCTTATGTACAAAAGCTTACAATGCCCAGCCATTTCATGTTTTCCCCTGTGTCTTAGGCTAAAAGCATTGGCCATGAGGTTTCTGTAATGAATGTCAATAAATCAAAAGAAAGTTTGTAAATGACAGAAACACACCCAAACAACACCAGAACAGCATACTCAAGATTGCTACAACACAAACATTGTCTCCAGATTTTGATATAATAGTTCAGAGCAAGAGGTGTCAGTTATCAGAAATTGTTAAATAAACAAAATATTGCAAGAGTGCTAATCTTTTAAAGTATATTTTTTTAAAAAATCTTTACATGTGTTTATCTGTGTCCTTTATAAAGTTTATATCTCTGCTACCTGGCATTACATTTTATGATACATATGGCCCAGCCTGACAAGGTCTTATTTTTGTCAGATCCAGCCCTCATAACAAATGAGTTCGACATCCCTGATCTAGTCACTAAATGAGTGTGCTACAGAAGTCCAGCCTTGAATTTACAATAGCTGGAGCAGTGTACATAAATCAGCTGAATCCTGCAGAAGATCGACTTATCAGATAGATGTAAATAGAAGAAGACACTTGTAGGAACAACAACAAGCTGTTTCTATAGCAACAGTGCTGACTGCAGGAGCACCTAGAATTGTAAGGCTTCTGGAAATGTTGGAGCCCATAGAGGAAAGAAATAGGAGTGGAAGTTGAAATTTTATTGTAAAAAAAAAAAAAAACAACCATTGAGAAATATGGTTTGAGAGTTTGACAGGAACACTTACCTTCCTGTAAAACCTAAACAAATTTTACTGCTTTGACATCATAAAATGCATCTTCTAGAAATTGATTAATGTATAAAATTATATCTATACGCTATTGTTATACCAATAAAGGTTATTGGCATTGGTATAAAATTTTGTTATTTGGCATGTTTATGGAATTTAAAAGTAGGATGCATTTTTAATAAGCAAAACTGAAAATATATTTAGTGCTTCAGAAAGAGCAGGCATATCTACAATTTTGTCATTTGTGAGGTAGGAAAAATAAAAGTTAAAGCACTTAAAACAGTTTTCCTAGTATACAAAAAGTGTATTGTTTTGACAGAAAGTCTCATAAATCTCAGTAGGGCTACTATTATATTGGGTTATCAAGTTAAAATTTATAACAGTGAAAATATAGAAATGTTTAATAACGTATCAAACATATACTGTATTAATCGTTCTCTTCTCTTAAAATCTGTGGCATGAAAAATCGTATGTCACACATTTTTAAGATTAAAAGCCCTCATCTTTAAAAGTGTTTCATAGGGCTTTTCTGCATTCTCATTTTCCTTGCTTGCAGGTTTCTGTTTCTTTGGGGGTTGGGTCTATTCTGCACTTGTTTCCTGTCTCCGGTGGTCAGTTCAGTTTTACATCAACATACGTCCAGCATAAAAACCTGCAGTTTAAATCTACAGGAAGATAGGCTGGATATAAATCAATGTAATATCAAATTGACCACTAGAGGTAGCAAAGCACATTCAGAACAGAACAGAAAAGAAACAAGTGAGCAAAATATAAATGCAGAACAGACCACATATGCCAAAACAGAGAATACTTGTATGTTTCATAGACAAAATGTGTGTGATTAGCTAGCCAACTGCATCTACAAGCACAATAGCCCATTGTTACAGAATCTGAACCAACATGGAAGTACTTATGACAAGGAAAAAAATTGACAGCAAGGACAGATTGAAGTCACCGAAACCCCACCAACCTGCTAGGCAAAGCTTTTGAAAACTACAGCCAACACCTGGCATGCCAGTTGACAGAGGACCAAAGCCCTTGCCAGTTCACTTGGCAGGATGTTTCTGTAGCAGCAACTTTAGCCCTTGGTGGTCAGGCAGAAACAAGGCCACAGGTGAAATCAGGAAGGAACAGCCGTTTATTTAACGTATACACGGACCCCAGATCAGACTCATGTCTAAACACATCCGGGAGCCCCAATTTCAGGAAGGTCTACAGTTTTATAGTCACAGACAATCATTTCCTATAAACATTCGCACAGTTATAGGAAAGGACCACACCATATCCCATACATTATCACAAGCGTCATATTACTAAAGGAAAAAGGAGGCAACAGGAAGGGTCTTTCCATACATGGCATTGATGTTGCTAACACTCTTGCAGCAATATCCTTCATCAAAAACACATTTGCACCTTTGGCCTGCTCCCGAGACATTTTCCAAGGTATATTTGCTCAATGCTTATTCCAGCCAGTTTCTAGTTCCTTTTTTTGGCAGTTGTGGCAGAGCCAGTGGGTGAAGGATTAATTTCCTCTTTTGCTGCCTTATGTTTCTACAAGCTGAACTCACTGCTAACTTCCCTTTCCTTACTTTCACAATCTAGAGGGATTATTTCACAGAGGCATCTAGCAAGCACTTTTAAAATCTCTTTGACCTTTTGTTGTCTTGCCCTTATGCCTAATTGATGGCTTTCAATTTACCTTATTTAATATATTTTTATTTCAGCCCTGCTTCATTTCACAAGACCAGTAGGTAATCAGTATTATGACAAAAGGATATGCAATAGAGCAGGGGTGTCAAACTCATTTGTTATGAGGGCCGGATTTGTCATAAATGAGACCTCGTTGGGCCGGGCCATGTGTATCATGCTCATGTAGCGGACATATAAACTTTATAAAGGGCACAGACACACAATTAAAGATTTTTTTACTTAAAATAAAACATACTTAAAATATTAGCAAGCTTGCAATATTTTGTTTTACAGTCTCTGATAAATGTCACCTCTTGCTATGAATTATTGTATCAAAAACTGCAGACAATGTCTGTGCTGTACCAGTCTTGAATATGTGCTGTTCAGGTATGCACATCTGTAAGTTGCAAACCTACTTTTGATTCATTGACGTTCATTACAGATATCTCATGGTCACTGCTTTGAGCCTAAGACCCAGAGGAACATGAAGCAGCTGGGCATTGTGAGCTTTTGTACAAGAACATGTGAAGGCACCATGGCACAGACTGAGGGCTATGTGCTTGTCTACAAAACTATCATTTTCCCCAGAAAAATGACTACAACTAAAAGAAAAATACAGCTTCCCCCAAAAAACAACTACAAGAACAGAGAGACAGCCATGTACAGTGGTCAGTGTCAGGCTACTGTCTGGGAAGTCTAAAATCAAGACCCCCCCCCCTCCCCAATCAAAGGAAAACGTGAAAGAAAAATTAAGGCAAATTTGCTGGGTAAACTTGGGATGGAACACACTCTCAGCCTAATGCTGATATTTCTCTTCTAAATAGTTCACATGCTTTCCTATTGGGAAAGACTGGAGGCCATGAGTACAGTGAAAAAGAGGAGGGGAACCCAGTTACAACCATACCAAGCCCAACAAAACTCTCTCTCTGTCTGTAGCAAGGCAAAATATTCATACCTTCACTAAAGCGTTGCTAGTCTTAAAAGCACTCTTTGTAGGTCTTCTGATGGTAGGGACAGGCAAAGGAAGCTCTGGCTCTTTCTTTTCTTCCCTGGGGCATGAGGATGGGGAGGAGCCTCAGCCTTTAATTAGAAGGAAGAGAGGCTTGTCTCAGTAGCTCTGCAGAGTGATTAATTGAGCCTGGCAAACTTAATCACCCAGCAGAGCTATAGAACCACATTGGCTGGGGCTGCTCCTCCCTCCTCCTTCCTTTGAGAAAAGGGAGGGAGGTGAGGGAAAGGCTGCTTTGCTGCTCTGGCTTATCTGGGAAAAAACACAAAATGGCGACCGAAAAAAGCAGGCAAGGGAAAATGAAGCAGATGACAGCCAGTCGCTGGAGGGCCTGATTGGAGCACTCTGCGGGCCTGATCCGACCTGTGGGCCGTATGTTTGACACCCCTGCAATAGAGTTTATCTCTCTTCCAACCTATTCATTTCCATTATCCAGCCCTCAGAGGCCCTGTTTCAGTTGCCCCTGCCATCTGAAGCTAGATGGATGATGATTCCAAAATATGACTTCCTTGGTTGTTGCACCAAAACTTTTGAATTTCCAGAGAGATTAGTCCGTCTCCTTCTTCTGATATCTTCTGCCAGCAAGTGAAGGGTTTTTGTTTTGTTTTGCTTTTCCCCCCGCTTCATTTGGCATATCTCTAGTAACCATTTTCAGCCTGCTGTATGAATTTAAAGACTGCTAGGATTATTGGGCTCCAGCACACTGGTGGTTGGTTACCTTATGCAAGATTGCACACACACACCTTGCAGTTATGCTTAGAGTGTTCAACCCCCGTCACCATCATCAATCAAAGAGGACAAGCATCCCAATAAAGGTCATACACTCCCTTCACTCCTAGTGCCAGCCTGCTCCTAACAGCCCTGTTCCATCCCCCTCTATCCAAGGTCACACTCACTACAGACCCTTCCTTGTAAGGCTGGGGCACCCACATTGGGCAGCTGATCAGTGGGACATGATCTGCTCAAGAAAAACGCTTTCACGTCAGTGTGCTGTAACTCAAGACCATATTTAACAGTCTATTAGTTCTTCATTCTCACATAGCTATATATAATCTCATGGACAAGTTTGCATAAACAAGCAGCATGTTACATTATTGTTAACGTTTTGTCATCTTTCCACACTAATTTGGGAATGGAGCATCCACAGCAATGCGAGTATCCATGTCATTCCCACAGCCAGGGCCAGCTGTAAGGTTTTGCCCAGGTTCAGTCTTGAGACTTCTTGAGTAGAATTAAAAGAAGTTTTAATGATGATACTTAAAGCAAACATTACATGGCAAGTGGTCACTAGTCCTGGTCTTGCCAGTCTGGCGCACAATAAAAAGTTATCAGCTATTATAGAGGTGGGGGCAATGGCTACCCACTTTCCCATGCCTGCCAAAAGTCTTTTGAAAGTCTCTTGGAATAGTGTACAGTTCTTTCTCAGGCCTCAGTAGTCAAGATCAAACCCTCTCTTTGGTTGGTGCCTATCAGCATTGCCTAGAAAGACCAGATCAAAGTTGTCTCCCCTTTGCCTCTTTCCACCTGCGAGCCTGAAGCATCTCACATCACAGAACATACTGAATATTCAGAAAGAGGCCTAGTGATTGTTAGTAGCTAAAAGCAAATCTACAAAATTAGTATCAAGTGGAATCCAATATATGCTACATTTACTATGAACTTAATAATAAGCAAGGATAATAAGACCATAGCAATAACATCAGCAATCCCAACATCACTCAGAGAATAGCAACCATGCAGTGGAGCATTGTTCCTGACACCAGCAATGAGTTAGAGGATTTCCTCAGCCACATCCCTTTAGCTCTCCAGAAATGGCAGTTCAACTGGGCATTTTTCTCCCTGATATTTCAACATTGGGGAGTACCAACAGGCAAAACGATGAAAAGTCTTCCACTCCCAGGATGGATGGGACCCGGCCTCCCTCAGGGATGCATTCTAGATCCAGTGGCTGCAGGATGTGCTGCATGTATTCCCTCCCCTCCTGCTTATCCTAAGGTTCCTCTACAAGAGGGGTAAGAACCCACATCCTAATTGGTCTTCCTAATAGACCTCTTGTCAGAGAGAAACTGCTAGTCAGGGCTTTTTTGTAGAAAAAGCCCAGCAGGAACATATTTGCATATTAGGCCACACCCATGACAAGACCATTGTTTCACACAGGGCTTTTTAATAGAAAAGGCCCAGCAGGAACTCATTTGCATATAAGGCCGTACCCCCTGGTGCCAAGCCAGCCGAAACTGTGTTCCTGTGTGTTCCTGCTTTAAAAAAGCCCTGCTACTAGTCATGTTTTGTGACAAGTATATCCTCCTCCAGGAACACAACCTGCTTCTTCAGAGGCTATTTCTACACCCATACATTGGTAGTCTACATTTATCTCTGAACCCATAAAACAGGTTCTGCTTAATAACAGAAAACCATCAAATTTGTGCTCTTATTCTGCTAAATGGAGATGATCAGTGCCTGTATCCAGTCACATTACCTACTGAAAACTCTTTCAGTACCTCCTAAGTCTAGCCCAGTGAGGACTGTCTTCTACATTTATAAGGGTTCACTTAGCTGCTATAGCATGTTTTCACACCCACATGGAAGGCAAATTGCTATTTGCACAAAGGAAATCCAAACTATTCCTCAAGGGATTACTGCATCAATTTCCCCCAGTTCAACCTAGTCCCTCAGTGAGGCCTTTCACTTGCTCATGGGCAAACCATTTGAACATATGGCCAGCTATCCACTTCATCTCTTCACCATGAAAAAAATGTTTCTGATTGCAATCACATCAGTCAAAAAGATCAGTGAACTCCAGGCACTATGACACTGTCACAATCCTGTCCTGGGTCTGTGTTCTCATATTTGTGTTGTGTTTTTGCCTGCACGTAAAAGCATGTTTCCTCTTCACTGCTGCCTTTCCAAGATATAAAACCCAGCCTCTCAAATAACCAGTGCCTTATGGTATCCTGGAAAGGCTGCTTCTGACCTAGTTTCCAATTACTTTAGCTCCCCCTACTGTGTGTGTGTGCCCTTAGTGTGTAAGAGTGGCCTTCAGAGCATGGGTAGAATTTGAGTTACTATCTGCTTTTTTAAACAGGAAGGAAGCTAAAGATTAAACTGAGTACATACATGGAAAATAGCTATCATAGTTAGGAGATACAGATCTAAAGACATACAATGAAACATAAGTCTAGATAAGTTATACTACAGGAAAGTTGTCTTAGATGGAGCAAGCACACCCCATCTTCCCTACTGCCCCCTGACAGAGGAGGATGAGCCCCACTGGCCACAGAATCTGGGCAAAGTGTTTGAACCCAGAACAAAGGAAGATTTCACCTTTTAAAACTTCTGTCTGCTTTGGTGAAACCCTTCCCCCAATCTAGAGTTAGGAATTCTGCCCCTCATGGGAGATAATCTCAGCTCTGCCAATGAGGTCCCTTGGTACATATTCCTTGTCTCTTTCCCCCAATCAGGTTTTATGATGCCCATTCATCTCCTCTTTCAACAGGCTGATCAAATGCACTGGTTTTCCCACTGAAATCAAGTCCCTGTTAAGGGCCGGAGTCAGAAATGTGGCATTTTAAAAATTCAGGGGGCACCTGAATTTTTTAAAAAGTGCTCTCACCTAAAAATGTGCTCCAAATCACTCCAGAGGTGTGGCAGAAGTCTCCAGGAGCAATTTAATGACCCTGCCAACCAGCTGGTCAGCGGGGCCTTTAAATTGCTTGGAGAGGCAGGCTTCAGCTTTTGCCACATTTCTGGAGTGATCTGAATTGCTAGGGGGGAGGGAAGAAGCCTCCAAGACACTTCTCCCTCACCCATGATTCAAATCGCATGGGAGGGGTGGCAGAAGCTGCCCCCAGCCGCCACATGTGATTTAAAGACCAACTAGTTTGCATGGTCTTTAAATCACTCCTGGAGGCTTCTGCTGTACCTCTGGAGGATTTGAATCACCAGGGGGCACCCCACCTCACCCCACTTCAACCAGTGAAAACAGAGTTGGATGAGATCCCCACCCTAGAAGAGACTGTTAAAGCCATCAAGCAACTGAAAAGTGGCAAGGCAGCGGGAGTTGATGGAATCCCACCAGATATCTGGAAGCATGGGGGCATAGTACTACATAGCACACTTCACAAAGTACTTGTCACCTGCTGGGAACAAGGCAAACTACCACAGGACTTTCGCGATGCAATCATCATCACTCTACACAAGAACAAAGGGGAAAAGTCAGACTGCTCCAACTACCTGGGGATAACCCTGCTCTCCATCGCAGGCAAAATCCTTGCCAGAATACTCCTGAACAGACTGGTGCCCACCATTGCAGAAGAACTCCTCCCAGAGAGCCAGTGCGGCTTCAGAGCTAACAGGAGCACCACCGACATGGTATTTGTTCTCAGGCAGCTCCAAGAGAAATGCAGGGAACAGAACAAGGGTCTATATGTGACTTTTGTCGGCCTTACCAAAGCTTTCGATACCATTAGCAGGAAAGGCCTGTGGCAAATCTTGGAACGTTTAGGATGTCCCCCAAGGTTCCTCAGCATGATCATCCAGCTACACGAAGACCAGCGAGGCCAAGTCAGACACTGCAACAACCTCTCGGAGCCCTTCCCAATAGGCACAGGTGTAAAGCAAGGCTGCGTTCTCGCGCCAACTCTCTTTACGATCTTTAGCATGATGCTTCAAAGAGCCGCAATAGATCTAGATGATGACGATGATGTCTACATCCGCTATCGCACCGATGGCAGCCTGTTCAACCTGAGGCGACTAAAGGCTCACTCCAAGACAATGGAAAAACTTATCCGAGAGCTACTGTTTGCTGATGATGCTGCACTCATCTCCCACTCGGTATCAGCTCTGCAGCATATGACGTCCTGCTTTGCAGAGGCTGCCAAGCTATTCGGCCTAGAAGTTAGTCTGAAGAAGACAGAAGTCCTCCACCAGCCTGCACCCCAGGAAGATTATCACCCTCCCTGCATCACTGTGGGTGAATCAGTTCTGAAGACAGTCCAGCAGTTCAGCTACCTGGGGTGCATCATCTCCTCAGATGCCAAGATCGACAAGGAGATTGACAACAGGCCGGCAAAGGCAAACCATGCATTTGGCCGACTGCACAAAAGAGTGTGGAGCAACAAGCATCTGAAAAAAGGCACAAAGATCAATGTTTACAAAGCGGTTGTGATGACAACCCTCATCTACGGCTCCGAATCATGGGTTTTATACCGTCATCACCTGCAACTCCTTGAGCGCTTTCATCAGCGCTGCCTTCGCACCATCCTCAACATCCACTGGAGTGACTTTGTGACCAACACTGAAGTCCTCAAGAGGGCGGAGGTTACAAGCATCGAGGCACTGCTGTTGAAGACGCAGCTGCGCTGGGCAGGGCATATTTCTAGGATGGAAAACCACCGCCTTCCCAAGATTGCTCTGTATGGCGAACTTTCCACCGGCCATCGAAATAGAGGGGCACCAAAGAAGAGGTACAAGGACTCTTTGAAGAAATCCCTTGGCACCTGTCGCATCAACCATCACCAGTGGTCTGACCTAGCTTCAGATCGCAAAGCATGGAGGCACACCATCCACCAGGCTGTCTCTTCCTTTGAGAACGCACGCATAGCTGGTCTTGAGGACAAAAGGAGATTGAGGAAGAATCACACTGCTACAGCACCAACCCCAAATCAGACTTTTCCCTGCAGCCACTGTGGCTGGATCTGCCTGTCCCGCATTGGTCTTGTCAGCCACCAGCGAGCCTGCAGCAGACGTGGACTACTGCACCCTTCTTAAATCTTCGTTCGCAAAGTCAAGCCGAGAGAGAGAGAGAGAGAGTTTGCATGGTCTTTAAATCACTCCTAGAGGCTCCTGCTGTACCTCTGGAGGATTTGAATCACCAGGGGGCATATTTAAAATGTTCCCGGAGGCCGGCGGCAGCTTCTGTTGCACCACCAGAGTGATCTGAATCACCAAAAAGGCAGGAGCGGCTTGAAGGTTTCCTCCCTTTCCCCAGCAATTCAGTTCACTCTGGGGGTGTTGCAGAAGCTTCTGCCTGACTCCCAGATTGATTTAAATCGCACGTGGAGGCTGGGGGTGGCTTCTGCCACCCCTCCCATGTGATTTGAATCACAGGGGAGTCAGGAGCAGCTCTCAAGCCTGGCAGGGATGGAAAGCCTCAGCCGCCACCTCCTTCCCCCCCAATTCAAATCACATGGGAGGAGCAGCAAGAGCAGCCTGGGGCCTCCACATGCAATTTGAAGATGGGCTTTAAAATCACTCCCGAAGACCCACCACTACTCCTGCTCCTTCTGCAGGGATTTCAATCATGGGGGGAGGAAGGAGGCAGCTGCAGAGGCCCGGCAGCAGGTTGGGGGCCCTGTCAGGGGGCCCCCCGCCTGGAAGTTGGGGGCTGGGCCATCACAGACCCCTTTATAGCTACAGGGCTGTTCCTGTTTTCCCCACTCTCTTTTCTTGTGGAAATAAATAATTGCCATGGTTTCAGGGTCCACAGTCATAACAGATACAATCCTCCTTTTCATAAGGAGATCCAGATCTAAGGAGATAAAATGAAACATTTATTTATTTATTTTAGATTTCTATCCCACCCTTCCCAAAAACAGGCTCAGGGTCTAGTTCTCTGAGCCTTGCTGCAATTCTTCCCTAAAGTAATGTCCAAATTTGTGTAAAACAAGATATCAGTCAACTAGTGCTACATCTGCAACCACAGGATGAAAGGGAGTGAGCTCTACATTCCCTAGAAGTTGTATGTAGGGCACTTCTTTTCTATATGAATAGAATGAAACCTCAGGTAGCCGGCTCCAGGTTGACTCAGCTGTCCATCTTTCCGAGGTCGGTAAAATGAGTACCCAGATTGCTGGGGGGGCGGGGAGTGTAGATGACTGAGGAAGGCAATGGCAAACCACCCCATAAAAAGTCTGCCGTGAAAACATTGTGAAAGCAACATCACCCCAGAGTAAAAAATGACTGGTGCTTGCACAGGGGACTACCTTTATAATCCTTTTATTGCCTTCATAGGCCCTAATTTGGGCAAGGAACTATCAGAACAATCCACTGCTAGTTGGATAATCACTTGCATCAAACTGTGTTATAAATTAGCATGAATTGATTGTCCACCATATTTAACATTGACTCTACTTCAGCCCAGTCTGCCGCACTGTTTTTGACCAGGGTCTCTCAATTGACTCTATCTGCAAGACTGCAACATGGTCATCATTATGCACCTTCACCAAGCATTATTCTGTGGACATAGATGCCATGAGGGATGTGGCACTGGGAAGAGTAGTCCTACATTTGGTATTGAACTTAAAGACCTTCCTTCCTGAAACAACTAAATCAGCTCCGTGTTCTCATTTGTGGAACTGCACAGGTACCATGACAATGAAAACAGGGTTGCACTTACTTGTAATTGTTAATCGAGTTGTCACCTATGCAGTTACACATCCCTCACGTCTGCTCACTGTGAGCTTTTTATTTAAACCTGACAACTCTACCTCACTCCAGGGGCAACAAAGATGACCTGAGGGAAGGCACTCTGCACCCTCCTTATCATTCTGGAAAAGGTAGGGAACAACATGGGGGAGGGGGGCAGAATGCCCTCAGACTTGGTTCAGAAACATTTCTGCATGTGTGCAGTAACGTATGACTGCACAGGTGAATGATCAATGAACAGTCACAGATAAGTGCAAGGTTAAAGAGGTTATAGGCCATCTTTTGGGTGAAAAAGGAGAAACTCTGACAGAGGACAGGGAGAAAGCAGAAAGACTCAGTAGGTATTTTGCCTCAGTTCCTCCCCCCACCCCCCCAAAAGAAAACAGGCTTATCTAGAGATGGCAAGGCATAGTGTCTAATTTGCTGGTTTACATGGACAGAGAGGTTGAGAGGCGCCTGGCTGCACTGGATTAGTGCAGATCCCCCAAGGCAGATGGTATACACCCACGAGTGCTTGCAGAGCCTTTGCCCATCATCTTCAAAACCTCTTGAAGGATGGGAGATGTGCCACAAGACTGGAGAGGAGTGGATGTTATCTCAGTGGATGGGATTCTAGTATAGTTAGGAAGATAGGGAAGTGATTGGAGAACCGCACCCAAAGAGTAGTTGTCATTGGCATTTCATCTGATTAGGGGGAGGTATCCAGCAGGTTGCAGTTCTGGGCATAGTACTTTTCAGTGTTTTCAATGTACTTTTCTTTCTTTTAAATAAATTATCTAAGGCCTGGAGGGACTGACCACTTATTACATTTGCAAATGGAACTGTATTTAGAATGAACACCCTGGAAGATTCAATGAGAAACGAACACACTGGGAAAGTGGGTGGGTGTGAATAAGATGCAGTTCAACAAGGATATATGCAGAGTTCTGCACCTAGGTAACAAAAATGGGCAAGCACCCATATTTCATGGGGGAACACACTTCTGGGTAGCAGCGTTTGTGAACTAGATCTTGGCGTACGAGTGGACTTATTTATTTATTATATGGCAGAGTTACACACAGGAAGCATATAATACTATAAAATATGTAATCGAGTTTATACTAATATCTAAATTTTCAATCCACTTAATCACAGCTAAGGAGAATCAAAAGAGCTCTGTCATATCACCGTGGAAAGTACGATGCTCACATTCCTGTGACAGATGGAAAATAGTTTGGTGGGCTACACCACAATAGCTTTTGGGTCCTGGTATTTTGCCCCATTTAAACAAGAGGTCTGTGTAACCGCCAAAGCCTGTTTGTATTCTATTAGCTTTCTTCTATAGTTTATGTTGCAGGTCAATATGGATATCATGTGGAACTGGTTGCATCTATTTTTGCAACATTCATTCCCTAGATCAAAACAATTCCCTAGATCAGAATTGCAGTTTTTGTGTAGATCTTATTGCTGGGTGTCAAGATCTTGGCCTGCATCATCCATGTCTTTGTGGATGGACAACTCTCTGTTTAAAAGGATTTTTCTATATTCATGAAGAAGAGCATCTTGTCTTTGGAGATGCAGGGGAGTGATGTGGCACAGTGTGTGTAGCCAATAGGTCAGCATGGGTTTAATACATCTGCTGATGGTTTTCATTATTTGGTTGAGTTGGACATCAAGACCGTTTTCGCACACAGCTTACAATGCAGTCACAATCCTGTTTCCTCTGCAGCGTCTGGTCGGATTTCGCACCATCTGCGCCGGAGTTACAGGAAGTGCCATGGCTTTTGCATAGCAAATGTAAACTGGGTTTTAGCGGTTTACATTTGCTACGCAAAAGCCGCGGCACTTCCTGTAACTTCGGCGCAGATGGTGGGAAATCCGACCGGACGCTGCGGAGGGAACAGGATTGTGACTGCGTGGTAAGCTGTGTGTGAAAACGGTACAAGTTTATGGACATGGGGGCTGTTGAGCCACATGTAAGCACCACATTCTACAGTACTATACACCAACACCAAAGCTGAGCATCTAAGCATTGTAGCAGACACTCCCCAGGTTGTACCGTAGAATTTTTGGAGAATGTTGTTTTGTGTGCATATTTTCACTGCTACATTAATAAGATGCCGTTTATAGCTGAAGGTCCTGTCCAAGGTAATTAGGTTAATGGCTGTGTGTAAGTTCGGTGCCATTAAGGAAGATATTCAGTTCGTGCTTGGCAGGATTGTTATTAAGATGGAAACAGGAGCATTCTTTTTTTTCTGGACATGGGATAAGCTGCCATTTATGGTAGCAGTCGAGCAAAATTTCAAGGTCTCTAGTCAGTATTCCCTCAGTTCTTTCAATTGATTTGTGCCTTATTGTAATCACTATGTCATTGGCATAAGCAAACCTTATGGGTATCATCTTGGGAATATTAGAGATGTATAGATCAAAAAGAACTGAAGTAAGGACTGAGCCCTAGGGTAGATTGTTATTCAGTTTATTCTGCCTGCTGATTGACTGACTCATATAATTCAGTCTTGGGTATATCAGTAGAGGCATAACAATATGTCATAGTCTCACTGTATACTGCATTGATCAGGTCAGATCTAAAGTACTGTGTGCAGTCCTCAAATACTATGTGGACAGAATGGAGTGGGTGCAGAAGAGAGATCAGGGTACTGGAGACCAAGCCCTACGACAAAAGGTTGAGGGGCTTGGGAATGTTCATTCTGGATAAGAGGAGGCTGAAGGAAAACATGATTGCTCTCTTTCAGTATGTGAAAGGCTGTCACTCAGAGGAGGGCTAGGAGCTTTGCCTGTTGGCAGCAAAGGATGGGGCCACAATAATGAGTCTAAACTTTAGTTGGAAAGATACTGGCTAGATAGTAGGAAAAATGTTTATATAGTAAGAGTTGTTCATAAGTGGAATTAGCTGCCTAGGGAGCTGGTGAGTTCCCTCTCACTGGCAGTCTTTAATCAGCAAATGGACCAACAGTTGTCAGGGATGCTTTAGGCCAATCCTGCATTGAGCAGAGTGTTGGACTAGATGGCCTGTGTGACTCCTTCCAACTCTATGATCCTTTGATTTTAACCTTATTTACTGAGATAATGAGCCAATGGTCTGATTCTGGATAAGGCAGGTTCATATGTTCTACTTTTTTGTATTATGTACCATAAGTTTATATTTGTAAGAAATTTGGCAGCAGAGAGACCTCAGTATTCTCTCATCTACTTATTTCAGAAAAGTTTTGTTTCCATAATTGCAATTGCTTTCTACTCTACCTGGTAATCTAACTCATTTTAGAAAAATGTAATCTAAAAAGCAACTTCATTTTTGTTGTACGTATTTTGCAGATAATCTGTGATATGGAAGCCCAGATCCATACACTGAGAGAAGAACTTATTCAGGTGAATGCTCAGAGAAAACATCAACTAGCTGAGCTTAGCCTTATTAGAGAAGAAGAAAAACAGAGAATTTATCGGGACCACGAGACTGCCATGAACAAGCTGAGAGCTGACTCAGAAAAGATACGGTTAGATTTAAAAAAGAGTAGCGCTGCAGAAACAGAGATGGCTTTGGAAAAGGTAAGGCATTTTTTAAAAATGTATTTGTTTGCAAAATGTGCACCCCCCCCCATCTTTGTGCCCTCATCAGGACCACCAATTTAGCTAACAAAAATGTATGTAATGAAATCAGGTCTTAATTATTATTAAAATGAAACAAAAATACATCATTAAAACAATTAAACCCAAGCTAAAATACACATACAAAAATATAAAAGTAACACAGGGCAGGAATGAGGGATCCCTGAAGGAATGCCAGATTAAATAAAAATGTCTTCATCTGCTGGCAGAAGATGGTAACCAAAGGGGACAGGTAAGTCTCTGAAGAGAGAGTTCATAGTTTCAGAGCCATGAACAAGAAGCACTAATTTGAAGCATAGCTACTGCACAGAAAGTCTGCAAGTGTTGCAAGTGTGGGAAAATAAAATGGGAAACTGAAGACTTATACAGTTTGGATAATACAGTACATATGTGTGTGTTTTTCTGTCCAGCTGCAAGATGGAAAGCTAATTTTCAAAAGGTCTATAAGATGTTCTGAGGGAAAACGCTCTTCTTCTCAGGCTGATGACACAAACATGTTTGTAGCTTCTGCAGGTGCCTGTTTGCTAAAGCCCATGACATCTCTGGAGCCCTGTACCTCACTAAATTTTCATAGGGCTATGAAAATATTTTAAAGATTTTTAAAGGCTTGGTTGTGGAATTAGGAAATTAGTAATATAAATTTGTGTGGGGCACAGATCTTCTGAGCTTTATTTTTACTTTACCATGAGTAGTATCCTCTCATTTCAAGATCATTTGCTTATCTCTTAAAAACTATTTTTGCAGGCCAGAAGGCATAGTCTGACTTCTGGAACAGCACCTGTTCCTAGCAGTAAACAGAGTAAACTTCTGATTTCACTTGCCAAAAAATGTGAATACTTGCTCCTCCTCCAATGCAGGTCAGTTTGATGTAGTGGTTAAGAGCAGTGGACCCTTATCTGGGAGAACTGGGTTTCATTCTCCACTCCTCCACATGCAGCTACTGGGTATAACCTTGAATCAGTCACAATTCTCTCAGAGCTGTTCTCTCAAGAGCAGTTTTCAAGCTCTCTCATCCCCACCAGTGTCTGTTGTGGGGAGAGGACGGGAAGGAGATCGTAAACCACTGTGAGACTCCAAGTGAAGGGCAAAGTAGAAATCCAATCTCCTCCTCCTTCCTGTTTTCTGTACAAGCTGCAGGGAGTTGTCAGAGCTCTTCTGAGCAACATCCTTCTTCCCCAGGCAACAAAGCTTTTAGAGCAAAGCTTCCAAGCTCATGGCTACATACTTTGCACCAAAGAGTTTCCCTTATCCAGCAGCAGAGAGTTTAGGCATAAAACACTCACAGTGGGTCCAAGAGAGAGGGTTCAGTGCTCCCAGTGAAATTTTAATCTAGGAAAAGAATGTCCCAAGGTGTGCCTACACAGAAGACACGTTAAACAACAGTTGCAGGAAAATGCAACCCTGAAACAGAAAAAAACCAGGTGACTAGTTCTAGGAGTCTTCTGAGCTGAATAAATACCTGAAAAATAGCTTATTGGTATTTATTCATCCAAATCAGAATTTCTAATCTGATTCAGCTACTGATATAGCTCAGCCCAAATAAAAGTCAATATTATTTGGCTTTTATTTGGGCTCATTTCACTCTCCAAAGTGGCACAAGTTCACCCACCTTATGGGTGAACTTGCACTGCTTCTGGTTTCCTTGTGCATAGCTTTGCTTTGCAAGACCCATTTAAAAGGAAAGTTCCCTTTATATAGTTTTTGCCTTCTCTGTGATATTGTTTTAACTACCCCTTGGACAAGAGAAGGCATTTAAAGCCTTCCCTTCCCTTGATGAGGCATGCATCCACTGTGTAAGGGAGGGAAGGTGTTTAAACTTTAAATACTTTCCCTTCCCTTGCTGAGTTGTGCCATGATGGCAGCCCACTTCAGAGAGGGAAGGGAAGGTATATCTCTTTAAATACCTTCCCTTCCCAAGGTGTACTGCCACTGCAGTGCAACTCAGGAATGGAAGAGAATGTATTTAAAGATCCCAGTGCAGCTTACATCATTCTGGGCAGGCTCTGCATCATCCTTGCATGGAGCCCACCAAAATTCTAACTGGCCAACCAGGCTGGCCCCCACTGAGATGATATGAGACCAGGTGGCGCGGGCACCTCAGGCACCTGCCTTTCTAGCTGTTTATGCAGGGGGGGCATCTTAAAGACCCCTCCTGTCCACACAGCAGTCTGGTCCTTCAGGTACATCTTGGCCGTGCTTGATGAGTGCATGGAAGAACACAAATCTCCAAAGTGTCATGTAAATGTACACATTTTTCAGATAGGGATATAGCGCTTTCAGTTTTCACTGCTGCAGCACACTGGGTTGATACCTTCATTGAGCTACCTACTATAACTCCACAATCTTTCCCCCTCATAGTCTCAGTATGTTCAGATCCCATTAACCTATTCTGAAAGTTGGAATCTTTTCTTTTCTTTTTTTTGTCCCAGTGTACATCACCTTGCACTTAACAACATTCAACGTCATTTTCCAGATTGTCATCCACTCACCCGATTTGTGGGCATCTTTCTGGAGCTCCTTTGCAGTCATCCTTGATTGTCACCATTCTGAATTATTTTGTGTTATTTGCAGATCTGGCCTCTGCATTTATGAACGATTTAGTATGATCTCACCTCTGATCTTTGTGGGACCTCACTACTTGCTTCTTTCCATTGTAAGAACAGTCCATTTATCCCTATTCTTTAACAAATTTTTGACACATAACAGCACCTGTCCTCTTATGCCACAACTTCTAAGTACTCAGGAGTCACTCATACATACTCATATAAAACCTTTAACGGCATAAAAGAACGAAACAAAAAATATAGGCAGGATCCAAAATGGGTGAAACCAAGTGAAAATTACACTGACCAAAAAGGCAATCAAGACAACATCATAAAAAACCAATCAAATATTAATTGCCCTTGCACAAAATTATGATAGCCCCTATGCAATTCAACAGCCAAACACCCAGCCACCAGCCCATAAATCTGGGGGATCCTCCAGTGAGCAAATGTTGGGCAACTCCCACTGGAGAACTGGAAAGGTCAGAGGCAACAGGATCAAGAAGTTGCTGATGAATCCCATGAAACACAGGCCAGTGGAGTGAAATATGAGCAACTGAATCAGGCTCCAACAAGCAACACCCACATAGTCTGTTCCCAAAAGGAAAAATAGTTATGCTAATGAGCTCCAGCACCTATTTTTTTACAAAATGACCCCTGTATGTATCCTGCCACTAAATTCAGCTGCTGTACTATTGGAGTGGAGAGTAGTGAACATTAAACCAATTTTTTAAAAGGTGTCCAGAGGAGAACCAGGAAATTATCCATGAACAATACAAGGATGCAGATCAGGACAAATCTGAAAGCAACAGTATAAATTTAAAATCATTCCGCATTTGGGAAGGATCACCAAAAAAAGGACTTTGGTCCTGACATTATTGCAAACTCCAGCTGTCTCCTGATTGCTGAAGTTGGTAAGCTTCTCCTCCTCATGCTGTAGAGACAATGCAAATTGCTCAGTCTCATAGAAACATTTCAGTTACTATTCTCCTTTTGGCAAAAGTTCAGGGATTGGGATTGTTTGGTGGAGTAGCCGATCTTGAATTGGCAAACCTCTCAATTACAATAGTTGGTTCTAGTGGAGGCGGGTTATTTTGAGCTGGGAACTCTATTAGAGGATCAGGAAGACAAAGCTCATAGTCCTCTAAGTAACGATTGAAGGGCTCCATGTTTGAGCACTTGAGAATCCTTAGGAAATGCTGGTCAGCTGCCCTGGTGTGGGAGCCAGACTCCTCTCCTGTAGCACAACAGTCAAGAGGCTTGGTATCCGATGAAATTGTTATGGGCAAAGGAAAAGAAGAAATAGACGTTTCCATATAACTGAATGATGTTTGGTTTATTAGAGCCTCATTCAAAACTCTTGAGTCTTGGTGGGTCACTTCCATTTGTTTATCTAAAGGGCTATCTGCCTTTTTGCATGCTGTGGGAAGGCATATATTAGGTAGAAGATGGATGATTTGTAAATACTCTCATTGGACAAATCCCCTTAAGTCTCAAGCTGGATTTCTGGGTCAGAATCAGGGAAGGAAAAATTAAGCTTTCAAAAGTGAGTATGACTCTCAGGAACTGATTTGTATAATTTAGCAATTCCACTGAACTAAGATCCAAAGACTGTCTTGCACCTTTGAGTCTTTGGTGAAATAGCTTGTCAAAAGCCTTCTGAAACTCCAAGTATATAATGTCTACCAGGTCACCATTGGCTACATTCTTGTTAACTTTTTCAAAGAACTCCTGACGAGGTGGAACATCCCAGATTTTTCTCGCAACAGGCTTTGTCTCCCTGTGTGCCTAGCAATTCTACCTTTGATTATGGTTTCTGCTCATTTGTCTGAGACAGACATTAGGCTAACTGGCCAATAATTTCCTGGTTCTCCTCTGGACATCTTTAAAAAATTGGTGTAACATTCACTACTCTCCACTCCTATAGTATAGCAGCTGAATTTAGTGATAGGATACATATTAGTAGATCAGCTGTCTCATATTTGAGTTCCCTTTGGGGTGTATGCCATCAGGACCTGGAGACTTTACTGGTTTTTAATTCCCCCAGTAGGCCTAGAAATTCATATTTTGTCACCTCAATTTAACTCAGTTCTTCAGTCTGCCTTCCTGAAAATAGTGGCTGTGGCCTAGGTACATGCCCCACACTTTCCACATTCAGCACAGAAACAAAAAATCCATTGAGCTTCTGTGCCATCTTTCTTTAGCAATCCCTTTTTAACTTGATCATCCAAAGGCCCACTGTTTCTCTGGCCAGTTTCCTGCTCCAGATTCATTTAAGAAATGTTTTTGTTTTGTTTTTTGGTCTTGATGCCTTTAGCAACCTGTGCCTTAAATTCTCTTTTTGCATACATAACGATTTCTTTTGCCAGAGCCTGTGATCCTTTCTGTTCAATTCATTGGGGCAGACCTTCCACTTTTTAAAAGAAGTCTCTTTCCTTTTTATAGCTTCCTTGTTTATTTGTTGATTTTATTATATTTCCACCCTGCCCTCCCCCACAAGCGGGCTCAAGGTGTCTCACAAGATTCAACAGATTAAAAACATTTTAAAACAAACAAAAATATAATTAAAACCCAATAATATAGCATAACATAAATTTGAATGCCCAGAGGGGTCAGGTGTTTGAGAGGTAGGCAAAAGGCACTAGTAATAAGATGAAATGAGGGGATGAGGTGGATCAGGGGAGGCTGATATAACTGGACACCCACCACCTCACAGGTCTAGCGGAACAACTCTGTTTTGCAGGCCCTGTGGAACTGCAATAAGTCTTGCAGAGTTCTGATCTCACTTGGTAAAGAGTTCCACCAGGATGGAGCCGGAGCCAAAAAATCCCTGGCCCTAGTTGAGGCTAAGCGGATGTTTTTGGGTCTGGGGACCACCAGAAGATGCTGTTCAAAAGAGTGCAAGGCTTGCAGAGGAACATATAGGAAGAGTAAGTTCTGCAGATATGATGGTCCCTTGACTTGTGTTGTAACCATGCAGGCATTCTTTTAGACTTGGCAGTGCCTTTCCTAACCTGTGGAATGCATTCTGTCTGGACTGCACAAACATTCATGCCAGCTTTCAACTGGTGAAAGGGCACAATCTTTGCAAAGGAAGTAAAGTACAACATAATAATTTAAGTATTAATGGCAGCCAGTATTCTGTTGCAGTTAGACTGTTGGGCTATGACCAGAAAAGTATAGAATGTGTTAGAATGGCCTAAGGTCGACCAATAAGCTTTATGAGGGACCGTCTCTCCCCATATGAGCCCCTCTACCTGAGGGACCGTCTCTCCCCATATGAGCCCCAGAGAGCGCTGAGGTCAGCTGGAAAAAAACAGCTGAATATCCCTGGGCCAAGGGAGGCCAGATTGAAGGCCACCCGGGATCGGGCCTTCTCTATTGCAGCTCCACTGCTGTGGAATCAACTCCCAGAGGAGGTATGGGCCCTACGATGCTTAGATCAATTCCGTAGGGCCTGTAAGACAAACCTCTTCAAAATAGCCTTCAACTAACGACAAGCTAGGAAGTGCCGTTGAAAATGCTTTTAGTTACTGAATTCTATTGAAGATCTAATGTTTATAGCACTGAGCCTGCCTTGGCGGGGAGGGCGGGATAGAAATATAAAGTTGTTGTTGTTATTATTATTATTATTATTATTATTATTATTATTATTATTATATGACAGAATGAACATTTACTGTCTCTCAGCTTAACATACTTCGCAAGGCTGTTGTGAGAAAAAAATATGAAGGCAACCAGGTATATTTTCCTGAGTTCATTTGAAGAACAGCAGAATTTTTTTTAAAGTATAGGTGATAAAGGGATATATAATTGTTTTGTTTCCTACAGTAGCAAAGTCCTTCTCTGCTGCTTCTAGATAGTTATTTGATTTTTTGTTGTTGTTGTTCATTTAAAAGGATATGTTTAAATGGGTTTAAAACTTTGCACTAGATACCGTGGACAACATTCAGATGTTTAAATATTTTAGCACATATTATAGCACAGTCTGCAATTTATTACAAGATGAATTGCAGCAACCAAATATAGCAGTTTGCATATACAGTTAGAGTAGTCTTTGTAAAACTGACATTTCATTTACCTGCGTCAGGTTCTTAGTCTATAACTTTAAACAGCATTCTAAGGATTATGTTGGAAATCTGCCAGATTGAAACCATTAAATGGCTGTGATCAACATTTTTTTTAGTTTAAAGAAAGCTGCACTTGGCATAATTATTTGAAGCCAAGGTCAGAGAAAGTATTTAAAGCTTTGAAATTTATAATTAAAGGATTAATATTAACTCATGAAGACATTGTCATTTTTGCTTAAAAGTTGAGTCTGAATCTGAATTATTTTCTTTGATCTTTTTAATATTTAAAGTGCAGCACAAGAAAAGGTTAGCTTATCTCAAAATTAAAGTTATATTGTTTAATTGTTAGATATATTTCTAACTATTATGAAATTTAACATGTTTTTAAAATGTCCTGTCAACTGAAGATTCCTGTCAACTGAAAATTATGAGGGTTTTTTTTTAAAGTATATTGCGGGTATTAGTAAAAGCAGGACAGATAATTTGCTATCTTTCTAAGTACATAAAACAAATAGGCTGCTGGTACTGGCGTAAATTATTTATTTATTTGATGGTATTTCTATCCCACCCATCACCAAGGCAGGCTCAGGGCAGGTTACGGGCATAAGTATAGTTAGGGGTTGTTTTGTAAAAAAAATAGGTGGTAGAGCTCATTAGCATATGCTGCCCCCCACCAGTCAAAAGCAACTCAATACAAGAAAGGAGAGCCCCAGGTGAGCAAGGCCTGCTTGGGCTGGCTAGAGATCCAGGCAGCCCAAGCAGGCCTCTCTCACTTGGGGCTCTCTTGGCCACTACCCCCCAGTCAAAAGGTCAGCAAGCCACCCACCACCCAAAATCACATAAGAAGTGGAGAAAGGGTGGAGTCGGCTTCTCCAGGGGTTAATGAGGGCTGCTGGGGGTGTGGCAAAGCTCCTGGTGGCTGGCTGGCTGACTGCTTTTCTAATTCAGGGATTGTTATGCAGCTGCACCTACTATTCAATGGACAAGGTAGGTGGGGAGGAGGAGGGGGGCCATCAGAAAGGTTCAGGAGTTCCTGCTGAATTCAAGGCCTGAGTATAGTACAATCTCATAATAAAAGCATAAAAATCACAATGTAGACAGTATACAAATAAACAATACGATGGCAATATCTCCCGAATCTATGCAATAGTATTCAGATCAAAGTTCATTCATAATAGTATAGCTCATATGGGGAGGTCTGGGCCAATGTAAACAACTGTATAGCAGCTTACAAACAATTTACAGCAAGTTGGCAGCAGGAGGGGCCAATCATGTCACGTCCATGGCCTCAATTCAGAATCTCAGTTAAAGCTTGGGGGAAGAGCTCTGCCTTGCAGGCCCTGCAGAACTGTCACCCAGGGCCCTGATCTCCAGGGGGAGCTCCTTCTACCAGGTCGGGGGCCAGACTAATAACTAATAAATATGTAACTAATACATATGTAAAAAGCTGATAGTGCTATATTTTTTTAAAACAATGGGATTGCGTTTTGGAGGATTGTACAGAGGGGAGACTTTCAATTCCCTACTCCCTGTTCATTGCTGGACAATCCTGGTTCTTCCTGCATCACTTGTCTTTTTCTGATTTGGACCTCATCCATGTTGTCTTGCCTTGACTCCATCTTTACTGCTACAGCAATTTTCAGCCACTTCCCATAGTGTCACTCTTTAAAGAACAGATGGTCCAGATTCAGATCTGCTTGTGTTTTATTGGAGGAAATATACTCAGCCTTAGTTTGTGTGGCTCCTCCAAACAAGGAGTTTTTCTACTTGTTACAATGAGGCGAAGAAATTTATTTTCTGCTGATGTTGCTAATATTCATGTAGGAGTGAGCTTTCCTTGTTGATTATTCTTGTTGTGTTCTTTTCTTAGTGGTCTCCTCAGGGCTTTTTTTGTAGTAGGAACTCCTTTGCATATTAAACCACTCATTGCTGATATAGCCAATCCTGGAGAGTACAGTAGGCCCTGCAGTAAGAGCCCTGTAAAGTCTTGGAAGATTGGATACATCAGGGGTGTGTGGCCTAATATTCAAAGGAATTCTTGCTGCAAAAAAAAGCCCCGCATGAGCCTTTCTCAAATGTTTGTTTTTTGTGTAAATCCAGTTTTCTTGTTGGTTATATATTCATTCATGTGCAGCTGAATTCCATTGTCTAAAATGGGATTTGGACATGCATGCCTTTCTTTACATTGGTCTTTATCATATATAATATGTCTAATTCAGTCATTATTTTCTACATAGTCTCCTTACACTAAGCCTGTTAAAACAATTATCTGGTAGACCTGTGTGACCCGATGATTTTTTGTTTACTATACCCTGATGCAAAAGTATCCAATCCAAATACCTTTATTGGCATAAAAATAAAAAGTACAGCATGGCAAATTTACATAGAGTTTCAGTTATAAAAGCCAGTCAAACATCAAGAAGGGGAGCTAATCTTTTGCTCCCTGATTGTTATGGCAGCCAAAAGGTACTTTGCAACTAGGCTTGTGATATGGGAACATCGGTCAGATAGCAGAAAGAAAACTATCTTCACCTTAGATAATCCATAAAGGTTAGACAGGATAGGTTTGATGATACAGTCCTGCACTTCCCCATAAAAATCACAATGGAGTAAGACATGGGCGACCATTTCGAGGTGCCTTCCATTACATGGGCAGAATCTTTCCTGATAATGGATGTTGGCAAACCTCCCAGACAGTTCTGCTGAGGGTAAGACATTGAGTCTTGCTAACATGAAGGAGCGGCATAACTGGGGTGACGTAAGCTGGGGAAGATAGGCAGCAGGCAGCCCATGATCTGGAAAGAGGGGAACAAGTTTTATGTTCAGAGGAAAAAAGGGACTTTTTCTCAATGTCTAAAATCTTCTGTTTCAGGATTCTGAGTGCCTGCATTTCACTTAGCATACAGAGGTTGTCCAAGGAGACACCTATGGAATGTATTTTCTTCTGGATCCAACAGTACCAGTTGGAAACAAAGGAATCTGCTAGCATCATATGGATATAACTAGCAGGGTCTGCCCTAAAGTGTAAGCGTAGCCAAAATCTTATGGTTCATAGCCATGCCCTAGTCTCAATCAAATGGGTTCCAGTCTCTAGGCACATTGCAGCATAGCTAACACAGTTGGGGACCCGCAAAATACGGCGTAAAAACGCTGCTCGAATTTGTTCAAGTTAGGAATTGAAGGCACAAACCCAAATGGGGATCCCATATAACAACTGAGAAACTGTTTTGGCATTAAAAACACGAATGGCGGCTTGGACAAATTGGTTGCCCTTCTTGTAAGAAAAGCTAAAGTAACACAACTGATCTCTACCAAACATTAAAAATCAGGCTTCTGCCATGGGTCTGTATATTCTCCTTCCCCTTGCTTTTCTTCCAACAAATGGTCTTTGCCACATTTTAGAGATAAATTTGCTTCTACTTTAACCATGACTTCTACTAACCAGTGATTCCACTGCAGCCAGCATAAGAACTTCTTTGCAAACCATTTCTTATCCCTGGATAGATGTTATTAATGTTACGTCTGTACCAGGCTAGTGGCTGTTGATCAGGGCCAGATCTACATATTTTTTGAAGGGGGGCAAAAGTAAAAAATTGTGCCCCTTATATTTTTTTCTTTGTATATACGTATATGATCAGTTTTTTAAATATAGATGTATAATAATTTTTTAAATGTAGGTATATATAATAAACTCCAGAGGAAATGAAACAACAAACTAATGAATTATTTGTTCTTTGGCTTTTTCAGTGACGGTGGAATAACTGTATCAATTCTAAATGTATATATTTGTTATCTATTGTTGTACATTGCCCACAGCCCAGCACTAGCTGGGATAGGTAGATAGATAGATAGATAATTTTTTATTTGTATCCCGCCCTCCCTGCCGGAGCAGGCTCAGGGCGGCTAACAGCATTATATAAAAACAAAGTTACATCCAGCATTCAAAATTCTGACAAGTTTAAAATCAATCAATCAATTAAATTAAATTAATAAAAGTGCTATAGGGTGATTCATTAAGTCGAATCAATCAATCAACCGATAAATTAATGTAGTGCTACTTATCCTTGTAAGTATGCACCGGACTATGTAATTACACCACTGTAGAAAAAGCTGTAGAAAAGCTCATGCTTATGTAACATATTCCCGCCAAGTTGAGTTTGTGTGAGCTAGCTCACAGCTTTTTAGCCTCCAGCTCACACATTTTTGTGCTAGCTCAGGAAAAATGGACCCAGAGCAAACTAATTTATGCAGTAGTTCACCACTTTATTGCTAGTAGTTCACAAAGTAGAAGGGAGTATTCTTCTGTTTGGGCAAGGCAGTTCCTTCAATGGGACCTTTGCAAAGAAATTGCCTGTCAGATGAGGGACAGGGTAAAAGCTGGAACGGGCCGGAACAGCCCAGAATGGGCATCAAACTACCTGGGCTGCCACAAAAAACACTGGGATGCATCAAAGACACTTAAGAACAATATTCTAGAACAGAAAAAGTGGAACTCACATGTCTTTATTACTCTGTTCTGGGCCAAAATGCCTCCAGAACACCCTGGTACTGGCTGGAACAGGCATCAAACAACTTGGGCTGCCACAAAAAACACTGGCATGCATCACAGACACTTGAGAACAATATTCTAGAACAACAAAAGCAGAACTCACACGTCCTTGCTATCCCGTTCCAGGCCAAAATGCCTCCGGAATAGGCCAGAACGGGCACCAAACACCCTGGGCTTCCACAAAAAACACTGGCATGCATCACAGACACTTGAGAACAATACTCTAGAACAGAAAAAGTAGTACTCACATGTCCTTATTACCCCATTATGGGCCAAAATGCCTCCAGAACACCCTGGAACTGGCTGGAACCAGCGTCAAACAACCTGGGTTGCCACAAAAAACACTGGGATGCATCACTGAAGAACAAGATTCCAGAAAAGAAAAACTGGAACTCAAACATCTTTATGAGCCCATTCCAGGCCGAAATACCTCCAGAACATCCCAGAACAGGCTGGAACAGGTATGAAACAGGCCTATTCCAAGATGTTCTGGAGGCATTTCCACTTTTCTGTTCTAGAATATTGTTCTGGAGTGTCTGTGATGCATCCCAGTATTTTTTGTGGCAGCCCAGGTTGTTTGATGCCCGTTCCGGCCAGTTTCAGGGTGTTTCAGAGGCATTTTGGCCCAGAACAGGGTTATAAGGACGTACGAGTTCCGCTTTTTCTTTTCTAGAATATTGTTCTTGAGTGTCTGTGATGCATCCCAGTGTTTTTTGTGACAGTCTACATTGTTTGATGCCCGTTCCAGCTGTTCCGGCCCATTCTGGCTTTTACCCTGTCCCATCAGGAGGATGCTTAAGGCTAGCATGGTGCTGCCTTTGGATCTGATGTGATTCAGAAGGAAATGCAACCAACCATTTTCCATACAAGCAATAGAGTTGCACTGCACTAAATGATTCACAAAGTCACAGAAGACATTATCAGGGTCTGCAGTCTATAAATGCAGAATATTTTCTCTTGCTTAGTGGACTGGTCTTTCCTCCCTCCACTAGGAAATTCACATCCCAGACATTGAATCCCCCCTCCCCAAGAGAAAGTATTGGGAAAGACTTCTGCTGCCAGAGGTATTGGAGAGCTGCTGTTAGTCAGGGTAGACAATATTGTATATGGATCGAGGCAATGCCTAGCTCTTAAATCTTCAAGTTTTGTCAACTGCATTTGATACCATAGGCCATCAGATATTATTGGAATAGCTAGAAAAATAAGTGGAGCTTATGTGAAATGCTCTCCAATGATTTATTTCTTTATTGTTAAAATGTACGCAGTTTACGTTGGAAAGACTGAATTATCAGTATGGGCCATAAGAAATGGTGTCCCTTGGGGCTTTGCCTTTTTACCAGTGCTCTTTAATATCTGTATTAAGATACTGAACAAGTGCATCCGTAGCTTTTGGAATTGAATGTAATACACTGATGATGCCCAGCTACACCTGTCACAACAAGACTTCCAGAAATTATCATAAGTAGTGTTTGAATACTGTACTCAAGACTATGGTCTGCCTTGATATGAGGCACCTTTATATTACAGTTCATATAGAGCACACATAGCCATCTATTAAAAACATTCCTTTAATTCAGTTTCTCATGTAAGCATAATCTTGATCTTCCATACTATGTTTTGAGGGTCACAATCAACAGGAATTGTTTTGTTTTCTTTTGATTCTGGTGACCAATGGGTTTAGAGGGTTTTGTTTTGCAGTTGTCTTGTGAATGCTGCCCAGCCCGCATCCGAGATGCTCGCCAGCCCCCGCCCCCAGCTGCCTGCCTCCAAAGCCATGAGCCCCCCACCCCTTGGACTGCTGCCTTACCCTGGGGATGGTTGAGAGCATGCAGGTGCCTGGCACTGCTTCCCTGGCCCATCCCAGGGCAACTGGCTTGCTCCTCCCTTCGCCTTTTGCAGAGGCCTGTGGGGGGGATCTTTCTACGGCCTGGGAGCCACCACAGGATGGAGACCCAATAGCCAGCCAGGAGTCCCGTGGGAGGAGGACTGAGCATGCACACACACGGGGTTGTAGGGAGGTTTCGACACGCTGCTTGAAGGAGTTGCTTTAGGACCTCTTGGACAGATTTCCAGCTGCCTCTAGCCGCCCAGCCAAAGCCGCTTCCCAAAATCCAGTATTTAAACAAACCGCAAAACGAACTCCAACTCCAAATCTGATTTATTTTGCATGCCCCCGAAAGCTTGCACCCAGACAGAATAAAACTTTGTTGGTCTTAAGGTGCCACTGTGCTACCAGCAATGCACACAGACCCAAGAAGGAAGGTGGGGGGAGCGGTGTTTGCGCCGCCCTCGGCTTCGAGGACAAGGCCGCTGGGATGCCCTCGCTTTCTCCTCCCCGGTCTGTGCACACAGAGCGGGGAAGGAGAAAGGGTGGGGGCAGGGTTTGCTCAGTCCCAGGACGGTGCAAACATTACCGGGATGCCCTGACTTTCTCCTCCCTGGGACTGAGTACACAGACCCAGGGAGGTGAAAAACGTGGGTGGGGTGGCCAATTTGGCACCCCCCTCCGATGGCGCCGGGGGGCAGGCACCCCCTTTTGCCCTCCCCTAGATCCGGCTCTGCTGTTGATCACCCCAGTTATTATATAATGTGTTCTATTGCACAAAAAAGGGTGGAATATTTGTAATAATTTTTATATAGAAAGTATTTTTTTTTTTAATTCCAGTGATAGTACTTGGGAGTGGGGGAATAAGTACATGCAGATTTTTTTAAAAAAAATCAAAATACTGTTTTATATTATGGTGGTATTTATTTATTTTTACACTATATAGATTTTTTTTTGGCAGTTGATAATGTCATTCCAGTTCCACCGAATAAACCTGCTAGATATGTATCCTACAAAAGTTCAAGCTGGACTTATAGAATAAGAGGTAAACATGGAACAATACAGCCATGTGTAAAATTTTGAGGGGAAGAGGTGATTTGCATCAATATAAAGAACACAGTTTTCTTCAGTTGCGTTTTCATGGGGAATGCCCCCCCCCCCCCGGAGTTGTTTATACCATCACCTTTGTTCTGGGCTGCATATTTACTGTCTAGATCTGATTGGCCCTAGGATATCTGATTGTCTGTGCAGATTTTTAAAAACATCGCTATGGGAGCAGCTACCAACACAGAACAAGGATCCCCATTGTGTGACTGGAAATAAGCTGTGCAGCTATTTTGTGGCTGAATCTGCCTTCTGCAGCAGCCAGCCATTTTGCAGCTCCATCCACTTTGCTGTGTCAGAATTCCAGAGGTGCCCATAGGCTAAAAAATATATGGTCCCCTGTTCTACATGCAGGTCAGTAACTTTGCCAAAGTTAGAAGTTGTTGGAGGACAGAGTTTCAAGTAAAAAGCAATCAGTAGAGGATAGGTTAAGTTCATTTTTAAAGACATGCTCCTGTACTTTTCTGTTCTCTTGCATTTTTATCCCACCCTTCTTTCGGGGAGCTCAGAACTTGTGTACATGGTCTTTTCCCCTCCTCCTCTTCATCCCCACAGCAGCCCTTTTAAGTATGTCAAGCTGAGAGTGTGATTTAGGTGAGTCGGAATTTGATCCATGTCTAGTCTAACACACTAAGTGCTACACCATGCTGATACAAATCACATACCCCAGCACTCACCTGGCTTTCTTGATTGAGTCAATCAATCTCATGTTGGGCCTTCCCATTTTCCTGCTGCCTTCAACTTTTCTTAGCATTATTGTCTTTTCCAGCAAGTATTTTCATAATGTGACCCGTCTTTTTGTAATGTGACCAAAGTATGATAGCTTCAATTTAGTCATTTTAGCTTCTTTGGGCAGTTCAGGCTTGGTTTGATCTAGAACCCACATATTTGTCTTTTTGGCAGTTCACCATATCTGTAGAACTCTCTTGCAACTCCACATTTCAAATAAATCAACCTTCTATCAGCTACCTTTATTGTCTAACTTTCACATCCATATGTATTAAAGGGAGGGGGGGTACTGTGGCATGAATTAACTTGATCTTGTCATCAGTGACACATTCTTAAGACTCTTTTCTAGCTCCTTCTTGGCTGCCCTTCACAATCTGTTTCTCTTTTGGTTAATGATGGAGCCAAGGAATAGAAAATCTTGAACAACTGCAATTTCTTCATTGTCAGTCTTAAAGCTGTGTAATTCTTCAATAGTCATTACTTTCGTTGTCTTGATGTTCAGCTGTAATCCTGCTTTGGTGCTTTCAATCTTCATCAGAAAGTTTAAGTTTTCACTGTTTTCTGCTAGTTATGTGGTATTATGTGAGTATCTCAAATTATTTATGTTCCTTCCATCCATTTTGCCCCACCATCATCTAAATCTAATGCAATTATCTTCTAACTGAGGCCTCTTGTCTGGAATACAGGTTGCACATTAAAGCAATCAGATGTTATAGCACACCCATTTCTTTGAAAACCAACCATAGCTTTGGATAAACACAGTCAAAAGCTTTGCTGCAAACTGTGAAACACAAGCTGATTTTCTTCAAAAATTCTCTCACTAACTAATGTAAATTTACAATATGATTGCTGTTGCCTCTTCCTTTTTAAATCCAGTATGTACATTGGCATTTCTCATTCTATGTATGGTAAAAAGTCTTTGTTGTAAGACTCTGAGCATCACTTTAACATGAGAAATTAATGTGATGGTCTGATAGTTGCTGCAGTCTTTGATGTCTTTTTTGGAATTGGAATGAAAGTTGAGCATTTCCAGTCTGTGGGCCATACTTTTGTTTTCCATATTTGTTGACACAGTCTTGTTAAGATTTTGATATACTGTTTCTCTATTGATGTCCCATCTATAGCTCTATTGATGCCCCATCTATAGCTCTATTGATGCCCCATCTACTCCTGGTGATTTGTTTCTCCCATTTGCTTTTGTGCAGTGTTCACTTCACTTTCTAAAACTGTGCTGTTCTTGGAAGGAATCTGTCTTCCTTTTATCTTGTCATCAGTGACTCATCCTTATGCTTGACTCTTTTCTAGCTCCATCTTGGCTGCCTTTCACAGTCTCAGGAGATTGTAAACCGCTCTGAGTCTCTGATTCAGAGAGAAGAGCGGGGTATAAATCTGCAATTCCACATTTCAAATAAATCAAACTTCTATCAGCTTCCTTTATTGTCCAATTAAACCTGCAATTCTCCTTCTCCTTCTTTTGTATAGTTCTTTATTGTTTTCATCTTTTCTTTGTTTTTTACCTGTTCAGTTAAAGTATTTCTGTATTGATCTTTCAGCATGCCTAACAATATATAGAATTTCCCTTTGATTTCTTGGATATTATGGAACATATCTCTTCTTTCTTTTATTGTTCTCTTCTATTTCTTACACTCGTTATTATAATCCTTTTCTTTGTCTCTATATGTAAGACATTGAAACGCTGTGTTCAGGATTTAATTCTGCTTCTAGCACTTTTTTCTTTTGCTTCTGTTCTATCTTTAGCAATTTTATAAGTTTCATCTGTCATCCATTGAGGCTTTTCTTTTCTTTTGGCAACAGGAACAATCTTTACACATTCTTTTTTTAATAATATCTCTGATTTCAACCCATAGTTCTTCTGGTTCACATTCACTTGAGCTTAGTAATGATAATATATTCTCTATGTGTCTTTAAACTCTTCAGGAATGTTGTTTAGATTGTATTTTGGCAATCTGAATGTTTTTGTGCTTTTCTTCATCTTCATTCTAATTTTCAGTATTAACAGTTCATGATCTGTACCATGGTTGGCTCCTAGTCTTATTTTAGCAAAGAGAACAGACTTTTTCCATCTTCTGCTTCCAATTCTATAACCTATTTAATTTCTAGATTGACTGTTTGGTTGCCTAAACATATATTTGCGATGAATAACTTGTCTTTGCAGAATTCTATGAGTCACTCTGATAGTTCCCTCTAAGCTGTGCTAGGGGGCACTGACACACATGTTTTCAACAGGCTACTTTCACAGGTTTCTGATGTCTGCTCACAACCTCCTTTGGAAACAATGGAGGATAGGGGCACCTCCTTCTGGTCCAATCCTTTTGAAACATAGGGATGTTTTTGAGAAGAGGCACCAGCAGCTATGCTGTAAATGTGGTGCCTCTACCTCAAACCCCCCCCCAAAAACTCCAGATACCCTCAGATTGATTCTCCACTATAGCCTAAGGGGCCATTGAGGCTACAATAGAGCTGGAAAAAAGCATTTGTTTTGCACACTTCCATTATGGTTTTATAATGATTTATAAGCTGTCTTGAAGGAAATAAATAAATAGTTCGGGCTAGTTGATAACATTTAAACAACTACCTGTTTGTTAGGTTAGGCAGGGTTCTGACAGTGGTTGTTCTTCCTCTGTTATACTTGACCTGTAATGCTGCTTGTGATATTTCAGCAAACAAACAGATTGCAAGAATCCCCACCCACCACCCCCACCAGTGCTGATATATTCTAAGGTTTAGGACAGGGTAGATCTGCCGATATTGTCAAGCATGGTGAAATTCCATTGATAATTGATTGTTATAGGGGCCTTCCTAACACTGGTCTGTGAAGTATCATGGAGGACCAAGCTTTGCTAGCTTTGTTATTCTTTCCCTTCCCCCTTCTTGCTTTATTGCCTGAAAAGTAAAAGTACCTCTACCACCACAATGGATGAGGCCCCGATGCGCAGAGAGGCCATCCTAACCAGGCACATGCGCCGGGTGAAGATGGCCAACGAAGAGCGTGAGGTGGCCTAGCCTGGAGAGGAGGGGAGCACAGTAGTGACCGGCGCGGAGGCCGACCCACCTCTGGCCGAGGTGGTTGGGGCCCATGAGGTAATGGGCCCAAAAGAGGAGGAAGACGAGATTGCTCGAGAATTCCGATCGATGGTTCAAAAGGAAGTCGAAGAGGTTGCCAAGGGGTTGCGGGATGAGATGCAAGCGATGACCACCATGATGGCCGGAGAGTTCAACAGGCAAGTCGACTGGATTCTGGGGACGACTGACCCGAGAAGAGCCCCGCAACCGCCTGCGGCTAGACCCTCAGCAGTACCGCCATGGGCGCAACCGGCGGCACCCCTGGCCCCTCGAGAGGGGGGCTGAGGAAGGGAATTGGAAGCCACCTTTGATGGTGATCCTGAGGAGGTGGAGTATTTCACGATCCAGGCTAATAGCTACATGCATTATTGGGGGAACACCTACCCTGATGAATTGAGTCGTGTGGACTATCTGGGATTGAAATTGAAGGGGGCTGCTAAAAGATGGTACGTGAGCCTGTACGAGGCCATGAGCCCGAAGCTGGACTATGTAGCCACTTTCTTACAGGCCCTACTGGCCCAGTATGAGGACCCCCTGCAGGAGACCCGCGCATTGGTCGCCCTGAGGGATATGCAACCAAGGCTTCCCCATTTCAGATTGTAAATGAGTATGAAGTACCTCTACCACCATGATGGATGAGGCAATCCATGCAGCCCCCGTCCTCTTTATGAAAAAGGACGGCTCGCTCAGACTTTGTACTGATTTTCATGGGATTAATGGGATTTCCACCTCCAATGTTTATCCAATACCCTTCATCAAGGACTTACACAGTATTGTGTCGGAGGGGAAGATTTTTACTAAGCTGGACTTGAGGGATGCGTACTTCAGGGTGCGCATCAAAGAGGGGGATGAATGGAAAACGGCGTTCAATACACCAATGGGACAATTTGAGTACCTAGTGATGCCATTTGGGTTACAAGGAGCCATGATATAAATCTTAGGCCATGATATAATCTTAGGCCATGATAAACCAGTTAGTTTCCAGCAGCATTCCTTGAAATTCTTCTCATTTCAAGGTATGTCCTTCATCTTAACCATTTTAATCTTGTTCTTCCCTCTTTCATTGGATTGGTTTCATCAACACTGTTTTTCAGCATTAGGAGATCTGTTCTTCAACAGAAACTACTCCAGAGGTATGGAAGGTGCATATATTTGAGTTTAGAACAAGTGATGACGGTGATGCGTTTGCTGATTAATTTCTAATGGACCACCCAGTGAGATTATGGAGATCTTTACAAAAGAATGCTAGACATGTTGGACCATTATGTGATCCACCCAGCAAGGCATTTATTAAGCTGTAGTGCATACTCACGATCACATAACACAAATTAATTTTGTCTCCACTGTGAAGAGCTCCTGAGGTTGACTCTTGCTTTATAAACCTAAAATACATTGCTGAACCAAGAGGATTCTGTTTTTTGTTTTTTTTAAGACCCACAAGACTGAAGTGAGTTTAGAGAAAATGTATCAAGTATTTCCTTTTTCTTTTTAATTGACTTGAAAAATGTAAAAGATTTTAGGACGATGGGAATTGTTGGTTAACCAGAAGTGGGTAATTTGATGCTCTTAGCCCTATACAGTCTTGAATGTGGAAAAAATACAAAGTATTCCCAAATGACTTGCAGCTGCAGAACATGTCAGGGAATAAAAACCACCTTCATTAAATGGGTGAGAAAGAATTATAATTGTTTTGAAGTCTTTACGATCAGCAAGCATATGCTTCATTGTAATATGATACTAAAGTACCTCAATTACAGTTTGTATATTTTGGTGCCAGAAGGGTTTTTTTCCCCTTACGCTAAACTACTAAGTTCTGTCAGCTGTTGGGCTGTCATATAGAGATATAGTAAATCGCATTATATTTTGTCATGGATTACACACAGAAATATATTTGGAAATAAAGATCAGAGTAGTTTTGCAATCACATCTGAGTGTAGGAAGGATGTTTAACTTGTAGAAAATCTGATTTAGGTGAAACTATTGCAGTTCCTTTGTGAATCTGAAATAAATTGGAGTGTTTGCTTTAAAAAAAAAAAAGATGAATGTGGTACAAATCCCCCAAAGTGTTATGTTTTTTATATTTAGTTCAGAGAAGTTCATTCTGACCTACAGCTGCAAGTGGAACAAAGATAAATAAAGAAGATGGAGCATCCAAAATGTATTATTTATGTTTTTAATTCATTCACGATTAATACTTTCCATTCTACTTTTATTTGGGATTTTGCTGGACTTGCATCTTGTTAGTCATTGGCTCTGCAATACTTTCTAGCTCCACAAAGTTGTACTATTTTCCTTTTTTGAAGCTTTTGTTGTATAAAGTAATCTGGGGTAATCTTTTTTAAGAACGTTCATTACTTCATAGCAAGGAGTTTTGGCTGCACTTCACAAACAGTAGAGAGATTTTGTAGGGCTTATCAAAAGTCATTTATTAAATTATATCATCACCCCCCTTGTTTATTTTTATTTCAAAATGACGTTCTTGCAAAACTCAGCACTATTTTGCCGTAATCACATTCTGATTTTTTACTTTTAACCATCAGCAGCTTTCTAGCTACTATTAGTTTTGCAGCTAATTCATAGGTTATCTATGAAGGAGGTTAATCCATGAACCTCTACAAATCTGAGTCTCTCCCTGTAAATTTTCTTGTTAGTTATTCCCAATTTGAACTTTATTTCTGCCACATCATGCATGTTCTACACTGTGAAGAAAGACCATTTAAGAGGATGGATAGCAATTGAATTAAATACTATAATTGTTCTGAATATGGGCTGTTGAATATATCACAGTGGCACTCAAACTTTTGTTCCAGGAGTACCTGAGGGCATGAACTGGCTTGCAGCTAGACTTAGTTTACACAGAAATACTGAAATACATAGCGCCGTAAATGAAATTGCTGCAATTTTTCATGTGGTTATATGCTTTCTGGAGCTATTCTGTACAAGCACATCCCAGCCCTATGAATTGCCAGTGGCCCATTCCTCACAACATTATGATTGTATCAGGATTACTATGAAGTTAATAATCCCAGAGACTGAGGGTTAAGATGATAAAAGATCTATGATGGGATCTTCACTGTGATTTTAAAGCTAAATTGCAGCTTAAAGTTGCTAGGTCCAAATCAAGAAATATCTGGGGACTTTGGGGGTGGAGCCAAGAGCAAGATTGCAACAAGCACAATTGAACTCCAAAGGGAATTCTGGCCATCACATTTAAAGGGACCACAAACCTTTTAAATGCCTCCCCTCCCTTTGTAAATAATGGAGAATGGGGCACCTTCTTTGGGGGCTCATTGGACCCCTTGGTCCAGTCTTTTTGGAACTTGAGGGGTGTTTTGAGGAGAGTTAACAGATACTATGTTTAAATTTGGGGTCTCTACCTCAAAAACAAATGCCTCAGAGTCCCAGATATCCACAGATTGATTCTCTATTATAGCCTATGGGAACCAGGAACCAGTCTCCATAGGGAATAATGGAGTGCCCAGGAGCCATCCCCCCCACTTTCTGATATTCCTGAAGCAGGAGGAGGACCTCCAAACCAAGGGATCCTTTGCCCCAACTGGGGTTGGCAACCCTATATGCAGCTGTATATGGTCCTAAGATGGGGTTTAGTCCTTCCAGCCATGCTGTTTCAGTAACCAAAACCAGGGCTTTTTTTGGAGAAAAAGCCCAGCAGAAACTCATTTGCATATTAGGCCATGACGCCAAGCCAGCCAGAACTGCGTTCCTGCTCAAAAAAAGCCGTATCCAAAACAGTTATTAACAATGAAAGGCTAGGCACTGGCTCCCCCCCCCCCCCAACAGTAACTCAGAGAGGAAAATTTGTACAGGAAAACTGTATAGGATTAAAACTTCTTCACTCCATGGTCCTGGTGTAGTTGTTTGAAAGACTAGGTAGACTCAATAAAGATTTTTCAATGTTTCATCTTTAAACCCAGCACCACAAAATTATATACATGTACTTGTTACCTGCCCCAAGAATTTAAAGGGACCACAAACCTTTTAAATGCCTTCCCTCCCTTTGTAAATAATGGAGAATGGGGCACCTTCTTTGGGGGCTCATTGGACCCCCTGGTCCAGTCTTTTTGGAACTTGAGGGGTGTTTCAGAATTCAGAAGGTCCTGGATAGAAATAAAATAAATAAAGATATGTATGCAGTAGGTATACCAACTCTTGAAAGGCATAAATCTGATAATGGGTAGAATCCATGTAGAGACATGCTTGGTGGTTTTACAGGCTTCCCCCTGCCCCCAGCCAGCTGGCCGGTGGGGGGAAGCCCTGCCCCCACAATCACCATGTTTCTCTAGAGCTCCAGCAGGTTTAGAAACCTGCAAACAAGTCCGTTTTTAAAATGTGTGCCTTTAAAGTTGAGCAGGAAACAGGAACCGCTTCATGGGGAAGGGTCAGCAGCAGTTTTGTTAGAGCACAGACCCTCTGTTTGTTTTGCTTTCGTTTTCAGTGTTAGTAAAGTTGTGGAGGAACCAGACCCAGTAAGCGTGTGTGTGTGCGTGAGAGAGAGGGAGGGGGCAGAGGATTCCCCGGTTTGGAGGCCATCCCTCCGCTTTAGAAAGCTTTAGAAAGCGTGGGTGGGTGGGAAATGTCTACTGGCACTCTATTATTCCCTATGGAGAATGATTCCCATAGGGAATAATGGGGAATTGATCCGCGGGTATCTGGGACTCTGGGGGGGGGGGATGTTCTTTGAGGTAGAGGCATCAAATTTGCAGCACAGCATCTGATGCCTTTCCTCAAACATCCTCCAAGTTTCAAAAGGATTGGACCAAGGGGGGCAATTCTATGAGCCCCCCAAAAGGTGCCCCTATCTTTCATTATTTCTAATGGAGGGAAGGCATTGAAAGGGTGTGCAGTCCCTTTAAATGTGATGGCCAGAACTCCCTTTGGAGTTCAATTGTACTTGTTCCAACCTTGTCCATGACTTCACCCCCAATGTCTCCTGGATCCACCCCAAAGGCCCCAGATATTTCTTGAATTGGACTTGGCAACCCTAGAACCAATAGTAAGTGTTCTAGTCAGCTGAAGCGATCAACCTTAGATCTCACCAAGTAATATGTGAGCGTTCTCTCTCTTTCTCTCTCTCAGTGAGTGAAACACAAAAATCCACTTGCAACAAGCTATTGCTAAAGTATAATACCCAACATGGATGAAAGCAGTCTCTCTGGTGTGGAAAATCCTCCACTGTAAATGAGAGTAAAAATGGCCTGCAAGAGTAGGAGACCACAGTGTGGTACCTGTGAGTACCTTGGCACTTGCTGATACCTTTCCTGGTGCCTGCCAAGTGCTTTTTAGAAAATGGGTGGAGCTTTTGCCCAGTAAGACTTTGACTGGCCACAGGAGATTTAATTGACTACGTAAATTTTTAAAAATACATTGCTTAGACATTAGCTGCTACCACAGCACAAGGATTTTTACCACATGTCTAAAGGTAAGCTGCAGTGGCCATTTTTGTGACTGGTTCCACCTAGTGCAGCAGCCATTTTGTTCCTGTGACCTCCACACTGTCAAAATTCCAAAGTTTCCCACAGGCTCAATAAGGTTGGAGACCCTGCCTTAGAAGTACAGTCATCCAATTTATTTGCCTTAAAAGGCAGTTTAAAAAACCCACTATTTCCTCTGATAACTGGCCAGCAGGACTGCAGAGAGCCATCCCCTCGCGTGTATGTCCCTGAAATATAATACCAAAAGAAACCACTACAATAGCCATTGCCATGCATATATAATAATGAACAAATCCACATGTCCATCATAAGACATAACTAATCAGAAAATAAAACTAGGACTCTCAGCATTGGCTATCAACTTCAGGATAATCATGGGAGTTCCAGAGCCAAAAATGAAAGGAATTGGGATATCTTGGCCCAGGTTATCTGATAGAAACCCAAACCCACACATGCTGTTCAGATTGTAGGCTAAACTTGTGTAATGGCTAAAGTATTAGACTAGGATCTGCTGTGGAAGCTTGGTGGATGAGCTCGGTGGGAGTAGCTTTGAGTCTAAGGATAGTTGCAAAACTTTTGTAATTCAGGGTGGCAGAGATTGGGGAGGTGATGTGATAAATATGTACTTTGGGATGGGAGATATAAGAGGTGGAGGAGGTTGGTGGGGAAAGAAGTGGGGAGGTAAAAATCAGGGCTTGAGCTAGGGTTATTTTATGTGGTTTCTCATTTAAATAAAGATTGTAGTTACTAGAGGATAGTTTCTTTGTAGGATCTGAAACTCAAATTACTACTTATTTGGTTTATAGCTAATGGAAATGGTTTTTTTACATTTCTATTAGCAGTACATTAGAGTATGATGCTTTATTCCTACTTCCTCATGTTCGGTAGCCATATCAAAAAGTGTAATTTGTTCATATCATACAACTAAAGGAAAACTAAAGGGAGAATATGAATAGTTTTAGGGAACAACAGATTTTGTATCTGCCATTCTTTTTCAAGCTCTTGAAGTCATTTGATATTTGACTAATTGCTCTATTAATAAAGCTGGGATACTGAACACATTCTAATAATCATTTTTGGCAATTTAAATTACATATTTGATTTTGTGCTGCTATTTTCTCCTTTAGGCGTTTAATTCTGCTTTCCAAGCACTATTCAGTGGAAGCTCAAAGAGAAAAGAAATAAAGTAGTGAAATGCGCCATTGCCTACAATGCCAACTTGTAGAACACTGGATAATTTACAGGATCTTTCTTAATACTGAAAAAAAATTAAGCACACAGTATGTTTTGAGTACATAGTGTTTTACACTTCACAACTACACCCTTATAAGACCATTGAACTACACCCTTCTAAAACCATTGAAGTCTGCTTTGGATGAGTCTGTTTGTCTCTAAAGTTTGAAAGAGATTGAGAGAATACTTTCAAAGGTATTTTAGCAAGTATAGTAGACTCAACCATTCCTGAAGTCATTTTTCCTTAACACCAGCTAAATTTATCCAGTGCTGATTTTTTTTATAAGAGACTGTGCTATGGATCCATTTACATGATGTTCTTTGATGTGAAATTCTTTGCTATACATCAGAGAACTTCTTCCCTAGAGCAAATCTTCTTTCTATAGTTCTCCCCTTGTCTTTTAAAGTTTGCTTACTCTTTTACTTGACTAATTAGAGAGTATTAATTTGCATGTGACTATTTACTTACTATTGTGGTTTTTAAATATAGCTAGTTCTTCCAAAACCTCTACAGGAAGAAAGAGCTGATGAGAATTTGTAAGAATTGTTTTGTTCTTTTCTAAAAACTCTTAAATTCCTCTTTTTGCTTTTAGACGTTAAGTAGTAAGTGCTACATTTTGCTTTTGAAAAATTAATTCTTTTAGGATACAAAGGTTACCAGTGTTAGGGTTGAACATATAGCTGCCCCTTTTCTAGGTATGTGTGTTTGTCAGTGTAGACAAATTTGTGCAATTTATGGAGTAATATAAGCAGAAAAACTTTTTAAAAAACAGAGATGCAGGCAATACTTTGATACTGCTGCCCAAGACCAGTTACCTATCTCCTGATTCTTGCATATCCTAAGTCTGTAAACCAAGCTGTTTTGCCATATGTGGATTCTGCTTCAAGTCTGTCATAGTGCTGAGTTCCAGATGATCATCTTATTAAGGATATAGGATCAGTGGAAAGACAGAGAATACAGTTTCAAAACAAACTTAATTATTATACTTAAGCAAAAACTGGATTCACACCCTATGAATGGTAAATTAAAAGCCTGAATAGCACAGAGTAGCCTGAGCTCATTGGAATTTGGAAGCTAAGCAGTCTTCTGCTAAACAGTCAGACTAAATGCATCCCAATCCCCTATTCTATGTGGTGAGAAAATCTAATCTGAAGTCTATATCAGCTTACTCATTGCCCAGGTTAACAAGGACTGTGTCAGAGATTGGTTAGTTTTATTTGAGAAAGTATGAATTGACCATAGTTAGACTTTTTCTACTGTTCCAAGCAATATTTAGTTTATTAGCCTATCTGATTTATTTCTTTACTATTGTTGCCATTTGGTTTTTATTTTGCCAGACCTCAAGGCTGATCATCACTAGCTAGAATTGTAAAATAAAGATGCAAGGGTTTTCCTCCTGCTATTGGTGTCATTTCCTGTTGACTATTTTTGTGCTTCCATCATTTCTCCCTATTATCATTCCTATCTAAAATCACAGAAACAGAGAGAGATAGAACGAGAGCACTATTTAATAAGCAAAACAATCCCACCTTCTCATTTCTTTGTGAACAGGATTACTATCATAAAGGGATAAAACAGTGAACTATATTTTAACTAATGACTTTGGTGTATGATTCCCCTTGATACCCTTCTGATGTTTAAGGATTAATATCAGCATATCCCCTCACACTGAAATCACAGCTGAGGCTATCTTACCTAACCCTTTGCTGCTGACTTGCATTCTAATGATCAGGGAATATTTTAGGCCTTCCTGAAACAGTGCCCTGGAAATATTGCATACCATACATTCCACAATAGATGGGCAACACAGGGTGAGCTAAGGACATGATTGTAAACAGGGATTTCGGTGCCTGAGTGTGGATCTCAGAGCTATAATGCTTCAGAGAGACAGCTGCTCTTATGAACTGTGTTTTTGCCAAAACAAAGGCCATTTGTCATTTCCGTTCTCTTCATGGCTGATCATCAAGGTATTTAGGAATGAAAACTTTCACATAGGCAGCAGCCAGCCGCAGAGCTCTTTCATTCAGGAAACCACAACCCAGTATTTATGATGTCAGAACTGATCACTGTACAAGCAATTGTTTGTAGTGTCACAGACACTGGTCCACAGCTCAGCTGAGTAAGTCAGACAAGAAAGACATTCTTCAGAAGTTCTCCTTACAAGACAAATATCTTGTTGATCAGTGCTTCTGATCTAACTGGATCTGTTTAAGGAAGTTAAATAAGGTTTTACCTGCAAGGTGTGTTCTGGTTTCTGAAGTGCAGTACCACTGAGCTGAGTGTTAAACTGTCAGTTAAAATATCACTAAAGAAACAGCAGATGACACAGCTTTGATCATTAGCATAGTATCAAGACCTTCAGAATCAGCACAGTACAGCCTTTCTGATCTAATTCCACCTTAATTTAGCAGTCAATGTTTGGCTGAATAAAGTGTACAGTATGGTAAAGCTGCAGTACTGCAGTCCAAGCTCTCTGCTCATGACCTGAGTTTGATCCCAGTGGAAGCTGGGTTTAGGTAGCTGGCTCAAGGTTGACTCAGCCTTCCTTTCTTCCAAGGTTGGTGAAATTAGTACCCAGCTTGCTGGGGGAAAAGTGTAGATGACTGGGGAAGGCAATGGTAAGGAAAGGAAAGGTCTCCTGTGCAAGCACCAGTCATTTCCAACTCTGGGGTGACGTTGCTTTCACAACATTTTCACAGCAGACGTTTTATGGGGTGGTTTGCCATTGCCTTCCCCAGTCATCTACATTTCCCACCCAGCAAGTTGGGTACTCATTTTACGGACCTCAGAAGGATGGAAGGCTGAGTCAACTTCAAGCCGGCTACCTGAAAACCCAGCTTCTACCGGGGATCGAACTCAGGTCATGAGCAGAGCTTAGTACTGCAGCTTTAACACTCTGCGCCACGGGGCTCTTCAAGGCAATGGCAAGCCACCCCATAAAAAGTCTGCCATGAAAACATTGTGATGCAATGTCACCCCAGAGTCAGAAACGATTTGCGCTTGCACAGGGGGACTACCTTTACCTTTTTATGGATATAATTAAAACAGACTGATGGCTTATAAACACCCTACATAACTGCTTTTCATTGCTGATAGACCATATACCTCATATGTACCTCACAGTACCAATGTTATGCCTAAACATATCTCCTGTATTTATGTTTTCAAGCTGTAGTAATGTCAGTGGACTTCCAAGAAATCATGCTTAGGATAACCAATAAAAGGAAAACGTTTAGCATTTTAAAATTTAGGAATGTTACATCTCAAAACAAGTGAAAACTGGAATGAGATAGAATTGACTTCTACCATAGCATATCCAAATTCAGACAGTTTTTTCCTACAGAAAAAGTTCAGTCTGATGTAGAAGAACCCTTTCATAAAACATCTGAAACTGGCTTCAGTGTTTGGCATTGTAGTCTCCTGCAATGAGGAATGAGTTGGAACAGAATGCACACTGCCTGGCTTTCCAGCAATCTTAACATCTAAATTCCATCTTCTTATTGGTTCTGGGAGAGCATGTAAATCCAAAATTGTAAAGACACTGTAATGTAAAAGTAGCTTTTGTTTCATAAACTGAAAACTATTACTTCCATTGTAATTGGGCATACGCATGCCACAGTTCAGCAGGTATACATAAAATCAATAAAATGATGTGTTTGGAATTCTACTTCCTTTTAAAAATATTCAATTTGTATTTATTTGCTTTATAATCTGCCTTTCTCAGATTCAAGATGAATTTTGAAAATTAATAACCAACAATATAATATAAATTAACAAATACAGTAAACCTACCTAAAAAATTTCCACAGCTATTAAAACTACAACAATATTCCCTCTATAAATATACCTCCCTGCAAACAGGTCTGTTTTGCACATTTTAATGTATGATAGTAATATGGTAACCCTCCCGACCTTGTCAATCAAGCTATTTCTCCAGGTGGGGGCCACAAGAGACAATGCTTGGGTCCAGGCACATGTTCATCTTGCCATTTGTAGGGTAGCAACTTTCTCATCTGAGTGTATCTGTCACAGCAGAGCAAATCGAGAGAGGTAGTCCTGCAGACACACAGGCCCCAAGTCATTACCTACTTTATAGGTAATAACTAGTACCTTGAATTGAACCTGGAAACTTATCAGGAACCAATGGTGCTAATTCAGAACACATGTTGTATATGTACTCTGTCTAGCACCAAAAGAACTTTCTGGCCCTTACATCTCCTGTGAAACAGAGATGGGGAAATGAATAAGGTTACTGGTAGTAGTTATGCAGCCAGCTTAGCACCTTACCACTTCTACGATTAGTAGATAAATTATGTAAAATATCCAAAGTTAGATACAATGGCATGTTTATGCTGGTTGCAGATTCATTTAATAGATTTTATACCACCTCTCCCTAGATCTCCTTGAAGCAGCTTGCAGTTTAAACAATGTATATGGATCGAGGCAATGCCTAGCTCTTAAATCTTCAAGTTTTGTCAACTGCATTTGATACCATAGGCCATCAGATATTATTGGAATAGCTAGAAAAATAAGTGGAGCTTATGTGAAATGCTCTCCAATGATTTATTTCTTTATTGTTAAAATGTACGCAGTTTACGTTGGAAAGACTGAATTATCAGTATGGGCCATAAGAAATGGTGTCCCTTGGGGCTTTGCCTTTTTACCAGTGCTCTTTAATATCTGTATTAAGATACTGAACAAGTGCATCCGTAGCTTTTGGAATTGAATGTAATATACTGATGATGCCCAGCTACACCTGTCACAACAAGACTTCCAGAAATTATCATAAGTAGTGTTTGAATACTGTACTCAAGACAATGAGAGTGAACAAGCTGAATCTGAATCCAGATAAGACAGAAGTTGAGAGAATTGATGCTCTGGATGGGATTGAATTACCAGCTTCTAATAGGTGTGGCTGACTTTAGTTAATAAAGTGAAGAGATTAGATGTATTCTTGGGCCTAGTCTTGCAGAAGGCAGGGCCAGCACCAGGGTGAAACCTCCCCAGACATAGGGTTGCCATGGCGAATTCCAGAAATATCTGGGGACTTCGGGGGTGGAGCCAGGAGCAAGGTTGTGACAAGCACAATTGAACTCCAAAGGGAATTCTGGCCATCACATTTAAAGGAACTGTACACCTTTTAAATGCCTTCCCTCCATTGGAAATAATGAAGGATAGGGGCACTCTTCTTTTGGGGCTTATAGAATTGGACCCCCTTGTCCAATCCTTTTGAAACTTGGAGGGTATTTTGGGGAGAGGCAATGGATACTATGCTGAAAATTAGGTGCCTTTAACTCAAACCCCCCCCCCCCAGCCCCAGATACCTCCACATCAATTCTCCATTATACCTCATGGGAATCGATCTCCATAGAGAATAATGGAGTGGCCAACAGACATTTCCCTCACCCCCCTTGCTTTCTGATGAGCCTGAAGTGGAGAGAGGGTCTCCAAACCGGGGGATCCCCTGGCCTGACCTGGGGATTGGCAACCCTGCCCTGACTTCATGCCCTATCACCCACACCCTTCCACCCCCCACCACCCATGGGCCACCTCCTCCCCCACTTCCCTTTGACTCCTGAATGGCTTTCAGCTTAAGAGAACCCAGCTTGGCTTCTACAGAACAAAAGCATTTCTACTCTCAGATGTCATAAGCCTGTAGTTGTGCACAATTTCAGACACTTGAAAATTTGAAGCAATGTGTCTTGTGGGAAAACAGCATACATTTTGGTGAAGCAAGAAAGTGCAGTAATTCTTCCCCCCAAAAACCCAAATGGCTTCAAAAGGTCCAGAAGTTTTATGCCTGAGTTCACTCCTCTCCATTGATGCTGGGACTTCTCTGTGTTCTGCACCCACTCACTTTGCTGGTGGCAGGGGGGAAGGAGAGATTACAGCTCAGGCTGCAGTTCCCCTGTGGCCTACTTCCCCTCAACCTGCTGCTGCTGCTGACACAGCAGCAGCACCCATTCCAAGAGGAGGAGGTGACTGCAGTGGGTGCACCCTGACATTCGCCGTGGTGGCAATTGTAGCAGCGGCCTCTCTCTTTTTCCATTGTGTCCATATCTTACCAGTATTAAAACAACAGGACTGGATTCCAGTATGTTTCTAAACTCAATCTGAGGTACTGGTACATAACTTCAAAAACTTTCACAGCCAGGATGACTGGCGCTTGTGGGCACCAACTCCATTCAGCCTGACACTTCTTCCTGGCAGTACTTTTGCTGCAGTTAGTGCAGACTACTGCAGCCCATATAAGAATTTTTGCTACTTTATATCCAACCATGTGGGATGTGCTGTTGGAAGCCCCATCTATTTCAGAAAGGGACGTGATTGCATTATTTGAGAGGGGCTTTGGCTGAGGGTATTTTAAGATAATCCATTTGATGAAGATTACAATAATTTATGATCTTGTTATTTCAGGAAGGATGTTTGCTCTAGAAACATGATGTTACTTATATGTTGTAAGCTGCTTTGAGCTATCTTTGGAGAGCAGGATATAAATCTTTTATTGCAGGATTTTTTCCCCCTGTATTATGCTAAGTGGAATTTCCCTTGCATAGTGAAGCTTTATGCAAACCAAGGGGCAGGTGACATACAGGTAAAGAGAATCAACAAGCTATTTAATTTGGAGTAGGATCCTATGTCTGAGAATGAGTGATAAAAGAATGCATTACTATGATCTCATTTTCAGACAGCCATTTGTATTGCCACCCTGATCCATTGAGAATTCTGAGTGTTCAACATTTCAGAAGCAGCTTGAATTTAAAAATGGGATTATTCTTAACAAAATTTTACTTTTGGGGGTTCCTTGTATCTAGTTTATTCAAACTGTTTTTTAAAAGGCTAAATATAGTTCCTAGAATCACGAAGAATCTTTGAATTTGACATAGGAAAATTTAATTAAATTAAGAGTTTTATTACCCCCACCCCACCTTGGCATTTTGTTGGGGCCTCTCTATCTCAGCTGTGTACAGTAGATACTGACAAGTTCAGATATGTTTAATTGTGGTGTTACTTGGGTATACATCACTCTTACGATTATCTCTGAGTTCAAGAGGTTATGAACACGCTGGCTATATAATAAACTAGACCTTTTGTCTGAAGGTAAGTTGAGAGGACCATGTTGCTATAGTCTTTGTTTCATTAACTGGCCAAGTAGTGCATTTTTTACTTTTTCCCTGTAAATTAAAGAGAAGCATACTATTAGTCTTTTTTAAATGTTTACTGTAATTATCAGTTTGTATAGTAAACCATATTACTGATATAGTTAGATATCTGCTGCTCTAGTATACACTACACCAGGGGCTGCCAAACTTGCTTAATGTAAGAGCCACATAGAATAAGCATCAGAGCCGCAAGACATGAACGTCAGATGTGTGAGAAAAGGAAGGAAGGAAGGAAAATAAATTGGGGGAGGGAGGGCAGAAAGAAAGCAACTTTAAATGCAAGCTGATGGCTGACTTGGCTTGGAGAAGCAATTTAAAGAGAGAAATGCCTTCTTCAAGCTGGCCAATGGGGTAGTGGGGGCTTCGAGAGCTACATACTATGTGGAAAGAACAACAGTTTGGCCACCCCTGCACGACACACAGCATGGAGATTGAAGGCATCTCCTGTATGTGATTAGAGTTATCAGCCTCCTGGAAATACAACTGATCTCCAGACTACAGAGATCAATTCCCCTAGAGGAAATGGCAGCTTCAGAAGATGGATTCTATGACATCACATCCCTGCTAAACTTCTTCCCCTTCCCAATCAATGCCTCCAGATATGCAGGAATTTTCCCAAAGGGGTGTTGGCAACCCTAAATATTCTATTTTAAAGATTTGGCAAATCTAGAAACATATATTATGCTACAAAGTCATACATTGTCCAGTTTTGCCTTTTTGACACCACATAAACACTATTTGACAACCTCGTAACATCAGACATACCATCTTGGATGCATTCACATACCCTTCCGATGTTATTGTGTGGCAGCTCTCTATACAGGACAAATACATCCATGTGCATAGGAATAAATGAACACAAATCCAGCAGTAAAAACATTCTCCAAAAACTTGCTTTTGCTCATCTAACAGTCACCATTCTTCAGCAAAAAAACTTCAATAATAGAAGTCAGTGTGAAAGTACTATATTGGGATTCATCAAGAAATTTAAATAGTATTTAAAATGTAATGGTAGACGTTACAGGTGTTAGCAAAATTAGAGTGATTGTTGGTAATGCAACTACTGATATTGTGGACGGTCTCTGAAAAAAAAGGTAAAGAGCCCCCTGTGCAAGCACAGAATGGTTTCTATATTTCTCTTAATTATATTTGATGTTTAAAACTCTGATCTACCAATTGAGGGCGCTTGTAGTGCATCTGACAAAGTGGGCTCTAATCCAAAAAACCTTATGCTAAGCTAAAATTTGTTTGTCTTTAAAGTATCACTTGACCGCTACTTGTTTATGGAATTTTTTGCATAAGTAGTTGCAAGTGCAGTCAGATTTTTGCATGAATAAAATTGCTCTAATACATTAGAGTTGTAAAATTATGCTGTTTTCAAGAAATATATTAGCTGCTTTCTACTATGCATGTTTCTTTCTGTGCTGATAGTTAATTCTTACCTAGCACGAAAATTCAGCTGCTACCTGTCTGTAGATTCTGTCTGTTTTTACAAGGGAATTGAATCTCACAGCTTGCTAGCATGCACTGAAATCTGTTTTGTATGAAATATGACATTAGTGTTTGAAAGTACCTGCCATTGGATCCCCCAGATGTGGGTCATTTTTTAACTTCCTCCACAATTATTAACTCTTTATTCATTTAGGTTATATTCAGATAGCAGGTTCATTACATGCAATACACATATGAACTTGGTAGAGGCAGTTTTCCATCTGTTGTCTAGGGTTGCCTGGTCTGTGTTGGAAAATACCTGGAAACTTTGGGGGTGGAGCTGAGAGAGGGTGGGGTTTGGGGAGGGGAGGGGCCTCAGCATGGTACAATGCCATAGAGTCCACCCTTCAAAGCAGCCATTTACTCCAGGGGAGCTGATGTCTGCCAGCTGGAGATCAGTGGTAAAAGTGGGAGATCTCCAGGCCCCACCTGAAGGCTATAAATCAAAAATACACTGCTCCAGGCATAACAAGAAATAGTTTAGTAATTGCCAGTTATTTGTATACAAATATATATACAATATACAAATCTCAGATATAAAGTATGGACTACGGTAAGTCGATCCAATACACTGTTTCAAATCTTCCTCAGGTCCAAGGATGAATAAATTGAATCCAAAAAACTTACAGTCTTGCTTATTGCTATGTGGGGCCAAACTGGACTCCAGAAAGCTTACAATCTTAATAATTATCACTTTTGGAATGGAGCCAAACCAGACTCCAAAGAACTTATTTGCAAGAACTTGTATTTATATGGGAATCACTGCAAACATTCACCAGTAGCTGAAGCCTACAATGATTATACAGGGAAAGAATCTTGGGCCTGCATGGGAGAGTTGTGGGAGTACCATATAAGAGGAGGAAACAAATATAATAATTTCATTTAAAAAAAATCATTGGGAGAAGAATTAATGTGAACAGAAGCTGATAGCAGTTTGACATAGTAATTTGGTTTCTTTTGAAATCTAGAAGGGAAGATATATTTAAGAAAACTGAGCTGATAGGCCTGATTTCTCATAGCAAAGTTCCTCCTTCCCTGTTAGTCTCCATAGTTACAAAGCTACTGTTGCTGGTGGATCAGAGCTGGTACCACTATAACAGTAAGGAGATACCGGTCTGTAAACAATGTTAGCATAGATGTGCCCATATTTCTCTCTTAGATATTGAAAGGACTTCTTAGGCCATAGCTCAGCCCTAGTTCAGTATAGGTGGTCTGCTTTATCAGCAAAGAGTTCTGTAGCTTCAATGGAATCCCTTACTTACATGGATCAGGCTACTTATTTCTTTGGTATTTTGTTTGGAGGAGTTAATTCTAACTTATAACTATTGAACTGAGTACTGAATTGAGATCTTTACCCATAAAGCTGAAGTGAATGAGTGACTACTTTTCTTGTACTCTCCTCAAAATTCAGTGAGCATCCAAAGCTTGTCATTCACTTTCATGAAGAAAAACATTCCATGCGTACACAGTGATTGCCCTGAGCCTGAGCTGAGTGTTGCCTTCTTCTGTTAAAGAACAGAGAAGGCCCAGGCATTAGAGCAGTTGGATTGTAGCCAATCCAGTATAATATCCAGAAATGTACTCTTAGACACATGACTTTACTTTTTATACCCTGAAACACAAGAGCAATATGTCTGTTGGAAGTTCTTATTAAAAGAAAATGATATTTCAAAATTGGGCTCCAGGTAAGTTTGAAAAATAAAGTATAGTGCTTTTTTTGGTGAGTTGAATTTAACGAACACTACCCTATCAATTGCCTGGGATTGCAAAACAACAAAGGACCCCAGTTTTCAGGATGCTTTATGCCTTACCTTTGAGATATGAAAGATAAGCCAGCAAGGGAGAAAGCTGTGGGTCAAAAGGAGCCCCAATGGTTCCCTGGCACATTGGATTTTAACTTTTAATAGCAGTCAGCTTTTAGTGAAAAGAAAATGACAAAAGGAACTTGCAGACATCAGCTGGCATAGAAAATCATAAGAGTATCTGTCCCATTGTACCCTTACAGCCTCCAGTGGAGCGTGTGGCTTTTTTCCTTCCCTTTTTTCTTCTTACCTATGAAATCATCCTGATATTCTCCACCTTCCCCCATTTCTTTCTTTCTCTCTTAAAAAAAAAACCCACAGAGGCCTTTATGTTTTCCTAATAATTAGCAGCAGAGGTACTATTCCCCCCACACACACCCTTTCAAGTGATGAATAGTTGGCCCTAGATCAAGGACAAGCTCTAGTGGTTTTTTTGGCGGCCACAAAAGGGCGTTGGAGTTGGCATGAATCCCAGCTGCTTAGCGATAGACATGTAGACTAGGTGCCAGGCAATTGGGGTCAGTGGCAAAATGTCTGTATACATTCTTCATTTGAGATAATCAGTTTTCTTTTTATGTGTGTGTTTGTGTGTATTCCAGGCCAACAGCAGGTTGAAGCAGATTGAAAAGGAATACAGTCAGAAGTTGGCCAAATCTGCACAGGTAAGACAAAACAAACAAACAAATGAAATTTTTTTAGAAAGTTCTTTCAGTTACAAGAAAACAATAAGCATTGCTTACTTTTGTTCTTACAACCCTAGTATTTAATTTCAGCCCTCCTCGTTCCTGTTTCCCCCTTTACACAATTATACAGGGGTAGCAAATACAGTAGAAGATGGAGTCAGGATACAGGATGATCTTGACAGGCTGGAAAAGTGGGCTAAAACAAATAAAATGAATTTTAACGGAGATAAATTTAAAGTTCTGAATTTATGTAGGAAAAATCAAATGCATAATTACAGGATGGGGGAGACTTGTCTTGGCAGTAATATGTGTGAAAAGGATCTAGGGGTCTTAGTGGACCATACAAGGAACATGAGTCAACAGTGTGATGTGGTAGCTAAAAAGGCAAATGCACTTTGGGGCTGTATCAACAGAAGTATAGTGTCCAGATCACACAAAGTGGTGGTACTGCTTTGCTCTGCTCTGGTTAGACATTACCTAGAGTATTGTATTCAGTTTTGGGCACCACCATTTAAGAAGGATATAGACAAACTGGAATGTGTCCTGAGGAGGGCAACAAAGATGGTGAGGGGTCTGGAGACCAAGTCCTATGAGGAAAGGCTAAAGGAGCTGGGTATGTTTAGCCTGGAGAGGAGATGACTGAGAGGTGATATGATCACCTTCTTCAAGCACTTGAAGGGCTGTCATGTAGAGGATGGTGTGGAGTTGTTTTCTGCTACCTCAGAAGGTTAGACCAGAACCAATGGGTTGAAATTAAATTGAAAGAGTTTTCAACTGAACATTAGGAAGAACTTTCGGACAGTTAGAGTGGTTCCTTAGTGGAACAGACTTTTCTTCTTTCAGGTGGGTTTTCCTTCTTTGGCGGTTTTTAAATGGAGGCTAGATGGCCATCTACTGCAATGCTGATTCTGTGAATTTAGACAGATTATACCTGGAAAAGTTTTAGAACAAATCATCAAATTATACCTGGAAAAGTTTTAGAATAAATCATCAAACAGTCGGTCCTGGAATATTTAGAAAGAATGGATGTAATTACTAAGAGCCAGCATGGTTTTCTCAAGAACAAGTCATGTCAAACTAACCTTATCTCTTTTTTTTGAGAAAGTGACTACCTTGTTGGATCAGGGGAATGCTGTAGACATCATTTATCTTGATTTCAGTAAGGCTTTTGATAAAGTTTCACATACTATCCTTGTTGACAAGTTGGTAAGATGTGGTTTGGATGCTGTTACCGTTAGGTGGATCTGTAACTGGTTGACAGATCGCACCCAAAGAGTGCTTGTGAATGGTTCCTCATCTTCTTGGAGAGGAGTGACAAGTGGAGTGCCTCAAGGATCTGTCCTGGGACCTGTTTTGTTCAACATCTTTATCCATGATTTGGATGAAGGAATAGAGGGAATGCTTATTAAGTTTGCAGATGATACTAAATTGGGAGGGGTTGCAAACACAGAAGAAGATAGAAACAGGGTACAGGAAGACCTTGACAGGCTGGAAAACTGGGCTAAAATCAATAAAATGAATTTTAACAGGGATAAATGTAAAGTTCTGCATTTAGGTAGGAAAAATCCAATGCATGGTTATTGGATGGGGAAGACTTGTCTTAGCAGTAGTATTGTGAAAAGGATCTAGGAGTCCTAGTGGATCATACGCTGAACATGAGTCAACAATGTGATGCGGAGGCTAAAAAGGCAAATGCAATTTTGGGCTGTATCAACAGAGGTATAGTGTCCAGATCACGTGAAGTGATGGTATCGCTTTACTCTGCTCTGGTAAGACCTCACCTGCAGTATTGTGTTTAGTTTTGGGCACCACATTTTAAGAAGGATATAGACAAGCTGGAACGGGTCCAGAGGAGGTCGATGAAGATGGTGACGGGTCTGGAGACCCAATTCCTATAAGGAAAAGTTGAAGGAGCTGGGGATGTTTAGCCTGGAGAGGAGGCGGCTGAGAAGTGATATGATCACAATCTTCAAGTACTTGAAGGGCTGTCATATAGAGGATGGTGTGGAATTGTTTTCTGTTGCCCCGGAAGGTAGTACCAGAACCAGTGGATTGAAATTAAATCAAAAGAGTTTCCGGCTCAACATTAGGAAGAACTTCCTGACCATTATAGCAATTCCTCAGTGGAACAGACTTCCTCGGGAGGTGGTGGGTTCTCCTTCCTTGGAGGTTTTTAAACAGAGGCTAGATGGCCATCTGACACCAATGAAGATCTTGTGAATTTAGGGGGAGGTGTTTGTGAGTTTCCTGCATTGTGCAGGGGGTTGGACTAGATGACCCTAGAGGTGCCTTCCAACTCTATGATTCTATGAGAAGGAGGGCAAAAAGAATTGCATCAGTGCTTAGTTTTCATGCCCCTTTTTTACACAGCTAGGGAAATTCTGTTCGCCACTTTGAAGTCAGGCAGCAATTTTTCTCCAGGCCAGCTTTGACAGGGATCCTGGAGGGATTTTTTTTCCCATTTTCTGGACATGGAGCAGGTATTACTGGGGATGTGGGAAGAGAGGTATTTGTGAGTTTCCTGCATTGTTCTGGGGGTTGGACTAGATGATCCTAGTCAAGCTTTCCAACTCTGATTCTATACTGTATGGCTTGTAACTCAAGCATCCGTTTACTTCAATTTTAAGTGAAAAATTGATTATTAGCCTCTTTTTTTACTGCAGAAACTCTGTTAACCTAAGACAAAACATGGTAACTTGCAAATTCTCCAAGACTGTAATGTTTAAATTACTTTTTTCTCCTGCTCCCTGAACTTATTGAGCATTCTGTACTCTACATCAGAGGTCCCCACTTCCCAGGCCACGGTTCACTACCGGGCTGTGGCCTGTTCTCAACCGGACTGCAAAACCTGCCCCCCCCCCGGCGCCATGCAGCCTCGCCTCCCCGCTCCCCCTTTGCAGCACCTCCTGCATCCTCTTTTGTTACAATTTTAAGGCCGGGAAAGGTACGGTGAAGCGCCGCCTTCCCTGGCTCTTTAAAGGCTGACCCCCCACCCGCCTGCTGCCAATCAGCTGGGAAAACCACCACACTGTGGAGAGGAGGCAAGGGCAGCACCGCTTCTTCAGTGGGTCGCCCACCGCTGCTGCTGCGGTTTTCCCAGCTGATCGGCCGGGGGGGGGGCGGTTGTTGGCCTTTAAAGAGCCGGGGAAGGCAGCACTTCACCACCCCTTTCCCGGCCTTAAAATTGTAACAACGGAAGGTGGAGGAGGCACTGCGAGTGCAGGCGGTGAGGCTTCGCGGCATGGGTGGTGGTGGTGAGGCTGTATGGTGCTGCGAGTGGAGAGGGCGGGGTGGTGAGGCAGCTACAGAGCGCCACAGGGGGGTGGGGCTGAATTTGGTGCACCCACCCTACCAGCCCTGGGGCTGCGGTGGGCGGGCCGGCCCTGGTGCCAGTCCCTGGTACCAAGAAGATTGGGGACCACTGCTCTACATGATACCACCAGAATGATGGGCTAGAACTTTCCAGGTTATTTGAAGAGATGGGTTCTCTGTTTGGCTCAGACTGGTTCTAGTTAGTAGGCAACAAAATGGCAGTTGAGTTTCTGATAAACTCTCAGATGTCAGAAAGCTCTATTTTCCATATCATTTCTTTTGCCCACTGTGTAGGGTTGCTCCTTAGTTTGGAAGGGGGCTTCAGAAAAGAGCTCCAGAGCAGTGTTTAATCTCTTCCAGATGGAGAGAGCAAAGGTCATGTCAATGCCATATGCTTAGTTTCTGCTTCCCTCTTAACTGTACCTTGGGTACCATGCCATTCTGACCTTTCCCACACAAACTATGAGTAGAAAGAGTAGCAGGAAGACAACCCCACCATAGCCAGAAGTTGTCTCAGCAAGCTCCAGTTTTCCTCCTTATGAAGACCAGTATAACTGGCATAAGCATTTCAGCATGAGAGAGAAGTAACTAACTACAAGCAGTGGAGAACAAGTCTCTGAGCCTGAGGAAACATAAACACAGCAATAGCTCAAGAGAGAGTGAGTCAGTAAATTACCTGCTCCTTACTACCCAGGTCATGCACATCTTCCTAATTATGGGAACATTTGGGACTTTGTTTTATGTGTTAACGGAATGGAAATATAGCAGACACTTTCTGGAAAGTCAGGGAAATGGAAATTGGTCAGAGAAAGTCAGGGAAATTGTGATTAAAATATATTCATGCAGTGGATTTTTGACCTGCTGCTGCAAGAGCATGATCTGTTCTTGTGGCAACTGAAATAGAGAAGTAACAGAATACAAGTAAAACTTAATGATGCCCTTTCCCAACTCCACCCCCAGCAACCAGCCTAATGTGTTTGTTGAGCTCTGTCCCTGTATGATTTCCAAGGTCTGCCTGTAGCATTTGCAAAGCAAGGCATTTGCTAGCAAGGCTAGTTTAAACGTTTAGCAAAATATACAAACTTTAAACACCTGTTTTCATCCCTACCAGCTAGTACTGCATTTAACTTACATATAAAGAGAAGCATGTTTTTTGGGTCATGCTTATGTATGGAATGGACATTTTGTCTCCTGCCAAACCCAGCACAGAGTTGCAAATGAGTTTTGCTGTCGTTGGATTGCGCAGACAACTAGCACTTTCTACTCTGCACCATGCAAAGTAAATTTTGTTCCTGCTGGAGTTTACAGAGTACCAGCTCTCTCACCCTCTTTCCTGACTCCTCCCATACATAAAGGTTGTGAATGAGGGTTGTCTGCTTCTCTAGATTGCAGAGACTCCACCTCCTTTCTTGCTGCTGATCTGCTCATTACACTTTCTGGAACCAGAAAGTGAAAGTGAAACTTTCCCAGCTTTGGAAAGTTCCTACTTTTGTTAGCATTCAGAGTTCACTTGAATTGAAGTTTGTATCTTGGTGTAATTTTTGATGCAAAACAATGTTGCTGAAGTTAATGTTGAAAGAAGCTGATATTAAATCTCTTACTTTGGCTAATATTTTTGCAGTTGAGACTTGTAGAGTGGAACATTTCATTAAGTCTTGCATTAATGAAAGACTTAATGAAAAAATTCATTTTTTAACTTGTGGTAATATTTGAATGGTGGTCAGGGAAACTGACAAAAGTTGGTCAGGGAAAGTCAGGAAAATGAAAAATAAAATTTTAGTGGCAACCCTGTATAGAGATAATTATGAACATAAGAAGAGTCCTGTTGAATTAGATCACAGGCTCATACCTCTCGCTCACTGTCATATCAGCCCTACAGGGATCCTTCTCATCACCAATCCTACTACCGCTCCCTGGACTGTATTGTACCAGATCTACATTTTTCCTGCTGGGAATACTGTCTCAGGAATGCACGAATTCCACAAGCATTGCTTCAGCCACTATCTCAGTTCTTCCACCCACTAAACCAGTTGTCTTGGACCATCATGCTTCTCAGGATTATTTACTCAGTGCAACTGACCCCTCAGGGCCATTGATGTAAACTCAAGATTCCTCGGATTCAGGCAAGTCAGACTCTTCTCCAGATAGCAATCATCCAGCCTCCCCTGCTGCAGATATTCCACAACCGGGATCTCTTTCTCCTTCAGAGAGCTCTAAAATTTATTTGGATCTCCTGACATGTATGGTAGCCACACCTAACATTCAATTAGGATCTGATTCACCACCTGTTTCAGATGTTGTTCATGACATCGTCCACTCTTCCAGTGTCCCAAGTTCTCTTTTGCCTATGCTTCCTGTCCACCTCAAAGGTCTCTGTGAGGCCTGGGAGAAGCCAGCTTCTATTCCTCCTATTTCTAAATGCTTTGAATCCCTTTATTGGGGTCAAGCTTCAGACTCTAAATTTCTCTTGACACACCCGGCACCCAACTCAGTTATTGTCCATTCTGCCAGTAAATCCAAACAAACCAAGAATCCCTCACCTCCTGACAAGGAAGGCAGAAACCTCGATACTCTAGGGCGAAAGATGTATATCCTGACAACCACCTCTGCTAAAATTCATAACTACCTGGCATATTTCTCTGCCTATGCATTTAACTTAGCCAATGAATTTACACCTCTTCTGTCTGAACTGCCTGAAACTTCATGCAAGACTGCATACGATCTCATTGCTGAACTCTCTAGGGTTACTGGACAACAAATTAATTCTGTTAAGACATGCTGTCTCTTGCACCTCCAGAGTTTTGGCCACTTCTGTTGCCCTCTGTCACCATGTGTGTCAGATCCGCATCTCTGTAACTGGACATTAAGTGGAAGATTGAAGACTTGCCCTCTGACAGCCTTGGCTTGTTCCATGCCACCACCAGTGAGATTTTGAGCAATGTGGATGACAGTTACAAAAGGGCTAAATATTTCAGGGTTTCCCAGCCTGCTATTCAATGATCTTATAAACCAAAAGCTTGGAGACAGTCTTCTTACAAGTGCCCTTGCTCCCCTCACCAATCTGATTATTGGAAGCGTAAAGCATCTTCTACTAAACAGCCAGCTTTCTAACACTAACCCCATGCCTAGTCTGCTAAAAAAAACCTAACCAGCAGACCAAACAGTCTCTTTGACTCTCCAAATTACTGTAACCTTGCCTCTTGGAACCAGACTACGTCCTTTTCTTTCTGCTTTGGAAGACATCACAAGAGAATCCTGGGTACTGACTATAATCTGTCTTGACTATGCCATAGAGTTTCATTCACTCTCTTAGATACATCATTTCATGCCAACTCCACCCTCCATTTTTCTTCAAGAAGAAGTACATGCCTTACTTCAAAAGAGAACAATAGAACCTTTCCCAGCTTTGGAGAAGATTCTACTCTTGGAACTTCATTGTACCAAAATCGGACTGGGGGGGGGATCCAATCATGGATCTGTGTCAACTCAGCCATTGCATCCCACACAAAAAATTCAGGATGATTACACTACAAACCATTCTTCTGCTGATCCCACAAAACTCTTGGCTTGCATCCCTAGACTTACAGGATGCATGTTTTCATATTTCCAACACAAACACTTCCTGAGATTCACAGTCGAAGATCATCATTTCTAGTATCTTGTCATCTCCTTTGGCCTCTTCACCACCCCAAAGGTATTCACCAAATGTATGGCTGTTGTGGCAGCCACTCTCAGACGAAGGGGAATCACAATATTTCTGTACATAGACGATTGGCTTCTCATAGCTAATTCTCCCACATGTCTCCAAAACATAGATACCACCATTCGCCTTCTGGAATCTCTAGGACTCTGTGTCAATCTGGCAAAGTCTTCACTGACTCCCACTCAAGTCTTGAAATTTATTGATGCCAGGCTCTGTATCATCCCATACAAGGCCTTTCTGCCCTTAGACAGGGCTCTACAGATTCAAACCCTTGCCTCTTTTGTGATGTCTTTTCCAATTCAACAGGCTCTAACCTTCCAGAGAAGGTTCACATTCCCTACGTGACTCCTTCCATCTCTCCACTGGTGAACTGTAGAGAACAACCTCCTTTGCGGGTTACCTTTTCATCTTCCACTCCCTACAGCAATTGTCACCTCAGATGCCTCCATGTGGGGTTGAGGAGCCCGTCATGGATCTCTCACAGCTCAGGGGAACTGGACATCCTCAGAGAGAACACTCCACATCAGTTGTCTAGAACTTATGGCCATTCATCATGCCCTCAGGTCTTTTCTTCCATCTCTTTGCGGCCATCATGTTCATGTGACAATAGACAATATTGTGACAGTTTACTTTGTCATCAAGCAGGGAAACACAGTCTCTGCCAGACTTTGCAAGTGGGCGATTACTCTGTGACACGGGTGCAGAGGTCACAACACCCATCTCATGGCTGTTCATCTTCCAGGCATTCAGAACTGTCAGGCAGATTTTCTCAGCTGTACCAAAGCAGACGACCATGAATGGTTTCTCAACCCACAATTGCTCAAACTAATCTTCCGATATTTTGGTCATCCAAAGATCGCTGCCTTGCCACCCATGTCAATGCCAAGTGCGCAGTGTTCTACAGTCAGAACTTGGATTCCCCCCTCTCTGGGAGATGCCTTTTTCCATTCCTGGTCGGGTCCACTGCATTACATCCTCCCCCTTTCCCTTTAATTCTCAGGACACTGCAGAAGATTGCACATGACAAAGCAGACTGCATCCTGGTGACCCCATGGTGGCCATGACAACCATGGTTCACCCACCTCCTTCAACTATCCAGAGGAACGTATCTCCACTTCCCGTCCAAGCCGGACCTTTTAAGAAGAAGAAGAATTGCGGATTTATACCCCACCCTTCTCTCTGAATCAGAGACTCAGAGTGGCTTACAATTTCCTTTATCTTCTCCGCCCACAACAGACACTCTGTGAGGTGGGTGGAGCTGAGAGGGCTCTCACAGCAGCTGCCCTTTCAAGGACAACCTCTGTGATAGCTATGGCTAACCCAAGGCTATTCCAGCAGGTGCAAGTGGAGGAGTGAGGAATCAAACCCAGTTCTCCCAGATAAGAGTCCATGCACTTAACCACTACACCAGACTGGCTCTCAGCACCAAGGGAAACAGCTACACCACAGCCACAACCTGGACCTTCTCAAACTCAGAGCCTGGAGAATCTCCCTCTAATCCTTCCTCCTGCTGTTCAAGACATCATTTTGAATGCTTGCAAACCTACTACCAAAAAACGTTACCCTGCTGAGTGGCATCATTTCTCTGCTTATGCAGCTTTCTGTGCCGGATTCTGCTCCAGTTCCTGACATTTTGACTTACCTGGATCATTTTAAAGACTCTGGTTTGAGTTATTCCTCTTTTAAAATTCACCTTTCAGCCATTTTGGCCACCCTCCAGATATCCCTCCATGGTGGGACTTTTCTATTACTCTAACTTTTTACTATTGCTCGTAGGCTCCGGTCTCAGCTACTCTTCTGTAAGGATCTACCTTGTGGCCACCTAGGCATGTTGCAGTCCCATCCACAGGTACCCTATATTCTTGCACCCTAATATTAAGCAGTTCCTAAGAGACCTTTTCTCCATCTATTTTCTCCAGTCATACCACTCACTCCATCATGGGATCTGCTTTTATTTCTCATTACTCACAGGGACACCTTTTGAACTTATGACCACCTGTTCTCTTTGTTTCTTATCATGTGAAGCAGTGTTATTGATGACCATCTTCCTGCCAAGCAAATAGTTGAACTCATGGCTCTACTTTATGATGCCCCTTCACTTCATGACACTGGCATTTTCCCTCTCTCTGAGGTGTCCTTCCTCTCAAAAATAATGTCTTCCACCTGAACTTGGACATCTCTCTTCCAGCTTTCTTTCCTACGTCTGCAAATGATGAGAGGCTCCATTCTCAAGATGTCAAAAGGGCTCTCCTTTTTCTTCCTTCAAAAGCCCAAAAGACAATGTTAAAAATAAAGGGGTACGAAGATGAGCTATAAAGATGGTAATAATTCAGATTGCCCATTATGAAGTATGATCAGATCAAAATATTATCAATCAATGTGAACGGATTGAATTCCCCCAAAAAATGTAATAGAATTTTCACTCAACTTAATACATTAAAAGTTGAATTAATTTGTCTCCAAGAAACTCATATTAGGAAAAGTGACCAACACTTCCTGAATGTAAAAAGTTAGAGAAACCCTTTATTGCTGCTGATCCAACGAAGAAAAAAAGAGGTGTAGTAACATATATAAAAAAAGAATTGAAACCAAAATTGGTCCAAGCTTCAACAGACGGGAGATATCTAATGGTGGAAATACAAAAGGAAGAACTGAAAATGTTGATAATAAGTTTATATGCTCCAAATGATTCACAAAAATTTATAAGAGACTGCAACAAGAGATAAAAGATCTGAATTATATGAATCATTGCCTAATTGGTGATTACAAAGCGATTCTTGACTTAAATCAAGACAAAAAACATCAAAGCAGAAGAAAAAGAATAAGGCCCACCAACTTCCAAAAACTTTTTTCCAATTGACTGAACTCAATCTGGTTGATGCATGCAGAACTAAGAATTTGGCAACAAGAGACTATACATTCTATTCAGACAGACAACCAGTCATGGTCAAGAATCAACATGTGTTGGATATCAGCTCATATCAAATCAAATCAAATTTTATTCTTATATCAAATTGATATAATTGATATAATATGATATAATTGATATGATATAATTAATATAATATGATGAAGGACATTGTGGAGGCAGAAATCCTCCCCAGATCGTTCGCAGACCATAGTCCAGTGACAATCTGGTTAAGAGTTACAAGAAACCTAGATGAAAATTAAATACTTATAACTTGAAAAACAAGGAAATTGTGGAGGCCACCAAAAAAGAGTTAAATGAATTTTTTAAACGAAATATCCAGCCAGAGTATATATACTAATGAGAGTAGTGTGGGACACAAGTAAAGCCTTTTTTAGAGGCATAGCTGTCAGCTTCACTACACAACAAAGAAAAGAAAGAAACAAGAGGTATTAAGAATTAACGAATCTGCTAAGGCGAAAAGAAGAAAGATTTAAAAGTAACCCCACATTAATTGAATTAAAAATAAAAATAAAGAAGAAGATATTGAAGAAGATATTGGATTTATATCCTGCCCTCCATTCCGAAGAGTCTCAGAGCAGCTCACAATCTCCTTTACCTTCCTCCCCCACAACAGACACCCTGTGAGGTGGGTGGGGCTGAGAGGGCTCTCACAGCAGCTGCCCTTTCAAGGACAACCTCTGCCAGAGCTATGGCTGACCCAAGGCCATGCTAGCAGGTGCAAGTGGAGGAGTGGGGAATCAAACCCGGTTCTCCCAGATAAGAGTCCGCACACTTAACCACTACACCAAACTGGCTCTCCTACACCAAACTGGCTCTCCTGATATTATATGGTCTTCTTCTACAACATCAAATTAATGCAACATCAAATTAATGTCTGAACTGACTGAACAACAGTGGTGTGACTGAACAACAACAAAAACAGCTTAAAATTGTAAATAAATGTATTGCAATTCAGAAGCAGAATGAGAACAAGTTTTAAATGTAGCACCTTGAATATAAATATATAAGGAAATGGATTTTGAGAAGAAGCATATTTTATTTTCTTGTTATGAGGTATATAATGGACTTTCCTATATACCCTGATATATTACCTATCTGTTAAAAGGTACAGCAAGTATGGAGAAGTGGTAAAAATCCAGGTTGCGTACCCAAATGCTACTTAACAAGCTAAAGGGTTTTCATGCCCAAACTCCAGTGGGCATATGCAGAAACCCCACCACGCATGCTCATTGGAGTGGGCGCAGACACTCCAATAATTCCTTCTGACTGCTGTTTGATTCTAATAAAGCCAAAGGACCAACAGCAGTGAGGAAGGAGAGTGGGTGGTGTGAATGCACAGACAACCACTCAAAGACCTGGGTGGCAAAGAAGGGTGTGTGTGTGTTTTTCAGTCAGGAGGGGTGGGGAGTGGGCATTCCAGTAGCTATTTTTTTTTTTATCAAACAACCCCTGGGCAGAATTTTTGCTGACTGGGGTTATCTGATGGTGAGGAAGTCTTTTTTTTACTTTGCCCCCTTCTTTCTTTCTTTCTTTCTTTCTTTCTTTCTTTCTTTCTTTCTTTCTTTCTTTCTTTCTTTCTTTCTTTCTTTCTTTCTTTCTTTCTTTCTTTCTTTCTTTCTTTCTTTCTTTCTTTCTTTCTTTCTTTCTTTCTTTCCCTGCAAGTGATGCTCTCTCTGTATTCTTGGTGCTGGGAGGGGGGGAAGCAACAGTGGGAGGGTTTCTAGTGCCCTGGCCCCATGGGTGGACATTCTGGTGCTTTTGGGGCATTATATGAGAGAATTTTGGACTGGATAGCCCACTGGCCTGATCCAACATGGCACCTCTTATGTTTATGTTTTTCCTTTCCTTTCCTTTCCTTTCCTTTCCTTTCCTTTCCTTTCCTTTCCTTTCCTTTCCTTTCCTTTCCTTTCCTTTCCTTTCCTTTCCTTTCCTTTCCTTTCATTCCCTTCCCTTCCCTTCCCTTCCCTTTCTTTCTTTCCTTCAATTTTTACTGGATGAAACTTTTCTATTCATCATACTGTTGTTGCAAACATAGGAGCTCTGCCAATGAAAAGTTGGCACCCCCAGTTGTAGCCAGGTGGCCTCCTATGAGATTTCTGTGTAAGTGAGTGAGAGCAAGAGGTGTGGGGCAGAAAGAGATTATTGGAGATTAATGTGGTATATCTCAATAGCACTGGAAGAGATGGTACTATGAACTTGGCACCATTTTATTGGTCCTGCTTTTAACAGCTGTCTGACACCAAAATTAAACTCCTCCTGTAGATATTAAAAAGGATGAAAGTAGTTCACTGGCTAAGTATCTGCACAACAGGTTGCTTTTAAAAGCATGGGAAACACAGCCAGTAAAAGGCTGCAAGCCCCTCATAAATATCCTTTTTGGGATAACTGCAGAAGAGCTTGTATGAACTTCATATAAATTGAAATTAATTCATTAATTGCAATACAATTCTCTGCTACCTTTCACAGCAATTTCAACCAAAGAAAAGTATGAAAAATAGCTGTTGAAAGATTTTCTTGAAACCAAGCAAGCTTGGTTGTAGCTTGAGGCAGGGTTCCAATAGTAGCAGCTGAAGGAAGGGCTTACTAAATGTGCCAGCATATTTTGAGGTAGAGCAGCTGCCAGGGCCCAGTGTGGGTGGTACACAGTGCTGGCCTTCCTGATGGCAATGGCAACAGCACTCCCAATTGCATACAATATATGTGTTCGTGTGTATACACACACACACACAGTGTGTGTGTGTGAGACTAATATATATACTGTGACTAATAGCCACTGATGGACCTCTGTTCCATATTTTTATCCAATCCCCTCTTAAACCTAGCTCCTGTGGCAGTGAATTCCATATGTTAATCACCCTTTGGGTGAAGAAGTACTTCCTTTTATCCGTTTTAGCCTGACTGCTCAGCAATTTCATTGAATGCCCACGAGTTCTTGTATTGTGAGAAAGGGAGAAAAGTACTTCTTTTTCTACTTTCTCCATCCCATGCATCATCTTGTAAACCTTTATCATGTCACCCCGCAGTCGTTTCTCCAAGAAAGAGCCCCAAGCGTTTTAACTTTTCTTCATAGCGAAAGTGTTCCAAACCCTTAATCATTCTAGTTACCCTTTTCTGGACTTTCTCCAATGCTATAATATCCTTTTTAAGGTGCAGTGACCAGAATTGTACACAGTACTGCAAATGAGACGGCACCATCGATTTATACAGGGGCATTATGATACTGGCTGATTTGTTTTCAATTCCTTCCTAATAATTCCCAGCATGGCGTTGGCCTTCTTATATTGCAATTGCACGCAGTCTCGACATTTTCAGTGAGTTATCTACCACGACACCAAGATCTCTCTCTTGGTCAGTCTCTGCCAGTTCACACCCCATCAACTTGTATTTGTAGATGGGATTCTTGGCCCCAATGTGCATTACTTTGCACTTGGCCACATTGAACCTCATCTGCCATGTTGACGCCCACTCACCCAGCCTCAACAGATCCCTTTGGAGTACCTCACAATCCTCTCTGATTTTCACCACCTTGAACAATTTAGTGTCATCTGCAAACTTGGCCACTTCACTGCTTACTCCCAACTCCAGATCATCAATGAACAAGTTAAAGAGCATGGGACCCAGTACCGAGCCCTGCGGCACCCCACTGCTTACCGTCCTCCACTGTGAAGACTGCCCATTTATACTCACTCTCTGCTTCCTATTAATTAGCCAGTTTTTGATCCACAAGAGGACCTGTCCTTTTACTCCATGACTCTCAAGCTTACTAAGGAGCCTTTGATGAGGAATTTTATCAAAAGCTTTCTGGAAGTCAAGGTAAACAACGTCTATTGGGTCCCCTTTGTCCACATGTTTGTTCACCCCCTCAAAGAACTGTAACAGGTTAGTGAAGCAAGATCTTCCCTTACAGAACCCATGCTGAGTCTTCCTCAATAACTTGTGTTCATCAATGTGCCTACTCATTCTGCTTTTGAGAATGGTTTCTACCAACTTTCCCGGTATTGAAGTCAGACTGACTGGCCTGTAATTTCCCGGATCTCCTCTGGAACCTTTTTTAAAGATGGAGGTGACATTTGCTACCTTCCAGTCCTCAGGAACGGAGGCAGATTTAAATGAAAGATTACATATTTTTGTCAGGAGATCCACAAGTTCAACTTTGAGTTCTTTCCGAACTCTTGGATGTATGCCATCCGGACCTGGTGACTTATTAGTTTTTAATTCGTCAATCAGTTGTAGGACCTCCTCTCTTGTCACCTCAATTTGACTCAGGTCTTTCAACACCCCTTCCAAAATTAATGGTTCTAGAGCAGGCAAACACTTCTCATCTTCCACAGTGAAGACTTAGGCAAAAAATGCATTCAGCTTCTCAGCCATTTCTCTATCCTCCTTCAGTAATCCTTTGACCCCTTGGTCATCCAAGGGCCCCACTGCCTCCCTGTCTGGTTTCCTGCTTCTAATATATTTGAAGACATTTTTATTGTTGGTCTTTATGTTTTTTGCAATATGCTCCTCATAGTCCCTTTTTGCCTACCTGATCACAGTCTTGCATTTGATTTGCCACAGCCTATGTTCCCTTTTATTGTCACTTGGACTAGCTTTCCACCGCTTAAAGGAGTCCTTCTTACCTTTTACAGCTTCCATTACTTTGTTTGCTAACCATGCAGGCCTTTTCTTATACCTGTTTGTGCCTTTCCTAACTTGTGGTATATATTTTATCTGAGCTTCTAGGATTGTAATTTTAAATAGCCTCCAAGCTTCCCTAAGGGTTTTGACTGTATTTACCTTTCCTTTCAGTTTCCTCTTCACATGCCTCCTCATCTCAGAGAATTTACCCCTTTTAAAGTTAAATGTGGTTGTGCTGGTCTTTTGGGGCAACTCCCTATTTATACAAATGGTGAAATCAATAACGTTATGGTCACTGCTCCCAAGCGGTGCGATCACTTTTACATCTCCCACCGTCTTGAGCATTACTTAGGACGAAATCCAGGACTGCCGCACCCCTGGTAGGTTCTGTGACCATCTGCTCCATAGCACAGTCATTGAGAGCATCTAGAAACTCAATCTCTTTCTCTCGACCTGAACACATATTGATCCAATCAATCTGTGGGTAGTTAGAATTACCTATTACGACACAGTTTTTACATTTAGCCACTATCTTTAATCCTTCCATCATATTATAACCGTCCTCTATCTTTTGATTTGGTGGGCGATAACAAACTCCCATAGTTAAATTTCCTTTTGGACCCTCTATTTCGACCTAAAGTATTTCTAGAAGGGAATCTAATTCTTTGACCTCAGTCTTACTGGACCGTATAACCTCTCTGACATACAAAGCCACCCCACCTCCAACCCTTCCCTCCCTATCCTTCCGATATAACGTATATCCAGGAATCACCGTGTCCCACTGATTCTCCTCATTCCACCAAGTTTCTGAAATTCCCACAATGTCTATGTTTTCTCCCAACACTAAACATTCCAACTCACCAATTTTACTTCGAACACTTCTAGCATTTGCATACAAACATCTGTAATTTTCCAGGCAAGCTAGGCCCGCAACCTTCCTCCTGCCGCCTCGAGACTTTGGCAGACAGTCTATACTGTTTGTCACCATCTCGGTGGACAACTCTGATCCATTACCCAGTAGAAAAGTAACAGCTAACCCTTCATCTCTTTGAGATGAGTCCTCCCAAACCAGAGACATTTCATCTCCTGTCGGCTTTCCCCCAAGATTTAGTTTAAAAACTGCTCTGTCACCTTTTTGATTTTAAGTGCCAGCAGCCTAGTTCCATCTGGGGACAAGTGGAGACCGTCTCTTTTGTACAGCTCCCACTTGTTCCAGAAAGCATCCCAGTGCCTATCAAACTTAAACTCTTCCTCCTTACACCATCGTCTCATCCACACATTGAGACTTCTAATTTGTGCCTGTCTCTCCTGCCCTGCACGTTGAACAGGTAGCACTTCTGAGAAGGCTGCCTTGGAGGTCCTGGCCTTAAGTCTCCCGCCTAGCAGCCTACATTTTTCCTCCAGGACCTCACGACTGCATTTCCCCACATCGTTGGTGCCAATCACCACAACCACTGGCTCCTCCCCAGCACTGTCTATCAGCCTATCTACTACATGGGTAATGTCCGCTATCTTCGCACCAGGCATACGGTCAGTACGCGGTTTTGCCACCCAGCTGTCTACTTGCCTAAGGATTGAATCACCAACTACCAAGACCCCTCCTCTCTTCCTGCCCAGGGATGGTTCCTTGGTACAAAAGGATTCCCGCTCACCAACTGAAGAAGAGGTCCCTTCTGAGGGCGCATTCCCCTTATCCTCAGCACGGTGCCCTGTTCCCTCTCGACCCTCATGCTTTCTGGCAGCAACGGGGCTGCCACGTTCAGAGTGAGGCTGATCTAATACGTCCCCAAGAGTCTTCTCCGAGTGCCTAATTGACTGTCTCTGCTTCTCCAGGTCAGTCACCTCAGCCTCAAGGGTATGAACTTGTTCCCTGAGTACCAGGAGCTCCTTGCATCGAGCACACACCCAAGACTCCTGTGGGCAGATAGTCATACATGTGACACTCAGTGCAAAACACTGGAAAGCCCCCACCCCCCTGCTGGCATTCTACCTTCATGATAGCTTTTTAAAAATATACAGTCCCCTTTAAATCCTGTTTGTTTGTGTGTCTCTTTTTCTGGAGGGTCTACTTACCTTATTGGGAACACAAGGAAAATAGGGATCTGGGTTCCTGGTCCTTACACAGCCCGCAGGCTAAGAGCCACAGGCCAAGAGCCCTTTAGCTTTCACCCTTCGGCTCGCGCCAATGGCTCATGCCTCTGACAAGGCGCAGCTTAATAATGCAAAGAGGGTGGGGCGTCAGTCTGCCCCAGGAACACAACCACTCCTAATCAATCAGCAACAATCACCTTCAGTCCACTCAAACCAAACAAACAGCAGTTCCCCAGCAACCACAAACTCAGAATTTTCAGCAATCACACAGTCACACAAACTCAGAAATTCTCAGCAACTCCCCCAGCTGTTTAGATATAAGGTGCCTCAGGGTTTTGTTTTGAACCCTGTGCTGTTTAACATATTTATATATGAACAGTTCAGAATGTGCTCATCAAGAGAGCCAGTTTGGTGTAGTGGTTAAGTGTATGGACTCTTGTTTGGGAGAACTGGGTTTTATTCCCCACTCCTCCACTTGCACCTGCTGGAATGTCCTTAAGTCAGCCATAGCTCTGGCAGAGGCTGTCCTTAAAAGGGCAGCTGCTATGAGAGTCCTCTGAGCCCCACCCACCTCACAGGGTGTCTGTTGTGGGGAAGGAAGATAAAGGAGACTGTGAGCCGCTCTGAGATCTGGAGTGAAAGGCAGGATATAAATCCAATATCTTCTTCTTGATATTAAACTGGATGGAACCGTTATTACCTTGGAAGCATTAGGATGCAGCTAGCATTTCATAAGATGGAGGGTGCCCAGACAAATTAAATGAAGTTTAATTGGGACAAGTATAAAGTGTTGCACTTGGATAGAATCAGTTATTTAAGTAATGTATGGGTGATATATGGCTCAGTAGTACCACCTGTGAAATGGGGAGGGGTCTATTGCACCATAAGCTTAAAATGACCCAGCAACATGATGCAGCAGTGAAAAAAAGGCTAATGTGATTTTAGGCTGCATTAGCAGAAATACAGTATCAAGGTCATGTGAAATATTGGTGGTGCTGCATACTGCTTTGGTTTGACCTCACATTAAGTTCTGTGTTCAGTTTTAGGGCACCACAGTTTAGGAAATACAAGGAGGAATCCATAAGGACTTGTGAGCTGAATTTCCATCTCTTCCACTCTTCAAAAACCCCATAGCCTCTTGCCCCTTCCTGCCCCTTCTCCTTCCCATCCACCAACCAACCTTTCTTTACCTGCTTCACATATTCAGTTTTCTACCCTACCCTAACCTACCCTTGCCACCCTCCACTTGAGAAAACTATGGCCTGGTTGTTCAGTTCTGGTTGTCAGGGCGGTCAAGTATGCAGCGGAAAATCGTCAAGGACTTTGGAAAGACACCCCATTTCCCCCCATCTTACCTTACCCACACTATCTCCTCTTTTCCTCCTGCTGGCAAATCTACACATCTTCATTTTTCCCTAGTAGGAGAAAAGAGCAAGAGTCCAGTAACACCTTAAAAACCAACAAAATTTGTGGTAGGGTGTGAACTTTCGTGAGTCACTGCTCACTTCTTCAGAGCTTCATTTTTCCTTCTTTCTCTCCTTCCAGTTTACCCATCTACCTACTTTTTGTCTGCTCCTCTATCTTCAGCCGTATTTATTATTTATTTACTTTGTTTATAGCCTATCTTTCTACACAATGGAGATGCAAAGCACCAGGGTTCATTTCGTAGAAAAAGAAGTGCCAGAGCTCATTAGCACAACTCATTAGCATAACTCATTTGCATATGCCACACACCCCTGACATCACCGGAAGGTGTACTAAATGATATCATCTCAGCATCTACCTTTAAATGCTTCTTGAATTAGAATTGTCATAATAAAACCTTACTCCTATCATACTTTTAAAATTACTTGCTCCTATGTGGCCACAGTGACATGATGAAGATTTCCATCTGTCTGCTTTATATGTTTGGTTATTTGCGCATTTTTTGTGAGGGAAAATACTAGAAAGTTTTTCAAATCGTAGAGTTCAGCAAAATTTTCACAGGAGGTTTGAACAATTGAGCCCAGAAGCAATTATTTGTGTGTGTGGGAGGGGTTGTTAAGAAAGAAAGAGCGCAATAAAATTTAGAGGCTCCAGAGCTCTGCTCCTGTGAGCTCCTGCCCAAAATGAGACTTGCAAAGCACCTTAATTCATTATCCTCTTCTCCATTTTATCCTCAGAACAGCCCTGTGAGGAGGACAGACAGGGAGTGACAAACTCTGGGAAAGGGCCCTTCCCCCAGCCCACACTGATCCCACCCCAAAGGAGGGGAGGGAGGAGGAAGACACAGTCTATCTGACCCTCCTTCTCCATCCCAAAGGGGAAATGGAAGGAGAGAGGAAGAGGCAGCTTGTCCAATGAATTGACCATGTACCACTTTCCTCACTTCAGACTGGTCTTGAGTGGGCCAGGTGCTGCTTTCCTCACGTCATACACTGCTTTCCTCATCTCAGCTGGGAGGCCTCCCTTACTTAGTATGGGGATCTGCAAGGCCAAGCTGGATCAGGCTCACTCTCTGCCTTGCTTTGTACAGGGCTTGGTCAGATACTGCCTTCTGCCTTGCCTTGCATGGGGCTAGACTGAGCTTTGCTTTGCCTCATCTTGTGCAGGGCCAGGCTGGGAGCTGCCTTTTGCCTTGCCTTGTGTGAGGCTTGGCCAGCACCACTGTATACCTCACATCACACAGGGCACAGCCAGGTCATGCACCAGCAGTGTCATGGTGAGTGTCAGCTGTGCCATGCACTAGTGCTTGCCTCACCTCGAGCAGATTGAGCCAGGAGCCACTACCTTCCCTGTCTCACCTTTCACTCAGGTCTCCAGAGGCTTTGTCTCTCCTGTCTTACCACAGGCTGGCTGAGCACTGCCTCTCCTTGGGTGGGCCAGGCTCAGCTCTTCTGTCAGAGATGTGAGTGAGAGGCCGGTAGTGCCATCCAGGTGGTCTGAATGATCAGTCTTGCTCTGCCTGGGAGGTAAGTTAGGCTGAGAATATGTAACTGATCCAAGGTCACCCAGTGAGTTTTCAAGGCAGAATGGGGATTTGAGATTGTAGTCTGAAATTCTAACCGCTACACCACACTGGCTTTCATGGGGTGGCTGCTGTTGAACATTGCCTAAGCTACAGGGACTCCTTTTTTCTTTTTGGAGTTATTTTATCCCTCCATTGGCCTTTTTAAGATGGGGTTGTTTCATTTTTTTTAGATTTCAGATTTTTGTGCAAACCTGGACGTTTTTCAGGTTTGTAGAAAGAACTGTCATGTCTGTTCATGGGTCCCATGTTTAGATTTAAGTATCCTCAGATTTGGCTGATTTAGTTTTTAGAATATAGACAAGTGGGAAACCACGAGGACTTGCAGGATGCATCTTATTCCCCCCCACATACAAACACACTATTTCCTTGTTCTTCTTCCTGAAAACCCCTGCTTCTTTCTCCCCTTCCCAGCCAACAGTAAACGTACATTTATCTGCCCCTTTATCTTTGGGTTTCCCTCTCCGTCCCAGTAGACTCTGTCTAGGAAAACTATGGCCCAGTTGTGTGGTGCTGACCACTGAACCAGGCCCACTTGCATGGCAGGGAACCCTTGAGTCTTAGCGGGGGGGGATGCCTCGCTTTCCCCTGTATCATTCTCTCCACACTATTTCCTCTTTCTTTGGGTTGTTGTTCAGGTTTGTAGAAGGATCTGGCTTGCCCATTCACAGCTCCAGTCACTGGATTTAACTATCCTCAGATTGGCTATTAGTATATAGCAGGAGTGGCCAAACTTGCTTAATCTAAGAGCCACATAGAATAAATGTCTGATGTTTGAAAATCTTAATACATGAACATCAGATGTTTGAGAGCTGCAAGGAAGGAAGGTGGAAAGAAAGCAAATAAATGGGGGAGGGAAGGAGAGATGAAAAGAAAGCAACTTTAATTTTAAATGCATTCCCCAAGCCGCCGGCTGACTTGGCTTGGAGAAGTGATTTAAAGGAAGAAATTCCTTTTCCCAGCTAACCAACAGGACAGTAGGAGCTTTGAGAGTACGTGATATGTATGAAAGAACCACATGTGGCTCCCGAGCTACCGTTTGGCCACCCGTTATATAGTCAAATGAAGACCCACAATACTCCCTTTCCCCAATTGCTGCTGATTCCACTTAGGGGAGATTACCAATGGGGGGAGACTTGTGAGGGGGATCCCATATATCCCTCAGTGCCAAGCTTGGCATGGCTTCTGAGCCTTGTGTCCTTCTCTGCTGCCACTGCAGGACCTGGCACAGCAGCTGGGCCTCCACTGCAGCTGTGAACGGGGGCGGTCCTGTATCTCCCCCAGTGCCAAGCCCAGTGTGGCTATTGAACCTGGCATCCTCTTCCTCTTCTACCAGGCCCAATATGGGTCCCAGGGTGCTGAGCCACCGGTCACCCAATACGTCTTCTGCACCACTAAGACTGAGTTCAGCGTGGCTCCCAGCCTGTCTCACTGCCACCTGGTGCAGTGCAGCTCCTGGCTTAACATGCCTCCAATGCCAATCCCAGTGTCACTTTTGGCCTGCCATGTCACTGACGCAGGTCTGAGGTAGGTGCATCCTCTTCGAATGCACAGAAAAAACAGAAAGCCAGTTTGGTGTAGTGGTTAACCGCGCTGACTCTTATCTGGGAGAATCGGGTTTGATTCCCCACTCCTCCACTTGCAGCTGCTGGAGTGACCTTGGGTCAGCCATAGCTCTCACAGAGCTGTCCTTGAAAGGGCAGCTTCTAGGAGAGCTCTCTCAGCCCCACCTACCTCACAGGGTGTCTGTTGTGGGGGAGGAAGGTAAAGGAGATTGTAAGCAGCTCTGAGACTCTGAGATTCAGAGTGAAGGGCAGGATATAAATCCAATATCATCATCTTCTTTACTTTTCCAGTGGTTTGTTTTAATCATGTATTTTTAAAACACATTTTAGATTTTTCTGCAAACAAAAGGTGTCCCCCAAGTTTGCAGAAAAATCTGTTTAGCATCCATGTGGCCCTGATCCATAGATTTAAGTATCCATAGATGGGGTGTCACAGGTCACTAATAGTATAGAGATAGATGTCAGTAAATTGGAAGAAATCCATTGTAAGGGTAACAAAGCTTGTGAGTAGTTTGTAACCTGTATCCTATCAGGAGAGGGTGAAGGAGCTGGGAATCTCTGCATTGGAGAAGACATGTCAGGTGATATGATTGCCACAATCTGATAACCTAAAAGGATGGCATGTAGAGGATGGGGCAGATATGTTTTCAGCCATGTTGAATGACAGCACTCAGACTGATGAATATAAACTGCAGCAACGGAGGATTCTCTTAAATTTGAATAAGAACTTCCTGATGGTGAGGTGCGTTTGACACTGGAACAGTCTCCTTCATGAAGTGATGGATTCTTCGTCATTGCAGGTTTATATATTAAGAACATAAGAACATAAGAGAAGCCATGTTGGATCAGGCCAACGGCCCATATTGATTGGTTACCTACTAGTTAGGAATATTATAGTTGCAATTCCTGTGTTAACCTGGTTGACGCTGGTGCTCCATTCAATTCTGAGATTAAATGAAGATTATTTAAATGTTGGGGCACTCTTCAAAGCAGCAATCAGTGCACGTTATGACAGGCTACAGCCCAGAGGGGAACGTTGGCACAAACCGCTTGCATGTGCAAAAGTGCTTTAGGTAAACAAATGTGGCTCTTTGGCTCTCTTGCTGTATTCTATACCAAAACATCAAATATCGTTGAAACACTGATGACTTTTTATTATTCCTGCCCGCAATGCCATTGTTTTGAATCGGTGCTATTATATCCCAAAATGTGTGCAAAAATCTCTTGAATGGTTGGTTTTTAATAATCATTTCTGTGAAATGGAAAACTGGAAATCCATATCTCACATCACAAATATACATTGTTCTGGTGAATAAATTATTGGGGGATTTTAGTGTGTTAAATTCTTCCATATATTTTTAGATGCAGCCATTTTATGCAGTGTAGTGTCTTATATTTAATTTCTCTCTGTGGAATGTTCTGCTTGCTGGTGTATAATATGTTAATTTAAACTATTTAGTTTTCACAGTAGAGTTTGCCAACTCCAATTCAAGTGTCAAGCATAAATACATGCAAAATCTGCTTACTGTAGTTTTTAGCATGCTGTTTTCTTTTTAGATCATAGCTGAACTTAAGACAACCATTTCCTCTCTGACAGAGGAAACCAACCAGCAGCAGCTTGTGGCAGAAAGGCACCTGCAGGATGTTTTACAAAAGTTTGAAGATGAGAAGCAGCAGCTGATTAGAGATAACGACAGAGCAATCAAGGTAATCTGACACTTTGAGTCAATGATGCTACCAGCTGTTTGGGTATAATTAAAAGTTTTGAAAACATTCACAGAAGAAACATGAATGCATGTAGCATTCATCTTCTTATAACACTCAGCAGTTCCACTTATTGGATGAGATGCGATGCCATGACTGGCTGAGAGACAAGATGTCTAAATGACTGGTCTGATCCATTTGCTCAAAACCTTTAATGAAACCTGGTAGTTCATTTTCAAGTTAATAATGATAATAATAATTTTAAAGGCTGCGACCGGGAAGTCTCCTGCTGTTTTCTGAGAAATGTGTAAAATGTTTTCATTTAGCTGATATATGTTTAGTTAGTGTATATACTGACAGCAGTCATCCCAGTGGAACTCTTAATGTTACTGGAAATAACTGGGAAACATAAGCCATTTCAATAATTTTGATATGCCTTTTATTCAATACAGCTCATGCACATCTTAAGTCCTTGTCTGAACTAGTGGATTCAGTCCAATTTGATACAGCACATATAAGATAATATCTACTCCAGAAACTAAAGACCAACACTATAGGAACCTTTGTAGTCTCTTAACATGAACAGAAAATTGCCTTCTTTATAATATCAGACAACACAAATACGAATGGAGCTACGATTGTGGAAAACTTCCATTAAGAGCATCATTGGGAAACGTGGAATAATTTATTTGGGCTTGTTTTTAGTGGGGCAGTCACTATGGAACTTTGGCTTTAGTCTGGTCAGCTGATTTCATTTGGCTATTTTACTTGTCTATATGTTTGTTTTAGCTTACTGATATGTGCCCTGAGTCTCAGAGACTGGTTTGGGCTGGAAATAAAAACAAGTCATGTCACAACTATTCTAAATCTATATAATGAAAAGGGTTTTTTTTTTTAACTGTAGCTTATTAAAATATGAAAGGGAATGTGTAAACAGCCTTTATAATGATTGATTTGGGGTTGGGCCAGTTGATCTCTATGTCCCTACCAGTTTGTCCCTTTGCTGACTTCATCCAAGTGATGAGCACACCCAGAATGATTGCTTTTTCCTGCTGTCTCCCTGTACGAGCTTGTTGTTTTTCACTGAGATGTACAGCAATCGTGCTTATTTCATCATGTCTCCTAATCTGTGGATGGCAGAGATCAATTCCAACCCCCCACCCCAATAATTCAAAGTATATCAGATTATATGAAGAAAAAATGTGCATTCAAGTTGAGACCAGAATATAAATCTAAGCAATGTGAGTTTAAAAAATTGCTCCAGAATAAACCACGGTAATCTGCCATGTAGATAGTGGTCTATGTTTCAGTGGAGTGCTGCAGCATGTTGTTAAAATTGTCTGCTTATTTATATGCTTTTCTGTGAATGCAGATGTACTGCATGGTTATGTTTGCAAGGTTTATGGCTTTTACTGGACTAAATGCCACGTTTTGTGCCAGAGTTCTTTCATTATATTATTTTCGGTATTGCACTGCTTTCATTTTACTAATGACAGTGAAACGTTGCGCTGCTTTACATATAAGGGAAGGCTGAAACTTGGATTGACTTCTAGTGAATTGTGAGAATCTGGCTTGGGAGAGTAGCAGCATGTTTTCTTGCTCTTGCTACTTCACAAGGCATGAAATGGTTTCTTAAAGCATTTTCCTCCAGGCAAATAAAGTGAATGAAAGGTTGATCTCAGAGGAGTTGCCCTTGCCAACCTTTAACAACCTGAGTTTCAAAGGCAGAGAAGCATCATTCTGTATTACTAGACAAGATTGCAATTTGTACCAGATAAAAATAGTGTGGCATACAGTGACCCTGGTGGCTTCGGTCATGGAATCGAGGAACCCTCAAGAAAGCAGGGCGGGGGGGGGGGATGCTGTTGCTGGTGTTCATTCTCAGAACATCAGCTGACCATACACCACCCCAGAAGGAAAAATTAAAAGAGAGAGAGAGAGGTGAGGTGAGATAAATCAAGAATGTATCCAAAGGTACAGAGCAGAAGGAAGAATAACATAACATTCTAACTACAGCCAACTTAAACACTCTCCTTCATTATTGTTTCTGCTGGTTCATCACATTCTGTCTTCCACCAGACCTCTTGATTATCACAGATTGCTACAGCCTCCAAAGGTCCTGAGGCCATGTTGTGCTGCCTTCCCTCAGCTCCAGCTTCCATCCCTCATATGAGACACTGGTTACATAGGGTAGGCTCAGCACCCAACAGCAAAAAGGTGGGGGAACAGAACCTCAGCACCCAATAAGTTCACAGCAATGCTTACCATGGAAATACTGTTGCCTAGGCAAATTGTCCTGGAAGCCAGCTCCTCAATGAGGACAGATGTCATGTCAGAAAGAGCACAGTACACTATGGTTTGCTCAACACAAAACCGTTCCATGATCCCTATGACATTGCCTCCTTGTGCCATGAAAGAAAGTGCAGCGGCAACCAATGTTCCCCCTAAGCTGAGTTAGTGTGAACTAACTCACAGTTTTTTAGCCTCTGGTTCGCACATTTTTGTCTTAGTTCAGGAAAAATGGCTCTTTATGCACTAGTTTAAAGCTCACAACTTTAATGCCATTAGCTCACAAAGTAAAATTTTTGCTCACAAGGCTTCACAGCTTAGAGGTAGTATTGGTGGCAACCTACTTGTTGGCTCATACTCGCTCTGGAAAGCAATAAGTCATGGTCTCTAATCTCCTTCTCAGTGCACCTACTATGAAATAGAAAGTTGACTTACCAACTCTGAAATGGGCGACCTAGTCCTGCAGAACCCGTCCTGCCATAACAATTATCTCCCAACAGCCATAGGTAACATGCACCACACAGAAGGAGGAGGAAATGATTATTGCATGGGACTTCACTGATGTCTCCATGTACCCTGAACAGACAGAAGAGTCAGAGGCTTTGATCTCTCCTGTAAATGTGAATGTTCAGTGCTTCTTGCAGATCAGTAACTGTGTGGGGCAGGTCGATGACAGTGCCCTTTGATGGAGTCTGATCATTGGCAGGAAAGGGTAAAGGCGGTTGGACAGTGCAGCAAGTCTGCTGTCCCAGAATGCCAGAACAATAAAGGTTAGTTCACAGCACCACCATGTAATCCTTGATAACAAGGCGAGAGCTATCAAGTCAAACCTGGGTTATGAGCTTGCAATGCAGAATTTATGACCTGGAACAAGCAAGAAATTTGGACTGGGACAAACGTGCAGAAAATACAAAATAACCAAGGATGAATGCAAGGTAAATGGCCATGAGTCGAACTCATAGAAAACCTGGGTGAGGTCTTAGTGCAGGAAGGGCCCCGCTTATCAACTCTTTCCTACCAAAAGAAAAGGACTATTCAACAAATGTGCAACATAGAGGGAGAGGACACATAGAATGCTTTATACAGATTAAGTTGAATTTCTTTGCGTTCCCAAATCTGATGCTACTTTATTCTATGCTGTCTTGTATTAAACATTTGCATCTGATAAATGAGATCATACCTTTTTTAGAATTAATAGTGGCTGGTCCTTCAACCTTGTGCTGGCTAGATACTTTTCCTTCAGCCTTGCTCCTTACTTCATTTTCCAGTCGTGCCAATTCACTGCTGTGATGCATATCTAAAACCTGAGATACAAATACAGTCTTTCAGGCAGTTTAGAGATGAGCAGATGTTCTCCATTTCATTTCTTTATTGTTCCATGGATTGCCATTGTCTTGCCTTGTATTCCAGCTGGCATCTGTTAACTAACAGAATTTTAAAAATTAATTTTGGAAGTGGTACATACACAGATTGCAGTTCACAATTTGTTTATTTTTCCCCCTTGTAGGTTACCACTGAAGAAGTTTCAGAGGGTAGCTGTGTTAGTCTGTAGTAGAACAGTTAGATTCAAGTTCAGTGATATTTTAGAGACCAATAGGAGTTTCAGGATATAATTTTTCAAGTGCCAAAGTTCCCTTCATCAGACATGAGTTGAAATGGAGATCTCTGAGTCCTTTTATCCTAGTCAGAATATGGAAGGAATGTTGTAAACAATATTTGTAAATGGTGCAAAGAGACAATGCATATTGTAATCAGCTTTAGAGCAGAAAGGAAATGCTTGAGGATAGAAAATTAGCATATTTTGTGAGATAAGAATCCTGTGTTCTGGGGGTGGGGTAAAGGGTGTTCATTGTTCCGAACTTTTGAATGAACTAAGTTTGAGTAATCTTGCTATAATTCTGCCTTGATTTTTTTTTTTTTGAGGACTGCCACTCTTAGGTCAGCAATGGATTGACCTGGAAGATTAAAATGTTCTACTGGTTTTTTGAATGTTGTGGTTTTTAATGTCAGATTTATGTCTGTTCTTTTGCATAGGGACCAACCTATTTGTCTGATGTAGACAGTGGAAGGACATTGTTAACATTTGATGACATTTATAACATTGGAAGATGGACAAATGAATGTATTGGAGGAGGAGGGAACTGAAGTGGAGTGGTTGGTGTTGTTAGATATGGTTATTGAGTTGTCAGAGAAATACGGGTACAGAGTTGACCAGAACCGCAAAATGAAGCTGCACCATAGATCTATACAGGGGTATTATAATATATGCCATTTTATTCTCAGTCCCTTTACAAATAATCCCTGACATTGATCCAGAGGAGTTAGCCTTTATTGCTGCAAAATAGCAGTGTCTATTCTTCTAGACTAACAAATTTTATTGTAGCATAAACTTTCACAAAAGCATCTGATGAAAAAAGCTATGTTTCTCAAAAGCTTATACTATAATAAAATTTGTTAGTCTTAAAGGCACTACTGGACTCTTTACTATTTTCCCTAACATTGAGTTTGCCTTTGTTAGTGCTGCCACACACTGGGTTGACACTTTCATTAAGCTATGCACTATGATCCCAAGATCTTTTCCCCTCTCAGTCTCAGCAAATTCAGATGCCATTAGCCTATATTTGAAGTTCAATTTTTTTGTCCCAAAGTGTCTCCATATACTTACCAACATTGAACTTCATTTGCCACTTACCCAGGTTGTGGAGATCCTCTTGGAGCTCTTCACAGTCAGTTTTCACCATCCTGAATAATTTTGTGTCATCTGCAGACTTGGTCATTACACTAGTCGCTTCAAGTTCCAGATCATTTATACATAAATTAAATAGTACTAGACCCAATTCCGATCCTTGTGGGACAACACTGCTTTACTTGCCTCCATTGTGAGAACTGTACATTTATTTTACACTTTGCTTCCTTTCAGTTTTTAACCCATAACAGAACCTACCCTCTTATCGCATGACTGCTAAATACACTCAGTATATATCTTGCTAAACCCCTATTTAAAGTCCAAGCATATAATGTCTACAGGGTCATCATGGTCTACATTCTTGTTCACTTTCTCAAAGAACTCCAAAAGGTTGGTGAGGCAGGTCTTTCCCTATTCCTCTATGTGCCTAATACTTTTATCTTTGAGCGTTTTCGCACTCACCTTCAGCCGGCGCGACGCCCCTCTTCACCGCGCAGGATCTGCGCGGATTTTGCACTAAATGCCGCGGAGCAGCCGGAAGAGCCGGAAAGTCCCGGCGCTTTTGCAGTGCAAACGGAAACCACCAAAAAGCAGTTTCCGTTTGCGCGGCAAAAGCGCCGGGACTTTCCGGCTCTTCCGGCTGCTCCGCGGCGTTTAGTGCGAAATCCGCGCAGATCCTGCGCGGTGAAGAGGGGGGTCGCGCCGGCTGAAGGTGAGTGCGAAAATGCCCTTTGATTACAATTTCTACTAATTTGTATCGGACATACATTAGTTTGATTGGCCTGTAATTTCCTGGTTTCCCTCTGGATTCCTTTGTAAAAAAACAGTGTAACGTGCTATTCTCCAGTCTTACGATACAGTGGCTGAAATTAGTGAGAGGTAGGTTAGTAGAGCAACTGTCTCTCTTTAGAGTTCCTTGAGAACTCATGGGTGTATGCCACCAAGACCTTCAGAATAACTGGTTTTGAATTTCCCCAATAGGTCTAGGTGTTGAACTCATTTGTTACAAGAGATGAATCCGACATAAATGTCACTTTGTTGGGCCTGACCATGTGTGCCATTAAATGTAACACGATGTCAAATAACAATAGGCTTAATTGGATTAAGTGTGATATGCAGAGGTGTGGAGATATCATCATTGGCAATGACAGGAAGCCTAGGTCTCAGTTTGGTCCAGGAGAATGCAAAGAATAAATGGACATAAGTCTGAAGAAGTGAGCAGTATCTCACAAAAACTCATTCCCTGCCACAAATGTTAGTCTTCAAGGTGCTACTGGACTCTTACTCTTTCTACAGCTATAAGAAATCACAACATTAAAAAAATCAGTGGGGAGACACTTTAACCTTTCAGAACTTTCAGTTACTGACCTAAAAGTAGCAGTTCTGTTAAAAAGGAAATTCAGAGGGAGATTAGAAAGAGAGAATGCTGAATTGCACCTGATAATGAAGCTCAATGCATCTTCCTGGGCTGAATTGAGACCTGTTTTTTTCTCTCATTACCAATAGCTACTATTGTTATTTGGTGTCTGAAATCACTTCACTCTCCAAGATATAAAGACAGATGGGCTCACATTCTAGCTGTATTCTAACTGTATTCTAGCAGTGACTCATGGAAGCTCATGCCCTGCCACAAATTTTGTTTAGTCATTAAGATATTACTGGACTCTTGCAACCTTCCACTAATAAAGATTGCAAGCTGTGTTGTTAGGTTTCTTTTATTATTTTATTATTCTTTTTATCTGTTAAAGCTGGAAAGGAGAATCTCTCCAAATGAAATAATGTGTTGCTTTCACACGGGACAAAATCCACTGACTGCTAGTGATTATAATAAAAAGTTTAAAAAGTAAGGGGCGGGGGGGGGGTTAATGTGAAGAAAGGCCGCCAGTGAGGTGGGAGAGGGAGAGCATGTGTTGAATGGGAATATATGGAACCGTAAATGTATTTTTAAATACTTAGCCATCTACTTCCAGTCATTAAACTATTAAATCAAGTCGTTAAACCAATCCAAATGTGATTTCTAAGCGGGGTTGGAATTTTTTTGAAAGAAAATAAAATCCTAGCTATGCACATAGAAATCTAATCTTAAACTTTTCAGAATAAGCCAAAATAATTTAATTTCCCTTATCCCAGATGTATCTCTTTCCTGCCCCCCTTCCTTTTTTTAGTGTGTGGGTGGGTGTGTGTGTGATCAGGGAGCAGCAGGGTTTGTTGGAAGAATCTCTCCCCCCTTGTATTGTAAGTGCACTGGAAAGCTTATACCTGAAATAAAACTTGATTGGTCTTGAAAGTGCCATGCGACTCCCTTTTCTTGCATCTTTCTTTTTCCAACTATCCTCTAGGCTAAGGATTTGACTCTCTTACGTTTCTCTTTCAGCTTCCTCTTAACTATTCCCCTTATTTTTTATGAAGTTCCCTTTTTTGAAATCGAATGCTACAGTTTTGGACTTTAAGGGTAACTTTTTGACTCTACATCTCTCACTAGGTCTTGAGACCCATTCAGAACCAAGTCCTAGATCACAACCCCTCTGGTTGGCTTTGTGACCAATTGTTCCAGTGCACAGTCATTTATGATGTCTAGGAATCTCATTTCTACAGCTTGAGTACATGTTTACCCTGTCAGTGTGAGGGTAGCTGAAATCGCCAGCGTAATAACATTATCCACGTCACCACCCTTTCTTTCCTTTTCCAACTCAAGATCAGCCTCGGGTTTAATCAGATGGCAACAGTGCACCCCCACTTTTAAATAATCCTTAGGGGCTACTATTCCACCTGTATTGGTTCTGTCAGGGAGTTAATCCCCAAAATGTTTCTACCTTACTTGATTCTGTGCCCTTTTTGATGTATAACACAACACAACCCCCAATCCATGCCTCTCTGTCCTGCCTCTGGAGGAATGACTGCATTCCTTATATTTTTCCCATTCCACCACGTTTCTGAGATACTTACTTACTATACCTAAATTGTCATTGAGCACCAAACACTCCAGCTCCTGATGCTGGCTTGGAGACTTTTAGCATTGGCATATATACACCTATAACATGTTTACGTCTTCAGCAATGCTTGCCTCTTTTGGTTCTTTGTTGCCACACATGACTGTCCTTCACCATCCTACCTTCATTCCCAAGTTCTGTTGTGCTCCTATCAGTATTACCCTGAGTGTTTATATGGTCATCCATTTAGACTGCCTTATCCCAAATTAGAGGGTCCCCGGTTCCTATTGGCTTTTCCCCTAGGATTCATTCAAAAGTTTCTCTGCACCTTTTCGATATTAATTACCAGCAGCCTTGTTCCTTGTTGTTCAAATGAACCCTGTCTTTTCTGTATAGGTTTGGCTTGTTCCAGAAGTTTCCACAGTGCCTAACAAATTTAAACCCTTCCTCCCAGTACCACTTTTTCATCCACACACCAAGACCACTGATCTGTGCCCATGTAGCTGGCTCTCTGGGTGGAACTGGTAGCATCTCTGACAGTGCTACTTTTGAGGTCCTGATCTTTCTGCCTAGTAGCCTAAACTTTTTCTTCAGTACTGCATGACAATATTTCCCAATGTATTTTGCCAACATGTACCATGACTGCAGTCTCCTCCCAAGCACTATCTGTTGGCCTGTCTCTAGACAGCTTGTGATATTCACAGCCTTTGCACCAGGCAGGCAAGTCACCATGTAGACCAGGGGTCCTCAAACTTTTTAAATAGGGGGCCAGTTCACTGTTCCTCAGACTGTTGGAGGGCTGGACTGCCGTTACTGTACAAGGCCGCGGGCCGTCAGTTCTCCGTCTTCTGCATCTCTCTCCCTTCCCCACACCACACACCCCGGCCTGGGAACTCACCTCACCTGGGTATCACCTCACACTGTCTCCGCTGCCTCAGCCCAGTGCCGGAAGTGTGCATTGCTAACGTGAGTTTAGGTCGAACGTCGCTTCCGGTCTGATTTTGCCATAACCCGGCGGGACGCATAAACGTCCTCAGTGGGCCGCATCTGGCCCGCGGGCCGTAGTTTGAGGACCCCTGATGTAGACAAACACCTTACATAGATCCTACTCTCTGTATTCCTATTAATTGAATTACCCACTACTAAAATATTGGTCTGTCTCCCAAGGTTGAGGTCCCTTTTAAGGAACCGTGCCTCTCTTCTCCTCTGACCGATGCCCTCCAAGACTCTCACTCTGCTCCACAGTAGAGGAGCTGTCAGCACAGGAGTGGGACTGTTCTTGTGAGTCCCTGAAGGTCTCATCCCCAAACTTCTCTCTGCCTTAGCTTTTCTTGGTCAACAACTGTAGTGTGAAGGGAACAAACCTGCTCCCTGAGAGCCAAGAGCCCCATGCATCAAGCACATACCCATGATTTCTGCCCAGTGGTAGATAATCATACATGTGACACTCCTTGCAAAGTACTGGATAGCTCCTGCTCCTCTGCTGGGTTTCTACGTCCTTTACAGGTTAGATGTTTAAAGGTATTTTTGGGTGAAATAGGGTGTGCTTACTTGAACTTTTTGTGGATTTCCATGGCAGGAAGGAAACAACAGTACACCATCCTCCTTGCTAATCTGGAGCTTGTATGTCCCTTCTCAGACTTCTCAAACTAGAGTAGTTTTCTCTTGCTCCTCCTTGATTTCTTGTGTTTAACTGCCCAACTCAACTCCCTGTTAGAAGCTTTGTTTTGAGGCCCTGGTTACAAGCCCCAGGAACAAACCAAAGAGGGATCCTGCATGCCTCTTACAGGGTCATCCCTGTCAGGCCTCAGATTCAGTGGGAGCTCACAGGAGCGCAGCTCCTGAACCTTTTTGAGAGTTCCATCTCCTCCTTCTGAGAGTTCCATCTCTTTGCCCATTGAATAGTATGTGCAGCTGCATAACAATCCCTGGATGAGCTCCACCACCTATTTTTCTACAAAATGACCCCTGAGCCCTGTAATAATGATGTCCTACATGGTGATTATGAACAGGATTTCCTCATTTGGGCCTTATGAAAGGTCCTATGGGTTAGAGCTGATGATTGTCTTTAGCTAAACAAGGAGCCTTTCTTAAGTGGAAAGAGTTGCTAGTTCAGAAAAAGATTCCTTTTGGAGGGAGAAAGATCCCCCAGTAAAAGTAAGGTATTGGATTCAGCCTTATGTCTTCTGCAGTTCACTGTGCTAAGAAGCTTTCCAGGTCTAGTCTTTTGTTCTGGTACTGCCTTAGCAATTCTGCTTTCTGTCTTCTACTAATGAGAGTTTGGGATTAGCAGATAAATCAGAACCGTGACCCAATGTTTGATTGGTGATTTTGCTAATACAGCACTCTTGAAAATCCATCTATAAATGAACATGAGGGACTTCATTGTGAAACGTTGTTGTAAAGCAAATAGATTTTGTTTTGCTGAGAGTAGATGAGTAAACTTCCTTTGAAACTAAAATCCTGACCATAAGGCCACATGTTGAATCAGAGAATTCCTATGAAAGGCACCTTTATTAGATGGCTCCCCAAAAGTCTTAAGGTGAAAACTTAAAACTTGTATAGCATTTCAGGAATAATGTATAAATAAAGCTAAATACTATTATTCCTATATTCCACTCATCCTCCATTGAGCTTGTATTAGCTAACATATGGTCCCCAGGTGGTTTTCCTCCCAGGCAGTTTGCAGGACCAGGCCTGTTTAGCTTCAGTAATGAAACCACATCATATGCTTTCAGATCCTTACCTGAGGGCCTTCCCTTTTTTACTTTGCTTTAGTTTTTTTCAGAAAGATTATTCTGTGGCAAGAGTTTAGCAAAGCAGATAAAGTTTAGGAGAAGCACTAGTCAAGATTACGAGGGAGCACGTCAAAGAATATTCAAAACACCTGAATTAATTTAAGTAACTGATACCTAATGATATATACTCAGGAATCCTTCCTTACTTTGCAGATTCCATGAATATCTCAAACCATTGTGCCTTTTCCATTGTAATTAAAAAAAATTAATTGGAAAGGAAAACTTGGGGGGGGGGGGTTCTAAATGTTTTCATTCTCCTCCCCCCCCTCCCCACCCCCGGGCCTTCACAAGTCACAGTCAACATATGGCAGTCCCATAGGGTTTTCAAGACAAGAGATGTTTAGATGTAGTTTCAGTAGCGATTCTGGTGTTCCTTAGTGGTCTTCCATCCAAATACTAACCAGGGGCAACCCTGGTTAGCTTTCAAGATCTGATGAGATTAGGCTACCCTGGGCCAGTTGTAAAACCCAATCTAATCACAATATTATCTGTATCAGCATTTTTTTTTGTAGAAAAAGCCCAGCAGGAGCTCATTTGCATATTAGGCAACATCACTTGGCCTGGGAGCACATGGCTGCCACATGTTGGATCAGGCCAGCAAGAACCCTGGCCAACCCAAGAGGACCTCTGCTCCTTTGGGCTTCTGCAGAAAAAAAGCCCTGTGTATCAGTAACATGATTCTACATTACTCAGAGCTTATACTGACACAGTTATGAAAAGCAGAAAAAAAATAAACCTGAAAAATTAAATGTTCTGTCTTTGTTTTACCTAAATGAACTCATGAGAATGTGATCAGTTTTATAACTTTGATTAGTGTCCCCTTTCAGCTTTTTAAATTAAGTACATAATTTTTATAAGCTCAAATACCGTGCAATGTTTCTAGCGCAGGATTTCCCCCACCAGAAATTTGGACCAATCCATAATTTATTCACATATGGGATTTTATTTATTCCACAAAATGTATAGTGTTTGAGCTTATTATAGTACGATGGCTTGGATCCCACAAAAAAATTCTGCAGATGGAAGGTTCTATGGATGTCCCTCAGATCCACTATATATCAGATTAGACAATGCTGGATCTAATTCAGTATAATGCAGTTTATTATATTAAAAGCTGCAACCTATGCACATTGGATTAAGCCCTGTTAAACCCATTCTTATTTCTGAGACTGATGACTCAGTGAGACTTACTTCTGAGAGTCAATATGATCAGATAGAACATCAGTGAAACTATCTGTCACTGGAAAACATTTTCAGTAGAAATCAGTTGTCTATTGTCTAGATAGCACAGCAAGAACATAATGGGGCACTTTTCATGGTTGTGCTTCTCTCTCTCTCTCTCTCTCTTTATCTCGGCCAGTTTGGTATAGTGGTTGTGTGCAGTCTCTGGGAGAACTGAGTTTGATTCCCCACTCCTCCACATGCAACTGCTGGAGTGACCTTGGGTCAGTCATAACTCTGTCAGAGCTGTTCTCTTAAGAGCAGTTTCTGTCAGAACTCTCTCAGCCCCACCCAGGGCTTTTTTTGAGCAGGGATGCACATGAATGCAGTTCCGGCTGGCTTGGCATCAGGGGTTGTGGCCTAATTTGCATATGAGTTCCTGCAGGGCTTTTTCTACAAAAAAATGCCCTGTGTAGAACAATGGTGATGTCAGGGGTGTGGCCTAATATACAAATGAATTCATGCTGGGATTTTTCTACAAAAAAAGTCCTCGCCCCACCTATCTCATAGGGTGTCTGTTGTAGGGAGGGAAAGGGATATAAGATTGTAAGCCACTCTGAGACTCCAAGTGAAAGGTGGGGTATATATCCAATCCAATCCATTCTCTCTCTCTCTCTCTCTCTCTCTCTCTCAAAGCAGGAAGAGCCTCCAAAAACAGCTACAGCATTTAGATAAGTGGATTGTGAGGTACAGTAAAGCCTCAGCTACCTGACATTTTTTAAAAATAGTTTCTGACCGAATGCTATGAAACTCTTAAAGGTACAGTGCAACAAATTCCAGTGACATGTTGGTAAAAGCTGAATTTGAGTCCAGTAGGACCGTAGAAACCAACAAGATTGTCCAGGTATACGTTTTCAAGATTCAAAGCTCCCTTTGTGTCTGAGATTCAAATACCTGTTTCCCAAGAAGAAAAAGTAACAGACAAAAAAAATGTTCTAGAGAGGTTGGTTTTGAAATGAAACCAGTAGTGGGATCCCACTAATCAGGCTTTGCAAAATAGCAAAGGTGATTTCGGGGAAGGGTTCAGGCAGCAAAATCTAGGGTTTTATGGGGGAAAGATATTGAAAAACTGGAACCTCATCTCTTCAAGTGGGGGTATCAGAAAAATAGTCTGTTAAAAGTACTGTATAGGCTTTCCAGTCATTAGCCTTTGTTCTGCTTCCAGAGACTTTCTGGAATTCTGCCTTCTTCCTTTTCTGTTCTGGAACAGCACTGATTCTTCCAGCAGTGTAGGCGGAAATTCAATCTGAATAAAACTTGCATATTCACCAACAAAAGGTTGTGGAAACATTGCATTTTCAAGCAAAAGTCTTTAGGTTACAAACTTTATTGCTGTGTAGTAAAGATATTAATGCTTGGTTGTTCTAATTTGGCTATAGGCTAGATATATTAGCATACATTTTCAAACCAGACATTAATCCACCACATCAGAGATTCACAACAAAGATTCACAACAGAAACTTGTGAAAAGTAAAGTGCGTCTGGTGGTAGCAGGAAGGTGACACTGCTAAATGGTTGGTCACCAAAGCTTCTGTCAGAGTTTCAGAGCAAACCAATCTACTTTTAATAGCTGAGGTAATGGGCTATCATCCCAGTCTTTGAGGTGCAAGAAAGCTGTATATAGTTGACAAGGGCTTGTGTAGCTCATGGGTTGATAGGTTACTGTGATTTATTGTCAGAAGGCACTGATGGTCCCTATCTTCCTAGCTCTCCCCACCTTCAGTAATCATTTCTGATTCCAGGAAAGTTTATTCCCGGGGTTGCAGGACTGGTGTGTAATAATACACAGAGAGGAAGGTAGCAGTGGTGATAGGGAAGAGGCTTCCTGTCTCTTTCATGAGCTCAGCTCTGCTGATGGAACAGGCAAAGCCAAGCAAATTCACCCCCTTCAATTTCCCCACTGCAACCTCCTGACCTGTGTGGCTTTTAGTCCACATGGGTACTGTGACCCCAAGAATGGCTGCTGGGGGAAGGGAAAGTCAGGGAAGTTCTTGCACAGTCCTTGCACTGGATCCAATCCTGTTATTTTATCTATAGTCTCCCTTTTTTCATCCGGGAATTCAAACATAAATATGTAAGGTTCCCTTGAGGTCTTCCATTTAAACACAGGGCTTACCCAGACCTGTTTAGCCTCAGCAAAGTTGTTGTATAATATATCATGAAACCAACTGATGAGCAAAATACATTTCTGTTTTTCAAAGACCTAGAACTGACTAGATAAAAGAGCTGTATTATCAGTATAGAGAAGTAGAGATAATTTGAATGTAGCAGGATAAGGTGACATTTGTCTTTAGCGACAAATGTAGTCATATTGTTTATATCAAGGTTGAAAACGAGTGGGGCCAACATACAGCCCTGTTTAATGCCTTTACAGAAGTCAGTTGATTTGGTTGGGCATCTCCTTTGTCCACATCTAATCTGGGCTGTAGGACAATCATACAGCTTTTGAGTTAGAAACAATAAATGTTTATCCATTGATGTTGTTGAAAAGTGTTAAGTGTGGGGTCTAGGCCATAGAACAAACAGGACAGACCCTAGGTGACCTAGTAGAGGGGAGCCATCAAACTTGCAGCAGACCTTTCTGGATGAACATTGGGACTTCAAGGTAGAGTCAACTCTCATTCCCTGCCTGGCGCCCAGGAACCACTTGCACAGTTGCGGGTGACTGGGGGAGGTGGCTGAAAGTCAGAGCCCAAAGGGAGTAAAGAAACAAAGAGGGAAAGAAAAGGAAATGGAAAGAGCACCCAAACTTCAGGACAAGTCCCTGGTGAAGATCTTAGCAATGCAGTAATGCCACAATGGCAATCTCATTGCCCCGGGGGGTGGGGGAGGGCAGTCAGACCCTGTGCCCTAGTGCACTGCTACAACAACAAATGACCAAAGCCACGGATCAGAGAGATGGAGGGAGGGATGGCAGGCCTTGAAAGCAGCATGGGTGAAAGAGGATGGATGTGAGAGGACTGAGTGGCCTGGGCAGGGAAAGTGGCCATGGGAAAGAAAACAAGTTGCCTTGGGAACTAGGACTTGGTTTTCCTTGGGGAGATGGCCTTGGCCTCACATTGGACTCTCCTTGCCAATGGTCCGGCTGGAAGGTGATGGCTGGTGTTCGAGGAACAGTCCTACTCCCTTCCCAAGCACAAGTTTTGTCTGAACACAGCCTACTCCTCAGTGAAATTTGAAGTTGCATGGAATCGCAACCACTACCACACGATGCTCACCACACAGGCGTGATTGCAGAGTGTGATGACACCAATCACCTTTCCAGTGGTGTGAGTTGGAAGGGATGGATATATAGGCCACATGACCTTGATGGAAAAGGGCACCATGAGAAGCAAGACACTTCGCTCTGAAAGTTGAACTTGGCCCCTGCACTCACCTAGCCTGAGGGATGAGTGTGAAGGGGTAGCTAAAAGCCCTGGCACATGTGACACAACACCCACATGCCCCAGGAGGGTCATCCATGCCGTCTGTTCCGTTACCTTGCCCAGGTGAAGATGGAGTAATGGAAGATAGGGAGGCCATATTCAGAGGAGAAGGCATTGGACTCAGTTGGCCTGCTGTGCCTGCACTACTCCTACCCCCCTACATCAGAATGTCAATGGCATAACTGGATATCTTAGCAAATGGAACCAACATCCCTTTCCCAAGTTAACAAGTGTGGATAATATGGGGTGACTTACACAGGCTGCTTCCAGTCCCCTGAGACCACCAGAAGTCCCCAAATTTTATGAACAGCACATGGTGCAAGTGGGACAACACAATCACAGGGCAGGTAAAACACTCCTGCCCAGGCCTAGGAGCCACCCACACAGTTGTAGGTGGCTGCACCTCCCCAGGCCCATGCTCCACAGACAACATGACTGCCAACTCACCTGCTATGCCCTGTCCTGCCTGGCTCCCAGGAGCCATCCTCACTGTGGGTGACTGCATCTCCCTGGGCCCACAGTCCATCCACTGAGAAGACTTTCACAGAAATAAATATGCGTCTTCCTACCTGCCTTACGTTCATTTGCAAGTGGCTTTCTGCAGTCATCTTTTACAGAACAGTTCACAACAGTAAAGGGTAGCTCCAGCTCAAACCTGCTGCCCATTCTAATGAGCCATCCCATCTCCCTGCTCATTCTGAGCAGAAGACCAAGTAAATTGCCTCCACATGGCATAAGCAAAACAAAGCCAGGGATGGCCCTGGGATGTGTTCTTAGCCAACATACCCTGGGCCAATTTGGCCATGCCCTGTAATCGCATTGCTAGCAGGCAGACTAAGGCCATGGTGGCTCCAGATGGAGGGCTTGGTGGGTCTGGAACATGACTAGGCTCTAGGGCAGTGTGAATTCACCGTGTTATGCCTGGCCATGGGTGGGCCCTGCTTTTAAAACACCTTGGGAGGATTTGGCCATAACTTGTAATCACATTGTCAGCAGGCAGACTGAAAGGCCATGGTGACTCCTGAAAGAGGACCTGTCAGGTCTGGAACATACCCTTGTCCAGCAGCTCAACCTGGTCTCATGCATGGTCATAGACCTGGACCTAGGTAGGCTCACACTCCAGGAGGATTTGACCGTACCCTGTAATCATGTTGGCAGCGCGCAGAGTGAAAGGCTATGCAGACAAAGTGCCCAAGTTGGGAATATATGTGACAACCCTGTAGAACAGCATGGATCCACAGTGTTGTACCTGGCCTTGGGTGAGCTTTGCTTTGAAGACATCCTGGGAAGAAATTGGCCATGCCCTGTAATCCCATTGCTCTTAGGCAAATGGATAGGCCATGGCGGCTCCATAAACCTGTCAGGTCTGCAAAAATATGACTACCTAGTACAACTGTGTGGATCACAATTGGGTAACTGGGCTTAGGTGGGCCATTATGGTTCTCAAACAACCCAAGAGGATATAACCAGGCCCTGTGATTACCTTGCCAGTGGGTAGAAAAGCCATTGTCACTCTGCACAGAAAACTACACTGGTACATATGACTGGACTGTCCAACAGCATGCATTCATCACAATTATGGACCTGAATTTAGCTGGGCTCCATTTTCAACACACCCCAGAAGGATGGTTCCACGCTGGCAGACAGCGGTCACCTTGCCAACTGGAAGACTGAGAAGGGATGGCTCTGTGTCTGCAGTGGAGCCCATGCCCAGCACAAACACAGGAAGTGTTACTTGGCCAGCCCAGGCCAATGAGCACAGTGACAGGATTAGCGCTCATCATCATCATTCCTCACAGTCACGAGCAGGGCAGGTGCTAGCAGTTCTGCCACTAGAGGCAGCCCCCTGCACCGCGTCCTCCCCCCTCCCCCAAGCTCCCTCTATGGAGCTGATATCACGCTCATGCAAAGCGCACGCTCGGCACGATGACATCACCAAAAGTGACATCATCTTGCAGGGAGGAGAGAGCGACAGGCAGTGCACAACAGTGCTGCTGTGCCACCACTTTCCTCCTACAGTAAGCTCAGCGCACTGTTTTAGTGGTGCTGGTCACTAAAACAGTGCACTGAGCTTACTGCAGGGGGAAAGCACTCCTCCGATCCTGCCTTTAAGGCAGGGTCAGAGGAGCGCTCTGCATAGGTAAGGGGGCACCTTGTGGCTCCCCCCAGGCAGGGTAGCGCCCGAGGCCAACGCCTACCCCACCTACTCCCACACGCCGGTGCTGGTCACCAGCGGCACTAGCGAGAAGGGCACATGAAAGAAGGACCCATGGGCATCTGGAGAATACAAAGGCTCCAATGCAGCTTTGGAGAACTAGTTTATAAAATATATGACTTTCATGGCCTGTTCTGCTTTAATTAATAAATAATTCTTTTTTCAGTCCTCCTTCACACTCTCCATAGGAAAAGTTGTAATGCCTACACTCAAAATCCCTACACTCAAAATAGTAATTCATACCAAAATCACAAAATGATGTCTAAAATAAAGTCAACAAATGTGAGAGTGACAAATCATTAATTAACATAGATGATTAACACAGCCTTCCCACTAGTTTGCCTTCGTATGTTGTCATCTGTCTCTTGTTTTAATATAGATTACTATGCAGCCCTAATACCACATTCCAATCCACAGTTAAGGCTTCTTCTAGTCACTTTTTCTTTTCTTTCATTACTCCACATAATAGTAGTTTCCCGCCTTGTTATTACATTCATCTGAAGAAAACTGTATATATAATCTGAGACCATTTTGCAGGAAGATCATAGCTACTTAATTGCTCCCAAGCTTGCTGTTAACATTTCCTGAGTTACCTACGTTGCGTGACCAAACAACTTCCAAACTGAAGTATATCAGCCTTACAGACAAGGTGTCATTGTTAACAGGCCACACTACGTGGCTGGCTCTCCATCACTGGTTGGTTCTATGTATTTTCTTTTACTCCACATATATACCAACGTAGTGTTTTATCTGATGCACTTCCCACACTAGCTTGTTGACTCCATTTCCGTCTTTATGAAGAGGATCCTCTTCAAATGTCAAAAATGCTCTGCATGCCAGGTAACTTCAGGCTAATTTAGTACGAAACATAAGTTTATTGGTGGCTTGTTAGAAAGCATGACAAACAAATCAGACTTGTATAAATTAAAAAATCAGGTGGCCAAACCTTCAATACCTGATGGCCTTTATGCCTGCTTAGAATAGCTCTATGATCAGGAGGCTGTTTCTTTGGAGATGCTGGAAAATGTTTCCTCTAGCCTTTGTAAAAAATATAGGTTTGTCCTTATAGAACTATATTTAGGTTTCTTATGTTTTTGTTTCTAAAGTTAATATAATTCATGCCCTTTGGAGCTGTGCACTTGCTATCCCCCTGAGTAAAAATGGCAATTACTGGAGTCTATGTAATAATTTGAACTGTATCAAGAGGTTCTAATTGTCTGCAGACCTGGTAACACCCTTCACCACTACTCTCTACCAAGCTGCCGTGCTTAACTCACATCTGATATTATCTGTTTCCTCCGTTCTACTAGAATACCACATAGTATTGACCAAATTTGGTGAAAAGTCTGGAAACCAGGAAAGGACACAGGGAAATGAAAGGTGATGGATGTTTTGAGATTATACTATGGTTTGTGTTGCCTTTGTTAATACACTATATTTTGTGGAGCTGTTTTTAGTGGGGGTTTTTGCCTGTGTCTACTTTCTACTCACTCCTCATGAATGGTTTACAATAATCTGCATTTGCAGCTGAAGTTTGGCACACAGGCTCTTAGTATTGCCAGCTCATTTCTACTAGAGATCAAAAACTTTGTTGCTTTGTACAGCTACAATTTTACCTTCTGTTCTGTAAATTAGTGTTTTGAGCATCCAGCTCAGCTGAATGAGCTGTTCCTTATGTTTTTTCCAGTCAGACCTTCAAACAGAAGCAGCAGCAAGTTAAGTTACACTATTCCATTCCTTTGTTCCCTCCTATTTGCATTTCCAGTGTAAGAAGGCAGAATTTTCTAGGTGGTTCAAAATGGCTTTGAAAGGGCTGAAATTCCCTACTTTTTCTGTGCTGCTCTAATGAGGGAAGGCTGGTATGTAGCTGAACGAATGAAAAACTGGTGGTGCTTTAGAACTTAATCTGTTTTGAATTATTTTTAATGCTTTTGCATTTTAAAAATGTCATCCATACCTCAAAAATATTTGAAACTATATATAAAAAGTAAAAGAAAATTAAAAGGGCCTGCCAGAAATGTGCAAGCAGGCTTGGCAAGACATCGTTTAGAATTAATCAAGCATTATTCAAACATTCTGACCCTCAATATACTTTCTACCTGTATATGAACACTGTAGTGGCAAAGGGTGGAACTGAACACAGATGACTTACTGCAACCCTGTAGGGTTTTCAAGGCAAGAAACATTCAGAGGTGATTTGCTATTGCTTGCCTCCATGTCACAACCCTGCTATTCCTTGGGTGGGGGCGGGGGGGGTCTCCCATCCATACTTGGATATTACTGGCTTCAAAATGCTTTCTCTAGCTCTGAAAGTTGGCCAGGTAAGTTGATAACTTACGTATGCTTTATGCACTTGGTCTATTTACATAAACAGGCCAAAGGGGCTTGTAGCAAATAGATTAATAGAGAGCCAGTTTGGTGTAGTGGTTAAGTGTGCAGTCTCTTATCTGGGAGAGCTGGGTTTGATTCTCCACTATTCCACTTACAGCTGCTGGAATGGCCTTGGGTTAGCCATAACTATAGCAGGAGTTGTCCTTGAAAGGGCAGCTGCTGTGAGAGCCCTCTCAGCCCCATTCACCTCACAGGGTGTCTGTTGTGGGGGGAGAAGATATAGGAGATTGTAAGCCGCTCTGAGTCTTTGACTCAGAGAGAAGGGCGGGGTATAAATCTGCAGTCTTCTTCTACTTCTTAGTGCAATCCTAGGAACTGCTGGTGCTGCGGTGGTTTGTGAAACTGTGATGTTGCTAGTTTGCTCCCTGAAGGGCTTGGTTAGTAAGTGGCCAGCAAGAAAAGAATTTGTAGCTGGATTTTTGAGGCTATAACTGCACCAACATCCCCAGCAATCTTGGCATCACATCTCATGCAGGTCACAAGGAGCAATGGCAGGGCTTTGACAGATAGGGCAGGCAGAACCAATCATTGACCAGCAGGTCTGAGACCCCAGTCCTGTGTACATCACAGCTGAGGGGCAGGAAGGGGTGGGGGCCACAGATCAAGGTGTCATCTCTACAGCACACACGCCCACTCCCCCTTAAAGGAACTGAACTCTGGCTAAAGTAACTCTGCAGCTGACAGAGTTGACAAGGGTTCCAGCATTCTCTTACCAGCTCCTTGAGTTGGACTTTTTTTTTGTAATATTGTAATATTATCTTTATAATGTGACAAATATGTCAGCCAACATATCACAGTGTTTGTTTGTCTGTCTGTTTGTTTGCATCTTCTGGGCATGGAGCAGGTGTCACTGGATGTGTGGTGGTGCAGGTACTTGTGAGTTTCCTGCATGCTGCAGGGGGTTGGACTAGATGACCCTGGGGGCACTTTCCAATTCTGTGATTCAGTGATCTGGAACTAGGGGTGAGTAGTGTGGTGGCTAAGTGTGCAGATGATACAAATTATTTAGGATAGTGAAAGCCAAGGCTGACTGTGAAAAGCTCCAAGAGGACCTCCACAAACTGGGTGAGTGGACAACAATGTGGCAAATGAAGTTCAATGTTGGTAGTGTAAGGTGATGCACATTGGGACAAAAAAATCCCTACTTCCAGTAGAAGTTAACAGGGTATGAACTTACTGAGAATGAGCGGGAAGAATTGTTTTGGTCCAATGAAAGTGTCAACCCATTGTGCTGCAGCAGTAGAAAGGGTAAACACTGTGTTATTATTAGGAAAGGAATTGAAAATAAAATGGCCAATATTTTGAGGACAGTTAGTACCTGAGGACTTAGCCATGGTTTTCGTTTGCATAATTTTGTGCCTTTGTTTGGGGTGTTCCCAAGTTGAAAGGGTTTAAGGAGCTGACTAACTCTGGCCATGCCCCCAGAACCACCCACAACCACACCGATGCAGAGGTCTGTGCCTTAGATGCACTGATGGGCATCCACTGCAGGGCTGTGCTGATGCCTGAGAGCAGCAAAACAATTTCGGGGGCCTGTACTGGTGTAATTGGCCCTTGCACCAGCTGCTATAAAGGTTAGTTGGCTGCTTGTTCACATTCACCCACACTATATATGACCTAACTGTGCAACTATTAGACTCCTGCAGCAAAATATGCAGTCCTTTATGTTTTCTCCTTGGCTCTTTGAAGTAGTTGCTGTTGATCTGATACAATTGCTGGCAAGTATAGTTTTTTCTTGTTGTTTTGTTTAACAGTTCCTTACAGTGTTCGTTCCAGTATCTCTTTTCTATGTCAGGCTGCAACTTACTAGAAAGAAAAATCCTTTAAATAAAGTAGTATCTAATTGTTAAACTAGATAAGGCCAATGGGAGATTTGTAAATGAGTCACCCAACCATGTATTGGTTAATAACCATTTTAAGGAATATAGGTGGGATTTGGGGCACAGGGGAAGGGGATTTAACCCTTTCCCTCTCATACTGTTCCCAACTTCATATCTCCCATAATGGATATCCACTCCATTAAGGCAAATTACACTCTGGCAGAGCATTTGGGGTTGGAAAAATAATGGAAGGGGGATAGTATTAATGCTGCCCATGGCGGCTATTTACTAATCTGAAAAACTTGAGAGATCCATGCACAGGTCTTCTACCATCTTGGTTACTTTGGCCATCAGTATAAGCAAAGTGGCAAATAAAAAGGAATGGCTGAAAGATGTTAACGTTGTTGCATTTGAATGCTGAGGTCAATAATTGAGAGGTTGATTAATTAAGGGACTGATCTTTTAACACTGATTTAGTATGGTAATTGTTATTTTAAACTGTTAATGGTATACTTTCATTCTCTACATTTTATGTTGGTCTGGGGTTTTAATGCTGGATTTAAATTAATATTTAATATTTTGTTTTTGTTTTATAATTTTGCCTTGGGGATGTTCCTGGAGAGATTACATATTTTCCCCCTCAAAATAAATAAATATATTATACTCTGTGAATATGTATTTGACATATTTGTATATGTATTTGACAGATCAGCATTATCAGAAAGTAATATTATAATAGAGATGGGGAGGGGGATGGCTGGGTTCCACTTTTGGGGAAAAATGGCAGATTCCCCAAAAGTGAGTTCTGATCCACCAAAAATAGTGAATTCTTATATGCTCTGGTTCTAATAATATCTTTCTCTCATGATGGAATACATCGATGGTGCGGTCTCATTTGGAGTACTGTGTGCAGTTCTGGTCGCCGCACCTCAAAAAAGATATTATAGCATTGGAGAAAGTCCAGAGAAGGGCAACTAGAATGATTAAAGGGCTGGAGCACTTTCCCTATGAAGAAAGGTTGAAACGCTTGGGACTCTTTAGCTTGGAGAAACATCGACTGCGGGGGGTTTACAAGATAATGCATGGGATGGAGAAAGTAGAGAAAGAAGTACTTCTCCCTAAGAGGCGGAGGACATCTTGGGTGTTTCCCACCGTCCAATCAGGGAGGCAGGATCAAAAATCTTCCTCTTCCTTTGCTGTGGGAACCACCCTCTTGCTCAGTTCATTTCCTGCCTCGACAGGGAGAGCAAGTTTCCAGGTTAGGCTCCTATCCCTTTTTCCTTATTCTTACTCTTAACTTACAAAAAAAAAATTACCTTCCTCTTCTTCTTATATTTAACCCTTCTACCTTCTACCTTCATTTTACCTCTCTTGAATAATTTTCCCTTTACCTCAACTCTGAGGGAAGGGAGCACTGAACAGGCTCAGGCCCCTTTAAGGGACAGCCGCGGCACGAAGAAAAGGCGCGATGCAACGCCGTCCCAGGGACGACTTTATGTATGACCCCGACTCCGATGCCTGGCATGGGGCTGAAGAACGGGGATCCTCCGGAGCCGGCATGACCCGCGGGCTTGCGGCGGCTACCGGCAACGTGCCCTGTAGGGGCGGGCCGCCGGCGAGCGGCAGAAAGCGGCGCTGGTCGTCCTCGGCCACAGAAGAAGCGCGCGCTGCGTTCTCTTCCCCCGTCGGCCATTTTGAAGCGCGAAAAACAGCGCGAAGCGGGCCCGGGCAGCGGCAACCCTTTGCTGAGCAGCAAGGGCTTCCAGAGGCCAACCTCCAGCCAGGAGACTTCAATCACGGCCTCCAAGAGAACGCACAGACATCTCAGCCCCTGGTGGGGCAGGGTAACATACCCTCAATGGGAACTTCTTCTTCTTTTACATTTGATTTTTTAGAATGCATTAAGCAAACAGTAGACAGTGCAGTCAGAGCTGCAACTCTTAAAAGACCTTATGCTGCGAGCTCTGTCTCTTCCTCCAGGTCTCCCTCCCCAAAGAGGTCCAAAAGCCGTACCTGGCTCACCAAAGCACAGAAAAAGACCCTAGCAAGTGAATGTGCAGGGAGAGCGGGATCACCTCAAGTGGATCACTCTGAGGATTCTGAGAGGGAGGACCGGGAGGAGGGCGAGTTTATCTCAGATGAAGAAATAGAATGCAGTGCAGACCCAGAGCCTTCCTTAAGATTTTTTAAAGCAGAGGAGTATCAACCACTCCTAGCCAAGGTACTGGCAGCCTTAGACCTCTATGAATCACCTGAAGAGCAGGAGGCTAGTTGTCCCCTAGCAAATCCTAAGAACAAACCTAAGGGGAACACAGAGTTCTTCCCTCGGTACCGTGCCACAGATAAGGTTTTTCCTTTCCCTGAGTTTTTTGAACGCCAGTTGAAGGCGGAGTGGGCCAAACCCAATTCTAATCGCCAGGTGCCAGGTTTCCTTAAAAAATTGTATGCATTGCCTTCTTTTGCAAATGACATGCTGCAGGTACCGCTGGTTGATGCACCAGTGTCGGCCCTGCAGTCACAAGGACTCTTGTCTGAGGACGGACATGGATCGGTTCGAGACAGCTGGGACAGAAAGATCGACCTAGCTCTGAAAAGAAACCATGAGGCCACGGCCTTGGCAATTAAGGCAGCGGCTACAAACTCTATCGTGTCTCGTGCAGCAATCGTTTGGGTTCGACGCTTAACCCAACTACTTCCCAACACAGGAGGATCCTCGAGGGCACCAATAGACTTCTGAGAGCGGCCGAGTTTTCTGCGGATGCTTCTTTGGATACTCTTACCTTCGCCGCCAGAGCAGTGGCGTCATCGGCAGTAGCGAGAAGGGGGCTGTGGCTTCGGGCCTGGCCGGCAGACATTCATTCCAAATCAATAGTGTCTTCCTATCCCTTCCAGGGTGAGAAGCTGTTTGGAGACGCTCTGGACAAGATACTCGTGGAGACACGTGATAAAAAGAAGGCTATGCCTAAGTACCTCAGACGTCCAGAAAGGAAGGGCTTCGGATCCAGTTCCTTTCGAGCTTCAAACAACAACAACTCCAAGCCAAAACAGGACTTTCGAAAGTCACCCTGGGGGCAGCCCAGACAAGGGTTTCGCAAGAACTTCGGTAACCAGAGATTCCAGAGGCACCAGTCCGACAGATCGAATAAGCCAGACAGGGACTCTAAGCCCAATAAGGCCTGACTGGACTTCCATTCCCGTTGGGGGTCGCCTTCTTCATTTCCAGCAGATCTGGGCGACTTCACTAGCCGACTCTTGGACTTTAGAAATTGTCTCCCAGGGATACGCCATAGAGTTTCGAAGAACCCCTCCAAATCGTTTTCTTGTATCCCCTCTTCGTTCAGACCCAACCAGGAGAGACATCACTTTCAAGGCAATTCATCACCTATTGGAGTGCGCAGCGATAGAACCAGTTCCACAGAATCAGAGATGTCAAGGTGTCTATTCGATTTTTTTTACGGTTCCCAAGAAAAACGGGGACTGGAGAGCAATCCTGGATTTGAAATTTCTGAACAGGGCCATCAAACTCCGTCACTTTCGTATGGAGTCCCTCAAATCCATAACGGAAGCTCTCCATCATCAGGACTACATGACATCTTTAGATTTGACAGAAGCATATCTGCACATACCGATTCTTCTGGCACATCGCAAGTTTCTGCATGAACGGGTCGCACTTCCAATTCAGGGCTCTACCATTCGGCCTGGCAACAGCACCCAGGGTGTTCACCAAAGTACTGGTGAACATAATAGCTCTGCTCAGACAACAGGGGATACATGTACACCCGTATCTCGACGACCTGTTAATAAGGTCATCGTCCATGAGGAGTGCCCTACAAGATGCACAACACACCATCAGTTGTCTGCAACAACACGGCTTTATAGTCAACCTCTCCAAGAGTCATTTGCGCCCGACTCAGAGGCTGGAACATCTGGGCATGGCCATAGACACGAACCGGAACGCCCTCTTCCTACCAGAGGACAAGGTGCTGAGAACCAAGACTATGGTAAATCAGGTGATCAAGGAAAGTTCATCATTCCTCCAGTCCCTGGCAAGACTCATGGGTCTGTTGGTCTCGAATCTCGAGGCGGTCCAGTGGGGACGATTCCATACCAGGTCATTGCAGATGTTTTTACGACCTTACCAGCTCCAGATTATGGAAAAGCGTACCCTGTCTCTGACAGTACCTCTAGAAGTGAAGAAGAGTCTAAGATGGTGGACAATAGATACCAACCTACGACAAGGGAAGATCTTCTGGGTGGAGAAGGAGATGCAGATCTTCTCAGACGCCAGCCTTTCAGGTTGGGGGGCGACCCTCGACGAGAAGCCCACGCAGGGTCAGTGGTCCACCAGGGAAGCAAAGCTCCCGATCAACCTATTGGAGCTCCGGGCCATTCGATTAGCACTACTCCACTTCCAGGACCAGATCATCGGTCAACATGTCTTAATCCGGACAGACAACATAGTGGCCAAAGCATATTTGAACAACCAAGGGGGATCCAGGTCCTCAGCTCTGTACAAGGAGGCCGTGAAGTTGTTCAGCTAGGCGGAAGACCATGTGAAATCAATCAGAGCAGAGCACATTCAGGGAATCTGCAACATCAAGGCAGACTGGCTCAGCAGAGAGAGCATTCAATCCGGGGAGTGGTCGCTCAACAAATTGTTGTTTCAGAAAATAGTGGATCACTTCGGTCTACCGATCCTGGACCTCTTTGCATCAGGTCAAAATCACCAGCTTCCAAGGTTCTTCACAAGATTCTTCCACAGCCAGGCAGAGTCCACAGACGCTCTAACATCCCCGTGGCCTCAAGGTCTTCTTTATGCCTTTCCTCCGATACCTGTCATTCCAAAACTGCTCAGAAGAGTCAAGCTTCTGAGAGCCGAGATTTTGCTGGTTGCTCCCTGGTGGCCGCGACATCCGTGGTTCTCCTCAATTCACCAGATGTCGACAACGCAACCACTCCACCTGCCTATGTGGCCAGACGCGCTATTACAGGGACCGGTGTGGCACCCGCATCCCGACTGGCTGCGATTGACCGCGTGGAGGTTGAGAGGAGATCGTTGCTAGATCTGGGATATTCAACAGAAGTAGCTAGCACTATCTTAGCATCCAGAAAAGACTCCACCACACGTATATATAACGCCTCATGGAAAGCCTTCCACAGATGGTGTCGGAGAAAGGGGGTGGACCCTTTACAGCCTTCTATTCCGAAGATCTTGCAATTCCTCCAGGATGGCTTATGCACAGGTCTTAAACCGGCCACCCTTAGACGTCAGCTGGCAGCACTTTCATCAGTACTTCATCAGGTGGAGGGGTACAAGTTGTCAGCTCACCCTCATATTCGCCGTTTCCTAAGAGGAGCCTCACTAACATCTCCTCCTCAATCTCATCGTTTTCCTACGTGGCGACTAAATCCAGTGCTGTCAGCCTTAACCAACCCCCCATTCGAGCCTTTAATGTCGGTTCCTTTGAGGATGCTGCGTATGAAGGTCATCTTTCTGGTGGCAATAACATCGGCCAGAAGGGTTTCCGAACTCGGGGCTCTATCCGTCAAGCGGGAACTATGTGTATTTCACAAAGATAAGGTGGTCCTCTACACAGACCCCACCTTCCAGCCGAAGGTTTCCTCTAAATTTCATAAAAACCAGGAAATCAACTTACCATCGTTTTGCCCGAATCCCAAACATCACAAGGAGAAGGTATGGCATACACTGGATGTGCGTAGAGCACTAAAGATCTATCTGGCCAGAACTGAACAGATTCGTCAGTCAGAGTCTATGTTCATCAATATAACATCGCCCAGACTGGGTCAGAAAATGTCCAAAGCGGCAATAAGTTATGCCATCAAACAATGCATAGCAGAGGCTTATAAAGCGATGCATCTCAAAGTGCCCGAGGGGATTACCGCTCATTCAACAAGAAGCGCAGCAACCAACGCCGCACTTGAGAAGAACGCTTCGGTCGAAGAAGTTTGCAAAGCAGCCACGTGGTCATCTGTCTCCACATTTGTCAGACATTACAAGATCAACACTTATGCCTCTGCGGACGCAGCCTTTGGCAGACGGATATTGCAGCACGTGCTGCCTGATTAGGGCGATCCCTCCCTGACTAACACTGCTCTGGGAGCACCCAAGATGTCCTCCGCCTCTTAGGGAGAACGACCCTTGGCACTTACCGTGAGGGGTCCTTCTCCTAAGAGGATAGGAGGACATCTTGCCCTCCCGTCTATCGCCCTATCTGTGGAATGTTATATCTCTTTTCCTTCTGGCTAGCACCAAATTTCCAATGTTTATTAGGTCAAGTACTACGACCTGTCCTTTTCTCTTTATACCAGTTGTTTTTTCACAGCAATATCTTTCGGATTAAAGTTGCAGTTTTTGATGTTTATATATAGGTTAAGTTATTCATACTGCTGCTCGGAGTCACCCGAACTGAGCAAGAGGGTGGTTCCCACAGCAACAGGAAGAGGAAGATTTTTGATCCTGCCTCCCTGATTGGATGGTGGGAAACACCCAAGATGTCCTCCTATCCTCTTAGGAGAAGGACCCCTCACGGTAAGTGCCAAGGGTCGTTTTCTCCCTTTCTCACAATACAAGACCTCGTGGGCATTCGATGAAATTGCTGAGCAGACAGGTTAAAACGGATAAAAGGAAGTACTTCTTCACCGAAAGGGTGATTAACATGTGGAATTCGCTGCCACAGGAGGTGGTGGCGGCCACAAGTATAGCCACCTTCAAGAGGGGTTTAGATAAAAATATGGAGCACAGGTCCATCAGTGGCTATTAGCCACAGTGTGTGTGTATATATAAATTTTTTTGCCACTGTGTGACACAGAGTGTTGGACTGGATGGGCCGTTGGCCTGATCCAACATGGCTTCTCTTATGTTGTTATGTATGTTAGTAGAAAGGGGGACAATTTTCACTACTCTCCTCCTCCCACTGCAGACCCCTGCTTCTGTTCACATACTGTTCTGAAGATCTACTTGATTCTCAGGCAATGTTCCCTTTAAGCTGCAGAGTCTTGTGAGGAAAAATTCTACTTTGTGTGCTACTGGCATTAAAATTGTGAGCTACTGCATAAATTAGTATGCTCTGGGGTCATCCTTCCTGAGCTAAGACAAATATGTGTGAGCTGGAGACTAAAAATCTGTGAGCTAGCTCACGCTAACTCAGCTTGGAGGGAACACTGCTCTCAGGTATAATTTTGCAGATCTCAGCAGAAAGAGTCTCACTTCCATTAGATAGGGTCTACCTATATGACTAGTAAAAGTCTCAGTTTTACGCCAATAAAAATATAATGTCCTGTGGTTGTCCAAATTAAGAATGTCCATCTGGAACAGGGGAGGAAAAATAGAACAATGTTTTGATTCATGTAGAAACTTACTTCAGGACTGATCTCAAGTCTAGATTGACACAATTTCGTCGAGAACTGCCAAAACAGAAGATTGCATTTCCTGCTATAATCCCCTCTTACTATTCTGGCTGAGGTAGCACTGCCAGGATGGTAACTGTCTGGATGTGAGCCAGTGCCTGGACACAAACCTCTCCCCCTCACACACACACACTGAAGCCCTGGAACTCAGATACTTACTTAGATCATGGCCATCTGAGGGAAGGAAGGGCACCAAGGAACAGGCTGCCTGCCTAAGGCAGACAGGAGAATCTACAGGTGCCAGCCAGCAGATTATTGGAGAGGGATACCTGGATCAGAGAAACAGCTGGAGCCAGTCCAGATCCAAGTGTAGGAGGAGACAGGAGTAACACCAGAGAAGGAAATAAAAGGTAGGCTTCACAGACAGACCAGGGAGAAAGCAAAGAAACGTATGGTGCTCAACCAGCACATCATTTCTAAGGCTTAAGAAGGCCCAATCTGAAAGGTTTGATGGCAGAAGAGGGGAGGTGACCTTTGAGGAAGGGGCACTTTCAGTAACCTTAATGATAATAAGTGAAGGGCAATGAACAGGGCCATATGAACAGTTAGCCAATATGATGGGGAAGCATGATTTGAGCTACACTAAAATTTAACATTAAACAAACTATTTTTCTCTTAGTTCTCTTAGCCAAAAGGACAATCATTTTCTTAATTTAGCAGAATGGTAAAAGAGGGTGCAAAGGAATTATGTGTACAGATCATAGAAGTATATGAAAAATATAAGTTGTACTAGAAAATATAGTACCACTGTGAGTAGATCAAATAAATTGTTTTGTTGAAGACTGCTGCAATGCAAATTTCTCTTTGTTGTAAGAGTGGGGTGATTTTGCCTCCTCCTTTCTACAGCCCGCAGAGAGCCCTGTAGCTTTTTCAACAAATTTCATATGACAAATAGGTCTTTAGGAATCACAGAGGGCTCCTGAGGAAAGGGATCTTTTGTGAGTGCCTTCTGTTCATGGTTCATAGTTGGACTCTAGAAGTTCAGCACAGTGTATGTTCAGCCCAAAGTATGACCTCAATGATTCTCATTCCTGAAATCCATAGATTTCGTTCACAAGCCAAAATTCATCACAAACTTGGCCCAGTTCAAAGCCCACAAACTGATACTGAGCTTTTGCCCAGTTTGGTTTAGCTGTTTGGACTGTTTAAACGTGACAGTTGAGCAATGCAGGTCTGTTCATCAGCTGGCAGCCATTCAACCTGGCTGTTTCACTCTCCCTGGCTTTGAGGGGGGCGAGTGGAATGGAGTGCCTGTCCGCTGTTAGGCTTAATTTTGTCTGGCAGCCATTTCAGTGCTCTCTTTCACCTCCCCCCCCCCCACTTCAAAGCAGGGAGGAGCAAAATGGACAGATTTAATGGCTGCCAGCCATTTAACCCTTCCCCCAAACCAGAATGTTTAGGTTCATGCCCATCGCTAATCACAACATTGACAGCACTGTTGAAATCTGTCAGCTTTCCTCCTTAAAAGTGTTATAGCATATGCAATGATAGTACATTAAAGAGATTTAAAAGAGATTACTGTACAAGTTTCAGAAAACTGGAAGTGGAAAAAATGTTAACACAGAATATGGATAAAACATATTTAAATGTGCAGGATATAATTTAAATGTCTGCGCAGAAACACTTCTAAAATGTCATTTGAGCCTGAGTTACTTAGATAGTTTTTGATCATATCAGCAAAGTATACAGAACAAACTTGCAGAAGGGGGGGGGGGTTATGCTACCTTCTATTGCATTATCTGGAAAACTGCATCTGAGCATTCAGAGACCCTCTGAAATGTCATGGGGAGCCATAATAGAAGAGGAAGCTGGCACAAAAAATTCATTTGCATCTTGTGTATATGTCATGAAAGAGCTGGTGGAAAAGATGAAGACGGCTATTTTCTGATGATTCCCCCTTCTGGCTGGAGGCCTTCATCCTGCAGTGTCTGGAATACAACCCTTACCCAGCCTCCACCCCATCAGCAACCCAGATTCGTCACACTTAACTAATCCAATAGGGGAAGAGCCTTTACAATAGGGGCTGGTCATGGAGTCACACTGAGGTTCTGCCTTGCCACTAGATTCCATACTGATTGGGAAGCCCAGTGGCCAGCCTTCACAACAACTTGCTCCTGAAACAACTGCTAGTCACCTGCCAATGACATCCTCAGCCAGTGATGACGACCCATCAGCCTACTCACAGGGTTTTTTATGAACGGAACACAGTTCCTGATGGCTTGGCCAGGCTCTAGCTCAAACAAAAGGTCTCCAGCAGAGGGAAGGCATTAGGCAGCCATGTGCTCCCAGACCACATGCTCTGTCTTCTCTGCCACCTCCAACCTCCAGTGGGCTTGCAAAGAGAGCAAGAGATATGGAGCTGCCCAAAAATGCCCTCTCCTGGGAGAAGCAGGGCCTGCCGCTGCCCACTCTGCCTATAATATAGTGGGTCCAATGCAAGGAAGAGGCAAGGTGGTAGTGAACATATTCCAGCACAACATAATATAGGGCTGCACTCTAATACTACTGAATAACTGGGCCAACTTATATACACTTCAAGGTTCCCCCGCTAGCACGCCATTGGATCAGTCAAACGAGCAGGGGGCCCGTGATTAGAGCAGGGCAACAGGTATTTGGAAACTGCTGCCCATTGTTCCTGAGTCCCCAAGCTCAGTCCTTACAGCTCCATTGTCTTCAAATTGGTCCGCATACATAACACTGCCACATGTGACTCTCTCTCTCTCAGGCCATGTTGGGGGAGGGGGTGAAACAAGGTTTCTCATTGGGCTGTGTGAGAACACACATCCATGAAATGTAGCTGATGGCACTGTACTGTGTCAGTAGGCGGAAAGTAACCTACTGAACAGGTGATGTCATTTCCAGTCAAGAGTGTGGCCTGATATGCAAATGAGTTCCTACTGGGCTCTTTCTACAAAAAAGAGCCCTGCCTACTCACATCACCACAGGGAATCTCTGGCAGCTGGCCAGAGCTGTCATTTAAAGTGTAATGACAGACACCTGAACAAGAAGAAGGGACAGGCACCTGGACAAAGGGGCCAGACTAAAGATCAGGGGAGGATGCGCTAGGATTGACCCAGGCTGAAGGTGGAGATGGAGTGAAGGCCACAGGAAGAAAATTAAAAGTGTACTCCCAAATCAAACCATGGAGGAGTGAGGAGATGCTGAGCCTGGTGTTAAGACTGAGCTCTCTTTCTCAAGGAAAAGAGCTAGGTGCATCCACCCTTGCTCAAACCCTGATTGTGAGGCCTGGGGAACTGCTCCAGATAGAGAACCATGGTAGAGGGTGGCAGAGGTGAACCAGCTGGAGGGAGTATTCACACAGGTACCCCAAGCCTCAATTGTGGCTTTTTGGGGTCACAAGGAACTACTGTGGGAGGTGGTAAAAATCCCTTCCATGATCTTGTTCTGTTTCTTTAGGACCAACCTCTGTTTTTTTAAATTTGTCTTCAGAATATCTGTTCAAAGTCCATCAGTTTATAGGTAAGGAACCTGTTTCTTCTCAGGTTTTTTTTAAGTCTTTAGCCTCTGCTGATCTCTTTTCCTTCTCTCATCCAGTTTCAGGTGTGTTTCTGCTTTGGATTCTCCATGTAATCTCCCAATTTGTGTTAATTCCCATTTTAAAAGTTCAGAAAATTAAATATCTTCTAGTATTTGTTAGAAAAATTCTAGCTCTGCCATCCTCAAAGATTTATAGGAGATTAGGCATTACTACAAATCAATATTGAGAATTTAAAGTGTGGTAAGATTAGTATGTTCAGCTATGTAAGCCCCATGGAAACTACACATAATATTAGTCAGCCATAAAAAAAATTCTAGGGAGTATCAGCTCCTCTCCCGTCCACTTTTTTCTCATTTTAAATTGTGTAAAAAGGGATGGGGTACACCTAATCCTACAGCAGGAGTAAGGGGTGCTTGACTCCCCAGAATCCTAAGTTTAGTGAGTTTTAATGTGCTTCACACATACACACTAACAACTAGTCAGCAAGAGGTCAGAGTGACTTCTGAGTTGCCTCCTTCCCTCCAATAATTATTTCTGTGGACACCCTTGTCTAATCCCTTAGTCTCCTTTTTACTACTGTTGGCAGCAGACACGTTTCAAACGTTTGTTGTAGGTCTTCAGTTTTTCTCTATGGCTATTTGCCTTCCTGTTTCTTCCTACAATCAGAATATGATATTCAGAAACTACTTACAATATGACTTCCAGAGCACACCTGTCAACAGGGTCCAGGGACAGACCTGGGTACACTGTATGATGTAGTTAGGCCCTCAGTGCTGGCAGTTTCCAGAAGCACAAAATATTTTAAGGGAAAGGTTAATTTTGAGGTAATTCAGCACAACATAAGAGTGCTGTGCCCAACAGCCTAGCCAATTCAGCTTGGAAGGCATCTTTCTCCTAGATCAGACATGTCAAATGTGCAACCCAAATCAGGCCCCCAGAGGCCTCCTATAAGGCCTGTGAGCAAGTCTGCCTCCTTCTCCTTTTCTCTTGCTTCCTTCTGCATCAAAGCTTGCTTTGCCAGGCTTGCTCCATCACATAGGAGCTACAGAGCAAAGGCTCTACTTTCTCTGTATCCATGCCTTTGTGATCCAGTCTTTCTCAGTAAAAAAATTTAGATGAGGAATAACAACAAGCTAGTATGATGGATTAGGCTGAGAGGGTGTGTCCAGACCAAGTTTGCCCAGCACATTTCCTTTGTAGACTGGAGTTTTTTAACCTAGGCTTCCCAGATAAGTAGGCTGATATTGACCACTATATATTGCTGTATCTCTATTCTTGCACTGCCTCATAGGCATTGTAGTTTTATTTCTGGGGAAAACTACAGTTTTGTAGGCAAACACATATCCCTCAGTCATGGTGCTTTCACATGTTCTTGACTAGCACATGAAGCAACGTATGTACAAAAGCTTCCTATGCCAGCCATTTCATGTTTTCCTCTGGGTCTTAGGCTCAAAGCAGTGACCATGAGTTTTCTGTAATGAATGTCAATAAATCAAAAGGTTTGCAACTTACAAATACACACCTGAACATCACCTGAACCTCATATTCGAGATTGCTATAGCACATTGTCGCCTGATTTTGATACAATAATTCAAAGCAAGAGGTGTCAGTTATCAGAGACTGTTAAATAAACAAATTATAGCAAGAATGCTAATGTTTTAAGCATGTTTTATTTTATTTTTTTTTAAAAATCTTTCATTGTGTTTGTGTCCTTTATAAAGTTATATCTCCCCTACCTGGTATTACATTTTATCAGGCACACACACGGCCTAGCCTGACAAGGTCTCATTAATGTCAGATTGGCCCTCATAACAAATGAGTTTGACACCCCTGTCCTAAATCATTTATAAAATAGGTGGAGATGCTAGGAAACCAGGCAGTCCTATCTGGCCAAGTGGAAAAAATATTTTACATTGATTATCTTATATGAAAATATTCTCCACCTTGGGACCGATCTTTGAATATTTACTATTCCTAAAATAAATTGGTTTAGCATTCACATTTATGAAAGGATACCTGGCTGCTATTGCTACTTTTCATAATTCTTCAGATTAAAGATCAGTTTTGCCAAAAAGAATCTAAATACTTTCTGAAAGGCTTAAATATATACCCTCCAATTAAATTACCTGTGTCCCAATGAATCTTGCTCCTAGTACTTTTGTTGTTACTGTTCAGATCCTTTGAACCTCTACCTACTTGTTCTGTACAATATTTAACACTTGAAACAGTGTTTTGTTAGCTGTCAGCTCTGCCCATAAAATTAATGAAACTATGGCACCGAGGGATGATTCTGTCTTCCTGAAATTCCTGAGATAAAGTATTTTTAAGAACTGTGGATTTTCTGCCCAGGGTAGTTTCTAATTTCAACTCTAATGAAGAGATAGTACTACTTGTTTTCTTTCCTGCATTCTGTAAATATTACTCTCTTCAGGTGTTAAAATGTCTTCTTACTTACAAAGAACATCCAAGTTAAGAAAGGATGTCCTTTTTATTCGATATATGAGAAAGGTGAATGGAGAGAGAAATCATCTGTTTGAAATATCTCCCACTGGAACTGCACAGGGACCACAAAGATGAAAACTATTTACCTGTAACTGCTATTTATCAAGTGGTCATCTGTACAGTCATAGCTTCTTCCTTGGGATTTTGTTTTGAGCTCATTAGGTGCCATAATTTTATAGGGCACCTCCTCCTCTCCTCCTCACACCATGACCTGAAGGCAGAAGTGGAAGGGGGAGTACTTCACACCCTGACACTCGCCGGAATTTTTTGCAACTGGCCTGCATGTGCACAGTTCTGTGTGAGTCTCCACAGACTTGATGTATACATTATGGGAAAGAGCAACTAGTATTCATAATTGGAGTTTTTATGTACATTTTCTATTGATAGTTTCATTAGGGTTTTCAAACATTGGTCATCAATCTTGAATACCATAAAAAGCTACAGTAAATTTTCCATTTATACTAAAAAGTACTTTAAAATCCAGAAGAACGTGTGAAACATAGATACACTTTTCTTATACAATTTATGCTGACAAGCATTGTGGCCATATTATTCTGTAACTTGCCAGATCAGGACAAGCTCCCTTGCACTCAGTAGAATTATGTCTTTAAAAGAAATCCTAAATTCAGGCACAGTAAAGTGAATACTTGAAAGGCATTCATCTTTCCCCATAAACTAATAAGATCAAGTTCTATTAATCTGCTTGACCAGCTGTTGGAGACTTTTTTTTCCTGGTTTATTTACTTTACACAACTGAGACAAGCAAGATGTTCATAGTTTTGAAATCAGACCAGAAGGCTGGTATTAAAAATGGGTAAAAAAAATCTTAGCATGTGTGTTTTGAGACTGATAACAAACTGTAGTTCAAGCTTTAATGACTGGAGAGAAGCTAAGAAACTTCAAAAGGTAGTGTGATAAACGTTTTTGACAATGTGTCAGCTAAATGTTAGACAAAATCTTTGTAAATCCTCTCAATTTAAGTAGTTTAAATTGGTAGTTTTGAACTTTTCTGTCATGAGTGTATGCTAAAGATGTTGTGGTATCTTTGAGTTGAGAAGATCCATTTATTGAAAAACATGAGATATAGTCCTTCTGTCATACCCAACTAAAGGGAAAATGCACCCATTGGGATATTACTACATGATTATAGTAGTAATATTCCAATAGCAATATTCCAACTTTTTCTATTTATGCCCAGAGGTATGTAATGTGGGCAATTATATCAGACTTTTGACCTACTCCTACAAAATACTCTTAGCATTAATCTGAAAGCTCTCTGATGTTGATTGGAAAAGCTTAATTGACAGCACTTTTCAGTAAAATAATACAGGAGTTGAAAAGTGTCAGTAAAATAAGTAAAAGTCCTTTTTTTCATCTTTGTCAATAATTTGTCAGGGTTTTTGTTTTGTTTTTTTAAAGGTCAGTGAACTCAGTATTTCTTTGTTTTCATTAATGCAATTTCTGTGGGGTGTGTGTTTTGTTTTTTGTTACTGCTTTTCTGGGGGGACATTATTGCTTTCCAGTTTTCAATTCAACTGCACCAAAAACATGATTGTGACCAGGTACCTCCAGACCTTTTTTTGATGGGTTCAGCAACAGCTAAAGATATTTACAGTAAACTGAACGAAGCTTTGGATTTGGCACAATTTTCCTCAGTTAAAACTGTTAATGCTAAGTCAGGAGCAGCCAAGCTGTGACTCGGGAGCCCACATGTGGCCTTTTCACACATATTGTGCAGCTCCCAGAGGTCAAGGGGAAACTTCATGCAGACTTACTCTCAAGTAAGCTTGCATTGCATTGGGACCTTAGTCAGGCTCTGAGAGGTGACCAGTAGGTAGGCAACTATTTCCACCATGTGTGAAGCAAGGAAAGAGGGGGAAATAGGCAGGCTTCCAAACTCTTAATTCTCCACTACAGAGGTTGCCTGGAGACCTAGAGAGGGGAAAGAGTACAATAGCCAAAGGAGCCACTGGAAGGAGGGATGGGATTAGAGAGAGAGATGTAAGGTTCCACCTTAGTTTCATGGCTCTTAGGAGCTGTATTTACTAACCTTGGTGTCAAGGCAAAGAGAGATGCATAATGATGCAAATGGTGGTCAGTGGTACATGTGTATTTCCTTCTCCACTGCTACAAAAAATATTTCCCGAATATTTCTGTAACCTTTCTCTGTGCTGTTATTCCCAGCTTTTGTTTTTAAAAAAGTCTTCTAACATGGCCATGTTGTAAAGTGTTTTTTATCTTTCTGTGCAAAAAAAGTATTAAAGTTTTAATATAGAAGTGACATCTGACATCTGACATTTATTCTGTGTGGCTCTTACGTTAAGCAAGCTTGGCCACCCCTGTGCCAAGTAATGAAGGACCAAATGTCAACAAGGCTGTCAATAAACTCATGAATAATTATCTTATTTTGACAGAGAGACAGCCTATGATATAAAGAAGAAGATGATGATGACATTGGATTTTTATCCCACCCTCCACTCCGAAAGGCAGCCCCATAATGCAGAGTGGTAAAGCTGCAGTACTGCAGTCCTAACCTCTGCTCATGACCTGAGTTTGATCCCAGCGGAAGCTGGGTTCAGGTAGCCAGCTCAAGGTTGACTCAGCCTTCCATCCTTCCGAGGTCGGTAAAATGAATACCCAGCTTGCGGGGGGGGGGGGGCGGAGTGTAGATGACTGGGGAAGGCAATGGCAAACCACCCCGTAAAAAAGTCTGCTGTGAAAACGTCATGATGCGATGTCACCCCAGAGTCGGAAATGACTGGTGCTTGCACAGGGGACTACTTTTTTTTTTACCACTCCAAATCTCAGAGTCTCAGAGCAGCTCACAATCTCCTTTACCTTCCTCCCCCACAACAGACACCCTGTGAGGTGGGTGGGGCTGAGAGGACTCACAGTGGCTGCCCTTTCAAGGACAACCTCGGCCAGAGCTATGGCTGACCCAAGGCCATTCCAGCAGGTGCAACTGGAGGAGTAGGGAATCAAACCTGGTTCTCACTGATAAGCACTTGTAACATTCCATAATGCATTCCGTAGGGGCATAGCAGAACTAGGAGATGATGCATCAAAAGTAATCTTTCTTTGTGGGGGGTTTTTTAATGGGTGGCCATCAGGATGGGAGGATTTCACAAAAATTCAAAGAGATCTTGGTTTCCTATATGACTGTTTCTTGAAACATTTCTTTAAGGACTTTAAGAGTAAAAGTAATTTGGTGAAATCTTCCACAAAATGTTGAAGCATAATTAACCTCCCAAAACATGAGTCAATGAAAGGAGAAGTGATGTTTCCTTCCACAAGTGCCCACTTATTTACAGAGTCCACTAGAGTGTTCCAGAAGGAAGAGCCTTTGAGTCATGAGATGCGCAGTTAAGTAAAAACACTCAGAGGACCATAATGAATATGTTTGAAAGAGAAGTAATAACTGAAAGTAAAATTTGTGATAAAATGAAAAAAAAACTTTCTGAAAATAAATAGCTACTCTTTTTAATGGGAGCAAAAACATTTCATAGTAGCCTACAAACACCTTCTACTTTAGACAAGCCCATCCTTCAAAAATCTTCAGTGTCTAGCTCCAGCGCAGTAAGTCAAGCAAGGAACCCATATAATCAAAGTAGCAGCAGCACTCCCAAGGGATATTCCACTGGACATGATTGCAGATGAATGGAAACTTTGTAGACTTGAAGATGAAACTGTGTGTGAAACCTGCTGCATAGATACGTACTAGAATCAGTTCTTTGAAAAGACAAAACCATCTGGAGATCCAAACTACCCACTGGTTACCAAGATGGTGAAAGCAGCATTATTGTTATCGCATGGTAGCAAGGACATAGAGGATTTTTAAAATCTGGATGCATTTTGACCAAAGGAAGGGCCATCTTATCAGAGAGAACTTTGAATGCCCACATGATGGTCAAAGAAACTTTACAAAAACAAGGTATACCATATTAATATAACACAGGAGCTTTTACAGATGGCGAGAGCAGCTCATGTTCATTGCAAGTAGTATTGTGATGAACAGCATGCCATTAAAGAGAAGCAGCAAAATGAAAAAGAAGAAAAGGCAGAGGAGTTAGGTTTAAGAAGACAGCAAAACGCAGCGACAAGAATAGAACAAGATGAGGTTTGATTGTTTGAACACTGCTAAGTGATGCAACCAAACATGTAAAGGATGCTGCTGAGTAAAAAAGATATGGTAAGATTCAACACAGCACAGCTCATGTTAGAAGGAATGGAGAAATCAATTGAAGAAGAGGACAAGAAAAAAACAGTGCTTGAGAATTCAGTGCATGAAACTGTTGAGAAACAAAGAGTTCATTAATAACTTCTTTTTTCAGCAAAAAAACAAAGATAAAGTAAAAGCAAAGACAAGTTTTACCTTACATTAATTATGTTTTATTCTCATAATGATTATTTTATGTATGATTTTAAATATGTTTTGCTGTTTTATTATCTGTAGTGTGGCATTATTTTTAAAAGGGATTCTATTTGCCTTAAATTTTGCACAATAATAAAAACATTGTCCTATCTTCATAAAATATTTTTTCAATTAAAAGGTGCGTGATCACTGGCTATGGGGATGGTGGAGGCCAGATAATAACTTTTTTATGAAGTGCTAATTTTATTTTTAAAATGCTAATTTATCAATAGGATGAAATTTAATTGTTCAGTAATGTATCAGTTTTTTCTCTTTAATTGGCCAGGGCTTTTTGAATTTTGATCAATAAAATCAGTAATTTGACAATTTGACTAGTCTCCACCCCTGAATAATAATAGTCCTGACCAGCTTTCAGCATCTTTCCTTTGTGACAACCTACCATTCTCAAACACGCTAAGTAAAGTTTTCATATAACAATAACAGGATTTGTTTTCCTGGGAAAGAATACATGATACAGATTTCTGACTGCTGACTACAGCTTTCAGTGCACTGAATACAATGTCAAAGTACCATGGACAGTTTTATACTATCACTTGGGTGACTCTTTACATTCTTTCTTTGGCAGGATTAACAAATACTCATGAAGATGTACTGCTTTGTAGTTCCTGTAAATCCTTTTTCACTCATGTATCCTGTAAGAAGTTAATGCAGTGCCAAGAAAGAAGCTTAGTTACTGCAATGAGGTTTGAGAATACCCATCTTACTGAGAAGCAAAGTGTTAAGCTCCCTCATGTGGTGGTGTGAAGTTTAAGTTTTCATTAGAAGTTTTTGATATCTCTACCTAGAAAGCAAGTTGTATGTAATGGGGTGGGGTGGGGGAAGAGCTTCAAAGTGTGTTAGTTCTAGGTCTATTGTAAGTTATAAGCTGCCATCCCTTCATGCATTGAATTCAAATTTTCCTTTAGCCCTAACTTCTGTTTTCAGATTTAAGAAATATAAGAGAGTTTTTGTTGTTGGTGGTGGTCTGGTTCTGGTTCTGGTCTGGTGGTTCTCGCTGGTCCCCCCCGTTTTCACAGAGTTTGCTACGTCATGGTGCGACCGAATTGTCCGGCGGTATAACCGGATGGGCAGGCTGGGCCCACCAACCTCGTCAGCCTAAGAGAAGGAAAACTCTAACATCAAACCCGGGCAGATAGAGCTCGTTAATGTAACACCTACCACCTGGAGGACTCACTGCCGGCGTCCCGGCTTACTGGGCCATGGCAGATGACCCCCAGGTGAAAGGGTGGAGCCAGTACCGCGCACACTGCGCTTCACCTAAAAAATTCCTCTGCGCAGGCCTGAAGGGCATATCCACACACACAACTCACAACGCATCAAGTCCTGCAGCGATAGGCAAGGGGCGAAACGGCAGGTGGAAGGTGCCACTGGAAGCCGCAGTCCCGATCCTGCATGTTGGCGGTTCAGGATATTGGTCGCCTGATGCTAACCCGGAGACGAAAGCATCTTTCGGCAGCACCCTGAACGACCAAGCAGCCTTATCTAGGGACAGCACTGCTTGCTCCACACGGAGAGGGGCCTAGAAAAGGTGGCCTAAACAAAGCTCGTCTCCCCCACCCCAGTTGGCTAGCCGCGGTCAACGGGCATCCTTACTTGCGGTCGAAAAATAACAACAAAGAAAAGGCATGCACCTGCCTCACAAAGTGTGCAAAGACTAAAGCTTGCGTGTTGGAACATCAGAACCATGCTTGACACAGTAGGCAGTGGTCGCCCTGAACGACGCTCTGCTCTAGTTGCCCACGAACTTCTCAGGTTGAATATCGACATAGCAGCTCTCAGTGAGGTCCGTTTCCCTGAGGAAGGTAGTCTTCAAGAACACGGTGCTGGCTATACCCTCTACTGGTCGGGTAAGTCAAAGGCTGAGAGCCGCCTTTCTGGCGTTGGCTTCATGGTCAGGAACTCCATTGCCTCCAAACTCGAAAACCTTCCAACAGGTCACTCAGATCGCATCATGTCCATGCGCCTCCCACTTCAAAACAAGCAGCATGCAACACTCTTCAGTGTGTATGCCCCAACCCTTCAAGCAGATCCTGCAGAAAAGAACAAGTTCTATGCTGATCTACGCAACCTCGTACGGAAAACCCCTACAGAGGACAAGGTGATCATCCTTGGCGACTTCAATGCCAGAGTAGGTAAAGACTCGGAAGCCTGGAAAGGAGTACTTGGCAAACACGGCATTGGCAACTGCAATGACAACGGGCGCCTCCTGCTAGAATTCTGCATGGAGCACCAGCTCACCATCACCAACACTATCTTCCAGCAGAAGAACAGTCTGAAGACAACCTGGATGCACCCACGGTCCAAGCATTGGCACCTTATCGACTACATTCTGGTGCGCCAGAGAGACCTTCGAGATGTCTTACACACCCGAGTAATGCCCAGCGCAGAATGTCATACGGATCATCGTCTTGTACGCTGCAATCTCCGTCTTCACTTTAAACCCACACCCAGGAGAGGAGGTATCCCTCGGAGGAAGTTTCAGGTTGGCAGCCTCCAGTCAGCCGAAGTTAAAGCTGCCTTCCAGGCAAAACTCCAGTCAAGAATTGAGGACCTCAGTTGCCCCACAGACCCTTCTCCAGAAGCACTCTGGGAACACCTAAAAACTACCGTCCTGCAGATCTCTGAAGAAGTCCTCGGGTTCTCCACAAGGAAGAACAAGGACTGGTTTGATGAGAACAATCAAGAGATCCAAGAATTACTGGCAAAAAAGAGATCTGCCTACCAAGCACATCTTGCTCAGCCCTCCTGTCCTGGGAAAAAAGCAACCTTTCGCGCTGCATGTAGCAACCTCCAGCGCAAGCTTCGAGACATTCAGAACGAGTGGTGGACCAAGCTTGCAGAGAGAACCCAGCTGTGTGCAGACACTGGTGATTTAAGAGGGTTCTACGAAGCCCTGAAGGCAGTATATGGTCCATCATATCAGGCTCAGAGTCCCTTGCATAATGCAGACGGCCAAGTACTCCTCACAGACAAGGCATCCATACTGAACCGGTGGTCAGAGTATTTTCAGGTTCTCTTCAGTGCCAACTGCGTAGTTCAAGATTCAGCAATCCACCTCACCCCACTTCAACCGGTGAAAACAGAGTTGGATGAGATCCCCACCCTAGAAGAGACTGTTAAAGCCATCAAGCAACTGAAAAGTGGCAAGGCAGCAGGAGTTGATGGAATTCCACCAGAGATCTGGAAGCATGGGGGCACAGTACTACATAGCTCACTTCACAAAGTACTTGTCACCTGCTGGGAACAAGGCAAATTACCACAGGACTTTCGCGATGCAATCATCATCACCCTATACAAGAACAAAGGGGAAAAGTCAGACTGCTCCAACTACCGGGGGATAACCTTGCTCTCCATCGCAGGCAAAATCCTTGCCAGAATACTCCTGAACAGACTGGTGCCCACCATTGCAGAAGAACTCCTCCCAGAGAGCCAGTGCGGCTTCAGAGCTAACAGGAGCACCACCGACATGGTATTTGTTCTCAGGCAGCTCCAAGAGAAATGCAGGGAACAGAACAAGGGTCTGTATGTGACTTTTGTCGACCTTACCAAAGCTTTCGATACCGTTAGCAGGAAAGGCCTGTGGCAAATCTTGGAACGTTTAGGATGTCCCCCAAGGTTCCTCAGCATGATCATCCAGCTACACGAAGACCAGCGAGGCCAAGTCAGACACTGCAACGACCTCTCGGAGCCCTTCCCAATAGGCACAGGTGTAAAGCAAGGCTGCGTTCTCGCGCCAACTCTCTTTACGATCTTCTTTAGCATGATGCTTCAAAGAGCCGCAGTAGATCTAGATGAGGACGATGGTGTCTACATCCGCTATCGCACCGATGGCAGCCTGTTCAACCTGAGGCGACTAAAGGCCCACTCCAAGACAATGGAAAAACTCATCCGAGAGCTACTGTTTGCTGATGATGCTGCACTCATCTCCCACTCGGTATCAGCTCTGCAGCATATGACGTCCTGCTTTGCAGAGGCTGCCAAGCTATTCGGCCTAGAAGTTAGTCTGAAGAAGACAGAAGTTCTCCACCAGCCTGCACCCCAGGAAGATTATCACCCTCCCTGCATCACTGTGGGTGAATCAGTTCTGAAGACAGTCCAGCAGTTCAGCTACCTGGGGTGCATCATCTCCTCAGATGCCAAGATCGACAAGGAGATTGACAACAGGCTGGCAAAGGCAAACCGTGCATTTGGCCGACTGCACAAAAGAGTGTGGAGCAACAAGCATCTGAAAAAAGGCACAAAGATCAATGTTTACAAAGCGGTTGTGATGACAACCCTCATCTATGGCTCCGAATCGTGGGTTTTATACCGTCATCACCTGCGACTCCTTGAGCGCTTTCATCAGCGCTGCCTTCGCACCATCCTCAACATCCACTGGAGTGACTTTGTGACCAACACTGAAGTTCTCAAGCGGGCAGAGGTTACCAGCATCGAGGCACTGCTGTTGAAGACGCAGCTGCGCTGGGCAGGGCATATTTCTAGGATGGAAAACCACCGCCTTCCCAAGATTGCCCTGTATGGCGAACTCTCCACCGGCCATCGAAATAGAGGGGCACCAAAGAAGAGGTACAAGGACTCCTTGAAGAAATCCCTTAGCACCTGTCACATCAACCATCACCAGTGGTCTGACCTAGCCTCAGATTGCAAAGCATGGAGGCACACCATCCACCAGGCTGTCTCTTCCTTTGAGAACACACGCATAGCTGGTCTTGAGTACAAAAGGAGATTGAGGAAGAATCGCACTGCTACAGGACCAACCCTAAATCAGACTTTTCCCTGCAGCCGCTGTGGCCGGACCTGCCTGTCCCACATTGGTCTTGTCAGCCACCAGCGAGCCTGCAGCAAACGTGGACTATTGCACCCTTCTTAAATCTTCGTTCGCGAAGCCAAGCCGAGAGAGAGAGAGAGAGAGAGGGTGGTGTTGTGATGCTGGTAGTTCTGTTGAACTAGTAACTTAATAAGTAGCATAGTAACCATTTTACATCAGAGAGAGAACTTTGTGTATATATTGGTCATCTGCAAAATCAGAACAAGTTCTCACCAAAATAGAAACTTTCCCTATATGAACAGCAAACATATCTCTGTGGTTAAACTAACAGAATTGCGTTTTCCCTTATACCAAAAAGAAACAAAAACAAAAATCAATATTTTTACACCTATAATTCAATTAAATGTGTTGTTTAAGAAAAACAAAGCTATATATTAGAGCCAAGTGCCATAATCATGCAAATAAGCCATGTTTCAGTTAAATCACTGAAATGTCCATGTCCATTTTAGAATAGCGAAGATCGTTCCAGATCATATGATTAAAATTTGATCGACTACATCCATAATCTATAGGGATGTGCTTGCACTTCAAGTTTTGTTGTTTAGTGTATCAATATAATCACATTTAAATTGAGAGTATTGAGTGAGAGGTACCGTTTGGAGAGGCATGAGGGTGAGAGATGCAGGAATAGCAAATAGGTCTGTCATCATCAGGCACTGTTTCATTCTACACAAGAATGTTTTCTTTTTTTCCCCTTATAGAGTAAACATTGAACTGTTGAGCAGTTTTTTAGAAATGATACTGTGGATTTTCATCTAGTATAGGTTTTCTTCTGTTTTTCTTAATAATCTGAACTGTAAACCAATGACATTGATATTTAGTTGTGATATAGAATGTGAGGTCTTTTTTCAGCAGGCATTGTGTGCTGATGATTAAGCACAGACTCTGTCATAGTTCTGCTTTATATCAATTTAGTAATGTTCATCAAATCCTTCAAAAATTAAGAGTGCCAAATGATTGCTACTTTTATTACAAGTGCTTATTCCATTGGTCATAAGAACCGAGACTCTTGCTTTGACATGTGATATTAAAGCTATCCAGAGTGAACGGTGTATATTAAAAGGAAAGGAAGAGGTGAAATGGAATGAATGGATATGCTGCTGCTACACAATCTGGAGCAAAGATGCACACAGTTCAAATCACTCTGAAGATTTTTATTAACTCAAGATGGCTGTGTTCCAACATTAATTGCAGAAAAGGTTTGGGGTTTTTTTTACAATTCAGTGTTTCTTTTTAACTAATTCTCTCTCCCTATAGTTCATGCTGTCTTCTCATTGTACCAACTCTAGGTTAGATTCAGACTGAATGTTCAGAACATTCCTGCCTTCCCCCTACCCACTGCACCTCACTGATTTCCTTTAAGTGCAGCTCCTGGGAGCTAGGGGACCCTCAGGAACACCATGAGGGGCAGATCACAGGTATGCAGCAGGAAGGGGGAGTCAGTGGAAGTTACCCCACCCTTTATTTTAATGGAAATTTTAGTCTGGATCCAACTCTCTGGGCCATTCTCTGTTAATACTACCTTCTTTTTCTCTCTCTGTTGTGTACTATACATTCTGTCTATACTAGTACATTCTCTTTCTCTCCACATGTCACTGTAGGCCAGCATTCCATCTCTTTCTGGTTTTCCACCCACAGATCTCTGTGTGATCTCTGACTATTTTTTTTACTGAGCAGCCCATAATATACTGTCCTTTGTCCCTGTGACAACATCACTTCCATCTTCTCTCTACTGCTTGCTGCTTGCGGTGGTGAAGAAATCAGTGCTTTTGACTACTCTGGGAATTCACCCACAGTTGCATGACTTTCAACAAAGGCTGAAAATAAGGGTGCCAGTTCCAGCACTACTGATCTCTGAATCCAGGCAGAAGAGGAACAATACAGATATAATAGTGGATTTTGAGTAGTCTTTAGGTGCTATTCATAGAAACATATAGTGTGGGTACAGCCGCAGCATGGATCTTTCCTGAGCAGTGTGAGAAGACCTGGCCCTTGGTTATGGATCCAGCATAAAAAGGTAAAGGTTCCCCTGTGCAAGCACCAGTCATTTCCGACTCTGGGGTGACATCACATCACAACGTTTTCACGGCAGACTTTATATGGGGTGGTTTGCCATTGTCTTCCCCAGTCATCTACATCCCCCTCTCCAGCAAGCTGGGCACTCATTTTACCAACCTCAGAAGGATAGAAGGCTGAGTCAACCTTGAGCCGGCTACCTGAACCCAGCTTCCACCAGGATTGAACTCAAGTCATGAGCAGCAAGCTCAGACTGCAGTACTGCAGCTTTACCACTCTGCACCATAGGGCTCCTGGGATCCAGCATACCAGAAATATAAAACAGAAAAAAGCTTGAGGAAAATCCACAGCATTCTATAAACTTTCTGTTCACAAGTTTAGATTACTGATAGATTTGCCAGATTTGGGATTTACAAACAAATTCACAGAATATACTAACTGTGCATCAAAGGGAGTCATTTATCTTTTGGAATGTGAATGTAAGAAGATGTGTAAAAAGTAGGAGTCCAGTAGCACCTTTAAGACCAACGAAGTTTTATTCCGAATGTAAGCTTTCGTGTGCTAGAAGCACACTTCATCAAACAATAGGATGGAATGGCAGACAGTCCTAAATATAGAGAGGATGGGCAGTGAATTAGTATGCAAAATCATGGAAATGTTTGTTGGCAGATTAAAAGAAGCACAATTTGGGGTCTGGTGATTATTAGTTTATGTTAACTGGGCTGCATCAACAAGGGGGCAATATAAGTCAGAATAGCAGATCTATGTCTATGTGAAGTCCCATAAATAAGAGTGTGTTGTGATGTTAGTTCTGGGTTTAAAATGAGGGCATTAGTTTCTCAAGAGGTTTGATTTAAACACGTAACATCATTCTAGTTTGCCATTAGAAAAAAAATACGGTAAAATATAGTGGAAGATGAGTTAGTATATGTGATGAGCCAATATCCCTTGGGATATTTGATTGGGAAGCATAAATCTTGGATTAGGAATCAAAATACAGAAGCCCCTTTAACCCAGCATTTTTTTTAGAATTCAGCTATAAATTTGACACCTTTAGATTTTTGGTTACTGAGATACTTCTTAGACATCTAAGGTGTTTTGGATTTTCTGTTTAAAAACCTATGCTTCCTTTGGACTGAATCAATCAATAGAGTATTCTTGTTTTTTATTGTGATCTTTGTTGGAATTAGATTCTGTCCTTTTAAAATGGATTCCATTTACACATTTCCATCATTTTATCTGTGTTACATTGTATTCTACACTTTATAACTGCTTACATGTAACTCAGTTTCATGAGGCTATGCTATCTACAGAAAGAAAATTTAAGTGATGTGTTCTATAGATTTGAATGGTGCCAATGAATAAGAATTGTTTGCTTGGTTCCTTAGTAAGATGAAAAACAAGCAAAAGTAACTTTTGTTTGTTTTTCATGTATCCTCTCACACCTCCCTTTAAAATCATGTCCTTCCCAATTTCTGTGTGATGCGCTTTCTATTGACTTTATCTAGTTTACCAACTCTCCTTTCTTAGACTCAGCCAATCTGGCCACACTCATCATAGCTTTTGTAACCTTGCAATTGATCTTACTGTAAAATGCTCAGTGTTGGGCTGACCCTTGAGAACAACCTGGAAACTGTAGAATGTGGAAACTCAACAGTTGTCATGGGCTAGCCAATGGGAACATATATGTCCCATTTTGAAACTGGTACATGAGCTGCCAGATTGTTTCTAAGTTCAGTTCAAGGTGCTGATCTTTAAAGGCCTTCATGGCCTAGGGCCCAAATATCTGAAAGACTCTCCTTCCAAATGTTCCCATGCATTGATCGTAGTCTTCAAGCTGCCGCTTTTTGGCTGTTCATCAGCTTAGGGTGACCAGAACATGACCCCTTTTCATTGTGGTGCCCACTCTATGGAATAGGCTCTCAGAAAAGGTGAGAGTAACCTGCTCAGGGGAGATCTTCAAGAGCTTTTTTTGCCACGGCTTTTTGTGAAGTATAAAGAGTAGCTATCTTTTTTGGAAGGGAGGAAGATATTAGGGCTTTTGTTTTATTTTATTTGGTTAAATCTGTAATGCTTTGATTATTACTTGTAAGCCTCCTTGAGCCAAGAGGAACTTTAATAATTAAATGAATACAAATGGGATAAGCTGCTTTGAGCATATCTCCCTGCTTTGAAACACCCACAATGGCTGCCTCTTTGCTTCTGGGCTCAATTCTAAGGCACTGGGTCTTATGGTTAGAGCTCTTTACGATGCCCTGCATCCTCATATTTAAACTACTAAGATTACAACTTTGGAGTCTGTGGCAAAACAGCTCCATTGCCCTGCAGGCCCTGTTCCATCTTGCCCTGTGAGGTGTCTGAGCACCAGCAGCCATCCAAGGTCTCTCAGTCCAGTACATGCCACCCACCTGGATTTCCCAACCCTCTGAGGAGTTTTTGTCTCCCACTGTTGGTTCAACCACTGCCATCACCTGGCCTTTGTAGGAACTGTCACAATCCTGCCCTGGGTCTGTGTATTTTCACTTGCTTATTGCATGTTTGCTTGCATGCAAGAGCATGTTCTCTTCCTGCCACCATCCCAAGATATAAAAACTCAGTATCTCAAGTAACCAGTGACTTGAGGTACCCTGGTAACATTGCTTCTGAGCAAGTACAAAGGCAAAGTTTCCAATTGCTTTGATTCTCCCCGAGTATGTGTGTGTCCTTAGCATTCAAGAGTGGTCCTCATTGTGTGGGTAAGATTTCAAACAGTCTGCTTTCTTAAGCAGGAAAGAAGCGTTATTACTAAAGATAAAATTAGAGCACATTCATGGAAAACAGCTATCATAGCAGGAGAAAACAGATCTAAGGAAATAAAAGGAAAGCAGCAATCTAACTAAATTATGTTACAAGATTCTTAGATGGAACAAACATCCTCCCCCCCCCCCACAAACTCTTTGCTTTTCCCCTGGAGGAGAGGCCCTCTGATCACAGCATTTGGGCCAAGTGTTTGCACCCAGAACAAAGGAAGATTTTGCCATTTAAAATTTCTTCCTGCTTTAGGTGAAAACTTCCCAGTCCAATCCAGAGTTCAGAATCCTGCCTCTTGTGGGAGATGCTCAGCTCTCTGCCAGTGAGGCCCTCTGGCATGTAGCCCTTGTCCCTTATTCTCTCTGATCAGGTTTTATGACGCACAGCCATCAGATCCCTTTGGCATGTATGTCCAAATGGTCTGGTTTTCCCACTGAACCCAAGTTCCTGTTTTCCTGACTCTCCCCTCTTGGGGAAATAAACAGTTGCCATGGGTTCAGGGACCCTGGTCATAACAGGAACTGCCCACTTGAGAGAACTGGGGCTCTTCATTGTTCCAGTGTCTGTGTCTCCTGCTCCCCAGTGTGTAGTTACCATAGGGACAGCCTGCTATACTTGAGCACCACTGAGGGAATACCCACTTGCTAATTGACTGCCCCTTCCCTTCCCCGGTGCACTTTTTAAAGTACTGTGTCTGAAATGGTGGGAATTAATGTGCTACAAATTATCGCTACCCACATTACAAGTCATAAAATATTTATTAAAAAGAATTCTCGCACACATTTCAGTAAAGCTTTTGACAGGGTTCCCCATGATGTTCTGATGGATAAACTGGAGGAATGCAAACTGGACTTTTGGACAGTTGGTGGCTAGGGAAAGTTACAGAACAGCACACAGAGAGGTGTTGTCAGTGGCATTTCATCTGATTGGAGGGAGGTATCCACTGGGGTGCCTCAAGGCCCATACTTTCAGTATTTTTATAAATTATCTGGCTAAGAGATAGGAGAGAACATTAAATTTGCAGAGGACACCAAATAGGGAGGAATAGTGAACACTCCAGATGATAGAATTCAGTGAGTGGAAAAGTGGGCAGATGTAAAAAAGATGCTGTTCAACAAGGATAAGTGCAGAGTTCTGCATCTGGGTAACAAAAATGAGAAACTGAACCACTTTGGTGCAGTGGCTGGAAACTAAACTTCATCACAAATTTTGGCCTGTTCGGAGTTTGTGAACTGAAGAGCCAGGATGAACTACCACAAATTTTGACACAATTCATGATGGTTTGTGATGGCTTGTGAAGACCAGAAAGCAGGTGTTTACCCCTTCTTTCTGTTCTGCAGGAGAAACAGCTAAGCATTTGGGAGGTCCCTGCCACTCAGCTGTTTGGTTTAAATGGCTGGGAGCCATTTAAACCACTGCTGCTTTCTGCTCCCTGCAGCTATCCACTTGGATCAGAAAACAGAGGTTTAAAAAGCGCTGCTTTCTGTTCCCCAGGTAAAGCCATGGGGAACTTCACTCCCACCTTTCTGTTTGCTATGGCTCACCACAGCCAGGAGAAAAGTGGAATGGAAGTCCTTTCCCAAGAGATCCCCCCCCCCTTTTTCTTGACTGCAGCAAACCATGGCCAGGAGAAAAATAGAAGTGAAGACCCCTCCTGGGAGATCCCCCCCTTTCTCCTGGTCACTGTTTTTCATGCTTAGTTTGTGGTTTGGTTCATGATTCAGCCATGAACCAAATGACATTTACTGGGTTTGTGTGCATTCCTAGTTGGAAACGTGGACTCATGCATGGGAAGAGGGGGCAGGAATCCAAATTTCCATGCAGCTATGGTTGCTGTATAGGGCTTGGCAAAAAAATATGCATGCCTACCTTACAGGTCTGAGTGAGACAAAAATGTTGCTCTGAACATGGAGGAAGGGCAGGATTACCTATACTTTACAGTGCTTTGGCAGTTTTCATAGTGTAGCTAGGCAAATAACTAATCTTTTGATTTTTCACCATCCTTATCAGCTGGGACACTATTTATTGTGTCGTTAGAATTTCTCAGTGAGGGTGCATAGTTTGATGTCAGTATTGCTGTGCTGAGTTACTTTCTGCAAGCTCCTATGTTAAGAGAAACAATCTGATTAAGTCAAGGATGCTGTCTTGCCTGTTTTGTATTCCATGCACTAATAGACAGTTTTGGAAAACTCTCACCAAGGAACCATGCATGAGTGCTTCAGTAGTGGCATATCAACATTCTTCGGCATATCTCCTGTTTCAATTCATTTCACTTACAAAAATTTATACAAGTATGTAAGCCCAAATTATGTGCCTGTTCTTTTATTAACCACAAAACTTGCCAATAAAAATGTAGTTAATAACCAAGCTGTTTCTAAATCTTAGCAAATGCAGAAGAATAATGCTGTCCCTACAGCATTAACTGATGAGAGTTTTGATGCGCAGTCTGAAGTAAAATGGGGTATTTAGAGTGCATGGCTGTCTGGCAGTTAGTATGAAACTCTCCTTCCAGTGGTATCAGCTTTTCTCCCATCCAGTAGAGTCTGTTCCATTTGGCTGTTAGGAAACCAGAACAGAAAGAGTGAGCCTACAGGAAAGATCTGGCAAAATAATTCAAGGGCCAAACAAGCCATGACCTAGGGAGAGCTATACACAGCTGGATGGTTTTTAGAAGTGTATGTAGCAGCTGCTGGCTTAAGGAGACTGAGTTAGACTAGGGGGAAGAGTTGAGTTAACTCTTTCTCTTATGTCATTTCCCTAAGCCCAGTTGTTTCCCCTCTCCTCAGAGCTAGCATGGGAGGAAAACAACTGGGCAAAATACTACTAGAGAGCCAGTTTGGTGTAGTGGTTAAATATGCGGACTCTTATTTGGGAGAACTGGGTTTGATTCCCCACTCCTCTACTTGCACCTGCTGGAATGGCCTTGGGTTAGCCATAGCTCTGGCAGAGGTTGTCCTTGAAAGGGCAGCTGCTGTGAGAATCCTCTCAGCCCCACCCACCTCACAGGGTGTTTGTTGTGGGGAAGGAAGGTAAAGGAGATTGTAAGCCACTCTGAGTTTCAGAGTGGAGGGCGGGATATACATCCAATATCATCTTCTTCTTCTAGTTTGGAGAGCTTACCATATCAGGGAAAAGGTATGCTGGGAAAAGCCATCTGTACTCAGCCTTGATCTGAAACGGCTTCTGCCAGGGCTTTTCTTCTGCCAGAGCCCTGCCTGGGCTGGTCACGGCTCTGGCTGGCCCAACCCACCATGCAGCAGCCATGTGCTCCCAGGCCAGGCAGCGTGGCCTAATATGCAAATGAGCTCCTGCTGGGCTTTTTCTAAAAAAAAAAAAAAAAAGCACTGGCTTTTGCAATTTATACTTTTTAAAAAAAAATGAGATCTATATACAGCTCTGATGCCGAGTCTGGTTTGGCCCTAAAATCTGGGGCTGCTTCAGATGCTTTTCACTGCACCTAAAAACTTCTGTAAACCATTTATGTAAAATGATTGCTCTTAACATAAGACCATTTATTTGTCAGGGATATTTTAGGTCCTGAATTATGCAGGTGGTTGGAGTGCATGGTCTTTAGGCTCATTCTAAGATTCTATGATAAGAAAAGCCTGTTGGATCAGACCAGGGGTGCATCTAGCCCAGTATTCTATTTCACAGTGGCCATCATAAGAATTCTGCTAGATGAGACCAGTGGTACATCTAGTCCAGCATCCTAACTCACACAGTGGCCAACAAGTTCCTCTAGAGGGCCAGCAACAGGGATGACGATGATGATGATGATTAACCCAGTCCCTGCTACTGCATGGCTCTGGGCAGTGTGCAGACGCATTAAAAACATTTGCCAAATAAAACAAAATAGAAATACATTATAAAAAACAAATGACAGATACTAATACAGTAGTTATCCAGATCTGCAGATTGCCGGACAAGGAGGAGGGCGCAAAGCAAGCATGAAGAATAGAGGGTGCCAGCCAAGATGGAAACTGTCATTGTCCTCAACTGAAGGCCAGGCGGAGCATCTCTACCTTGCAGGTCCTGTGGAATTGCATAAGGTCCCACAGGACCCTGATAGAATTTGGCAAAGAGTTCCACCATATTGAGATCAGGACTGAAAAGACCCTAGCCCTAGTTGAAGACCACTGGATGTCCTTAGGGCTGGGGACCACCAATAGATTACTGTCCGAAGAGCATAATACCATAATGGAGAAGACGGTCCTGCAGATACGTTGGTCCCTGATTGCTCAAGGCCTTATAGGTCAACACATCCCATAGATTTTTCCTTTTCCACCATATTTCTGAGATGCCTACTATATATTGTCATTTAGCACCAAGCACTCCAGCTCTCCCATATTGGCTTGGAAACTTCTAGCATTGGCATACGAATATGTATAAGACGTCTCCATCTCCAGTAACCCTCGCCTCTCTTATCCCTTTAATCGACACACAAGGCCCTCAGTCAACCATCCCACCCTCACTCCCAAGTTCTAGTATGCTGCTGCTGTTGCTATTATATTCCATCTCATCCCTGCCAAGGTGATGTACAACAGGAGAGATACATATAAAATCCATAAAACAAGTTGCAACTGAATGACATCCTGTGTAACATCCTACAGTTCAGCTTTCTAGGCATTGAGAGCAGGGAATCCCCCCCCCCCCGTAGGGGGAGGGGAGGGGGGTGCCAACCCAGCAACTGTCACTGTCCTCAGACAAAAGCCGGGTGAAACATCTCTGCTTTACAGGCCCTGTGGAATTCTAAAAGATCCTGCAGGGCCCTGGTATCTTCCGGCAGAGAGTTCCACCAGATCCTGGCCCTTGTTGAAGACAGCCAGACCTCTTTAGGGCTGGGGATCACCAGTAGATTTCAGCCAGTAGAGCGTAATGCTCTTCCAGGGACATAGCGGAGGAGGCGGTCCCGTAGATATGTCGGTCCCAGGCTGCTCAAGGCTTTGGACTGAGTTGTCACCCACTACCAAAAGCCCACCTCCCCCCAACCCCTGAGATGTTGCCGTGGTATGAGAGGATATTGGTCCATTGCCCAAAGAAAGGGTCCCTTTTAAGGAATCACATCCCTCCTCAGACTGACACCTTTTGACCTCAAGACTTTCACTCTCCACAATAGTAGAAGAATTGTCAGCACAGGAGTGGGACTGTTCTGGTAAGTCCCCGAGGGTCTCTTTCCCATAGTTCTTTTTATGTTTCAGGTACTCCAGGTTGGCAACCCTAACTTCAATGGAATGAATCTGCTCCCTGAGAGCCAAGAGCTCCATACATTTCATCCCAGTAGGTTGAATATGGTACTTTCTGCAAAACTCAGGATGCCCCCCTCCCCTGTTGGCTTTCTGCCCATAACTGGTTAGTTTAAAGGTGTCTTAGAGTGATGTGTGGTCCTCAGACTAAAGGCCACTCTTGCCCTTCGACTCACGCCAATGGCATTTGATGAGGAAGAGCCTACCGGTTCAGAGGCCCACAGCCCCTGCCTCTCAGCAGCCACAGCAGAGGGTGGGCCCTGCAATCAGTCCCAGGCAAGCAGACCTTGCTCAATCAGCAATGAACAAAAGACTGAAACTTCCAATCAAAGCACCACTCTCCAATAAACTACAGGTACCCACCTGCCCTTAAACTGTGCTCCCTCGCAAAGCAACTTCAGTTGATACTCCCCAGTAGTTTAGCAGTTTAGGAAAGCCAAAAAAACCCCAAATCCACTCACCTTCCCAATAGCTCTCTGCTGTGTTTCATCTCCAAGTTCATCTGGCCCAGTTCTGCCTCTTACCAGGAAGAGACTTAGAGTACAGCAGCCCACAGACCCTGACTCTAAGCAGCAACAGCACTTGGCCTGGAAGGCAAACAGGGCATAGAGGCTAAGGCCCTCTCCTGCTGCTGTCTTCCAATACTGGTATTCAGGAGTTTTCTGGCTCTGTATATGGAAGCTCTCTTCAGTCATCATGCTTAGTAGATCTTCTTCGTGGTCTCTGTGCTTCACACTCATGGGATAGTGCGCCTGCGCAGATCCCCGAATCGGTACCTGAAAAAGCCCGGGATTTTTTCGCGCTCGGCGCCAATGGGCATGCGCAGGCATCCCAATGCGCATGCCCACCAGCGCCAGCGCGGGGATCCCGCCAGTTCCTTTCTGACCGCCGCGCTAGAGAGGTTCCCTTTCTGCTTCTCCGGTCGGTGAGAGTATTTTTTTCTCTCGTTCTAGCCCGTTGGCCTTTGTAAATAGTTAGTTAGTTAGTTATTAGTATAGTTAGTGATAGTTAGTAAAAAAAAAAAAAAGCGTTTCGTTGTCCGGCGGACTACCCCTTGGGGTATTCCGCTTTCGCTTTCCCCCGCCTTTCTCTCAGGCGTTTCTGAGCAGAAAGAAATTGTTTTTTCGTGCGACTTCCTATGGAAAGTCACTGGGGGGTTTTCAAGCGCTGCCGTGCTTGCGGGAAGAAGATTGCCCCTCTGGACGGCCATTCTCTGTGCCTCTTGTGCTTGGGAGAGTCGCACAGAGTAGAGTCGTGCCCGCATTGCCTTCGGCTCTCGAAACAGACCAGGAAGAACCGTGTGGCTCGATTATCGGCGGCGTTAACCGAATCGGCGCTTTGACCTCATCGACCGATGGAGGGATCGGCACCGAAATCGACTGACACCCCGGCACAGGAGTTCGCATCGGCCGATGCCGCTCCGATCCCGACTTTAGAACTGCCGGAAGAGCGTGGCTCCACAAAACGTTCCCGCGAGGGCTCGGTGGATACGCCCGCTAAGAAACGCCGTGAGGACTCGGGGACCCGAGCTCCGAAAAAGGCGAAATCGAAGGAGAAGCGTAAGCGACCCCGCACTCCTTCCCCGTCGGGTGGCGCATCGACATCGGCAAACCCGCCGAAAACGATTCGGGTTTCCCCGCGCCGAAGCCCAGCAGCCCAACAACGCCTGTCGGCGTCGGAGCAGGAGCCGGAGATTGACCTCACCCAACGGTCTTCGTCTTCGGGCTCACATCGTCGGTCGATCAGCGATTCGGCGTCTGAAGTGGATGCTTCGGCACCGGTCATAGACCCGCCATTCAAGCCCCGACCCAGGCGGGATCTGTACTATACCCCGCACCGCTTCCCGATACCACCATGGGAGCAGCGTAGGTGGCAGCCTCCCTACTCCCTGTATGAATCCTGCCGTTGGTACCCGGAGGACTACCAAGACTGGGAGCAAGCTTCGGAGTTCTCTTCGGTGTCGAGGGTCTCGCATCGTTCCCGGAAGGCGTCGGCGTCGGTTCCCCCGGATCGACAGCTAGTTCCGGTCGAAGCCCCTCGTAGGCTACAGCCGCTTCAACCTCCACCGAGAGAGTCGACCCCGATCCTGTCAGAGCATTCCACTCATCAGGATTCTTCATCGGAGTCGGACGGTGAAGTCCACGACTTAGACCCTTCACCGGTCTCCCAGACGGCTGAGGATCTTCCGATTTCGCCTTCGGAGGATCTAAAGTCTTATGGGGACCTTGTGAAACACATCGCTGCCACCCTTCGATTACCCGTGACCCAGCCTGAACCCGTAGTGGACGACAACGTGTTCGACATAATGCAGAAGAACACGTCCACTGCGGTCGCTCTACTGGTTACCAAGGTGATCCTTCAAGTGGTCAAGGAACCTTGGAGCAAACCATCTTCGCCGCCGGTGTCATCCAAACGGCTGGACCACATGTACAGGGTCCAGGAGATGGGGGCTGAATTCTTATTCACCCATCCACGACCTAACTCGGTGGTAGTCTCCTCCTCCTCGAAGGCCAGGAAGGTTCACTCCGCTCCACCGGACAAAGAAGGGAGGAAGATCGACGGAATGGGCCGCAAGGTCTACTCAGCTGGGGCACTCGGTATAAAAATATCTAACTATGCAGCCTGCATGGCTAGGTATCAGTATGCCGTGCTGGAACAACTTGCCCCGTTCCTCTCTTCTCTAAGTGAGGACAAAAAGGCCGCTGCAACCAAGCTGCAGAAAGAAGGTCTCGCTGTGGCCAGACAACAACTGGCTGCAGCGAAACACATGGTGGAAGCCTCAGCCAAACAGATCACCTCTGCAGTCTGCATTAGGCGTCACTCCTGGCTTCGGTCTACGGCACTCCACCAAGATACAAAAACCTTTATCGAGGACCTGCCTTTTGAGGGTGACGGGCTCTTCAGCACCACAACTGACACGGCGCTGCAAGAGTTCGACAAGAGCGTCAAGACCTCCAAGAACTTGGGCGTCCAATCCACCCCCAAAACTTCTAAGCCCTGGACCAAGAAGCCCTATCAAAGGTTCTCCCCTGATCAATGGCGTCCCCGGCCTGCACAGCCTGAACGACCCTCCTTCTCTGGTAACGGCAGGAACCGTTATGGGGCCCAGCCCTCCAGCAAGTCTAAGGGGGCTCGTCCTCAGAAGCAGGGGGTTTGACTTCCTGCAAGCACGCGTCATCGTTCCCACTGTTGGCTCTTCCATCCACCTACGCCCTTTCCTGCCTGCCTGGGAGTTGATCTCCACAGACAGGTGGGCACTGTCCATCGTAAAAGAGGGCTACAAAATAGAGTTTGTTCAGACCCCAAACCAGTCCGTGGTAGTTACCACTCCCCCTTCCCCACCTCTGCTGGCGGAGGTGAACAACCTCCTACAGAAACAAGCCATAGAGGTGGTTCCGCCGGAGGCCAGGACAGGAGGCTTCTACTCCCGTTACTTCCTGGTCCCCAAACGGGACGGGGGTTTGAGGCCTATCATGGACCTTCGGAGTCTGAACAAATTCATTCTGTACCAGAAGTTCAGAATGGCTACCCTGCAAACTATCCTGCCCCTCATCAATCAGGGAGACTGGATGGCGACCCTGGACCTCAAAGATGCCTACTTTCATGTCAGCATCCACCCTGCGTTCAGGCGTTTCCTAAGGTTTGCAGTGGGTGCTCGGCACTTCCAGTTCAGGGCCCTGCGGTTTGGACTGTCTACCGCTCCTCGGGTGTTCACGAAGCTGATGAGTGTGGTGGCTGCCCGCCTTCGTCTTCAGGGAGTTGTTGTTTTCCCATACATCGACGACTGGCTTCTTGTGGCGAAGTCGAAGGAGAGTTTGACAACGCACATTGCCATCACTCTGCGTCTTCTCGGCACCCTGGGGTTGCAGGTCAACCTGGAGAAGTCCCATCTGACTCCATCAAGGACAGTTCAATTCATAGGGGCTCTGCTGGACACAGATCAACACCGAGCATTCCTTCCTTCGCAGAGAGCAAAGGACATCATCAATCTGGTACAGCTTCTCCAAAGGCGGCAGTGGGGCATGGCTCAGCAGCTCCAGCGGATGCTGGGGCTGATGGCTGCGACGACAAGCGTGCTACGTTTCGCAAGACTGCGAATGAGGGGACTGCAACTGTGGTTCTTGCGCCATTTTCGTCCGCTCAGAGATTCGCCCCGAAAGAGGTTTTCCATCCCACCCGGGACTATCCAATCTCTGCAATGGTGGGGATTGGAGAGCAACATCTGTCAAGGGGCTCCCTTTCATCTACCAACCCCCTCTGTGACTATTTCCACCAACGCTTCCATGTGGGGGTGGGGAGCTCACCTGGAAGACCTATGTGTGGAGGGCCAGTGGCCTCCGAAACTGAGTCGGTGCCATATAAATTACTTGGAACTGCTGGCGGTTCACTTCGCCCTTCGCTCCTTTCGCCCTCTGTTAGCAGGGAAGACTGTGGCACTGCTTACGGACAACACCACTGCCCTGTGTTATATAAACAGACAGGGGGGGACAGTGTCCCGCAGACTGTGCTCGCTGGCGATGGACCTCTGGACGGAGTGCCTCCAGTGGGACATTTTTCTGAAGGCAACACACCTGCCGGGGGTCCTCAACATTCAGGCGGACTCTCTCAGCAGGGGTGGAGCTCTCCCTCACGAATGGGAACTGCAATGGCGGTTCCTGGAGCCGGTGTTCCAGCGTTGGGGGTACCCACAGCTAGATGTCTTCGCCACAGCGGAGAACAAAAAGTGCCCCTTGTTCTGTGCCAGGGGAGGTGCAGATCCAGCCTCGCTGGGAGACGGACTCCTTCTTCAGTGGGGGGGCTGGTTCCTTTACATGTTCCCGCCCTTGCCTCTTCTGACAAGGGTAGTCCACAAGTTAGTTCAGGAGAAGCCACGTTGCATCCTGGTGACTCCTTGGTGGCCCCGTCAGAGTTGGTTCTCAATCCTGCTCCAGCAGTCGAGGGGGGTATTTTATCAGTTCCCGACAGATCCGGACCTGTTGTCGGCCCAGGGCGGGCACGTACTCCACCACAACGTGCCCCATCTGAAGCTGATGGCATGGCTCATCGATCAGTAGGGTTTTCCACCAGGGTCCAGCAAGTCCTCCAAAGCAGCAGGAAGCCTTCCACTCGTGCCTCTTATGAGAGGAAGTGGAAGAAGTTCAGTAACTTTGTGGCTGACTCCCCTACGTCGCCTGACTCCGTTGGGCTTTCGGCAATTTTTGAGTTTCTTTTAGCCTTGGTGGATGAGGGGCTGGTATTCTCCTCCATCAAGGTTTATTTGGCGGCTATCTCTGCTTTCCATATTTCAGTAGAGGGCTACTCCGTTTTTGCTCACCCTCACTCTAAGAGGTTCATGAAGGGACTGTTCCGCCTTCATCCCCCTTCTAGGTCCCCCCCACAGTTGTGGGATTTGACTCTGGTTCTGGACAGGTTGACTCGTCGTCCTTTTGAGCCCATGGCAACGTGTTCCTTACAACTTTTGTCCTGGAAGACTGCATTTTTGGTTGCCATCACCTCAGCATGTCGTGCGGGGGAGCTCACGGCGATGCGCTGTGATTACCCCTACCTTGCCTTCAAGGAAGCGGGGGTCTCCCTAGCTCCAGACATTACTTTTCTTCCCAAGGTGGTTTCCCAATTTCATCTTAACTTAGAAGTTTGGTTACCCACGTTTTACCCTAGCCCTTCCTCGGATGAGGAGCGCAGGCTGCATGCCTTAGACGTTAAGCGTGCCCTCTTGTTTTATTTGAATCGTTCACGGGGTTTTCGTGAGGACAACCAACTTTTTGTCTCCTACTTTGCCCCCAAGTTAGGGTCCAAGATTTCGTCTCAAAGGCTTTCCAAGTGGCTCACTGAGACAATTAAACTTTGTTATTTGTTGGTGAAGAAGCCTTTACCTGGACCTGTTCGTGGACACTCCACTAGGGCGATGGCCACGTCGGTGGCATTCCTGAAAGGTGTGTCCCTTTCCGACGTCTGCAAGGCGGGTACCTGGTCTTCTCCGCATGCCTTCATGAAGCACTACGCGCTGGACGTGCATGCTCAGCAGAGGACCCGGTTGGGAGCTGCGGTGCTGCAAGCTGTTTCTTCAGGCTGACCGTCTTCCCACCTCCAGGTATGCTTTGCTTGCTAGTCTCCCATGAGTGTGAAGCACAGAGACCACGAAGAAGATAGACAGGTTGCTTACCTGTAACTGTAGATCTTCGAGTGGTCATCTGTGCATTCACACTACCCGCCCTCCTTCCCCGCTGCTGACGGTCTCCTTCCAGTAAGAGGCTTTCGGCGGTCAGGAAGGAACTGGCGGGATCCCCGCGCTGGCGCTGGTGGGCATGCGCATTGGGACGCCTGCGCATGCCCATTGGCGCCGAGCGCGAAAAAATCCCGGGCTTTTTCAGGTACCGATTCGGGGATCGGCGCAGGCGCACTATCCCATGAGTGTGAATGCACAGATGACCACTAGAAGATCTACAGTTACAGGTAAGCAACCTGTCTTTATTGATGCAAAGGGGAAATTATCAGATCCCCTTTGAAAGATTTCTATAATCAGGAATTCTATAGATCCTGTGAATTTAGGAGGAGATATCTGTGAGTTTCTTGCATTGTGCAGAGGGTTGGACTAGATGACCCTGGAGGTCCCTTCCAATTCTATGATTCTATGGCCCCTGGCAGTAATTTCCACAAGTTGAGTGAAGAAGGATTTTCTTTTTTCTGTCCTGAACCTGTTTCTCAACCATTTCATCGGGTGCCCTCAAGTTCTAATATTTGGGGGGGGGGGGGGGAGAGAAAGAAAGCTCCCTCTATCTACTTTCTCCATCCCATGCATAATTCTATAAATGCCTATCATGCCTCCCCTTAACTTTCCTTTTTCTAGACTGAAAAGTCCCAGACTCCAGCATTTCCTCGTGGGGAAAGTGCTCCAACTTGGTCATCATCTTGGTTGCTCTCCTTTTAGTTTTTCAGTTCTGCAGTGCTATAGATGGTAGAATCATCTGTGGGAAAATTGCATGGGTGGAGTATTCCAACATGTATAAAATCACAGGAAATTGAAGGAAGCCATCCAAAGGATGCATAATTTCATGTTCATCATGCCCTTGGTAACAATCTGTTAATTGCAAAACATTATTCTTCCACTTGGTTGGAAGGGACTCACTGAATATGTAACTAAATCATATAGACTGATTCTGTAGTAACTGTTGCTCCGCCCCTGGGCTTCTGCTTTCGTCAAATCAGGTTATCAATTCCCCACCGGTCGCTATGCAGGCATTTTGACCCGCGGCTCCCTCCAGTTCTCCCTGTGCCTTACATATCTTTAAAAAATAAGATTGGGAGAATTGGAGAGAGCCACAGGTCAAAATGTGCCCTCATAGCAACTAGTGAGGAATCAATCACTTGATCTGACAAAAACAAAAGCCCAGGGTGGAGCAACAGCTACTGCGGAATCGGTGATAATGTATCTTTTTTCAGCTTGTGTCACAAAATCAAATGAATGTGCACCTGTGTTGTTGCAGCAGAGCTTATCCCATTTAGAGTTTAAATGCCTATTCAAAGCATGGATTATATGTGTTGGAAAGCCACAAATGTTACTTCCTTGCTCTCTGGCTAGCACAAAGCACAAAGCAGTTGCAAGGTCAAGTATAGTAGAGACTCTCAGCTGCAAACATGCTTACATGTCATTTGAAAACAAATTTAATGGGGATATCTTTTTAAGTGTTTACAAGAATAATGCAAGTCAAGTCTCTAAAGACAAGGAAAAGGAATCATACAATCATAGAGTTGGAAGGAGTTGATCCTTACCCTATTGATTATATCATCTGTTTGTCCTCCCCACATTTTACCATCCTATCACATCTTGGGCCGATATATATAAAAATTTTTGCCACTGTGTGACACAGAGTGTTGGACTTGATGGGCTGTTGGCCTGATCCAACATGGCTTCTCTTATGTTCTTAGGTTCTTATATGTTTTAATCTGTAAAATGTGCCCGCACTGCCTATGCTGTATTTTTATCTTATTGGTTTTGTTTTGATACTGTTTTATTATTATTTTATTGTTGGGTTCTAATTGTTATTTATTTATGTTTGCCATGGGATATAAATCTACTAAATAAATAAATAAGGGACCCCCCAGGGTCATCTGGTTCAACCCCCTGCACAATGTAAGAAATTCACAAATACCTCCCCCTAAATTCACAGGATCAGGCTGTGAGATGGCCATCTAGCCTCTGCTTAAAAACCTCCAAGGAAGGAGAGCCTACCACCTCCCAAGGAAGCCTGTTCCACTAAGGAACTGCTCTGTCAGGAAGTTCTTCCTAATGTTAGCCGGAAACTCTTCTGATTTAATTTCAGCCCATTAAATCCTACATCTGGAACAACAGAAAACAATTCTACACCATCCTCTATATCAGGGGTCCCCACCCCCTGGGCTGTGGACCGGTACCAGTCCATGGCCTGTTAGCAACCAGGCCATGAGTTGTATAATTATTTCATTATATATTACAATGGAAGAAAAAGAAGAAGTTGGATTCATATCCTGCCCCTCCACTCCGAATTTCAGAGTCTCAGAGCAACTTACAATCTTCTTTACCCCACATCAGACACCTTGTGAGGTGGTTGGGGCTGAGAGAGCTCCTACAAGAGCAATAGCTGACCCAAGGCCATTCCAGCAGTTGGAAGTGGAAGAGTGGGAAATCAAACCCAGTTCTCCCAGATAAGAGTCTGCACATTTAACCAACCCACCAAACTAATAGAAATAAAGTGCACAATTGTATCATCCTGAAACCATCCCCTCTCCCCGGTCCGTGGAAAAATTGTCTTCCACAAAACCAGTCCCTGGTGCCAAAAAGGTTGGGGACCACTGCTATACATGACAGTCCTTCAAGTACTTGAAGTCAGAGATCATATCACCTCTCAGCTGCCTTCTCTCCAGGCTAAACATACCCATCTCCTTCAACCTTTCTTCATAGAACTTGGTCTCCAGACCCCTCACCATCTTTGTCGCCCTGCTCTGAAGCCATTTCAGTTTGTCTATATCCTTCTTAAAATGTAGTGCCCAAAACTGAACACAGTACTCCAGGTGAGGTCTTATCAGAGCAGAGTAAAGCGAAACCATCACTTCTTGTGATCTGGACACTGTGCTTCTGTTGATACAGCCCAAAATTGCATTTGCCTTTTTAGCCACCGCATCACACTGTTGACTCATGTTCAGCATTTGGTCCTCTAAGACCCCTAGATCCTTTTTGCACATACTACTGCCAAAACAAGTCTCCCCTATCCTATAGCCATGCATTGGATTTTTCCTACCTTAATGCAGAACTTTACATTTATCCCTGTTAAAATTCATTTTATTGGTTTTAGCCCAGTTTTCCAGCCTGTAAAGATCATTCTGTGTCCTGTCTCTGTCTTCTACTATATCTGTAACCCCTCCCAACTTAGTATCTTCTGCAAATTTAATAAGCATTCCCTCTGTTCCTTCATCCACATCATTTATAAAGATTGATCAAAAACAGGCCCCAGGACAGATCCTTGTCACTTGTCAGATTCTCTTGTCACTCCTCTCCAAGAGGATGAGGAACCATTAACAAGCACTCTTTGAGTGCAATTTGCCGGCTGTTACAGATCCACCTAACAGTAACAGGATCTGAACCACATTTTACCAACTTGTCAACAAGGATAGTATGTGAAGCCTTATCTAAAGCCTTACTGAAATCAGGATAAACTATGTCTACAGCATTCCCCTGATCCAGCAACGTAGTAACTTTCTCAAAAAAAGAGATCAGGTTAGTCTGACATGAGTTGTTCTTGAGAAACCCATGCTGGCTCTTAGTAATCACAGCCATCCTTTCTAAATGTTCCAGGACTGACTGATGATTTGTTCTAAGAGCATAAGAACAGAAGAGAAGTTATGTTGGCCCATCCAGTCCAACATTCTGTGTCACACAGTGACCAAAAAAACCAGGTGCCATTAGGAGGTCCATCAGGGAGCCCAGGACACTAGAAGCCTTCCCACTGCTGCCTCCCCCCAAGCACCAAGAATACAGAGCATCACTGCCCCAGACAGAGTTCCATCAATACATTGTGGCTAATAACCACTTATGGACCTGTGCTCCATATGTTTATCTAATCCCCTCTAAAACTTTTCCAGGTATAGATGTCAAGCTGACATGTCAGTGGTTACCTGGATCCTCCTTTTTCCCCTCTTGAAGATGGGGACAACATTCACCCACCTTCAATCTTCTGGCACCTCACCTGTTCAGTACTTTTGTCTAGAACAGTTTTGCAGCTGCAATTTTTCACTTGCTGAAAACATGTCAACAACTTATGTAATTCAGATCTTTGAGCTTAATTAATATATTTAACAGCTGTAATATAAGGCACATTCCATAAACAGAAATCTATAGTCTATGAATTGTACTTTTTATGGTTTTAAACATGAATTTTTAGTTTCATAAAACAAATGCATAAGGTCTCATTTAATACTTGAAATGTAAACAGTCCCCTTTTTTGCTGAATAATGACTTTTAGCATTAATCCTACATTTAGTTTTCAAAGGAGATTCTGTATTATTAGGCTCCTAGGGAAAAAAACCTATTATGCTTCTTAATAGAATTTAAAAATTTGTTCTTCTTGAAGAGTGGAAGATCTATATTAACTGTAGAAAAGGGCACATTAATTTCTGAATCAATATCTTTTGTCTCTCTCACCTGAATATCTTTGGACCCTATGGTCCTAGCAAACTACTGCCCAGTCTCGAACTTGCTGTGCTTGGGCAAGGTAGTGGTGAGGGTGGTGGCAACACAGCTTCAGGCTTTCTTGGAGGATGCCTATGTCCTGGATCCCTTCCAGTCTGGCTTCCGCCCTGCCCATGGGATGGAGTTGGTGTTGGTCACCTTGGTGGATGATCTTCAGAGGCATCTGGATCGAGGCGGTTCAGCACTGCTGATCCTTCTTGATCTGTCAGTAGCGTTTGATACAGTCACCCATGAAGTGTTGGCCCACCCTCTTGCCGATGCAGGGATATATAGGGGCTGGCCCTACAATGGCTGGTCTCCTTTCTCCAGGGTCAGGGACAGAGGGTGGCACTTGGGGGTGAACTATCCCAGTGGCACCCATTACAATGTGGTGTGCTGCAGGGAGCATTTCTTTCCCCAATGTTATTCAACATCTACATGCGCCCTCTTGCCCAGATTATCCAAAGGTATGAACTGGGGTGTCATCAATATGCAGATGACACCCAGCTCTATCTGCTGATGGATGGCCACCCAGATTCGGCCCCGGAGGAACTGGGTAGGGCATTGCAACCCATGGCCAGTTGGGTGCAACAGAGTCGGCTGAAATTGAATCCATTGAAGACGGAGGTCCTGTGCCTAGGTTACAGAGGGTGGGATCAGAGATCAGGTTCTCATCCTTTGATGGGGCTCCATTGAAGCCCATGTCAAGGGTGAAGAGATTGGGGATATTTCTGGATGCCTCTCTGACTATGGAGGCCCAGGTTACCACCACTGCCAGATCAGCCTTTTTTCATCTGAGGTGGGTCAGACAGTTGGTCCCATATCTCACCCCCCACAGCCTGGCCACAGTGACCCACGCGATGGTCACTATCAGGCTAGATTATTGTAACTCTCTCTATGTGGGGCTGCCCTTGACCCTCCTCCAGAAACTCCAGCTGGTGCAGAACACTGCGGCATGGATGTTGACATTGTCGCCTATATGGTCATGGATCCATCCTGTGCTGCATGGACTACATTGGCTACCCATTGAGTACCAGATCTGGTTCAAGGTGTTGGTACTTACATCTAAAGCCTTATACGGCCAGGGGTCAGCATACCTACAGGACTGCCTTTCCCTGTATGAGCCCCGTAGGTCTTTACGATTGGCAACCCAACAACTTCTGGTGATACCGAGCCCCAGAGATGTCCTGTCTGGTGGAATGAGCTTCCCCTGCAGATCCGGGCCCTGCAGAATCTGCTTCAACTCCACAGGGCCTGTAAAACAGAGCTCTTTTGCCAGGCTTTCAGCTGAGGCAGTGGATGTCACTTGTTACTGGCTTCCCCTCTTCATTCCATCCCAGTGTTATAAGACCTGCATATTACGAAGCAGCTATATAAGCTTTTGGTTGAAAGCAGCAACCTCTGAGTCTCCTCCTGATTGGGCGGAAATAGAAACGTTTCTTCTTTCAACAAAGTTCTTGTATGACTGCTTGTGGAATCCATGTTTGACTAAAACTATAAACAGGAGGTTTTGTTGAGTAAATCTTTGCAGTTATGCTCCGGGATATGATGTCTATCCTTTTCAAAATTTGAAAAGAGTAGGTTTCTCATGTATTGCTCATTTTTGGGATAAGGGCAAATTTATAGAGAAATTAGCTTTGGAAAATAAAATGAATAGTAAAAGTCCATGGTACAATTATTTACAAATAAAGCATTGTTTGGAGACGATGTTAAGAGAGGTCTATACCAAACGCGAAATGTCTAATTTGGAATGTTTGTTATTCAAAAAGGAGGAGCAAGAACTAGGGCTAATTACTAAATTATACAAGATTTTAAACTCAAGATTAAGAAAATAGCACTTTGTATCAGACACATTGGGAAGCAGATTTAGGGAAAACACTAAGGAATCTAGGTTAAAAATCTGGTCATCTACTAGCTTTTGCTCTAAGATTTTTTCAGTGAGATTCCAATCAGCTAAATTAGTTTTATGATGGTATTTGCTGCCTCCAATATTACATAAATCCAAAGCTTTGGAATCTCCTTTTTGTCCTAAACAATGCGGTCAAACAGCATCATTTTATCATTATTGGTGGTCATGTCCATTCAGGGGCTTTTCAATTTCGGGGGGGGAGGGGCTGGGGCCCAGCCAGAAACATTTGATCCAGTGGCATCATAGGGAGGAGCCAGTTACATCACAGGGAGGGGCCTCCATTATCACTACCTATGAATTTATGGAGAAGCTCCCTCCTCATAAATTTAGGGAACACCCCCCCCCAACAATGCCCATGGACCGGGTCAAACCCAGAAAAAGGTGGGAGTTGGCTGGCAGTTATAGTGGTATCTCAGAGGTCTCTTGCTGTGTCCTGTTTTTGAAATTCACTTTTAGAATAGTCACTTTAAGATCTGCAAATATACATATCATATGCATATCATATGCATAGGACAAACTAATGGTCACAAATTTGACAGTAAAAGGTAATACAGAAAAGCTTTAGGGGAACATTTCCCTTCCCCCCCCCCGCTGTTTTCTTTACCTTCCCCTCCCCCAACAGACACCCTGTGAGGTAGGTTGGGCTAAGAGAGCTCTTACAGCAGCTGCCCTTTCAAGTACAACTCCTACAAAAGTAATGATTGGCCCAAGGCCATTCCAGCAGCTGCAAGTGGAGGAGTGGGGAATCAAACCCGGCTCTCCCATAAGAATCTGAGCACTTAACTACCGCACCAAACTGGCTGTCACCTACTATATGTTGGGTTTAGTATATGCTACAGTTTACAGCTGCTGCTGATACTGGGGCTTGACACCTAAATCATTCAGTTTTCACTTATACTCAGAAATCAAACTTTCATTTAATTTCATGTATTCAACATATCCTGCCCTACCCACAAAATGGGCTCACATCGTAAAGGATGGCTCACATCATAAAACCAACAGCAGCAAAACAATAAATAAGATTAATAATTAATAGCAAAAAAAGGCTCATGTCAGATAAAATAAGTGTGTGTGCAATCTAAATGAAACAGTGTACATGCACACAAAAGCTGATGCCCAGAATAAAACTTGGTTGGTTCTTAAAGGTGCCACTGGCCTCAAATTTTGTTCTTAAAGGCCTCTGATCTTCATGGCCACACTCAATCTCACCTTCCCCCCAAATGTAAATTGGAACCAAGCAAGTGTTTTGAATCCACCACCAAAGAGAGCCTGCAGTCTGACTGTTGGTGCATAAAAGTGGCGAGGGAAGGAGTGTCACTATTACCTTGACAATTGCTGCCCTATCCAAGGCTGATTGGTTCATCTTCTTTTCCACCTCATGAGAATTGTAAGGCAAGAGACAAGCAGAAGTGGTTTTCCACTGTCTTCCTCTGCACAGCAGCCTCAGCTTTCCTCCAAGCATTAACCATGGCTATTCCTGTGTAATTTCCAAATTCTGATGAGATCTGGCTAGTTTGGGATATGAGGGCTGTGACTTCTTTTTGTATTGAAGGACGTCTGTAGCTGAAGATTGACACCTAGCCTCTGGCATGGGGGAAGCTCAATTAGCATTTCTAAGAAGCTGAGCTTGGGTTGAAAAGTCATTAAGTAATTCATAGAGTCATTCAGTGACTTTGAAGCTCAGAGGGAAAATCACACACAGCTTTTATCACCCCATTCATGTCTTTGAAGCCCCAAGTCCTGTGTTGATTGCCCAGCAGGGGCTTAGCCCCGGGTGGGAAAATCGGGGGGGGGGGGCTGCAGCCCCCCAGCCCCTGCATACTTTACGCCTGTGTCCATTTATCTTACAATACTGCAAAAGTGTTGTTTCAGTGTTAAATCAAGTGCTGAGTGTTAATTTGCCAATTGATCCTGTTTTGATAGTGCTTGATTGTTGGATTGATTATGTGGTTGAAAATGGTAGGTGAGAGATTATATCTATATGGTTATCCATAGCTAAGACTGAACTAGCTACAAAATGGAAGGATAAAAAACCTCCATCTTTGAGTAACTGGAAGGATAAAATATGGGATTATTTCATTTTAACAAAAATGGTTTATTAGTCCTCAAATTGTTCTCCTCAATCTTTTGGGGGGGAAATTGTGATACCTTGGTTTCCAGTTGTGACTTATCATATGAATACTGATATTTTACCACAAAATCCTGTATAACATAACCTGATATATTTTTAATGTTGACTGTAATGAAATTATTTGTTCAATAAAATTCCTTCTATCTGGAAAAAAAAAAAAGACCTGATGGACCTGGACCATAAGCTATGTCTGTGAGGTAGAATTTGCCAATTTAGTACCTATTGTTCCTCTGTAATTTTAGATTTTATATACTTTAAATTGGTTTTTACTGTGGATTGTTTTTCTAATGTAACCCACCCTGAGCCCGTTCTATGGGAAGGGTGGGCTAAACATTGAATACAATAAATAAATAAATAAATATACAGCATTTTTTCATGATAACTTGAATTCCCTGCACTTTTTTTTTGCATAGTTTTAGCTGCCTTATAAAGAGGTGGTGCATCCAAACAATCTTCATTAATAATGTTTCAACAAAGACATTGGTTTCATTAATGAAAGAAATGTGGATAGCATTATTTCCCAGACTTCAAAAAACTTGCCCAGAAGCAAATATGTCAGCCTTAGTTTGAGGGAGTAGAGTTTATAGTACAAGTACAGCCTGATGGATACTGTTTCACACAGTGCCAATAACTGGCCCTGAAGGACCAAACAAAAAGGCCACAGAGACTGATTCCCCACTCGCCTTGTTCTGGTCTTGTTGCTCCTTTTCCCACAGCACTTCTGCTGGATTTTGCATACGCTGCTCTGGAGTGATGACTTGCTTCACCTCTTTTCAGGTTCCCTCTATGGCAAGTAGAATCCTCTGAAAACCGGTTTCTGCTTGCCATGGAGGGAACTTGAAAAGAGGTGGGGCAACTCACTACTCCAGAGCAGCTTGTGCGAAATCCAGCAGAAGCGCTGCAGGAAAAGGAGCAATGAGACCAGAACAAGGCAAGTGGGGAATTGGTCAGAGGCTGAGTCCCTCCCCTAATGTGTCCTCCCAACACTAGTATTCAGAGTTTTTGTGTATATGGGGGCTTCATTCAGCCACCATGCCTAGTAGCCATCAGTGTATCTCTCCTCCATGAATCTGTCCAGCCTCTTTTAAAGCTATCTGTGCTCATGGCCTCCACTGGCTGTGAATTCTACAAGGTGAGTAAAGAAATATTTCCTTTGGTCTATCCTAAACTTCTTTCCCTCCAATTTCATTGGGTGTCCTCAACTATTGTGGGAGAGGGGGTAAAAGCTCCATTTATTTTCTTCACCTCTTCCCCCCTTTATATTTTCCTGTGATGTGGAGGAATAGAAATGGTAAATTCCCTTGTACTATATAAATGTGTGCCATTTGTTGCAATTTCACATAAACTTTAACCCCATTCTTCGAAACCCAAATGACACATATTTATATAGTACAATATAGTTTCTTGGAATGGCTTGGCAGGAAGAGGGAAAATCTGAGGCACTTGGGCAATCAAACAATTATCAGTTGTTTATACTGTGTTGTGTTAAAGGGGACTGTGTGAATATAAAAAAAATGTATGTTTCAGGTAAGCATCCTGCAGAAATAAAGGCTGCCCTTTTTGTATCTTTTAGTGAAAAAGTTATATCTGGACCCCAAGGGCTAAAAGATGGTATGGGTCCTTTTTAACTTCTCTATGTTCCTTTAGGAAGAAACGGTACTGCACTTTTATGGAGGACTTCTATTACATGACATATTGTGTGTATAATATATAACAACATGAAATTTGGCAGATCTGAAGCTGTTTTTTGTGTTGATTAAAGTTCTTTGCATCACGATAGGTTAAAGTTTTACAGCTTAATACTTTTAAGTTAACTTCTGGCATTACTTCAAAACAAGTTTGCAGAATTTATCGCAAGTACTTCTCTTATCTGAATAACCATTTTATCCTGATACTGATTTAAGCCTACATTATTCTGTTATTGTCAAAGAAAGACAAGAGGAGATTCTGTCAAATCTTTGTGGCACAAGTTCTTTTAGATGCTTCTAGTTTATTACAAACTTTTGTATGCTGAGAAGGAGGTGCTACTGGACCATAAGCTCTAAAATGGCCTCCTATGTTTCTTGGTTTGTGTATCCTGCATGTTTTAATACAGAATGGGGTGGTGATCCCACGATACTCTTCAAGGTTAAAACAAATGAGACCTTGAAGGCAACTGATGAAACTTTGGAGGCAATTGATACCATCAACTGCAGAATTAAAGCTTGTTTTTAGATTGTTATATTGTTTTATTATGTGAATCTGATTTTAACCTTGTATTATTGACTGTTGTTACCCGCTCAGAGCCCATTTGGGAAAGACTGTCTAAATAAATAAATAAATAAATAAATAAGATTCATGATGGGATCTTTCCAGTAGTTTTAAACTAAATTACAAGTGATTAGGATCAGGACCACGAGGGGAAATAGGATAGAAAACTGTTTAACTCCTGGGCAGTTTCATTAATTGAATACACCCTCCCCCCAAACACACCCACTAAAACTCTAGTGAAAATAGATGGAAAGAGGTGGGCACTCATTTTTTTAAATCTAGTGGCACTACAATATTCACTGCTCATACAGAAATGCGAGGCACAGTAACCTCTGAGGAAGAATAATTCAGCTGCAGCATTGTATTTGGAGTGGCTGAGTGCCCCGCTCCGAATGGAGAGACAAGACTGAATTACCATCCACTCACTCCCAGAGGAAGGCAAAGCTAGAGCTGCAAATCATGCAGAGATGCAGCAGGCACCTTGATTTCACAGGAACCTTGCATTAATTTGTTTTTTTTCCTCCTGACATACTTTTCATGGTGAACAGTTTGGTGATTAGAGCTTTATGGAATAAAAATAGCTATCATCGCTGCTTTAGAAAGGAAGCTATTACTTAAAAAAAGGAAGGTTTGCTGAACCTTATTTGCAAAGTGTTAGATATTGTTGATAATTATGGTTGAGGAATGTTGAAGATCCATTACTTCTGCTACCTAGGGTTGCCAATTCCCAGTTGGTGGTAGGGCATCGCCTGGTTTGGAGGCCCTCCCCCCACTTCAGGGTTACCAAAACGTGGGGGTGGAGATGTCTGCTGGGTGCTCCATTGTACCCTATGGGAACTGGTCCCATAGGGAATAGTGGATCTCTGGGAGGATTGTTTTTCAAGGTAGAGGCACCAAATTTTCAGCATAGCATCTGGCACCTCTCCTCAACACCTCCCCACCCCCAAGTTTCAAAAAGATTGAGCCAGAGGGTCCAATTCTTTGAGCCCCAAAAGAAAGTTCTCCCATCCTTCATTATTTCCAATGAAGGAAAGGCATTTGAAATGAGTGTGGTCCCTTAAATGTGATGACCAGAACTCCCTTTGGAGTTCAATCGTACTTGTCACTACCTTGCTTCTGGCTCCATCCCCAAAGTCCCCAGATATTTCCTGAGTTGGATCGGGCAACCCTACTGCTACCAGATGTTGCACTTATTCTACATGGTTTCCTTTCGGTCTTGTGAAAGTTCATGTCTGCTTTGAACTGATATTTTTCAGGGTTTGCAAGATGAGATTGAAAACTATCACAGTCAGGTTCACTTGGTGGGAAAGAAACTGCAACACAGAGATTTGGAGACACAACAACAGGTATAATGTTATTTTCTGATAGATTTCTGCTCATGGGCTAGGAGGCTAAATATATATGAAAACATTTTCTTGCTTGAAGACAAAACCACAACTCCTACTGAAAATGCACAGTACTTTATTATTATTATTATTATTATTATTATTATTATTATTATTATTATTATTATTTTGGGGGGGTTATATATAAAAAGGGATTATACTGTCAGTACCTAATGGGCAAATTCTTAACCAGTGCTGTCTCTCTCAAACTGATAGTTTAGATGTTAAATTATGCATTTGTTTTTAAATGCCAATATTGTTTGCATTTTCATTTTTTAGGTATTGACTGCAGTAGGTCATGTTAAGAATGATAATACAATTGAATACATGTTCAAGTTGACATAAAGTAATAATTGGCTGTACAGTTTATCCTTGGCCTTTCATTATGTATTAAGTGGTTCAAAAATGAACTGTGATAGGATGAATATTTTGAATGATGAAATCAGAGCTCTAGATCATTTGAGTTTCTGAATCCTGGTGAACTGTACTGTAGATTTACAGGTGATTACCTGAAAATCTTAAACAGTTGCTAACTGTTTCATTTATTACAGATTAGGAGAGGGGGCATATGATTTAAGAGAAATGCTTAAATGTGCCAGGCAAGAAAATAAGACCTCTTCTTAAACAAAGCACAGATCCCTGTTGTTAAGCCATGGATTAATATATGTGTTACATTACAAACCCATTGGTGAGGCTTTTCAAATCTTGACTTGAGGCCAAAATATGCACCATGTTCTTTTTCCTTTGTCCGTTTGACAGAGTGATGTACAAGAATAGTTGTAATCAGGTAATCTCATAGACTCTTTCTGTGAGTAAGCACTATGGCACTTCCACTTGTAACACCCACACATACAAAAACCTTTCTGAAGAAGAGGTACGGTACATCATTTGAGAAATTAGCCATCTTTCCAGTACCTGAATCCTTACGTGAATATTTTGCTCTCCTGAATTTATGGACCCTTTTTATCCTTGTGTTGTCTTTTTTATCAGTGCTAGGTAAACTTGAAGACTAGCAAAGCATTTACTGTTCTGTGCAGGGCCAGGCTAGCCTTTTCACATCTTCAGGCACACCTGTGCCAATGCACCTGGCCAGCACTTCCACAGTGGGGCATGGACTGTTCCTCGCTTGTGGGACATAGCACTGTGGCACTGCCAGCTGCCTGCCCTTCAGTGCTCCATACTGCTGTTTCCTGAGGTGATCCAGGGTCGGTGGGGAGGGGGGGGGGACTGCCATGAACATCAGAACAGAATCCTAATAGACCCCTCGCCTCCTCACTCAGGCAGGATGTTCCATCCAAATCCTTACTGAATCCTCGTCATGCAGGAGCACAGCTGGCCAAGAGGGCAGACATCTGGGGATTGGGTAGCTGGCTTCAGCTGCCCCTTCTCCTTCCTTTGCCCCCCCCCCCATCCTTTCTTCTCCAGCTCTGCAGAGAAACCTCCTCAGCAGCTCCTTGGCAACTGTACACCGATTCTCAGGTGCCATTGCCCACTCCCTTCTACTCCCTCATCCTTTGCTGGAACAATCGCAACACAAAAGCCTCTGAGGAGTTGCCAAGGCCCAGAGGAGAGGGCCATTTCAGTCTCAGTCTCTGGCTAAACTTTCCTGGGCAGGCAGAGGGGACTGCAGGCAATTGAGTGAGCTCTGGGAGGCCTGGGCCCATCCCAGCCTCCTTCGAAGGAAGCTTGGAAGGACTCAGATGGGGTCAGTGGGGAATGAAGCAGCTCAAGAGCCAACATAGCCAAGTTGTTCATGTGATACAGGCAGGGAATGAGCCCATTGACCCCAAAAGCCATCTGCTTTTGCCCAGTAGTGGCCCATAAGAAGGCCAGCCACAGCCCCTGGACAGCCTTGACTTTTCAGGCCCGGAGCCTAGTTGCACCCACTCTCCATGAGGCAGGACCTGAACAAGAAAAATGGGTAGAAAACAGAGATTGTCTTCCCTTGGTTATGGTGAGGCACCAAAGTAATAATTGGCTTTTTTTTACATCAGGTCTTAGCCAATTCATGGCAACCTCATAGGGTTTCAAGGCAAGAGACATTCAGAAGTAGTTTGCCATTGCCTGTCTCTGTGTAGCAACTCTGATATTTCTTGATGGTCTCCAATACTAACCAGGACCTTCCCTACTTAGCTTCTGAGATCTGAGGAGATCGGGCTAGCCTGGGCTATCCAGGTCAGGGCATAATTTGCCTAGGGCTCCAGAAACCCTTAGGCCCTGCCCTACATTAGAGATTTTGGTTTCTACGCAGCCATCCCGTTCTTTCTTTCGAGATCGTTTCCTGAATTCATACCCTGCGTGTCTCAGCTATCTGAAACCCATAATCCTTTGTTATTTTCACAACTACCTATAAGTTGCACCTTTTAATAATGAAAGCAAGCGGTAGTGATATTAATAGTGAGAACAGGCATGCCTTAAAGCAGCACCTTGTACAGTCTCCCCCCCACACATACACCCTTCCTGTTCAAATGTAAGCACCACTTCCTCAATTTTACAGGTTCTTCAGATTTTGTAGTAGTGTCCGTTTGAATAGCTGGCTGCTGTGGTCCCTCTTCAAAGCAGCTTCACAAAGGGAGTGCCGTTTTAAGTGCTGCATGAATTTGCGTGTATTTATCTATTAAGTTGTCACAATTTTCTGTCTCCTTTTCCAAAAAAGAAAGTGCAACCCATTTCCAAAATACTATAAAACTGCTCAGAGGAGAGAAACCACCAGCCTGTCAGTACTTGCACAGCTACCCACCAGCTATTCAGCCCTCTGCATACTTTATGCCATGAAACCCAAAGACCTAGTTTTTCGTGTTCATAATTATGTCTTTTACAGTGTCATGGGGGAGCTAACTTTCAGCATGTAGAAACTATTTCCTGTGAACTCTGTCAGCAAAGTGTCAGCAAAGCAATGGCTGATCTAATGGAAGATTTCCATGTTAGAAAAGGGGGTGGTTTTTGCTGATTCCCCCTTTCTGTTGCCTCTGTTACCTCTGCCTCTCCCCTCATTCTGTTCCTGGGTGTCCCCTGAAGAATTTGAGAGAATATTTGGGGTTACAGCAGAAGGGGGAAAGTAAGGGAGCTGTATTCTGCAGATGAAAATCCCTTCTGATTGTGGAAATCACTGTTGGATCCATGTGTGTAAATATGAAGTTCCTAATTAATTTAATCATAGACTTGTAAGGGGCTATATAGGCCATCTAATCCAGCCCCCTGTGCAATGCAGGATCAGTCTAAAACATCCTTGACTAATGTTCTTGCAGCCTGTACTTGAAGCCTGCCAGTGAGGGGAGCTCACTACCTTCTTAGGCAGCCGATTCCACTTCTGAACTACACTTAATTTTCCTAATATCCAGCTGGTATCTTCCCACCCTTAATTTAGACCCATTATTGAGTCCTTTCCTCTGCTGCCAACAGGAACAGCTCCCCGCTCTCCTGTAAGTGACAGCCTTTCAGTACTTAAAGAGAGCACTCATGTCCCCTCCATCCTCCTCTTTGGTATAGTGGTTAAATGTGTGGACCCCTATCTGGGAGAACTGGGTTTGCAACTGCTGGAATGACCTTGGGTAGGTCATAACTCTGTCAGAAGCTGTTCTGGAGAGAGCAGTCTCTGTCAGCTCTCAGCCGCACCCACCTCACAGGGTGTCTGTTATGGGGAGGAGAAGGGAAAGGAGATTGTAAGCTGCTCTGAAACTCCTTTGGGTAGTCAAGGGCAGGGTATAAATCCAATCTCTCCTCTCCTCTCATCTCATCTCCTCTTGACTGAATATTCTGTAGTCCCTCAGCCTTTCCCCATAGTGCTTGGTCTCCAGGCCCCTGATCACCCTCATCACTCTCTTCTATACCTGCTCCATTGTGTCCACATCCTTTTTGAAGTAAGGCCTTCAGAAATGTGCTCAGTACTCCAGGTGTGGCTTGACCAATACATTGTACAGCAGGACTGTGACATCTTGCGATTTGGATGTTATGCCTCTTTAATACACTCTAAGACAGCATGAGGGGTGGGGGTTGCTGCTGTATGACACTGACTGCTCATATTTAGTTTACAGTCCACCTGTGTACCTCAAGGTTTTGTTCACACACAGTGCTGCCCAGAAATATATGTGTGCTTCTAATTTTTGTTACCCAGATGTTATTCTTGTTGAACTGCATCTTATTTACATCTGCCCACTTTTCCAGTGTGTTTAGTTCTCATTTAATTCTATCTCTACCTTCCGGTGTATTTGCTACTGCTCCCAGTTTCATGTCATCAGGAATGAGTAGCCCCTCCACCTTCTCTTCCAGATAATTTATAAAAATGTTGAACTGGGCCCAGAACTGTGGCATATCACTGGATACCACCTCCCAATCAGATGAAATATTGCTGACAATTACTGCTAGGTACAGTTGTCCAACCAACTTCCTATCCATTTTGAGGCCAGTCCATAGTCCTCTAGTTCAGTGGTCCCCAACCTTTTTGGCACCAGGGACCGGTTTTGTGGAAGACATTTTTTTCCATGGACCAGGGCGGGGGGTGGGGAATGGTTTTGGGATGATACAATTGTGCACTTTATTTCTAAAGTGTTTGGTGTGGTGGTTAAGTGCGTGGACTCTTATCTTGGAGAACTGGGTTTAATTCCCCACTCCTCCACTTGCAGCTGCTGAAATGACCTTGGGTCAGCCATAGCTCTGGCAGAGGTTGTCCTTGAAAGGGCAGCTTCTGGGGAGAGCTCTCTCAGCCCCACCCACCTCACAGGACATCTGTTGTGGGGGAGGAAGGTAAAGGAGATTGTGAGGCACTCTGAAACTCTGAAATTTGGAGTGGAGGGCAGGATGTAAATCCAATGTCTTATTGTTATTATTAGTACATTATAATATATAATGAAATAATTATACAACTCATGGCCCGGTTGCTAACTGGCCACGGACCGGTACTGGGCTACGGATTGGGGGTTGGGGACCCCTGTTCTAGTTTACCCATCAGAACATCATGGGGAACCCTTTCAAAAGCTTTACTGAAATCCAGATAAACAACATCAACAGCATTCCCTCAATGCAGTAAGCTTGTCAGTGTATCAAAGAAGGAAATGAGGTTGGTCTGGCAGGACTTATTGGGTACAAATGTGTGCTGACTTCCCCAGATCACAAAGTTGTACTTCAGATGCTTGTAAATTGGCCCCTTTAAAATCTGCTCTAGTATCTTCCATGGGACAGAGGTCAGATCAACTGGACTGTAATTTCCTGGGTCATCTTCCCTCAATTTTTTTAATATTGGGATAACATTTGGCCTCCTCCAGTCTTGTAGCACATCCCCCCCCATCCTCCAAAAGGTCTTGAAGATGATGGACAAAGGCTCTGCAAGCTCTCCAGAAAGTTCTTCAAGCATTCTTGGGCACAAACCATCTGGCCCAGGGGATTTGTATTCATCCAGTGTAGCCAGGTGCCTCTCAACAACCTCTCTGTATGTCAATCAGCAGCCTTGCCTGCTGTCATCTCTCAATAAGCCAGTTCTCTTCTTTGGGGGGGGGGGGGGACTGAGGTAAAATAGGCCCAACAGTTGAACTGTCACTTTTTTTACCTTGGGCGTTTTCCCACAGAGCTTACCGCGGTGCGACGTCCCTCTTCACCGCGCAGTGTCTGCGCGGATTTCCCATCAGCTGCTCCACATAACCAGGAAGAGCCACGGCTTTTGCGTCGCTAACGTAAACTGGGTTTTAGCGGTTTACATCTGTGACGCAAAAGGTCCAGCACTCCTTGGTTCTGCGGAGCAGTTGGTGGGAAATCTGCGCAGACGCTGCGCGGTGAAGAGGGACGTCGCTCCGCGGTAAGCTCTGTGTGAAAACGCCCCTTGTGTTTTTTCCTCATATAGCTGAAGAAGCTTTTCTTGTTGTAGCAAGCCTCACTGGTCAACCTCAGCTCACTCTGAGCTTTGTCCTCTCTGGTGGCTTCCTCTGTTTTCTTCCTCTTTGTTTTCTTCTGTCATTTATTATAATTTAATCCTACACCATTAAAAATATATCAGGTTAAATTCAGAAGAGGAGAGGGGGAAAACGAATGCAGGGTCCTGAAATGCATTTTAGAAGTGATGCTCTGATGTTGCATGTTAGATGCTTTCTACTTCTAGTTTGTAAAAGCTGGTCTGTGAGCGTGTGTATGTGTGTATCACCAAACTAGGCACCATGTAATGCTTTATTATTCAATTATACACTTACATAGCAGAAAACAGAACAGAAATGAAGTGGTAGAGTCCTGATGTGCCAGATTGGAGGACAAAGAGGTGGAGGGGATCATATGTCATCTTTCTCTTTATTATCAGTTTTCTACGGTTAAAATAGCACTTCACTTAGCAATATGTCAATTACCAATTAAGGGAAAGCCCTCTAGTGGGGGCGGGGAATGTCAGCTGTTTGGAATTGGGGCATGGAAACCTGCCATGTGGAAGTTTCATAGTTGCTGTGAATGTTTCTGCGTTTGCAGCATCAACAAGAACCCTGCCACCATGTGGAAGCAGCCTATGACTAGCCAAGCTAGAAGGTATTTGAGTTAAGATAAAAGAATGTTTATACAAGCCATTTAAATTACTGAGTTCTTTCAAGATTGTGTTTTTTTTCTCCGAGTGTAAATATTTTTACTGCTATTGTCACTCACTCTAGTCTTAGGACACAAGTAGCTGAATGTTAAATCAGTCTGAATGTTAAGCTGTTAAATCAGTCTGAATTACTGAATTATTTCTGCAGGTCCCTAACTCAGTACTATAGAAATGTTTTAATGAGTGAATCAGGTACTTTCCCAAATGTTAACTTGCACTAATGCAGCTTTTCTAAAACTGAACAAGCTAAACCCAAGAAAGGAGTCTCAAATTTGGGTTGTTGGAGAGTTTTTGTTTGTCTGCTTTGGGGGTGGTTGGTGGCTTTTTTCTTGGCTTTTGTTTTGTTGTCAAAAAGAATCTGTATTCCCTGTGGCAGCTAATCTCTTAGTTTTACTGCCTCTCCAATGAACATAATGGTGAAATGACTGCTCCTTTTACTGTTAATTCTTTGGCAGACCAGCTACATGCACATCAGATTTGCAAAGAGGCAGTAATAGTGACCAGTTTGAGATCAGCTGATTAAACAGCTATGTCCAACAAGGACCTTCCTTGGGACTTTCTCTCCTAGTTGTACCAAATGGCATTGTCTTGATACCACATTTTATAAAGGTTCAAAATTTGACTTGGCAGTATTTGCAAAAGACCATTTCCTAGGCTTTTAACAAGACTGAGTCAAGATTTTTGAAAAATACAGGTTTAAGTGGTTGCTGTTTTTCATTAAATGGAAAAGTCTTGTGTTTTGATTCTGTAACAACAACAAACAAATGAATAAGACATGAAAAAAGTTTCAATTAAAAACACAAGGCTGTTTCTAATTATTGCTTGTTGGGTGGTATCTTAGTTCTCCATCTTTGGCTTGTTTTTCAATGAGGCATCTCTGAGTCTGTCTTCATATTTGACAGCTTTGCTAAAGGGCAAACTACAGATTACATGACAGCCACAAGGAACAATGTACCCACAGCCCCTCTGTTGTAAAATGGGTCCAAAATGTTGGCAGGGGTACTAGCAGCTGAGGAGAGGAAAGTTCAGAAAGAAAACAAGTCATAGGGAAAGGAATAACTCCCCTCCCCTTCCTTCTTGGAAGCAAAGAGCCCCCTGCCAAGGAAGCTGTTCAAGGCACAGGGAACTGTCAGCTGCAGGGTAATGTATCAGTTGCCCCTCAGGCAAGTGAAATTTAGCTGAAACGTCATCTTAATTGCATACAAAGCATTAGTTTTCACCAAAATAGGGGTGTATGTGTTTAGAAAATACAAAATAGTTAAAATTTGGAAGAGTATCCTGAAAACATCAAGCATTAATTGCCAAACGTGAACATGTTTCTTCCTTGTGCAGGGAAGAAAGTACTTAACAGAATGTATCTAACATTTTCTGGATTATGTTCTGCTCCATTTCTTCTGTATGATAACCTATTGGGTCCTATCCAGTATTAGGTCCTATCCAGTGTTTCTTCTGACTAGGGTGTGCAGCAAAAAGAAAAGAAAGGGGGGTATTTTTTGAGATCCAGATATATTGGAACTGAAATATTTTGGTATCTCTTATTTCAAATATTGGTATGGTATTCAGCTCTAGATTTTTGGAGTGGGGGGTGGGGGGAGGGTTTCCAATATTTTTGGTGACATTATTCCGTATGGAGAATCTTTCTATGGGGCTGGAGAGTGTTTTTAAAGATACTGGTACTGCAATTTCAGGGGAACTGCTGGTGCCTGTCCTTTAAATAACTGCCATATTTTAAGTGAACTGGAACAAGGGGTCCAGTTCTGTGGACCCCTGAACAAGGTGCCCCCAGCCATTCTCCATTGCTTTCTGTGGAGAGGGAAAAACCTACAAAACATAAAACTGGAGCATTTCCCCCATAGGAATGCTATTGAAGCTATTGCTATACTAAACCAAACCAATGTAAAACCTGAGAATCTAAAACTATGTAAGACCCATGAATCTCAGAAACATCTCAAAATAAAATGCCAGAAAGAAAGAAAAAATCATGCAAACCCAACCCAGCTTCACCAAAGAACAAACTTTTTAAAAAACAACAAATCCCTTGAAAGTGACAGAACCTTACAAAAAACAGCCTGGCAAGTCCATACCAAGCAATGGGAGACCCAGAAACAAAGAGGGGGGAAACAGCCCTGGAAACCTGCAAACATCGGCTCCCAGTTGATTCTGAACATTTCCAGGATTTTTAAGGACCTATTTTTCCAATATCCTGAAAAATCCTGGATATATTTTGGGGAGCCAAAAATACCCCCCCCCCCCCAAAAAAAGGGGTATGCGGTAAGCTGCAAGAGGACAAAGCATTCAGACAGCATCTCCATGTGTTGCTGGCCCAATCACTTCTGCTTCCTTATCAGGGAAAGCTTTTCCCACACCATGTGGAAGTAGCTGGAGTAATGTCCATGCACAAGTTAAGACAAAATATACCCAGAGATATGCCATTTATAGGGAATATCTAGGTTATAGCATATGATTTAGAATCAATAGGGAGCTTTGCCTGAAGTGTCTATTTGAAACAGTAGCTGTAATAAATGACTCCAGGGAATTCTGTGAATGATGTTCCAGCATCCACACACAGACACACTCACTTGAAATAGAAGTATAGGTGTTACTACCAGTCAGGCTTCGGATTCAGTGGGAGCTTACAGGCAGGACCAGCCCTCCCGCTAGGCAAACTAGGTGGTTGCCTAGGGCGCCGAGATGAGGGGGGTGGAAAATTGGGCTCTCGACCCCCCCTCCAGTACCCTAGGCAAGTGTTTAGCTTGCCCCTCTCTCCGCCGCTGCCACCCCCCCCTGCGCAGAGTCCCAGCCTCCACTTGCCTGACCACCGCCGCACTTTTCCTTCTCTTCCCACCCGCCCCCCATCGCCACTCTTTTCCTTCCCTTCCCTCCCTTCCCACCCCCCAGATCACTGCCGCTGCACTTTTCCTTCCCTTCCCTCCCTTTCTTCTTGACTCCCACCCCCACCTTCCATTGCCACCACTGCCTCACTTTTTCTTCCCTTCCCTCCCCTTTCTGCCCTACCCCACCCCTCCCAGTCACTGCCGCACCTTTCCTTCCCTCAGGGACGGCCCTAGCCCTTCTAGCATATCCACGTGGCTGCTGCCTACTCATGAGTAGCCCCGTGCGTACTCATGGGTAGGCGGCATCTGCGGGGCTACTCGTGCGTAGGTAGCAGGCCCAGTGACTGGGGTGGGGGCGGAGCTCTGCTGCCTAGGGCGCCAGAAGAGCTAGGGCCGGCCCTGCTCACAGGAGCACAACTGCTGAACCTTTCTGAGAGCTCCACCTCCTCCTGAGAGTTCCAGCTCCTTGTCCATTGAATAGTAGGTGCAGTTGCATAACAGTCCCTGGATGAGTTCCAGCATCTATTTTTCTACAAAATGACCCCTGCTACCAGTGTTCCTTCTAAGCTGAATTAGCACAAACTAGCTCACAGAATTTTGGTCTCCAGCTTACACTTTTTTGTCTTACCTCAGGAAAAATGGCCCCAGAGCACAATAATTTATGCAGTAGCTCACAACATTAATGCCAGTAGCTCACAAAGTAGAATTTTTGCTCACAAGACTTAGAGGGAACTTAGAGGGAACATTGGTTACTACCTGTACATTTATCCAGTGAATCAGCTGGGGGGGGGGAGCATTTCAAGTTAGGAAAATGGTGTTGGAAGAATGGCTAACTTCCTTTCCAACATGCTGTCATCCCAGTCAAAACTGGAACCTCACAGAACTGTTTAAAGTGGGAGGAGGGTGGACTGGGAGCTCCATTAGTCAGATTTAATCTGTTTTCCTCTACAAGAGAAAATAAAGACACAAGACTTTTCTGTTAGGACAGGAAAATCTAGGCTCATAAGGCAGTGAAACAGTTGGGAACAATACATAAGTATAGTAGTAAAATCAGCTGGATCTTGAAAGTGGAGATTCTGATTAGAAAGACTTCTATGCAGATATGGCTTTAGGACAGGCACTCATCAAAAAGGAATTCAAGTCTGAATTTGCAGAATCACCATATTTCTTCTTCTTCTGGAGCTCCTTCTGTAAACTATGGCAATCCACCAAGGGAAGGGAGATGGGCTCATATTGAAAATGAACTATATATAACATAACTGAGAGAGTCAGAGCAAGTTCCAATACTGTTTTCCAAGTCTTTTATATCAATTTTTGAAATAAATTAAAGGGAGATTCATATGTGTGGGGGTTCTGTAGAAATAGAGTGAAACCCACTTTAAAAAGTAAAAAGTAACTCCAAAGTGCTAAATGAAAACAGGAGTGATAATTGCAAGAGAGTTGTGATTCAATAGTACTTATTGAATTTTGCTGTTGAATGTTTATTATTCTGACTTGCTTAAGTTAATTTTTATGACAGTTGGCTGCTTACAATGTTTGTCCTAACTTTTCTGTATCCATGCCAGTGAAATATATTTGTTCTCAGACATCAATGATGCATTCTTTGAAAATTTTGGTTGCTAAAATATCATAGGAAACATTTGCCATGCCTTGTTCTTAAAGGAAACATGAACATTGTTCTTACAAAATGCCCTGTCCTTCATTTAGAATTCTGTAGTTGCAAGACCCAAGCACAGATCAAAACATCAAGTACAAGATTTCCCCTTTCTTTTTTCCTTATTCTTAAAGGAATAAAAAATGGAATATCAGTATATGTATTTGTGATGGAACAAGCCTTCATGACTTGCAGACTCTGTTCTTCCCACTCCCTCCTTTGGATTGTCACCTCCTAGAAGGAGCTATTCTCTTTCTTCTATTAAGGTATTCACTGCCATCACCTGCTGATTTTAGGACTCTCCATTTTCCTTCCTAGTTCTGAGGCCTGGCTTTAAGGTCTCTTGTTACCCAGTGCCTGGTTACCACAGAGACCAAATGCTGCTTTGGCGCTCCCCTGGAGAATTGGCCACTTGCACACTGACTGCTTCCCTCCTCCCTGGGGAAGCCCCTTGCAAAATAGCATGTCCCAAAAACTATGTGGTACAGAGATCAACCACCAGCATCAAAAGATTAAAATATTTATTAACAAGGAAAAGTTAAAAGCATACTTTAGCTCGGCACCAGATCAGCAAACAAAGGAAAAAAGGATCCCCCCCCCCCCTTTCTTTCCCTGGTGCCTATGCATGCCCTTGCTAGATGTTAGAAGGACTACAGCAGACATTTAAAGTGGACACAGTTGCAGGATTGTTCCCTTGTTCCATTTATCTGGATGTCTGCATGATTTGGAAAAGATGGCCACCGTGACTGGCTTTTGCCCAGATATTTAGCATTTGTACAGCACATTTAAAGTGCCTGAAGATCTTCAAATACATTTCCTCTGTAATCTTTACAACAACCCTATTGCAGATGAGGAGACATACTATCAGGGAAAAGTGGTGTGCTGTATGAATGCATGGCAGTGGGAGGCACTAATGACACAGTTAATGAAAACAGAAGATAGTTAAACTTTTCCAGTTTTTTATTCCATTGTTTTCATAATACTTCTGTAAAGTGTTCCTGTGCATGCAGATTGCCAGCAAGGACCACAAAGTAGATAACTACACAGAGAGTTGTTGCTGAAACTTTCATCAGGCACTGTCCTGGAGAGATACAAAGGTAAGCATGGAGCTACAATACAATAGCAAAGAATAGATTGTTGAAATGATCTGAGAGTTGGAAACAGCAAGTGTAAAGAGAGGATAAAGGAGATAGAAAAGGCATGTAAACAAAGCTGAAAGGAGCAAATAAAGCTGGTTAAAAGGAAGAGAGTGAATTGTCGATAAAATGCTGTTGTCATGCCAATATTCAAACATTCAGAAGATGTACTGCAGCTTCGGTTATTTATATTTTTCCTATTTACACTGGAGACACTTTTAAAACTTTTTATAGGACATATTATGAATATATGAACATGCCTTATATTGAATCATACCACTGGGCCATCATAGTCAATATTGTCTACTCAGATTGGTTGTGGCTCTCCAGAGTTTTAGACAGAGGTCTTTCATACTTACTGCCAGATCTTTTAAACTAGAGGTGCTAGGAATTGAGCCTGGGACTTTCTGCATGCCAAACAGAGGCTTTACCACTGAGGAGAAGAAGACGACCACAGATTTATACCCCGCCCTTCTCTCTGAATCAGCACGTTAGAGCTGCTTACAATCTCCTTCCCCCACAACAGACACCCTGTGTGGTGGGTGGGGCTGAGAGAGCTCTCATAGCAGCTGTCCTTTCAAGGACAACTCCTATAAGAGCTATGGCTAACCCAAGGCCATTCCAGCAGCTGCAAGTGGAGGAGTGGAGAATCAAACCTGGTTCTCCTAGATAAGAATCCACACACTTAACCACTACACTAAACTGGGCATTGCCCAGATATTTAGCATTTGTACAGCACATTTAAAGTGCCTGAAGGTCTTCAAATACATTACAATACTCTTTGTAAATCATTTGTAAATCATTGTGGGGTATCTGATAGCATAAAAACAGTGGAAATAGTGGGTTCACTCTAGAGAACAGGGACAAAATTGTTGTAACCTATTAAGGCTGAGATTTCTAACACTGGGCTGTTTAGTGAAGAAAAAAAAATAGTGAGTTAGGTAGAAAAATGGGGAAATAAGCATCATTACAGGAGAAGAGAACAACTTTTCCTGTAGTTAAAGTAGCATTTGGATCAAGCACTGTGTGATGGGACTGCGCTAAATGCCTCAAGCTGTAGGACAGTCTCATGAGAAATCTCATGCATGTGCACTAATACAGGAAGCTGAAATATTTTTGCTAACACCCTAATCCTATAACAGCATGGTTTCACTGTATAGCAGATGCCTGTGCTGTCAGCTCAGTGCATTAAGAAAAAACTTGGCAATGCACTAAACTGAGCAAGAGTCCTTATTTCCCATATCAGAAGCATAAATGCCAGGCTCACATTTGCCTTTTCACGGGGCAGACATAAATAAGGGGCAAATACAGTGCAAACCTATCAGCACTTGAAGTTAGTGGTTGTTAATGTTTTTCTTTTCCTTCATTTGCAGAGCTGTGCAAAATTTAGCTTAAGGTGAATGGGCATAGCATATCAGATACTCCAATCAGTACTTTTAGTAGCCACTATTATCATTTTAAAGTGCATGTGTTTTGCTTTTAGTAGCTTTATAATTTCTTTCCTTTCCGTAAGGATGAGGACCTGGGCTTCAGCAATAATAAGGCTGCTTCTCTGTTGAAGTATCTGCTTTTCCATGCTGTTTCAGGTACTTGGTCTTTTAAAACAGAATAGCACAATTTGCTTTATATTTGCTTTTGGATTCTTTATTATGAATATTTTCATTGAAAGCTGCTAATTGTACCCATGAATCTTCATTGCTCTGCCAAGAAATATTCTTGAAAATATAGGCAGTAAATTATAAATAATAGTAATAAGAACATAAGAAATTTGCTGGATCAGACCAAAGTAGTTTAGCACCCTGTCTCACACAGTGATCAATCAGTTCCTCTGGAGGGCTAACAATAGGGCATAGAGACAGAGGCCTTCCTCTGATACATTCTAGCTGTGTGATTCAGAAATTTACTGCGTCTGAACATGGAGGTTCCCTTTAGTCACCATGGCTGATAGACCTATCCTCCATGAACTGATCTAATTCTTTTTTAAAGATGTGTATGCTTGTGACCATCACCACATCCTCTGGCAGCAAATTCCATATTTTGATCACTCACTGTGTAAAGAAATATTTCCTTTTTTCTGTCCTGAATCTACTGATCATCAGCTTAATTGGATGCCCTCAAGTTCTAGTATTTTGGGAGAGGGAGAAAAGTTCTTTTTGTCCATTCTCTCCATGCCATGCATAATTGTATAAACTTTTAACATGTCTCCCCCTTAGTCCCAGAGTCTTCACCCTTTCCTCTTGGTTGCGCTCTTCTGTACTTCTGCCAGCTCTGTGATGTCCTTTGTGAGGTATGGTGACCAGAACTGTACACAATATTCCAAATGAGGCTGCAGCATAGGTCTCTACAGGGGCATTACATTATTGACCATTTTATTCTCAATCCCTTTCCTAATAATCCCTAACACAGAGTTTGCTTTTTTTTTTTCCACTGCAGCACACTGGGTCGATACTTTCATTGAGATATCTAGTACAATTCCAAGATCTTTCTCCCTCTCAGTCTGAATAAGGTTAGACCCCATTAGCCTACACTGGAAGTTGGGAAATTTTTGTTCCAGTGTTCATCACCTTATGCTTACCAACACTGAACTTCATCTGCCACTTTGTTGCCCACTCATCCAATTTGTAGAGATCCTCTTGGAGCTCTTCACAAGCATCCTTGGTTTCCTGAGTTTAATCAGGAGTCATTGGTGAGGTGCCTTGTCAAAAGCCTTTTATTTAAAACAATTTTTATTAGTAACATATGGTAATATATTCAATTTCTTACATCCTTAATAACTACTTTTTCTCTATCCCATATATTACTTTCTACCTCCCCCTCCCCCCGTTACTTGACCCCCACCGGTGTACTATACTTAAAACATTATTATTAAAGGTACCCTTAATTAATAAGAACCAAAATTCATATCCTCCTCCCTCTTATACTTAATCATTATCAAAAATTGTCCAATGTCCTTTTATTTTCCACTCTTTTTCTATGTATCTTCTAAACTTCTTCCACTCCATCTTGAATACTTCTAGATCATAGTCTCTTAAGGTTCTTGTTAACTTGTCCATTTCATTCCATGTTATAACTTTTACAATCCAATCCCATTTCTCTGGTATTTTTTCTTGCTTCCACAACTGCGCATACAGTGTCCTAGCAGCTGAGAGCAAGTACCAGATTAAAGTCCTATCTTCTTTTGGAAATTTTTCCATTTGTAATCCCAACAGAAAAGTCTCTGCAAATTTGTTAAATTCGTATCCCAAAATCTTAGCAATCTCTTGTTGAATCATCTGCCAATACATTTTTGCTCTTTCACAAGTCCACCACATATGGTAGAAAGAACCTTCATGTTTTTTACATTTCCAACATCTGTCTGGCATCTTGTTATTCATCTTTGCCAACTTTTTAGGAGTTATATACCATCTATACATCATCTTAAACAGTTTTCTTTGATACTCTAACATGTTGAGAGTTTCATAGAGTTCTTCCACAAATATTCCCATGTATCCATCTGTATTTCTTTATTCACATTAATTGCCCACTTAATCATTTGAGATTTCAAATGATTTTAAAAGTAACTTATACATTTTCGAAATTAATTTTTCATTATCTCCAAGCAGAACTTTTTCCATTTCCGTTTGTTATCGTCTTATTCCTTCAGTTTTGATATCACTTTTCACCAAACTCTTTATTTGTTGGATTTGAGACCAATCATACTTATAATTCAGCTCCTCAGCAGTTTTCAACTCTATTTTACCACTTTGTATTTTTAATTATTGATTGTATGACATTCATTTTCCCTCTCCTAGCTCAGCTGTTATTTTTATTACTTCTGCTGCCACTATCCATAGTGGTTTTCTCTCATCGCCATATTTCTTATACTTCATCCAGATATTTAGCAAATTACTTCTTATGTAATGGTGAGAGAAAAAACCATCCATCTTTTTCTTCCCATATTACATATAAGCGTGCCAGCCGAATTTATTTCCATGACCTTCCAACGTTAAAAAATTTTTATTCAATAACATCACCCTATCTTTTATCCACACCAAACAAACTGCTTCATGATATAGTCTTAAATCTGGTAATTGGAATCCTCCTCTTTCTTTAGCATCTGTTAAAACTTTCATTTTAATCCTTGGTTTCTTTCCAGCCCATACAAATTCTGAAATCTTTCTTTGCCATTTATTAAATTGTTTACTGTGTTTTCCAATCGGGATAGTTTGGAATAAATACAGTATTCCTGGCAAAATGTTAATCTTAATGGCAGCTATTCTCCCAAGCAATGACAAATTAAGCTTGTTCCATTTTATCATATCTTCATCCATTTTACGCCATAATGTTTCATAATTATTTTTAAACAAATCAATGTTCTTCATTGTTATTTTCACACCCAAATATTTTACTTTAGAGGTAACCTCACATCCCGTTAGCCTCTGCAGTTCCTTTTGTTTATTTACTTGCATATTTTTACATAAAAGTTTTGATTTTTCCTTATTAACATAAAGTCCCGCCAATTCTCCAAAATTTTGTATTTTATCTAACAACAAAGGTGTTACTTGTGTAGGATTTTCATTTATAAACATTATATCATCTGCAAATGCTCTGTATTTATAAGTAAAACCTTTAATTCTCATTCCTTTTATTTCTTCATCATCTTGTATTTGCATCAATAAGATTTCAAGAGTCATTATGAACAACAATGGTGAAAGCAGACAACCTTGTCTTGTGCCTTTGCTAATTTTCATTTCTTCTGTGAGATCTGCATTTATACATAACCTTGCACGTTGTTCAGTATATATTGCCTTTATCATTCTTATAAAGTTTTTCCCCAACTTTATTTTTTCCATTACTGCAAACATAAAGTCGCAGTTCAGATTATCAAACGCTTTCTCTGCATCTACAAAAAATAATGCAACTTCCTTCTCCGGATGTCTTTCATAATATTCTACAATGTCTACAACAGTTCTAATATTGTCTCTTATTTGCCTTTTGGGAAGAAAACCCGCCTGATCTTCCTTTATAAAATTTATTAAATATTGTTTAAGTCGTTCTGCCAGGATTCTTGTGTATATCTTATAATCATTATTTAATAATGAAATTGGTCTATAATTCTTTACATTCGTGACATCTGTATCTTCCTTTGGAATCAACGAAATTACAGCTTCTTTCCATGTATTTGGTATTTTCCCGTTTGATCTTATCACATTCATCAATTTTTGAAGTTTCGGTACTAATTCTTCTTTAAACATTTTAAAAAATTTTGCTGTGTAACCATCTGGTCCAGGTGCCTTTCCAGATTTCATTACATTAATCGCTGCTTCAATTTCTATTTTTTCAATTGGCTCATTCAACATTTTTTCCATATATTCAGTTAAGGGTGCTATTTTGATCTTTTGTAAATATGTTTCAATCCTTTCTTTCTTTACTTTAACACCCTTAAATAAATTAGCATAATACTTAAAAAATTCTCTCTTTATTCCTTCTTGGTCCACCATCTCTTTCCCATCAGCCACAATTTTGTTAATAATTTTACTTTCTCCCTTTTTCTTCAGTTGCCAAGCCAAGTACTTCCCAGGCTTGTTTGCTCCCTCAAAAGATTTCTGTTGTAATTTTTTTCAAATTCCATTCCATTTCCTTATTTAGCAAATGTCTCAATATTGTTTGCAATATTGTAATCTCCCTTATAATTTTCTTTTTCCCTGGCCTTTTTCTTAATTTTTCTTAATTCTTTTTTCTTAATTTCATTTTGAATGTCCAAGATCTGTTTATCTTTTGCTCTCTTATCTTTATTATTCAATGTTATTAATATTCCTCTCATTACAGCCTTATAGGCATCCCACACCGTCTGGAATTCAATATCTTCTCTGTCGTTTATTTGGAAGAAAGCTTTAGTCTCGTTTTCTAGAGATGTCACTATTTCTTTATTTTGTAGTAAATCTTCATTCTCCATCTTCTCGACTTTTTTAGACAATTTTGTAATCCACATTATTGGGTTATGATCAGCTCCTATTTTGGGTAAAATCTCTATTTTCTTTGTTATAAGTCCCAGATCTTTGGTACCCCACAACATGTCAATTCTAGAAAAAGAATTATGTCTGGCTGAAAAAAAGGTGTAATCCCGTACCTCAGGATTGAACTTCCTCCATATATCCTCCAAATGCTCTTGTTTAACCAGTTCAAAAAAAGATTTTGGCAACTTCCCTTCTTTGTCAATTTTTTTCTTCCCAGATCTATCTATTGTGTTCTGGATTGTTCCATTAAAGTCCCCCATCAACAAAATTTGGTCATAAGTCACTTCATCAAGATGTTGCATAATATTTTTTTAAAAAAATGTTCTTTGCATCATTTGGAGCATAAAGTCCCAACAACAAAGGTTTTTTTAGCATTCAATAAAATTTCCACGGCGATGTACCTTCCAACTTTATCTTTAAAAACCAATTTCGGGTCTAATTCTTTTTTAATTTAAAAAATTACTCCTTTCTTCTTCTGTTCAGCCAGTGTATAAAATTTTAGTCCCAATTGCTTATTCCATAAAAATTTATAGTCCTTTTGTCTAATATGCACTTCTTGTAAACAAACTATATTACAATTTTGTTTTTTTTATCCAATGAAATGTTGCCCTTTTTTGTGGTGAATTTAGTTCGTTTACATTCCAAGATATTAATTTGTAATCCATCATGGTGCAAATTCTTTATTTTCTCCATAAAATATACGCAGTTCCTCTGTGTTTGTAATTGTAATCCTTTTCCCTTGAAGTTCAAAGCTCAAACCTTCAGGTATTATCCATCTATATCTCATTCCATTGTCACGTAATTTTTCTGTCAGTTTTTTATATGCATTCCTGTCAGTTAACACTTGTCTTGGCAACTCTTTCATAATTCTTATTCTACTGCCTCCCACTATCAATGTCTTTTCAAAATTTTTGTTCATGATTTTTCCCACCATTTCTTTTGTCATAAATCTTATGACCACATCTCTTGGCAGATTGTTCTTTTTTGCATAGAGTGAATTCACTCTATACATATAATCATACATATTTCTTTTCCCTTCAGGATCTTCCTCCAAAAATTCTGCAATTATTTTTATTGTGTATTCTTTCAAGTCAGATTCTTCATCTTCTGGTACACCTCTTCGACGAATCTGTGTCTCCATCAACTTGCAGTCATGTATTATCACCTTTTCTTTTAATTTTAATAAGATGGAATCATGTGTTTTCACTCCCTCTTCCACCTCCTGTACTTTTTTTGTTATTATTACAGTCTCATTTCTGAGATTCTTTATCTCTTTTTTAATTCTTTTTTTTTTGAATCCTCAATATCCTTTCTTATTTCTTTTTTAGAGGCAGTTATCATTTCTTTCACCCCATTATCCTGGCTTCCATTGCAGGATCCTGGCTTCCATTGCATCTAGTTGGGCTTGCATTTTCTCCATTGAAGCAGACCTAGTACGAATTTGCTTCGGGTCTGACATGTAAAAAAGATCAAAAAATTTTATCTCACCAAATTAAATTTGGACCATCAGGTTTAATAGAATGAAGCTTGCCCTTTCCAATGAACCCAATTTCACCATCCTCTGAGCCTCACAAGCTCAGATATTAATGTTTAAAGTTTTTATTTTCCCCAAAATGGCGGACGCAACTTATGCTTCACTTTAAAAATTTTTCCTTCTTTTCCCTTTATCCAATTCAGATCTTCACCACTGTCCAATAGTCATTTTAAAATTACCAACTCAATTAACTCCACCAATTTTTAATGTCCCAGTCACTTTAAAAACGTTGTTAAAACTTTGTCCTCCCAACAATGGCTGCCGATGTTTCTCTCTGATATTATAATCCTAGAGTAGGCTGTTTACTTCTTTTACTTCCTTCTTCTTCCTCTGGTACTTCCTCCTTTTCCTGCCACCAAGTCTCGTTTCGCTGTTAGAGAAATCTCGCGATGTCTGACGTACTTCCTGTGTTGACTGTGAGTGCTGCAGATCTATGACGATGGGGCTACTTCCTCAACCGCAGATAGACAAAACAATAAATTCCTTTCTCCTTTTAGCACTGTCTTTAAAATTTACAAAGTTCAAATTTAGCCCCTTTTCTTATCTTCCTTTCAGGCTTCCATTATATCCAACTCCCACCTTTTAATTTTGCTTTGTTTAGCTTTAGTTAGTCTCGGAGTGAAAAGATAGCGATCAATACCTTTTTTTGTAGTTTATCCAAATCGACACCAGTCTTTTGTAGATTAGATGTTTAAAGTAGTAAAAGAAGACTTGGATTCTGTCGAGCTTAAGTCAAATAAATGACTCTGGAAACTTCTGTAGATGATGAATATGCAACTTCTCTCCGGAGATCCCTCAAAGCCTCAAAGGAGCCCCCTCCGGGACTCCCTTTCAGCCAAGGTAAGTCTCCTCAATGTATCTGTGCATATCTTGGACAATTCTCTAGCTGAGAAAAGTAGGCAGAAGGCATTAGTTTGCCTTTTAATACCCCAAACAGAAGTGCCAGCCTTCCCCCCATTGAGGAAAGCAACTCAGCTCGCCATTTTCCGATCCCGGAAGTCGTCAAAAGCCTTTTGAAAGTCCAAGTATATAATGTCTATCAGGTCACCATTGTCTACATACTCATTCACTTTCTCAACTCCAAAAGATAAGTGAGGCAAGATTTTCCCTCAGCAGACTTTGTTTTTCTATTGCCTAATAATTCTGTTTTGTGATTACAATTTCTGCTAATTTGCCTGGGACAAACACTGCTTGCCTGCATATGTGCACCTTTCTTCACATAGCATGAGCTCTGGAGCCAGCTAGCCCTCTTAGAGGTATAGCTTACGCTAATTCAGCTTAGAGGGAACACTGCTCTTGGCTTAACCCTACGGGAGCATGGTGCTAAAGGAAGGCAAGCTGTTAGGATGCTGTGTTTTACCAAAACAAAAATGGAGAGTCCTTGCATTTTAAACTAGAGGCCTGGAGATGAGAAAATTGGATGATAAGAGAAAATATTTTTCCTCCTTTGGAGGATGGAGGGGAAATTATCACTGCTTGAGAAAAAAAAAGTAATAGTGTTTAGTGTTTGGGACTCCCCCCTAATCTCTGTTTTATACTCTATTTAAGCCACTACTCTATTTTCATTTGGGCTCAGCCAAATGCCTGTGGGATGTTTACAAGAAGGGTATGAGGGCAACAATCTGCTCCTATGGTTTGTTCACAACATCTGGTAATCAGAGTTTACTAATAGAAGGTACTTCCCCCAGGGTTGAGCAGGCAGGAGAAGCCTTGAGTGAGGGAACTGAGGATATGGATGGGAGGGTTTTATTACAAGTGCACTTTTTGTCATCTTGATTATAATATTTTTTGTGTGTGCTTTTATACTTGCAAGGCCAAGAGCCCACCTGCGGCCTTCATGTATTTCTTTGGTCAACAACAGCAGTAAGGAACCAATGCAAAACTATAACGTACCAAAGTAAAGAGGGGGCCTTTGCTAATATTGTTGTTGTTAATATACACAACTGTGTATATTAACACAGGGATGACTTAAGAGCTCCAAGAGGATTTCTACAAATTGGGTGAGTGGGCAACAAAGTGGCAGATGAAGTTCAGAGATGGTAAGCATAAGGTGATGAACACTGGAACAAAAAATTCCCAACTTCCAGTGTAGGCTAATGGGGTCTAATCTTATTCAGACTGAGAGGGAGAAAGAAGTTGTTAATATGCACAACTGTTACTGGTGTGCATATGTATCTAAATAATAAGTATATTACATAAGAAGTCTGGTATTTGTGTAGGATTTTTTTTTTAACGTATGAGGAGGAAGCCAGGATTCTATACTTGCAGCTGCCTGAAGAAAAAATGTCTGTCCAGTTGGCCACTTAAAAAAAAAAGTATTTTACTAGCCTTCATTTCAATCCTATTTTAATTGAGCCAGAAAATGGCATATAAATCTTCTTGGTTACAGTTCTCAGCCATCATTGAAGAATGTGTTGATGCGCCTGTGCTTAGTGAGGGTGGTCTTTAGTGACGCAAAGAATGAAGGCTTGCGCACAGCAGTGTTAAAACCACTATATACAATTTATTTACACCTTCACTCTCCAAACCAACAGCATGCTCCGCTGCACCTCCACCACACATATCCCACACACAGTAAAGTGTCTTTGTACATTTATACATCCTGTCCACCCAGGTATCCAATCAGCTTGCTGCTGAGTCATGCTGACATTGCCCAGGCTGATGCAATCTGGCAACCAGCCACCTTCTGTCACTTAGATGATCTACCTGGCAGTTCTGTTACTTTCACTTTTCCAGCATGTGTATAGAAACTGCTTGGCTTCTGAATATACTGACAGAATGCTGGTATTAGTTCGTTCTGATAAAGCCTCAGTTCCTTTTATTGATAATATACTGACTAGCAAAAGGTTTTATTTGGTATATTTTTATTCTGCCCTTTCTCAGGGCATAATACATGGTTTTATTTATTTTATTTTTGTGTGTATGTGGAGAGAGAGAGAGTCTTTCTGCTCTCATCAGGGCCAAAACCAGTAATACCATACAAAACATTTAACCAAAAAATTATTAAAACAATTAAAACCAAGCTAAAATACACATAAAGAAACATTAGAACAACAATTGAAACACAGAGGAAGGAGAAGTCACTAAAGGGAATGTTAGATGAAACTATCCTGGCTGCAGCATTCTGCACCAATTGAAGTTTCTGAACACTTCTCAAGAGCAGCCTCTTGTAGACCACATTGCAGTAATCTAGTCTGTATGCTTGGAGAAGAGCACGTGGGGGGGGGTTATGGTTCATGCTCTCAGTTAATATGTTCTTACTTATACAGTCTGTGACGGAACCGGCCCGATTCTGCCTTCAGACCCGGTCCCGTCAGCTCCCTATTGAGTCGCCAACTCCTGGAGGGAGCTATTTCTCCTCCTGCCCCTTGGGCTCGCTGCCACCACCTGCTCAGTCCCGGGGTTCAGATTGAGAGGAACAGGACTCCCAATCCCCCTCTCCAGCTGTGAGGCCAGGCCTCAAGGTCCTCTGCCACCCTGCACTTGGGTTTCACAGAGACCTCAGCGCTTCTTTGGGGCACCCCTGGAGGATTGGCACCTTATCCAACTGCATGCCTTCCCCCCTTCACCTGGGGCCCCCTTCTTAACACAGCGTGGTCTAAAGCGGTCTGGGGATCTATGTGGTACAGAGTTTGACTGCCAGCATTTTAAACAGAAAAAACATTTATTTAAAAGGGAAAAGGATATGGAAAGAAAAACAAAACAAAAACAGTTGCATCTACAAAATTAGCACAGCACAGCACAGCACAGCAAACAGCATAACAAAGAAAAGTTGATTATAAACGCATCCGGCTGGCCCTGATCTAAACTTGCCCTGTCTTGTGAAGTACTTACTTAGTCTGCCTGCCTGGAGGCCTCATTTTCCTGAGCAGGCCTCCCCCACAGGCAGGAGCCTCCATTGCTCACCACATGCTCGCTCGAGCCCCAGTTCAAATCTGGCTTCTCTTCCTGCCTAACACATGCAAGGAACAACAGCACTTCCTGCCTCTCTAGGAGATTTTCCCCCTAGCGTTGTTGGTTTGGCTCTGGAAGGGAGGGGGAGTGAGGGGAAGGCTACAAAGCCTGCTGAATGGATTTACTGATCCCTGCCTTTTTGGATGAAGCACCAACACTCTCAGATGGCGTTTCTCCACACGTCCCCCTCCTTAAATTCTGAGCCGGAGGGGTTGCCTCCTACAGAGGTGACCCCGTAGCAGAATCCAAACAAACAAGGAGAAACCCATTAACCCAAAATATTACACAAACATTCAGGTATTTCTCCAATAATACACAAAGTCCAGCACCCTAGGTGCCCATGTCCTTTCTGGACAAAACGTTGCATTGCTGCATGCAGAAGGAATGTCCAGTCTTTAAGATGTACTCCTCCATCTCCCAGGACCACCTCTGGAGTTTGGTGCTCTCCCTCCGTTGCTGCTGTTGCTGGGGTGAGTGGTCCATCAAAGGAGGAAATTCCTGGCCCCACATATGGGGTTGGAAACTGCCCAGTTCCCACACAGTTGCTTCTTTATCCCTCATTGGTGGAATGTTCCCTCTGTCCACTCTGACCTCCCAGAAACCCACCTCTGGGGCTCCAAACAATTGCTGTCCCAGCTTCTTTGTGTCTCCTTCCTTCCTACCTATATGCAACACCATGGACCTCGCAGAGAATGGCTGTGGTATATTCACCTGCACCACTGTAACTGCCTTTCCTGTCTTCTCCATAGCCACCACATAAGTAGCCTCGTCTAGGTCATCCACAATCACATGGGGTCCCTCCCATTCCACTTTCCGTTCACCAGTATGAAGGGGCAGGAAAACCATCACCCTATCCCCTGTCTCAGCTTCTGAGAACTCCACTTTCTGGTCCCTTGCCACCTCACACAGTGTTTCCAGCCTAGGGTCACTTTGAACCTCAGACAGGAACATTTCTGGCTCCCCCAGACTTCCTATCATCTGTTCCTTCAAGCCACCCCTAGTCCCACTGTTTCCAGAACACTCAGCCAACGTTTGATCGGGGTTCTCCGCCCCCTCAGTTGGTTTTTCAGTGTCAGCCAACTGAGCTCCTGCCTGCCTGGAAGACTCCACAGTATCCTGCTGCCCTTGCGGAAATTGGCACCCCTCTTCCCATTGGGCACACCCTCCTGCAGGGTTTGAGACAGGCTGGTCCTCCCCCTCCCTGGTTGGTGGTGAGGTGGCTTCCCTAACGTTGCCTTCCTCCCCCCACCTTCCCCTGAGGGTTTGGCTTGGGTTCTCAGTCCCCTCGGTCGGTTTTTCAGCACTACCCAACTGACCCCCTTCCTGCCTGGAAGGTCCCACAGCTTCCCAGGATTCCTGTCTGCCCTGCTTCAAGAAGACCTGTTTTGAGAGCGTCTCGGACGATCCCACTTCCTGATCCACAGCTACTTGGTGAACCGGTTCCAACCTAAGGCCGCTCCGGACCCCCTTCTGGAACCGCTCCCGTTCCCCCAAGCCCTCAGCTATGTGCTCCTCTGAGCCCACATTAGCCTTGCTGCTCTCAGAGCCTCCTGCGAAATCTCCACTCTCCACCTTGGTCTCTTCAGCATGCACATCCTTTATGCTAGACAGGTTCCCTTCCTCGCTAGGAACATCCACAGCCTCTTGCTGCACTTGGGGAAAGCTACACCCCTCTTCCCCTTGGGAACACCCTACTCCAGGGCTTGAGACAGGCTGGTCCTCCCCCTCCTGGGTGACTGCCCTCTCTTCGTCCTCAGTAACCTGTGCTGTTTCCCCCTCCCTGGTTGGTGGTGAGGTGGCTTCCTTAAAGTTGCCTTCCTCCTCCCACTTTCCCCTGGGGGTTTGGCTGCGGGGTACAGCCTTGATAGGGTACTGGCCAACCACCAAATCCCGGCCCAATAACACTGGAACTGTTTGTTCCTTCATTACCCCACATTCAGAATAGGATTTACCTTCTTGTGGAGCCAAACCCCTGAACTGCTTTCGGGAGTGGTCTGGCCCCAGTTTAAACCTTTTAAATACAGTGGCTTTATAGGCCGCAAAAGTTATCCCCCCATCTTCCATAGGCATGCTGTGACAGATGGCTGAGAGTTCTCCAGTCAGGATGCTACAGAGGTAAGACATATAGTCTTCCTCTGCAATCCCCCACTGTTTGGCTGCCCTCTCAAAGTTGGAGAGGTATGTGGAGGGGTCTTCTCCCTCCTTGTACACTGCAAAGTCTTTGGGGGTGACTTGGATCTCTTTGCTTAGTTCAGCTTCCAGACGTAGCACCTCAAGCTCATGGCGACGTTGCTCTTCCTGCTCCCGTCTATGGATTTCAGCTTTCTCTCTTTCTTCCTGTCTGCGGATCTCAGCTCGTCTCAGCTCTCTCTCTCGTTCCTCCTGTCTGCGGACTGCATCCCTCTCTGCTTGTCGTTCCTCTCTCTCTCGTTCCTCCTGTCTGCGGACTTGGTCCGCCTTGATACGCATTCTCTCCAGTTCCATCTGTAGCTGCAAGATTACTTCTGACTGGGTGGGGGCCACTTTTGCAGGGGCCCCTGCATACTCAAGATGCTCCAACAGGAGGACTTGCATATCTACTACAGTCAGGTTGTCACACTCCAGCTCGAGCTTTGCACACTCTTCCTGGAGCTGTGGCTTTGTCATCTTCAGGATTTCCAGTTTCTTAGCACGCTCCATCCTAACTAACTAAACTTTCCCTACTCCAGTTGACCCGAAAATAAAACAAAACCGCTGTTGCTTTCTCTGGGTGCTTGCACGTATAAAAAAAAACAAAAATGCCTGGCCAATCAAGTTCTCTGTTTGTTCTTATCCCACCGCTGCCGCCAAGTGTGACGGAACCGGCCCGATTCTGCCTTCAGACCCGGTCCCGTCAGCTCCCTATTGAGTCGCCAACTCCTGGAGGGAGCTATTTCTCCTCCTGCCCCTTGGGCTCGCTGCCACCACCTGCTCAGTCCCGGGGTTCAGATTGAGAGGAACAGGACTCCCAATCCCCCTCTCCAGCTGTGAGGCCAGGCCTCAAGGTCCTCTGCCACCCTGCACTTGGGTTTCACAGAGACCTCAGCGCTTCTTTGGGGCACCCCTGGAGGATTGGCACCTTATCCAACTGCATGCCTTCCCCCCTTCACCTGGGGCCCCCTTCTTAACACAGCGTGGTCTAAAGCGGTCTGGGGATCTATGTGGTACAGAGTTTGACTGCCAGCATTTTAAACAGAAAAAACATTTATTTAAAAGGGAAAAGGATATGGAAAGAAAAACAAAACAAAAACAGTTGCATCTACAAAATTAGCACAGCCCAGCACAGCACAGCAAACAGCATAACAAAGAAAAGTTGATTATAAACGCATCCGGCTGGCCCTGATCTAAACTTGCCCTGTCTTGTGAAGTACTTACTTAGTCTGCCTGCCTGGAGGCCTCATTTTCCTGAGCAGGCCTCCCCCACAGGCAGGAGCCTCCATTGCTCACCACATGCTCGCTCGAGCCCCAGTTCAAATCTGGCTTCTCTTCCTGCCTAACACATGCAAGGAACAACAGCACTTCCTGCCTCTCTAGGAGATTTTCCCCCTAGCGTTGTTGGTTTGGCTCTGGAAGGGAGGGGGAGTGAGGGGAAGGCTACAAAGCCTGCTGAATGGATTTACTGATCCCTGCCTTTTTGGATGAAGCACCAACACTCTCAGATGGCGTTTCTCCACACAGTCATTAAATGTGCTTCAACTTCTGGTTGTATATATGTAGTTTACCTGGTGATGATGAGATTAAAGTCAGAAAAAGAGCTCTTGAATAACCAGGGATTCCTTCCAACTTCTATTGCTAAGTATAACTGACATGACAAGCAGTTCATTGGTCAGTATCCTCTTGACTACAAAAAAAGGAGAGAGAAAATTTATTACCTCAGGAAGAAATGTATGTCTCCCTTTCTCTCTTTTTCCAAGACATTCTGTGCAGTGGGTAGTTTCATAATTGATGAACACTGAATTAGTATGAATTTGTTTTGAAAAAAATTAGAGCCTTTGGGAAATCTTTTAAAACGCTTAAAGAAGGGCCTAGCTAGATACAACCTAGCAACTGGTTAGGATTTCTGTGTTTTTACAAGGTTAAAACCAGTCACACAGAGACCCAATTCAGATTGAGGCTATGTCATATGGTATCTGTCCCCCACCTTCAGCCTGGAGCAAATAGTAGCTCTGAGATGCAGTTAGTATTAGGAACATAGTGTAGAGAGAGAGGTTTCTTTAATCTAAACAGAATCCCTTCACAACATCTTTTAAGACTTTTAAGTAGTTCAGGAGATTCTAATCACAACACTCATTGGCCATGTCTAGTTTGGCCCTAAAATTACCCAATTAAAATTCCATAACAAATATCAGCTGTTTTGGGAGAAAGAAATGGTGTTCCTAGGCAGTGAGATTCCTGTAGAAGCAATAAAGGATCCTTTAGGTTGGCAGGCTAGTAAAGCAGCAAGGATTTTCTGACCACAGGTATGCCATTGTGTTGAGTGATAGCTGTTATTCCTCTCCAGCTCATGTAATCCCAAGAATGCTGAAGTTACGCAGAATGTTGCTTCTTAAGAAAAGTTTGCCTGGCTTCAGCTCTTTGGCAGTTATGAATTAGGTAAACTCTAAGTACTTAACTACAAACAGAGGATTTGCCAGGTGGGTGATCTGGTTTTAGAAAGAAAAGACCAGGAAACATATGCCACTGACATGATGTTTCTTAGAGATATTCAGCATATTCAGAAGAATTACATAGTAGGGTCCTGGGGACGATAACTCTTCCGAATGTTGGATGGAGGGCTGCATGATTGAGTGGTCCCCTACATTAAAAAAAAACCCATCAGAATATAAGACATCTCTGAACTAACCTTCTCCCTGCTGAGTTAGTCTTCAGAGCAAGGAACCTTGTCCATGAAAGCCTAGCTATTGCCAGACTGGAAGGGCTGTTTGTTGTGACTTTGTTTTCTTACACAAAGAATTGTGCCAGTTTCCCGCACCTGCATTGTGAAGTGGTAAAGTCCAAGATAAACTGTAGTATATGATTCTTTTGAATTTGTAAATTTTCCCTTGGACAACGGTGTTTTTTATGTATTTCAAGTACAGTATTTATAACTATCTGTTTATTGCATTTGTTTTACATATAACAACAAAACCTACAGATGCCAAGACTTTTTTTGTGAAATAATTTTTCAGTCAGATGGGATTCATATGTTTTGTGCAGCAGAAGAAGAGAGAGGAAAGCCCTCAGCTTCACAAATCTAGGCTTTCTTAATATTTTGAAAGTCTATAAGCAGCTGGAACTATGTGTACTTCCACACTGTAAAACAACTGGACACTATTGATGATTAAAGTAAACTTGACAAATCATATTACTGTTATTTAACAAAGCTATAGCTGCATAAAATTCAACGGCTACCACTAGTCTAACCAAAACAACCCAACTGCCGAAGTACAGGGCAAACCTTTGAGTTTGGGTAAGGCACTTTTTGTTGTGCATTTCACAAAGGTGTGTGTGAGATAAGGATATTCAAATGCTATACAATTGTAAAAGCATGACAGAAATAATGAGGTGTGGTTTGGGTCAAATCATGCACTGGGGTGAATTCAGATTTAGTATTCTCCATGCCTAAAAAAAAGTACTTTGTAAATTGATTGACCTTGAATGTAAGCCTGGTTAGTTAAGAGATACCATTATAGTGAGCAAACTGAATTCTTTGGGGATTTGTTTCTTGGGTTCCTCTGATCCTAAAAACATGCCATCTTTCACAAAACTGTCTGCTGTGTAGAGTTGTGAGAATTTCTGTGGTCTTGAGAAATACTGCTCATTTGCATCTGATTAGGACCATGTTAGAAGCAGAACATGAAACACAACAATCATAAAGAGCAGAATTGTATGTTTTGCGTTTCCTGGATCTGGAATATTATTTAATCTGTGATGCCTGCCTAGCTACCAGTAACTATGCAAAACTTTCCTATAAGTTACAGCAGTTCTTACTTCCCTATTTGCATTTAAAATATTGAGGTTAACTCCTAATGCCCAGGGATATATAATGAATTGCTATAATAAATTTGCTTAGGATATTTTGTTCTAACTAAGGCTGCTGTTCTTATTTGGAAGCGAGTCATGGGACTGACTTCAAGTGAGTATGTATAGGACTGGTCTGAAAGTTCTATTAAAGCCCTCTAAAGCTAAATGGTAGTAACACTTTAACTGGCCAAAGATGAGCGCTGCAGATATATTTCCTTTATGCCTAAAAAAAGGGGTTTGCCAAGGGTGTTCAAATTTTACCTCACTTGTCCAAATGTGGGTGATTGTGTTAAAAATGAATGATAGCTCAACCATGTTTGAAACCTTCTATTGTCAAATAAAGCCATAGTTATTTTGCTCAGAAAGGTGTTCCTTCCATGAATAAAGTTTTCATTAGATTCATACAATAAAGAATATAGGAGTGGTTTGTGCATCTAAAACTATCAGTCATATTATGGAGTACAGTTTCCATTGAACAAGATTCTATGAAAGTATCTAATGTAAGCTAGGCTTTGCTGCCTCTGTGATTTCTGCAAGTTAACACCAATCCTTTCTAAGCTCAGCTTTCTCTCTCAGCCTGGCTAGTTAGGAGGCACAGGCTATGCCACCAGCTTGGGCTAAAGATGAACTACACTACTAGTAGTTTATTTAAAATGTAGTAATATTAGGGTTGCCAGGTCCAGCTCAGGAAATATCTGGGGACTTTGCGGATGGAACCAGGAGGGGGGTTGTAAGCAGGAGTGAATCCCAAATGGAGCTCTAGCCATCACATTTAAAGGGACCACATTCCTTTTAAATGCCTTCCTTCCATTGGAAATCATGGAAGATGGGGAAACCTTTGGGGACTCATAGAATTGGACCTCTGGTACAATCCTTTTAATACTTGGGAGGAGGGGATGAGGAGAGGCACTATATACTATGCTGAAAATTTGGTGCCTCTACCTAAAAAAACAGGGGCCCCCAGAGCCCAGATACCCACAGATTGATTCTCCATTATGTGATAGGAACCGGTCTCCATAGGGTATAATGGAGTGCCCAGTAGACAGTTCCTCCCACACACACACACTTTCTGATAACCCTAAAGTGGAGGAAGGGCCTTCAAACCAGGGAATACCCTGCCCCCAATTGGGGATTGGCAACCCTAAATGGAAATAATATCTCCAATATTCCACTGCTGAAACTGTTTCCTTTATAACTAGGACAACAGCAGCAGAAAACCTCTTTTATCTGATTAGGCAGGTGTAACGAAAACATTTGGAAAGTGGAAACCTTTGAAACTGGAAAAGACCTCGGGCCCTCCTTGAACAAATGAAAAAAATAATAATAGTTAACCTATTTCTAACAGGCTTTCTAAAATTTTCAATAGGACAGAGCCTATCATACCCTTATTTCTCTTTCTGAACTGTGTTTAGAGTTAGGACTGTTATTCCCCCCTGGGACTGCTGGAAGCATTGTTTGGCTTCTTATTCCCAGGTGTGAGTTTTGCTTTAAATCTGTTCCCTCTCCAGGTTGGGTAAGACTTGGCAGACAATACAATTACCAGATACATGTAACACAGGACTTATTATCTAGATGTCTGAAAATGAAAACACTTAGCTGCTCTGGTGTTTTGCTTCTTCTCAAGAAAATGGGTACCACATGTTAAGTGAACTCAAACGTATTTCGTTTAATGTTTTACTGGATCCAAAAACCCCACCCCGAATGAGCTGGTGGATTACTCTGGAAAAGCTCAAATACCACTTAGTATTTTAAGCCCATGCAGAAGAAAATGTCAAAAATCAGCACAACTTTTAAGCATACTTACCTCATATAGACTTGCACAGGGAGGCAGCTATCCCTTCCTGATTGTATCCCATAGTTGATATGGAATTCAATACCACATGTATTGTGTGATCTAGTACTCATTAAGAAACTGCTTCTGAACATATGTAGACTGTTCATCCCTAATCACTGAAAAACCAACTCAGCACACATTTCTGAGATGACTGTACCAGAATACAAGATCAAATAATGTCCTGCTTTGTTTATAGCAGGGCTTTTTTTGAGCAGGAATGCAGTTCCAGCTGACTTGTCAGGGGCTGTGGCCCAATATGCAAATGAGAACCTGCTGGGCTTTTTCTACAAAAAAGCCTTTTGTGAAACAATGGTGATGTCACAGGGTGTGGCCTAATGTGCAAATGAGTTCCTGCTGGGCTTTTTCTACAACAAAATCCCTGGTTTATAGTGATGCCTAAAAACTGAGTTGAAAGTTTTGTGGTTCCATTCTCAGTTCTGTAGAGCTGGATTAACAATTAGGTCAAGTAGGCACTGGCCTATGGTCCCCCACGCCTTTAGGGGCCTCAGGCTGGTTCCCGCCCCCCAGTTTCTCCCTGCTTGCAGCCCTCCCAGCCTTCACGAGCAGCCAGCAACTGAGCTGCTCTTTGCCCGACTTGCCTGGTGTAGCTGCTGCTGGCGTTGTCACAAAGTTTGTCTCTCTTTGCCTCTCACCTGCAGCTTAGTAAAAAGAGCTTTTAAGAAGGTGCCTGCAGGCAGCAGCAGGGGCCGTGGGTGCTGGGGCGGGCACTCAGACTCTGAAATAATTTACAAGGGGGGCCCCCAAGATTTCGACTGCCTTAGGGGCCTTCACAAGGTTTAATCCGGCACTGCAGTTCTGTCAGGATTATGTTGGGTGACTTTAGTGAAATCATTATTGCTCAACTTCATCTTTAGTTCCTCCCATTAGTAATAATAGGGTGTTAGAAGCAGCATTATGGATAACCAACAGAGATGTGACTCAAGAAGTTACATGTTCACTTCTCACTTCACCTCTGCCCTGAATTCACTAGTGCACTTAGGACCCCATCCAGACATGGGTTTGAGAGATTTTGCCAGGGTTTCTAAAATAAAACAGCAGCCACGTAGACCCCATTTTGGATCAGGGAGGCAATACAAAGGACAGGTGTGAGGAAAAACCCCTTACAGAACATCGTAGTTACCAACTTGGTTGCCAGAGCACCTGGAGAAGTAACTCACACATGTCTGGCCAGAGAGTGTGAGTGAACCTATCCAGGGGCAAAAGGGACTTATACAGTACTAGCAGCCATAACGCTACGAAGGCACTCAAGACTGGTACAAGAGTGCCCGCCAGGAGAACAGAGGGTTTTCTGCCGTTCTGTATGACGTCCATCTCGGCCGTGAAGCGGAGGAGACTGCACCGCCAGGAGCTATCCAGGCGAACGGTTTTGAAGCACCAGACCATGGAATCCACTGTGGAGGGCTAACACCACACACAGCCATCTTCCTACCAGGCCAGACTCCATTCCAGCGAAGCGAATGGCTCACATACTCGCCAGATGTCACCAGTGCTTGACTCACCCCAGGAATGGCTAATTGCCCAACCGCCACTGTCTTTGTCCAGTGGAACCCAAGACAAAGACTGGCACCAAGAAGAAGATAGAAGAAGAGGAAGACCATCTTCAGCCAGAGCCAAGCTCCTTTGTGTAAACCGGGTGTTACCTTAGATAACAATTTGGCCCTCTATTGTCACCTTTTAGATAAGTGTGATAAACTTAAGCACACCTCCACCCAGTGATTTCCCCCATTCTTCTATAGACTGTCCCCTTGGAGCATCCCCACCCTGGTCCATTTCAACCTGAAAGTTCACTCAGGTATCCAGGATCCAAGTCTGTTCATTGGACAAGAATGGGCACCCAATTAGGTGACACCAACGAACTTTCTATTGGCTCTCGCAGTGGTCCAGCCCTTCTGGTCACTGTAAAGCCTCCCCTTTTTGGGAGGTCATGCATCAGCTGACCACCTTCCTCCTCCCTCGTACCTCCCATCCCCTAAGGACTCAAGGTAGTCCTTATAACTTGTGGACTAGCTACCCACAGGTGTGCTTCTAGCAGTATCCCAATTCCGCTGTCTAGATCCATCCCCGATTCTAAGGCCAAGTTTCAGGTCCCCTCTCCCACTTCCTCACTCGTCGCCATTGGAGCCTTCCTTGAAGACTATGATTGGTAAATATCACCCTGTTCGTCTACCCATGTGTTGTCTCTATATCTCTCTATTTTTCTTAGGCTGTATGTATGATTTTATGAGTATTTTATCTTGTATGGAAGCCTATATTTTTCTGGAATAAATTTTAATTGTTTTACTTAATTAGAGTCCCTAATATTTTAAAGCATTAATTTCTGGATGTGGAATCCTGTATACACAGGTAAAAGATCCTGATTAAGCCAAGTGCCCACCTGACAATTCCCCAACCTCGTTTTGAGGGCATTTTGGCTTACACAGGAGACACTGTAAATCTTTCCTTTACTCTCTTCCCAACTAAAACCAACTTTCCTTCCATGATGGTCCCCTTGGAAGAAGGGGGGGGGGGGACAGACAGGCCATGAAAGGGTGCCAGAGTTCATAACAGCATGAATAGTCATTTTGATTGGTGAAACTCTGTTCACTGTGATTCCATTTAAATGAGTTCCCCACACAACTGCTAGGTTTCTTTAATGAAGATCTGTTCATGAATCTCCCCTACCACTGCCAGTGTCACAAATGTTTTGGCTTCAGTCTAGCCATTATCTCTTGAGAATTACAGCAAGATAATGTAAAGTACTGTGAACTATGTAAATGCTATTATTATCGTTGTTGCTGCTGCTGCTGTTCTTATGATCATCCTTTACACAGCATTTTTACAAGGACAGTTGATATAATATATGTAAGTGCTTTGAACATAAGCAATTGTCAAGAACTGTATAAATTCTTAGGGCAGGCTCAAATTCTAGCTCCCACTTCCTCAAATCAACTACAATTATTGCTCCAGCATAACTTAAGGGAGAATTGCAAATGAGCAAAACTATATTGCTCTGGACTGTTCACCTCTGAATACTAAAAAAACCAGATTTTATTAAGTTTCCAAAGGATCAGGGGGGAGGGGGGGAGGAAAAGAAAAAAAGGGGGGAGAGTAAAAAAAAGGGGTTTCTAGGTTATATAGCTCACTTGGATTTTCATCATCCAACTCTACAGATATATAACAGATAATTGCAATAAAATAAATACAACAAGATGTCTATGAATATTATACATATCACTATAGTCATTCTGCGTGTCCATTCCTTTATAGTGCGAGATTAGTTTATTGTTCATGTCAGGATACCATTTCTTTGAAATCAGCTATAGAATGGTGACCAAATTTGTTTCTCTGGGTATCCCCTCCACTCTTTGTGGTTGAAAGAGCATCCATTTCTGCTACTTCAAAAAAAATTTCAAATAATTCTTCTTTGGAGGGTATTTCAGTATTCTTCCATAACTTCGCCATGGCAATTTTTGCTGCTGTTATCAGATGTATAATTAAATACTTAGCATTTTTATCAATATCATTCATTATTATATTTAACAAAAACAGTTCAGGATTAAATGGAATTCTTCTAAATAACATTTTTCGTAAACATTCATGTATCATCTGCCAATATTTTTTTTACTGACTCATACATCCACCAAGCATGATAATACATTTCAGTATGTTTTTTACATTTCCAGCATTTGTTAGACACATTTGGATACATCTTCTGTGTAACTACCCCAGGGTAAATGGCTAAAGAGGAAAGACATTTTGTGGATTCTCACAATAATGTCTCTTCTTTCTTTGCATGAAAGTGATGCCATATGATTAGTTTGCCCAGAGTGATTTCATTTTGTCTTCAAGTCAACTTTAAATCTTTTTCTTTCACATACAAAAGATTTACATCCCTTGTTATGGCTTCGTTAATTGAAATTCTCTGTCTTAGTTGTTTTGCATTTATATATTTTTATTACATCATGCACAATACCATATTTGGTGATGCTTTTTTCCACTGGAAGACATTTACCGGTAGTTTAAATAGATCTCAATTTATGTCATTTTAGACAGTGACATACATGGTACAGAACTTGCAGAGAAGCTGAAACTTATAATTCCTTTCTATTTTCAAGTTGAGGACAGCAACGGTTGAGGAGAGCAATGTTTTTCATTGTGCCTGGCCTCCTCAATCCCCCCTCATGAGGCATGGACATAAATTGGTTTTTACATGCCATCTGAAATAGCTATAGAATTTATTATTTTGATGGTTTTAATCTGACTGTAAATGTATTTATTGAAATGTTGTTCATTGTCCTGCATCCTACGCCTAAAGGAGGGCAGTCTATAAATCAAACAAATAGAAATAAAAGAAGTTCTCAACATGTTGACTTGTCCTCCAAATGGCAAAACATACTAGTAAATATAAAACATGTTATAGCGTAAATATAATTAGCTTGGAGTGTTATGGACATGAATACAGTTTCAGAGAACATGCCAGTTATATGATTTAACTTGCATTTGTATTAACCCTCCTCCTAATTAAAGGTGTGCAAAAAAAGAAATTTGGAATTAATCAGATTCGGAAATATACAGGGCCAAAATATTCGGAATACCATATATTTCCGAATACCAGTACTCGAATAGCCATATATACGGTAGATGTACGGCTATTTCTGAATCTATGGCCCCATTATACCCTATGGCCATTGAAATCAATGGCAAAATAGAGTATATTGGAAGCTGCGTGGAGGGGAAGGGGTTTGCGGGAGAGCCCCCAAATTTGCAGGGCATTTGCAGGGGACCCCAGCAGCAGCCTCGATGAAGGGCCCAAGGCAGGCCTTCTTCTTCATCACACTCCAGCCAGAGATTGGAGTGCTGGAAGGCGGCTGTGGAGTGGCCCTACGCACAGGTGGGGGGGAAACCTGGGTCCTCCCCTCCATTCCTCTAGTCTTCTCCTTGGCCTTGCCCCCAGGGCCCCTCGTTTGCTGCCTGTCACTCATGTCACCCTTGGCCAGTCTCACACAACCTGAACTGAGAGTGGGGTTTTTTAGAAACCTAACTCATCACACTGCACCCTGAACCAGCAGGTGCCCTGACTTCTTTTTAAAAACTCTCCCACCAAAACTTGTTTGTTTGTTTGGTCCCTAACTTGTCCTTCTTTGGTTTGGGGTAGTAGTAGTCTGGTAAAGTTTAGGAGACTAGGTGATCCTGCCTCAACCTGGCTACAGTTATTAAAAGGCTACCTTGAGATGAAGGCAATCCTTCTTATATCCTCCTAGTTAAACTTCTCCTAACTAGATCCTGGGACAAACCGGATTTCCTTGCAAACTAGAAATCAGGTGTCCCCTATAACTAGAGAGAAGCTGTGGTTTACCCTATGGAAATCTAAGGATGCATCAGCTTTCAGTGGCTGAAAGCAAGATGCACTGCAACCCTAGTCTCTTTAAAAGGGTGCCTGATGTGGCCTAGTAGTCACGCTGCCTTTTATGAGAAACCTAAAATCTTTTTAAATTGCCCCTATCTGGCCTAGTTGAATTTTGAAAGAAGATAAAGCCCTAAACTGGATTAATTTTTTTTTAATTTCAAAAAACACAATCCCTAAAAACACCCTTATTAGTGGGGCAGCCTATTTAGTGACCCTATCCAAACCAAAAGCACCCTCAGACTCCAAAAATAACTCTATAAAAACATGAAAGTGACCCTCCCCACATAGCCCACATACCAACCCCCACAACAGCCAGAGGTAATTTAAAAAAACCAAAACGTGAAAGAAACTTAACTTTTTACACCTCCCCCCCCCCAAAAAAAAAAACAGAACCTGGAAAAGGGACAACAGGACAGGATGCAAAACCAACAACAGAAGATCCAAACAGATCACTGAGAAAAGGCCAAGAAACTCAACTGTTAAAAAAGTGACCTTTTTAACAATAAAAAACCTCAGGCCAAATCAGTCAACAACACCCCCCTCCCCAAAACCAGAATCACGAAAAGGGACAACAGGGCAGGATGCAAAACCAACAACAACAGATCCAAACAGATCACTGAGAAAAGGCCAAAAACTCAACTGTTAAAAAAGTGACCTTTTCAACAATAAAAACATGAAAGTGACCCACCTCACACAGCCCACATACCAACCCCCATAACAGCCAGAGGTAATTTAAAAAAACCAAAACGTGAAAGAAAGAAACTTAACTTTTTACACCTCCCCCCCCCAAAAAAAAAACAGAACCAGGAAAAGGGACAACAGGACACGATGCAAAACCAACAACAGATCCAAATCACTGAGAAAAGGCCAAAAACTCAACTGTTAAAAAAGTGACCTTTTTAACAATGAAAATTAGGCCAAACAGCACCCTACTCCAAGAACCAGAACCAGAAGAGAAAAGGAACAACAGCAGCACAACACAGCAGCAACAAATCACACACAGAATCCTTTTAAAACAGTAAAAGACTTAACTTTTAGCAATACAGGAACTTTACCAACCCCTTCCCCCAAGAAAACCTTCACCCTAACCCCAAGAAATCCAAGTCACCCAAATCAGGAAAAGTAAAAGGACACTGCACTTTTAAAAGTCCTCTCACTAAAGTAAGATACAGGCAAATTGGCAAAAAAACCCACCCCAGGCCGCCACCCCCAGCAGAACCCTCTAACCCTAACCCCAAATAAGCTACCCAGTACCCACCCACCCAAATCTGGATAATTAAAGGGACTCTGTGTCTTAAAAAGTCCTTTTACTAACTAAAATAAAAACAAGAACCCCAAGACTGTCTTACCTTAGATGTCTTCTCTTCTCCAGGCAGGTCAGGCAAGGCTGAGAGAGAACAGCAGCAGCTGAGGCCAAGAGCCAGCGCAGCACAATCTCACACACCAACACCAACAGAGCAGCAATGGAATAGAGTCCAGCCAGGCAGACTCCTTAAAAAGGTTCTCTGGCCCTACACAGAGCAGTTTCAAAAAATACCACTGCTCTGTGATTGGCCAGAGAATACTGTTTACTTGGATACCCAAGTAAATAAAAGAACAACAGTATTGCTGATGGCTGGGGGATTAGTCCAGCCATCAGCTACACAACAGCCCTGCAAAGCATGCAAATGCATGCTTTGGATTGGCTGCTGGGGCTCCTCCCCCCCTCCCCCTCCCTCCCTGATCCTAGGGAGGCTATGGGAGAGGCGGGAAAAGGTTTCCAAAGGCAGGAAAGGAGGCAAGCAGCTCCCCTGAGGCTGCAGAAGCTCCTTTCCTGCCTTTTCTATGGACTTCCGTATACTTCCGAATATTGATTCAGAAGTATACGAGGAGCCGTATACGGCTTCCAATTGGATTTGGAAGTATACGGCGCCGTATACTTCTGAATCAGGGGTGATTTGGAGGTTTCTTCAATTCAGCCGAACCAAATGCACACCCCTACTCCAAACCTCCATTTTATACTTTGGGGCACAGACCACAAATACTGCTCTTGAAACATCTTCCATCTGTTTTAGTGGAACTTTTAAAGAAACAGGAATTGACAGACTGCATATGAAAAATTTGCATTCTGGAGGGATTAATAAGGACCTCAGTTTTCAGCCAGTATTCTTGGAAGCACCCAGCTCAGTACTAGACACTTTTAACCTCTTATAAATCTGGAATTTTGTGAGGTTACAGAATTATTTAGCTCTTCAACTTTGCCTTACCAGAAGTGGTACAGTCCTATGAGGATGGTACTATTTCTTCCCAGGGCTTTTTTTGCAGAAAAAGCCCAGCAGGAACTCATTTGCATATTAGGCCACACTCCCTGGCAACACCATTGTTTCACATGGCTTTTTTGTAGAAAAAGCCTAGCAGGAACTCATTTGCACATTAAACCACACACCCCTGATTCCAAGTCAGCTGGAACTGCGCTCCTGTGCATTTCTGCTCAAAAAATCCCTGCTTCTTCTAAAGGTGTGAGGGATTCACAAATGGTCAAATGAAGGATAATGGAAGAAGCTGTGTACTAATATACTAGAGGCAACTCAGACCTTTGGAGAAAGCTTGTGCTATTCTCTGGTAGAATACAGCATAAGAACTGCTATTGTTACAAACTAGATGTCATGTTTGCCATGTGACCACCACAGGGAGACTTGCAATAATATAACAGTTGTAAGTTCCCTATGGGATTGTGTTTCTGAAGCATGAGAAGCCCCAAGGCTTCAGCCTTCCCTCAGGTGCTATTTTCCTCAGATGGTCCAAGGAGCTTTGTTTGCCCTGTTGGGGGATGCATGTTTAGCCCCATAAGTACATGTGCACCCCCAACAGGGTAAATAGCCCTGCAGTCATTTCCCATCAGGAAAATGGCATGGGAGTTGCTGAAGCACCTCTCCCGCGGACCGTGGTCTCAATCTGGCTTCATATGGTTGTCACATGACAAATGTGGTGCCTAGTTCTGCCCTTACTTGTTAATACATGGTCTTTCCCATCATCCATTTCTTGACCCAACTGAGATTTAATTCAAGCCTTCAGAAAAAAATACACAATGCAGTCCTTATGAGATTTGTTCCACTTTGCAATGCAGGTAAGGGATTTCAGGTTTATATGCTCCCAAGCATCAAAAACCATTTGCACATAGATAGCCTGTGCATCCAGGCTAGAACTCTTCTCTTTGGGATGCATCCTTTCTTTATATAGGAAACTTTTGATGTGAGAGCATTCAGCAGCCAATCTCCCAGAAGCCTGAAATGGTGTGGTCTTGTGGGGTTCTTTGCAGTTTACTTCTTCCAAAGGTCTGATTGGCTCTAATTTGTACTGTTAACCTTCCAGGCAAGAGTGTACTGTGCCTGGCATGCTCTGAGGAACTAATTAAATATAAAGAGTATCTCTGCACTGTACTAATGAATTACTGAACAGCATTCACAGATTTGATAATAGTTCTATAGGCACTGGATACTTTTACTTGGTAATGAAAGCAAAAAGAAGCTTCAGCTTAAAATGGTGTTTGTTTAGCTTTGACTACCACAAGCAAACTGCTAAACAACCTTCCAAAGTTTCATTTTCTCTTTGAAGTAAACTGCCAAATTACTGTTCAATACAGTATTCAGTGTTTCTTCATTGAGCTGGCAAAGGAGCGGTGCAGCTGCTGGCCTGCTGCAACTCAGCCCATTCACAGGGAATTTGACTGAAGTCATCCTATTTATTTAATGTGAACAGCAGTGAAAGGAGGCAACATGACGTGGCTCTTCTTGAACATGGCAAAAACTCTTTGCCATAAGGCATCCAGCCTAAAACTCTACAGAAGGGTGTTCTAATTGCTCTCCCTTATTGGTGCCTTTCATATAATTCAGTGTAGCTGCTAAAATTAACTGGTGGCTTACTTTATGCTTATTTTAGTTTCCTTCATTGAAACTTGGTGTGGTTTAAGTACTGGTTTCTGGTAAATCTTTTGCAAATCAGTGGCTCTTACAAGCAAGGGTGTTTTAAGGGATGATGAAAGAGATCTCCCAAGCTGATATATGTTGATTCCCTGCTTGAAATAACAGTTTCCTGCTTGAAATGTTGCTATATGACAAAAGTGGCTAATAGTGTATTGAGCTTGAACAATGTACAGTTTATAATATGCATTGTCAAAATTGTGTCTTGTAGAGAGTGCCACACTGTTGTGTATTAAAGAGAGTATGGGTTGATTATCAAATAAGATTTTTTACCTTTTTCCATTTCCAAAATTCATCTGTGCTTTACTGTATCGTTCCACTTCGGACTGCAGTAATGCTCAAATATTTTGTTTAGTCTGTCAGTTTTATCCATTTCCCCCTCTTCAAACAAGAATGTGTATTAAATCTACCAGAGTCTGTTTTCCTAATCAATGCAGTGGGAATGGGAATTGCAGTTTGCATATCTAGAGTGTCTCGATTGTATTAGCAAATATTTCAGATGTTTCGTGCATCTTCTCCATAGCTGGGTTAAGCCAATTAAAATGTAGTGAATTAATGGGAAAGATCCCTTACATCAGGAATGGATTACATATGTCTCATGGGCATATTAATTGTGATAGACCTTTGCTATTAAGTGGCATAAAATAGTGACCCACAAAGTATTTGCACATCATAATCTCAAAGACTAGGATACAGCACTGCTGCCAAGTTTGATTTTTATTCTTATGAGAATCAGTCCCACACTCGTATATGGGAGTCCCATGTGCACATTAGGCATCAAAATATGGAAAGGAGCACAGAAGTTCTCATAGATAAGCAGGGGTGGAATTCTAGCAGGAGCTCCTTTGCATATTAGGCCACACATCCCTGCTGTAGCCAATCTCCCATAGTTTACAAGGCTCTTTTTTGTAAGCTCTTGGAGGATTGGCTACATCAGGGGTGTGTGGCCTAATATGCAAAAGAGCTCCTGCTAGAATTCCACCCCTGTAGATAAGAAAGATCCCCAAGCTACGCAGGAAAATCCTATTTTAACAGCTTCCCAAAAGACGAAGATTAAAGGCCGCACGTATACACTGCTCTCATTCTGCTAGCTAGCCAGCAGAGAGCAATGTACAGGCATGATTCCTTGCCCATCAGACTTAGGAGTCAGGGTGTCTTCTGTGAAAATGTGTATCCACAGGAGGAAGAAATGCTTTCAGAGAATATGTGCCTCCATGCCTGAATTATCTGAGCCCAATTCATATCATAGTATCCTTTTGAACAGGGGTGGCCAACGGTAGCTCTCCAGTTGTTTTTTGCCTACAACTCCCATCAGCCCCAGACATTGGCCATGCTGGCTGGGACTGATGGGAGTCGTAGGCAAAAACACCTGGAGAGTTACCGTTGGCCACCCCTGCTTTAGAAAGTCAGCTTGGTGTATTGGTTAAGAGCAGCAGACTCTGATCTGAAGAACTGGGTCTTATTCCCCCCTCCTTCACAAGAAGCTAGCTGGGTGACCTTGAGTCAATCACCATTCTCTCAGAACTCTCTCAGCCGCATCCACCTCACAGCGTGTCTGTTGTAGGGAAAGAAAGGGAGGGTGCTTGTAAGCTTCTCCAAGACTCCTTCTAGTGAAGAGCAGGGTGTGAAACCAGCTCTTCTTCTTTAAAATAAATGAAACTGCCCCCTTGGACTTTGGGAGCTTGGAATTTGTCTCAGAGAACATATGCCTTTCTTGCCCCCATAAGACCCATTATTGTCAGACATTATACAGAGAGCATAGTTCCCTCTAAGCTGCACTAGAGAGTGCTGGTGCACAATTTTTAAAAGACTGCTCACAGGTTTATACTACTTCCCACAAATACTGCTTCAGCCCATTGGAAACATTGGAGGATGGGGCACCTCCTTCTGGGGCCCATAAAATTGGAACCCCTAGACCAGTTTTTAAAAAAAACTTGGGGAGATTTTTGAGGAGAGGCACCAGCAGCTATGCTGCAAGTTTCATGCCTCTACCTCAAAAAAACAGCCCCCTAGATACCCCTAGATTGATTCTCCATTATAGCCTATGACAGTGGTGTCAAACTCATTTCTTTTGACGGCCAGATCTGACATAAATGGGACTTTGTTTCACCAAGCTGTAAAATGTGGTTGCCAGCCTCCAGGTGCAGGCCTGGAGATTTCCTAGAATCACAGCCAACCTCCCCTGAAGAAAATGGCTGCTTTGGAGGATGAGGTGCATGGAGTTAGACCTTACTGATGTCTCACCCTGTCCCCTAACTATGCCATCCCCAGGCTCCACACCCCAGATCTCCTGGTATTTCCAAACCCAGAGTTGGAAAATAAGGGAGCTTCCACACATGCTAAATAATGCAGTTATCTTTTGCAAATGGATTTTGCCATTTCACACAGTAAAAACCAGTTACAAAGTGCATTGGAAGTAAGTTTAGTATGTATAAATGTGCCATTATAGAAGTGGGGCCTGCAAAACTCACAGGGAGGAATTCCCCCCCCATTGCTGAGCCTTTCCCAGCCTAACCACCCACCCTGAAGGCTGGCAATGGCAGTGTCTTAGCTTGTGCAAAGAACACTACTTTATTTTCTCCAGTCTGCTCTCGTGGTCTGAGCCTAAGACTCAGGGGGAAAACATGAAATGGCTGGACATTTGTAAGCTTCTCTCCCCCCTCTAGGGTTGCCAAGTCGAATTCAAGAAATATCTGGGGACTTTGGGGGCAGAGCCAGGAGACATTGGGGGTGGAGCCAGGAACAAGGGTGTGACAAGCATAACTGAACTCCAAAGGGTTTCTGGCCATCACATTTAAAGGGACAGCACACCTTTTTAAATGCCTTTTTTCCATAGGAAATCATGAAGGATGGGGCACCATCTTTTGGGGCTCACAGAATTGGACTCCCTGGTCCAATCGCTTTGGAACGTTGGGGATATTTTGGGGAGAGGCACTAGATGCTATACTAAAAATTTGGTGCCGCTACCTCAAAACATAGCCCCCCCCCCCGAGCCCCCAATACCCGCCGATCAATTCCCCATTATTCCCTATGGGAATCGTTCTCCATAGGGAATAATAGAGTGCCCAGTAGACATTTCCCTCCCCCCCACACTTTCTAAAGCGGGGGGGAGGGCCTCCAAGCCAGGGAATCCCCTGCCCCCTCCCTCTCTCACACACAAATGCTTACTGGGTCTTGTTCCTGCAGAACTTTACTTCATCTGAAAACGAAAGCAAAACAAAGGGAGGGGCTGTTCTCCGAAGCCCTTCCTGTTTCCTGCTTCCTGCTCAGCCTTAAACGCACATATTTTAAAAAAGGACCTGCAGGTGCTCTAAAGCTACATGGTGATTATGGGGGGCGGGGCTTCCCTCGCCGGACAGCTGGATGGGAGCGGGTAGAAGCCTGTAAAAAAGGGGGATCCCCCGCTGGGACCTGGGGATTGGGAAGCCTACCCCCCTCCCCCCAGCCAAAATAAACACAGAGTTTGCAAGCCTACACTTTTGTGGTCTCACTGGGGCAATGGAATATAAATCACTTTACTCACAGGAGTTGCTGAATGCAACAATCTGCTGTATTTCTACCAATTTCTTCAGACTAACAGGAAAATGAAAGTAAGGAGCAGTTTAGGTTCTAGTTAACTCTTTACTATACATTTTATTATACAAATGATTTCTGAAACTAATGCAAAACAGAGGGACTGAGCTTTCTTCCTTTCTCACACACTTCACACACTCACCTCGAAGAGCCATGTGGCTCTGCCTGCGTGCCCTTCTAGTTTTCCTCCTACTGAGATTTAAAGGCACATACACATTCCAAAATGCAAACAGTTTGCAAGCATCTTCTAAACTTGCAGAGATTTAAAGGCACATAATGGCTGTTGGGGCTGGGCTTTCCCCACTAGCCAGTTGGCTGGTGGAAGGGAGGGAGCCTGCAATACTGGCCTGGACCTCAGGGCTGGAAAGCCTAACCTCAACAAATAAACAGCTCTAGTCAGATTCATGCTGCAGTTTCAAGCTCAGTAAACATAAAAGAAAACCACCCAGAACCAGAATAGTATTAAGGATTAAGCTCCCTCCTCTTTACACAGCAAACTTAAAAACAACTCTGTAGTCTAGCAGACTCATGTGGCTGGAAACTGGAAAGTTCAGCAGCCCCATCCTCTGCACCCTGAGTGGCAGCTCTGATTGAGGATGGGCAGGAGATGGGGTGGAGAGAGCCATGGGCCAGATTAAAGCCCTGGGCAGGCCATAGGTTTGAGACCCCTGGCCTATGGGGCCCATTGACTATAATGGTCCCCATAGGCTACAACAGAGCTGGGGGGAACATAAGAAGATAAGAACATAAGAGAAGCCATGTTGGATCAGACCCATGGCGCATCCAGTCCAACACTCTGTGTCACACAGTGGCCAATATGTGTGTGTGTGTGTATATATATATATATATGGCTAATAGCCACTGATGGACCTCTGCTCCATATTTTTATCCAATCCCCTCTTAAAGCTGGCTATGCTTGTAGCCGCCACCACCTCCTGTGGCAGTGAATTCCACATGTTAATCACCCTTTGGGTGAAGAAGTACTTCCTTTTATCTGTTTTAACCTGACTGCTCAGCAATTTCATTGAATGCCCACGAGTTCTTGTATTGTGAGAAAGGGAGAAAAGTACTTCTTTCTCTGCTTTCTCCATCCCATGCATAATCTTGTAAACCTCTATCATGTTGCCCCACAGTCGACGTTTCTCCAAGCTAAAGAGCACCAAGCGTTTTAACTTTTCTTCATAGGAAAAGTGTTCCAAACCTTTAATCATTCTAGTTGCCCTTTTCTGCACTTTTTCCAGTGCTATAATACCCTTTTTGAGGTGCGGTGACCATAATTGTACACAGTATTCCAAATGAGACCGCACCATCGATTTATACAGAGGCATTATGATACTGGCTGATTTGTTTTCAATTCCCTTCCTAATAATTCCCAGCATGGCGTTGGCCTTTTTTATTGCAATCGCACACTGTCTTGACATTTTCAGTGCGTTATCTACCACGACCCCAAGATCTCTCTCTTAGTCAGTCTCTGCCAGTTCACAACCCATCAATGTGTAGCTGGGATTTTTGGCCCCAATGTGCATTACTTTGCACTTGGCCACATTGAACCTCATCTGCCACGTTGACACCCACTCACCCAGCCTTAACACATCCCTTTGGAGTGCCTCACAATCCTCTCTGGTTCTCACCACCTGAACAATTTAGTGTCATCTGCAAACTTCACTTCACTGCTTACTCCCAACTCCAGATCATTAATGAACAAATTAAAGAGCATGGGACCCAGTACTGAGCCCTGTGGCACCCCCACTGCTTACCGTCCTCCACTGTGAAGACTACCCATTTATACTCACTCTCTGCTTCCTATTAATTAGCCAGTTTTTGATCCACAAGGAAGACCTATCCTTTTACTCCATGACTCTCGAGCTTTCTAAGGAGCCTTTGATGAGGAACTTTATCAAAAGCTTTCTGGAAGTCAAGGTAAACAACATCTATTGAGTCCCCTTTGTCCACATGTTTGTTCACCCCCTCAAAGAACTGTAAAAGGTTAGTGAAGCAAGATATTCCCTTACAGAACCCATGCTGAGTCTTCCTCAATAACTCGTGTTCATCAATGTGCCTACTCATTCTGTCCTTGATAATGGTTTCTACCAACTTTCCCGGAATTGAAGTCAGACCGACTGGCCTGAAATTTACCGGATCTCCTCTGAAACCCTTTTTAAAGATGGGGGTGACATTTGCTACCTTCCAGTCCTCAGGAACAGAGGCAGATTTCAATGAAAGATTATATCTTTTTGTCAGGAGATCCACAAGTTCAACTTTGAGTTCTTTCAGAACTCTTGGATGTATGCCATCTGGACCTGGTGACTTATTAGTTTTTAATTCATCAATCAGTTGTAGGACCTCCTCTTTTGTCACCTCAATTTGACTCAGGTCTTTCAACACCCCTCAGGGCAGGGCAGCAGTCCAAGGCCAGGTCTACCAATATAGTGAACTGGAGTGTGATTCTGTATTCTCATATAATGTTTAAACTATTCTTAAAGCATAGTTTAAATATAATTTAAAATAATTTATTCTGAGATTTTTAGAAGGTTACAGAAGTAATCTTCTAAAAACTAATTTATGCAATAGTCAGATGCAGACTCACCCACAACTTTAATGCTACTAGCTTTTTTTGCTCATGAAATAGAATTTCTGCACACAGCACTTTGGAGTTTAGAGGGAACATTGATTGAGAGGCAGAATTCCTTATTGCACATGTTTTCTGAGCCTGACTCCCCACCTCACCTCAATAGGATCCTTTTTAAAAAGTTTTTTAAATTTCTTTATTTAAAAAACTCATACAATATGCTGCATGCAAAATCAAACACTGAGTATAAACATTTTGAGATTTTCTAAATTACATCATCAAACCCAGAATTTTCCCTTATATTATCTGAGCATATTCCCAATCGCTAGATATGATTCTTTTTATCACTTAAATAACGTCGCATAGAAGTCCAGATGCTTTCATACTCTTGAGGGGAGAAATTTAATTAATTCTTTTAAAGAGAGAGAGAATCATTTGTAATTCATTTGTACTTCTGCCCATAATATAGCAGTGCCAAAGTTTCTCCTGCTATAATATATAGAAGGGGAAGTGATGATTTCCACCTAGCAGCAACAGTTAATCTAGCTGCAGCTACTAATAAGGAAATTAAAGTCTTCTGTTGTTTAGGAGCAAGGAAGAGGGCCAAAGGTACAATAATAAGAATTCTGGGGTAAATGGTTCCACAAAATTCAACACCCTTTCAAGTTGCTTTGTAACCTCATTCCAAAATGCTTAGATTACAGGGCAAGACCACCAAGTGTGTATATAAGAACCTATTTGTCAGCAGTTTTTCCAGCAGAAAGCATTATAAATTTTATCATTCAGTTGTACCGGAGTATAATACCAAAATGTAAACAATTAAAAAAACTGAAACTGAATATAATAACTGAGAGCCAGTTTGGTGTAGTGGTTAAGTGTGCAGACTCTTATTTGGGAGAACTGGGTTTGATTCCCCACTCCTCCACTTGCACCTGCTGGAATGGCCTTGGGTTAGCCATAGCTATCACAGGAGTTGTCCTTGAAAGGGCAGCTGTTGTGAGAACCCTCTCAGCCCCACCCACCTCACAGGGTGCCTGTTGTAGGGGGAGAAGATATAGGAGATTGTAAGCCGCTCTGAGTCTCTGATTCAGAGAGAAGGGCGGGATATAAATCTGCAGTCTTTTTCTTCTTCTATTATATATGTTAGCGCTATTGAAGGGTGAATTCCAAATTCTGGTCCATTATCAGGAAATAAATCTTTCCCCAATTCTTTCTTCCACCTCTGTTGATATATTAGGGCAGTAGAGTGCTCTAAAACACATAATGATATATACCATAGCCCCCAACTCCTGGGCCGCAGATCGGTCCCGGTCCACAGCCTGTTAGAAACTGAGTCGCCAGTGCCAACCTGAGGGCACATACTGCCCCAGGCAGGCTCCCTGCCCTCTGCCCGCCCGTCACTGTCGCTCCATGATCCCCCCCTGCACAATGAGGCTTGGCTCCCCACCGTCACCACAGTCCACCCCCTCTCTTCCCTTCCCCAGTGCCATGGCCTGCTCCACCCCCTTCCCTGCCCGCACAGAGGAGGGATGAGTCTCAGAGTCGGCCCTACCCACATCAACAGGGACTGTGGTGGCAGCGGCAGCAAAATAATCAGGAGGCCCTTTTCCCAAGCATGTCTTTGTTGAATTCAGTATGGGATACATGGTAGAGAGGGATGGTAAAAGCATGGAAAATGTCTTCTCTGCCCTGTCACATGTTCTTCTGTAGAAGTAGGAGGAGATAACAAAAAATAAAGGTGAGCAAGGTAGAAAAATCACACAAAATGTTGATCTATGTACATTGATAAATATCAAATTGATGTAATTATATGAAGATACAAGTTAATTCAGATTCAGATTTTTAACTTCCATAATTAAAATTGCTCATTTATATGTATAATTTTAAATATTTATTTTCATTTATTTATTTTATTTACTTTAGATTTATATGCCGCCCACTCTACAAGTGGACTCTGGGCAGCTAACAGTCATGATAAAACAGTTTAAAATACAATTATAGAGTAATAAAAACATAAACAATTTAGACTACATAAAAGGTGCTATAAGAAGGCTTTTATAACAAAGGCAGTTTATCAATATCTCAGTTCTTTGATTCCTTTGTTACTTTGTTGGCGGACTTACAGATGATATCGTTCATCGACATAGCAGTGACAGCCTCCTCCCACATTAGTTGTTGTAGGCCTGTCAAAAGAGTTCAGTTTTACAGGCCCTGCAGAATTGGGAGAGATCCTGCAGGGCTCTCGTGGTCTCTGGGAGAACATTCCATAACATTGATGCTGCCTCTGAGAAGGCCCTAGCCCGTATAGAGCTTAGTCTGGCCTCCCTTGATCCAGGGACGAATAACAAATTTCGGCCTCCTGAAAGCAGTGCTCTCTGGGGGATATATGGGGAAAGGTGGCCCCTTAGATAGGCAGGTCCTCAGCTATATAGGGCTTTGAAGGTCAGAACCAACACTTTGAAACGAATTCGGTACACAATAGGCAGTGCAGTTCTTTTAGGACGGTTGAATGTGCCCCCATCGAGGGAGCTCCATATATGGTAAGGATAATGAAAGTGAATAGGCTGTACCTGCTATTACAGCCCACAGTCCAAAACAGTGGTAAATTTGAAGAGCTGTAATATAAAGGTAATTCAAAAATAACTTTTCTTAAACTATTAGAAAACTTTCACTTTAAACCTGGCATCAAAAGCTGTTCCAAATATAATTCTGATCAGCAGTTGTTGACAAGGATATTACGCATTCAAGGGATTGCTGTAGATATAGTTTATCTTGATTTCAGTAAGGCTTTTGATAAGGTTCCACATAATATTCTTGTTGACAAATTGATAATTGACAATTGTGGTTTGAATCCTATTACTGTTAGGTGCTGTAACTGGTTGATAAATGTGTGATCTGTCAACCAGTCTTGAAGATAGGGTTGCCAAATCCAATTCAAGAAATATCTGGGAACTTTGGGGCTAGAGCCAGGAGACATTGGGGTGGAGCAAGGGTGTCACAAGCATAATTGAACTCCAAAGGGAGTTTTGGCCATCACATTTAAAGGGACTGCACACCTTTTAAATGCCTCCCTTCCATTGGAAATAATGAAAGATAGGGGTACCTTCTTTTGGGGCTTATAGAATTGGACCCCCTGGTCCAATCTTTTTGCATCTTTCAGGGTATTTTGGGGAGAGGTACTGGATGCTATGCTGAAAATCTGGTGCTATTCTCTCTGTCTCACATAGTGCTTCAGTGAGCTGTTTCTCTTCTCTCTGTTTCACATAGTGCTTGCAAGAGAGCTCGTTGAAGCATTATGTGAAACAAAGAGAATAGCGCAACTCTGTTGCATTCTGATACCTTGCTGCATTACATCATTCTGCTCATCTGTTCACCAGAAAGATTTGGAACATTGCACTCGGTTTGAATATCATCCTTTTTTCACCACAGTCCGGATCTTCAGTTCAAGAAATTTCATGCTTAAAGACTTAAGTACTATGGATACGGGTGTGGCCAGTGTTCTGTCACTTTCAATTGTGATTTATTTCACTTTTGATATGTTCAGTTGTGTTATAAGTATTTTGTAAATTACACTTAAATTTTTTTACTGTTGAAGCTGGTTTTCGCTGAGGTTTTTGTACCTTTACCCTGCCCCACCTGGGGATTGGCAGCCTTACTTGGAGAGGAGTGGCAAGTGAAGTACCTCAGGGATCTCTCCTGGGACCTGTTTTATTGAACATATTTATAAATTATTTGGATGAAGGAATAGAGGGAATGCTTATTAAATTTGCAGATGGTATTAAATTGGGAGGGGTCACAAATACAGTAGGGGACAGAGTCTGAAGAAGAAGAAGAAGATATTGGATTTATATCCCGCCCTCCACTCCGAAGAGTCTCAGAGCGGCTCACAATCTCCTTTACCTTCCTCCCCCACAACAAACACCCTGTGAGGTGGGTGGGGCTGGAGAGGGCTCTCGCAGCAGCTGCCCTTTCAAGGACAACCTCTGCCAGAGCTATGGCTGACCCAAGGCCATTCCAGCAGGTGCAAGTGGAGGAGTGGGGAATCAAACCCAGTTCTCCCAGATAAGAGTCCGCACACTTAACCACTACACCACTACACTTAACCACTACACTACACCAGTCTGGATATGGGATGATCTTGACAGACTGGAAAACTGGGCTAAAACAAATAAAATGAATTTTAACAGGGATAAATGTAAAGTTCTGCATTTAGGTAAAAAAAATCCAATGCATCATTATAAGATGGGGAAGACTTGTTTTGGCAGTAATACATGTGAAAAGGATCTAGGGGTCTTAGTGGACCATACACTGAACACGAGTCAGCTGTGTGACGCAGCAGCTAAAAAGGCAGATGTGCTTTTGGACTGTATCAACGAAAGTATAGTGTCCAGATCAAGTGGAGGGATGGTATCACTTAACTCTGCTGTGATTAGACCTCACCTAGAGTATTGTGTTCAGTTTGGGCACCACAATTTAAGGATATAGACAGGCTGGAATGTGTCCAGAGGAGGGCAACAAAGATGGTGAGGGGAGTCTGGAGACCAAGTCCTATGAGGAAAGGCTGAAGGAGCTGGGTATGTTTAGCCTGGAGAGGAAACAACTGAGAGGTAATATGATCACCATCTTCAACTACTTGAAGAGCTGCCATATAGATGATGGTGCAGATTTGTTTTCTGTTGCCCAGAAGGTCAGACTGGAACCAGCAGAAGATTTTTCAGCTAAATATTGAGAAGAACTTCCTGACAAAGTGGTTCCTTGGTGGAACAAGCTTCCTCAGGAGGTGGTGGGCTCTCCTTTGAGGTTTTTAAATAGAGACTATATGGTCATCTGACAGCATGCTGATTGTGTGAACTTAGAGGGCAGAGAAGGAGGGCAGAAAGGGTTGAATCAGTGCTTAGTTCTCATGGCCCTTTCTTACATTCCCAGGGAAATGCTGTTTGCCACTTTGGGGTCACCCAACAATTTTTCTCCAATCCAGTTTTGCCAAGGATTTTTTGCCATCTTCTGGGCATGGAGTAGATATCACTGGGGGTGTATGGGGGTAGAGGTATTTTTGAGTTTCTAGCATTGTGCAGGGGGTTGGACTAGATGACCCCGGAGGTCCCTTCCAACTCTGATTTTGTATTCTATTGCTTCTGAGCATTGAACAGAGGTCACTGGGAATGTGGGGGGAAGGAGGTATTTGTGAATTTCTTGCACTGTGGTAGGGGTTGGGATAGATAACACTGGAGGTCCCTTCCAACTCTGATTCTATTGTTCTAAGTCACTAAAAGAAATCCCTATCTGTGTCGCCAAATAAGCACCCAGATACTGAAAAAGTGATCTTTTGCAAGGGATAGGCTTTGCTTTTAACCAGTTGTATACTCTCAAGATATTGTGGTGGGGTGGGGGAATAGGTCAAATGTTTTGGGTTAGCCATGTTGCTGGAAAATGATTCAGGAATAAGGCACAAGGAATATTTTAAAGAATTTTTTTTTATCAAAAGGTTGAAGAAACTTCTTTACAATACTAATGTATTGTCTCGTACTTGCCTAGTCTAGTTTTATTACTCAGCTGAAGAATACAAATGGCCCTGAAAAGAATTCCAGTAATATCTAAGATGTAAATGAAAGATTGCATCAATGAGAAAAGCAACATGCACAATAAAATAATTCTTATATCTCTTCTGTATGTTTAAAAGGGGGATACATTTCAATCAAAAGCTACTACTTTATTTCTGCTGTGAGAAATATGGGACAAAAAACAGCATGTGGGCTAGACTGGCAAAAAGAACAGATTCAGTACTAAATGGCTTAAGAGGGAAAGAGCAGGAGCAGGAAGTGACTGAACTGTTCCTGCAGTAATATGTTCAGTTTAGCCATCCTAGAGAGAGAAAAAAGAGGATTTAGAAAAGATAACACACATGTACAAATTTAATGTCAGTGTGTTTGATACAGCTCTACAGCAATGATTTAACATTTTGAAAATAAGTTCCAGGTATCTCAGGCTGTTTAGATAATCTGAAGTGAAAACTACCAGAGCATTAAAGAAATCTTCAGTTTTGTGGAATACAGCATAACTATTTTCTCAGCCCCGCTGAGAAATAACTCTTCACCCACAAAAAATACATCTAATTTGAGCATGGACACTGGTACCAGAGCTTGCAGTAAACCCAAATGCCAACTTTGCTACCAGATACATTCAGATAACACACTCAGTGGACCTAACAAAACCAACTACAGTATCTCAGGCTCATTCACTTGCTCATCTTCTTAACACTGTATATGCCACTAAATGCCAACAGTGCTCTTCATTTCTCTATATAGGGTGAACAGGTCAAAAATCCTGTGCCAAAGGATAAATGGACATAAATCTGATATCAAGAAACCTGTAGAACATTTCAACCTCCCAGGAAACTCAATAGGGGATTCCTGAGTAGCTGTTTTATTGCAAAGGAATTTCAGAAACAGACTAGAACAGGAGATTCTGACTTACAAGTTATTACAACACTCAGGACAATAGAACCCCCCAGGGCTTAACAGAGATATTGGGTTCTTATTTCACTATACATGCTAAGTTGCTCAGTTCTCACATCTGCTTGTTAACTTTTAAATTATCTGTATGCTAATTTGCTGCTATTAACAGGTCTTAACAGTTGCTTTAAATCCAATCTTAGCTATACTTATTGCTTAGTTACTTATGCATCTTGACTCTTATTAACCCTTCCTAGCACCTAACTCCACCCCAGCCTCTCTCTACCTATATGTATTGCTTGGCGAAGTCTGTTTCAATGTATCTGACAAAGTGTGCGTGCACAGGAAAGTTTATACCTAGAATTAAACTTAGTTGGTCTTAAAGGTGCCACTGGACTCAAACTTTTGTACTGTTTTCTCAGTGGTCCATGTTCCCTTGCATGTAAGTTTCTTGATCCTGAAGTACTAACTGGGGAAAGTAGCCTATTGGTAACCCTAGACAACCTCAGCTAGGTCATCTCATGCTATGTCAATTTTCACTTTGGTTTCAGATGAATTCTATACGACAAGAATATGAAACTAAACTTAAAGGTCTGATGCCAGCATCTTTGAGACAAGAACTTGAAGACACAATTATTTCATTGAAATCTCAGGTAAAATCTTAGCATTTGTTTTTTGTAAAGCTAGAACTTTAGCATCCTTTCTGTGGCCTTGGTTTTTCAACTAATTGATCATAAAGATAATTGCTTGCTGGTGTCCAGTACTAACACTGTACACAGCCTTAAGGTTGTATCCTATAACTCCCATCTGCAAAGGTGGATCCTATTATTGTCTTCTGCTAAGTTTTCCTTCAAGGGAGAAGGACATCCTCTAGTGAAGAATAATTTTTTCTGATGGAAACAGGCTTCTTCTGATGGCAAAAAAGGCTTCCTTTGTTGAAAGAAATCTTTCTGCGCTGGAAGATTTTGTGGGAGTCACAGGATACAACCCCAGCCTGCTTTCTAATCGATAGAGTTCCAGACTGGTTTTAATACAATGGCTGGTATTGCTTGTACAACACAGCAGTACTCCCAATGCTAGTATGGTGCATTGATCAGAGTGTCAGATCAGGATCTGGGAGACACAGGTTCATATCCCCCCTCTGCCATTGAAACTTGCTGGGTGACCTTGGACCCCTCACATACTCTCAGCCTAACCTTCCTCACAGGATTGTTATTGTAAAGATAAATGGGGAAGGTTAAAACAATGTTATAAGCTATGTTGGTTATCCATTGGGAAGAAATCAAGGTATAAACATCTAATTTAAAAAGAAGATTGATCCTATTCTGAACTCATTTAAAATTCTCTATAATCTGACCTTGGTGGCTGTTCACTAATCGTTAACTAAGTGAACACCTACATAAGAAAAAATCAATGTTGGCAGCCTCTGCAATATGAGAACACATAAAAGAATCATATATCTTTTCTGTAACACATGACAATGGTGCTTTCACTCTATGGCTTCTTTGTGCGAATTCAGGTTATGGAATATTAGACCAGAAAAGGCACAGGGCTATTTCTTTGCATCAAAGAGGGCTGAGACTGAGAAGAGAAAACATCTCGGGATCATAGTGAATACCTCAATAAAAGTGTGAGTCAACCTAGTGTGCTGCAGTGGTGAAAAAGGCAAACTCTATGTTAGGGATTATTAGGAAAGGGATTGAGAATAAAATGGCTGATATTGTAATGCCCCTTTATAGATCTATGATGTGGCTTCATTTGGAATACTGTGCACAGTTCTGGCCACCATATCCCCAGCACCGGCCCAAAGGTGCATCATTCCCTAGGCAGGTGCCCCCCCCACTGCTGCCCACCCACAGCGCTGCAGTGTAGAGCTGTGCTCTGTCACATCCAACGAGGGCACCGCATCAAGGCACCATGCCTGCCCCCTCCTTCCCTTTCCTTCCTGTTGCCTCCCTCCAACGCGATCACAGCACACTGCACCTGGGCCCTGCCAGCTGCAACATGGATATTTTTCAAAGAATGTGCGGGAGAAGGCTTGACTCCCCCTCCTTTCAGGGAGGGTAAGTCAAACCTTCTCCGGCATGTCCTTCAAAAAATAAGATCCGCATTGTGGCTGGCAGGGCCCAGGTGCAGCACGCTGTGATCGCACCAGGGGGGAGGCAATGGGAAGGGGAGGGGTGGGGCGGGCAGAGGAGGCAGTCAAACTTGGTGCTTGCCTGGGGCACCAGGAGGGGGAGAGCCCAATTTGGTGTCCCCACCATCCCAGCACTCTGGCAACTGCCTAATTTGCCTAGTGGGCGAGCCGGCCCTGCATATCCCGGAAAAGACATTGTAGAGCTGGGAAAAGTACAGAAGAGGGAAATAAGATGATTAGGGGATTGAAGCACCTTCCCTATGAGGAAAAGCTGAAGAGTCTGTGACTTTTCAGTTTAGAGAAGAGATTACTAAGGGTGGACATGATAGACGTTTATGCATGGAGTAGAAAGAGTTGACAAAGAGAAAAATGTTTTGCTCTCCCCAAAATACTAGAACGTAAGGGCATCCAGTGAAGTTGATGGTTTGTACAGGTTCAGAACAGAAAAAAGGAGATAGTACTTTACATACAAAGTGATTAAAATGTGAAATTCTCTGCCAGAGGATATAGTGATGCTGCAGGAATAAACAGCTTTAAAAGGGGATTAAATTGATTCATGGAGGGTAAGTCTATCAGTGGCTACTAGCCATGGTGACTGAGGGGAACCTCTGCATTCAGAGACACTAAACCTCTGAATTGCAGAGCCAGCAGGCAACATCAGGGGAAGGCCTTGGCTTCTATGCCGTTGTTGGCTGTTCAGAAGAACAGGTTGGCCACTGTGTGAGACAGGATGCTGGACGAGATGGGTCATTAGTATGATCCAACAGGGTTCTTGTATTCTTTTGGCCCCAGAATACAATGTAATGGAGTTTCTTTTGTGCTGATTCCTCTTAAGCAGAAGCCCTTTGAGACCTACTTGGAGTAACCTGAAGTGCTATGCTATGGTGCTCTTACTTTAATGCAAAAGGGCTTCAGAGCGAGATCAAGAAGTTAAAATGATAAATGTTCTCTGTTTATGAGGAATGAGGAAACCTTTAATAAAGATTTCCTTTGCCACAGATGTTTTTTGAAAGTTATTGATGGAAATAAGTCTGCTGATCTTTTAGAAATGCTTATATTTTCTGAAACATAAAAACTATCTGATGGACCTCCACTATTTTTGAAAAGCGAGTCATTCTTTGCTCCCCTTTCAGGGAGGAGCTTGGCATTACTTTGCTCACAACAGAAAATGTTACATATGGAATATTTCCCCTTAATGTCAGTACTCTGGATAGGCTAATAAAATATCCATAAGAGTTTATTTATATTGACGGCCTGCCTTTCCCTACTAGGCTCATGGCAATATGCATGAATGTGTTCCAAGTAGCCTTAGACAGTAACAGCAATAAAATCATGTCATCACTGTCTTGCATGCTTTCCCCAAAGAGGGACAAGACGGCACAGTTCTTGGTTCCAGTGGGTTCAGGGTTGATCACTGCACATGCCCTAAAACTGGCAGACACTGATTGACCATCCCTGGAAGAAAACAGCAAGAGTAGAAAATGCTAGGAGGACTGAAGGTAGGGTTGCCAATCCCCAGGTGGGAGCAGGGGATCCCCTGGTTTGGAGGCCCTCCCCCCGCTTCAGGGTCATCAGAAAGCAGGGGCGGGGAGGGAAATGTCTGCTGGGCACTCCACTCTACCTTATGAAGACCAGTTCCCATAGGGATATAATGGAGAATATATCTGCAGGAATCTGGGGCTCTGGGAGGCCTGGGTTTTTTTTAGGTAGAGGCACCAAATTTTCAGCATAGCATCTGGTGCCTCTCCTGAAAACATCCACCCCAAGTTTCAAAAAGATTGGACTGGGGAGTCCAATTCTTTGAGCCCCAAAAGAAGGTGCCCCTATCCTTCATTATTTCCAATGAAGGGAAGGCATTCAAAAGCGTGGTCCCTTTAAAAGTGATGGCTAGAACTCCCCCTGGAGTTCACTCGTGCTCACCACACCCTTGCTCCTGACTCCACCCCCAAAGTCTCTTGGCTCCACACCCAAAGTCCCCAGATATTTCTTCAGTTGGACCTGGCAACCCTAACTGAAGGTGTTCCAAGTGCTATATTCTCTCTGGACAGGATTTCATTTGCCACACATGTTGTTTCTGAGAAGGAATTCCTGTTGGAAATAATTTACAGCCAGTGGTGTCACTGCAGAAGCAAATTAAAGGGTTAAGGATATACGTAGGAAACTCATGTCTAGTTAAATGAGAAGTATGGCTTACTTAATAATTATGCATAATACAAAACATTCCAGTGATGACAACTGAAAAATTCCCACCTTTTAAATGAAGTGGGTTTTTAAAAAACAATGAAATCTGAGTTCTACCTGCAGGGCTGCTCTGAGCATCTGTAACATTTCAAAGGTGCAGAAGTCACTCCAGACTTCTAAAAGTGGGTGTTACCTTGGAAAAGCATAGCTGGCAGCTGCCTGTGCTGTGAGATGCAGTAGCCAGCCACAGACTGCTCAGTAAGCAGGGCTCTCTTCTGAAGCGCAGGTGTCCTCTTCTTTCAAAATTGTTGAAATTCCTGCTTCAGAAAACATCAGACACAGAAAGCACTGGAATCCTTGCACCTGTCAGGGTTATTAATTGTTCCAGAGGCATGAGAGGGCTTGGTTGGGTAAGAGCGGCATTAACAATGAACAAATAGGAAACATTCACTTCTCAAACAAAGCTTTGCTTATGTTTAAAATATGTTGGCCATCTCCTCCCTCTCCCCTTCCCTTCTGAGCCTTTCAGTGTATTTTTTATATGTTGTCCTAGCATTGCACAAATGCACTAGTATAGAATGCTTAGAATTTACCTGCAGCAAGAACATTCTGGTTACTATTTTCCGGAGAGTCTATGTTGTGTCCGTGTCAACACTGACACAAAAGAACTCTTATCCCATGTTTAGTTGCTAAATCACCAAGAATCCTGTAAACATGTTTTAACGCTCACATTTTAAGAAGTCCTGGTATACTTGAATATTTTCAAGATGTTGCATAGAATAAAGGCAGTGTCTGTGGGAGGTCCAAGGAAGGTATTTCCAGTCTATGTGACTCACTGGGAAAATATACTGCTTCTCCTGTTAGTATGCACAGTATCATAGGCAACGATTACCAATAAATAATAGCACTAATAAATTAAATAATAAATGGATACCTCTTCCGCTCACAGTGGCTTGCTGTTTTGTATTGTATACTAGGAACTCCTTTGTATTTTCTAGGTCACTTTTCTGCAGAAAAGGGCATCCATCCTGCAAGAGGAACTGAACACATATCGTACTAGAAGGTAAAACTTCCACCTACAACTCAGTTTGTAGCTGTAAAATGAAAGTAACTCCAAGATGAGGGACGTTTAGATGTGACTTGCTTTTCAGGAAACGCTGACCGATTCCTCACCAGCCTTTGTCCAGGTCTCCTGCTCCTTTTTCCTGTGGCTCTTCTACCCGATTTTGCACAGGCTGCCGCAGGGCCGCAACTTGCCCCGCCTCTTTCCCAAGTTCCCTCCGCTGTTTCAGGATCCTGGTTTTCAGAGAATCCTGAAGCCACAGAGGGATCTTGGGAAAGAGGCAGGGCAAGTTGTGGCCCCATAGCAGCATGTGCAAAATCAGGCAGAAGAGCCGCAGAAAAAAGGAACACGGAATTGGGACAAAGGCTAATGAGGACTCAGTCACTATTTCTGAGTCGTTATCCACCTCCCCTAACCTCAGCATTTAGTTAGTATTATGAGAACCAGGTTAAAAAACTCACAGGCGCATTGCAAGCCTGGGATTTGCCTTAGCATTTGTGATGAGATGGTGGCTCAACACACAGCTGCAGTTATGTGGAGGTGCCGCCGCCTTTCAAGATAAAGAAGGATGATGCAATTTGTAATATTACAGATCATATCTTCAAAGCACCGGATCTTCACCCACATGAGCTTCACTTATACATTTACACCATCATGAATATACATCCACATATGTTGCAACAGCAACAAAAAGTTTCTGTGTGTCCTTGGAAAAGTATGATTCACAAAGGTGATTGAGTAAAAGAGACCTTCCAAGTAATGTCATTGAAGGTTTTTGCACTGATGGCAACTTACCAGTTGCTCAACATTTCTGCAGACCAGCAAGATATGTAAATACTATTTTAATTGAAATTTTGGAAAAGGTGTGTTTGAGTGCAAGAGCAGAGCAGATCTTCTCAACATACTATTTCATAGTCTTTGTAACATGTAAATTATGTTGATGGTGACGATAGTTAACACGTCCAAGATTATGTCTGGAATATTAGGAACTTAGGGTGTGAAGGGATAAAAAGTTTCAAAATGACTTTACAGACTTCAGATAGCAATGTGGATATCACTACACAGAGTTCTGGTTTGTCCACACACATTCTCTCACAAGATGCTTCCATGCATGGGAAACCAGAACAGTTCCATTATCTTCCATACCTGGATACCACTGAATTTAGATAATGAATAACTTTGTGGAATAAGTATTATTTTCCACATGCACAGAAAATCATAAACTGTACAACAGAGGTGTTTTTTTAGATAGCCAGTCTGGCTTCTTAAACTGGCTAACCATATCAGTGCAGGATAGAATGTGTACATTTGGACTGAGATTCAAAGGGTCACACCCAAGCACTTGCATAACTGGTTTTATTTTAGATTTTATTGGTGGTTTTAGATTAGTTTGCTTTTTTATTTGATTATTTATGCCTTATCTACAATGTACCATTGTACATTGCCACAGGAGCCGTGTGCTGAGAAGTGATTTATAAATGGTTGAAATTGAGTAAATGTGTAACACATAAAGGTTTTCTTGATTCCCCCCCTCCTAACTGCAACCCATAAACACAATGAGAGGTGCCATTCAAGGGGCGGGGGGTCCCCCAGTAGTGAGGACTAGTTTTTCAGTAGCATGGACTGTGGAAAGGAGGAGGCCTTCAAATACTGGAGCACATACATGGCCTGTTAGATTCCACCTGTTGCACACAGTTGTCTCTGATCAAACTCTGGATACTATTCAGAACTAATCATTTAAGCCATTCAGAGACCTGCCTCCACATGCAGGGTCCTGTATAGCAGAGACAGTGATTCCATGGACTAAGGAAGAGTCTTGCAATGTTTGAAAGTTACTAAGATGCAAGATAAACTATGGCTGATGAAAACATTTTATTTTTTAGGTAACCACTGGAGGTAGCTGATTTGTCTGAGTCCAATGGCCTTCTTTCAGCAGGTTTGAAGATGTAGATCTTGTGAACTAAGCTGAGAGATCAAGGATTGTTTCGTTACAGCAGACAATGTAATTAAGCTTACAGAAGCACATCCCTCATTCATAACAGAATTTTAAGTTAACAATTATTTTAGTTATTTTATCATTTGTATTTACAGATTTTTATCCTTTCGATATATTCTGTATTTATGTAAGCCAATATAGTTACTGACAAACTTAATTTTGCTTGCTCATGTTGCTTTTGTTACTGGCTTCCTGGTGCAGTTTTATTCACTTTTATGCATGCTTTAAAAATCACGTCCTTAAAATAATCATTATTGTTATATTGTCCAAAACATCTTGAAATATATCTTTCGTTGTTTTTATGTTCACATAACATATTAAAATATTTTTGTACATTTTGTACATTTTTGTTTCCATGGTATTTTCAACATCAACAAATACGATCTATTGCAAAAGTTCTGTATACTTTTTCTTGCTGGGAAACTCTTAGTGTGGAGTATTCAGAAGGAACACTTTTGTGATTATGGGGAAACTCTCATTGGTCCTGACTGTTCTTTTTGAGGTTTGAGTACTGTTGTAAATGATAGTAAGTCTAGAAAAGAACGTTTCTGAATAATGCGACATTACAAAACATTGCTAACTCACAGATGTATTCTAATTGATGAACCTTTCTCTTTGATTTGAAGAACCTGAATATGACACTCTGTTTATGAAAATTACCTATGAATTGCATACACCTGGAGCGGCTCTTCATCCCTTTCCTTAACGTTATAGTTTTCTGCTGCTTTGGGGGAAACCAAGCATAGCAAAAGAACACACTAGTGTTAATACAATTGCCTCCATGATTTATATTAGGCATACACCTAAGGAGTGTTCTAAAATGGACAGAAAAGTGAACAGAAACAAGTTGGGGAGCTGCAAGGAGTTCTGTGGTGGGGTAGATGGAAATTCTAAAGAGCAGTTCAGCCTGCTCTCTCAGGAGGAGGTTGACAAGACCCTGGTGGCTGTGAAACCAACCACCTGCCCCCTTGATCCCTGCCCATTGTGGCTGGTAAAAGCCAGTGGCGATGAGGTAGGGATTCCCCTGTGGGAGATTATCAACCCTTCTCTGTTATCAGGGACATTCCCAGGGGCTTTGAAAGAGGCAGTGGTTCGCCCTCTCCTGAAGAAACCATCTTTGGACCCTACAGTCCTTACTAATTACCACCCGGTATCGAATTTCCTGTTCCTGGGCAAGGTAGTGGAAAAGGCAGTGGCAACACAGCTTGAGGCTTTCTTGGAGGAAACTGATGCCCTGGACCCCTTCCAGTCTGGCTTTCACCCTGTCCATTGGATAGAGACAGTGCTGGTGGCCTTAGTAGATGATCTCCGGAGGTATCTGAATCGTGGCGGTTCGGCGCTGCTGATATTATTAGCTCTGTCAGCAGCATTCGACACAGTTGCCCATGAGGTGTTGGCCCACCACTTCGCCAACTCAGAGATTCGGGGAGTAGCTGACCTCCTTTCTCCATGGTCGGGGACAGAGGGTGGCCCTCAGGGGGGGAATTGCCCCAGTGGCACCCACTAGAATGTGGTGTACCACAGGGGGCAGTCCTTTCCCCAATGCTATTTAATATCTATATGTGCCCCCTTGGCCAGATGTTACAAAGATATGGGCTGGGTTGTCACCAGTATGCTGATGACACCAAGCTCTATCTGCTTATGGACGGCTGCCTGGACTCTGCCCCTGAAGAACTGGGTGAGGTATTGCAGATCGTGGCTGGTTGGTTGTGTCAGAGCAGGCTGAAACTGAATTCATCAAAGACGGAAGCCCTGTGTCTGGGTCATAAGGAGGTGGGGAGTGGGATCAGGCTCCCACGCTTTGATGGCATCCAATTGATGCCATCGACAGAGGTGAAGACCTTGGGGGTGTTCCTGGATGCCTCTTCATCTATGGAGGCACAGGTCACTGCCACTGCAAGGGTCATCTTTTTCCATCTGAGGCAGGCCTGGCAGTTGGTCCGCTTCCTTACCTCCCATGATCTAGCCACTGTGATTCATGCAATGGTCACCTCCAGATTAGACTATTGTAACTCTATGTGGGGCTGCCCTTGACCCTGCTCCAGAAACTCCAGTGGGTGCAAAACGCAACACCCCGGTTGATGGCATCGAGGCCTATGTGGGCACGGATGCATCCAGTGCTGTGCGAACTGCACTGGCTACTTACCGAGTACCAGATCTGGTTCAAGGTGTTGGTCCTTACCTTTAAGGCCTTTTTGGACGGGGGCCTGCATATCTTTGGGACCGCCTCTCCCCATATGACCCCCCCCAGGCTCTGAGGTCTGCTGCTTAATATCTTCTCATAGTTCCTGGACCTAAGGACGCCTGGCTGGCTTCAATGAGGGCCAGGGCCTTTTCGGTCCAGGCCCCTATCTGGTGGAATGAGCTCCCGCTGGAGAGATTATTATTATTATTATTATTATTATTATTATTATTATTATTATTATTTAATGAATCGCCCTATCCCGGCTAGCACCAGACTCAGGGCAATGTACAACAATAAAAAACACACATATATAATGTCAATTACATTAAAAACATTTTAAAACCCTGATGGCATCTTTAAAGTGCTCTTATTCAGTTATTGCATCACATCAGGGGTGGGAGGATCCCCCCAAGAGGGGGTGGGGGGGAACAAAGTGCCAGCATGGCAACTGTCGCTGTCCTTATGCAAAGGCTTGGTGGAACATCTCTGCCTTACAGGCCCTGCAAAACTGTAAAAGATCCTGCAGGGCCCTGATATCTTCTGACAGAGCATTCCACCAAGTTGGGGCCAGGACTGAGAAAGCCCTGGCCCTTGTTGAGGACAGCCGGACCTTTTTCGGGCCAGGGATCACCAGCAGATTTCGACTACTGGAGTACAACGCCCTTCCAGGGACTTAGTGGAGGAGGCAGTCCCATAGATACATCGGTCCCAGACCGCTCAAGGCCTTAACAGTCATAACCAAAACCTTGACTCTAACCTGGTACTTAATTGGCAACCTGTGTAGCTGGCGCAGCACAGGTAGAATATGTGCCGTCCATGGTGTTCTTGTCAGGACCTTACGCTGCCGCATTCTTGGACCCATTGGAGCTTCCGGATCAGACTCAAGGGTAGGCCAGCATAGAGCGAGTTACAGTAGTCTAGTCTGGAGGTGACCGTTGCATGGATTACTGTGGCTAGGTCCGAGCAAGATAGGTTTCGCATGGCATGTAAGACAGAGCTCTTCCACCAGCCTTTTAATTAATCCAGCGAGCGTCCATGAAAGTCATCACTTCCCCCAGCATTTCACTATTATGGTGTTATGTTATGCTGTTAGCCATCAGTCGCATGCTGTTTACCGCCTATGTCTGTAAGATTGTTTACTGTGCTGCTCCTGTTTTGTAATGTCTCTTTTTATGATATTATTTTAACTGTTTAACTGTTATATCCTCAATCTCCATCACTGTGTAAATGAACCTCCCCCCCTCCCATGGACTGGCTCTACCACTGAGGCACAGCTCCTGCCTTTCTCATGCAAGGTAAAGCATTCCTCTGGGGTTAGTAGTGTGATTGTGAATAGAGGCAGACAGAATCCTTGCTCTCCAACCCATTGTGGAAAGGAGCATACACACGGGCAGTAGAGGCTCCAGCAGTCACTGCCAACCTGTAGGCCGGGATATAAATCTAAAAATTAAATTAAATTAACTATTTCATAAACAAACTTTAATGCTGCTGTGATGGAAATTGACAGCAGCATTTTACACTATGTAATTTTGGAATTTAAGATCTTTGGGAAGGGAAAATCTGTACATAGTCAGACATATAGGTTGGACTTTAGAAAAGGTAATTTTAACAAACGTAAAGCTACGCTGAGTAGAATCCCATGTTCAGAAATTCTTAAGGAGAATGGAGTTCAAGAGGAATGGGAGTTTCTTAAAAGCGAGATATTGAAGGCACAATCACAAACGAGAAGGAAAAAATGGAAGAAACAAACGAAGGCAGAGTGAAACAAAAGGAGGGCCATTAAGCAAGGATGAATATAAACAAATTGCCAGTGCTTATAAGGAGAGTGTTAGAAAAGCTAAAGCTCACTATGAGCTTAGACTAGTAAGAGATGGTAAACAAGTAGTAGGTATTTGTGAGTTTCCTACATTGTGCGGGAGGTTAGACTAGATGATCCTGGAGGTCCCTTCCAATTCTGTGGTTCTAAAGAAAAAGGCAGTGATAGGTGCATTGCAATGAGAGGAAAATGAAATTTTAACAAATGATGAAGAGAGGGCAGAACTGCTCAATTCCTTCTTTGCCTCAGTCTTCTCTTGCAAGAGTAATTGTGCTCAACTTGGCAAAAAGAGAGCACATGAGGGAAGGAAGTTGCAGCTAAGGATAGGCATATAGGGGTGGTGCATAAACATGTAGTTTCTTTAAATGAAACTAAGTTCTCAGGGCCAGATTAATTGCATCAGAAGATACTAAAGGAATTTGCTAATGTAATTTCAGACCTCTGTCTATTATTTTTGATAATTCTAGGAGAACAGGTGAGGGGCCAGAAGACTGGATATGAGCAAACGTTGTCTCCATCTTCAAGAAGGGGGATAGGAGGATCTATGTAACTATCATCTCTACCTCGGAAGGTTTTAGAACAAATAAAGTTAGTCCTTGAACATTTAGAAAAGAAGACTGTGATTGCTAAGAGTCAGCAGGGCTGGCGGGTGGGAGTAGGCCATGTAGGCGGCTGCCTCAGGCGCTGCAGGGCCACCTCTTTCACCTGCTCAAGTCTTGGGCAGAGGAAAGAGGCTGCTCTGCCTTGCTTCCAGGCTGCCTTCCCTTGCAAGGGAGCAGCCTGAGAGGAGGCAGAGCCCCCCCCCCGCCGCCTCTTTTCCCCACCCCAGACTTTCTCCCACTGCGGGAAGGTGGGGGGGGGGTTGAACAGTGGACTCCTCAAGCAGAGCCTGCTGCGCAAACAGGGCCATCCGGCCCTGCTCAGCTTTCCCATGCTGTGGGAAAGTCGAAGGGGGCTGCTTTTGCACGACGCTGTGCAAACCGGCCGCACAAACAAGCGCCCGGGTTCTAAATTGCAACTGCAAGTTCCCTCCACTCTGACTCTATGTCTCTCTCTCTCTGTCTGCCTGCCAAATACAGCGTGCAGAGTTCAGAAGAGTTAAGGAAGTCCTTAAAACGGCAAGGGTCAGAAGAAGCTTCCCCTGCCTTCAAAATAAAATTGGATGTTTAAGATGCAGGATACTTCTGGTGTCTAGGGAAATGCTGTGAAAACAATGAACGTTGGTAAAAAATGTATATGCAAAAATGCCTTTGGAGCTACTCCTTTGCAGCTCCTGAGCAGCCCCAACTCCTTTTCTGGGGGTGGGGAAAACATTGAGAAACCTGGATGCTTGCCCAGTCCTTGAGGCAGGGCACTTTAAGAAAACTGGCACTCTTCCCTCCCCTCCCCATTACTGTGGCAACAGAGCTGTAAGCAGGGCCGGAAGCTTAGCCTAACTCTCCATCTGAGGCTTCTGGACTGATTTTGTTGACGTCAAAGAGGGGGTGAAGAGGCGCAAGAGCAAAAGGATGCACTAACAGAGGGAGCCTGACGCTCCTTGCCGCTCCTCCCCCTCAGCAGACCCAGGTCCAGAATGGAGGAACTGGTCTGCAAGACTTTACTTTCGAGTATGCCTCCTTAGTGTCAAGTTAAAAGTATTCCTCTGGGAGATTTTGTGTGTGTGTGTTTACGGCATTTATCTTTTAAATTTCCACGAGGTTCAATTTCTTGGTCTGTTTGCCTGTAATCCTTACTGGGCTAAAGAAAGAATAAACTTCATCCCATTCCACATAAAATGTGAAATGCTGCTGATGGGGTGCTCCACTAATAGTATGTCTATCTGTTAAGGATTAGAAAAAGCATTTCAATTTTACTTGACAAAAAGGGCCACAGACAAGAATAGTTTGCAATCCTCCACATCTAAGAGCTCAGAAGTTTCTTAGATTCAGGACTCTGGCTCTTTTCTACCACTACAGACAAGACTAACACAGCTACCCATTTGATCTGTCTCCAATAAGGTAGGTCAGTCTTGAGTGTGCAACTAGCCTAGGTTCCATGTATTTGTGTATTTATTTTATCGTAATAGTTCAAAGCTGCCATGGTGACTGTTGTAAGGATGGAGAAGTGGGATACAAATTCTGGAATTTGAAAAGTATATCCATTCTAACCCAACTGCTCAGCAATTTCACTGAATGTCCCAGAGTTCTTGTATTGTGAGAAAGGGAGAAAAGTATTTCTTTCTCTACCTTCTCTATTCCATGCATATTCTTGTAAACCTCTATCATGTCACCCCTCAGTCAACATTTCTCCAAGCTAAAGAGTCCCAAGTGCTTTAACCTTTCTTCACAGGGAAAGTGTTCCAATGCTTTAATCATTCTAGTTGCCCTTTTCTGCACATTTCCCAATGCTATAATTTCTTTTTGAGGTGTGGTGACCAGAATGGAACACCTCAGGAGTACCATGGGGTCAGTGGGGGGGGGCAGGTGCACTGAGGAGCACTTGGTGGCTGTGGGCGTGGGGGCGCCAGTAGGTAGGCTCGCCTACGGCACTAAAAAGCCTAGCGCCGGCCCTGAGAATCAGCATGGATTCCTCAAGAACAAGTCATGTCAGACTCAGCTTATCTCCTTTTTTGAGAGAGTTTCTACCTTGTTGGATCAGGAGAATGCTGTAGACATAGTTTATCTTGATTTCAGTAAGGCTTTTGATAAGTTCCATGTAATATTCTTGTTGAGAAGTTGGTAAAAAATAGTTTGGATCCTATTACTGTTGGGTGGCTTTGTAACTGGTGGCTTTAAACTTGACACCACAAGGGGAAGGAAACAACCAATGCAGGGGTTTCAGTGAAGGAGAGCATACAGCAGAGGCTCACCTGGAAAGGCCAGGTCAAATGGAGCTGAATGTACACGGCTTCAGGTGCCAATGCACCATAGCCCAAAGCTCAGGCCATAAGAAGGAAGAGCTTGAGCTTCTAATGCAGACAGAGGGATATGATTTAGTAGTCAAATCAGAGGTTTGATGGGATGATTCCCATGACTGGAATGTAGTAGTGGGTGGATATGAGCTGAGAAAAACTGAGAGTTGAAGAGGAAGTGGTGCTGCATGTGAGGACAGGAAGTGCATGACAGCCCAGTGGAAAGTACCTGGGTGAACGTAAGGGAAAGAAGGACAAACAGTATTGTGGTTGTAGTATGCTACAGATCTCCTGTTTAGGGTGAGGACATGAATGCTGCCCTCCTTGAGCAGCTTGACAGTGGATCCTTGTAGTTATGGGCGACTTCAGCTTCTCTGATGTGCACTGGGAGACAAACTCTGCCAAGTGTCCACAGTCATTCGGGGGCAGGCACCACCAAAAAGTTGCATGATGAAGAATGTGCCCCTTTAGGTATGATCCCATACTGCTTAGGGCTTTAAAGATTAAGATCAGCACCTTGAATTTGATTTTCCTGACTTGCCTGGCTGACACTTCCTTTTTCAAATGGTGGAGAAAGCTATGAAGGACTCAGCAATAATTCTACACCATCCTTTATATGACAGCCCTCCAAGTACTTGAAGATGGTGATCATATCACCTCTCAGCCGCCACCTCTCCAAGCTAAACATCCCCAGCTCCTTCAACCTTTCCTCATAGGACTTGGTCTCCAGACCCCTCACCATCTTTGTCACCCTCCTCTGGACCCGTTCCAGCTTGTCTATATCCTTCTTAAAATGTGGTGCCCAAAACTGAACACAATACTCCAGGTGAGGTCTTACCAGAGCAGAATAAAGCGATACCATCACATTATGTGATCTGGACACTATACTTCTGTTGATATAGCCCAAAATTGCATTTGCCTTTTTAGACACTGCATCACACTGTTGACTCATGTTCAGCGTATAATCCACTAAGACCCCTAGATCCTTTTTGCATATACTACTGCTAAGACAAGTCTCCCCCATCCTATAGCCATGCATTGGATTTTTCCTACCTAAATGCAGAACTTTACATTTATCCCTGTTAAAATTCATTTTATTGATTTTAGCCCAGTTTTCCAGCTTGTCAAGGTCATCCTGTATCCTGTTTCTGTCGTCTTCTGTGTTTGCAACCCCTCCCAATTTAGTATTATCTGCAAATTTAATAAGCATTCCCTCTATTCCTTCATCCAAATCATTTATAAAGATGTTGAACAAAACAGGTCCCAGGACAGATCCCTGAAGCACTCCACTTGTCACTCCTCTCCAAGAGAATGAAAAACCATTCACAAACACTCTTTGGGTGCAATCTGTCATCCAGTTACAGATCCACATAACAGGATCCAAACCACATTTTACCAACTTGTCCACAAGGATAGTATGTGGAACCTTATCAAAAGCCTTACTGAAATCAAGATAAATGACGTCTACAGCATTCCCCCGATCCAGCAAGGTAGTCACTTTCTCAAAAAAAGAGATCAGGTTAGTCTGACATGACTTGTTCTTGAGAAAACCATGCTGCCTCTTAGTAATCACATCCATTCTTTCTAAATGTTCCAGGACTGATTGATTATTTGTTCTAAAACTTTTCCAGGTATAGACATCAAGCTGACGGGTCAGTAGTTACCCGAATCGTCTTTTTTCCTCTTCTTGAAGATGGGGATGATATTCACCCACCTCCAATCTTCCAACACCTCTCCTGTTCTCCAAGAATTTTCAAAAATAATAGCCAGAGGCTAAGAAATTACATCCACAAGCTCTATTAGAACCCTTGGATGCAATTCATCTGGCCCTGAGGACTTAGTTTCATTTAAAGAAACTAGGTGTTTATGTACTACCCCTACACTGATCCTAGGTTGGAACTTCATACTCTCCTTATATGTTCCGCTTTTGTCATGTTGAGCACCGTTCCCCTCAGAAGAGAAGACTGAGGAAAAGTAGGAATTGAGCAGTTCCGCCCTCTCTTCATTACCTGTTACAATTTCACTTTCTTGCCCTCACAATGGGCCTACCATGTCCTTGCTCATTTTCTTACTCTGAACATAAGAAAATAACCCTTTTTTGTTGTTTTTAGCATCTTTAAGCTCATACTGAGCTTTAGCTTTCCTAACTTTTTCTCTACAAGCACTGGTGATTTGTTTATATTCATCCTCGGTTATAAGGCCCTCCTTCCAATTCCTAAAGGAGTCTTTTTTATTTCTCAAGTCTTTAGAGAACTGTTTATGGAGCCACTTTGGCTTCTTTAGGCTTTTTCCACTTTTTCTTCTCATAGGAATCGTTTGTGATTGTGCTTTGAGTATTTCGCTTTTAAGAAACTTCCACACCTCTGAACCTCCTTCCTCCTAAGTATTTCTGACCATGGGATTTTACCCAGCATAGTTCTAAGTTTATCGAAGTTTGCCTTTCTGAAGTCCAACCTATAAGTCTGACTATGTATAGCTTTTCCCTTTCCTAAGACTATAAATTCCAAAATCACATGGTCACTACTGCCCAGGGTGCCCACTATTTCCACTTCTTTAATCAATTCTTCCTTGTTGGTGAGAATCAAATCGAAGACAGCAGATCCCCTTGTTTCCTTCTTCACTTTCTGGAAAAGAAAGTTGCCAGCAAGACACGTCAGGAATCTATTTGACTTTTCATTTTTAGCAGAGTTGGACTTCCAACAGATGTCCGGGTAATTGAAATCTCCCATGATCACTGTATCCCTTCTCTTGGAGAACTTTGCAATCTGCTGTAGAAGTATCTCATCCAAGTCCTCTGCCTGACTTGGTGGTCTATAGCAGACCCCCACAATAATATCACTGTTGTTTCTTACTCCTTTTATTTTTACCCAGAGATTTTCAACTGAGCTGCCATGCTCAGATTCACATATTTTCTTACAAGTATATACCTCCTTCACATATATTGCTACGCCTCCGCCCTTTCTCATTTGCCTGTCCCTTTTAAATAAGTTGTACCCTTGAATCCTAATATTCCAGTTTTGAGTGTTATCCCACCACGTTTCAGTAAGGCCTATTATGTCATAGTCTCCTTCCTTTATTAGGACTTCCAGTTCCTCCTGTTTGTTTCCCATACTCTGTGCATTAGTGTAGAGACATCGGAATCCACGTTTTTTGCATCCCAAGGGTTTGGTTTCCGTACAAGCCTGCAAGTTAACATTACCTAGCATATGCACCACTCTCTGCAAATCTTTAATGTCCTTATCCCCAGTTTCTGGAATCATACAAGGCTTTGAATTATTGCCTCGCTCCCCCATACAATTTAGTTTAAAGCCCTCCTTATTAGGTTAGCACGGCTGCTACCAAACACCCTTTTCCCTACTGCCGTAAGGTGCAAACCATCTCCCGATAGAAGACCACCATCTCGAAAGCGCAAGCCACGATCCAGAAATCCGAATCTTTCCTGACGACACCATCGACTTAGGCAGTCGTTTATTTGAAGTATTCTTCTTGCTCGTCCTAAGCCACGGCCTTCAACAGGAAGCACTGACAAGAACACAACCTGTACACCCAGCTCCTTCACCTTCTGACCCAGAGCTACATAGTCTTTTCTAATACGTTCAGGGCTATGATGGGCAGTATCATTCGTTCCCACATGGATCAGCAAGAAAGGATAGTAATCCGTGCGCTTGATAAGTCTTCCAATCCTTTCTGTCACATGCTGAATGCATGCTCCTGGCAGACAGCAGACCTCTCGGGATGACAAGTCTGCTCGGCAAACTTTGGGCTCCACCCCTCTGAGCAAGGAATCTCCAATCACCACCACCTTCCTCTTCCTATATTGGGGAGCAGAAGCTTCAGGCTTTTTATCCACAGAATCCTCAGAAACTTTGTTCAAGCTTCGTCGAGGCTGGGGAAGTAGACCTTGTTCCAATGGTTCAAAATCAGTTACTGTGGGGAGATCCTGGAACCTATTGCTGAGCAGCAGGGGCTCAGAACAAATCCTGATTTTCTTTCTCCTTCGGGTTACATTTTTCCAGGAACCCTCCTCCTGTGTTGAATTCTCTTCTAATTGCTGAGATACCATTTCCTCTCCCTCCTCTTGTCCTTTCAAGAGCGCCTCATGCGTTTTGTCAAGAAAATCCTCACCTTCCCTTATACACTGCAGTGTGGACAATCGTGCCTCCAGTCCCTGTATCTTCTCCTCCAGCAGGGCCACTAACTTACACTTGATGCAAGTGTAATTCGTGCTACTCTCAGGTAGAAATACAAACATCCCAGTCTTTACACGTCACTGCCTCTGTTCCTTCACCAGCCATACTGCTGCAATCCATTTCAAAATTTTCTTTATCTTCACTTAACTTTAAATCCCACTGCCAACTGCCACTTGAAACTACTTGTGGGTAACTACCCACCTATCTACACAACCCCCAAGCTAGACCCCCAGGCTCAGAGCCACAGGCCAAGAGCCTCTGGCAAGGATGAGCCTTGCAAATTAAAGGCTCAAGCCCCCACCCACCTCTGACTTAACAGCCAGAGCAGCAGCAGAAGGTGGGGCCAGCAATTACCATCAGGCAAACAAGCTCTCCTCACTCAGCAACAGCTACACAAAAGCAATCAGAAACCCCTCTCCAGCAGGCACCAAGCACTCACACAGTTCCCTCCCACAGCAACCCTAGGTAATGCTCCCCAGCAGTTTTAGAAAAGCAAATCAAGTCTCTCGGGAATCATATTTTACCTGTTGCAAGGCACCCCAGGCCTCACTTGTTGAGGGAGCGGTGGAGTATAAATTAGATAAATAAAATTTACAAGCATCTAAGGGACAACTTGGTGATCCAGGAAAAGTCAGCATGGTTTTGTCCCCAACAGGTCCTGCCAGATCAACCTGGTTTCCTTCTTTGATAGAAGAGTGAACTTACTGGATCATGGGAATGCTGTTGATGTTGTTTACCTGGATTTCAGTAAAATTTTTGAAGGTTCCCCATGATGTTCTGATGAATAAACTGTGGGCTGGACTCAAAGTGGATAGGAAGCTGGTTGGAGAACTACACCTAGGAGTAATTTTCAGTGATATTTCACCTGACTGAGGGAAGGTATTCAGTAGTATGCCACAGAGTTCAGTTCTTGGCCCTGTTCAATATTTTTATAAATGATCTGGATGAGAGGTTGGAAGGACTACTCATTAAATTTGTAGATAACACCAATTGGGAGGAATAGTGAACACCTCAGAAAATAGAGATAGAATTCAATGAGACCTGAACACATTAGAAAATGAGAAACATACATACTGGATGGGGGGACACACTTCTAGGTAGCAGTGTGTATGTGAACAAGATCTTGGGGTACGAGTTGACTATAAGCTAAATATGAACAGTCGGTGTGATGCAGTGGCAAAAACGGCTAATGTGGAGGCATTACAGAGGCGTAACATCCAAATCACAAGATAGTTCCACTGTACACTGCATTGGTCAGGCTGCACCTGGAGTACTGTGTGCAGTTCCAGAGGCCTCACTTCAAAATGGATGTGGAAAGAATGGAGAAGGTACAGAGGAGAGTGATGAAGATAATCAAGGGCCTGAAGACCAAGCCCCACAAGGAAAGGCTGAGAGAATTGGGAATGTTCATTCTGGAGAAGAGGCTGAGTAGGGATACGATTGCTCTCAAATATTTGAAAGGCTGTTACTTAAAGGAGGGCAGGGAGCCATTCCTGTTGGCAGCACAGGATAAGACCCATAATAATAGGTTTATATTACTAACCGAAAGGTACTGGCTGGAGATTAGGATAAATGTTTTTATGGCAAGAGTAGTTCAGCAGTGGAACTTGCTGCCTAGGGAGGTGGGGAGTTTCCCCTCACTGGCAGACTTCAAGCAGCAGCTGGATGAACACATGTCAGAGATGCTTTAGGCTGATCCTGCAATGAGTCAGGGGGTTGAACTAGTTGGCCTGTATGGCCACTTCCAGTTTTATGATTCTGTGAAATTCACTGTAAGTGCTAAGAGTTACACAACCCTCCTAACGTCATTGGCTTGGACAGAGCTGCTGGTGACAAACCAAGACTTTGACGTGGTAGATAGCTTGCTAAAAATGGTGACATGGTGATGATTTTAAAAAGGCAAATTCCATGCTAGGGATGATAAGGAAGAGGACTGAAAGTAAAACCATCAGTATAAAAGTGTGTTTACACAAACCCTTGGTGTGATCTGTTTTGGAATACCATATAGTCCTGGTTGCTGCATCTTTCAAATGTTGTTAATCCACAAGAGAAACAGCAAAAAAAGACAACCAAACAGAATGATTGTGAATTGGAGCCCCTTCCTATAAAGAAAGGTTAAAGAATCTGGGGTTATTTTGTCCAGAAAAGAAGGTGATCAAAAGGTAATACGACAAAGGTCTACATGCAAAGTGCAGAGAAAATGGATAGAGAGTAACTTCTTTCCTGCTCCCATAAACCTGGAACTTGTGGTCTTCTTATGAAAGCCATGAGCAGTATATTCAAGACAGATTAAAGGCAACACTGCTTCACTCCAAGGAACCTGACTTGTGGAACTCATTGCTACAAGATGAGAGGTGATGGCCTCTGGCTTAGATGGACTTAAATCTGGGACAGATTGATGGAGGAAATTGCTGGCTATTATCCATGATGACTAAATAGAACCTCCAGGCTCAGAGACAGAATTAATGCCTCTTACTGTGAGATTCTGGGGAGCAGTTTGCAAATGCAGACTGAAGTCTGTGAGCTTCCCTGTAGGCAATAGGATGATGGGCCATTGGTCCTACCCAGTAGGGTTACTCTTATATCCCTACTGGAAATCAGCTCAGACGTGCCTGAGAGAAAGGGGGAAATAAGCTGCAGTGGGGGGGGGGAGTTTTAACCCCTAGATACATTCCCTAACAATTGTGGCCCCATCCACTGCTTTATGCATGATTGGGACAGATTCATAATTAAACAAACATGTCTGCCCTCACTTGAAATGTGCTGTGTCCTCAAATCCTCAAAAATGGGAATGTGTTGCTGTTTAAAATCACTCATTATTTTAAAAAATATATTTTTGATCAACTTTATCAAAAGAACAAGTTGTGTCTCTAGAAGATATTCAGTTTCTCTAGGTAATTGCTAGGCACCGTCTCCTGAGTGACAGGCTAATATGTATTGTCGGATTTGCAAAGAAGAGTCAGTCTCAATAAGGCCTCCTCTTGTTCCTCTTTCATCACCCCACACACTTTTCTATCCCATCATGTTACTAGTTTTTGAAGTGTTAACAGTTTACTCCCTGGTCAGAACCTCCTTCGCACCTTGGCTGTTAATACTTTTAATTGTAATATGAATCAATGGTTCAGTTCTCTGCAATATTTTCTCCCTTCTCTCTTTCGCTTTTGTTAGCCCGATAATTGGCCAAAATGTTTCTTCAGAATGGGTGGTATCCTTGCTTTTAACAAGATGAAAATCAATTCCTTGCTGGTGACCTTTCTTGTATTACTCCTATAACAAATATGTTTGTTTTCCTTACAGTTCAGATTCCCTAGCCTCTTTTTTGACTTTGTACTATGATGATGCTTTAATTCTAACTCCTTTTTTGCCTGAAACATCACTGAGATGCTTTTTGAGTTATCCCTTATAAAAACTAACTTCAGTGGTTCTTGCTATTTTCAGACTTGCTCTTAGAAGAGAGGGCTCCAACTTGGTCAGGAAGAAAATATTTGTTACTGTTTTAATAACTGCCAAAGGTTAAACATTGGGCATTATCAATGCTAAGCTGCTATCAGAGATGATTTCTCTTAAAGCTCTTACTGTGTCCGCTCAGGTTACAATTTACCAAACGCAACTATTCCAGGTCTAGAACAGAGGGAAGGGAAGGAATTTAAAACATCAAGCTACGTATGTGTGGAAAAGTTTCTGAACATAAGGTCATTTTAATTCATAGTTCCTTTCTTTAAAAAAAAAAAAAAAGCCTATCTTTGCTCAGCTTTAACATTTTTGTTAAGAAGTCATTCCTCTTTAAGCTTTGTCATTAAAGAAAGTTGTCTATAAGCACCTTATCAAAGAGTATAGAAATATTCAAGTTCCTGAAAGTGAAAATGTGTGATCAATTTTGTCTAGCCATCCAAAGGCCACTTAAAATCAGTTTCACTTTTTCACTTTTTATTAGTTTAAAGCTCCCATCCAGTATAACACTGTACAGATATATTCTCCTATCCTTTATTTAGATCTGGTAACACAAAGCCCACTTAAAAGCGGTTATGCTTTTATACTGCTGGCTTTGGTCTATTATTAGTTTTTACAGTTTTTCTCTAGTACATATATAATTTACCACTTCCCTGTCTCTCACCCACACCACACATGTCCCTGCAGCCCAGGAATTCTTCCTCTCCCAAAGAGAAAAAAGCAAATAGGAAAGAAAACAGGTCCCTGCACCTAGAAGCTTGTGGTTTTTTAAAGATAACACAGGGAGGGGGGGCGGCGGAGGTACAAATGGGTCTATTTATACCTGTGTGAGAAAATTCAATCAGAATTCATTTATATAAGTGATTAAGGGCTGAAGTGATTATTTAAAATAGTCTCACATTTGTAACATTTATAAATTCAGTCTGCTTGCAAGGACGTGAAAGATGGTCTTGGACCTGGTTCCTGATCTTCAAAAATTCGGAAACATTAGATTCAGGTGGGTAGCTGTGTTGGTCTGAAATAACAGAACAAAGTTTGGGTCCAGTGTCACCTTTAAAACCAGCAAAATCTAATCCTGGGTATAAGTTTTCGTGTGCATGCATACTTCATCACCCCATTATGTGATAGCCAAGTCTATTGTCTCTCCCATCTTCAGAGAGAAGAAGAAGAAGATACTGGATTTATATCCCGCCCTCCACTCCGAAGAGTCTCAGAGCGGCTCACAATCTCCTTTACCTTCCTCCCCCACAACAGACACCCTGTGAGGTGGGTGGGGCTGGAGAGGGCTCTCACAGCAGCTGCCCTTTTAAGGACAACCTCTGCCAGAGCTATGGCTGACCCAAGGCCATGCCAGCTGGTGCAAGTGGGGAATCAAACCCGGTTCTCCCGTATAAGAGTCGGCACACTTAACCACTACACCAAACTGGCTCTCCACCTCTTCCCTAAGTTATCAACTAAAGAGTCTTCCAGAAAGTGTCTCAAATGAGTCATGACACTAACTAGGTGGGCTGAATGCCATCCTTCCTTTTGCCCCTTAAATAAAAAGAAGCCACAGATAACTATGGGACAAAAAAATACTAACAATGCCATAATATTGGAGGCTAGACACTGAAATGCAGTAGCTTGCAGGATAGAAGTGGAAATCTACATCCTGCAATGTAGTATGTTTTAATATATATATTTTAAAAAATTGGGAATTCTTTGCAGAATTACTCTCTTCTAATCTTTTATTTTTTTATTTTTTTTAAAGAATAACATGTCTTAGGGAATGCTGCCAAACTGCCTTTCTATCCTGAGACGGCTTCCTCTACTCTGATAATAAGGACATTTCTTCAGCTATGATACACATTTTAATGGGTTTTATTTAGTGGGAGGGGAGTTTTCTGGTCAGGAAATGGATAATGCGTCATGAATCATTCAAAATGGTGAGATTTTACTTCAGATGATCCCCTCTAGAAAATCCCCCCAAGAAAAACCTCTATAAATGTAAAAGCTTTATCCCAGTTCCAACATACCATTTTGACCAAGTCAGTAGGCCCACTACTTAAAAGCATGTAAACTGCACTGCATGTTTGTTTGCACTATATTGGTTGATATGATGTCAAACCACAGAGCAAAGAAGTTTCAGCAAACTCAAAAATTAAGCATCCCTTGTGAAAGAGCAGACATGCCATTGAAGGGTCTGTGGAGGGAGATGAGATTTTAGGGGCACCAAGATTCTCAGCAAAGGTCAAAGTATTGGATATATCCAACACTGAATTACCAACAAAAAAAAAAGTCTAGTTTAAGAACTTTTGTTATGATACCTGGATCCAGTTTATCATCCAGCCATCTTATGATAACCATAGATATAGGTCCATGTGTGTGCCTTAAGAAACTAATTACATGTTGTCTGGATACAAGGGGGGCAAGGGGACTGCCTACCCAATGCCTGTCATGTCTTTGTATGTGAAAAGTTCTCACAATTAGTATATTAATCAATTGCAAGGAGACTTGTCTCACTGTTTCCCAAAGCCTTCTCAATATAAAGTTACTCAATTTCTAGCAGTTTTGCAGATCAGGTGGAAACCCCCAAAGGTTATTTGTTCATGTCCCTGCTCCCAAAATGCTAACAGTCCAACATCACATACTAGAAAACATTTCACTCCCAACCCCCATGTTCATTCCCTGAAGGTGGAAAACAAAGTGTCCAAACACTCTCTCTCATTGTTAAATGTCCTCATCTACCCCTGGAAGACAAATGTAGCTTCCACATTCTTCATTTGCCTCCTGCAGTTCCCCAAGAACAAAAAGACTACAGAGTTGTAACAGTCCCACACATGGCTGTCACATGTCCTATCTGACTCCTGGGCTAGTTGTTTATATATTCAGGATGTTTTCATTATAATACCCTGACATTGATAGCCCAGGCAAGCCTTAACTTGCCATAGCATGGAAACTAAAGCAGGGTCAGCCCTGGTTAGTACTTGGGCGGGAGACCATCAAGGAAGACCAGAATTGTTATGCAGAGGGAAACCACCCATTTGTCTCTTGCCTTGAAAACCCTACAGGGTTGCCATAAGTCAGCTGTGACTTGATGGCACTATCCACCACCACGCTTCAGAAAAATTACAAGTCTAGTTAATGTAATAAATATCAGTTTTGGTGAAGCAAAGAGTACAAATCATTAAAACAGATGGCTTATGTTTCTTCACTGTTATCCTTTTATCCTTAAAATGCCTTCTATCCTGCAATGCAATTTCTAATAAACAACACACCGTTCCTGTTAAAAGCTGTTTTCCTTAGCAACTGAGACTTCAAAGCAATCCTGCCTTTATGGCTGTGTATTTAATAGAACATAACTAATGTAGCTATACTGTAATGATAACAACAGACAACCATCCTTGAGTCAAAGAGTATTAGGCCAGCCAGTTTACGGCAACATAAAATAGCCTGGTTGGCTTTCAGAGTAGTTTTAATTTTCTGCTAGGCACGGTTGGACATCCCTGGGAAGATGGTTGCCAGGTGCAATTGTCATATTCCATATGGAATCAAGCTACAGTGTCTGTAAGAGCTGTGTATGAAGGGGAAGTTCAGTGGCTAGCTGCTCTTTCTCCCCTGCCGTAGCAGTGGAAGATGGTATATATACCAACATTTCTTCTTCCATACAAAGAGAGTTCTAGATCTGGCAGCTCTAATGTCAAGACCTTTTTGTCTAACAATTATTTCTCTTTCCATATAAACCTGCTGTTTTATCAAAACCAATTGATTGAGAAGTCTTTGTATCTTTTCCTGATTTTCTGATGAGAGAAGGAGCTAAGTGGGAGTTACTTTCACCCTCCCCCCATGTGGAAAATATTAAGTATCCTCTTTCCACATGTTGTAGGGTTGCCAGGTCAACTTACCTTCTGGGAGACCAGAAGTGATGGTAAGCATTTTTGGGCCTACTTCCAATTTCAGGCCTACTTCTCCAACTACTTCTGGTTGGAGGTGACATTCTGATTCTTGGGGAAAACTCTGGTAAATTTGACTTCAAACCATAGAGTTTTGCCCAAAAACCAGAGCAGAGCTTCAGCCCCATCCAGAAGTAAGCCTAAAATCAGAAGTAGGCCCAAAACTGGAAGCAGACCTGAACAGGCCAATTGTGGGTGGGATTTCCCCCCATGGCCAGTGCCAAATTAAACCCTGTGGAGGCCCCTAGGCAGTCAAAATCTCAGGGGGCCCCTAGCAAATTATCTCAGAGTGCCCCACCACCACCCGCAGCCCCCACTGCAGCCTGCAGCCAGCTTCTCAAAAGCCCCTTTGACAAAGCTGCAGGGGAGAGGCACAGAGAGGCAAACTTGGCAACACCAGCAGCACTCACACCAGGCAAGTTGGGCAAAAAGTGACTCATTTGCTGGCTCCGTGTGCAGGCTGGAAGGGCTGCAAGCAGGGGAGAAATGGGGGGAGCCAGCTGGGGCCCCTAAAGATGTGGGGCCCATAGGCCAGTGCCTACTTGGCCTAATTGTTAATCCAGCCCTGCCTGAGGCCAGCTGGCCAGCAGTGGGCAAGAACATGCAAAAGCAAACGTTCCCCTGCTCCCACCAGGGGCTGGCAACTCTTAACATGTTGTTTCAAAACTGAAATGACAAATACTAGAAATGACAATTGCTATAGTGCTCTGTTTGGCCAAAACACAGCTTCAGCCAACAAAACCCTTTTGTTCCAGCTGTCAGCTGGTTTGATGAGGCCATCAGAAGGAAGGGAAGGACCAGTCAGGTACCTTCCATTGTATCTGGATCCAGCATGGCAGGTGCTTTTAGTTTATCTTCCAGCTGGTGCTGAGACCATCACAGGGTGGAGGGGGGCAGGAAACAGCTAGTACAAAGGGAGGGTAGCTGCCTCCCTCATGTATGAATCCAGCCCAGCTGAAAATCCTTACCCCAGGGACATTTTGTATTAAGGTTTTAATTTGGAAGCTACTTCTGGAGGGAGCCAGTTTTGGGCTGATGTGCAGGCTTTAAAACAATATAATGACTGCAATTTAACACCTACCCTGGAATTTCTCCATGTGGTTTGCTCAGGAATCTAGATCAAATTATGCTTTGGTCATTAAAAAGAAAGAAACTATATTTCCCTAAGTGGAGGCTCAGTAGAATTATTGCAACATAAACCCAAGAACGGGTGATGAATGGTGCAACTTTGCCAAACCAGTGGGCTGCTTAGCATCAACAGAAAGAATCTGTTTCAAAACTGGATGTGCTTTTCGACTTACAGAACAAAGAGCTGTGTCTGCAGAGAAGCAACCTAGTAGCCAACCACTTCGCCTTAGAGTTGCCCTAGAATTGTCCAAAAAAAAAAAAAATGCATGGTGGGGAAACGACAACAAAATTAGCCTTATACTTGACATTCATAATATTAGTCTAGTTCAAGTCCAGCAATTTCCCTCTCCATTCTGTTCTTGAAGTTCATTTGCAGTAAAGCAGCAACTTTGAGGTCAACGATTTCATGTTCTGGAAGGTTAAAATGTTCTCCGATGGATTTCTCAGTTTTGTGATTCCTGATGTCAGATTTGTGTCCATTTATCCTTTGTCGTAGGGTTTGTCCTGTTTGACCTTGTTCTGGCATCTGTTGCTAAAGCAACCTTTAAAAAAAAAACAGGGCAAACAGGACAAACAAAGGATGAATGGACACAAATCTGACATCAGGAATCACAAAACTGATAAATTACACATTATTATGAAACTTGGAACAAACACCTCCCCAGGATTGAACAGGGATATTGTTGGGGGGGGTTTTAATCTCATTACATATGCTAACCCCACTCTCACCAAGTACAGCTATATATCTACAGTATTCCAATGTATTTCTCTTTTAGAATAGTATATCAGAATAATGTTTTTTGTATTGACATACTCAGATAAGGGATATTGGCTGTTTATCTCATTGCATATACTAAACCCATCTTCCACTATATTTTAATGTATTCTTTTTTTCTAATGGCAAACTAGAATGATGTTTTTATATGTGTTACATGTTAAAAAGTAAATTAGGTGGACGGGAAAAACCTCTGAGAAAGAAATGTCTTCATTTTAACCCAGACTTGCTAGCAATTCAGTAAATTAACAGACATTTATTACTTCATTCTCCCATTCTGACATGTTACTGTTTTATTGGTTTCCCACACAAGTGCTATCCAGACCAAATGTTCTTTCAGTTTGTTAATGTCACTATTCTAACTTAATACCACTTTGCATTCTAAACCACTGCCTACCAGCTAAATAATGAGCTCTGCTCACTGTTCCCCATTCCATTGTCTAATGAAGTCTGCATGCATACGAAGGCTTACATTCTGAATAAAACTTAGTTGGTCTTAAAGGTGCTACTGGACTCCTACTTTGTTCCACTGCTTCAGACCAACACAGCTGCCCACCTGGATCTATCTACAAGAAGGAAATGGTTTGACCTGTAACCCCACTATTGATTACTTAGCACCTTGTGTATAAGAATGCTTTGATCTTGTATTCAGGCTTAACAGCTGAGTATTCAGTCCCTGTGCTCTCTGGGAAGAAGAAAGCCAAGGACCACAGATTTGTGAAATAGCCATGTAGCTATTAGGATGTAGTAAGCAAGGTAGTATGCATTGTTTTGATTTCTTTCATCCCAAGAACCTTTCCCTGATGATTTTCAGTAAAGTTTATTTTCTTTTTTTAAAGCACACATCTCATCTCCATTATGCATGCACATCACCTCTGCCATGAAGTCATCCACACATAACAGTTACCCTATTAATGACTTTATTTTCTGTTAAATAAACCTTTATTGTTCATCTTCATCTCTGTTTTGTCTGTATTGTCAAATATCCAAGAAAAAGTTATTTCTATTTACCCCACAAATAATTACAGCCTTGGTCTAACAAGTTTCCAAGTAAGAGACCTTTAGGGAGCACATAGCTTCTGTCCCCCCTTTTATGTGATTGTGGGCAGGTGGGGTTTAACGAAACCTATCTGAAAGGCCAGAGTGAGGGGCTGGGCATTCTTTGGTCCAGAAGGCAGCTGCCTCAGAGCCTTCCCACCTGTCTCTCACCCCATAGCTGCCACAGAAGCTGTTCAGGGGCAAAACCCACCTGATCCTGTTTACTTTCTAAAAACGTTTGGTGTAAAGGTATTGGCAGGCTCCATTGTAACCTGTAAAGGTATTGGCAGGCTCCATTGCCTCCATGGGTGCCAGGTTAGGGATTTCTGTTTAACTTGGTAGCATGTCTGTAGTGCGCGTTTAAATGCAGTTATGCATCATTCTTAGGCACAAGCAACCCTCACCCACAACCATTGATTTTTATTTTTTAAAAATCTTATTTTATTTAAGAGATTTCTGTGCCACTTCTATGGTCCTACTCAACATGGTTTATAATGGAAATAAGTTAACAATATCAAACAACAAGCCATTAAAGTATATTATTTACTATCCCATTTGTATTTAAACTCCATTTCAATAGTCATAGGAAAATGTACACTCTTGCACAAAGCTCAGCTGTAAATTGACACACAACCGCAACAAGCCTCTGATCTTGGATTTGAGACAGAGAAGTCTTCAGAGCCATGAACCAGGTTTCAGAATTATGACCTTCATAACTGGGATAGGATGCAGAGAGCTATAGTTTATGGAATACCCCAGAGAATCTGATCCATAATATATTAGCATAATAATAGCTCTTTGTGTTATAGCATCTTCCAAGGACTTCAAAGCATAGTCGGTAGGACATCTAAAGGGCTGGGCCTCTTTGTCCTGTAGTCTGAGCACTTTGTTCTCAACAGAGAATCATTCCTGATTATGTCTGCAGAAAAGAACTTACCTTGAAAACATTTTAGTCCTCGGATGCACAAAATCTCTGCCTCGATCATTGTTTTCTTAAAAACATGAAGATGTTGATTGTTAGAAGGGATTTTTAAAAAATCATACATTTTAATGTGCACATCATCTTCATTATTGTTTGGGGTAGAAAGATAGGCTGTATAGTTTAATAAAAATAAAGCAGGGCCAGATCTAGGGGGGCAGAGGGGGGTGCTTATGGGGGGGCCATAAGATAGAATGGCCCAAAAGGGGGCATCATTTTTTAATTTTGCCCCCCCCCTAAAAAAACATGTGGATCCAGTCCTGAAATAAAGTCAGTGTGTTTTAAAAAATTATTTGGTTGGATCCAGTACTTTTGCAAAGACTGCAAGTTCATAAAAGGGATCTTTGCTGCTTTCATAGCTTAGGCTTTCTTTTCCTCAAAAAGGGAATATATATGAGATTTTTGGCTAGTAAGGCATAGCATAGACAAGAGCATAATTTCCCTGCATCTTCCCCTTTCCTGTCTTGGTCTTCTCTGTGTGTTTGCAAAGACTGATAGCACTTCACAGCCACCCCAAAAGTCACCAAAAACCTTCTACATTTCATGCTTCATCATGAACCAAATCATGCTGCTCCATTGTTCCCTTTCAAGAAAGGCTGCTGAAGGTAAACCCTGTTCAGTGCTGCTACTGGCAGGGAACACAGGATAGCTGGGAAACAGATGGGATCCCCTCCTGGACACTTCTGACTCAGAAGCCACCATGAGTTCTCTCTCAAACACCATATAGCACTATTTTTAAAAGAATTCTATTCAAGAAAACCTTGCTGTCTCACAGAGTCCCTTATAATTATGATTTTGATCTGTTAGTTCTGCTTTAAAATTCAACTAGTTTTGTGGCAACTGTACTAGCTGTTTGTGGACTTCCAGGCCAAGATGTTTACCTTTTAAAGCCTGTCATGAACTGTAACCATCATATAGGAACATCTTCCAATCTGAACCACTAAACTGAAGCAGATCCTTCAAGCAGGTGCTGCTGTGTTTACACTCATTAAATGAAGCAATTAGTACACTTTTATTTATTTAGATAACTATACTCTATGCCTAATGGGGACCCAAAGCAACATACACCAACCTCCCCCACCCCTATTTTATTCTCACAATGACAAACTAAGAGGTAGGGTAGGCTGAGTGTTTGTGATGGCCCAAGATCATCCAGCAAGCTATTTGACAGAGTAAGGGATTCAGACCTGCATTTCCTAGATCCTGTCTGATATTCTAACTACTACCTTCCACTGATTTTAATGTTAAGAGCAAGGAAGAGATCCTCTGCAATTTTTTGGAGCCTCCAAGATTATCTCTGATGAGGTCAGTTCTTCTTTCAGGTTCTCCTGAAAGAGATGCGAGACCCATCAGCCCAGTGAGATGTTCTGAATTAAATGTTTTGCTCTTTAATTATTATAAATGTTTAGTCTTCAATTTAATGCTTAATAATGGTTTTATATAATTATTTCTTTTTACTGTTGCATGCCTCAATCCTAGAAAGGGTAGAGTATAAATATTGGCTCATTTCCCATAATATTTGCATGGCGGTTCATTTCACTTTTATGTGGTCACCATGTAGTAAGCGCTCATATGAATCTACTCACAAAGGAAATATGAAAATCTGACAAGTATAAATTTGAGATCCTATAAGAACTAAAGTGAAAACTTCCATTTTCCTGCCAACGGGATTAACTAAACTGATTGAAACATGTAGTTCTTACATAAGGAAATCCTCCAGTAAGGGAAGATTCTGACATATTTTTTTCTTCACTGGCTCTTTTCTATAAAATGTGTGTATTCAGATTTTTTTTATTCATGTATATTCCGCTGGGGATTCTTCTTCTGAGAAAAAAATGTCACAAGAGTCATTTGTCTTTTCATCTTTTTTGCTCTAGGAAGGAGGAGAGTTTTAGAAAATGCCAGTTTATAAGGGAACAGAAGAAATATTTCAGAAGTCTGTAGGCCACAATCCAAATATGAGGGTTAATTCAGGGTAGGTCTCATATTTGCTTCACTTCATGTCAAATACATGAATTCAAAGAACCATTTACTCCAATATCAATCTTAGCACTTAGGCAAATACTATTTATTCATCTGTTTATACATTTTTCCTTATATCCTACTTCTCTCAAGGAGCAAAGGACACAGTATGTGGTTATATAATGTATCTTTGTAGTGAAAATTTATGGTTGTATAGGCTGAGAGATAATATTGCTGAAGAGCAGCCTGGGAGCTTTGTAGCTGAATAGGGATTCAGATTTGCATTTCCAAAATCCAGCTCTCTAACCACTACATCGCACCATCTCAATCACTGCTATAATCACAAGCCCTATAAAGGCTGAGCACATACTGTGCTATGAGGGGAGGGGGGGAAACAACATTCCCAGAACAGTGTCTTCCCTCTCCACAACACAGACTAAACCCCTTGCTGTGCTTTGATCTCACGGCTGTATGGCACTCTTCAGAGCAGCTTGGACTCCAGTCTTCCGTTATGCAAATGATCTCTGTAGGGGAAACTGTGCACACTGGACTCCATGAAATGCACACCATCATTTTATTTTACCACAAGTATGTAGATCAGGCAACCACTGCACATACACATAATTTGCCTCATCCATAGGTTGGTAGTGAAAAATTCTCAGGCTGCACTATATATGTGATTTTTTTTTTTTGCCCTCCACAGACATTTTTTCCACCTAGCAGAAAATGTCATATAGGAGGAAACCCTCAGCAAGAGTTTTCTCAGATTCACACAGGCTGTGCTGTGTGACTTTGAAAGAGCCCCTCCCTGCCTCCCCCTGTTCTTAAAGGCTTTGTTATGAGCCCCATTGTAGGCTTGGCAGAGCCAATTGGAGAGTGGCCTGATTCAAAGTCCAGGTGCCAACCAAGTTAAATTCTTGGGCTCCCTACCAGGAGGCTATTATTGCCTCAGTCACTTCTTTTGTTCTCATTGTGCCATGAACTGTGATTGAATTAAACATGTACTTGTCAATGGCTTCTGCTCATTTGCAGGGGAAACCTCCCCGGACAAATGGCATCACAGACTGATCCTGCTGTCACTGAAACCTGGGAGGAGGTTTTACCACTGATTCAGCGGGGGACCATTTTTCAGACAGTTTTCTCTCATGCTCCACCCAGGAACATGGAATGTCCTAACAGGACCCAGGGATGGAAACTGTTAGAAGTGTGTGTGGGGGGGGGGGGGGTCCTACAAATTCTGCAGATCTAAGAACAATGCTCATACTGACAATTTTATTTCTTACAAAACTCTAAACTCTCACTTGATACATGACAGAAACAACTCAATCATCTCAGTAAATTAAAGCAGACAGTTTCTTAATAACAATTACAATACACTGATTTTATTCCTCCAAGAGGCTGCTGTGTGGTCTGGTATTATTTGTTTAACTGGATGGAACCCCAGACTGGGTTGAACTAATTAATTGGGCTTGCTTCAGAGACAATTCAGAGACAAGCCAGAATTAAGATTGCCAGGAAAAACATCAACAATCTCAGATATGCAGATGACACCACTCTAATGGCAGAAAGTGAGGGGGACCTAAAGAACCTCTTGTTGAGGGTGAAATAGGAGAGCACAAAAGTAGGCTTGAAACTCAACATCAAAAAAACGAAGATCATGGCATCTGGCCCCATCACACCTTGGCAAATAGAAGGGGAAGACATGGAACTAGTGACAGACTTCACATTTCTGGGATCCAAGATCACTGCAGATAGTGACTGTAGCCATGAAATTAAAAGATGTTTGCTCCTTGGGAGGACAGCTATGGTGAACCTGAGCAGTATAATAAAAAGGAGAGACATCACCTTGCCAACAAAAGTCCATATAGTCAAAGCGATGGTATTCCCATGCAAGAGCTGGACCATAAGGAAGGCTGAACGCAGAAGAATAGATGCTTTTGAGATGTGGTGCTGGAGAAGACTCTTGGGAGTCCCTTGGACTGCAAGAAGATCAAATCAGTCAGTCCTAAGGGAAATCAACCCAGATTGTTCACTGGAAGGTCAGATGCTGAAGCTGAAGCTCAAATACTTTGGCCACCAAATGAGAAGGGAGTGCTCCCTGGAGAAGATCCTGATGCTAGGAAAGACAGAAGGCAAAAGAAGAAGGGGATGGCAAAAGATGAGATGGCTGGACAGTGTTACTGATGTAACAAACACGAATTTGAGCAGACTTCGGAGGATGGTGGAAGGAGGGCCTGGCATGACTTTGTCCATGGGGTCGCAAAGAGTTGGACTCAACTGTGCGACTGAACAACAACAACAGAGACAATGCTAGCAAGGCCCTTCTATATATGCATTTGCTGGAATAATCAAGAATACTGTTGAAATAGTTGTTTACAAAGTTGTTCAAGAGTCTGAAATTAATCACAGATCATGTACCCATGGATTTGAGCCCGTACAAACCATTATCCACTGAAGTACAGGTAGCTGTTTTAAACTGATATAATAGCACTGAAGTCCATGTGATTTAACAATCTGAAAATGAATCTGCTGGGCTACCAGAGCTTGGCAGGGGTGGGAGTGTTGCAGCTCAAACAGACAAACAGGGCCAAGACATTTTGCTCTTCCCTCACTTGACATTTTCTTCTTTTACTGTTGGGATCAACAACATAATGAGTGAGCTTTAGGCAATCATTTACCATGTGGCAACTTACAATGATGTGCATGTAACCATGTGGGAAACTAGTCATTCCTAATATCCTACCAAGTGAGAAGGAGATAGACTTGTTCACACACTACTTGAGTCATACAAATAATTAAGTTGAATAAGCCTTCACAGATCAAAACCTCAGACAGGCCTTGCACATGATTTCAAGCAATACTTTGAAATTAACTAATTAATTCACACATTCTATTTTTCCCCTATTCATTTATCATTTCTTTTACATCCTGTCTTTTCTCCATGGAACTCAGAAGTAATGCTGAGAGAGTAACAAACCTGAGGTAACCTAATAGATTTTGAACAATTGGGTTATAAGAAAACAGGTCATATATGTGCATAGTAAATTGACCAACCTGAAATGTGAGGGAAATGGTAATATTCTCCTCAAGAGATTGTGGGACATTTCAGATGTTCAGCTTTCCACATGGCTATTGTATGTTAGCTTTTGGGAAATAATTGCATTTGCTGTCTGCATGATAGAAGGAAAAGCTAAATGTTGAATGAAGGTGGTGTGTGTCTACTACTGCTGCTCAGAAGGAAAAAACCAATATTCATGGGGGGATCCCAGACCACTTCTAAATGTTTAGAACTGTTGCTCATTGAGGAGCACCAAATTTACTGCTTTTAGTAAACCTTGTAGTAAACTGCTGAACAGTAAGCATTCTTGTAGTTACCCTCTAAACTGTGGATTCATATGCTTGCTGTTTGTGTGTGTTACATGCTGTCAAGTCATGTACATGCTTCTGACTTATGGAGAACCTATGAATTGATGGCCTCCAAAATGGCCTCCATACTGATCCATCGCAAGTTGGGTCATCTTCTTTTCCTACTGTCTTCAACTTTTCCTAGCATTATTGTCTTTTCCAGTGAATCTTCATTTTGCTAAATCTGGGAGCTTGGCCTCTTAAAATGGACTGTGAAGACCAACCAACTGACTGTCTAACCTACCTCCTTTCCTGAAAAAGGCTTTCTGTCATTAATGTGCCTTCCTTTATTATTCATTTATTGGCTGCTCTGTACGTTTTTGTACCATGGGTTCTCTATGGACCTTTCATGTTCTTGGATTTTATTATATGATTTTAACTATTGTGAATCATCTTGAGAACCACTGAAGTTGTGAACACTCTTAATAACAAACAGGAAGGTTCCTCTGAGCATACTACCTTTCCTTGGGTGGACACTGATGACCATTTTATTATGGCATATCTGCATATTATATTATTTTAATTATTGTGAATCATTTTGAGAATCACTGAAGTTGTGAACTTTCTTAATAACAAACAGGAAGGTCCCTGAGCAAACTTCCTTTCCATGGGTGGACACTGATGACCATTTTATTATGGCATATCTGTACTTGTGTGATAGAAATCATTAGTTGGCAGGATGGTGCAAATAACTAAGCCTGCTTGGGGAGGGCGGAATAAGAATCCAATACATAAATAAATAAATAAGGTCAAGGTGAAAAACTTGACATCACAATGGTTTGGTTGTCTGTATGGGCTCACCATTTTTAAAGGCCTGGTGTATACATGCAACAGAATGAGGAATCTCAAGGTGATAAGTAGAATGGAGTGCACTAATTCAGACTACTAGTGAAAAATAAATACCACATTCAAATCCACTGATTTCATTTTATACCCTATCTTTCAGCAATATTCTCTCAAGATGGCTTCTAAAGAATATACATAACAGAAATTAAATGAGATGTCCTATTGTTCTGGCTGTTACTCAGGATAAAGGTCTTGAGTGCCAGTTCGGTGTAGTGGTTAAGTGTGCGGACTCTTATCTGGGAGAACCGGGTTTGATTCCCCACTCCTCCACTTGCACCTGCTGGAATGGCCTTGGGTCAGCCATAGCTCTGGCAGAGGTTGTCCTTGTAAGGGCAGCTGCTGTGAGAGCCCTCTCAGTCCCACCCACCTCATAGGGTGTCTGTTGTGAGGGAGAAAGATCAAGGAGATTGTGAGCCGCTCTGAGACTCCGAGATTTGGAGTGGAGGGTGGAATATAAATCCAATATCTTCTTCTTCTCTCTTTTGCAGAATACCTGGACATGTAACTTCCAGCACAATACTAAGCAGAGTTACACCCTTCTAAGCTTTACAGACTTCAGTGGACATTAGGGTGTAACTCTGTTTACTATGGCACTGTTGAAGTGGTAGTTGGTCAAGGCAAGCTAATAAATGTAAATACTTCCTCACATAATAAACTTCCAGCAAGCTGAAAACTGGCTCATCAGTGAGGGACTATTGTATGGTACCTGTTTTCTGTGTGCAGAGAGTAGAGGAGTATTCAAAAATGTTATTCTCCATCTACTCTCAGCATTCTTATTACCTGGTTATCAAGCCTGTATTGACCAGCCTATTCCTCAGAAGTGGAGTTACACCTGAATACAGACACAAAAATGTAGGAAGCCAGGCTGTGGTGCCTGAACAGTGATCTCAGCTGATGGCAGATTAGAATATTTGTCCTTCAAGTCTTCATTTTTCTACTCCTGTAGCAAAATTATTAATGGATTATTTTACTTTAGCACAGTGGTCTTATTTATCTACTTATTTACTTCATTTTCACCTGGCTTTTCTTCCCAGTGGGGACTGGGGACCCAAAGCCACTTACATTGTTCTCCTCCATTTTATCATCACTACAAGCCAGTGAGGGGTGAGACTATGTTACTGGATTAAGGTCACCCCGCAAGTTTCCATGGCAAAGTAAGGATTCAAAATTGGGACCGATTTCGCACTCAGCTTACCCCATGGTCACGTTCCTCTTCTCTGCGCAGCGTCTGTCGGATTTCCCACTATCTGCGCTGGAGTTACAGGAAGTGTCACGGCTTTCGTGCAGCAAATGGAAACCGCTAAAAACCAGTTTTCGCGACACTTCCTGTAACTCCAGCACAGATAGAAGGAAATCCGACGGATGCTGCGCAAAGAAGAGGAACGTGACCGTGAGGTAAACTGAGTGCGAAATCGGTCTCTATCTCTTATATTCTAGTCTGACATTCAATAACCACTACAACTTTTCAGATCCAGGACCCAGCCAGGCAACAGAATGGGACAGAGATACAAACATATGAGAGGAAGTCACATGACATCACAATCGTGTGACAGTCTCTAAGCCCATGACAGAATCTTCTGACAGTGTCTCATTGTGCTGTTCCTCTCAACATGCTTGGACATCTTTTTCAACAGGTCCTATGCAAAACCAAGGAAGGGGAGGTAGTTATATAGTAGAGTGGCCAACTTTGGCTTTGGAAATTTCTGGAGATTTGGGCATGGAGTCTATGTGTGGGATTTGGGCAGAGGAGATCAGTGGGATATAATGCCATAGGGTCTACTTTCTGAGACAGCCATTTTCTCCAGAAGAACTGATCTCTGTAGTCTACTGATTAATTCTGACAGTTTTCAGGCCCAATCTGGAGGCTGGCAACCCTCTCCAGCAAATCAATGGACTCCTGTAAGGTTGCCTGGCAACCAGCAAAAAACTGGAGGGGAGGGACAAGGGAGGTCACCATTGGTGATAGAGTGATTTCACGTCTGGGTTTCTCATAAAACTCTATGGTTTTAGTTTTCAGTGATTCCTAGAGAGGATTGATGTCACCTCTGGTTTCCCCCCCAGAAGTGATGTCACACCCAGGGGCAGCCCAATGCCCCATGGCACCATAGGCAAACTTGCTGCCTGGCGCCCCCTCAAAGCGCCCCCATGCCTCCCCCCGTGGCTCCATGCTCCCTTCTGCAGCTCTGCACCCCCTGTGCCTCCTCCCCTCCCCACCAGGCCTCCTCCTCCTCCCTCCCTTCTCTACCCCATGTTGATTTCAATGCCGGAACCGGCTCTAGTGCTGTATTCCAGTTATCTAAAGCCCCCCCCTTCCCGATCACTCGCTTGGTGGGTAAAATCGCACTCACGGTCCCTCACTCACTCACAGTCTGTCAGGACCAGCATCCTGAAAGGGCGGCCCCGCTGCCACTGACTCCTCTCCCATCCAGGAAGTGGGGAGGCGGCAGCGGGGCTGCCCTTTCAGGATGCTGGTCCTGACAGACTGCAAACAAGGCCCCGTGGCATGGTTTTACCCGCCGAACAAGTGAACAGCAAGGAGGGGACTTTAGATAGCCAGAATACAGCACTAGAGCCGGTTCCGACATTGAAATCAACATAAGGTGGGAAAGGGAGGGAGGGGGAGGAGGTAAGGGGGGAGGTGCGAGGAGTGTGGAGCCACGGGGGGGAGACGAAGGAAGGGAATGGAGGGGCGGGCAGCTGTGGTGGTGGGTGGCAGTAGCGGCTGGCAGGCAAAGGAGGCAGGCAAACTAGGTGCTTGCCTGGGGCACCAGCAGGGGGTGGGGAGCCCAATTTGGCTCTGGCACCCCAGGCAACTGCCTAGTTTGCCTAGGAGGTGAGCCGGCCCTGGTCACACCATGGACCAGTTTCCATTTAAAAAAAAAAAATTCTCCCACCACTATTCAGGAGCTGGAGGCAAGTGATTTTCCCCACATGCACACCAGGCTGTACAGCATTTTATTCATGTTCCTGGGTCTGGAATTATTTCTGTGCCTCTCACACCCAAACGGAATTTTTTTTAGCTCTTTAAAGACCAACAAGTTTTCAGATGCATGCGGTTTGTACTCATTAGAAGCACACAGTCTGAAAGAATCAGGAACTTTAAGTGACCCAGGTGGCACTTGCATGCATATAGAGTTGTCTCCAGGAAGACTGCCTTGCAATATTAGGCCCTTACAGAATTTCCATATGCGCACTGAAAACAAGTGGAGCCTACCATTTTACAACTTTATGTGCTCAGGGATAACTCATAATATGAGAATAATTATGGCTAATATATCTTTGTACTTTCTTTGTAATTGTTTTGTTTTTGTTATATAACATTTCTACAACTATTTTTTATTGGAAGCCACTTGGAGTGTCTTTGTGGCCAAAAACTGGTAACTGGATTTAAACAAAAAAAATAAACAAATCCACAGTAAATTTGACCTTGAACATACAAGTCTTGGCTTCACATGCCTTTCTGTGCTCTGTGGCCCAGACAACATCCAAAGGGCTCTTTCATTTCTCATTTAATTTAGATTTCTAACAAAATGCAGAGAGATTACATATAATGAAAATATTCCCTTCATGCCGGTTGAGCTAAGAAGAAGCTGCCCCAATGACCCAGTGCATCCAAATCCCACAATTCTTTTGCATTCTCAAAAGGGGACCTGGAATTCCTTGCTACCTTGGAGCTCATGGCCATGAGGACACTACAGACAGGATTACAGAAGGGCTTTTCTTCTGTGTCCCAGGACGGGGTGGGGGGTGGGGTGGGGTGGGTTGTTTGCATTTCTCTTGTGACATCTCATCTCCAAGGAAGTTTCCCCCACTTCACTTTCTAAGAGGGATGCTACCCACTGAGCTATTCAAAGTAGTTAAATGAGAAAAGGGGGTTAATAAAGCACATGCTAGAAAAAAAGGAAAATCAGATTAGAAAGGCTGATGTTTTGGCTGTGAGGCTTTCTTTGGGCTATGAAGAAAAAAAGAACAAGATTATTATCCTTCCTTCAGCCCTTTTCCACTGCTCAAAGGACATTGTGGCCAGAATCCCACCACTAATCCAATCCCTCCCCTCTAAAAAGTATTTTACAAAAAAAAAAAAGTCTGCATTTTGACTCTTTTTGAGTTGCCTTTTTTCTTTCTTTTCAGAATGTATTTTCCATTTAAGATAACAGGAGTACCACCTGCATGGCATCAGACCAAGGGCCCTTGGCTGTTCTTCCAAGTTCCTCCCAGCCCACTCCCCACCCCCATTTATAATTATAGAGTTTTACATGTCCCCGTTAAAGACTTCACCTCTCTACACCTCTGTGCCTTCTCAATAGTGCAGTCCACTCCCATCACAGTTGTTGGACTCACACTGTTTGCCATGCCCCTGAATATCCTCCTGGCAAGCCTCTGACACTCAGTCCTATCTGCTGCATGGTCTAGTGTTTCACATCACCCAGCCAGCCTCTGTCTCCAGTCCTGACTCTGCTCCAGCTCCGTCATGACTTTTCCAGCCAGCCCCTATCCCTGGGGCTAATCCACCAACCTCCTTGCCCTGGTTGTGACAGTCCTTCTTCTCCCTTTGCTCTAGCTTCATCCCAGCTCTGCTGATCCACTGTCTCTCAGAGTGTTGCTTTTGCTCACTGGCATCTTTGTTAAGCAAACTGCCCTAAAAATAGGATTTTGGGGGATTTAGAGTGGAGGGCAATCTGCCTTTTAGCGAGATCAAAAACCTTTGTATACAGAAGGTGTCTGCTTTGGAACTTACCCAATAACCAGACAATATAATATAAAAAGGTTTATTATGAAATAAAGACATACAAGACTATAAAGTCATACAACTCGCATACAGTCCTAATAAAAATAAGATAGAAACAGACAGGGGTACATACAAGAATTGACAAACAGGGTAATAATTACCTATCGTAGTCTTCAAGGAAGGCTCCAATGGTGACAAAAAAGGAGATGGGGGATGGACCCTCAACTGATCAGGTATCGGGCGTATCTAACAGTGGGGTATGGGGTACTGTCAGATGCACTGTCAGGTTATAAGGACTACCTTGAGCCTTTAGGGGGTAGGAGGTGCAGGGGCAGATGACAGGTGGTCAGCTGGTACATGACCTCAGAGAAAAGGGGAGGCTCCGTAGCGACCATAAGGGCTGGACTTGTGCAATGGCCAGTTTATTCGGGGTACCTGATTGGATGCCCATACCTGGCCAATGAGCGGACATGGCCCTGGTTACCTGATTGGGTTTCCAGATAACAATGGGTGCAAGGGGAGGCTCCAGGATAACCATTAGGGCAAAGAATGGGTGAGGGTATTGGGGTGGAAGTGATTAACAAGCTATCAACACTTATCTAGAGACAATAGAGGGCCAAATCGTTACCTAAGGCAACACCCGATCTATACAAAGAACCCTGGCTGTAGGTGAAGATATTCTTCCTCTTCTTTACTTCTATACTGGCGCCATCTATTGTCTTGGGTTCCGTTGGACAAAAGCTTAAGCAGTCTGGTAGGGTCTACGCTTAAGATAAGCTTGATTGCCCTATGCAAAAGTAACAGCTGTTGAGTACATGAGCCTCTCGCTTCGCTGTCATGGAGTCTGGCACTGCAGGAAGATGGTTGCTAGTGGTGTTAGCTTACCAACATGGCTTTCGTTATCAATGCTGAAAACTGCTTGTCCGAACAGTTCCTGGTGGTGCAACTTCTTCCGCTGCAACAGCCAAGATGGTGTATGCACGGAGCAGCTGGAAACCCATCTGTACTTCTTGCTAGCACTCTTCCAGAGATATAGAGTGCTGTTGTAACGCTGAGGCTGTTAGTACTCAAATAAGTCTCTTATAAACTGGTAGATAAAACCCATGTTTCATAGCAGACGTGTGTAAGTTGGTTCTCCAGACACCCTGGCAACCAAATGGGTGATTACGATGTCCATATATAACTGAAATTAGGGATCTCTCACATCTTCTGTGCCAGCTACCACACCTCCAGCCCCATCTCTGCTGTCCCTGCATCTTCTAGGCAGGTAGTTTTTAACTCCTTCAGCTGCTAGGACAGAGCCCCACAATCCTAGCAACGAGATGTTAGTTTCAGCCGGGCTGCTTTCCTTCCAGCCAAGCCTCAGAAGGTCTTGTGCTGCCATTCAAGCTCCACAGGGCCACTCCATAGACCACACACTCCTTCCCTTAGAATGCTTCCTAAACTCACCACCTGAAGGTGCCACTTTGGAATAAAGTGTGTTATCTGGTGCTCTGCCTGATATTGTACCATAAAGGTGTAGGGCTTCAGGGCCAACCATCATGGACTCTCTCATTGAGATGTGATGTTACATCCATCACAGAGCTATACGGTCTGTTACTAAGGTGAAGGGATTGCAGAGAAGAAGAAGACTGCAGATTTATGCCCCGCCCTTCTCCCTGAATCAGAGACTCAGAGCAGCTTACAATCTCCTATATCTTCTCTCTCCATAACAGGCATCCTGTGAGGTGTGTGGGGCTGAGAGGGCTCTCACAGCAGCTGCCCTTTCAAGGACAACTTCCTGCGATAGCTATGGCTAACCCAAGGCCATTACAGCAGGTGCAGGTGGAGGAGTGTGGAATCAAACTCAATACTCCCAGATAAGAGTCCACACACTTAACCACTACACCAAACTGGCTCTCCCTTTTTCACAAGAGGTCAGACAAGGGGACTGTGATGGTGACAAGTGTGGAACAAAGAGTAAACAGTGATGTCACTGCCCACTTAATGGCTAAGGCTACCTTTGCCAAGGTCAAACAGGCCTGTTCTCAGGGAAATTGCTCTTGGCTTAGGAACATGATGAGGTGTTCAAGCCTACCCTGTTCCTGGGCTAGTTGAAGCATCTGTGTAGTCTCTGAAAGGTTTTGTGAACTCTGTCCCCTTTAACATGGGAGGGGGGAGGCAAGATGGGAGTTTTACCATTGTTTCCACTATCTTCTGGTATTCTGGACCCCAGGGCAGTGGCTCCTTGACCCTTTTCAGAAGAGGTCAGACAAGGGGACTGTTATGTGGCAAAGTGTGGAACAAAGCAGCTCTTGTGAACACCCCTGGATCAGGGTGAAAGAATGAATAATCATCAGAGTCTGACCTCTCCCTGATACCTACACAGGCAGACATGCCCTGTAAGGTAGGCCCTCGTAAAGCACAACCTCCTCCCAGAAGGGAACCTTCAACAATGCAACCAGGAGGCATCAGTATGGGTAGAGCCCCTTCCAGATCCACCAGTCTCCTCAGGAAAGGATAAGGCAGACAGGGTGGAGACTCTGAGCAAATGCAGGAGTTCCCACCTGGCAGCCCACAGCTGCTCTTCCCTTGTAGAGGCAGGGGACTCAGTAACCACTACTTCTCAAGAGGAGGAAGGATGACTCAACTAACAGCACAGATCCTAGTGACTAGACCCAGCTGTACCTGGAAGGGAAACTGGCTACTTAAGCTGGCTGGGAGGCCAAGGTCAGTGTGGGTGTAATGTGTCTGTGTGCTAGTAGATGAGCCTGCTTTGGAGCTGTGTCTGGAGTTGGCAATCCTGTTGCCTGACCTTGGATTAGACCTGGACTCTGCTTCTTGGATTCAACTCTGTCTGAACTGCCCACATTGCCTGCAGCTCTCTTTGCTGTGCAGGTGTCAGACATTCTTTCAGGATCTCTGAGACAGGTCAGCCCATCCCTGATCCCAGGGAAGGATTGCTTGATAATCTGTTAGTTCATCCACAACAACAAACAGCATCTTCTCTTCCTTCAATTCCTTTAATGTGGAGCCATTTGTCTGGGTCTCTGTATGCCCCATATGGACCTTGTATTTGTTTATTCCCTTCCTTCCTATCTCTGGAAACCTGAGCTCATACAGTTTTCATATAATGGCTCTTCTGAGCATGCCGTATTTCGGTCAAATGCTGCTGAGCTCAAGTGCAGACTATCTGCAGGACTGACTGCAAGGGCTTAATGTGGTCCTTCATCTCTTGTGGAGGCACCAGTTTGGTGTAGTGGTTAAGTGTGCAGACTCTTATCTGGGAGAACCGGGTTTGATTTCCCACTCCTCCATTTGCACCTGCTGGAATGGCCTTGGGTCAGCCATAGCTCTGGCAGAGGTTGTCCTTGAAAGGGCAGCTGCTGTGAGAGCCCTCTCAGCCCCACCCACCCCATGGAGTGTCTGTTGTGGGGGAGGAAGATAAAGGAGATTGGGTGCCACTCTGAGATTTGGAGTGGAGAGCGGGATATAAATTCAATATCTTCTGCTGCAGTTGCTGCCAACACTTCCAAGGGACCCTGTAGCAGCCTACCATTCATCAACTAGAAGGGAGTTTCACAGATGGATTCCTGTGGTACCTCCCTAACCACAAACATCAGCAGATCTAACAGTAAGTCCCAGTTTGGGGGTTTCTATTCCATGCATCATTGTAACATATCTTTCAGTGTTTGGGGGTGGTATACAGAGGCTGTGAGGTGCTTCATTCCCAATAGTTTGTGCAGTTGTTGAAACAAGCCTGATATGAAGCTGCACCATCACGATATCTTGTGATATTCCTACCCACAAAACCAACCCACCCCTTCAAAAATAGTGCCTTAGCCACAGTGACTGGCTTCATCCCACAAAACACCAGAGCCAGAGGGAAATGGGTTGCATAGTCCACAATCACCAGAATAAACTGATTTCCACTGGCCATGCATGGCAGGTCCCCACAAATTCCATCCCTATCTGAAGAAAGGGGTTGGCTATTACAGGGAAGGGTTCCAATGGCACCAGCTGACAGCATGGGCAAACCTTACGGTATTCACATCTCCCACTATTGTGGGCCAAAAGAACTGTTGCAAACGCCTCTGCAGGGCCTTGCCCCACCCTAGGTGGCCTGCCCAGGAAACCATTGTAAGCCAGGGTAAGAATAATTGATCATGCTGACTGGGGCACTACTAATTGCCTCACCCTGGAGAGCCTGTTCCCTTCTCCTGTATAATTTGCTACAATAGCCCCTCCCTCCATTTCAAACAGATCTACCATTTGGATCTCTTGCACCATCACTTGGGCCCTTACACTGCCCAGGCACCATCCACCTCCTGCTACCCCCTAAATTCAGGATCTCTTTGCCGTGCTTTCAGTGGCCAGCATAGACATTCTGCTGCCTGTCATCTCAGCCCAGGATGGGGCCTCAGCAGGACCATCTTGCCTGACTGCTGTCAGGTCTTCTAATCCTTGCATAGAGGCGGCTCCTGTCAGCAGGACCCTGCCACAGAAGTTAGTCCTGCATGGTCAGCAAAGGGACAGGGTGAGTCATGCTCTTGTCAGTCATGCTCCTGAATGTCCTCCTGCCAAGACTCTGACAGTCCCATCTGCTGCAGGATCTGGTGTTTCACATCGCTTGGCCTCCACCTCCAGCTCTGACTCTGCTCTGGCTCCATCATGACTTCTCTGGCCTCTAGCCCCTCTCCCCAGAGCTGGTCTGTTGGCGTCCCTGTTCCTATTCATGCCAGTCCTTCTGCTCTCTCTGGGAGCCTCAGTCCAGTTGCATCCCAGCTATGCTGATTCACCCCTCACTCAGAGTGTTGTCACTGCTCACCAACATCTTCTGTGCCGGCCACCCACACCTCCAGCCCACGTCTTCCAGGCTAGTCATTTTTAACTCCCCCAGCTGCTGGAAAGGGCCCCACCCAGGTGCCAGGACAGGCCTCACCCTTTTGGCAATGAGGATGTTTTTCCTCCAGTGGGGTCACAGGAGGCCTCCTGCCACTGCTCAGACTTCAAGAAGCTGCTCCGGAGACTACAAGGAGAGTAATTTTAATAATAGTGGCATGCAACATTTGCTCTGCAAAGGCTGTGATCCTAAAGGAGTCTTATTGGGAAAGACAGAACATTGACTATCACTTCCCTGTAATGCTTGTGGTAGAGAGATGTCAGGTCCTCCACTGTGAGGGATGACCATTTCATCAGCCATTCCTCAGTTTTAAGACCAACACAGTTTTAGTAGCCAATCTGCTTCCACAAAATGAGAGAGGGAATGGGCAAATTTTGCACAAATTCACTGTGGCTGCATTCCATTGAAAGCAACAGGATGTGTCCCAATCCTAAATGCATTTATTGGGAGAAAGCAAATCCTCCTGAGTTTAATATGCACAGGATTGCAATCTTTGTCATAATTGATTTAAATCCCTATTTCTGTGGGATTTACAGCTCAGTGGTATGCATGCTATTCAGAAGGCAGTGCCACTGAGTTCAATGGGATTTACTCAAAGAAGCACCCTCAGCTGCAACTAACTTTTTACTAGGCCAAATAACAGGTATTACATGGATTGTGATTTGGTTTTGGATTTTGATTTTGGATCAGCACAGCCCCAATCAACTTTTGTTTACCTTGGAAAAGGCCAAGCAGTATTCTCTGTAACTAAAAGCATTCAAATCCTAATGATTTTGTTTAAATCTTGATCAATGTTCCATTGCAACCAGAAGGTTATCTGGAGATACAAACGTTTGTATAGAAGAGCTGAGCAGGGTGGGGTGGGGTGCGGAATTAAGTTGAATACTGCAGTCCTTTGCTGGAGTTTTTAAAAGAGAGAGCTGTATACTAGGTTCACAACTGAAATATGTTGCTGGGGGAGGAAGAGAGATCAAAGTGCCCGAAATGATCACATCAGGCTCAGCTTCCTGAGAAGAAAGGGACTGTGAGCACCACAGCCCCTTCATGACATATTTGTAGACGGGAAGTTTAGTTCTTGTGGCTGGAAATATCATCAGGCCAGAGGATGAGGGAACATACCAGATGTTGTCACTCTGACACAAAGAGAAGAATGAAGGGGTGAAGGGAAGCAACCCAGTGCGAGGGGGTTATGTGTCTAGGTGTGCATGTGCACTTGTGTACATGGGCAAGATTTTGACAGGTAGTCATGACCTGGCAAGAAGGAAGCTTGCTTTCTGCCGCTGCTGAGGCAGCATTTCTCCTTCATGGAAACTAAAAAAAGAATTTGAACATCTGGCTGGGGGTGGGGGTGGGAAGGAATAGGACAGTTTATGAGAAGCACATTTTAGTTTCTTCTTTCTATAAACTTCCTGGGATTTGAGCATTTTATTTGTCATGTCTGAGCCATGAGTTCTGGAAATGTAGACTGTTTCTGCATATTTACCTGCATTGTGATTATCCTTCCCACCCACCCTGATTTTACTGGGCATGTCCACTTATCACATCAAACAGCTTACAAAGCAACCCTGATCTGATCCTCTAGCTGTCAACATGGCAGAGGAGTAGAACTGCAGCGAGGCAGAGTATGCAATACATCAAGGCAATGAATCAGGACCCCAATAAGTTGTTTTGCAGGCATTTTTACAGAGCTGGAATTCTTACATAGCACCTCTGGGGAAGGGGGTGCTATACAGAGATATGCAGCACAGTACTTGTGGGAATTGCCTTGTTTGCATAGATTGTCATCTTAGAGCCAATAATGCCTATCACAGTTACCTTGCAACCAGTGTTCCCACTAAGCTGAGTTAGTGTGAGCTAGCTCACAGTCTCTTAGCCTTCGACTCAGACATATTTATCTTAGCTGAGGGAAAATGGCCCCAGGGCAAACTCATTTCTGCAGCAGCCAAATTATTTGCTCACAACTTTTAACACCAGTAGCTCATGAAGTGGAATTTTTGCTCTCAAGACTCCATACCTTAGAGGAAGCATTGCTTGCAACTGATTTCTTTCTCTTCCACACACATCCCTGTTTAGAGCAACATCACACATGAGCTACCCTCATCACTGTTTTTGTTTATGTCTGTTTGTTGTTCCTGTGAAAGAGAAACTACAATAGAAGAGCAGAGATTCTTGTTATGCAAATTTGTATTCTGGCTCCAAATAACTTTTTGGGATGCATTACAAATCCTGTTGTAACTCAGAAGGTCCTGCTGTAAACCACATGGTGGGAAAGCTCTCAGGCTTGTCATCCCTTGCTCCCTGCTCTTGCAAGTTCTTTCTAAATCAACTGTGGATCAAGCACTTCAATCCAGTATCTATGGGTATGATGTGTTGTTACCTCCCGTGTGAAAAAGCTCCATGCAGGTAGAAAAGTGCATTGGGGGAGGGGAGTTGTAGCCCAGTTTTTCCCTGGAGTGCTAGCTTTCTGCTTTCAGGGAGATTTTTCCTTCACTTAGAGGAGTGTTCAAAATAGTCATACATTTCCATCTCAATCTACTCCAGGTGTAGATCCAGTCAGAGTGACACAGGCAATAAAAAAGCACTTTAAACAGGCAATGCCTTTGAGCTTATTTAATGCATCCTCCTCAGACAGAAGAAATGAAATGCAGCAGAAGAGTAATTGAATAATTCACATTCAAACATATTTATATTCATTTATGATCACCTAGATCCTTTCCCATGCGGCTTCACACCTCTGTGGGATGAAAATTACCTTTGTCATTCTCATGACTGATCAATCTTTAAGAAAGATGAAATGGAAGTTAGCAGTCCATACATATAGGTAGAGGGTGAGCAGGAAATTAGCATACAACATAATGGAGATGTTTAACAGATGCAAGAAGGAAACAGGAATAATAAGCTTGGTTTACATGGTCGCCAATTGTTTGAATTTAATTTCTGGGAGGGGAGACATAGTGAAGCAAATAAATATATAAAAATTGGAGAGTGATGTGTAACTGTGGCCTTAATTGTGAAATGCTGAGAGTAATTAACTGAATTCCTGTTGTTATGCCTCCTCTCCTCTCAAGAATGGAGGTACCTAACAGCATCATTTTCTTCAAGGTGAGATGACTGGTTGTGCAATGTTATGTCTCCTTTGTCACCAGACCAGAGAAATACATTCCAGTTTACCATTCCAAATTTCATTACATTCAACTATTAATTACATTACATTACAATCACTATTCCAATCTACTAAATAAGAACTACAGTAAAATAAAGCCCATCTTGGTGAGAACTGAATGAGATTAGCATATGTAGTGAGATAAGATACCAATATCGCTGTTAAGTCCTGGGGGAATTTATTGTTCAGAGTGTTGTAATAACATGTAATTCAGCAATTTCCCTTTCCAGCCTGCCCTGTTCCCAAAATTCTTTTGTAATAAAACACTTTGAAGTCACCCATTGAATGTCCTGGAAGGTTGAAATGTTTTTCTGCAGGGCTCCCAGTTCCTACATGATTCTTGTTTAAAACAATTTTATTGGTAACATATGGTAATAAATCTATTCCTTACATCTTAATAACTTCTTTTATCTATCCCATATATTACTTTCTACCCACCCCTCCCCCCGTCACTTGACCCCCGCCAGTGTTATTTACTTAAAATGCTAATGTTTAAAGGTACCCTTAACTATTAAAACAAAAATTTATATTCTTCTTCTTTCTAAAACTTAATCATTATCAAAAATTGTCCAATGTCCTTTTATTTTCCACTCTTTTTCTACATATCTTCTAAACTTTTTCCACTCCATCTTAAAAACTTCTAAATTATAGTCTCTTAATATTCTTGTTAATTTGTCCATTTCAATCCATGTCATAACTTTTACAATCCAATCCCATTTCTCTGGTATTTTTTCTTGCTTCCACAACTGCGCATATAATGTCCTAGCAGCTGAAAGCAAGTACCAAATCACAGTTCTATCTTCTTTTGGAAATTTTTCCATTTGTAATCCCAACAGAAAAGTCTATGCAACTTTCTTAAATTCATATCCCAAGATCTTAGAAATTTCTTGCTGAATCATCTGCCAATACTTTTTTGCCCTTTCACAAGTCCACCACATATGGTAGAAAGAACCTTCATGTTTTTTACATTTCCAACATCTATCTGGCATCTTATTGTTCATCTTTGCCAATTTTTTAGGAGTCATATACCATCTATACATCATTTTGAAACAGTTCTCTTTAATACTATGACACGTTGAAAGCTTTATAGAATTCTTCCACAAGTGTTCCCAAGTTTCCATCTGTATTTCTTTATTTACATTAATTGCCCACTTAATCATTTGAGATTTCACTACTTCATCCTCCGTAGACCATTTTAACAGTAATTTATATATTTTTGAAATTAATTTTTCATTATCTCCAAGCAGAACTTTTTCCATTTCTGTTTGTTCTTTTCTTATTCCTTCAGTTTTGATATCATTATCCACTAAACTCTTTATTTGTTGCATTTGGAACTAATCATATTTATTATTCAACTCTTCAGCAGTTTTCAGTTCTATTTTGCCACTTTGTATTTTTAATAATTGATTATATGACAACCACTTTTCTTCACCTATCTCAGCCATTATTTTTATTACTTCAGCTGGCACTATCCATAATGGTTTTCTCTCATCTCCATATTTCTTCTATTTCACCCATGTATTTAGCAAATTATTTCTTATATAATGGTGAGAGAAAAAAATGTCCATCTTCTTTTTTCCATAATACAAATATGCGTGCCAGCCAAATTTATTTCCGTGACCTTCCAGCACTAAGAGTTTTTTATTTAACAGCATTATCCATTCTTTTATCCACACTAAACAAACTGCTTCCTGATATAATTTTAAATTTGGTAGTTGAAATTCACCTCTCTCTTTTGCATCTGTCAAAATTTTCATTTTGATCCTTGGTTTCTTCCCAGCCCACACAAATTCTGAAATTTTTCTTCGCCATTTATCAAATTGTTTACTTTCTTTCACAATGGGAATAGTTTGAAACAAATACATTATTCTTGGTAGAATATTCATTTTAATTGCAGCTATTCTACCCAGCAATGACAAATTATGTTTGTTCCATTTTAACATATCTTCATCCATTTTACGCCATAGCTTCTCATAATTATTTTTAAATAGATCAATATTCTTCATTGTTATCTCCACACCCAAATATTTTACCTTGGAGGTGACTTCACAGTCCGTTAGTCTCTGTAGTTCTTGTTGCTTATTTATTTGCATATTTCCAGTTCCTACAGGATTCTTGATGTCAGATTCGTGTCCCTTTATCCTTTGGCACAGTTTGCCCTATGTAGAGAACAGAAGGGCATTGTTGGCCTTTAATGGTGTATACAATGTTTGAAGATGAGTAAATGAATGAGTCTGAGATGGCATAGTTGATGTTAGGTCTAGTGATCATGTTGTCTGGATATTCGTGGCAGAAAGGTCGGAATCTGGGTTTATTGCAAGTTCTGATACCAGTGTCCATGCTCAAGTAAGATGCTTTATTATTGCAGATGAGGAGTTATTTCAGATGGTTGGGGGCTTGTCTGTGTGCAAGAAAAGGCTTGCCCCCATCCCAGTGCTTGTGAAAGAGAACTGTCATTATTCAATAGAGGCTGTAAATCATCGATGATGTGTTGAACTGTTTTGAGATGAGAGCTGAACGTGACTACTAGCGGTGTTCTGTTATTGTCTCTTTTGAGCCAGTCTTCTAACAGACTTTCTCTGGGTGTTGTTCTAACTTTATTAATCTCTTTCTTGACTTCATCAGGTGGATATTTTAGTTCCAGGAAGGTTTGTTGTAGATCTTATGTGAGAATCTCTGTAGGATTGGTACAGATGTGGTAGAGCCTGGGTGTTGACAATAGATAGTTTGGTATGTTTAGGATGGTAGCTGGATGCATGTAGATATGTTTATTGATCAGTGGGTTTCCAGTACAAGGCGTTATCTATGTGTCCATCATGAAGGAGCGAGATGCTGAGGCTCCGGCACAACAGCATCCTAACAGCTATTCCATCTAAAACATCCTCTTCAGATGCTATCTAGGACATCGTGCTAACTAAACAGTTGCTGGGGAAGGCAAAGGCGATTTCAGAACAGCCTCCCCTGAGAAACAAAGTGAAATAAAGCAAAAGTGCCTACCAGCCTACCAGTCGGGACGACATCAAAGACGGCGAGGGCCGCGGCCGGGAAACGCCGGGCGTGAACGGAGGGCCGCGGCGGGGAAGTGCAGGGCGTGAGCGCAGCGGAGCTGAGCGTGGAGCATGGAGTGTGGAGCGTCGAAGTTCGAAAGCAGAAGGCGGAGTGTGGAACTGGAGGGGTGAAGTGTATATCGTAGAAATTGAGGAGCTGGAGGACGCCGGCGAGAGGTCGGAGGCTAGAGACAGCGGTAGCGGCGTCTGGGAGCTGCAGGACGGGGCGAGGTACCGAGGCGGTTTAGCTGCCGGCGGGACGATGGCCCTATCCCCCCCCTTCTCCCATTGCGGGGGACCGGAGGCCCGTGGACTAGAAAGCCGGGGAGTTGGAGTGAGAGGACGCCGACAAAAGGCTGGAGGTAGCGGCGACGGCGCTAAAGAACTGCGGGATGGGGCGAGGCACCGAGGCAGCTGGGCTGCCGGCGGGACGACGGCCCTGTTTTTCCCTCCTCCCTCCCCCCTTCCATCGCTAGGACTGAAGGTCTCCGGGCCTCCTGGATGGCGTGGTGACACGCGCCACCCTCACGTAAGATCAGCGCCCAAGACTAAGACCAAGACACCCGCACTTTACGGACACTACCGCACTTTAAATTAAGACCATTTGCACCCTATTGTCATCAGCACTTTAAAATAACTGTTACTTAAAACAACAGCACTTTAGCTAATTAAGACTATTAAGATCATTTGCACTTTATTGTCTCCGGCACTTTAGTTAGTATAAATTTGTACCCTCCTACCCACTGGACTCTATCTCCCAAATTATTAAGATTGGATTAACTTATTGGTTATTTAAATTGATTTTATTGACTAGCTAATTTAACGGATCTATTTATGGCAAATTAATGAAAAAGAGGGACAACGATTGAAGGTTTAATTAAGGAGCCAATTGGATTTATAATTTATTATTGTTAGCTAGTAAATTGGATGGGTTGGGAGGAGTGTATATTAAATAACTATTAGAATATTAGTGGGTAACTTATTGATAGACCAATTGGAGGTGGGAGGGTTGAGAAAGATAAACTTAAATATCCGTCAGTAGAAGGGCTGGTGGATTCCAGTAAGAGATGACTGGTCTGGGGATTCCGGTACTCCTGGGGAGGGGAAGGTATGACAGTGGGAACAGGCGTAAATGGAAGGGAAGGGGATTGAGACAAGATAGTGCTCGACCAGCTTCCAGCCTGCGTCCCATCCCGATGGTGACAGGTAGTGGGGCAAGGCGAAATTAATCGCCTCCGTCACTGGTGTTATGTAATGCCAGGTCCATCAACAATAAGACCTCTATCCTTCGGGAATTCCTGCTTGAGCAGGACATGGACCTGGCATGCGTGACCGAGACCTGGGTGCGCGATGGGGAGACTGTAGCTCTCTCCCAGATGGTGCCCCCGGGATACTCGGTCTTTCACCAGTCGCGGACTAGCGGGCGGGGGGGAGGGGTGGCTCTGTTCATTCGAGAGGCTTACTCCTTCCGGGCCCTCCCGGCCCCGGAGATCAAGGGCATTGAATGTGCCAGTCTGGCGTGGGATGTTGGGGAGGGGTTGGCGATCTGGCTGGTGTACCGACCGCCTAACGCACCGGCCAGCGCCTTACTATCCCTGATGGAGGCCGCAGCAGGATGGGCATTGGAGCACCCGAGGCTTTTGATCCTGGGTGACTTCAATGTTCATGCCGATGACGTGACCTCCAATCAGGCGATGGACCTAGTGTCTTCCATGGCGACACTGGGACTCTCCCAAGTAGTTACGACACCCACTCACCAGGCGGGTCACATGTTAGACTTGATCTTCGCGACAGGAGTTTTAGTGAACGATCTTGCTTCTATAGCAGTGCCATGGTCGGATCACTATGCCCTCAAGGCTCGTGTGGACGTCCCACTCCAAGCCCGTTTGGGCGGCGAGCTTATTTTAGCTCGCCCGCGAAGCCTGATGGACCCAGAACGGTTCCTGATGGCTCTGCGGGATCCCTGGCCCCCTGGCGATTCCCTCGATGACCTGGTGGAGTCTTGGAATGATAGGCTCGCCGGGGCCATCGATGAGATCGCACCTAGACGTCCTCTGCGCCCTCGCTCAAGGCCGACACCTTGGTATAACCAGGAGTTGCAGCAATTGAAACGGGGACTCAGATGACTAGAGAGGCAATGGCGGCGTACTCGAGATGAAGCGATTCGAACATCTTATAGAGAGTTTATGAAGTCCTATGAGATGGCAGTCAAGGCCGCAAAGAAAACATACTTTGCGGCGGAGATTGCGTCCGCAACTTCGCGCCCGGCACAACTGTTCAATACAATTTGGACTCTTACAACACTGCCACAGGGCAGACCAAATTTTAATGAATTGGAAATTGGCTGTGAGGCTTTTGCGAACTTTTTTGCGGATAAAATCGCATCGCTCCGTTCCGACTTCCCTGCCATATTAGATACAGCTAGCGAACCTGAGGCTCCGTGCCTGTCTTTGGATCGTGTTCTGGACGGCTTCGGTGCGCTCAGCCTGGAAGAAGTTGACAGGATCCTCCTATCTGCACGCCCAACAACTTGTAAATTGGACCCGTGCCCCTCCTGGCTTATTAAGACCTGCCAGAGGGAGCTAAGATATCCTATACGGGATATCATAAATAGATCCCTATTGGAGGGGCATTTTCCATCAGCGCTTAAAGAGGCGGTGGTCCGCCCCCTCTTGAAAAAAACAAATTGGCACACTATCGGCCGGTCTCGAATTTGCCCTTTTTGGGCAAACTTATTGAGAGGGCAGTGGCGTTGCAGCTACTGAGTTTCCTGGAGGATGCTTCTGTCCTTGACTCCTGCCAGTCTGGCTTTCGCCCGGGCCATGGGACGGAGGCGGTGCTGGTCGCCCTGGTGGATGACCTTCAGCGGCATCTGGATCAAGGCGGCTCAGCGGTGCTGATGTTGTTAGACCTATCGGCAGCGTTCGATACGGTCGACCATCGGCTTCTGGCGTGCCGCCTTGCTGACGCGGGGATTCAGGGGCTGGCCTTGCAATGGCTTTCCTCTTTCCTTGACGGTCGGAGACAAAGGGTGGCGATTGGGGAAGAGCTGTCCCAGAGACACACGCTTGATTGCGGAGTGCCTCAAGGGGCGGTACTTTCCCCGATGTTATTTAACATCTATATGCGCCCCCTTGCCCAGATTGCCCGAAGGTATGGGCTGGGTTGTCATCAGTATGCTGATGACACCCAGCTCTATCTGCTCATGGATGGCCGGCCTGCCTGCGCCCCAGAAAATCTGGACCGGGCATTACAGGCAGTGGCTAGGTGGCTTAGGCTGAGAGGGCTGAAGCTGAATCCGGCGAAGACAGAGGTCCTTTGCTTGGGTCGTTGTGGCCCGGGAAGGGAAATCCCCCTGCCAGTTTTTGACGGCGCACCGTTGATAGCGGCGAGCAGGGTCAAAAGTTTGGGGGTACTATTGGAGCCTTCACTGACAATAGAGGCTCAGATAGCAGCCACTGCCAAGTCCGCATTCTTTCATCTTAGGCGGGCAAAGCAGCTGGCCCCCTTCCTGGAGCGCGACGACCTAGCAACAGTGATTCATGCTACGGTCACCTCGAGGTTGGACTACTGTAATGCCCTCTACATGGGGCTACCCTTGTGTCGGACCCGGAAATTGCAGTTGGTGCAGAATGCCGCTGACATTCGGTCGGGGCTTCGGGATCTGCACTGGCTGCCAATAACATTCCGAGTCCGGTACAAGGTGATGGTCATTACCTTTAAAGCCCTATATGGCCTAGGACCTGCCTACCTTAGGGACCGTCTCTCCCCACACGTTCCCCAGAGAGTACTACGATCGGGTTCACAAAACCTGTTAGTAATCCCCGGGCCAAAGGAGGCCCGCCTGAAATCCACCAGGGATCGGGCCTTCTTGGTAACGACGCCTTACTGGTGGAACCAGCTGCCGGAAGAGGTGCGGGCCCTGCGGGACCTAGGACAGTTCCGCAGGGCCTGTAAGACAGTCCTCTTCCGGCAGGCCTATAACAACTAACTGACAATGAGAATATCTTCTGGATGGAACTAAAAATGCATTTATGGACTGCTGCTTTTTATTCTTATTTTTATGTCTTATTAATTATGGTTTTAACTTTGTTATGTAAATGTTTTTAAGCTGAATTATGTGAATTAAAATGTTGTAAGCCGCCCTGAGCCACTTTGGTGGGAAGGGCGGGATATAAGCCTAAATATAAATAAATAAATAAATAAAATAAATAAGTTGTACACTGGTATATAGAAAATGTATCTCTTGCATAGGTCAATTCATTGTTAGGTTGATGGTGGGGGGGTGAATGCCTGGTAGAATTTGTCCAGGACTTCTTTACCATATGTCCAGACAATAAAAATGTCATCAGTGTAATGCAGACATAGGAGAGGTATGAGTGGACAGGAGTTTAGGAAACATGGCGTCAAGTCAGCCATGAAAATGTTAGCATACTGTGGTGCCATTCAGGTGCCCATGGCTGTGCCATTAATCGGAAGGTACAGGTTGTTACCATATTTGAAGTAGTTTTGTGTGAGAACAAAATGGCAGAGTTTGGTGGCAAGGTCAGCCGTAGTGTTGTCAGAAATCATGTTTCTTATAACTTGTAATCTATCTTTTTAAGGGATGTTGGTGTACAGAGATTCCACATCTATGGTGACCGAAATAGTATTATCTGGAAGATTATTCAAATATTTATTTTCCTCAAGAATTCTGTGGTGTCATGCACATAACTAGGAGCATTAATGGCCCAGGGTCTTAGAACAGAGTCCATGTATCCAGATATCTCTACAGTGAGAGTGCTTAGGCCTGAGACAATGGGGCACCCTGGGCTGCCAAGTCTATGTATCTTCAGTAGAAGGTAAAAGGTACCTGGTTGAGATTCTTGTGATGCGTCTGAAAAGATCCCCCCCCCTGAATGCATAGAGGTGGTTTCTTCACGATATTGTTTAGTTCTTTTTTTGTATTCCTGTGTGCAATCTGAGGATAGTTTGTAAAAAGCAGTATTTGTAAGTTGTCTTTGAGCCTCCTGGCTGTAGTTTGATCTATCCATGCAGGGCCAGCGCATGGGAGTAGGTCATGTAGGTGGCTGCCTAGGGTGCCTCATGGCCTATAAAGTGCCTCTAGGCACCCCTCCCCACACGCCAGCGGGCCGCTCAGCTTCCCCGTGCCTGAGAGGCCAAATCTGGCCTCACGTCGCCTCCCCGTGCCAGGGGGAGGTGGAGTGGGGCGTTTGCACAAAATTGGGGATAGATCCAGACCTGCTTCGCCTCCCCACGCCACGGGAAGGCAGAGCAGGGTCAGGCGTTTGCTCAGTGGGTTCCCCGAGAGGAGCCCGACGTGCAAACGGGGCCAGATCCGGGCACCTTTAGAAAACTACACTCTTTGAAGGCTTCCAAGGAAGTCTCCAAAGAGTGTAGTGGAGGGGGAAAGCAGCCTCACGATGATGTCCCATAGTGATGCCATTGTGGTGCTCAGACGAAAAAAATCAAAAATGAGAGAGCTGGGAGGGTGGGGGGCACAGCGCAGGGGTCTGCCTCTAGTGGCAGAACCCTTAGTTCTGGCCCTGTATCCATAATGACAATGGCTTCACCTTTGTCTGCTTCTTTAATTATAATATCTGGATTGTTCCTGAAACTGTCTACAACCTTCCTTTCAGCATGGTTGAGATTCTGTTATATGTGATGGTGTTTGTTGATCACATCAGTTTGGGCTCTATGGTGGAAGCATTCGATGTAGATATCCAGTGCAGCATTGTGACTATAAGGAGGGGTCCATGTGGGGTCTCTCTCTTTCTCTTTTTTTGCAGTGATGTTTGGATGGTAATTGGTAGTATTTTGTTCATTAGTGAATTGGAAGGGTGGTAGTTGTTCTCCAGTAGATAGTGTGATGGTGTGTTGTGAAGATGTTATCTGTTCTTTCTTGTTCTTTTCCTGGGTGTGTTGAAAGTATTCCTTTAGGTGCAAGTGGTAGGGAAAGGCTTCTAAGTCTCTGCAGAACTGAATCATCTGTATGGATTTGGTGGGGCAAAATGAAAGTTCACATGAAAGAACTGATTCCTCTGCTGGGCTGAGTCTGTGCTGTGAAAGGCTGACAATATTTCAGAGTTCTTGTTGCTTTGATTAGTAGCATGCATGTTAGATAGCTTTTCTCTTTCTGTTGCAGGTTAGAGAGTTTTAATTTTTTTTTAAAGTTCAAACTCCTTTGTATGCATACTCAAGATTGCTTAATGTGGATTCTTTCACTATAACTCACTCAGTTGGACTCATTATTTAGGTGATAGCCCCATGGCAAAGAGTGATAAGCTGCAGTACTGCAGTCCAATTTCTGCTCATGACCTGAGTTCGATCCTGGCAGAAGCTGGGTTCAGGTAGCCGGCTCAAAGTTGACTCAGCCTTCCATCCTTCTGAGGTCAGTAAAATGAATACCCAGCTTGCTGGTGGTAAAGCGTAAATGACTGGGGAAGGCAATTGCAAACCACCCTGTAAAACGTCTGCCAAGAAAACGTCATGATGTGAAGTCACCCCATGGGTTGGTAATGACTCAGTGTTTGCACAGGGGACTACCTTTACCTTTACTTTTTAAGGATGATGAATGCAGGTAGCTCTGCCGATTCCATTACAAAACCCCCCCAAAACAAACCAACAAAAAACAGTGGCAGTATAATTAGAAACAAGTAAACTGTGATAAAGTGAAGAGTAATATTTTGCTTTCCCCAGAATTTCTGATTAGGCCAGGAAAGGGGAAGGGGTTTGTGGTCAGATGTTTCAGATTATGACAGAAAATCCCCAAGTCTGCAATTTGTAACATTTTTAAAATTGAGATTGCAGATCTAATTTGATTACATGGAACAGGGTGCAAAATAGATTCCAAGATGCATTAGAATCCATAGGATAGGTAAAAGACAACAACAATAATCATACACTCCCCCGAAAAACACCACCTTCCCTTTGAATATATAAATGCTAACATTTAAAGGATGGGTTTCCTTTATCATTTTAGCACTTGTTTATAGGTGAAATGGGGATTTCAATTTGCATTTCTGAGGAGAAAAATAAAGCTTAGCGATGTTTTAGATTAATACACCCAGAGTACCAACATCACTACACAGTCTCTGCTTTTAACTTGTCCTTCCTTCCCCACAAACTCTGTAACTGTACAGACAGACCTGGGATTGGTTACTGATCAGGTCCTTTTGCTGATGGGTGTGTAGAGCATTCATTTCATCTTTTTCCCCTTTAACCACATTAGGGACCATGTCAGACATCAAAGCCCTGATTAAGCCAATACTTTAATTGTATCTTTGCGCTTCATTACTTTCTCCCTCTGCTTTTGATGAAGGACTTACTCCTTTGCTGTTCTGTGCTAAATTATCACCCCTTGGTTTGTTGTGCAGTGCTGATTTGAAAATTTCTGACTGCCCCCCCCCCCCACTTTGAAAGAGATCATATCACTGAGAACAGTGCATTGTCCATTTCTGACTTCTTTCCTTCTTCCTCCAGCTCCAACGAAAGTCAGCCAGTGGCTGAAGAGACATTCACACCTATTTCCTTTTTGCCTTGACTGGCTCTCCTATTCTTGTGAAGCTCACATTGATTATTGCCTTTAAATTCCTCAGTCCAGTCATAGATAAAAGGATAACCACTTCAAAGGGAAGTGTTAAGAGTTTAACCCCTGAGCTAAAAAGAGTGGACAACAAGGTAATTGAGGGTAATAACTGATCACAGACCAGCTTTCAAGGCACATGTGAATCCTTCTTTCAGATGGCTTTAATTTTATTAACATTTGTAGCGGCTTCTTGATGCTTTCCAATCATTATAGACTTCAAAGCTGGAGAAGGTAACACTCTAAATGAAGAAACTGACACCAGGATCCTGTGTTTCCCCCTCCACCACCACCCTTTGTGAGTTAAACCCAAGTCTGTTACTAAGCCAGTGGCTCTTCTCAATAATTGTCTAAGACAATTTGAATTTGCCAATAGATAGGATTGCCAGCCTCTGCCACTGCTACGCTTTTGCAGAGCTCCTGTGCAGAGATCAAACAGGGAAAACTTGCATTGAGAAAAGACCAAAAGGAGTTTTGTGGCATCTTAAAGGCAAATAGATTTATCATTCATGACATTATTCCAGAAAAATATCATCTGCTTGATTTTTGCTTATTATGCAACTGTTCAAGTATAGAGCCCTACCAGGAAAATGTGGCAACAACTATTAGTGGGAAAACTTTAACATTTCACCTTTCTCAATAATTTCAAATCACTTAATCAATAGCTCAAGTCTACCATATTTAAGGGGGGAAATGTTTCACTGTCCTCTGTATGTGATTTGTAGATAATTCTTGGACTGACAGATAATATTCTTGGCCAAAGCCCTCCAAATGGTGGTTTTCAGGATAAAAGCAAGCCATAAAATGAATCTTCCTTACTCACACAGGTCCTTAAGGAGAATAAAAATTAAGCATGACTTAGCTTTTCATAACTTTACAATACACATGTACAAATACGAAGTTTCGAGAAAAACTTTCACCTTCTCCTCTTAGTTCCATTTTGAGAATTGCTGGCTTCAATGTATTTGTTTTGGCACTACCAGAAAACAGTGGCTGACTGGCTGGTACAAAATCTGCAGTCTCTAGCCCACACTCCTTACCCAGATTTTAAAGATTAAAATATTACTGAGGATATTCACCTGATGACCTCTTTGTCCATTTAAGATATCATTTTAGGAAAATTATATTCTGCCATATTATTCTGGCAAAGGACTATGCTGCCTTCCATCAGCTGTGACTGATGTTTTACAGTCAGCATTCCAGACAAAATTAATATCCATTTTTAAATCAACAGTTAATAACTGTTAACAGTTAATAAGTTAATTAATAAACATTATTAATAAACATATGATTTCAGTTTATGCTTTGAGCTCTTTTTCTACATGGTTGTATGTCTATTTATATTAATGGAATTTGTTAACTTTTGGCTTCCGTCAGAAAATAAAATTGATAAAGATAATTTAAAAACATTTTTTTCACATATTTAAAGGCTACCCCATACTTGGAACCTTATTAAAAAGTCCCAAACACCCAAAAGAGGGACCTTGGTGATTTAGAAATCAAAGGCAAGAGAAGAAATAGACATCCCTTTGTGGATATATATCTGGGGCTTAAATGTTGTGCTGGTTACTCTTAACTGTAACTCTTAACAGTTCAGTAACTGCTCACATACTTCACATGCAGAAGGTACAAAGTTCAGTCCATTGCATATTCAGTCTAAACTAATGCTTGATCATGAGAATTTCCAGTGATAGAGCCCTTGGACAGCAACTGCTGGTTTGAGTAGACCAGAAGGTCTAGAGATGATGGTGAACTAAATAACAAAGTATAACCAGAAACTGTATAGCTGGGCTGCTGAAGTTTATATTTTAAATTACTGTAACCCACCTTGAAGATTCACATTTGAATGCAGATTTAAGCTACAGGTGATTAAATAATTTTGTTGTATAGCTCATTCTTGTTGACTAACATTGCCATCCTAAACAGAGTTACACCTTTCTAAGTCCATGGAAGGCAACAGGCTTCACAGTCTGTTTACAACTGCACTGCTAATCTCCATTCAGGTGGCAAAAAATCAGCACCCTTCATAGTTATTTAAATCCTCTGCAAATCACTCAGACAGTTCCTATGTAAATAACATTTCTGTTTAAATAAGGCTTAATCTATGCACAATTACTTGGGAGTAAACCTCTTGACCTCAATGGGAATTGCTTCTGAGTACACAAATATAGGCTGAGATCACACATGCTAAATAATGCAGTTTCAATCCACTTTCAGTGCACTTTCCAATTTTACTGTGTAGACTGGCAAAATCCAGTTGGAAAGTGCACTGAAAACGAATTGAAACAGCATTATTTAGCATGTGTGATCTCAGCCATGGTCACCAGCAGTAGGGACTCATTGTTACATACACTGCATCAGTTTCTTTTGTTGGATAGGACCTTGGTAGATATTCAGTGCAGGCATGACACTGTATTTGTTTAGTCTTTGGTCATTAATCATGCTGTGTTCTTTCCAGGACTGGTATGTGTCTAAAGTCTGTTGGTCTTTCATGTCATCAGCAAGCATGGGTCTTGATAAGACCAAAGGACACTGAGAAGCTCTGGCATTGGTGCTGATGCCTTAAGTTTACCTCAGCCTGGAGTAATAAACTGTATGTCCACATTTTTTGATCAGTCTGTCAGCAGGATTAGTAGGCTCTCTTGGGTTGGGCCTGCCCCTCTGGTGGTCTCAGGGTAGGGTTGCCAGGTCCAACTCAGGAAGAATCTGGGGATTTTGTGGGTGGAGCCAGGAGCAAGGTTTAACAAGCACAATTGAACTCCAAAAGGAGTTTTGGCCATCACATTTAAAGGGTTTGTGCTCCTTTTAAATCCCTTCCCTTCGTTGGCAATAATGGAGATGTGGGCACTTTTTGGGAGGCTCATAGAATTGGACCGCTTGGTCTAAACTTTCTGAAACACCAGACGCTATGCTGAAAATCTTTCTGAAAACACCAGATACTATGCTGAAAACACCAGATGCTATGCTGAAAATTTGGTGCCTCTACCTAAAAAAAAAATCCCCTAGAGCCCCAAATACCCACAGATCGAGTCTCCATTATATCCTATGGGGAACCAGTCTCCATGGGGTATAATGGAGTGTCCAGCAGATATTTACACACACCCTCGTGCTTTCTGATAACCCTAAAGTTGCGGGGAGGGCATCCAAACCAGGGGATCCCTGGCTGCAGGTAAGAGATGGGCAGCCTCACATTGGGTCCAATCTGCCTGCCACTGAGGATGGCCCCACCACAACCAGCACAGGGTGGACAAAGTCTGGGCTGGATGTCAGTTCCAGACAGGTTTGGAATTGGGTACCATCACTTTGCCAATGTCATTTTCAGGGTAAAGTTTCTACTCATAATTCAGACAATACAGTATTCTGTTATCACTTATTCAAGAAAAGTGCCTGAGTACCTCAGAATAACCTTCATGGGACTTTGCATGCGAAGGCAGAAAATGTGTGTGTGTGTGTGTGTGTGTGTACACCTACCACAGTATCTCTCTCTCTCTTTGTGTGTGTGTGCTTACCTATATCTAGGAAATACATCAATACAATATTTCTTGAGGTTTGCATATATTGTCTGAAAAAAAAAGTTGAAACAAGAGGGTCAGCATAAATTATTAAATACCTCTTTTGAAGGAATAATAGAGGAGGGTTTAAAGGAAGGAGTTTGGAAGAGCGGGAAACAGATTCTGATGTACATTCTAAATGGCCCCAGCAATTATGCAGAGGTGAGGAAATTGACCTAAAGGACTGTATGCTTATAGAAAATTTTGAATTCATACCAACTGTGCCCGTCATAAATATAACTGATTACTCAGGCCTGCACAATTTGTGGCCCATTAAACCAAACATAACCAATGTCCAAGCACTGTGACTTTTCAGGTGCATGGCAATCTCCCCTTCCCCATTTTCACAGTCTTAATCAGTTAGGAAAGAGCTTATCAGTGGTGGAAGGCTAGTCTGTATAGGAAGTTGCCATACAAGGCTGGAGGGTTGCCTGTGGTTTGGTTGATTACAGGGCTGGATGGAGATCTTGCATGCCCATGCAACTTGTGAGCCACAAAGACAAACAGTCCACTTATCATGGAGAGCCTTTTGCCTACTTCAGTTTCAAATGACTTTTTCTGCAAGTAAAAGTATTGAGAATTGATTCCTGTGAAAATATATTATTTTCCTGCTAGCATGAAAAACCCCACAATTGAAACATGCAGGTAAATCTAGGCTGCATGCAGTCGCTTCAGCTTTTGCCCACAAGTCCAGACAGCCTTGGTTGCTGCACTTGCAATCTTCCAGGGGCTTGGATGCACTTGGAAATGTATATTTACAAAGACTCTTGGATTTGAATTTATTATATGGACTTTACTTCAGAGGTGGTTATAAATGGTGATGTTAAAAAGTTGCACGGTACCTCAATTCCAACAACAGCGATAATAGTATTTCTAGAGTAGGGTTGTCAATTAACCAGGGGATGCCAGCATCCAGGTGAAACTCGGGGATCCTCAGAATTGCAGCTCATCTCCAAACTATAGAGATCAATTCTCTTGGAGAAAATGGATGGTTTTGAGGGTGGATTCCATGGCATTGTAGCCCACTGTAGTTCCTGTTCTCCTGAGGCTTCATACCTAAATCTCCAGGAGTTTCCCAACCTGGATCTGACAATGCTACCCCCCACCCATCCCCTGGCAACCCCAGGACTGCCCCATGGGCTCCATTACCTTTAACAGAAGCTTGATTTGTTGCAACTAGCAGGGAAATATTTTCATGAAAGAGAACTAAACATTAGCACCTAATTGCTGGAGATAAAGACTATAAAGATACAAGAACAGAGGCTGGCAAAATCTTGGCAACCCTATATTAATCCAATGCATGTAGTTCAAAGGGACATTCCTAGAAGTGTGTTTTAGGTTTAATAATTTCCGTGATAATTTTCAATCTACAAATAAACTACAAATTCAAAAAATTCTCATCCCATCTGTGTGTTCTCTCCATGACACCTATTTTCACAAATAGCTAGTGCCAGAGTATTCTGGTTTGTAAAATTATTGTGCATCTGTATTGGTAAGCATAGTTAGGGAGCTTTTAACTCTCGCAGTCACATAGTTTAATCTCCAGTTATATCAGTGCATAAACTGAGAAAGGGCAGGTGGGTGAAATAAAAAGGTAAAAGGTAGTTCCCTGTGCAAGCACCCCAAGCACATCATGACATTTTCTTCACAGACTTTTTATGAGCTGGTTTGCAATTGCCTTCCCCAGTCATCTACACTTTATCCCCAGCAAGCTGGGTAAAATAATTTGGTACTAACATGAGAAGAAGCCACTGCTTACTTTTCTTCTATGCAAAGCATCTGCTCTTTTTGTTTCATTCATGGAGTATAACTCCCAGAATATTAAGGGTTAATTTATATGCTGCAGTTGTAAAACTGTATTTCTTTATTCCATGTTAATCACATTATTGTCTGCATTTTTTAAAACAACAGCATTGAAACATGTTTCTTTCATTTGCTTAAGTTCTGAGCGCTCTAGCTGGAAACTATGTTTAATAGTTAAACTCAAACCATTTGGATTTCCTTTCCCTCTCTCTGATTCCTCCCCCCCACATTCGTTCCTTTTATTTTTAGTCCAGATTTTAAGCAACATTTTTTTTCTACAAAGCTATGGAAGCCAGACAGCAAGAGCAAAAGGGATTTACAACTCCACGGCATCAAATTGCACCAGCTCATAACCAGCAACACACCTCTGTCCCTTTTTGCCCCCGAACAATTATGGCACTATCTCACAATGCTTTTCTTGGTATTGAACAGAAGATTCATGCTGTCATGATGCAGGGTATTCAGACTGTTCCAGAAAGATATTACTTTGCTTATCTAGCAACAGTTTTCCTTTAATATGCTGGAGAACGTATTCTTGTTTTTACGACATCCTAGCCTGATCTTGTCAGATCTTGGAAGCTAAACTCTGTTAGTCTCTTGCCTTGAAAACTCAACGTTGCCATAAGTCATCTGCAACTTGATGGCACTTTTAACACCCACAACCACTTGAGTAGCTTTTATTTCAGCTCCTCTTGGCTGTGACATACAGTTTTTCTGCCCTAGATAGATTTACTACTTTTGGGCTTAATCTGCTTATAAATCTCTTTCATGGAGAGATGATAAAACTACAAGCAGAGTGGACTACTGTCTACTGGTAAATGTTGCATTACCTTTGTTCATTTGAGGAAGGGGAACTGTGGTCAACCTCGACACAAACATTTTGAAAACTAAACAGAGCCTTACAGCTTGGTTCAGTTCCATATGGAGATCAGGGGAGAGACTAGTGGTCATGATCCCAACAGCTCCTCCAAGTGAGTATTTTTTGTGTGAATACCTTGTGTCACCAAGGCTACAATGTGGACCAGTGTACTGGCTTGCAGGCTCTGAGTATCAAGTGCCAGAAGTCAGGTAAGACAGGGCCATTCAGTCCAAGGCCAGGGGTTCAGAAGGCAGTAAGGCAGAGTTGCTGGCTTATCTGTCATTGTGTCCACACCTAACAGCCTCTCTTGGCTGGTTTTTATAGCCCCATGCTTAAGGGTCCTGCAGCTGGCATTGGGTAAGCAGCTGGCATTGGGTCAGGAGGCATGCATTTTGCTGTCTTGTCTGTAGCTCTGTTCTCAGCCTCCGTCTGCACCACTCTAAGGGTGTAGATGATACTGGTGGGCTGGGAACAGCCACCTGAGTTTCACCTTCTGAATCAGGACTGGAGGATGTCAGTGGCTCTGTTGGCTGTGAATTCGACAAGCCTGCAGCTAATTTTCTTGCTGGTCAGCATCTGTTTATTCAAGGATGGCAACATGGCACTCCTCTTCTCCTGATGAGTCCCCCTCTCCTGAAGAGTCCTTGCTATTGCTGATCACTGGCTGACTCATGACAACCAGTCTTACAAACATATCCACAGAAAAGGTTTAGCCTATAGAACTTTTCTAGTATTGGAATTTGAGGGAAACAAAAACAGCTTATTGTAAAGTATTCTTCTTTGGCTTCCTTAAAGTGATTCTTAAAAGGAGGGTTATTAACCTGCAGGTGGGGCCTGTAGTTCTCCTAGAATTACAGCTGCTCTCCAGACTACAGAGACCAGTTACCCTGGAGAAAATGGGAGTGTCAGAGAGTGGATTGCACAGTATCACATTCCTGTTGAGCTCTCTCCCCAAACTTTGCCCCCCCCCATCCTCAGGAATTTTTTAACCCAGAGTTAGCAGCCATATTTATAAGTGAATAGAAGCAAATAACAACACAACAAGCAATGTGAAATATATTTCTGTCATTTATAAAAGGCATCGTTTATTTGTGTAAGCCTCTGCAACTATTCCTGTTTAAATAATTCATCTGAGGCAAGAAAGACCCACTTCAGACCCTCCAAATAATGTTCTTTCTGATGGTAGTTTGGGCCCCAAACAACTGATGCTGGGGACTATTTTTGGTACAGCATCAAAAGGGTAAGATAAAAGTAGACAAAATATAGGGTCATAACCAGACCAGTGAGCTGGCTTAGTGCAGTGGCTATGAGAATGACTATTCAGGTCATTCCAGAAGGTGTCTGCTTCCTCCAGAAACTCACTTGATGAACTATGGCAAACCTTTCTCCCTCCCTCTCCCCCGCTCTCAGTTTGGTGTAGTGGTTAAATGTGCGGACTCTTATCTGGGAGAACTGGGTTTGATTTCCCACTCCTCCACTTGCAGCCACTGGAATGGCCTTAGGTTAGCCATAGCTCTGGCAAAGGTTGTCCTTGAAAGGGCAGCTGCTGTGAGAGCCCTCTCAGCCCCACCCACCTCATAGGGTCTCTGTTGTGGGGGAAGGAGATAAAGGAGATTGTAAGCCGCTCTGAGTCTCTGATTCAGAGAGAAGGGCGGGGTATAAATCTGCAATATTCTTCTTCTCTCTTTCTCTCTAATATATAGTCATACTTAAGGATGGGCATGAACCAGAAAAATGCAGTTCAGTTCATGGTTCATAGCATGCCCCATTTACAAAACATGGACCATCACGAACTTTTAGCTGCCTCTTAAACTGGTTTGGTTTTTTGTGTGGTGGTAGAATGCCCCTGACATGCTGGAGACCCCAAACTCACAGAAGATATCTGGCTAACTGTCTTCTACCTGCCTTCTAAGTTTGAGAAGGAACGGATTTACAGGGTCTGAGTTGCAGCCCCCCAAAGAAGGTGTCCCCAGGAAAGTGCTTTCCAGGGAAGTAACTGCCTGCCATTTCCCCAGAAAGCACTTTCCTGGGGCACCTTCTTTGGGGGGTTGTAACTCAGACCCCATAAATCCAATCTTCATCAGACTTGGAGAGAATATACAGGACGGTCAGTGGGAGATCCTCTGTGAGTTTGGGGTCTCTAGCTTGCACAGGATCTGCTCTATACACTCCTGAACCTTCTAAATCTGTGCCTGTCAACATGATCACAGTGGTCATATTTAAGGTGCAGGTTCAGGGGTATATAGAACAGATCCTGTGCAAACTGGAGAAACTAAACTTGGGGGGGGCATGTAGAAGAGCATTAAGTGGATGTCCCTGTGAGTTTGGAGTCTCCATCATGCACACAAACTGTTCTATACACTCCTGAACTTCCTGAACCTGTGTCTGTCAAAATGACCATCTGTCATGTAATGTTGACAGGTGCAGGTTCAAGAGGTTCAGGAGTGCATAGAACAGATACTGTGCAAGCTAGAGTCATCAGAGTTACAGGGAACCTCTCCTGGATGCTCCATGTCCTCCAGGTTGTTGTTTTAGTTATGCAAACATTTTGATCGGGTGAAGACAGTCTGTTTGGAAATGTCTGGGCTCACAAACCAGCACAAACAGCTTGGAAGTTTGTGGAAAGCTTGTGCTGGCTGACCTGCCATGAACTTGACTTTGTGAACCAGCCAAAATTAATCACAAACTTTAGTTCATGAGTCAGTTCGTGCCCATCCCTACCCATACTTATGTGTGTATTAACTACCATTTGCTTCTGACTGATTGTGACCCAATGAATAAATTACCTCCAAAATGTCCTATTGTTAACAGCCTATCTCAGGTCTTGCAAATTAAGAGCCATTGCCTCCTTGATTGAGTCAATCCATCTCATGTTGGGTCTTCCTCTATTTCTGCTGCCTTCAACTTTTCCTAGCATTATTGTCTTTTTCCTGACTCTTGTCTTCTCACAACTTGACCAAGTATAAAAGCCTCAGTTTAGTCATTTTCACTTCTAGAGCGAGTTCAGGCTTTGATTTGATCTAGAATTCACTTATTTGTCTTTTTTGGTAGCCCACAGTATCTGTAAAACTTACCTCCAATTCACATTTCAACTGAATCAGCTTCCTTCCTTCAGCTTTTTTCATTGTCCAACTTTTCACCCATACATAGTAATGGAGAATACTATGGCATGAATTATTTTGCTCTTGGTCATCAGTAACACTCAAGAATCCTTACACTTAAGGATATTTTTCTAGCTCTTTCATGGCTGCTCTTCCTGGTTTCAATTTCCTTCTGACTTCTTGGTTGCTGTCTTCCTTTTGGTTGATGATGGAGCCAAGGAATAGAAAAATCTTGAACAATTTCTGTTTCCTCATCCTCAGCCTAAAAGTTGCATAATTTCCCAGTAGTCATTGTTTTTGTCTTCTTGATGTTCAGATGTAATCCTGCCTTGGCACTTTCTACTTAAAACTACATCAGTAGTTGTTTCAGTCTTCACTATTTTCTGCCACTAATGCGGTGTCATATGCATATCTCAAATGGTTAGTGCTCCTTCTACCAATTTGTACTCCACCTTCATCTAAATCTAGTCTATTATTCCTTATGATATGTTCTGCATACAGTTTGAATGGGCAGGGAGATAAAAATACATCCTGATCATCATCAGACACCTTTGCCAACTGGAAACCATTCTCTATATTCTGTCCTAACACTAGTATTTTGAGTACAGTTTGTGCATCAAAACAATTTGATGTCGTGAGACACCCACTTAAAACAAAACACATAGCTTTTCATACACAATCAAAAGCTTTGCTGTAATCTAAGAAACAAAAGCTGATTTTCTTCTGAAATTCTCTCATGTGTTCCAATAACCAACATAAATTAGTCATACAATCTCTAATGCCTCTTCCTTTTCTGAATCCATCTTGAACATCTGGCATTTCATGTTCCATTTATGGTAACAATCTTTTTTGTAAGATTTTCAGCATCACCTTACTTGCATTAGTACTTAGACTGTATAAGAATACTGGCCTACTTTTACTGGCTAGTGGCTACCTTTAAGGATTGCAGGATCATGTCTGTGAAATGTTTTGAATACTGAAAGCTACGTATTATATCAGCAGCATTAATGCAAAGTATTATTTGGTAAAAATAGCATGGACAACATGGTAATATTTTGGCGTTGCTAACATTTCTCCTACTCTACATCTGAATATTTTGTATGGGTTATATGCAGGGGTCATTTTGTAGAAAAATAGGTAGCAGAGTTAATTAGCATAACTCATTAGCATATGCCACCACCACCCCCAGCCAAAAGTAACCCGAAGCAAGAAAGGAGAGCCCTGGGCGAGCAAGGCATACTTGGGCTTGCTAGAGATCCAGCCAGCCCAAGCAGGTCTTGCTTGCCTGGGACATTTCTGGGCCACCCCCCCCCCCCAATCAAAAGGCCAGCGAGCCACCTGCCATCCAAAATCACATAAGAAGTGGAGAAAGTGTGGCACAGGCTTCTCCAGGGGTTAATGAGGGCTGCTGGGGACGTGGCAAAGCCCCAGGTGGCTAGCTGGCTGCCCGCTCTCCTAATCCAGTGATTGTTATGCAGCAGCACCTACTATTCAATGGACAAGGTAGGTGGGGAGGAAGAGGGGGAACCCTCAGAAAGGTTCAGGATCTGCGCTCCTGTGAGCTCCTGCTGAATCTGAGGCCTGATTATGTGTGTATGTAGAGCCAGATACATTTTGATGCTCGAGGCAAATAATCTCCCCAACTGAAAATAACCAGATACTGAAGAGCACCTGAAAAAGCATACATAAGAGTGAGTTTAATTTGTCTCAACCCAGTACAACAAACTGCAACTGTACTGTTAAAGGAACCTACCCTCTTTTACATCACATCTCGAGGTAACTGTTGGAAGAGTTCGTGCGAGTTATTGTCTTCTCTGTGGTGCTTTATAGTGTTACATTTATACTTTCTATAATAAAAGCACAGTGGTATTGGCAAAATGGAGCTCTTGCAATGGCTGTGGTGTGCACTCCATCAACCATTGGTCCATCAGTTGCCACTCAAGGTCTGTTGAGTTCCATTGGCTGAGGATTGAGGCACTTCTTTACAGAGGGGAGAAAGAAAGCCTTCCCTTGATTGGCAGACAGAGGGAAGAGGGAACCTACCACAGAAAGCCTTTCCTTGATTGGCACTGCTTCACAGAAGAGATAAAGCCTTCCCTCGGTTGTCTGAAGGAGGAGGGAAGCAGCCACAGAAAGCCTTCCCTCAATTGGCTGAGGGCTCCTCCCCCTCCTCCTCTAGGGAATGAAACAGCTAACCAGCCAGAGACAAAAAATTGTCATCCCTTGGCAGCAGAACAATGACATTTTATTCTAGGTTCAGAGAGAAGGAGGGAAAGAGAGACAAAAAGAGAGAGAGAGAACATGGAGTCCTGTGTTTAAGACTGGGCCACTGAGGAAACTGCCTTCACTTTCCCCTCAGTGCCCGTTGCTAGTCAACCAAGTAGGCTTGCCAGTCCCCAGGTCCAAGCAGGTGATCTCCCCATTTTGTAGGCTCCTCTCCACTCACCCCAACAGCCACCATGTGCCTTTATATTTTAGCAAGCTTGGCAGAAGCCTGCAGAGTTCCTCTGTTTTGGACAGTGTGTGCGCCTTTAAATCCTGTGGTTAATATGTGGATGTGATATCAAGACAAAAACTGAATGGGTGGGGTGAGTAGGCAGAGCCACCTGGGTCTTCCTGGTGAGTGTGTAAAAGGAAGAGAAATGAGCAGAGTCCCTGTGTTTGTTTGGAGGAGAAATCAACCCCCTAGGATGCCTGCTTTCATTTTCCTGTTAGTCTAAATAAGTTGGTTGAAATATAGCAGATGGTTACATTCATCAGCTAGAGTGAGTGAACTGTCCCATTGAGATCAGAGAAGTGTGTGCTTGCAAGCTGTGTTTATGTTGGCTGCTTTGTGAGAGTGTGTGCACATATGTTCACTTTCATTTAGTGGAAGTGCAGCCAGTTGCTGGAAGTGAGGAAATGAAGACTGTATTCAAGGGAACTGCACTGCTGCATTTTTACTTATTTATGGGGGTGAATGGGAATGCTCCTGGCTCCACCAAAATTTCCACCCTCAAGGTCCCCAGGTATTTTCAGAGTTGGACCTGCAATCCTACAACCAAGCTTGGTTCTGTTGGTGAAAGCGAGGGGAGCCCTTTCTAGGCCTATTTTGGCCTCTGAGGGAGAACTCCTTGGGGCCAATCCTGACTAGGGTTGTCAGCTCCAGCTTGGGAAATTCCTAGAGATTTTGTGCTAGAGTCTATGAAAGCCAGACTTTGAGGAGGGAAGAGGCTCCAGTTGAATATAATGCCATAGAGTCCACCCTCCAAAGCAGTTATTTTCTCCAGGGGGAAGGAGGATTTGTCTGGTGTTCAGTTCAGGAGTTCTTCAGTCTTCACCTGGAGGTTTCCTGCTTTAGGTCTGGCAGCATCCTCTGGGTGATTTGATGCCACTTAACTGGTATGACTTAACTAGGCCTGGCTTCTTTCTTCTGTTCAGTGGCAGCCACTCTATGACAGCCACTGTGACATGGAAGTCAGTGTTTCAGAGCAGGGTCTGCCAAACCCAGGTTTCTACTGTGGAAGCCACATACTTTAGTCCACCCACATACTTTCAGCCTAACCTTCCTCACAGGGTTGTTGTGCGGATCAAAAGGGGAAGAGGAAAATAATGTAAGCTGCTTTGATCCCTACTGCAGGGAAAGACTGTCCTTTTCCTAGGAAGAGGCTGCAGGGAGTGGGAGGAGATGGAAAGCTGAAGTCAGAGGAAGAGATAAAGGCAGGTTTATGGTTGGCTGGGAAGTAGATAGGGTTGCCAACTCCAGGTTGGGAAATTTCTGGAGGGATGGAGTTGGAGAGGGTGAGATTTGAGGGGGTGTGGGAACTCAGACAGGTACAATACCATTGATTCCACCCTCCAAACCAGCCATTTCCTCCTGGGAAGCCATTGTTGCCAAACTCCAGGTAAGGCCTGTAGATCACAGAACTACAACTACTCTCCAGATGGGCAGATTTCAGTTCCCCTGGAGAAAATTGTACACTGAGTCATTAAACACTGCAGAGGTCACTCCCCTATGACAGCCAGTGTGATGTGGCAGTAGGCACTTCAGAGCAGGGTCTGCCAGCTTCTTGCTGTGGAAGCTGGCGGGGTGGTTTTGGACCAGTCACAGACTTTCAGCCTTACCTGCCTCACAGGGTTGTGGTGCAGATCAAAAGGGGGAGAGGAGAATAATGTAAGCTGCTTTGGTCCCACTGCAGAGAAAGGCAGTACTTTGCCTAGGTAGAGGCTGCAGAGAGAGGGGGGAGGAGATGGAAAGCAATCTACCCCATTGCTTTTGCCCCCATCCCTTCTTTCTCAATCTACCCCTTCTCTGATAACCTACCCCACATTTCCCCACTTTCTCCATTTCCCTTCCCAACAGCTGCCTTCTTGACATACCTTGCCTCCCTCTGTCTTTCCCTCCCCTCCCCAGTCCCCCCCCCACCAAGGCCATGACACTCACCCACAGCAAATTTCTAGCTTCCATGGTATTTCTATTCACAACAGGCCTTATTACTAGTGTGTGTGTATAACCTCTGACATAAACTTACCTAAAGGCACTATGTCTGTGGTAAGTATTACTATTATTACTTTCCCTGGTCTTACTGTGACACATTCACACTGACATATATATGAATGAATGGTTTGTAAATCATGTGTTGTGTGTAGTATACACGCACACACATACAAATTCACATTCTCTTCCTTCTGTAATCAATATCCTATTTCAGTAAAGGAATGCAATTAAGAAATACTCGTAGATAACAGCTTTATGTCCTTTATCAATTGGTATAAAGAGTTCAGTATGGATAAAAGGCTATTAATGACTTCTTGAAGAAAAGCTGAACAAGAAAAAGAATGTTCTGATAATGGGAATCTGTTGAACTAAATATCAAGGCAAAGAAAAAGTTGGGGAGGGGGAAGGCTGAGAAGTTTAAAAGACAAGAAAATGTCTTTCTGATCAAGTTTGACTCAGTTACAAAAGAGCCTTGGCTTACAAGGCCATCTTCAAAACCCATAAATTTCTGTTTTCTTCTCTTGCTGAGGTCTGTTTCACCATTCTTTTCTTTCCCTCTTCTTTCATAAGTGGGCGTAAGCATATGGATAATATTATAAAAATAGTCTTCTGTTAAATAAAGCCAAATACAAGGGAATTTTGCTCTGGAAAAACACAGCAGCAGCATTTTCCAAACTGGGACAAATGTGAGCCCTGAAACACAAATATAGAAACCTTGTTGGTAGTTTATGAAATATGACACAGGCAGGCATACAGTGGAGCAGGAAGCTCATCATGGAGATGTAATAATCTTCACAGCCTTGTATGGTAGGTCAATACAGTTGTCCCCATAATGTGGATGGAATAATAAAATGGGAAAAAATTGTGACCTGAAAAAGCCACCTATTAAGTTGAGGGCTAAACTAGCCGTGATGGAGGCATCGTTGTGTGTATTTACAACAATTCTCAGTTCAGAATTATCTGTTTTTGAGGCTGACTTCCAGTAAATGGAACTATAGAGTGAAAGAAATATGCAACTGCGTTGTCCTGGAAGCTCCCAGCTGGGACTTGGAAGAGATCCCACCCAAGCCCCCTCTAGTGGCCCATGCAGCAGGGAGAACCTCCCAGCAGAACCAATGCCTCCAATTCACCCAGAGGAATGGCAGGCAGGCAGAGTCGGGAGAGCCATATAATAGCTAGAAGAGAGGGAAGTGCCACAGCTTCCCAGTTCCAGAGCCGGCATCTGTGGCAAACACTGAGCCTGTCTGCAAGTCCAAGGTGCATGCCAAGTCATGGGGCCACCCACACAAGCCTTGATGCCCCCCCCCAGCACTCAGCCCCTCTCCCCAACCCCGGAAGCATCTGGCCCTGGAGGCTCAATTCCACCAGTTGCCCTGCGACCGCAGCCAGTGGTATGGGACAAGACGGGCAAGGAAGGAGCTTCTAAACAGGCCATAGAAACACAGCCTGCTACAATGATGCCTTCGGCTGGGGTTGAGTGTCCTGGCTTAAGAACAGGAGTGGGGCTTGGGGAGGAAACCAGTGGGAAGGGGGGGGAGACACCTGGAGGGGAATAAAAGGACAAACAGGAGGATTGAGAAGGAGGCAATAAGGAGTCAGAGAAAAGGGCAGAAGGTAGAATACCCCCACTGGGCTTGGAAGCCACCAGGGTGAAGTCAACATGGCTCCCCACCCATTCTGAGACCTCTGGCCTTATCAGCAAGAGGGGCTTGGTGGGTAGGAGGTGATGGCCGCTTGGGGGCAAGATGCTAGGGAGGAGGCAGGGTGCGCCACATGCATGTAATAGGTAGTGTGGCCCAAAGCTTGTGATCGCAAAGAAAAAAAGAAACTTTACCAACTGGATCCCCTGAACAAGACAAGTGAGAGCAGAAGAGCGTGGAGGGAGGGGAAGAGAACAGCTGCTATTTCTCTCTGTCTTTCCCTAGCTATGTCTTTCTTTTTTCCAGGATGAGATACAGCTTAAGAAGAGAGCTACTGGATGAGACCAATGAGTTATCATGGCCACCATTCTGTTTCACAGTAGCTAGCTATTTAGATGCCTTTGGGAAGCTTACATACACAGTATGAAGGTGACAGTCCAGTATTTGCTATGTATGGAATACTACCTCTGTATATTGAGGTTTCATTTATATATAGACTTGTCAGTAAATCCTTTGAGTGAAGTGCTTCAGTGAGATTACAAGTGTGTGTTTGCAAACTGTTTATTATGGCTGCTTTGTGTGTGTGTTCACTTTCATTTAATAGAAGTGCAGCTGCTGGGGGATGAGGAAATGAACTGGATTCAGGGGAACTGCACTGCTGTAGATTTACTTATTTATTTAGGGAATGGGAAAGACTCCTGGCTCCACCTCCAAAATCCCCAGATATTTTCTGAGTTGGACCTGGCAACCCTATTTAGGTATCATGGCTAGTAGGCACTGATAAACCTGTCCTTAATTAATGTATTCAGTGCTTTTAGAAAGCCATTTCAACCATGTATTCATGAGCTGCTGAGCAAGAGACATTCTTTGGACCCCACCCCCACTCTTACTCTACATTAGCTGCAAAGAAAAGAACATAGTAGGTGAGGAATGACAATTATGCATGATGTAGACATTCTCTCTCTCCTTTAATGCTAGAGTTTAGAGTCACACTATGAAACTGATCATTAGTAGATTCAAAATTCACAAAAGAAGTCTTGCTTCACACCATTGGAGGATGACTTATGGGAACTAGAGAAATTGTGGAACTAGATGTATGCATGACACCTACAGGAGACTTTTGGAGGCAAGGTGTGGGAAAAGACATTGCACAATGCATGACATCACTTCTGCAAGGAAATCTGGAACTGATGTCATTATGTCAAACTATGCTCTTGGAATTCTCCCCATCTCTATGGCAGAGGTATCAAATTCATTTGTTATGCGTTCTGGATCTGACATAAACAAGACCTTTTTGGGCTGATGTAAGTGTGTCATAAAATGGAATGCCAGGTAGTGGAGATATAAACCTTATAAAGGACACAAACACAAAGGGGTTTTTTTTAACTTAAAATAAAAACGTGCTTTAAACATTAGCATTCTTGCAATATTTTGTTTATTTAGCAGTCTCTGATAACTGACATCTCTTGCTCTGAATTATTGCAGTAGCAATCTTGAGTATGTCTACAAAACTATAGCCTTCCCAAAAAAATAACTGCAACTCCTATGGGGCAGTGCAAGAACAGAGAGACAGCCATGTATAGTGGTGGTCAGTATGAGCTATCTGGGAAGTCTAGGTTCAAAATCCCCAGTCTACAAAGGAAATGTGCTGAGTAAACTTGGTCTGGATACACACTCTTAGCCCAATCCATCTAACTGTTATTCCTCATCTAAACATTGCTTTCCTACTGAGAAAGACTGGACCATGAAGGCATGAATACACAGAGAAAAAGGCAAGGCAAACCCAGTTCCACCCAGAAGAGCCCTGGCATAATGTGTCCAACAAAACAGAGAGAGAGAGACATACAGACAGCATAACAAGCCTACACACACTGTAGCAAGGCACACAAAAGCTCATACCTTGAAAAAAACTTTGTTGGTCTTTAAAGGTGCTTTGTATTTCTCCTGTGTGCAATTGAGGCTGCTGAGCAAAGGGGAGGAGCCTCAGCAAATGGAAAGAAAGAAAGGCTTGCCTCTGTTGCCTTTGCAAATGAGGCAGCCTTGCCAGGAAGCAAGCTCTGGTTCCTTCCTCCCTCCTCCAAGAGGGGGAGGGGGAGGAGCCTCAGCCAATGCAGAGAACAGAGGCTTGCCTATGTATCTCTCCTGTGTGAATGAAACAGTCTGGCAAAACAAGCTGGGACACAGCAGAAGCAGAACTGGGGAAGGAACCAGTTGCTCAAGGCCAGATAGGAACCCTGAGTGGGATGGAAGTGGTCCGTGGATGGCATATTTGACATCCGTGCCATAGACGGCTTCTAGATATGGAATCAAATGCATTGCTAGCTGCCAGTAACAGTTCGCATTTTGCTATATGGGATCAGAATGTTATATATACCCTCAGCTCAGCTGCATAGCCTCTCTTGTGTTGGCTGTTTGCAGTTAGACAGATAGGGAACTTATTAAAAGCAGAGCAAAATCATTTATTTGTGATTGTGAATGTGAACACCACTCCCTTGTTGGATTTGAGCGTTAGGTGGATGCAAGGCTCTGAGCCATCCCTTCTCTCTGCTCATGCTGAGCAGAGGGGCTTAGCTACTGGGTGCCTTGGCTAAAAACACACATTTTATATCCCCCAGATGGTGAACTCCTCTCCCCTGCTGGGGTTTGTGTGTTAGGTGGACTTAGAGGACATGGTGAAGTAACTCCCTCTGCTGAATCCTCCACCATTGCACACCTTGCATCTCTGCTGCTGCCACTAGTTCACCACTGACAACAAGCAGCGGGGCTTCTCCCTGGTTGGGCTCTTTGAGGCAGAGCTGCTGGGCTGAGGCTCCTCCTCCTCCCCAGTCTATTCCACCTGCTGTGCCCTCTGGCCACGTCTGTTGGCCTGTAGCCTCTGCACACTTTTTTTTTTTAAGAACTCACACTTCCATTATATGAGCTCTGCATTCAGGAGAGCAATGCTGCCTTTTGTAGAGTTGTCACAGATATAGGACAGCTTGTACTCCCTTTGCTTGCTGAGAAGATGCAACCTGGTGGTGATGATCACCTGCAATCTCTCTGCCAAGGCCCTGACCCATGGGAGAATAGCCCTCCCCTTGGGGCCTGGCTCCATTGAGGAGGCCAGCAACCCTTGAATGAGGGGAATGGACTTACCCTGGGCTGGCTGTATGGATGCAGAGCATGTTAGTGGTGTCCTGGAAGGGCTTGAGGACATGCACCATTTGGGAGAGGATCAGCTGATGCTGAGCTCCTCTTCCCCATGCAGGATGGTCATGAAGATGACATCCTGTGCCACACTCTTCATCTCCACCAAACAAACAATCATGGTGTAGGTGGAGTTCCTCATCCCCCCTCATCCTGTCTCTTGTACAGCAGACATGTCGACTTGATGCTGTGTGAAAAGTGGGTGGCCAGGCACCGACAAGTATTCATCATGGACCACATGGCCTTGACAGTGCTTTTCAGTCCCAGAGCATCCTTCACCACCAGATGAAGCATATGTGCCAGGCAGATGATGCACTTGAGGCGCACAGCCTTCGCTGCTGTAAGCATGTTGGTACCAGCATCCGTGACTATGTAGCCACGGACAATGTTCCCTCCCCCAACTTTTTCAGGCTTCTCTATATCACAGCAGTGATGTTTCGTGCTGTGTGATCTTCGTCTATCCCCTACACATGTAGTAGAACCACAATGTAGCTTGGTGGCAGGACTGTCCCCTCTTGGGGACAGACACATATCCAGAGGTCTGCCATGAAGTGCACAGTTCTGTCTTACACTCTGGAGAGCTTAGTAATGAACAAAGCCACTGTAGCCAGTGAAAGTCTATGTCCTCCATGAGGGAGAAGGGCTGGCCATCCATAGCAATTGTCTCACCAAGGAGGAGAATAACTGCTTTTTGGACACTCCATGTAACCCTTTTAACCTCTTGAAGGGTGGCTCACCTTGATATCCCCCCATAGCACACTTTATTGGAGAGGCTTCCTGCTCCTCCTCCACTTCTCCCTGCTGGTCGCCACTCTTTCCTCTGGCAGCAATATAGTTTGGTACACCCTTTGCAGGTACCTGCAGAGGACAGAAGAGGATGAATGTTGGGGTCTGTGCCCCTCTGGACATGGTTAAAGCATACCTGGTAGTTGTACTGTACAGGGGTCATTGGGGAGGGTGCAGAAAGGTTTCCAAACTGTAGGCTCTCACCACTCTCTGAATCTCTGCTGTCAGAGTCCTCCTCTTCAGAAATGTAATCCACTTGGAGTGTGTAGCTTGCAGGCATCAAACTCCCCCCTGATGCGCCTCTACATGCCCTCCAAGTTATGTAGAGACTGCTTTGTTGAGGTGCACAACCTTCACTGCTGTGAGCCTGTTGGTACCAGCATCCATGACTATGTAGCCACGGACAAGTTATGTATCCAAGTTACGTAGGAAGCATTCTATACACTTTTGAACCTGCACCTGACATTTTCTCCAAAAGCACTTTCCAGGGGACATCTTATTTGAGGGGCATCAAAGTTCAGTCTCTACATAACTTGGAGAGCATGTAGAGGAGCATCAGGGGGAAGTCTGATGCCTCTAGCTTGCACAGGGTCTTTTCTATACACTCCTGAACTTGCACCTGTCATTTCTGCCATTGCCTCAGATAGCACTTTCCTGGGGGCACCTTCTTTGGGTGGCCATATAACTCACACCCCATAAATCCAATTCACACCAAACATGGAGGGCAGGTGGACAAAAGTCAGCTGGAGATCTTCTATGAGTTTGGTGTCTCTAGCCCACTGGAGGATGTTCTGCTTTGTCACAAACCTAAAAAGACTGAAAGTTTGTTTGGCACCAAAAAATTCATGATGGTTCGTGGTATGCATGCCACGAACTGAACCGAACCACATTTTCCTGGTTTGTGCCCATCCCTACTTTCTTGTTTATAATTATTTTATGTGGTCAGGCACCATATTGATCTGTCTGTGAGATACAATTTACACCCCCCCCCCTTTTGAGAGGGGCTGGGGAAACAGGCTTGTCAAATATGTTCTGATGAATTCTAAAATCCAGATATACATATGTATACCACAAAGAGAAACTTAATGCACCTACATAGTAATTTACATTTAAAAAAAAAAAAGAACAAACTTCAAAGGTATTAACTCACATGTGGCCTCCAAGTCTCTCATGTGTTCTATATACAGGGCCTTTCTTTCATTTTGATCAAACCTGTTCCATCACTCCAGCATTAGTGGTTGGAAGTCTTTGATCTTGTTATCAACATGACCACTGGTGAGAACGCTAGGAGTAGCATTGCATGTGGCAGTATGCATGTTGTCAGAAGTAGCAATGCCTGAAGAGCAGGTTTTTGAGGCTGGGTGACGTCAAGGTTTTTGGATGTGTTATATTTGCCTTGCGGTAAAAGGGTGACAATGCTCCCCCCTGGTGTTTTAATGACATTATTCATTTGCTCATGGTAAAATAAACTGATTTAAAAAAAAAAAAGTTGTTGGCTGCAAGTACTTGCTACTGGAGGTGTTTCCGGCAATGGGAATATGAATTCCCAGATGATGTAATAGAAATTTATCAAATCTGAGTTGCATGAGATGGACAAGGAAGATGTTGTACCAGTGGTGCAACGTCACTTCCAGCAAATACCTTGTAGTGACATCACATTGCAGGCATGCCATTGACAAAGTGCTAGGATTCAGGCAAAACTCTGGTTTTACTGACATTTTTTCTCCCACCACCCAACTGAAAGGCAGCGGGCAATAGTTGATGCCATCAGCTTGACATCTTTCTGTGATTTTTTTTTTCCTTCTACCACCCAGTCAAGAGGGTGTGAGCAACAGAGATGGAGACCTGGACTCCCTAACGTATGTCTGTACAAGGTGTTTTAGTTCCTTTTCATATCAAAGTTGTTTTAAGCCAGTCTTTATTTGGGTAGTCTTGGGACTCAGAAATATTACAATCTTGTAGGGCAATTTAAGTGGTTTTTTTTTTTTTAAATGAAGATTAGTATACAATGGATGTGGAATGGTGTGGATTTTAAAAGGTTTTATTGCCATTCTTTGTTTGTTTTGAGATAATACAGTTTTCTCTGTATCCATACACATATTGTAATATGAGATCTATGTAAGCTGCCTTAAGCCCCTTGTGGAGAGGAAAGACAGAATCCAACAGAATCCAAATCTTTTAATCAATGCTTAAATAAATACTGACTTATATCCTGTCTTTCTTCCTTCACAGAACTCATGATGGCATCAGTAGGGTTCCAAGGAGGTCTCCCACTTGGGCATTGACCAGAAGCAGAACTGCTTAACTTCAGCAAAACTGCTAGATTATATGACCCTGGGACCAACATTCAGTCACTTACTTGTGATAACCTAATCTTGTGCATTAGGTTCACATACAACACACATATCACCAACAGGAAACTCTAATGACATCATTTATTCAGGTTTGCATCATGGATGCAGCTTGCTGGTAGGGTGGCCAGACCGTCCCGGGCACCCGGGAATGTCCCGGTTCTGGCCCCCTATTCCCGCCTTCCGGGCTGGCTATACCGGGACCATTAGAGGTCCCGGTTTAGCCAGCTCCGGAGGCGGTGGGCCCCGCGCACGGGCGGGGAAGGCGGCGAGTGAGGGAGCGCCCCTGCGCACGCGCAGGGACGCTCCCTCCCTCACTCGCCGCCTTCCCCGCCTGCGCGCGGGGCCCGGCGGCGGTGGTGGAGGCCTCTCCGCGGCCTCCAGCGACCAGCGGAGGCCGCGGAGGCGCCGGCGCTGGTCCCGGGAGGCCCTCCAGAGACTCTGGAGGGCCTCCGGCGACCAGCGCCGACCAGCGGCGCTCCCTCCCTCACTCGCCGCCTTCCCCGCCGGCGCCCGCGGCCCACTGCCTCCGGGGCTGGCTAAACCGGGACCTCTAATGGTCCCGGTATAGCCAGCCCGGGAGGCGGGAATAGGGGGCCAGAACCGGGACATTCCTGGGAAGCAGCCTGTCGGTCACTTCCGGGTTCCTGTCCTGCATCTCGACCTGTGTTATTAGTGACAGGCTGCTTCAGCGTGCCGGTGCGCCGGCCCCCTGGGTCCCACAATGATGGGACCGATGCCACAGGGACGGGCTCGAAACACTCTATAATCCCTCAAAAGAACAGCAGTCTAGCTCGCTTCCCCCGAGCCCTGCCGCCATAAGCCTCAAGGGGGCTCATTTTGCGGCATCTCCTGGCGGGAGGGTGGCACCCGCACGGGACACATATCAAATGAAAGAGGGGGCGCAGGGCTATCAGAAACAGGCGGCGGAGGGAGTCGGGAGACCACCCCACTGGGGGATCCACACCCCGAAAGTGATGAAGGTGGCGCAGATAGAGCCAACAGAGCAAACAGGACAAAATAAATAGGCTGCATTATGCAGCACAGTCTCACTGGAATCTCACTGGAATCTGACTGGCTTCTCAGCATGGAACCCGTTCTCTCTAGTCTTCTCACTTTGAAAAAAGTAAAAAAAGAGTTTCATTTAACTTTACTTCCCCCTTTCCCTCTCTATAAATAATCTTGGTGTTTCCGGCGGTGATATTTGGGGGATTTTTGGGGACGTCACAGGAAGTGCTGTGAAGTCACTTCCTGTTTCCAGCAGTGGCATTTGGGGAGAATGATGTCATTTGGGGGAAATGATGTCACAGGAAATGATGTCACTTCCTGCTTCCGGCAGGTGGCGCCGGGGAAATGATGTCACAGGAAGTGATGTCACTTCCTGTTTCCGGCAGGTGGTGTGTGGGGGGGGAAGATGTCACAGGAAGTGATGTCACTTCCTGTTTCCGCCGGTGGCATGACATCACCGGAAGTGACGTCACTTCCTGTTTCCGCCGGTGGCATGACGCCGCCGGAAGTGACGTCACTTCCTGTTTCCGGCGGCGCGCGCGCACCCCTACCTTCCCCCCCCAAAGGTGTCCCTGGCTGGCCTTCAGACATTATGGCCACCCTACTTGCTGGGGTCAGTTGCCATAGGTTTCAGAGGTCCCCATTTCTATTTCTGAGCTAATTCTGCTGCTTTAAAATAGGACTCAGACCCTTTCTGCATGCTCAGTTTACCACTGTTTTTCTTGGCAGTTGATCCACAAACACTGGAATAGATTTGAGCATGGTTCTGCATGTCTGCCCTCCCTGTAAATTTGTACAGTTTTTTGAGCCAGTTTATTTTCTTCCACACTTGCCTTAAGTAATGAGGATTTTCAAGGGAGGGTGCTGTCATCATTGGTGGTGTCACAGTACCCCCATTATTTTTAAAGGCCCTAAAACATTGCTGGATCAATATAGCATTGTAAGGAAAATTCAATAAGCAGATTCTCTGTCCTAGCTTTAATTTTTTAGAAAAGTAAATCTCTAGTTCCCTCCCTCATGGAGATATAAGGGGAAAAGCATATTTCCAGGATGGAAGGAACTAGAGAGTTACTTTAAACAAAACCTAAGAATGGGCATGAACCAACTCACAAACTGAATTCTGTCATGAATTTTGGCTGGTTTGTGATTTGTGGCAGGTCAACTGGTACAAACTTTCCATGAACTTTCAAGCAGTTTGTGCTGGTTCATTAATGGATACATTTCCAAACAGCCTGCTCACACAAAATGTTTACCAAACTTCAAAGGAACAGAACTGGGGCAAATTCTCCAGCCTTGGAAGCATTGTTGTCAGTTTCAAACTAGTCATGTCAATTTCAAGAGGTCCTCACCTCTTTGCTAGCATTCCTTTGTGTCCTTTTCCAATTTTCTTGAACAGAGCTTGCAAAATCCTACAAGTCTTGCTTAGATTTGTGACTGTTATTTGAGATCATTCCTTTTACGCTTGCAATGTCAGTGGCTCTGGGCACTGCTGGGCACTCTGTACATTGTGCTGCTTCTGCTTGGCTGGCAAAAATGCTCCCTTTGGTTTCTACCGCAGAGATTCTCTAGTTTGACCATAGTCCTGCTGGGTTACCACTGCCACAGTGGCACTAGTTCTGCTGGGTTTGCAAAAATACCCCTCACTTCAGTTTCTACTGCAGAGATTCTCTGAGAATTTTTGTTCTGTGGGACTTCTATTGCCCTTGGGTTTTTGTTTTTGCTGGGGTTTTTTCCCTTCCATTGGAAACAGTAGAGGAAGGGGGCACTTTCTTTGGGGGGCCAGACCCTGTGTTTCTAATCCTCACCAAACTAGGAGGACTGGTATAGGAGAGTCAGCCAGAGATCCCCTGCAAGTTTGGTGTCTCTAGCTTGCACACGATTCATTCTATACACTCCTGAATTGCACAGGATCCATTCTATACACTCCTGAATTTCCTGCACCTGTCACTTTCCTGGGGGCACTTCTTGCGGGGGGGGGGCTTAACTTGAATCCCATATATCCAATCCTCACCAAAATTAGAGCGCAGGTAGAGGAGAGTCAGCTGGAGATCCCCTGCAAGTTTGGTTGTATCTAACCTGCTGGGAGGCATTCTCCTGTATCACAACCTTCATGAACCTTCTTGATGGTTGAGTAGTAATGACATGTTTATATTTGCTTCTCTGTGGGGCTAGAAACAAGAGGTTCTCTAGGCAGCTACAAATATTATGAAATTTAGGAAACTCTGACTTTCAAGCATGAATGAAATCACAAAAGGGTTACTTGCTCCTGCAGTTTAACTCTTAGCAAAGCATATACCCCAAGCATTATAAATTATTGTATGGCTTAGTTAGTGAGAGTTTGTTTCTCTGAACAAAGAACGGTAGGAGTGGGCTATGAAGAATAATCATAAACTAGTTCCAATTCTAGCAAACTCTATTGTGTATATAACTCTTCTATTTCAACCCATCATTTATATCCCCCAACAGTGCCTGGCCTGGTGGTGAATGCCAACAGCTGCTTCAGGTCTGGCCTCAGTGTCAAAGGATAGCAGCAGTGGTAGAGGAGGAGTTCAGCACCTGTGCTGTGCCACAGTGGAGGAGGATGCTAACAGCTACATGGGCCAGGCTGCAGCAGAGGAAGACACTGGGCTCAAAGTTGGTGGTGGGTCATGAGGGGGGGGGGTATGGGATTCCCCCCTTGAGTCTACCCCCCCCCCCCCCGAGCTGTAAGAAGAGAATCAAGTGTGTGTAATCAGCCATGATGGGATGAGGGATTTTCACACCCATGGGTATTCTGGGTCCCCATTTGTATTATATAATGTTGGTGTATGCACCTTGTCTATAGATTATGTTTAAATTACACCACCTGTAATGACCTGTAGTCATAAGCAAAAAAGAATTTTCAGCACAATCTCCTGAGGAAAGGACATACGAGGAAGGCGGAAGAAACAAGGTCAGAATGAGGCCAGCCCATTAGGCAAGACAGGAGGCTGCCCAAGGAGACAGAATTCGGGAGGCCACTGCTTCTCAGGGCCAGATCTAGGGGGGGCAGAGGGGGGTGCTTGCCCCAGGTGCCACTGGAGTGGGGGGTGCCAAATTGGGTATGGAGTCTATTCTATTCTATGGGCCCATAAGGTAGAATGGCCCATAAGGGGGCACCATTTTTAAACCCCCCCCCCCCTCAAAAACATGTAGATCCGGTCCTGCTGCTTCTCCTGCCCTTTGTATAGCTAAATAGAGTATATATACTTTTATGGGAAGGAAAGAAAGCGGCTGAAATCGGGAATCTCTTTACAGACTACATACACTGTATACAATATGCAAAGAACAGAAAAATTAAATTTTGCTTTGTTGTTGTTGTTCAGTCACACCGTCGAGACCTACTCTTCGCAACCCCATGGACCACATCACGCTAGGTTCTTCTATCTTCCATTGTCCTCCTAAGTTCACACAAATTCATGTTTGTTGCATCATTAACACTGTCTAACCATCTCATCCTTTGCCATTTCCTTCTTCTTTTACCTTCAATTGTTCCTAGTATCAGGGTCTTCTCCAGTGAGTGCTCCATTCTCATTTAGTGGCCAAAGTATTTGAGCTTCAGTTTCAGTATCTGACCTTCCACAAAACAGTCAAGGTTGATTTCCTTTAGGACTGACTGATTTGATCTCCTTGCTTTGAGCTGTAATGAAAGTTCAGCAATGCCTAAGCAGAATCCAGAGGAGAAGTGGGAAAGGAAGTGGTGCAGAGGAGCAAGAAAAGGCTATAGGGAGGAGCAAACAGGAAAGGGAAAAAAATAGGGAGACATGAGGGGCATCTAAAGCCTTTCTTAATTCATGTAGGTTTTGTGGGGAAAGCCTCATATAATACTGAGGACTTTTTTTTACTTCTGAAATGCTAGTCTGTCCCCCTTCACTAACTCAGTAATGGCACAGGCATTGTAGCATCTAAGGCTGCATATTAAAAATGCTTTCCTGAATATATGCCCTACTGAATAAAATGAAGACTGGGGAAGGCAGGACTTACCCAAATGGCATCCATTAATGCAGCAGCAGCATTTCTGGCTACGTAGCTGGTGTGACATCACTGCATCACAAAGTTCTCTAGGATTCATGTGAAACTCTATGGTAAAAGCATAGAGCTTTGTGTGAATCCTAGAGTGTCCCCCATGACAATGGTATTGTTTCTAATTATGCAGCCAGAAGTGACATTGTGCCATCAACAGATGCCATTTCACTCTTCTCATTTTCCTTCTTCCACCTGATTGAGTGAATCAAGGCAATTGGCATGAGGTAGCCTGTCTAACTCCTGCTTTGGCCTAAGGCTATCATGACACCAGCGCTCATTCAAGCTTTCTGCCTTTGACACTACTCCACCTCCTAAAAGTCCCTGATTTAAAGCCATTTTAAATCATTCTTACTGTGTCAACAATCCTCTAATGGGGTGGCTTGAATGGCAGGCTGCTGGATCCAGTGATGTGTCACTAGAAGTCATTAGAAGGTGTGGGTTGTTGCTGTTTTCTCTTCTCTCCAGCAGTTCTTCCTGATAATGGAATTTGATTCCCAGAATTGCAGGACCCATGGGGTTTGCCATATGGCTGCTGGGGAAAGGAGATGTCTGGCTCCCAGCAGGTGTTGCCCACTGGCATTTCAGCAGCTGGCAGATTTTTAAAAATGCTACCTGCCTCTTTAGCAATCTCTGAAAATTCTATGGTAAAACCATAGAGTTTTCAGTGTTCCTAGAGGGGCATGACATCAGTTCCAGATTTTTCCTGGAAGTGAAGTCCCACTGTCATGGACAAGCACTACCCCCCCCCCCCAACCAGTCTCCTGTTGGTTGCAAGGCTGGGCCTGGCAAACGTAACTAAGAGCCACATGGATGGAAGGCTTGCAGTGAGTAGTGGGAAGAAAGTAAAATTGTCCATCCTTCCCCTTCCCTCAGTGGAACTGCATTTGCAGAGGAGGGAGCAGGGGGCCATTTAATCCTTTTCCTTTCTGCATGGCAACCCCCAACATGCATGGCTGTTTGTCCATGCCAGGGGTCCCCAAACGTTTCCAGTCAGCAGGCACATTTGGAGTGTTGGTAGAGAGTGGTGTGCACAACCACAAAATGGCTTCCATGGACAGTGGCGCCAGCCATAAAATAGCTGCCATGGGAGGTGGAGCCGACAACAAAATATTAGGAAGGGTAGTTATGCATAATTTGGAAAATAGCACTTCAGCATTCCAGGCAGAAGCTCTGTTTAAGAGGATGCCTTTTAAAATCGTTTACAAACTTTTCTTGCATGCACACAATATAAGCATACATGAGCTAGAAACAACACGGGTGTCAACCGTGTAACCCCAGGGGATGGATGTGGCCCCCACAGGGCTCCTATCAGGTCTGCAAGCAACTCACTGTTGTCTGCTTTCTTCTCCCTCTCTAGCTTGCTTTGCCAGGCTCTCTCAGTCACATAGCAGCTACAGAGCAAGAGAGCTTGCTTTGCCAGGCTCTTTCAATTTCACAGCCGTGCTACTGAGCCAAGCCTCTCTTCCTTCCATTGGCTGAGGCTCCGCCTCCTCCCCTTACTTTGACCAGTTTTCTCAATCGCAGGGAGAAATGCAAAGCACCTTGAAGACCAAAGTTTTATTCAATGTGTGAGCATTTTGCCTTTCTAGAGAGAGAGAGAGAGAGAGAGAGAATATGTGTGTGTGTGTTTTGTTGGGCTTGTTATGCCAGGGTTCTCCTGGTGCAACTGGGCTTGCCTCCCCTTTATTACTGTATTCATGCCCTCATGATCCAATATTTCTCAGTAGGAAAACATGTGAACTATTAAGATGAAGAATAACAATAAGCCAGTGAGGATTACACTGAGGGTGTGTGTCCAGATCAAGTTCACCCAGCACTTTTTCTTTGCTTTTTCTTTTACATTTTCCTTTGATTGATTGGGGATTTTGAACTTAAGACTTCTCAGCCAGTAGGTTGATACTGACCACTATACTTGGCTGTCTCTCTACTGTTGTGCTGCCTCGTGAGAGTTGTAGTTATATTTCTCTGAGGAAAACTATAGCTTTGTAGGCAAACACATAGCCCTCAGTCTGTGCCATGGTGCTTTCACATGGTCTTGACCAGCACACAAAGCACCTTATGTGCAAAAGCTCATGATTCCTAGCTGTTTCATGTTTCCCCTTGGGTCTTAGGCTCAGAGCATTGACTATGAGATTTCTGTAGTGAATGTCAAATCAAAAGTGGGTTTGCAACTTACAAATACAAACCTGAACAGCATACTCAAAATTGCTACAGCACAGACATTGTCTCCAGATTTTGATGAAGTAATTCAGAGCAAGAGTCAGTTGTCAGAGACTGTTAAATAAACAAAATACTGCAAAAGTGCTAATGAGTTAAGCATGTTTTATTTTAAGTTTTAAAACATATTTATGTTTGTGTCCTTTATAAAGTTTACATCTCTGCTACCTGGCATTACATTTTATGACACACATGGCGCGGCCTGACAAGGTCTCCTTTATGTCAGATCTGGCCCTCATAAAAAATGAATTTGATGCTCTTGAGCTAAAACATCCTCATCTGGCTGTATGTGTCTTTGTTTTGCAGGCAATGCTGACTTCTCTTTTCCTGCATGTACTAGCCATCTTTTTCTCCTCAGATGCAGCACCATCATGTGGGGGGCAGGCTTGGGGTGGGAAGAGGGGCTTTCATCTACCTTCCCATTCAGGCTAGCCAGCTTACTTTTGTCTCGGGCTGCATCAGCAACACTGGGGACAAGAGCCAGCCATCAGGTTTGGGTGGGTTCCCCCGGTTCCCCCCCCCCTTCTCCTGTATAGGCCAGCTGGCTCTTTCTGGTGCTAGGCTGTAGAATACCAACAACCAGAGCAAGCCTGCTGACTTGTGTGACGGTGGGCTTTCATGTCTTCTACCCCGCCCCCCTCCACTCCACCTAGGCTGAATGGATGGGAGGGGGGGATAATGGCCAAGACCTGGGGCAGCTCACGTTCAGAAGTGAAAATCCACATGCTATGGCTGCTGCGGCAATTGAAGCATTTCCCCCCCTCCCATTTGCAGAGCCAATCAGAATTCTCCAGGCCAATCTGAAGCCCTACTGGGCTCAAGCCACTCCTGGCCCTACCCATTTCCTATCCACTTCCTGAAAATGCTTAGCAGGTGCCAGATTAGGTGTTTGCAGACAGCCAAGCACCCATGGGCTATGTGTTGGGGACCCCTGGTCTATGCAGTTTCTGTGACATGAGGCTAGAATCCATCCTATTGTGCTGAGGGATTAGTATACATTGTTTTAAAATGCCTTTGTATGTGTATAATACAAGAGCTGCAGATGTAGGACTGGTGAAGTGGGAGACCACCAGCTGCATTCCCAGGGAGTGCAATTTTTACGATCACCATTTTGTGTGACTCAGCATGTGGCTTTCCCACGCAGCTACAGTTTCCCATTCATGTGTGGACTTTTTGTGTGAGTGTAAGCTTTACCCATATAGAAATTCCATGTATTGCTCCAGAGCTAGTGTAGCATAGTGATTAGAGGGTTGGGTCTGGGAGATCCTACTTTGAATGCCCCCTCTGCATGGAAAATTACTGGGTGACCTTGGGCCAGTCATTCTCTCTCAACCTAACCTACTTCACAGGGTTGCTGCAAGGATAAAATGGAGGAGAGGGAACAATCTACACCCTTTGGATCCCTACCAAGGAGAAAGGCACAGTACAAATGAAGTAAATAAATATTCATATGAAACGGTGATTGCGCAAATCATGCTCCCAAAATGTGTCATTGGCAGATTTCCATGCCAAGTGAATGGAATGCCAGTGTAACATCTGTAGAGGACTACCATCTCAGGTTTTTTGCTCACTATCTTTTGGAAGGACATCTCTCTTTTTACTTACACTGACGGCACCATGGAAACTTCTTCCCCTTGTGTAATCCCATGTAGCTGTAATATTGTGTGTGAATACCAGAATCCTATGTGCAGGATTCAGGCTGTCTCTTCCTTTGAGAACGCACGCATAGCTGGTCTTGAGGACAAAAGGAGATTGAGGAAGAATCGCACTGCTACAGCACCAACCCCAAATCAGACTTTTCCCTGCAGCCACTGTGGCCAGACCTGCCTGTCCCACATTGGTCTTGTCAGCCACCAGCAGCAGACGTGGACTACTGCACCTTTCTTAAATCTTCGTTCGCGAAGTCAAGCCGAGAGAGAGAGAGAGAGAGAGAGAGAGAGAGAGAGAGATGTGCAGGATTAGTTGTAGGACCCGATCCAGGCACAAGGGAGACAAAATTCCAGTGGGCCTGGGGTCCAAGAAGCTGCACAAAATACCACTGATGTATGCCTCTAAATTCTGTTTATATTAAAACAAATTAGCCAGATAAGAACAGCTCCCCAAACATATGGCACATACAGAATAAGCAGCAAAATCAAAAGGAAGAACAAAAGAGAAGATTAAAATGTCAGGTCAAGACAGCAATAATAACCCAGATACAGCCTGCAAAATAAGCCCAGCCAGTCACTAACAAAAACACCAGCAGAACAAAAGCATTTTGAACTGATGCTGGAAGCTCATCAGTTTTGGAGCTAGACTGTTTTACTAGAAGGAGGAGCTACAACTGAGAAAGCCCTGCTTCCTGTATTAATTACAGAAAATGCTGTTGATGTTGTTTATCTGGATTTTAGGAAAGCTTTTGACAGGATTCCCCTTGATGTTCTGATGGGTAAACTAGAGGACTGTGGACTGGACTCTAGGACATTTGGGTGGATAGGGCATAGGGAACAGGTTGGAGAACTGCACTGAAAGCGTAGTTGCCAATGACATTTTATCTGAATGGAGGAAGGTGTCCAGTGAGGTGCCACAGGGCTCGGTTCTGGGCCCAGTATATTTTAATATTTTTATCAATGATCTGGATGAGGGTGTGGAAGGGCTACTGATTAAATGTGTAGATGACACCAAATTGGGAGGAGCAGCTAACACACCGGAAAGAGATCAATTCGACAAGATCTGAACACACTGGGAAAGTGGGTGGATGTTAACAAGATGCAATTTAACAAGGATAAGTGCCAAGTTCTACATCTGGGTAACAAAAATGAAGAACATGCATACTGGATGAGGGATACACTTCTGGGTAGCAATGTGTGTGAACGAGATTTTTGGGTACAGGTGGACTGTAAGTTAAATATGAACAGTCAGTGTGATGCAGAGACAAAAAAAAGGCTAATGTGATCTTGGGGTGTATCAACAGAGGCATAACATCCAAATTGCAAGATGTACTCTGCATTGATCAGGCTGCACCTGGAGTATTGTGTGCAGTTCTGGAGGCCTCACTTCAGAAGGGATGTGGACAGAATGGAGCAGGTGCAGTAAAGAGTGACAAGGATGATCAGGGGGCTGGAAACCAAGCCTTGGGAATGTTCAGTCTGGAGGAGGTAGTATTTGAGGGGCTGTCGCTCACCGGAGGGCAAAGAGTTGTTCGTTTTGGCAGCAGAGGAGAGTACTTGCAATAATGGGTGTAAATTAAGTGGGAAGATACTGGCTGGATATCAGAGCAAACTTTTTTTACAGTAAGAGTTGTTCAACAGTGGAATCAGCTACTGATGGAGGAGAGGAGCTGGACTAGATGGCCTGTTTGGCCCCTTCCAGTTCTGTGAGTCTATGATTTATTAAAAAGTGGTCTTCCTTGCTTCTACTGCAGATGGAAAACGAAGCAAGGGCTTGGACTTTTGTTTTATGATGATTCTGGAGCTACTTCCTACTGGTCCATGTGCTTGTGCATTAATGGAACAGAGGAGTTGGGGCTTTCCTTGGCCCTTGATGGTTTTAAATCTGTACTGATGAAAACACTGCCTGGCACCTACCTACCCCAGCCAGCTTGACAAGCACTAGTAGCAACTTTCCTGGAATTTGTTTCCATGCAAAGCAAGGTTTGGGGGTGGGTTGTTGATGCCTCTGGCAGTTCTCAGCAACTCCACCATTATGTCCAAGGCTGGCCGTGGCCAAGCAGGAAAAGATCATGGGATTTGTCCCCACCCTGCCCCCATGGCTTCCTTTCCATAGCTATGTGATAACGCAATGGGAAGTAGTTCCAGTGCCGTTGCTGCTGCAGGTGGGAGATGGGGCCCCTAAGTTCTTTTCAGGCATTCTAAATCTAACCAGTGTGTAGAGGGAAAGTGAATCAGAACATGCTTGCCAGGCCCACTAATATGGTGGCAGCCTTATGTAAGATTGCCAACTCCTAGTTAAGAAAATTTCTGGAATTTTGTGGGTAGATTCTGGGAAGTGGGTTTTGGGGAGGGACCTCAGGGTAGCGTAGTGCTGTAAAGTCCGTCCTGGAAGCTGCCATTTTCTCCAGGGTAACGGATCTCTGAACTCTAATCAATTGTAATTCTGGGAGCTCTCCATGCCCCGCCTGCAGGTTGGCAACCTTGCCCCCCTCTCTCTGTGTAGCTTGCATGTGCACATGGTGAGCGCTGCATGGAGGCCCCTAACAAAACCAGTGGGCAGGATCCTAATCCCCTCTCGGTCTCCACGGTCCAAAAAGCAGTTTGTTTTCAGTCACAACCTATGTGAACGTTCCCTATAATTTTTTTTTAAAAGCTCATGATATAATTTACTTACTACTTTTGAAAGTGCTTGTTAAAACCCATCGATAGTGTTTTTGTCCTCCTAAATTCTGTTCGGTAAACAACACGTAAGATTTTCTCATTTATGCTTTCTCCATCTCCAGGGGCTGTCCCTGCGCACTGAGCCTCGCGGCTCAGCTTTAACGTTAAGGTTGCCTATGCAAATATGGGCTCAAGTCAAAAGCAATCGCGTCAGAATCCGCCCACCCTTCCCTTCCTATTTTCGGTGACAAAGGTCGGCCGGCCCACCCACGCCAAGCTCGGGAAAGCCGAGCAAAGAGTTCATTAAGAAGAGGCGAGAGCGGGGAACTCCTCCGTGCACTGCGCCTAATGGCTGAATCGCAGGCATGTGCGGCCACTCTCAGCGGACTGTCCAATCGGAGAGGCATAGAGGGGGAGCAAAAGCCGGCCGAGGGGCGAATGGGCAGTGCCTAGGCGACGCCCCCCGCTGCGGCTTTGGGCCCGAGGAGAGCGAGACTCGGGTCTGCCAGAGCTTGGGGGCTGCAGAGTGCTCGCGCTTGGTACAAGGCCCTTCGGGAGGCCGGCAGCCTACACCTATGTGCCATGGGGGTGGGGGGAGAACACGCACCCTCCCGTCACCGCTAAAGATGGCTGGGACTCACAGGGCTCCTTGGAAATCAGTTGCTTCCCTTCCGATTTAACTTGGTTAGGAGCGAGCTGTTGAAAGGCTAGCCTGCTTTGTATTGTATGCCAGCCCCGCCCTCGCCTTTTCTCTCCTTTCTTCCCTCCGGATCTTGCAGCCTGGGGAATTTGCCTTGGCCTGGCTGGCTAGCTAAATAGGAACTCCAACAGGGCATGGATTGTTTGGCTCTGAATGTGTGAAGCTTTCAGCACTGTTCAGATGGTTGCCAGCTCTGGGTTGGGAAATGCCTGGAGATTTTGAGAGTAGAACCTCAGGAGGGCAGGGTTTGGGGAAAGGAGGGACTTCAATAGGATATAATGACAGAGTCACCCTTTTCTCCTGGTTTCTGGCACCTGGAGATCAGTTGGAATCCCAGAAGCTCTCCAGCTGGTCTCAGGAAAAGCAACTTGCAGCCTATATTCTGCCAAGGCATTTATTTCCTTTTGAACCCTGACTCGACCATTCCTATCCTCCCAACCTCAGTACTTTAATTCACTCTTCCCACTCTTAGTGCATCATATCTAGGAAATAAATTGATGCATAGAATTACACCAGGGTTGGGGAACCTCCGTCTCAGGGGCTGTATATGGCCCTCAAGGTCACTTGGTGTGGCCCTTGGGGATTGCTGGACCGAACTGAGCCATGTGGCAGCCTCCCTGGGGCCTGACTGGCCAGCGAGGATCGTGGGGCCCAGCCGCATTGTGCAGCAGCCTCTCTGGGGCCTGGCTGGCCAGCCAGAATTGCTGCAGGGCCTGGAAAAGTTACTGTCCCAGTTCAGTTTGCACTTGATTATCCCAGATAGTGTGGCCTAATATGCTAATGAGTGTGTAACCTAATATGCTAATACTAGGGAATGTGGTCTAATATGCTACTGAGTTCCTGCTGGGCTTTTTCTACAAAAAAGCCCTGGACCTATGCATTTGCCTAGGGCAGCGGGCTGGGTGTGTGTGTGCCAGATTAGGCTCTCCCCACATGACTTCAAGTAGAAAAACTATTTGCATTAATTTTGCTGGCCTGACTCATTCTCCCTCGGTGGAGCACTGTTTTTTAAGCTGATCATTTTTTATGGCCTGCGAATGATGTTATAAATATCCATATGGTCCTTGGCAGAAAAAAGGTTTCCCACCCCTGAATTACACAGATGTTAATTTTGAGGATTAGGCCCAAACTAAGTCATAATGATAGATCCAGATGGGCAGCAGAACAGCTTTTGAGTGCAGTGGCACCTTTAAGTAACAAGTTTATGCAAGGTATGAGCTTCTGTGTGCATGCACATGAAAGCTCATACCATTAATGAACTTTCGTTGGTCTTAAAGATGCTACTGGATACAACAACAACCACCTTTATTGGCATATCAGTCATATTAGTGAGACTGGACTCAAAATCTGTTCTAATTTATAATGAGAAAGGGGAGGAGAGAATCTTGCAAATAGGGATGTTTTTGTTAGGATCTCAGTGGCCCCTTAGAAGCTAAGGACAAATATTTCATTATAAGCTTTCTTGAGTTGGAACACTCTAGTGTTTTTTAAAATCTATCCATGTGAACCTCTCACTACATTCCCTTTACAGCTTATATTTGAATAATTGTTTTAATAATAGTGAAACTAAAGTTTTCTCAAAGAACAAGTCATGTCAGACTAACCTGATCTCTTTTTTTGAGAAAGTTACTACCTTGCTGGGTCAGGGGAATGATGTAGACCAGCATTTCCCATTTACAGGGTCGTGGCCTGGTATTGGGCTATGGAAGCCTCAATACCGGGTCACAAGAAAAGCCAAAGCTAGCCCCGCCTCCAGCAAAGCCTGAGCTCTGCTCTGCTTCCTTCCTTTCCCATTTCTGTTGTGCAGAGAAAAGCTAGGCTTGAAGACTGATGCAAGCTGCAAAGCCTGAGCTCCGTTTTCCTTCCTTCCATCCCGTCTCTGTGTTGTGCAGAGAGGAGCTGGACTGCCTCTCCTTCCTTCTCCCCCATCCCAGTGTTTGAGAGAAAAGCTGGAGTCCACTGGCACTTTAGACTCATGAAGTGTTATTCAAGGTATGAGCTTTCGTGTGCCATGCAGTATGTTCTTTTGGGGAAATTTCCCAGGGAGGCCTGGGCAGCAAAGAAGGGGGGTGATGTTTTGTTCAGCCAGGTGGGGTGGGGAGTGGGCATTCCAGCAGCTTTTTTCTTTTCTTTTTTCATCAAATGACCCCTGGGCAGAATTGTTGCTGGCTGGGGTCATCTGATGGTGAGTAAGGCTTTTTTTCTTTGTCCCCCCTTCTTTCTTTCTTTCCCTGCAAGTGATGCTCTATCTGTATTCTTGTTGCTGTGGAGGGGGAGGAGGAAAGCAACGCTGGGAGGGCTTCTAGTGCCCTGGCCCCACTGGTGGACATTCTGGTGCTTTTGGGGCACTGTGTGAGAGAATTTTGGACTGGATGGTCCACTGGCCTGATCCAACATGGCTTCTCTTACGTTCTTTCTTTCCATGTCTTTCTTTTCTTTTTCTTTTCCTTCCATTTCATTATTTTCCTTTCTCTTTCTTTCTTTCCTTCCATTTTTACTGGATGAAACTTTTCTGTTCATCATACTGTTGTTGCAGATATAGGAGCTCTGCTCATGAAAAGTTGGCACCTTCAGTTGAAGCCAGCTGGCCTTTCTATGAGATTTCTGAGTGAGTGAGTGAGCGTGAGAGGTGTGGGGCAGAAAGAGATTATTTACTGCTGTATATCTCTGCACTGGAAGTGATGGTACTATGAACTTGGCACCATTTTATTTGTCCTGATTTTAACAGCTGTCTGACATCAAAATTAAACTCCTCCTGTAGTTATTAAAAAGGATGAAAGAAGTTCACTGGCTAAATATCTGCACAACAGGTTGCTTTTAAGGGCATGGGAAACACAGCCAGCAAAAAGCTGCAAGTCTCTCATAAATATCCTTTTGGGGATAACTGCAGAAAAGCTTGTATGAACTTCATATAACTTGAAATTAATTCATTAATTGCAGTACAATTCTCTGCTACCTTTCACAGCAGTTTCCCAGTGTTTCAGCCAAGGAAAAGTATGAAAAATAGCTGTCAAAAGTTTTTCTTGAAACCAAGCAAGCTTGGTTGTAGCTTGAGGCAGGGTTCCAGTAGTAGCAGCTGAAGGAAGGGCCTACTAAATGTGTCAGCATATTTTGAGGTATAGCAGCTGCCAGGGCTCCGTGTGGGTGGTACACAGTGCTGGCATTCCTGATGGCAATGGCAACAGCACTCCCAACTGCATACACTGGCCAGTGCTGTTGAGGAAGGGGTGTATAGGTGGTGCAGGCAATTGAACATGAGCATTAGGAGTGCTTGCAAGCTGGAGAAGAACACACAAACAGATAAGTGCATGCAGGTGTGGGGGGTGGAAAGAGAGGACCCTGGGAATGTATGGGAAAGTTGCAGACTGCCCACTTTCCACCCCCATTTTGGCATAGCATGGGTTTCAGAGAGATTTTTCTGAAAACAAAGTTACTTCAGAAGAAGAGGCAGGTTTGCAGGAGTGCCTTGGAAGTGACATCACAGGAAAAGGTAGAGTTTTGGTTCAGTGTGCCCCGGAAGTGACATCGCTTGGCCCTTGACCTGGAAGTGACACCACAGGAAATGACATAATTCCTATCTCCCGGCTCCACCCCCAAAGTCCCCTGGCTCCACCCCCAAATTTTAGTAGGCCACGAAGGAGAAGTGTAAAGATGACCAGGCCACGGGAAAGAAAAGTTTGGGAAACCCTGCTGTAGACTTAGTTTGTCTTGATTTCAGTAAGGCTTTTGATAAGGTTCCACATACTATCCTTGTTGAGAAGTTGGTAAAATGTGGTTTGGATCCTGTTACTAATAGGTGGATCCGTAACTGGTTGAAAGATCACACCCAAAGAGTGCTTGTGAATGGTTCCTCATCCTCTTGGAGAGGAGTGACAAGTGGAGTACCTCAAGGATCTGTCCTGGGACCTGTTTTGTTCAACATCTTTATAAATTATTTGGATGAAGGAACAGAGGAAATGCTTATTAAATTTGCAGATGATACTAAATTGGGAGGGGTTGCAAATACAGTAGAAGACAGAAATAGGGTACAGGATGACCTTGACAGGCTGGAAAACTGGGCTAAAACCAATACAATGAATTTTAACAGGGATAAATGTAAAGTTCTGCATTTAGGTAGGGGAAATCCAATGCATGATTATAAGATGGAGACTTGTCTTAGCAGTAGTATGTGCAAAAAGGATCTAGGGATCTTAGTGAACCATATGCTGAACATGAGTCAGCAGTGTGATGTGGTGGTTAAAAAGGCAAATGCAATTTTGGGCTGTATCAACAGAAGTATAGTGGAGGGGGCTAGATGGCCAGAGGACTAGAGGCTGCTTCATCAGATCACGTGAAGTGATGGTTTTGCTTTACTCTGCTGTGGTAAGACCTCACCTGGAGTATTATGTTCAGTTTTGGGCACCACATTTTAAGAAGGATATAGACAGCTTGATTTCAGCAGGAATGCACAGGAGCGCAGCTCCCGAACCTCCAGCCAGGATCTGCATGCAGTGGGGAGTTCATTCTCTGCTGCACACAAATCCCAGGGCATATGCATATAAAACATGCTACTGAGCTCCTGCACCTTTTTTCCTACAAAATGACCCCTGGATATAGACAAGCTGGAACAGGTCCAGAGGAGGTGACAAAGAGGGGTCTGGAGACCAAGTCCTATGAAGAAAGGTTGAAGGAGCTGGGCATGTTTAGCCTGGAGAGGAGGCGGCTGAGAGGTAATATGATCATCATCTTCAAGTATTTGAAGAGCAGTCATATACAGGATGGTGTGGAATTGTTTTCTGTGGCCCCAGACAGTAGGACCAGAACCAGTGGGTTGAAATTAAATCAAAAGAGTTTCCGGCTCAACAACAGGAAGAACTTCCTGATTGTTAGAGCAGTTCCTCAGTGAAATAGGCTTCCTCAGGAGGAGGTGGGCTCTCCTTCCTTGGAGATTTTTAAACAGAGGCTAGATGGCCATCTGACAGCAATGAGCATCCTGTGAATTTTGGGGGAGGGATTTGTGAGTTTTCTGCATTGTGCAGGGGGTTGGACTAGATGACCCTGGAGGTCCCTTCCAACTCTATGGTTCTATGAATGCCAGGGGACCATCCCAGTGGTGAATTCTATATGATGTATGCACACTTGTGCTGCTGTATGGAAGTAAACTATGTTGAACACTGTGGGACTAAGCTTGCATGGGGAACAAATTCCACAGGAACAGTTGTGTTTGAGTCCAGTAGCACCTTAGTGATCAAGGAGAGTTTCACTGTGTAAGTGTTCAAGAGTCAAAGTACTCTTTGACAGACATGAGTAGAGTAGACCACAGGAGCATCCATGTTGGTCCATTGCAATAAAAAGAAACAGAGGACTAGAGGCTGCTTCATCAGATGCTTGGGGGTGGAGCCTGGGAAGGATAGAGTTTGGGTAGGGGAAGGACCTTGGTAGGGTATAATGCCACAAAGTCTATGCTCCAGAGTGGCCATTTCCTCCATGGGCGCTTGAACTCCAATCTGGAGACAAGTTGTAATGCCAGGAGATCTTCAGGCTCCATCTGGAGGTTGGCAACCCTCCCTTATCTGTGGTTTAATTTTTCAAGGCATGCTTGCAGTTGCGACACACATTTTGGGAGTCATTGTAATAAGCCCTTTTGAACTTGGTGAACTGTACTTCCAAATGAACAGGCATGAAACATGAAAGCTCCTCATTCCACTTCCACCGCCTCTCTGTTCCTGCAGAGGCTTTTGTCTTTGAAAATCTAGTTTCTTATGCAAGAATATAAATGAAAACATCTAGAAAGAAATTGTTCTAACACCTGATACATAATGAAGAGCACTACAAGTAAATAGTAATACTGCATGTGAATATGGGGCATGAAATGCTTACTTTGTTCAACAGGCTTTACTTCTGTGTATCCTTCTCCTAAGGCAACAATCCAATGACACCTGCTGGAAGAATTCACTTTAGACTCAGTGGCATTTATTTCGGAGTAATCATTCGGGAAGTGAATATTCTTCTGAGTATTTCAATTTAGGAGAAGAAAAATAGGCCCTGTAGTTTCCTGGACATTTGTACAGCTCCTAGCACAGTGGGCTGGACCTTTGGGTTGCATGCTAAAAACTCTTCTAATAATATAATGAAGTCAATATTTCTGCTATTGAGCGAAAAAAGGACAGCAGTTGCCAAGTTTTATACATGCTTATTAGTCTTGCTTGTTTTGCAAATGCAATTAATTAAATCCCTTAAATAAGTGCATAGATGAAGAAAGGGGGGATGTGTTGAGTGTGAAAAGGAGCAAATAAAAACAAAGGGAAAACATACTGAAGCCACCAAGTTCAGATGCATCGTGGCATTAGAACTTCCATAAAGTTCAGAAGTTTTGGATTTCTCTGTTTTGGGACTGCCCATTAAATAATCCTAAAAGACAACAGTTCCAGACTTCATAAAGAAGCTGACTATGATGGGGGAAGGGAGGTGGATTGGCCCGAAACCTGCAGGCCAGATCCAATCTCTAATTAGAACCTTTTGTCTAAAGTCTTTTCTAAGGCATTCCGTGTCTGTTTAATATTTAACATATGGGGGGGGGGAGTTGAACAGACTTTTGTGGGTGTGCCGGTTATATTACAATCAGATATAGTTTAGTTAAAATGCAGAATAAAAAGAAAAGGAAACGGCCAATTTTCTTCTAACATGAGACTTTAAAGAAGAAAAGGCACGCGGGGGGGGGGGGGCGGAGGTAGACCGCAAAATGATTTCACAGTCTTGCACTACTAAAGTTGACCAATTTTTCCCTCCAAAAGAGCAATACAGCAGTAGCAGCTTTGCATTGTATGAGAAAATAAAAGGAAGAGAGTTCAAACAGCAATTGATCTTTATCTCATGGGGGGAGGGAGGGGCGGGGGGAGAGGAGGAATCGTTTGCAAAGAAAGGGCTGAGTTGATTGAGCAAAGAAAGGGTTAAAGGCAGGGAGTGCAGCTGGCATAACCGTGAAGGGGAGTCGAAAGAAGGAGGCAATGTTGCCTGTCCCTTTAAGGTTCCTGCAGTACTAAGAGAATTGCAGGGATAATACGATTGGGGCGGCAGGATCACTTACTTCTGACGTTCCAAAGCCTGGGGGAGTTGGCTAGATTGTTTCCCTTTGATAAGGTCCTGGCAACTTAGTAGCAACTCACGAGGCAAAAAAAAAAAAAACCCAGCTTCCACCCCCAACAACAACTGAGTCGTAAAGCTTTAGCTTAAAGCATACACACGTATAGATATATTTTAAAAATTCCGCGAAGGGAGAGAAAAGGAATAATTAGCCTTTAAACTCGTGTTATATTGGCGGCTCGGCTAACATAGCCCTAGTAAAAACTGTGCCTTTTATTTTGCTTTTAAGGGGGAAGGTGTTGCAGAAAAGACTCTTATCTCCCTTACAGGACCGTTCTCTCGGTTGTTCACTTTGATGTGCACAGTTAAACCCACAGCTCAGTGTTTGTTGGAATAGCCCGGAGGACATTTGGTGCATGGAATGACTGCTTGAAACAGGACCTGAGCTGAAAGAAGGGGGGTGGGTGGGGGGTCAGGAGAAGTGGGGGAGGGATCAGGTCTTTTGATTTTTTCCCTCTTTGGTTAAAGAAGAAGGGGGCAGTGAAGGAAGGGGAGAATCACTCAGAACTCCCTCTTCACTGATATATTTCGTGCAATGTCTTAATCTCCCACCCTACTCCCCCCTTCTTTTTAACTATCGCATGCTATGGCGAAGCAAGAGAGGAGTTGGAAGATGAAAATATAAGTGGGCAAATCGGTGCAACGTTGCGGATTACTTTTGTCCCTTCGGTAGGAAAGGTCTAAGGGAGGTGGATTGGATCGGGGGGCTGTTTAAGGAAGTGCCGTGCGCCCGATTTGTGGAGGGGGGCCGAAAAAAATCCACCCAAGCTGCTGGATCGATGGTAAGTTGCAAAAAAAAAAAAAAGTCTGTGATCCGAGCGCAACCTCTCCTCTTTCCTCTTCCCCCTCCCCGCTCCCGGGTTGCTTTGATGTGCCCTCGGCTGGGGCTTTGAAGTTGTTGAGGAAAGCTATTTATGTGTTAGTTATGAGCGGGCACAGGCTGGGAAGAAGATAGAGCCGCGGTTTGTATTATTAATAATAATAGTTACGGCCACGACAACAACGCCGAGGTATTGAGAGGGGGCGATCTGGCGACAGGGTAGGTTCCTCTACAGCCCCTTCCCCCCCCCCTCCCCAAACCACTCGCCCCGGTAAAGTGAGGAGGGATCCCCCCCAGTCGTTTTGTATTTGTAAAGCCTGTGTGGCGGTGGCAGGGAGTTACAGATGCATTTTTGTTTGTAGGTAGGAAGTCGCGAGGATGCGATATCTCTCCCCCCCCCCCCCCCCACTTCGATCAGCAGACGCCTGTGAACTCTAAAGAGGGATTGCATACCTCTTTAAGGGTCAGTTGCTACACAGGATCCACAGAAAGCAACTGGTTTAGGACTTCTCCCCCCACCCCCCATTCCTCCTCTTCGTTCTTGAGATCTCTGGTCCCCCCCCCCCCCTTCAGTCAGTCGCCATTTCTGAACGTGTTTCCTTTAATACTTCTCCGCCCCCCCCCCCCCGAAAAAAAAAGCATTAGGTTTTGACAACCTGGTGCTTCAAGGACTATAGTTTATTTTCTTCTTTATTAATTTGATTTCTTTTTTAAGGCCCTCTGACCTGGCTTCTCTTTCTCTGGGGGTTTTGCTTGCCGTAAGGTTGGGGGCAGAGAGTGACCGGTTTGGAATGTCTGCTCCAGCCTCAGGTGCTCTCCAGGAAAGGAGGAGCACCCCCCCCCCCGCCTTTGAAATCCCAACTCTTGACAGATTTGGGGGTTAGGGGAGATCATAGTGATGTTTTTTAAAAGTGTGTGAATTTGTATCGGGGATCGTATGTGAGGTGTTAGGATGGGTGGAGGAAACTGGAAACTGGCTTGCTCTTCTAATTTAGTTTTGAACTCTTCACATGTTTAGTAAACTACCTTTTTAGTGGATGGATGCTGGTTTGTTTTTTGGTGTTTTTTTTTTTTTTTACTGAAATGCCAATGTTTAGAAAGCTAATTTTCCAGTGTGCAGCTTTGAGAAGGGTACTGGGAAGAACCACAAAACTTCCTCTCAAAGATCTTGCTTGCTTCACCTTGATGCCAGGACCTAACAGTGTAAAAGTAGCATGAAGAGATGCAACCGTGGAAGGGAAAAATTGCCAGTCAATTGCTTCCAGTATTTTTACTATGGATGTCTCCTAACATAAATTGTATCCCTTAACCAAGTCCATGACATCTGTTTGAAGGCTGAAAGTTCAGTAAAAAGACAGACCAACCCTGTGGTCAAGATTTCTCTTAAACAGTTTCTCAATGCACAGTTATAAAGGAGCATCCAGCCTTGTACATAGAAGAGTTTCTGGTGATCATAATCTAAATGTTTAAGGAGTTGAAGGGTTGGGGGGGGGGAATGAAAACCAGATGCTGAGGAAAGCACATTTTGTTCTTTGCCTTGAGTTATCTACAAAAGGGAGGGAGGGATGCAAAAAAAAAATTGGAAGGAATTTTTGGTGCAGAATGGGTTTAGCAACATAAGGGATTCAACATTGTTCCTGGGACTTCTCAGATGTTATCATTAGTAGGAGGGGAAGTTTGAAGAGGGATTTTTCCCTCTGAATGTTTTGATTTTATAGGCAGTGCAATTATTAAGAATGCATTTTTTATGTTTCCAATCCCCCCTTCCCCTTTACTCTCTCCACACCAAAGTTAAAAGTGTGCCTAAGAGTTCACTCTTCCTCTTTGAAACACCTATCTGATACTTTCAATTAGCACTGCAGATAGCTTGGGGTTGCCTCTTTATTTCAATGTGAAGAGTTGAAAAGCCTGTTTATTTTTTGTCTTTGAAGTTGGGTGGATCTGGTTTTGATTAGATCAATACTCTTCCCCCCCCCTTTTTTTTTCCAAGAGAGAAGAGTCAGAGGATCCCCTGCTGACTTGAGAAAGAAAAGCGAGAGGCAGGCAGATTACTGAGGAACTTGAAAAGAAAAGGCCTCACCAGAAAGAACTCCAGGAACCATGAGCAGTGCAGCATTGCTGACTCACCTTCCAGACCCCAGCAGCAGCTTCAGAGAGGATGCCCCTCGCCCCCCTGTACCAGGGGAAGAAGGAGACACACCATGTCACCTGCCTGCCAGCTTATTTGTCCTGAAAAATCAAACCTTCAAGGCCATGTCAGTTTCCTCCACACCAAGGAGGAATCAGGATGGTCTTGGGGAGCCAGAAGGCAGTGCATCTCCAGACTCCCCTCTTGCACGATGGACCAAATCCTTACATTCTTTACTGGGAGATCAAGATGGTGCCTATCTCTTTCGGACTTTCCTGGAAAGGGAGAAATGCGTGGATACTTTAGACTTCTGGTTTGCCTGCAATGGCTTCAGGCAGATGGACCTTAATGATACCAAAACTTTACGAGTAGCCAAAGCTATATACAAAAGGTACATTGAGAACAACAGCATTGTCTCCAAACAACTCAAGCCTGCCACAAAGACCTACATAAGGGATACTATCAAGAAGCAGCAGATAGATTCTATGATGTTTGATCAAGCGCAGACTGAGATTCAGACTGTGATGGAGGAAAATGCTTACCAGATGTTCTTAACTTCTGATGTATACCTCGAATATGTAAGGAGTGGGGGAGAAAATCCTGCTTATGTCAACAGCAAAGGACTGGGGAGCTTACAAGTGGACTGTGGTTATCTCCCTACCTTGAATGAAGAAGAGGAATGGAGCTGTGCAGATTTTAAAGACAAACTTTTGCCATCTGTAATTGGGCTGTCCAGTAAGATGCTGAGGGCTACAGCAAGCATCCGAGCTACGGAAACTATGGAGAATGGGTTCAGGTAAGTTATCTAGTCGTGGAATGGCTTTTGGATTTGATCACTTCTAAGGCTTACAAAGTAGATATCTGTGCACATTGTGAGTAGATCTGGCAAAGAAATTTATGAACCTTAAAAAAAAACAACACTGGTGTTTTATCTCTGGTTTGAGGAAAAGGCTGTGTTTCCTCCTGTTAAAGGAAGAGGTACATTGTGGTTTTTAAGACCCACCAGTTCTTAAAGCTCTTTTAGACATCAAAAAAGAACTTCAAAGGGACTCTTGTTCTTTAAGACATGTGTTAATTGTTACCACTTTAAACCACATTAAGAGGGACTGGGAAGAGCACCATCTAGGCATGCAAATGAGTAATGAAATACTAGTTTGCCAACTTCATCCCCAGTCAGTGTTGAAATAATGTGGATTACATGTAGAAAATGGGAAACAATTATGCAATGTGGGAACAGGAGACTCCATGCTGTGGAAACCTGTGTGATTTAAGGAAGCACTATGTATGGCATGCAGGTTTTGTTAGGGGGCATTCTGTAACTGCTTGGTACTCCTGCCTTTAAGTTGCAGGCAAAAGATAGTGGCAGGGGTAGTTGTCATGTATATGTGTGTGTTCCCAATTCAGACTCTAAGAGAAGGTGGTTCTGTGCACATACATGCTTGGATGCTCCCAAGCCCTTTTCTTGTACAGATTGACAAAAGTGAGCAAAATGGGTGCATCACAAAATGCCAACATAATATTCTCTCCATCTTCGCATAATCTGCTGACACCTTATTCTTTATCCCCCACCCCATTTCCCCTTAATGAAGAACCTGCTGTCCCTCTCTGTTGTGTGTATTCTGTCTTGCTTTAGGAATTTCTCAATCTGGTAAGTGTTTGACATCTGGTTTGCAGGAATTTCTGTGAGTGTTTCTGTGATTAATGGACATCACAGTGCTTCAGGCATCTCTGCTGTTTTCAACTTGTTTCAATGATGGCCCGCCTCTAAGAGGAGGGTTCTTGTATTGCATCTGATGTGTTTCTTGTATGCCCTTCAGAGGAGCAGCAGTGCTTTTGGTCTCTTCCAGTGGTGGAGCTGGGGAAACAGCTGGTTTTGATTTGGCTCTCACTCACACCAGTGCAAATCTGGAGGGGCTCCAGACATCTTTAAGGAACTTCTTCCAGTTGTTACCTGTGCAAATGATACCATTTGGTTTCATGATGATACCTAATGGTTTCATTTCTGTAGTGGGACGTGCTCAATAAAGGATCTTCTATCTTAATAATTTTGTTAAGCAAAGGCAAGTTACTGTATTTGTAGCCCTAAAAGTACTTTTTCAAAATGGACCTCCACTATTGTGACCTGTTCTTGCTGCATATCTGACAGCTGTATCCCACTGTTCTGAAGGATTTAAACAGTATTCCAATTCTATCCCCCCCTCCCCATGATAATGCAGGAGGTAGCAGTGGAACTTACAGTTTTAATACAACCTACTGCCTGAGAGCATGGGTTTCAGGGTTTTGCCCACTTTTCTGTTTCTAAAGTAGAACTTAAGAGATATACTCTTTTAGTGGTTAAAGATGCTTCACTTGACTCTGTAGACATCTACCCAGTGCACTCTTTTGATCAGCAATATCAATGGCCCTTTAATGATGATCATGTCCAAAACTTCCATATGAAGCAAATATGTGGCTTACCTCACACTATTTTCCAAAGAGCTGATTTTTTGCTTTGATCCTCCCTGCGCATACTGTATTTATTGGCAAAAAGAGCTGGACTTAAACATGCAGCTCAATTCTATTTGTGCCCTCATTGGGTAGTCAGTACATCTCAATCTCAGTCCCTCAACTAGAAAATGGGAATGTCTCCCAAGGGTGGGAGTAGGTATGCACTCAGTAACAACTGTTAAGTCCTTTGTCAGTTAGAAGTGCTATATACACTAGTAGTAGTAACTTGTGGTCCAAGAAATTATAATGTTGCCCAAAGGCACTAGCTGAGAAGCCATTTTCAACTTTGCTTTTCCTTCCCCTTCAATATTTTTAGCCTGAGGGTGAATTAATATTATGCTGCCCATGCCCAGTCTAGATGATGACATACCAAATGCCTTTCCCCTTGACTAGTGCGCCCCCCCCCCCCCGCATTTGAATGTACAAGTACTAAGACAGAGGTCTATCCAACGTGTCAACTTCTCAGAGGACTTTTTCACAGCTGATGTAATGACCCCTAGAATTTTCAGAGCAAGAGATGTTCCGAGGTGGGTTGCCATTGCCTGCCTTTGCGTAGCGACCCTGGTATTCCTTTATCGGTGTGTAACATGGTTAAAATGTTCATGTGTTTAGGGCTCCTGAGACAAGACAAAGACTTCACCCTTGGCTTAGATAACTGTCCTCCTCTCTCAGGCTTACTTTATTAAGCCACGTAATAATTATTTCTGTGGAGTGAAGCTATGCATTTGACTTTTGAGGTACCTGAAGTGGAACTGGAAGGAAGTCTGTTGACATTGAATTCTGAATTGATCACACACAAGTTTATGTGTGCAGGGGCAGCCTTATAACATAATAGGCAGGCAGATGGACCTCTAAATAAGTTCTGTCTAGCAGATGGACCTCTACTAGCTTAAAGTGGAGTTGTTGAAATCAAGTTCCTTTAATGCAGTTGTGGTGGACAGAACTTAGGGAGAACCTTCTAGCCTCTTTGAAGAGTAGTGGGACGCAAGCCATCTCTTTGCTTCTAAATATGGTCAGCATAAAAGATCTAGCAATACTTTTGAACCAAAGGTCTGCACTAAGTTAGTTGCTTAAAATTCAGCTGTAGTTTCCTTAACCAAAGTATGAATTTCTGGAATAGGCTGAAATAGAGTTTCTGGTAGTTTTTTGAACAACTTGTTTCACCTCTCCCCCCCCCCCCAAACAGTGGAGCAAGACTGTGTTGGCTATTGGGCAGTCTCCATGATTCTGGTTGTCAAAGACTGCTTGCTCTTCTTTTTGTGAGAAGGCCTGTTGATGGAGAAGCTGAGAAATAGATTCTTTGCTTGTGCTCTGTTCTAAAAGACACCCTGAATGGATTATTTTATCTCCCTCTGTGATACAGAACTACTATCTAACATAGCACATTAAAGTAGATACTGGCTACTTAACCACAACGTCAGAAGCACAAGACACTTTTCCTTGAAGCTGGGGAGGGGTTGTGGCTCAGTGCATCTACTTGGCATGCAGAAACCTTGATGGACCAATGATCTGATTCAGTGTAATGTAGTTTCATTTGCTGATGTGAGAACAACCATTGCCTGATAGCTGAAAACACATCATATTGATCCTGAAGACATGTTGTTGTTTTGGATCTGTGCATGAGAAATGTACATCAGAGACCACTGTGTTGCACAGGAATTTAAACTCCTTGAAAGCAAACTTGATAGAATATGGCTACAATTAAATTGTAGTGTGGTCAACATTTTTTTTAAAGTAACTTTATGAAAACATCCCTAATTGGTTTACTTAATGTATATGGAGGGTTTCTATACAGATCTCTCTTAACAAGGCAAACTTAGGGTTTTCTCTCCCCCATTTGGTGCCATAATGATAGGCAAATATCTATCTCCACCCACTTGGTCAAAGTTCTGAAAATCTTATTTTTCTCTGTGATACTTTGAGTTTGAGTTTTTAGGTGGACTGATTTTGAGGTTTGTTTTAAATGCGTTGAACTTGGGTTGAACAAAGTCTTACCCAAAACAAACCTGAGGAAATGAAGGCTCTAAATGGCCTCCCCAACAGCTACCGAAGGACTTCTCCTTCTACTCCCATAGGGATGCAGTGTAAGCATAACAAAACAGTTATTGTTGCCTTGGTATGAGAAAGGCTGGAGTTTTGCATGCGCTTTAAAAGGAAGGCTTGTCGGAGCCACTTAATGAGCAGGGCTGGTTCTGTACAGATGGTGAGCATCTTGAAACCAGATACTTTACAACAATAAGCCTAATGGGCCTGGGTTTTGTTAAAGCAGGACATGAAACAGTTTCAAGGAGAGTCATAAAAAGAAGAGTTCAGTCTTCCCTTCTCCCACACCCCAAACACTAACAGTGGCCTAAAGAATGTCATTGGGACTTTGCAAACATGCATGCCTCATCAGGAAGGTCAGAATCTCTAGCTTAGGTACAAAATTTAGATCCTTCCCCACCCCCCTTTCTTTCCTAGTAGTATAACTATGCTTTCAATTGGAAACATGTGGGGCTGATCTATCTTTCAGATCTGAGTTCTTTCTTTCCTTACTCTTTGCTATCTCCAGCCCCCCTTCAGATGTCTTGATCTTCCTACTGAAATATCTTTGTGTGCTTTGGAAAAGAATGTGATCCCAGCTGTGCTTAAATACCTGATTCTTTTGCAGCATGGCCTCCTGCAAAGGTCAGTTTGAGACGGAGGCCTAGAACTTCAGTCATGCTGTTTGCAGTCATAACTTGAAGAGCGGGGCTGTCTGTGTGTCTCTCCTTCCATCTCTCACTCCCTGCTCAACCCTTTTCTTTGCTTAAGCCTTTGCAAGGACTCATGTTTTCTCCCTTGCCCATGAAACAGAGGAATGCAACACAGCAGGGGAGTAAGGGGAGGGTGGGAGGACTTGCTTGAGAGAAAGCTGAGTAAAGACTGCTGAAGAGGTCGAAAGTGGGTAACCAGGGCAAACAGAGACAAAGACTAGAATACCGGTGGAAGGGGAAGGCCTGCTTTTCATAAAGACAGTCGAGCTGCTCACTTAAATCGAGCTTTACCTCCTCCAACTGGCTTGTGTTTTTACGGCTCTCTTTAATGGTTTGTCCTTAAACAAAAAAACTTCATAAAAGATGATGCCTCCCAAGTTGCTTGCAAGTGACTCTTTAATTTTACCTCAGTGTCTCCATTAAAATTGAACTTCACAGTCTTGGTTGGTCAGGGTTGCCAACTCTACATTTGTTTAAAATTAGGGATGTGGCTTGGCTCTGGGGTGTCTGTCCTGTGAAATGTTGTGGAAGTGTATGTGTTCAAAAAGAAGATGTGTTTTCCTGATGAGAAGCATTAGACGGCCATAGCTTGTGTTCTGTGCGTGTTGTGTTGTGTGTTTGTGCATTGAAAGATGATGCTGTGTGAAAATGAGAGCTTTTAATATTTTCAGCAGCAAGCACTTATCACAGTTCTGCAGCAGACATTCATGCTTTGAACCTCATTTTGGGCTTGGGGTATAGTTACTGAATAGAGATTACAGAGTTTCAACTTTGTTTTGTGCTGCCATATTGGAGTCACATAAGCAAAGGAGGAATAGATGACAAGGGTTGCTCTTTGCTTGCCTGACTTAATGGAAATACAAATCTGAAAGTTTATTTTGTAGTGTACTTGAGAACATGTTTTGAGGGGCATGACTTCTGAATTGGTCCAGAGAAGATTTATCCTGTTGGCACCAATGGACATAATGGGTTACACTTTTGTTTGTTTTGCAACAATCCCTTAAGATAATGTCTGTCAATCAGCTTTGAGATGTGGTAAACTCTCCAAGGAGTCACATTCTTTTGTCACTTTGATGTGCTTGGTGGTAGAAAGTGCCATCAAATCACAGCTGACTTATAGACAACCCCATAGGGTTTTCAAGGCAAGAAATGAACAGAAGTAGTTTGCAATTGCCCTCCTCTGCATAGAAACCCTTGACTTCCTTGGTGGTCTCTCATCCAAATACTAACCAGAACTTAGCTCTAGAGATCTGACAAGATTGGGCTAGCCTGGGCCATCCATGTCAGGGCATGCTTAGAACCTCTTAAATCCAGACCCGAATGTAATGCTAAAATATGATCTATAACATTTCTCCTAATCACTTAAGTGGAGGGATTGGGTTAACCCTCGTTCATGCAAGAGACCTATAAGGCCTAAGGCCACTGGTTGCATTCATGGTGGAGATGTGAATCTGGGGCATTCATAGCTCATTGTCAGCCAGCTGAGCTTTTTTATTTCCCTGTAGAAGAACAGAAGCATATGTACATATGAAGGATTAAATGGGAAGTAGAACCTTGGGATGAAAGAGAAAGACACTAATTTAATTAGAAAAGATAAAATAATGGAGCAAGTTGGTAAGGAAATCTAGGGAGTTTCTTTCTTTGAGATCTGGTTGAAATTAAATCAAAAGAGTTTTTGGCTCAACATTAGGAAGAACTTCCTGACTGTTAGAGCGGTTCCTCAGTGGAACAGGCTTCCTCAGGAGGTGGTGGGCTCTCCTTCCTTGGAGGTTTTTAAACAGAGGCTATTGTCTGACAGTGTGTCTGACAGCAATGAGGATCCTGTGAATTTAGGGGGAGGTATTTGTGAGTTTCCTGCATTGTGCAGGGGGTTGGACTAGATGACCCAGGAGGTCCCTTCCAACTCTATGATTCTGTGAATGTTGTGTAAACCTGTTGTGGTATGTTTCAGGCATATACTGTTTTATCACATAGAAACGGAGACCTGTGATGTGAAGCATTAATGACATTTATATCCTAAATGAAGTTCTTCTAAAAATGTACCCGTTTTCCAAAGCAGTTGACTTATTTTGGTTAAAATAGAAAATGTTCTCAGCAAGTCCACGTGTGAACACCAAAAACTTTAAAGATGTTGATATTGGACTTGCATTGCATGACAGCTTTCTCTGTGACACACTGAGACCTGTGTAGTCGTTGAGACCCATATGGAGAGTAAGCTTGTGAAAAAATACAGTGTGTATCTCCTTCTACCCATGTGCCAAAGCCTTATCCTTTTAAAGGCTTATTTTGATCCCTGGTGGTGAATGTGCATGCAGGATCTGTGGTGCCTCTGCATGCTGGATCTGCTCTCAAGCTTACTTTCTGTGTGGGTCTTACCGTGAGGCAATTGCAAAAAACTCAGTACTGGGGAGAAAGGAGAATGTTCCAAATCAGTCCTAAACTGTGGAATGGTTGATTACTTTAAAGTATTAACATAGGATTGTAGAGATAGCTCATGAAATTATTTGGAATGAGCAGTGTACAGAAGACTTGATTCTAGACACATGCCTCTGAGATAGTTCTGTAGTAATTGATATGGCAAATTTCTAAGAATTTGGACTGTTACTCATTTGGTCTCGTTTGTGTGCTTTTTGTTAGCTCATTACATTTTGGTCTTTCAATGTGTCTGTTTCCTGATTTCAGAGAGAAACTGGGTTCTCAACTTTTTTGTGTCCATAGGTCTTTCAAGAGGAATGATCCTGTCAACCCTTACCATGTCAACTCTGGCTATGTCTTTGCTCCAACCACTAGTGCAAACGATAGTGAAATATCTAGTGATGCTTTGACTGATGATTCCATGTCAATGACCGACAGCAGTGTGTAAGTATCTCCTTAAAGAATTTGAGGAAAATATGTTGGTATAAACACACATATATTTTAAAATAATACCTGACTACTTGTGGTGTAATTAGAGGCCAATTAAAATGTTGAACTCTGGTCACACTCCTGATAGACTCTTAACAACCATGTGAGGTACCATGGAGAGTGGTCAGGATCACAGCAGGGTTTGCTGTTTGTTTAATGGTAGGTTTGGCTTCCCCCGTTTCCATGACTTCACTTGAGAGTCAAATGGGAATTCCTGTAAACAGGCCTGTTCTTCCAGTAAGACTAGAAATCTACCTTGTAACTCATGGAATGTATCCACAATCTCATCCCCATATCTACAATCTCAATCTTGCCCTGGCCTTTGTTTTTGAGTCTAGGTGTATTATCTCATTAACAGTCATAAAAAAAAAGAGATTGCTTCCTCTAGGAAGTGTTTTCTAAGGTTACTGGTAAATTTACCTATTGTTGACCTGAAGAACTAGCAGCCTCTCATGTCAGATTTAGCTGGGTTTCTTCTACAAGGATTACAAATATTTTGTGGCTCTCTGGAAGAAGAATAGTGAGGCAGAATGAACTTGTCAAGCAATTCTGGTCTTTTATATATGGGAATTAATCTTAACCAGCCCTAGACAAACTTTGTGTAACCCCTGGCAAATAGTGCCTCCATCACTTTTGCCTTCTTGCTCCCTCTTCCCATTTCCTCTATTTCTGTCCAGTTTGCTTCCGCCTTCCTTAGTGACAGAAAATTGAGGCTATTTGGGAATGAAGCACTCTGGGAGAGAGTTCCCTATTTTAACACAGATTTTTGTGGAAAGTTGCTTAGTTCATATAACTTAGGACCTTCTCCACATTAGTTCTACTTTTAGTTCTGTCTTTCAGTGTACTGAATTTTACTTTGATTTTTATTTGAATTTTATCACTACACTACTTTTGAGTGTGAGGATCTAGCAGTCTGAACAGACATCACTGAATAATACATCCTGAAGTCTCTGGGTGCAAACTTTCAGTGATTCCTCTCCTCTTTTTGTGTGGATTTCTTTTTTAGTTGGCATTATGGAAAAGCAAATCCCACCTGCCCCCCTCCCCTCCTTACCTTCTTATTGAACAATATTGGCCTTAAATAAAAGAGCTGCATCACGATTTTATTTCTCATTGCTAGCTGTGGTTTGTATGTGATCATGTGTCAACAGAGCATTCATTGGGTTAGTCATTTCTGGACCAATGTTGGGTCACTTGGGACTTGCAGAGCTGGGATTATACCTTCTCTTCACAGCAATGCCAATTGTAGGGCCTTATATAGATGAGAGCACTGAGTGAAAAATAAAGTGCATGGTGGATGAAAGGCTTAACTGAATCGCTTTCAGCCTATTGTTAGTCTAGGGGAGCTTAGAGGGGATAAGAGGGTGGCAGGCTGCTTTGAAATTTACTTGAACAAGTGAATAGGAGCTCCCCATAAAGCCATGCATGAAAGGAGCCTGGCTGTTTTTTCCTGCCATAACAATAGGTGGTACAGGCTGTGAGAAGCAGAGGGAAACTTGCCTGATTAAACTGCTGGGAGCTTCAAGATATAGGGAGGGGTGGGGGTGGGTGGGAAGGGGGACATGGATTTTAATAGGACCGCAACAGTGTTATGGCTTCAGAGAGCAACCCTAAGAAATTTAACCATTTCCTGGTGTAAATGGATCCTGAACTCCCCATCCTCCTTCCTTTGAAATGTTTGCATTTCCCTGCAGTCCAGAAGAAAGCTAACTTAAAGACTATTTAGGACTAGAAGTTTGCATGTGTGTGTATGTGTGAAAGAGAGAGAGACCCTCTCCTCTTTTTGGAGCTATATAGCTAAATACCACACGCTCTTAAACCAGTGCATACTAATATACTTGAACAGCTGTTGTCCATTGCAGTGACACCAGCACATGTGCCAAAGTTGTTTTTATGTTTTGAATTTCCTTCCCCGCTAAGGGCGCATAGAAGGGAAACTTGAGAAAAAGGCATTGTTTGTCCTGTGGGTGGGCAGAAGAGTGGAATCAGCTGGTGCCAACTTTGATGCAAGAGCCATTGGTGTTGTGGTCCTTTTTTGCAGTGTGTGCATGTAAATAGTTCAGCTCTGAAAGTCTAGAATGGTTTTTGTGGTGCAGGACAAAGTGTCTCAAATGGTCATCAAAACCAGGTGTGTCCAGGGTTGTATGTTGTTATGTGTCTGGAAAACTAGTGCAGTTATTTTCTTTCTGAATTTATGTTTAATCCCAAGAATTTTGGGGGTGTCTAATCTCTCTTTTTTGGTGTTGGCCACAAAAGCATTAGGCAAATTTACATTTCTATTTCTTGATTGATTTTATTATTTGGTTATATCTTATTTATGGATTTACTTTGGACACAGGGGAATACTGCTGAGCGAACTTCAAATATTACTTTATCTTACAAACCAGGCTTTTGATGTTGGTGAGATCAGAGGCTCGTTTTCAGAGCCATTGCCAAATGAAGATGGGAGTGAATGCATATGTGCTGGAGTCTGATATTTCAAAAGAAGCACTGAAACTACATTCAGGTTAGGTCAGGCACATCTAAGTCAAAAGGCTAAGATAATTGGCTCAGCTTAAATAGCAGCTGACTGGAAGGAAGACTTCAAAACTAGTGTTTCCCCAGAAACAGATTGGCTAGGTACCAGACTGGTTAGCAAAAAATGTTTATAATTAAACCATGCTATTCAGTGCTTAAAACTTTGCAGTCTTCCTTCAGCCTAGAGTTGGATTTAAATCTTTCTCTCACACATGTATTGCACCACATCACACCACACCAGAGAATTTAGTGCTGGAGAAAAGAAAGGATTACATGGTCAGAAACTGTAATACTGAGATTATCCCTATGTCATATATTGTGCATCAGCTGTGGATAATTGGTTTTTAATATTTTCATTGTTTCTCTAGGTACATTTGATAGCATCCTGCCACTGTTTGTTTTATGATACTCCTTGCTAATTGTGTCAGATTTGTGTTCCACCCTTTTTCTAAGGGGGATATAGATGGGGCAACAGTAGTTTAACCTTACTTGAAACCAGGGAGGTAGATCAATGTAAAGGAGAGTGAGAATTAATCCAGGGCCACAAATTGAATTTTGTGGTTGGATGGGAATCTGAACCCAGGACCTTCTCAGCCCTTCATCCACTTTCCTTTCCTATTTCTTCTCTTCTCTATTTCTCTTTTTTTTAATGAGGCAAGCTCATGATTGCTTCGGTTCTTCAGATGGGAAATTGAAAGCAACATAAAGTTGCTGTTAATCTAGCATTCCAACCAGAAATAAAAACCCAATATTCTCTCCGAATCCTGTTTAGGCTGCAGTCCACTTTCCTGGATGTAAGGCCCATGGGCTTGACATGCTTAGGATTGATCTGTTCTCTCGTTGGTTTTAAAATTCCTGACCCCAGCTTCTTGTCTTGCCTTAATTAGTGTGCTGTGAGTTCTTATTTTCTACCCAAAGTTCTCTTATTTTAAAATATTCTGCGCTCAGAATTTGGAAAGCACTCTCAAATCCCTCATTAGGAAGCTTCATTTGGTTTCTCAGGGTTGTTAACTAATGCCACCCTCCTATTGAAATGAGGTCCACTAGTCTTTTTTGTTTAATTTTAATTAACATCTTCTTCCAAGATAGCTGCTGTTTAAGTGATCCAATTAAAAGGACACCCTCATTTATTCAAATTACTGGGGTAGGGAGTATTCAAAACATTTGGGATGATCGGAGGGCTCAATGAATGGGAGAGCGATGTGGCATGGATCTGCAGGGGCTGAGCTGCCATTTGGACTGGACTTTCTCTGAATTCGCATTACCAAGATTCCATTAGAGGGTTTTCTTGTGCTGCTCCTTGTCATAAGCAAAACACTTGCCAAATGAGACAAAATAAAGCAAAGTAAGCAAATAGCCAATTATTCTAGACCAGGCTCTTGATTTCCTCCTTCCTGCTCTTGACAACTTTCACATGTATCTGGAAAATGATTTGAAAACCTCTAGTAGAAGGAAGGGCAATAAATTTCCTTGCCCTTCATGGCTAATTGGCCTCTTGCCAGGTCTGCACTCTATTGAATATGCCTAATATAGTCAGTGGCTTGTCTAACCTTGCACTGTCCACCTAAATTGGCAGCTCTCCATGGCTACACTGAAAGAGTTTTCCCTAGCTTTGCTGTTTGGGATCTTCTAACTGGACCTGCCAAAGTTTTGAAACCTTCATATGTGCAAGCCGTGCTCTGTATCAATGAGGTATGGGCCCTCCTTATGGCCCCTGACATTCATCGCTTAAGCCATGCCTTTCTTCTTGATACCATGCCCATAGCTTTAAAAAAAAAGTTCCATCCTGCAAATTTGCTTGCGTCAATCTTGCATTATTGTTTGGGTATCTCTTTCACACAACCCTCTATTTTCTTCCTCTTTCTCAAGCTTTAGCCATAGATTTGCTTTTTTTTTGTCTGTGTCTTGAACTGTCATGTCTGGCTCTGCATACACCGGCCTTGCATATACTTTTTTTACACAGTGGACAGTGTTTGATCATGGCATATGTAATTTAATTTAAACAGGAAGCAACTAGTAAAGCGAATCTTTTCCTTTAGTTCATTAGTTAATGTATATGTGCTGCTCTTTCTTCCAGAATCCAAAGACACTAAGATACTTATGCCTTCAAAGAGGCACACTTCTCATCCTCCCCCCTCAAGTAATTACAATTCAGTTTGAGATTTAAAAAGCCAAAAGCAAACTGTATCTCTTGTATTTCTGTGTTGCTCACTGGGAGTTTAAGGATTCCCCCATTATCCCTCAAGAGTTAAGTTTAATTAATGTTCTGCCTACACAAGAGAACTTTTGAGTGGCAAGCCCAAAGTGTATCACAAGTAAAGAATTGTAGGTATCATATCTGCAGAGCAAATAGTTTGAGCAAGAGCAACAAGCCACACTTTGCAAGGATGGCCAAAGAGAATCTTTGGGTCAAAAGATGTCCTCTCCTTGCTCTCTCAGTGGTGATCAATCAGATTCTTATATGTAAGCAAAGGTCTTCTCTCAAAGAATTCTGAGTGCAGTTCATGCCTTCCAGCAGAGCATCTCTAGTTCTGCTAGGCTCTGATGACCTGGGGGAAATGGGAAGGAAGTCCAGTCCTCCCTGCTCAGACTTGCTGATGGCCTTATACCTTGTTTTATCCAGCTCTTGAAGGCTTGAGGCAGGTGAAATTGCACAAATACAAAAAAATGCTTCAAATATTACCCTAGTTTACTACAAATACCAGTCAAAATTGTAAAGCTTCACTTGCACAAAGCTTGATTGAAAAGTTCTGGTTTGGTCAAGCTCCAATTTGCTGCAGTGTCTGAACGCAAAAGTCTCTGCAAATGGCACAGGTGTTTTGTACAAAGTCAGACCATTTGTCTGTACTGATTGACAGCCACTCTGCAAGGTCTTGCTGAGAGGTGTCTTAACTGAGCCTTTTACTTGCAGATGCAAGGAATTGAACCTGGGACCTCTGCATGCAAAGGAGATAATCTACCAATGAGTCACTATCCTGCTTTGAGATTGCTTAGTCCCACAAACTGGGATTCTGAAGCTTGATTTAATAACCCAGTGTAAACTCCTAGTTTTGGGACAGTAAATTCCAATTTGCTTCCATTCAGATGCCATGAAAAACTGAAGCTTGATCAAATCAGGAAATTTTTAATCAAGCACCTTGTGGGGAAGTGGAAAGAGAAAGGTGAGGAAGTGTGCAACATGCTGTGTTCATGCCCATTCTCCCTAATTGCATCTTGTTATAATGTCTGAGTACAGCCATACAGCAGTTTAGAGAAGATGGAATATAGCCAGTTCAAATATTGATCTGTTGATTTTCCACATCCCCACCCCAGTTGCTATGTTCAGAATTCGTTGAAGATTCCAGACTTCATAGAATCCCATGTAATGACTTTCCTCTAGTGTTTTGTTGCTTCTTTGGAAGAGGGAAAAGGAGGAGACTCAGCGAAACAATCTTTTTTTTTGCTTGCGTAGCATTCTAGATAGAATTCTGAGAGTCCGGAAAGCAATGCCACATTAAAAAAAACCCAGAGCCGCAATAAGTCGGTGAACAAGCCTCAAGTCCATGTTTGAGTGGGTGAATGAGCAATGATTAGGGGGATATATATATATTTTTTTTCATTGCCCTTGTCACCCAGCAAACCCACAACTGGTGATTTGGACAGATCATGCAGCTTTGATGTAGCACTCTTACCCTTTTTGCTGCTTGAAAAACCTCCAGTTCCTCGTTGGACAGGCACTCATATCTATTGGGAACAAATGTTTTGTCCATGAGAAATGGTGCCTCTCCTGGCAGGGGGTATCAAAATAAATTAAATATATGCAAATACAAATTGTCCATTGGGAAATGGGTGTGTCTGTGCTAGACTATCTAGTTAGGTTACCTAAACATGACAGTGACCAGCTGGTATCAAACACTAAGGGGGGGGACAGGACAAAAACCAACTATTGATTTGAGGAATAGTTGTTGTTCATAATTTCAAGCTGGGGGAGCTTTAATCAAAATGTCACAATCCTTATAATTTTGAGTAAAATCTTCCCTAATTCACTAATTCAGTAAGAACAAGTGGTGGACCCAGAAGGACTTGCGGTGGGGGGAGCAGAATCTCATTTCTCTCCACTACTATTTCCTCTTTTCCTGAAAGCCCCCACAGCCCCACCCTTTTCCTTTCTTCTCACCAGCCCACCTATCTCTTTCTTCATCTTCCCTTGTCTTCAGTTTTCCCTCCTTTATTAGTCCCTGGCAGCCTCTTCTCAGGAAGACTGTGGTCTAGTTATACCATGTTGGTGGCAGGTGGTACAATACGCAACCTGAAAGGACTTGTGAGGACCATCTCGCTTCCCCCTTTATCCTCCTCCCCCCCAATACTATTCCCTCTTTGCATCCTTCTAGGAGCTCCCATATTCTCACCTTTCCTCACTACCTTCTGTCCTTCACCCATTAGCCTACCTTTTATCTGCCTCCCCATCTTCAGCTGTATTTATTATTACATCAGCTGTATCTCACCTTTCTCAACAATGGGGACCCAAAGCAGCTTACATCATTCTCCTCACCTCCTTACATCAGTCTCCTCACCTCCATTTTATCCTCACAACAACTCTGTGAGGTAGGTTAGGCTGAATACATATCACTGACTCAAAGTCACTTACTTTGCTTCTGCAGCATAGTAGGGTTTGAACCTGGGTCTCCCAGATCTGAGTCTGAGCCTCTAACCACTACACCACACTGGGATTTGTGGGGTGGCTGCTGTTGAGCAGTAACAAGCATCTGGGCCTGGGTGAGTCATGCAAGTTGGTTGGTATCAAGTCACATGGTGGTTCCTGATAGATCTGGGCCCAGTGAGTCCAACCTCAAAGGCCAAAGCAGCTTTGAAAAGGGTCTTGCACCCTCCCCCCCCCCACCTTTTTCTAACAGAATGGAACGCTGGCACTATTGTAGTTGCCTAGCAACAGCCACTGAGGACATCCCTTTCTTAAATCTAAAACACTACTTTTATCATTTGAGTTTTAAAAACCCCTCCAAGTTTTTAAAAAAGATTTTAAATTTTTCTGCAAGCCTGAGGCATTTCAAGTTTTTTGAAAGATCCATCTTTTATGTTTATGGCTCCTGTCTCAGTCTTTAAGCATCCTCCGATTCAGCCAGGTTGGGTCTTAGAATATACAAAAGGAAACCAACAAGGATTTGTGGGAGGCATCTCATTTGCCCCTACCCCCCCACCCTGTTTCCTTTTCCTTTAAGCCCCATAGCCTCTCTCATTTTCCTGCTTCCTTCTCACCTTTCCACTGAAAAGCTGGCCTACATTTACTGCCCCCCCTGTCTTCAACTCCCCCCCACCACAGCCTCTCTGTTTCCCCCTTCCTTCTTTCCCTCCTCCCTCATATCCTCTCCTTCTGTTTTGCTCCTTTTCAGTCATTCACCAATCTACCTTTTTTTCTGCCTCCTACCTTCAGCTATATTATTTATTTATTTGTACCTTGCCTTTCTCCACAGTGGGGACCAAAGCAATTTACATTATTCTCCTCTCTTCAACTGTGTGAGGTGCATTAGGCTGAAAATATATAATTGGCCCAAAATCACTGAGTGGGCTTCCACAGTAATTCTCCCATACCCTGCTCTGAAGCTACACCACACTGGCTTTCATAAAGTAGCAAACAGCCGACTCTTAGTTTAGTCATGCAAGTCTGGTGGTATCAAGTAACCCAGCAGTTGCTGTCCAGTGGCAAGCTTTGCGCTGATGAGTCTTCCCTCAAAGGCCAAAGCAGCCCTAGAAAGGATCCTGCCCCTCCCCCTGCCTTTTAGTCACAGAAATAAAGCCTGCAATGCTGTGGTTGCCTAGCACTGCCCACTGAGGTAATCTGTTTCTTAAAGCTACAGGTGCTCCTTTTATCATTTGGGGAGGGGGGTATAAACCCCCCAATGTGGAGTGTTTTTTTTTTTTTTTTTAAAAAGATTTTGGATTTTCCTACAAACTGGATTTAAGTATCCTCAGATTTGGCCAACTTTGCCATTAGAATATACAAGGGTGTGTGTGTGAAACTTGGTGTGTGTGGGGGGGGGTTCCCATTCCCCCAACTTTGCTTCCTCCCCTCACCCCCTGCTTCTTTGTTACTCATTCTTTCTCCATTACATCACCACTTCTCTTATATTCTCTCCCATCTGACACTCTTTCTCTGTCTTTCTGCGTCTCTACCCCATCATTTTCTCTCTTTCTCTCCCAGCCACATCTGTGGGGGGGGGGACTTTCTGTCTTTCTTCCCTCCAACCCATCACTCTTTCTGCCTCCCTACCTCATCACTCTTCCTCTCTTTTTTGGCCTCCCACCCCATCACTCTTTCTCCTTCTGTCCCCAACCCATCACTTTCCTGCCTCCCCCCAAACTTGTTTCCTCCCCCATAGTGGTGGTGCTTCTGGCTGCCCACCTGCTTCCTCCCCCCCCCCCCAGCAATAGCAGCTGTTCTGGCCACTCACCTACTTTCTCCTCCCCACAACTGGCTGTCCACCTGCTTCCTCCCCTCATCTATGGCAGTGCTGTGGCAGCCCCCCTGCTTCCCCCTCCCCAGCAATGGTGGTGCTCCCAGCTGCCTGTCTGCTTACTTCCGCCCATTGCTCAGTGTGGTGTAGCTACAGGCCCCATCATTCATCTTGGAGCCCAGTCGCCATGGCGGCATTTCTGGCAGCCACTGAGTATCTCCCAGTGCCTGCCACCACTGTGCAACTCCTGGACTCTGCCACCAAGCCTGTTGCAGCTCCAATGACCACTGTAGAATCACCACGTATGCAACCACTCATTTTATATTGGGGGAAAATTAAGCCCCCCAATATGTTTTTGTTAAGATTTCAGATTTTTCTGCAAACCTGGGCAGTCTCCCAAGTGTGTAGAAAAATCAGTTTAGCACCAGTTATGGCCCTGATCTGTGGATTTAGATATGCACAGGTTGTGGGTGAGACTTCTGTATTAGATTATGATGATACTTTCTTGAGAAGCTTAGATCTGGTTTATTTTTAAAATACTTGTCCCCAGTGAGGATCTAAAGCATCATTACAACATCATTTACTTCCTCCATTTTCTTCTCACAGCAGCAAGCCTGTGAAATGGGTTAGACTGAAAAAAGTGATGTGCCCAAGGTCACCCAGTGACCTTCTGTGACCAGGTAGGGATTTGAACCTGGTTCTCCCAGATCTCAGTCGAGCATTCTTAACTGCGACATTGTGCTGGCTCTTTATATACAACTTGGCCTGTGCAGAAGCTTTCTTGTCCCTGTAACCTTTCTAAATGTACTTGTTCATGTTTTAAAGGCACTGGCCCATTCATGTGTTAGTACACCAGAGGCTCACAAATGTGGGGTCATTGAGTACTCGTTCTGATGTTAATACGTAACTGAGCAAAGCACACATGGTAAATACATTTAAATGTGACTGACTGTGTGTGCAGAAAGGTCATATATGGGTAAGAGGTTTCCATGTGGCCCATGTCATGTATACATCAGTCTTTAGAGAGGACCGAGAACATACAGAGAGCTCTCAGAGTTACTACAAGGGTCTGGTATGAAAGCTTTTGGTCTAGTATGAAAACTCTTTCAAGATTTATTTCTGCCCCTGTGAAAACAGCACAGCGTGTAATGTGTAGGACATCTAATTCCACAAGTAGCTCACAGACTGGACATGTGATGGGGGGGGGGGGCAGATGGCTGTTACTTTGACTTCCTATACTGCGGGGCCAGGTCTTCTCCTGTTTTTTTGTATCTTGCATTGGGCCTTGGACCAGTCATACACTGTCAGCTTAACCTACCTCATTGAGTTGTTCTAAGGATAAAATGGAGGAAATATGTAAGCCACTTTCTATTCCCATAAGGAATAAAGGCAGAGTAAATAAATAAAATGAATAAATTGTGTGTGTATATACGTCTTTCAGTAAAGAGTTACTGGGTCCCTGGCATCTTAAAAACCTGAACCTAATGGGTTTGCAGGGCTTGGTGCCATTTGCTAGTACTGCAAATGGTAGCACTTACACAAGTGCCTAGGCAGTTACCACACATTACCTGTAAATGTACATAGTTAAAATTGTGGGGTTTTTTTTAAGAGATAGACTGTGTAAGATTTCTATCAGTTATCCTGAGAATGAGACCCAAAACCTGAATATCAAAGGCTGAAGCCTAAGACCCAGCAACCCTAACTGGGGAATGGACCCTGGCTCTGTGCTTGTACATGCCTGTTGAAAGGCATGGAAGCTTCCAGAGATGTTGTCACAAAGAACACCCAGCAAGCCCTAATCTGGATGGCCCAGGCTAGTCCAACCTCATCAAATCTCAGAAACTAAGCAGAGTTGGCCCTGGTTAGTATTTGGATGGGAGACCACTAAAGGAAATATAGGGGCAGGAAGTGGCAAACTACCTCCAAAGATCTCTTGCCTTTAAAACCCTGTTGGATTGCCATAAGTCAGCTGTGACTTGATGGCATTTTCTGCCACATCTCTAGGAGTTGTGTTTTCCATGGGGCTTTTTTTGTAGCAAAAGCCTAGCAGGCACTCATTTGCATGTCAGGCCACACCCCCAGACATCACCCATTCAGTAGGTTACTTTTCTGCATATTGACACAGAACGGTACAGTACCATCAGCTGCATTTAATGGATGTGTGTTCTCACACAGCCCAATGAGAGACCTTGTTTGCCCTCCCCCCCCCCAATACAGCCAGAGAGAGAGAGAGAGCCACATGTGGTGGAGCAGGCAGCAGCAGGTCCAGCTTCTCCCAGGAGGGGGTGCTTGTGAGCAGCTCTGGATCTCTTGCTCTCTTCACAAACTGGAGTCTGGAGGCGGAGCATGCAGTCTGGGAGCACGTGGCTGCCTAGTGCCTTCCCTCTGCTGGAGACTTTTTTTTTAAGCTGGAGCCCTGGCCAAGCCAGCTGGAACTGCATTCCTGCTCAAAAAAAGCCCTGGTTTTCCATATAAACCATGGATCCATCTCTGGTTTTCTCCTTTTGTGAGCAAGACTTTTGTTTTCTCTACTATTAAGTGGGCATTTGGCATCCCTTAACCACAAGGTGAGACTGGCCTTGCTGTTGCTTACTTATCCCAGAATTAACATGGTTGCCATTGCTTGTCTTCCTTCTCCAGTACTCCCCCCTCCCCCCACTTCAGACGGTCTGCTGCCCATTTCCTTTTTAAAAGTGATGCATACACATTCATGCATTTATCCATTCATTTGTCTTTTCTTTATTTTTTAAATAAAATGAACTTTTAATTTAAAACTGCTGCGGCCTTGGGGTTTAGGGGGGAAATGTTTCTTGTGACCACATGGGGAGTTTGCCAGTCAGAACTGTGTACAGCCAGTTTTTCTTTTACCCAATTTGACCTTGGAAAGGAAGCTTATATTTTGTTTGAACACAATGAGGGTGTTCCAGTGTGGTCTCACTGCTCTAAAATGTGATGTGAGTCTTTACCCTGAGAACTGTCTCTTTTTTCGGTGTTCAGATTGGCTTCGGAAAGGTACTGTTTCACTGGCTATTTTTATTGATAAGGTTGGTTCATGTTGCATACCTGGGGTTTGTAGATCCATCCACTAAATGGAACAAATCCCGTTTCCACATTTCAATAAAAAGAGAAATGGAAACTGCACAAGTCAGTTTCTGCTACTGTTCCCCTCCTTATTGATGTACTATCTAAACCAGGGGTGTCAAATGGGCCAAAATTGGCCGGCCCAGACTTTAATTAGGCAAGCGGCTCTTTTCTTCCCCCTCGTCTCCCTCCTGTCCTCAAACTTTGAAGCTCTGAGCCTGCCCAGGTTCCCAGCTCCTTCTGCCTTGTTTTTGCCAGCTGCAGCAGGAAGCTCTCCAAGGCTTGCAAAGCTGCAAAGAAAATGAGGAATGGATTTTCCATTAAGGTCTCTGTGCTCATTTAATTTATCTGTGTCCAGAGACCTCAATGGAAAATCCATTCCATGTTTTCCTTGCAACTTTATCTGCAAAGTTTTCAATGAAGTGGAGCTCTGTTTCACTTTCCAGAATTCTTATGACCAGCTGAAGCTATTGCTTGCTGGAGCTGCCGCTGCAAAGTAAGAGTTGGTGCTTTCAGCCAGCTTGTCTCTGCTTGAATGGACCTCAGAAATTGTGCCTAGTGAGTACTCTTAATCTGGGAACCCACAGCCAAAGGAGGATATTATATTGGAGAGCCATTGCCAATCTGAGTAGACCTGGGGGAGGATGATTGCAATGCCCAGCCATTTCATGTTTTCCTAGGCTCAGAGCATTTTATATTTTTAGTTTCCCATGTGATCCTTGTGCTTTTCTTGATGTTTTATTTTAAAAACTGCATTGCCAATTCCCACTATTCCTCCACCTTTTTATTTTAAACAAAATATTGCAAGAGTTTGAAGCACATTTGTATTTTAAGTAAAAAAAATCTTTGTGTTTGTCTCCTTTATAAAGTTTATATTTCCACTATCTCATGTTACATTTTATGACACACATGGCCCAGCCCCACAAAGTCCCATTTATGTTAGATTTGCCCCTTGTAACAAATGAGTTCAATACTCCTGATGTAAACCAGTCTGCAGTTGTTAATATAGTGGCAGAAATGAAATGGGAACACACAGCTTGAATTATGCCATGTTTTCCCATACTTACAGAGGTACAAAGCCATTACAAAGGAAATAGTCAAGATTCCAACAGATATCAGAACCCAACAAACCATAGCAAGTTCTAATCTTACCCACGGGGTGTTTACTCACAAACATTTCTTCAGTGGAATTTGAAGATGGAAAAGGAAGGAAGTGCCTTTGAGTAGAAACCATGATTACTTATCTGAAGGCTTGGCTTGTATTACAGGCCTGGCTTCAGAGCTGTATGAGCCCCCAGGTGAAAAATCATTGGTTTCTCTTGCCTCCCACTCCACAACCAAGTGCAAGGGACTCTTGAGTAGGCTGCTAACTTTTGATTTTACATATCAGCTCTGTGTGTGAGGTCAGGCGGTGTAGCTGGTAATACTTCCTTGAATCTGTTTTGAAGAAGAGTTTCGTTACATCATAGAGTGCCTAATCTGAAAATGATGTGGTTTTGATTTCCAGTGATGGGATCCCTCCTTACAGACTTGGGAGCAAGAAGCAACTCCAGAGGGAAATGCATCGTAGTGTCAAGGCCAACGGTCAAGTTTCTCTACCTCACTTCCCAGTAAGTACAAGAGTTTTTCATAGTGGTGAGAAAGGAATCCTTAAAAATGTATGGGCCTGATGATATCATCAGAAGACAGACACATTATGCTGTCCCCTTACTGAAGCTGAGTTTTTCTGAGTCTGGTCATTGCCTGTACTGGTGGAATCCTGAGAATACATCTCCTGATGACAGTATAGGTCAGGTAGTTATATTTGTCTGATGTCAATATTAAATTCTGCTGCTGAGATGCAAACTGCATGTCCAGCTATTGAAACTGCAATCAAGGTATGGGGTCTGCAGATAACTATTCATATATTTTTAGAGTTAACACTGATAAAATTTGGTTTCAGACTGGTTGGGACACAGTATTTACCCTAGTAAAAAGAAAGTGTGGGTAGTAGGTAACATATTCCAGTGTCTCCTCTTCCTCATTCCATGTGCTCACATGGGATGAACAAGACTCCAAGTGTTATATATTTGCCACATTTATATCCTGCTTTTCACCTGTTGCAGAATTCAGTGATGCACAATAAGGATTCTTGGAGGACTCCCATCCAGGGGGCTGACCAGACCTCAACCCACTTAGCTTTCAGTATGGCTGCTACATCATGTGCCCTCCAAGCTACACCTTGGGATCCATCATGTCAGCAACTTACCAATATGGCAGAGAAGCTGCCTGTAAAGTGTACTCCCTGGTAGGAATAAACAATAAACCCACTTAGAAACCAAGATTTTAATAAAGAATTTTGCACTTGTTGGATAAAAAATTCTTCCTGATAATTAATCTGAAGTTTTTTAATCCCTAGCATACAAACATAGTTTTTTCACTACCTTGCTAACCCATGGTGGTCTGTTCACCAGACTGGCTTTGTCTGGTAAGGATGGGCTTTCATGACATATTTTGAGCTTTCCAAAGTCACTGATTGGTCACTGTTGGAATCAGAATGCTAGACTGGAGGTGGTTCTGCTGATGTATATTGTATTCTTACCTTGGTACAGGGCTGTAGTTCAGTTGTAAAGCTTTTTGTGCAGAAAGTCTTATTTTGTGCAGAAAGACATTTTTCTGCCTGAGATGCTAGCGAGTTACAGGCAATATGAATAGACAGCACAGAGCTAGATGGACCAGTGGTCTGACTTCAGTCAAGAAAGCCTCATATATTCATGTTGATAATGTGGGGAGGGGCTGTGGCTCAGCGAGTATATGTTTCCCTCGTCTTTATATATATGGTGGTTCTTCCCATTTAAACTGCAGTTTTTGTCCCTGCTTGACACTGGCTCAAATATGCCCAGTCACCATTAAAAAGATTCCTTCTGGATAGAAATCTTTTCCCCTCACTTCCTATTCTGGAAGTGTAAACAATAAGGATCTGGCTTCTGGGAGCTTTTCTAGCACTTTGGTTTGCCACTGAAGGGCTGTTATAAAGTTCATGTCTTTTTCAGAATCATGGGAATAGAGGGTTTGGGTGGGTGGGGGAAATACTTAAATCTTCCTCTAACTTCCACAGCTGGGTTTTTGTTTTTTGTTTTTTTAAAAAGGATTGTTCTTTGCATTTTCTGCTCTGCTCCAAGACTTCAAAGAGAGAGAAACACACCAGGAGAAATCCTGTGCTCATTGAAGTCACTGGGAGTCCAGCTATTTTATTTGAGTGGAGCCAGGATTTCTCCCACCATTAGCGACTTCTTGGCAGAAATAGATTTCCCAGATTCTCCAAAGGAAAGAGAATATTTGTACCAAATACGTGCCTTTTAAAAAACAGGCAGCTTTCCTGCCTGTTGGTTTCAAGGCAAAGCAGTTAAAACTAGGTCTGCCTCTTTAGAAATGTGACTTGCCTTCTTTTCTGAAGTATGGAAGATTTCAGATTGATGTTTGTAATTCTGCTAGTGAATAATTTTCTGCAAAATTGTTTACACAGACATGTACAAACTTATCTTGTTGCATGATTAGTGTGACCAAATTCCTTCTCGTCCTGGCTTTTTAAGTAGTGTGAAGTCTTAGGTCATATATACATACATATTTTTTTAAAAAAAATTATGGAATAACTTTGTGCCCGTGTGATCTCTTTTGAGTATATTTTTGTGTTTGTGTGTGTATTCCCTGCTTAAAGAAGTTCTGTGGCCTCCGCTTGTAAATTAGATTATTTTGTCCTGGGGCGTGCAAATCGACTTTCTCTGTAAGGCAGTGCTTTGATCAGGGAAGTGAATAGAGCCAGCCTGTGTAAGAGTGACAATTTCCAGCAGAGTGGCCTTTTTCTATCCTCACATCATTTCTGAAGCTAAGTGGTTGCTGGAGAGAGAGAGAGGCCCCACCTCATCTCATGGGTAGTACGTGAAATAGTTAGTACTTCAGTGTTGTGCTTTCTTTTTTAAAGTGTGTGTATATATACATTGTGTGTGTGTGTGTGTGCATGCCAAATATAAGAGTAAAGGAGAAAAATGGGGAAAGTGCTTGTGGGAAGAGGAAAACAGTGATCTGCAGGGTTTCCCCCCATTCCTTGCTGCTTTTGGCAGAGATTCTTGCCTTTTTATATTCTACACTTGATTTGGAGATGTTCCCTTTTCCCTTGATAGATCTGCTTGAGGCAGCCATGCTCAGCAGTGTATCACCGCTTGCCTGCAGCAGCTTCCTTCATTTTCTGTACAAAGAGATGGAGGGCGGGGAGGGGGGGGAAAGAAAGAGATCTAGGACACTGTTGAGACAACACTACCTCAAAGGTGCCCAGTGTGTAGCCAGGAAATAAATTACTAGCACTTCTCTGATCTGCAACCGTTTGACTTCTTTTTTTTTAGTTCCCTTCCCTTTTTCTCCCACATCTTATTTTTTTTAATTTCCAATTCCTTTCTGTTTATATTCCACTTTTATTCCTTGAGTTAAAGTCTCTCCCTCCCACCTCAGAGTTTTTTATTTGATGTTTGACAACAGTCTTTGAAGATTTTCTACTTCAGAGTAGCTACTGATGGGCTGGTTGTACTACAGAGGGAACAAGCAGGGTTCCTCGGAGTGCAACCAACTGCTCCTGCCGAAGGCAAATGCTATTGGGGAGGATGTCACTCCATGAGGCCACAGCACTCGCTCATAAAAATCCAGAGCAGACCATACCTAGTTGCGGTTGTCTTTTCATCCAGACATGGAGACACAACAAGTTGAACGGGGCCAGAAATACGGCTCAGGCTAAGCTTCCTTGGCTTGTGCTATCCACTAAACATGGCTTGTTGCTTTTGTTTCCACTCTCTGTAGAGAACCCACCGTCTTCCTAAGGAGATGACCCCTGTGGAACCAGCTATCTTTGCGGCTGAACTCATCTCTCGGTTGGAAAAACTCAAGCAACAGCAAGAGACCATGGACTGCCTGGAAGAGAGGCTGCAGCAAATCACAGAGGTGGGTGGATTAACCCTTTCGGCACAGATCCCTGCTGTGCAGCATGCTTTTGCTGAAGACATGGGCGGGGGGCGGTATTCATGGGGTGGCAGTTGCGGCAGTGTAACTCCATTCTGTTGTTTAGAGTTATAAGCTAAGCTGCTGATGCTTGGTAAGCGGTGCACTGCATTTTTAAAAAATGTGCCCTGAAAATCGCTTTATTGATACCTCTCTATTTCAGTGACACTATAGGTCTCTTGGGGAGGGTGTATTGGAAGAGAAAAAAAAGCCAATCTATAGAGAAAGGGTTTTTTATAAATTTATAAATAAAAACCCTGTTCTTTTCAGGCTGCATTTCTGCACAGGTCTGAAGCCGTTGCTAGATTTCCCTTGTACATCTTGATGTGATGAATTGTCCTTTATGTTTTGCCTGGGAAGGATGAAGAAAAGGAGTGCCCTGATATACCTGCCAGCTTGCAGACCAGTAGAGAGACTTCAGTTGCTCAGCAACACCAGCACCCGCTCAATCTCTTGCCATCTGGCAGTTTTGAGGATGACCCACAGGCAATTCTGGATGACCATCTCTCTCGAGTGCTGAAGACTCCAGGGTGCCAGTCTCCGGGCATGGGACGGCATAGCCCTCGCACACGCTCACCAGACCGCCTCCCAGGTGGCAAATTGCTGCTGGCCCCAGGAACAGCCTCAGTACCCACAGCCTGTGCCCTCATTAGCAAAGGATTTATTACCAAGCAGACCACCAAACATGTTCACCACCACTATATTCACCACCACACCATCCCCAAGACAAAAGAGCAGATAGAAGCGGAGGCAGCCCAGCGGGTCCAGTGTTTCTGTGCTGGCGGAAATGACTACTATTGCTACTCAAAGTGCAAGGGGCACTCAAAAGGGGCAGACCTTCCTGCAACTCAGCTGGAGCCACTTGGGTAAGTCTGGACAGGTTTTGTGGTTAAAACTGTGTGGACAGTTAAAATTTGGCTATAGTATCCAGTCAGCTTCTTAAAAGAGCAGTGTTGTTGATTGTGAAGGTTTAGGGAAGGTGACCTTGGGTGAAGTGTGTCTGTTGTCATAACCTCTGTGACAAGAAAAAAGCAGGCTAACTGCTGTTCTCCCTTCTGTGTCTCTTGGGAAACCTCAGCAGGACTGGGGTGTTGTTGAAGAGGACCTCTAAACTACCAGATGGCGTCATCTTGCCAGGTGGAGAAGGAGGGCTGTCTGTGCAACCAGGAACCCAGCTACCTGGAGGGGAGGCAGACCGCTCACAGAATGTTTGGCAGTGGATGTTGGAGAGTGAAAGACAATCTAAGCACAAAATCCATAGGTAAATACAAGCTGTCTGCAATACTGTTGCTCCTGGTAAATATTTATCTGTCTATTTTTACAATTACTAAAAACAAATGAAGCTCTTTTGGTCTTCTGGTTTATTATGAAAGCTGTTCCCTGGAACCAGAAAAACCACAAAAATGTCATGTTTTTGGCAAGAGCCCCTTTTCATGCTATGACAAACTTCTCTTCCCCTCTTCCCTCCCCCCCACAAACAGCACACAAAACAGAAGCTGCTTTTAAAGTCATATTTTTGAGCTTTTATAATCATGTACCTTCCCTGCCTCTTTCTCTCATCAGCACACAAAGCACAAAGAAGGCCTACAACTCCGAGTCCACCAGAGGCGTGCCTGGTGAGCGCCCAACCCGGCACCATCTGTGGGGCAACGGCAGTCATCCACGTGGGGTGCAGCCTGCCCACCCTTTTATCCAGGATCCTGCCATGCCCCCACTGACACCACCCAACACTTTGGCCCAGCTGGAGGAAGCTTGCCGCAGGCTAACTGAAGTATCCAAGCCTCAGAAACAACGGTAATTCCCAGAGGGGCCAGAACTGGGGTGAAAATACAGAAAAGCCCCAACATTCAGCAATGTTCTTTGACTGCTGCCTTCTTGGCTGAGATAGACTTGCAGCCTACTAGAGAGGAGGTCTTCTGGAATGATGGCTGTGATGTTGGTTCAGTCACATTTCATTTCGCTCCCCTCCCCACACACACACAACTCCCATTGTAAGTGGAGTGGCAACACAAGGCCCTCACTAGCCTAGTTATAACTTGTCAGACTTCTTAGTTCTTCCTGAGCTTTACAGAAACCTTTTGAGTTAGAGAAGAAGTAAATTATTAAAGAGAGAGAGAGGAAGAGACAATGGCAGCTAAATTTGTAGTTCCCCTTCTGAGCTGCCTCAGTTTTAGTTTGGATGGATGGAGTACATGACCTTATGTTGCAGAATAAAATAGTTGTAGACTTATAAGCAGGGCTATAGCTGAGCTGAAATGGGTATGTTCTCCTGCTTCCAATTGCCCTGAGCTTATTGGTAGACCATAAGCTTTGTATGGAGAAAGCGCCTGATTGAATTCCAGGCAACTCCAGTTTAAAAGAATCAGGTAGTGTGTGGTGTGAAAGACCTTTGCCTGAGATACTGGAGAGCTGCTGGCAGTCAGAGTAGACAGTGCTGACCTTGATAGGCCAGTGATCTCACTCACTATAAGGCAGCTTCATGTGTTTGGTTAGGCTTGGATCCTGTGCTTTCTTTCCATTGCTGCAGTGCCCTTTTCCTTTGACAGGGTTGTCCTCTGCTATGCAGCACATTCCTCCAGCTCTAGGGGCTTTCACTTCCTCCAGCTCTAGGGGCTTTCAACCTAGGGTTGCCAGCTCTGGGTTAAGAAATACCTGGAGATTTGAGGGGGGGTGGAGCCTGGAGAGTGCAGAGTTTGGAGAGCAAAGGGACCTCAGCAAGGTACAGTGTCACAGAGTCCACCTTCCAAAGCAGCCATTTTCTTCAGAGTAACTGATCTTGATAGTCTGAAGATCAATTGTAATAGCGGGAGAACTCTAGGTGTCATCTGGAGGTTGGCAACCCTAGCAAGCCCAGTGTCTTTCAATGAACCTGGAAGCTCTAACACCAGATTCCATGTCAGAGGGTTGCCGCCACAAAGGACCAACAGGATTGTAAACAAGGTCTAATCACAGTGTCTTAAAATTTTTTCTGACTTAGTTTCTTTTTCTTAAAGACCATGGCTATGTTTCTAGAATAGTTAATATACCAAATGATATCTTTGCTGTCTTTCATTAGATGATGTGGTTATAATTTTGTCCATCCCCCCTACTTAATTATCTCCTGGAATGTTTACAGTATGTACATCTTAGAGGTCTTTGAAAAGCCAGATAATTCTCTTCTTTGTCTTCCTTTCTCCCTTTCCAAATTGTAGATGTTCAACCTCAAATCAACCAAGAGATCGCAACCACTTGACTTCAGTACCCGGAGGAAATGGTCCTTTTTGTAGTACAAGCATAGCGACAGAAGAGTGAGTGTTGCTTTGTGTTACACATAGCTAGATATCTGTCCTTGCCTTTTAAAACTCTTTTTTAATCCATGGGATATTCTTTTCAAAATGTAGTCTCTACTTCATATCTCTTTAATATATTTTTTGGGGGATGGGTGAAACAAGGAACAAACTGTTATCAAAGCCTGTCGCCTGGTTCTTTTTTAGCTTGCATTCCTTTAAATCAGACAAAGATTGGATTAGTCTAATTACAGGATAGGTCTTTTAAAGAAGAAATCTGCTACAGTTTAAATAAAGTTTTCTTTCTTATAGTCTTCATCTTAAGCAATAAGTAATGTTTGAAGTCCAGGTTAAGCCACCTCACTATAGCCTTTCATTTTTAATTGGTTGACCTTAAGTACACCAGCTGTCTTTGCTAGTAGCCTTTTCCCCCATCTTCCTGAAGCCACTCTACAAAGTCTTGGAACAAATTAGGAAGACTAAATTACTGTGGAGTAACACTTTGTGACCTTTTGACATGCCAAGTCAATGTTGCCTCAGAAGTTGCCTGCATGGCATTCAAGGACCTGTTGCGATTCTTCCTGGTTGCAGAATTGTTTGTTGTTCAGTAAGCAGATCTCCCTTCCTCAGGAGTCCAAAGTTTTAAAAGGCTTCGGGCATGTTGCTCCCTCTGCATCAAAGGATCTGACTGAAAGGCAAATTGATCTCTAGCCTTGATCCTGCAGCATTTGATATGCACATGTTCCTCTATATGAATCGGGGCTTCTCTCATTCATTTCAATATAGAGGGTATGCATGGAGTTTCCCTAGAGTTGAACTGAATGGGATGGGAAAACCTCTGCAGATATGAAACCACTTCTGGGCTGTCTGTTTATTGTACATGTGTCTGTTCTTGATTGGGAAATATGTATGCTGGGGAAATATGTATGCAACGTGAAGAAACGGGAAAATGCCACTCTAGGCCATCTACTGATCAAGAAAAGCTGCACTTTTCAGTCTGTCCCATCCCAGGCCTTTTATCTTGCTCTTACAAAAAGTGGATTATATCCTTTTCCTGCCTTTGACAATGCATGTACAGATTACTGAGGAGGAGTGAACTAGTGAGGGTGACTAGTCCCCGTCTCTCTTTGTAGATATTTTAAACATTATTTGTACAAACATATAATGCAATTATTTCAAAGATAAGAATTGAGAAAATACAATTAATAATATATATATGGTTGAAGGTTTAAGATCTAGCCAGTGGCAAAAGAGAATATCCTAAACAGCCCCATTCTGCTGATAAACCATGGGCATGTTCAAGGATGGTCTGTCATACTGCGTTGGCAGAGTATTGCTAGACTCCTGTTTTTTTTTTTATCATCAGCACTGTTTTCCTGAACATAACATTTATTTACCAAAGCTTTCTGGGGAAGTGGTTCATATGGCCTACATGCCCCAGTTAAGTGAGAGTGTATATCAGGGGTGGGGAACCTCTGTCCCGAGGGCCATATACGGGCCTTGGTGTGGCTCTCGGGGATTGCTGGACTGAACCGAGCCATGTGGCAGCCTCCCTGGGGCTGGCTGGCCAGCCAGCGAGGATCATGGGGCCCTGCTGTGCGGCAGCCTCTCTGGGGCCTGATTGGCCAGAAAGAATTGCTGCAGGGCCTGGGAAAGTTACTGTCAGCATTCAGTTCGCACTTGATTATCCCAGATGGTGTGGCCTAATATGCTAATGAGTGTGTGACCTAATATGCTAATATTAGGGGATGTGGTCTAATATGCTACTGAGTTCCTGCTGGGCTTTTTCTAGGGCAGCAGGCCGGGTGTGCGTGTGTGCGTGTGCAAGATTAGGCTCTCCCCATGACTTCAGATAGAAAAACAATTATTTGCATTAATTTTGCTGGCTTGAATCATTCTCCCTTGGTGGAGCATTGTTTTTTAAGCTGATAATTTTTTATGGCCCACAAATGAAGTTATAAATATCCATATGGCCCTTGGCAGAAAAAAGGTTCCCCACCCCTGTTGTATATTGTGATGTGCTATCCAGGATAAAGCTATCTAGAAGACACAATGTGCTCCAGAATCCTAATGTGTGTAGACTGTAGGATGGTAGAGGGATGAATTTCTGAGGATGGTAGAGGGTTCACCCTAGCTCAGTACAGCAAATTAGCTTTGGAGCTAGGTCTGGGACCTACATTTGCAATGGCTGTGGAATGTTTGGCCAGTGAAGAAAATTGCATTTCAACTAATCTTAGCTGGTAGACTATTAAGATTCATGCATATATGCCAGGGGTGGCCAACAGTAGCTCTCCAGATGATTTTTGCTTACAACTCCCATCAGCCCCAGCCAGCATGGCCAATGGCTGGGGCTGATGGGAGTTGTAGGCAAAAAACATCTGGAGAGCTACCATTGGCCACCCCTGATATATGCAGTAATGGCAATGTACTTGTGGTCTTGTCTGTGGTAGAAATATCCAAATGTTGTGAAGTGACACCTCTTTTTCTCTTCCTCTTTTCAGTCACAAAGAACCAAAGAAACTTCCTGCTGTTCACTCCTCCCAACCTAGTGAGTTGGTTGTCACTTATTTTTTCTGTGGAGAAGAAATTCCCTATAGGAGGATGTTGAAGGCCCAGAGCCTGACACTTGGGCACTTTAAAGAGCAGTTGAGCAAAAAAGGAAATTATAGGTAAGCCTCTTTGTGGTCTCTTTCATCTCTTTTCTGTATTTGCAGAGACTGTATACCAAAACAACCAGCAGATTTCTAAGCATCCTTATGCAAAGGAAATGCTTACTGCACCCTTTGGAAGTTTGGCTGCAACTCACTCAGCTAGAGTTTTGTATCATTTTATCATTTGCTCACCAAAGCTGTGGTTGTTAAGAGCAGATTAGTTTACTCCACCAACAGAAGTAGGCCTCACCTGGTGTGTAGACTATGTTGTCAGCACAGTTGGCTTGTAAAGTAGGGTTGCCAAGTCAGTGTTGGAAAATACCTGGAGACTTTGGGGGTGGATCCAGGAGAGGGTGGGGTTTGGGGACGGGAGGGGCCTCAGCCTGGTACAATGCCAAAGAGTCCCCCCTTCAAAGCAGCCATTTACTCCAGGGGAGCTGATGTCTGCCAGCTGGAGATCAGTTGTAAAAGCAGGAGATCACTAGGCCCCATCTGGAGATTGGCAACCCTATGTGGGTGAGTCCACAGTCTCACATAATGAGTGTTCATTCTCTGACTACAGTTCAGCTTTTGGAGGAATCTTTCACAAACAAGTGCATGCGGGTGACTATTTTATATGCAAAAAGATTAGCCTCTGAAATGTGTTCTTTTGATTTCTGTATAGAGCATTAAGATGAACTAGCAACCTGGATTGTGACATGGAAGTGTATGCTTTTCAAATGCATTTGTTGTACTTGGTGAAGATTTTTGGTCAAGATATCAGACTGTGTATCAAAACTCTGCTGGTTTCACCCACAATACTGGAAATCAGATAGAGTGTTTTACAAAAGACAGAATTTAGTATCTAGTGAAGAGTTAAAAGTTTGAAGTTAGCTTTGTATGGTGCCACAAAGTGAGGATGTGAGAAGCTCTAGTCCAGGGGTGGCCAACGGTAGCTCTCCAGATTTTTTTGCCTACAACTCCCATCAGCCCCAGCCAGCATGGCTAATGGCTGGGGCTGATAGGAGTTGTCAGGAAAAAAGCATCTGGAGAGCTACCGTTGGCCACTTCTGCTCTAGTCTCTTCTGTTTCCTCTCTTTGTACTTCCTGTATAATGTCCAAAGTGGGAACTTGCCAATTTCTCCAATATTTGCAGTACATTTCCCCATACTTGACTTTGGAGCCTTAAAGACCTCTTCATGTAGATCAGGGTGCAAATGTCCCTACCGTAAGCTTTGCCATTGGGAGTTGCATTAACTTTACACTGGAAGTTGTTCCTAAAGACTGCAGAGTCCTCTGAAAAATTAGCTTCCTGAAGGTTCCTCCCCTCCCCCCCCCTTGTTATGTCAGGCCTATTCCTACATCTCTTGAGTCTTATGTCCAATTTGATGAGCTTGCTGGCAGGACTTTGAACTGTCCCTCTATTTCAGTTAGTATGAAATGATGTCCATTGATTTGGGCTGCTAGATAATCTTATCTTTGTATCACCCAGCATACAAATGAAGGATTGTCCTGGTTGGGCTACTGTTAGGCCCAGATCATATAGGTGGTATTTTACAAGTGGCTAGAGGCATTGAGAGAGGCCTGTAGGTTTTATGTTCCTTAGCTCTACCACAAGGATAATGTGAAACAAAAAAGAAGTGTCTGACAGTTGTCTTGCTCACGGTATAGCTTTAACTGGACTTTTCAAAAGCTAAAGGTAGTTCATCACTTGGGTTATGATGTGGCTAATGATATGCACATGTGAACATAACATTTATTTACCAAAGCTTTCTGGGGAAGTGGTTCACATGGCCTAAAGGCCCCAGTTAAGTGAGATTGTATATTGTGATGTGCTATCCCGCACAAAGCTATCTGAAAGACACAATGTGCTCCAGAATCCTAATGTGTGTAGACTATTCACAAATCATGTCCTGTGTGAACATGTTAGAGAAACTGTTTCTTACTGTTGTGTAGCTGCTCCAACGAAGAAACAGTGATATTGCCATGGATAGAAAAGAGACATGATTACACATAGTAGCCACCTGCCCAGGAATCTTGGCTGATCATGGCTGCTAGGCGTGTATTTGCTGTATGTATTTGGAAACATGTCTGCCACCTACAAGGTCACTGAGGAACTGGGTAATAGCAAAGGAGAATTTAGTCTTTCTCATAACATGAGAAGCAATTCTTAGGATGCTTTGCTGTGGTATTCCATTTCCAATGATTCCAGAGCACTCTCCAAGTGATATTACTTGGACTGTGACTTATGGCAACCCACATTTGGCTTTAGTACCTTCCATTTCCACAGTGGGTAAGAAATAGCAAACACTGAAGTGTACAAAAAGAATATGGGTGGAAGATCAATGTGTTTTGTCTTATAAAGGTGAAACTATTTAAATGTATCCCCCCCCCCCCACAGTGTTCCCTCTAAGCTGAGTTAGCGTGAGCTAGCTCACAGTTTTTTAGCCTCCAGCTCACACATTTTTGTCTTAGGAAGAATGACCTCAGAACACACTACTTTATGCAGTAGCTCACAATTTTAATGCCAGTAGCTCACAAAGTAGAATTTTTGCTCGCAGGACTCTGCAGCTTAGAGGGAACATTGATTCCCTCCCCCCCAAGAATCATTGTGATCTAAGCTTTGGGTGTGTTTTTTTTTCTGGACATACAGTAAAACTGCAGGTGACCTTCAAAGAGATCCTTACTGCCTAGAGTAGTAGGGAATGCTTAGGGAAGGACTTGGCTGGTTGCTCTGGTTACACCTTGCTTTGATTGTGTTCTAAGGCACACTTAATAAGCATGTCTTTGAAGCCTTTGTGTCTTGTTTTAACATACAATGATGTACATAGATGGTTGCTACTCCAAAATTCTTTACTGGATGAGTCAGTTTGCAGTTTAGGTACTTCAAGTTTCTTTTGGTTATCTCTCTGTAGGACAGTGCTGTCCAGCAGGCATTTCAGATCATATGTGCCCCTCTGAGTGAATTAAGTGGTGATTTAATATGAAGTTTTTCTGTCTGTCTCTCTCTCACACACACCTGGGTAGTGTTGGGTAATGTTAACATGTCAGTAGTTTTTTAAAAACCCAGCAATAAAGCCAAGCCTTCTAGCCAGATGTAGAAGGGGGCAAGCAGAGGAGAATGACAGAGAAAGCAAAATGTGTCCCACTAAAAAATGTGTTTCAATGGAGAACTCACATTGACAAGCAAATAAAAACCTAATGTGTTTGAAGAAGCTGTGGGGGAAAGATTAGTTTGTACTCTTCATCCTATTTATTTATTTACAACCTGCTTTTCTCCCCAATGGGTACTTGAAACAGCTTACATCATTCTCCTCTACTCCATTATCCTCACAACATCCCTGCTTAGGTAGGTTTGGCTTGGAGTATGTGACTGGCCCAGGGTCACCCAGCAAGCTTTGATGGCAGAGTGGGGATTTGAGCCTGGGTATTCCAAATCCTAGTCTGACACTTTAACCACTACCCATGCTGGCTTTTTTCAACTTTTCTCTGTGGACCGAGACTGTATTTAGGGGGAAAGGTCATGGTATGTATGGGTCCCCTCCCATCCCTAGAAAATAAAATATGACATTCAAACAAAGCATTCTGTAAATGCTGGTAGAATTGAAGATCAACAGGGGCTTGTGCTCTTGGGAAAGGAAGCCAAAGTGAGCAGAAAGGCAACTGTTGTGCTTCATGTTAAGGATTGTTTTATTTTCCCCTGTGACTTGCTAGTGTGAAGGATTCTAGAAGGAAGTATCATACACTGAGTTTGAATCAGCAAAGGAACGGACAGCGGTTCATCTGGAAATGACAAAAATGGAAGTGACAGTCCCCCTCCCCCCCACACCTTGATTTAAATTGGTTACCTCCTTGATATCTTCCTATACACAGTTGGATAAATAAAGCTTCTTGCTGGCATGTTCAGAGGGCATAAGTATCAAAGCTACACTTGGTATTTGAGCAATTGTGATAGTATATTTTTTTTAGAGAGGAAACTGAAAAGTGTTGGAGTAGGGGTTCTTTTTTCACTTACGTGGGAAAATTATTACCTTCCAACTTGCAGTGATGCCTCCCAGTTGTTGTTTTTAACTTGGCAGGGTGTTTGGCTTTTTCATTTTAGTTTTTCCGTAGCTCATAAGAATATTTTTTTGTCCTGGTGACTGCATGGTAAAAGGCTTTCAGTGAGGAGAGGGTGAGAGACCAGCATGGGTGCAAGGAGGGGTGGGGGTGGGGAGAGCAGACAAGCAGGCTCCCTAAATGCTAACTCTCTGAATGGAAGGCCTTCATTTGTGCATATGCAATTAAGCAGCCTGAGAAGGAAGAATGCTGGAAGGGGGGATAAAAGGAACCTTTAATCAAGAAGCTGAACGGTTTAATTCAGGATAATAAAGGGGTCCTCACTGTTTGACACAAGAGGGGAAGGGGCACTTCTTTGTCTGCGTGAGCACTGGCTTCATGATCTAAGCATCTCAAGCCAAAGAAAGGGAAAGCAGGACACTGCTGCTTGACCTTTTGGTGTAAAATATTGCAATCTAAGCCAAGATAGCTCATTACACTGGGGGCCACTAGGAATAAAAGTTACAAAGATTGTTGTTGCATTCTATGTGGATACTCTGTTACAGAAAGTGGCTGCATTAAAAAAAGAAAGAAAAAAATATTTCCAGCTATATAACTTGCAACTTTTGAAAAAGCCACTTTATGGAAGTTAAATTGTGGGAGTTTCCCAAAGTTTACTCATGAGGCTAAATCCAAAATGACAGGGTTTGTTTTGAATTTTTATTTCCTTAAATTGACTGCTTGTTTCTGCTGCCAGCATCCAGAAATGGTTTGAAGAACTGCCATAGAAGTACTTCCTCTTTTATTAATTGGTGCATTCTAGTTACTTGTACTTTCTTTTGGTTTTCTAAGAGCTTTCTCTTTATTTGATGTTTGGCTATATGACCCTGTGTCCATCCGTCTTGAAGGAACGGTATTGGCTGCCCTGTACAAGCAGGCCACTTTTGATTTCTGGGGATTTATTATGGCATGTGGTGGTGATGATTCACTGCAGTAGGTCCTATCCTCATGGCTTTATTTTCCATTAAAATATAATACATGCAGACAAATGGCATCACTAATGCTAGATGTTACAATTTATAATAAAGCCACAGACAGTGATATAAACTGAGAGGAAACATTCAAGTGTCTTGATTAAGCTGGAGTTTGTTCTTGATGTCTGAATGTAGTTTCTTGAACAAATGAGTTTGTTCATGACGAGCATGAACCTGGCTTCTTTTGGGGCACACACTCTCCTCTTCATTCCTCCCCATCTACAAACAATTAAAAAGTTGGAAGGGGCCTAAAGATTTTTCAGTCCAACCCCCTGCACCATGCAGGATGACATAAAGTATCCTTGACAAGTAAATCTCCAATTTCCACTTAAACCACCTCCAAGGAATGATAACCCACAACATCCACAGGCAACCAACTTCACCACTGAACTGCCCTTTATTAAAGTTTTTGCTAATATTCCACTGTTATCTCCCCATCTGTAATTTGAATCCATTATTATGACTCTTATCTTCCACTGCCAACTGAAACTGCACCCTTTCCTTCTCTAAATGACAGCCTTTCAAATACTTAGAAAGAGTAATCATATCACCCCTCAACTTCCTCTTCTCTAGGCTGAACATTCCCTGTTCTCACAGTCTTTCTTAATAAGACTTAAGTCTCCAAACTTTAATCATTGCTGTCTAAAGTTTCTATATTCTTTCTATAAGAAGACCTCCAGAAATGGATGCAATACTTCAAATGGAGTCTGACCAGCGCAGTATACAGCGGTATGATGATACCTTGTACTCTAGACACAAATTCTGTGCCACAGTGAGATTAGAGGCTTCCTAAATCTATCTAACTACACTTCGTCATAATATTTGAATGCTGGTACTGGAACTAATCAGAGTTTGTTTCTTTCCCACACACTGGGATGCTCAATCACAAATTGATGATAGATTGGAGATTTCCTAAAGCAGAATGTCTCCATTTGTGGTGTGTGAGGGGAGGAAGGAGAAAGGAGGGTCACACATATTGTCAAAAGCCAGGTTTCTGCTTATCATGTGACATCTAAATGACCCCAATAGGATTGTCAACTCTGAGTGGGAAATTCCTGAGGACTTGGGGATGAACCCTAGGGAGGGTAAACTTTAGGGAAAGAGGAGGGGCTTCACTGGGGTACAATGCCATAGAGTCCACCTGCTAAAGCAATTCTTTTCTCCAAGAGAACTGATGTGCATAGTCTGGAGATCATTTGTAGTTCTGGAAGACCTCATGCCCCAAAGCCATGAACTAATTTTGGGGTAGTCTGATGGTGTGCCTAGTTTAGATTGTTCATTGCCAAACAAAGAAGATGAAAAGGGTGGGAGTTTTCTTTTCTCCTGTAAAGTCAAGGTGTTTTTAAAATTGGCTTACTTAAAGCTAGCTCAGGTAGCTTTTATTGAACTCATAAACTGCTAAGCTCTGCCTGCGTATTTCTTATGCTTGGACCAGAAGGCAGAACTGTGTCATTCCATTTTTCTGTCACCTTCCTTTAATATATCTAGTGTTTCTTGATAATGCTGAGGTTCTCTTAGACTATATACTCTTTTGTTGCCATCTTTGTTAGCATTTCCTTCAAGGGGACTTTCAAAGTAGTTTGCTATATCCTCCTTCACCAGCTGCCTTTTGCGATACCTACCCATGTATTAAGTAGCTCTACCATCTTTGCTAAGGGCTGGAACACATCATGAGGTTGCTGTGAGAAATAGCCCTCAATGGCAAGTGTTTCTGAGATGTAACTTAAAGAAATACTTAATATTATTCACATCCCCATACTTCATTCCAGCAATTGCCAGGAACATGGAATGGGAACACTGTAATGTGATATGGGAGAAGTCTGCATGGTAAATAGTTCTCTTAAGATTATGACCAAAGCTTGCCTAACACAGGCCATTTTTAGCAATATCTCCATGGAAACTGTAATGTTACCTGTACTCATTTGCCTTGAGGTAGATTCATAAGGACAGCAAACACCATGATTGAATAGCTAATGCTGCCGTAGGATGAAAAGAGGCTTTTATGGTGTGATGGTGTGTTGTTCTGATGTGTCCCAAGCAAGTAGCAAGGTAATGCCATGACTCCCTTAACAGCAAGGCTCATACTATGATACCATGTGTCTAAATATAGCCATATATGTCCTCTGAATGTAAAAAATGATCAGTGTGCACTGTAGTAATTCAGTTGTGCATAGGCTTTTTATTTATTATCTTGGTCTTATTGATTTCAGGTATTACTTCAAAAAGGCAAGTGATGAGTTTGACTGTGGTGCTGTTTTTGAAGAAATCTGGGATGACAATGCTATTCTGCCCATGTACGAAGGAAGAATCCTTGGAAAAGTCGAAAGGATTGACTGACTGGTTGGCTGGCTGGCATTGTCTGTGTATGTCTGTGAAAAGAACCATAAGCTAAAGATGCCAGCTGTTGGACAGACCATGAAACAAAGGCTTTGAAGGAAGGCTTGAACCCATGAAGAAAAAGCAACAAAAATAAATGGAGGTCTATGAAGACTTTGCCAAATCAGCCTTAGCAATTTTTTAAAATGGTGTTCAGGCTGGGTACTGAGACATTAAGAACCCTGAACTATTTATTAAAAACATGACCACTTGGTTATTAAAGATGCATATGATGTTGAGAGACTTCCATACATAATATATGGTTTCTGGGGGATCCCAATCCTACAGACTCAGAGAACTGTATGTAGCTTACCTTACAGTAATCCTTACTGATATTTATTGAACAGTCTTCTCTCCCCCCCCCCCCCCTTTAAGTCCATTTTATGGACATGCTGCTTTAAACAATGGAGAAAAGAGGGGATGTGATGTAGAAAGAAGGGGTGGGTTTGTATTTTATTTTTACATTGTTTCTACTATCTAAAGAATTTGGATTATGTCTTTTATAAAAAAAAACATTCATTTCTGCCTCCTTAGAAAACAAACTGGAATTATGAGGTGCCCAACATTTCCTCGTGCTTTTATTTCTTGAGTGTGAGTGAGAAAATAACACTTCTAGAGAGTGCTGCATTTTAATCAGTGCTGCTCTGATTTTCAGGCCCAGTGCAGACCTAACATTCTCAATCTCCAAATAATGGTGAACAGATAAGCAAACACCCTCATGGTCTTCTTGAACATATCACCCCATTTCCCTCCTCTGTTATCTTTTTGAACTTAACAGTAGTGCAGTGTTATGTCTGTAAAAGTCTAAACACCAACTTTGGTTAGTAGTAACAGAGTTTGCCAACTTGCTGCTTTCTCTGGTTACAAGTTCTGGTTTGATACTTACAGTAGTTAATGCCAGTGCAGAAGATGCAAACGGGGAGGGGGGGATTCATGTTTAACAGTAGAGGATAGTAAAACAGCCTGCGAACATTTGTAATTTTCTAACCATGGTCAGGAGATTAGGAATGTTGGTCCTAACCTTGGATTCATGGGTCAATATTACAAAAGTTACTGCGGATGTTATCAGTGTGGTAAGAACATACTTTTGCCATGTTGCATACCCATCATAGACACTGTGTCCAGTCCCATTCTTTAGCAAGGCGAGCATAAAGTTATAAAGTTTAAGAGAACTATTGGGCCATCCAGTTGAGCTTCCTGACAGACCTGCCTTATCCCAGGAAGAACAGTATGGAAAACCAGCACCATTCATGTTGACACAAGTATAGCCAGATTTTTTAAAATGGGTATTTATCACAAAACTAATTCGTACTTTTAAAAATATAGTCAGTCTTTGAGTGGTAGCCTATCAACTATCTTTCCACTATAATGCATAGGCCAAATTTTCAGAATATATTATGCCTCATTTTAGCTGCAAAATGAAGGGGAATTATGGGCTGATGCCTTTGACAGCCCTGAATCCTCCAATTTTCTAGCATCAAATTCTGAAACTAAATTCTGATTCTTATCAATTTTGAACTTTATAGAGCTTGGCGGAAGCTTTGCAGACTGTCATTCTGGTTGTATTTCACTAGGGCTATTGTCATTCTGAAGGACAAAAAGTCATAAATTCCCACTATGCCCTGAGCAAGGGATACATTTTCACCAAACAAAGCCCGTTTGGTGTAGTGGTTTAATCAGGAGAACCAGGTTGGACCCTCCACATGAAGCCTACTGGGTGACCTTGGGCCAGTCACAGATCTCTCAGAGCTGTTCTCTCAGGAACAGTTCTCAGAAGAGCACTGAGCCCCACCTACCTCACAGGGTGTCTGTTGTGGGGAGAGGAAGGGAAGGAGATTGTAAACTGCTCTGAGACTCCATGTGAAGGGCAGGGTATAATCTTTTCTGAGGAGAAAAGCAGTGTTTGCTTCATGGAGTGCTGCTGGAACAGCTTTTGCCTTTGCTCTCAAACTGTCAATAGTATTTACTTGGTGGATTATGCCTAAAATGTAATGTGCTATAAAATATCAGAAAAATTCCCTACTCTAATTGTACCCTTTGTGCGTAGTGGGCCAATGCAGCACACAGCTCTTTGCCCTTGCCCAGGCATTTTACGTCTACATTTTGTGTTTGCTGATGCATTCTGTTTGCCATTGTTACATTTCTTTTGTATAATGTGTATGTATATAGTGTAGAAAATATATATGGTGAGGAGAAAAATAACCATTAATACATTATCTCGTGTGTTTAAAAAAACACTTGGATCAGTACAGTACCTGTGCCTGCATGGCGTTACTATGCCATGTTTCACCCTGTGTTCAGGGTCCAAGCTCTCCCTTGTTTGTTTAAGGGATTTATGTATAAATATATTTTATGCTTTTTTTACTACAAGTCTTGTACTTATGACTTTTGTCATGACATTTGTTCTACTTATACTGTAAATTATGCATTATTAAGAGTTTCATTTAAAGAAAAATTACTTGGTACAATAATTATTGTAATTAAGAGATGTAGCCTTTATTAAAATTTTATATTTTTCAAATTTATATAATTTTGGTTTCAATCTAGAAGTCCTTTTGTATGCTGAAGTCATCCCTTAAGTCAGATTGTTTGCCTAGGATTGTTATGTATCTTTATACTGGGAGAAACTTTTGTTTAGGCACTGGGCAGATAGAAATCAATACAATGAATAGAACTTTTTATGAGCCATGGGGAGTGTTTCATTGATAAACAATTTTTCTACATCTGAAGGCACCATTAAAACACCTTTTAGGTTAATAACTCTGAGACCATGGATGTAGAAATAATTTTACAAGCGTTAAATATTTAAGTTTGAAAAGTGAGTGTTGTATTTTCCAAGATGGAAACCTAACTAGCTTAACAATGGAGTTTAATTTGAGCTTGATTTAAGCCCCACAGCCTTGCTTTAAATGTCACTGTTCAGCTTTTCTGCTTTTAAAGACCATCTTACTAGACGTTATTGTGTATTGTAATGGGACTATATTTCCTCTCACCTTCATGTCAAAAAGCATTTCCTGAGCATATGAGTGGTGCTTAACCCATCACTGTTTGGTCTTTATAAAGAGTAATACAGTCTGAGACTAACTTCTCCAATATGAGCCTGTGCACAAAGATCTTCACAAAGCTTTCTCCTCAATGTCCCATCCTTAAAATCCATGCATGTGCTGCAATTCACTCTTTTTTTTATTTGGGGACCTGGTTTTGAAACAGTCTCCCAGAGGAGATCAGAAGATGAAGTAGACCCTCACTGTTTGTCAGTTCATGAGTTGTAATTTCACTTTTTCATGGTCTATGGTCTAATCTATCTATCCATCCACTTTATATTATCTAACAGCTGAGAATAGGCAGAACACGTATCATACAGGTTACTAAATATTTAGTAGCATAGCTGTTTGGACAAAGGAAAGGAAAGTTTTAGGTAAGTCTGAGCCCCCCAGCAAATTAAGCCTATAAGTCAAATATAACAAGTAACTGTCAAAGCAAACATGATCCTAAATGGAGAGTTGAATAAAACTGACTTATAGCTAATGTCATGCCATCAGGCCAAGATCTGGGGCAGGAGCTACTGCAGGAAGGAAAAAATAGCATTTTCCTAGCCTGTGATGTTGCAGCTGAAGCTCAGTCGCCTCTTTACCTTTGAAGGGGTACTGCTGATCACAAAAGCTTCTTGAAATGGTGTCCCACTTCTGAAAAGGAGCTAAAGAATTCAAGCTTAAAATCCCTGTTGAAAATTATTACACTTTTGAAGTCGGAGGGGGGGGGGTGTATCTCACAGTTGTAAAGTCTAGAGAATGGTACCTTGGGAAATTTCTGCTTTACAAGTAGTAGCCTGAGAAGAATACAGATATGCATTAAAACATTTCTTAATTGTGTTCTGGCCCAATCATATTAGTGGGGCTTCTGTCAGCAGCATATCTGGCCATCAGGATATAAGTGATGTGTGTGAGAGGGCTTTTGACAATTGTTACTGCTTTCAAAATGAAGGGTGGTACAGGAAATCTGTTCATTTACTCTTCTTGTGGTTGTTCACATTTGTCCTAACAATGCTTTATTTCTGGTTAAAATGTCTGTTTTACATTTTTTTTCTGGATTTTTTTTTTGTGTGTGTGTGTTCGCGCACCTGGAAGTCATGGCAGCCTCTGGTGACTGACCCCTACTGGGGACATGGAGAATATTCAGAGAGGTGGTGAATAAAGCTGCCTCCAACCTCCCAACTTCTGGTATTCCAAGGAGGCCTCCCAATCAAAGTACTTGCCAGAGTTGATCCCGCTTAGTTTCTAAGTTCTGATGAGATGGGACTTGCCTGGGCTATCCAAGCCAGGGCTAAATGTCTGTTTTATTCATGTTCAAGCATTTGGGTGCCTGTGTTCTAGCTCTCTGGTACCTAATACCTCCCTCTATAGCTGCTAGCCCAACCATGATCATGCCCTGTAGACCATTTATTTAAGATAGTGGAAGCTTCCTTTTGTGGGACCCAACAGCTGCACCCCTCTGGTCTGTTCCTCATTCTTCTCCCTCTTCTGCCATCATCCAGGTAGTACTGCTGCATCTGAAATTATTTTGCATGTGAGAGATCTCATTTTGAACATCAGAAGTACTTCACACCTAGCGTACAGGGCTCAGTACTGAATTCTCAGTTTAAAACAAAGCTGCAGGCAGTTTCCCATATCTAAATGGATGGCTGTCTTTATTAAATGCCTTCTCAAGTTCATGGGTTCACCTTAATTGATGAGCTGGACATAACAGATGGGTAGGCAGACTTCAGCAACATGGGGGAAGAAAGTTATTTTTCTTCCCATTCTACCATCAAAGGTTAGGAACTTAGCACTGCACAGTAGTAGTATTTTTTTCTTCTGCTATTAAAATGAATCACACTGAGTCTAATTCTTCTTGGGAAGATGAATGTGTCTGAGTCAGTTTGAAGCCATTCATTGCCATATAAGCCTTTGCATCTTCATATATCAGGGACCCAAAATGCTCGCCTCTCCCTTTTCTGCTTTTTCCTTTTACTTTCCTCTCTTTTTCCTACCCCCCTGGATGTCTGTAGAAACAAAAAGTCTTCAAATACATGGCAGGCTGTTTAGTGGAGATAAAAGGGTGTTTGAATAGTTTGAATAGTCCTTTAAAAATGAATGAGAAGTGAAAAAGAATTCTGTTTAGATTACAAGTAAGACATTGTGATCATTAGATGCCACCTGAATGTGTCACTCTCCAATAATTGTGCTGCTTTGGTTACATTAGAGGTTTTGGTCCTCATCCTGCACTTTTAAAGTGATATCACAAACTAAGCTGACCAAAATTGTGCAGGCTGCTAAAAAAGGTAAAGGTAGTCCCAACTCTGGGGTGACATTGCTTTCCAAAACTAGGAGCAGTTCTTGCATTCTGTTAGAAGTTTCACAAAAGTATAGCTTATTTGGGAAAAAAAACCTGTTAATAGATCTCATAACTGAAGAAAAAAGGGGGAGAGAGTGGCAAAAATATTGAAGGGATTCAAAACAGGCGCAACAGCAGACACCTGGACAAATTAGATTGATTTCTAAGATTGCACATTAATATTTGACCCCTGCTAGCTCAGATTCCTTTTCAAGGTGTAAATTTCTGATTTATTCATTTACACCTTGCTTTTCTCCCTAGCGATAAAACTAAGCAGCTTACATCATTGACCTTCCTCCTCCATTTTATCCTCACAAGAACAATTCTGTGAGGCAGGTCAGCCTGAGAAAGTGACTGACCCAAGGCTACCCAGTGAGTTTTCATGACAGAGTAGAGATTTGAATACAGGGGTCTCCCCTGACCTAGTCCAACACTAGCCAATGTGCCATGTTAGCCATTTATGGGTATCAAACCTGCATCCAAGAGTAAAAGGCTCCCTTGGTTTGGTGGATTTAGAGGATTCATTTCTCCCCTGCTCTCTCAGTTCTCTTAGTGCAGTTTCCCACACCCTTTTCTTCTTAGCAGCAGATGGATCCATCCCCTTTAGTCTGTGATTTGTAGTGTGATGGTGGCAGTTCCCTCTCCCATGCCTGCTACCAGGTCCTACCAGTGGGATGATCCATTGCTCTGTCTCCTGGCTGTCAGATTTAAGAATGTCAAAATCAGACTCACCTATACAAATCTCTTTGCAAACAATAACAAAGGCATCTGCTCAAGCAGCAACTTCCCAATTTAGGGGAGGGGCTGTGGTTCCCCTGAAGAGCCTCTGTTTTGCATGCAGGAAATCCCAGGTTCATTTCTTGATATCTGCAATTAAAAAGGACCAGGCAGTAACGATGTGAAAGACCTCTACCTGGGACTCTGAAGAGCTGCTGCCAGAGTAGACAATACTGACCTTGAGTGACTGATGGACCGATTCAGTATCAAGGCAGCTTCATGTGTGTTCATGTATTAATAATGTAAGTGGTGGGGAGAGAATGCAGGCTTTAAAATGGAGGTTGCAAGGGACAAGGGGAAATAGGATGTGTGGTTAGTAAAAGGGATGGTACAATGCAAGCAGGATATTAGAATTGGAAAAAAAAACTGTACAGATGCCTCTAAAAGGATCTGGATGTGCTTTACTTGGAAACTGGGACAAAAGTGGTCTGGGGCGGGGGGAAATAGAGACAAGCTAGCTTGAAACTTGCACAGCAATGACAGGCACACTTTGTTGTTTGTAAGAATGGGAGCCTATGGGTGCTTTAAACCCTATATGTTTAAGAAACCAAGCTAGAGCAATAAGCTTGTGCAGAATGCCCTGGTGCAGATCCCACTGCCACACGCACAAAACTTCCTACATGTTTCATACCTGTTGCACGTAACTTTATATGTGAGGAATGCCTTTGTTACTGAATGTATACATAAATTAATGAAGAATGAGTAACAACCTTTTTATTTTACTTTCCCAAATGCCCCTCAGCAATTTCATCTTAATTTGTGTTCTCCTGGTGGTCAAGGAAAGGGAAGGATGTGTTTAAAGTATTGCAACCAGATAAAACAGGTGAATGAGGTATGAGTATGTATGTATGTATGTGGAGATATGTGAAGAGGGAAGCAAAGAAAATAGCAAATGTGAGAAGAGAGATGCTAGAGCACCAAAAGATTAAATGCTGAAATGTAAATTAACTTTGTCTTGGGGATGCCACAGAAAATGGCCTCCCCACAGCACAGGATCCTTGTTGTCATATCTTCAGAATACTGTGTGGCTTACCACCAGTGCATTAGAAGATCTCCTTACCTATGCCAAACTCTTAATGACAGCCTTACAAAACAAAGAACAAAGGTACAGAGGCTCTCCATAGTAGCAATTCTTACAGTAAGTAGCTCTAGACTTTACAGCCTAGATCAGGGATATCAAACATGTGGCCTGTGGGCCAAATCAGGCCCCTGGAGGGCTCCTATCAGGCCCATGAGCAACTCACTGTCGTCTGCTTCCTTCTCTTGCTTCCTTTTGCATCACAACTTACTTTGCCAGGCTTGCTCCATCACACAAGAGCTATGGAGCAAAGCCTCTGTTTTCTCCATTGGCTGAGGTTCCTGACTTGGGGAGGAAGTAAGGAGGGACAACTTACTCAGGCTCTCAATTGCACAGCCAGGCTCTCAATTGCACAGCAGAGCTACTAAGCCAAGCCTCTCTTCCTTCTGTTGGCTGAGGCTCAACAAGCCAGTGAGGTGGATTAGGCTGTGTGTTTGTCTGTGTCCTTTATAAAGTTTATATCTCCTCTACTTGGCATTACATTTTATGACACACATGGCCTGGCCTGAGAAGGTGAAGATCTGGCCCTCATAATAAATGAGTTTGACACCCCTGGCCTAGACATTTATCACTTTCTAAAGATGAGCCATTTTAGAATGTGTTCCTCCACTGAGTGTAATGTGTTACACTCTCAGCCAAATAACAAGCCCTGTGAGAAGATTTACAAAGGGTGAAAAAAGGGAAGCACATGTCTACTGATGTCAAGAAAGTGTGCATTAGATGATTGTGTTAGAGAAGTAAACATATAAACATAAGACACATTTTAGAGATTACTAGAATTTATTCTGGCATAAACTTTCATGAATCAGAAATCACTTCATTTGATGGATGAAGTGTACATTGATCAGGTCAATATGATTATATCCACAACAGAGAAGAAGGGTGGGGAGATATTACGAAAAGAGGCTGGGTTCACACACTAACTAGCTACTCCCTCCCCCCATGATATTCAATTAATTTCTCAGCTCATGACCCTGCTCAAAGTCTCATCTCATTGCATGACTTTCAGTTGGCTGTGTGTATTCTCTGTACTGAACAAACACCATGTTCAATATCTAACATCCAAAGCTAACTTATGCCTGGAGGGTTTGATCTGCATGGCTGTTTATGTAATCCTGATGCTCAATATTTGTGGCTTGATGACAGCACTATTAACAAAGCTGGAAAAGAAAACTCTTATTTCAGGGTACCACAGAAAGTCTTCGCTTTTAATGGAAACACTGTCCCACAATAAAATCTGAATGAAGAGAGAGGGACTAGAGGAGTTCATTCATCAGCTCGATGGCTCCGGATCGATACTGCCATGCACAACCCAGCTTATTGTAGTATCCCCCCCTCTCCCCACCAAATCCTGCCTGCCTTTCTGTTGTGAATGTAGAATTTAAGGAGGGTACTTGCTGAAAGAAGCAGAAAAATTCTTTCCCGGGCAAAGAGGACCTGGAAAATTAGAATCCAGTTTCTTCCTGTTTTGGGCAATATGTTTGAATGTGGTGGTGGCAGAACAGTTATGGCTGCATCTGAATGGAGCTTCCTCCATTGACCCATTTTAACTTGTCTGGGTGGCCAGGTTTTGGTGGCAGTGGTGGTTAGATGGGGTAATGCTTTCCTGTTAATACTACTGGATCTTTAAGACACACATAACACAGAAGATCATGTAATTTTGTTGAACTATTTGAAGCTATGGAGTGTCAGTCATGGTTTTCTGATGGTTTCAGTCTTGTGCATCTGATGGTGGAGTTTCTGCTTGGGGGTGGTCTTGTGAAGTTCTAGAGGACTCAGTATTTTTGCCTGGGCATATCTATATGAGACCACCAAATCATATCACCCATGGCTTTGAGGTTAGCTGCTATCAATATGCTAATGACACCCAGATGCTATCAATATGCTAATGACAGTCAGCTGTATCTGTCATTATTGCAAAGTATCCCTCCAGATGCAGCTGTCTCTGTCCTGGACCAATTTAGCGTAGTGTAGATCAGCAGACTCTAATCTGGAGAGCTGGTTTCGATTCCCCGCTCCTCTACATGAAGCCAGCTGGGTGACCTTGGGCCAGTCACAGTTCTTTCAGTAGTCTCTTGGCTCCTAAAAACAAGTCTAACTCACCACTAGCATAATGCCTGTAAGACTGAACTATTCAAGCTCACCTTTAATGGTTAGGGGGAGGTGGCTATTTGAGGAAAGGCTGAAGAGTCTGGGAGTTTTGAGTTTATAAAAGAGACAACTAAGGGGGGACATGATAGAGCAGAGGTGGCCAACAGTAGCTCTCCAGATGTTTTTTTTTGCCTTCAACTCCCATCATCCCCAGCCATCGGCCATGCTGCCTGGGGCTGATGGGAGTTGTAGGCAAAAAACATCTGGAGAGCTACCGTTGGCCACCCCTGTGATAGAGGTTTATAAAATTATGCATGGGGTAGAGAGAGTTGACAAGGAGAAGTTTTTCCCCCTCTCCCAAAATAGTAGAACTCAAAGGCATCCAATGAAGCTGATGGGCAGTAGGTTCAGGATGGACAAAAGGAAATACTCCTTTACACAGAGAATGATTAAAATATGCAATTTGCTGCAGAGGATGTAGTGATAGCCACAGGAATAAACAGCTTTAAAGGGGGATCAAATAGATTCATGGAAGATAAATTTATCATTGGCTACTGGTGACTGAGGGGAACCTCCACATTCAGAGGCAGTAATCTTCTGAATCCCAGAGCCAGGAGGCAACATCAGGGGAAGGCCTCACCCTCTGTGTAGTTGTTGGCCACCCAGAGGAACTGGTTGGCCACTGTATGAGACAAAATGTTGGATTATATGGAATATTGGTCTGATCCAGGAGGGCTCTTCTTATGTTCTTAACTGTAATCTGAAATCTACCATGTTCTTGGATCAACTTTTAATTTCTAGTAAATAAATTATGCCAGTTAGCAGCAACTTCTAGTTTGTGATGCATTTTTTATCAGTTGGTTTTCTGAATGTGAAATAAGATCACACACTTCTGATTCAATGGTGTCCTCAAGGCATTTATTTTCATAGTCAAGTAAGTCTGATCACTGCTCTTGCCTTTGTAGTAGAGATGTGCTAAAACAGCCTCATGGGAGAGACTTCCAAAGCTTTGGTGCTATCATTACAAAGGTTGTGTCCCATGCGACTACTTGGTGAAATTCTAAAAGTGGAGAAGAGGGTGGCTCTACAAATGATATAAGGACATTGGTCGGTTCATTGAGTTATTGACCTTCTAGTTCTTGCTCCCAAACCAAGTCTAGAACTTTGAACTGGTTGAAATTGAGAACCAGTGAAGACATATTAAATCAAGTTTATAACAGGAACTGGCTAGTATCCCAACTCAGGCTCCCCTCCCCCTGACTCTTCCTGCCTTTCTCCTCACTGTTCTGTAACGTGTTATTAAAGCTTCCATTTTGCCATTTATTCTAGGGAAGGTGCTTCAGTATTTCTGTGAACTTGGAGGGGGTGGATCAAGGGGCAGATATTACACTGGGCTATGTGGTGACATCACATCCAAGCAAAACCTGATACAGCCAGAGTGATGTAGTGGTTGAGAAAAGTGGCAGACTCTGATCTGGAGAACTGGGTTTGATTCTTCACTCTTCCACACATAGACTGCTGGGTAACCTTGAGCTAGTCACATGGGTTTTTGCCGAGCCATGATGTTGACACATAGCTCAACATAATTTCCACCCCTGGAATTTCTAACACAAGCCCATGCCATGTTAATTGAGAGCCAGTTTGGTGTAGTGGTTAAGTGAGCAGACTCTTATCTGGGAGAACCGGGTTTGATTCCCCACTCCTCCACTTGCACCTGCTGGAATGGCCTTGGGTCAGCCATAGCTCTGGCAGAGGTTGTCCTTGAAAGGGCAGCTGTGAGAGTCTTCTCGGCCCCACCCACCTCACAGGGTGTCTGTTGTGGGGGAGGAAGGTAAAGGAGATTGCGAGCCACTCTGAGATTGAGCGGGGTGCGGGATATAAATCCAATATCATCATGATGATGTGGCAGGACGGGGTGACAGGAGACTGACTGTGGGCATTGGACATCTCAACACTATTCAGAATCAGGCCTGCAACAATGACATGAGTTCAGGGTGTTTTGTTTTGTTCTGTTTCTTACATAAACCTTTTTCACTCAGGAAATTTAGGTCTCCCTCTTCAAAGGAGGAAGAATACCTTTGAGTGAGAGAGGAAAGCCTGGAGAGGATCATTCACACAGATGTGTGTCACAATGAATTTTTTCCTCAGAAGTAGCATGGATAGGGAAACTTCTTTCTTAGTCTGAGGGGGAAAATATTGGTTTTCTGCCTTTTTCCTGGCTCTGAGAAGTAGAAGAAGGGTTATGGAAGATAACTCCTTCAGTAATTCAGTTATTGAACATAATATGTACTTAAGAGAAAAGGCTTGACCTTCCCCTTCCTCCCAAGTATAAATTTCCCTTGCCTAAAGAAAACCAAATCTGTTACAGGCTGCAATTCTAAACTTACCTGCTTGAGTGAATCCTGTTGAATATAGAAGGACTTACTCCTAATTAAATGTGAATAGGACTTCATGAACTGAAAGCATCCAGTGCACACGCAGCCCTATGATGGGGCAAACCCCCCAGGGGGCTGTTGCTTATTGAGAAAATGGCATGGAGAAGGCAGGAGCTCCCAGTCTGTCCTCTGTGGTGTTTCTGAATTGTGTCCCTATGCGAAACTCACAGCTGGTGTCCTGCTGCAAGTCCCCATTGGGATCATATATTATATTTAAAAAAAAAAATCAGAAGAAGTTTATTGATGTAGTAAAGCCTATACAAAGTAAATAAAAGGAACATAAATTATACATGATTGAGATGGAATACAGTAAAATTATCAGCAGTCTAATGGTCGACACAAACTCCAGGATTATGCAGAAATTATGTTTCATGAAAGAGGTGAAATATAACAGTAAGTATAATGGCACATTAAAAGTACCCATCCATTTCCCTAACCTACAGATGTATAAATGGCAGCATCTTGCATCATCTCAAGCCCAGGAAAGCTATAAATAAAAAGAGGGGAAACAGCAAACTTATAAAAAGCAAAAGTAGAGAGAATTATAGAGAAAGAAATCCATGGTAAGTCATGTTAATTGGCAGTATATCGTTGGTTGCAGTGTATTCCAAAAATGGAAACCATTTATCCTCAAAAGAGGTGGTTCTGGGATAGATTTCAGTTGAGGAGAGGTGATATATGTTAATTTTAATATGTAGTTGCTCACCCCTCAATCCTGCTGCCAGGGCTGGCCCAACTGTCTGGCACCCTAGGCAAGGCTAACTTCTGGCATTCCCTCTGCACTGATAACAACACTAAGTCACATGGGGCACCCAATTTGGTGCGCCCAGAAGGCTGGCGTCCTAGGCAATTGCCTAGTGGCAGGGCTGGCCCTGCCTGTTCCTTTCTAGCTCTCTTGGGGTTTTAGACATGAAAGCCCATTCGCCGTACTAGTTTGAATAGTACAGTGTGTGTAAAGAGCTGTCGTTGCAGCGCCTGTATGGCAACCCGGTAGGGGTTTCAAAGCAAGAGATGTTCAGAGGTGGTTTGCCACTACCTGCTTCTGTGTAGCAACCCTGAACTTCCTTGGTGGTCTCCCATCCAATAACTAACCGGGGCAGACCTTGCTTAGCTTCTGAGATCTGGCTAGCCTGGTCGTCCAGGTCAGGCTACAAAGTGTAGAGGCAATTGTAAAACATTTTAAAAATTCTGGGTTGACCTTGAACTACATTTGAGAAGTGTCCCTCACCCAGTTGTAACAACACAAGAATATTAAAAGAACTCTGCTGGATCTGGCCAGTGATTCGTCTAGTCTAGCAATTTAAGGGAGCTGACTCGGGAAATCCCTGGAGATTAGGGGATGGAGCCTGGAGAGGATGGGGTCTGAAGAGGGGAAGGAACTCAGCAGGGATCTGATGCTATATAGACCATCCTCTGAAGCTGCCATTTTTCCCAGGGGAATTGATTTATGTACTCTGGAGATCAGTTGTAATTCCAGGAGAACTCCAGGCCTCATCTGGAGGCCTGCAACCCTAAGCAACCTGTTTCAGTGGGCATCAATTGTGCTGAAGGACCAGCAGATAGGGTACAGGGGGTCATTTTGCTTTAATATCTAATGCTTCTCAAAACAACCCCACATGCTGGTTTCCAATAAATTGTGCTACTCTGGAGTAGGGTTGCCAAGTTCAGTTAAAGAAAAATCTGGGGACTTTGGGGCGGAGCCAGGAACAAGGGTGTGACAAGAATAATTAAGCTCCAAGGGAGTTCTGACCATCACATTTAAAGGGACAACACCTTTTAAAATGCCTTTCTTCCATAGGAAATAATTAAGGATAGGGGCACCATCTTTTGGGGCTCATAGAATTGGACCCTCTGGTCCAATCATTTCGAAACTTGGGGGGTATTTTGAGGAGAGGCACTAGATGCTATACTAAAAATTTGGTGCCTCTACCTCAAAAAATAGCCCCTCCAGAGCCCCCAATACCCACAGATCAATTCCCTATTATTCCCTATGGGAATCGTTCTCCATAGGGAATAATAGAGTGCCCAGTAGACATTTCCCTCCCCCCCACACGCTTTCTAAAGGGGGGGAGGGACTCCAAACCAGGGAATCCCCTGCCCCCTCCCTCTCTCACACACACAAATACTTACTAGATCTCCTTCCTGCAGAACTCTACTTGCTGTGAAAACAAAAGCAAAAGAAAGGGAGGGGCTGTTCTCCATGGAAACTATTACTGACCCTTTCCAATGAAGTCCTTCCTGTTTCTTGCGCAGCCTTAAAGGCACACATTTTACAAATGGATCAGGAGCTCTACAACTACATGATGCCTACACGCATGTTCTCCCCCCCCACTTCTGGATTTTTGGAGAGTGGGGGAGGAGGCTGCAAATACTGGGGTCCCCCGCCAGGGCGGGGGGGGGGTTGGGAAACCTACTCTGGAGTCCAAACCCATTCTGGGTGTTAAGTCCTGTGAACAGACATACTACCATTTTGTTCACCGAATGAACCAGAGATAAATAAGAATGAGCAGCAACTTGGCCACTGCACAATCAGCTTGGGCTGGGTAGTGTTTGAAAAGTAGCATCAGCCAGCTTCAAGAGTGAGCCATCAAGGTGATGCAATGTAACCGCAGACTGAATAATGGAATCACATAGAGTGATGGCTTTGCCATGTTGAAGAGCTGCCTCTGAACTGATCTTGAGTTTGTGACTACTGAAATTGGGAAATGTTTCTTTTTTGAAATGTGGGTGATGCCCATCTGGAGGAGGCAAAGCTTAGCACTTCCTTCAAAATGGCAATGCTCTGCTCTGAGGTCCCACTCCCTTTAGCCTTTTAAATCTCCCCCCCCCCCCCATTTCCAGACATGGCTGGCCAATATTTCCAGAATTTTGAATGGCTTCTTCTTGTTATTTCAGGACAGATGTCAAGACTCAGGGGGGTCTTATCAATTGCTGCCACCACTCTGGGTTAAGGGCTCTCCTTGAGAAGGCCCAGAGTTCCCTCTCAAGCCCTTCAGGTCTCTTGTAGCTTAGGCCAAATAATAGGTGTGAGTACCAGGCAAAGTGAACAACAAAAAGGTTTATTTTAAAGTCAGTGCAAGATAAATTAGCAAGGTGCATAAAACAGTAAAAGGGTGAAGAGAAAATAAACAAAAGTCCTAACGTGTCTTAACTTACAGTCCCTAAACTACTAACTAGCACTCACCGCTTTCCTTGGGTGAGGGAGCTTTCCCTGGCTCAAGCTCTTCAGGCACACCCTACCTCTAGCTCAGCCTTCTAGGGAAAGAACATCCATTTCCTGGGCTGGGCCTTTATATTCTCTTTCCAGGCCCCACCACTCTCCGAGCCTGTTTCCCTCCAAACCCCTTGCTTCCTAATCAGAGGGACAGAGGGGATCCTGGGAGATGTAGGCTTTTCCCAGTAACTCCTAAGCAGGCTTCCCTGGGACCTGCAGGCCTTGCTAGGCCCAGGATCATGACAACAGAGAAGATATGGGAATCAAATAATTAAACACTAATTTTGGACACTAGACTTGTAGGGACCTTGATGAATTTAGCAGATTTTAAATTCCATGCCACATTTGAGGGTTATATTTTTAGGAGGCACCCTACTCAGTCCCAGTTCACTAGTGCCTGCATCTTCACCTCTTTCCTGTTGTGTTAGACTGCACATGTTCAGAGGTTTCTCTGTCATGTGATTAATGATGGCATCAACCAGACAATGCACCAGATACCTCCATGCATGAGCTATGAAACCCACTATGGATGAGAGATACCCCAGCATGCAGAGAGGCCCCTCTAGTTTCTTATTATAGAATCCTTTCTGGGGTCCACAATCAAGAGTTTTGACTTATCACCATATTCCATATTCCACAAAAAGTTTCCAGAATGAAAAGCCCTCCTTAGAATATTCATACCATTATTTTAATAATCTAGGATAATCTCTGTTGACCTCCTTCTTCTCTTGCACCTCTGTTATCTATTTATAGGCAGAATATGCCATTAGCTCTTCCGTTCGGTAATTCATGACTTCTAGTTGATAAGATTTGACAGACATATTATTTTATTCACAAAACGAAGAAGACCCGTTGGGATTTCTTGCTTTCAACATTTGTCTTGTGCTCTGTAGGAGTCTAGAATGCTTCTGAACTCTCCAGTTCACTCTTTCAAGAAAGACACACATTTACTCACAATGCACATGCTGCCAGTATGGTCCTCTAATCTGCAGTCAGCACAGCTTCAGTCCATGCTTCTACATTTGTATTTCTTCAAACAGCAACAGAGGTTTACAGGTTTTAACTGTGTGTCATGTTTATTACTCTTCCAACAACATCAGGACCCTCTATACCTGCAAAAAATCTTTTTTTATAAATTTATTTTATTCATTTACAAAATTTGTACCTCACTTTTTGGCCCTTACAAAGCTTCTGAGGTGGCTAACAATTTAAACCATACATAATAAAATCATATTATAAAACCATTAAAACCCACACCCCTTCTAAATATACATCATTAAAACAATGTTTAAAAGAGTTAAAAACAGTTAAAATACATACAAAAAAAGCATGGTTAGGAAGGACGGCTCATTGAGGGAATGCCAAATGGGGAAAAAAAGTCTTCATTTGCTGGTGGAAATGAGTGACAGAAGAGGAAAGATGAATCTCCTTGGGAAAAGAGTTCCAGGGCTTTCATGCCATGACTGAGAAAGACCTTCCCTGAGTTGCCACCCACCTAATCTCAGAAGGTGAGGCACCCAAAGCAGGGCCTCTGAAGATAACTGTAATGGTCAGGCAGGAGATAAAGTGTTCCTTCAGGTATGTTGGTGCCAAACCATATAGCACCTTGGAAGCCAGTGTAGATGGGAGTGATATGGTCCCTATGACTCATTCTAGTTAACATCCTGACTGCAGCATTCTGTATCAATTGAAGTTTCCAAACACTTCAAGGGCAGCCCACGGGCCGCGCTGCTTGTCAGGATTAAGTTTCAGTTTGTTAGCCTATATCATTCCAAAACTGCCTCCAGGAACCGGTTCAGGTTTCTTCAGCTTCCTTGGGATCAGCTGGAAGTGTAGATAGAACTGAGTGTCATCCACATATCGGTGACAGCCCAGCCCAAATATCCAGATAAAAATATCCATTGGGTTTTATGCAGATGTTAGGGAGCATAGGAGACAAGATGAGATCCTATTGGCTTAAGACCAAGGGGCTGAACAGCAATCTCCCAGCATGACCTTCTGAAACCTACCCTCCAGATAAGGACTAGAAGCACCACAGAACTGTGCCTCCCAATCTAGGTAAGTGGTCCAGAAGGTATCGAAAGCAACTAAGAGGTCTCACTTAGTCCTAGTCTATAGAGATTTATGTATAGAGGGAAGTATCTCCATAGAGCCAGTGAAAAGCAATTTCTATGTCAAATTCTAGTGAGTTAGTTGTGTTAGACTGTCCCAGCAAAGAGTCTCATGGTATCTTAAACACTAATAGCTATATTATCGCACCAGCTTCTTTGCACTAAATCCTGCCTCATTCACCTGAAAAAAAGGATCTCATAATCTGTTAGTCTCTCAGATGCCAAAAGACTCTTTAGCCATTTATGCATTATGCTACTTGGGACAATACAACATCCATTTCTTAAACACATTCAAAGACTACCTAGCTTTCTTATTTGGTTTCAAAGGCAGTGTAAGGTAGAATGTAGAATGCTGGACTAGGGTCTGGGAGAACCAGGTTCAAATCTCCACTCTGTCATGGAAGTTCACTGTGTGACATTTGGCCAGTCACACAATCTCAACCTGACCTCCTGCACAGGGTGATTGTTGTGAGCAGGAGCTTCAGGAAGCTGCAGTGCAGCATGGCTTGGCCTTGCAAGCCCAACTGGTGAGCTGGACCCCAGGAAGCTGTGCCACAGCCTTTCCTCTGCCTTCCTTTTTTTGAGCGAGAGCCCTGGCCAAGCCACCCAGAGCAGCACTCCAGTGTTCTCTGGCTCAAAAAAAGCCCTGGTTGTGAGGATAAAATGGAAGTGAGGAGAATTATATTGTAAGTTGCTTTGAGTTCTTATTGAATAGAAAAGTAAGGCATAAATAAATTTCTATTATCCTTTTAAAATAAATGCTATGGCCTGCCACAAAATGTTGGGAATTCCTTGTGTATTAAGAGCACAATCTCCAACTAGGCAATGTGCATGCCATGGTAGCTGTAATTTATTTTAATTTATGTTATTTGTAAAAATCATTGTTAGTCGCTTTGAGTCCTTTGTTGGAGAAAGGCAGGTTAAAGCACGTCTTAAATAGCTTCTTTCACTGTCAGCACATAGATTGAGCAACTGAAGTGTATGTGCATCAGCTCCTCAATTTAGGCACACCTGGCAAAATCAAAGCTTACTCTACTCTTCTGAAGCATGTACTTTCCCCCTGTTCAGGGATTACAGCCATTGGGGGGGTGCAATTGTGGAAAGAAACAGGAACAGTCAGATACATAGAATCAGCATATGGTTTAACAGTAGCACAGAAGTACCAAGATTTCTTTCCCTCTGCTCTCCAGCATTTCTGTAAAGGGTTAGCAGAATGCTTGCATTCTCAAAAGAGAAGGACTTTAGAAACCTGCTATGGAAGAAAGCCTTACTACACCGTGTAATCCTCCTGGAGGCTTGGTGAGAAAGATGGATTATAAATAACATAAATTTGAAAACAAAAATCTAAAGAATGTGAGGACAGGCACCAATTGTTAAGGTGAGGGACAGGCACCCTTACATTTATGGAGAAATTATTCTGTATCCTATCACTCCACTTAGCAAAGTCTGAAGCCTTCCTCCAATGAAGAAGTCTTGCTCCAATTTAAGAGCCTCTGGGAAAAGAACTGCTTAAGATGGAGTGATGGTTTTGAGGCAGGAAGGAAGGCTTCAAATTTTGCTGAGCCAAGTGTTAGGATACAAGCACCTATCTGTTTACATAAATGCCATCAAGTCATAACTGCATATGAAGTAGTCCTAAGAAGGAGCTAGAGATGTACTGAATTAACAAATCCACAAGCTCCTTATCTATATTGCGACTAGCACATCCTGGGTTCAGGCCTGGCTGAGCCTGAGAACAATTCCCAGGAGGTCTTATCTTCAAAGAGGACATTCCTGCATTTGTTAGTAAAAGCGAAAGAAGAAAGGTGGGGGCTGCTACTTTGATGTACCCATATTTAATTCTGGGTTAGTAACAACTCTAAAATCTGGATTCTATAATATAAAAGTAACAATTCTGAAATCTAGCTTCTATAATATAAAATGAGTATACAATGCTTGACATACTTCCCCCCCCTAAGCTCTTGCTCAGGGTTTGTCTGGGTGCAGTAGGTAAAATCTTTTGAGGAGAAGTGGGGCCCAGAGGTCGGATGCTTTCACCCATTCATCACAACTGGGAGGAAAATACTTCCAGGAAGTGCAACACCCCTCTTTTCTCTTTCGCATCCAATATCTCCTGCACCTCACGATGACTCTGACCCTTCACTTGAATAGGTTTGGGCTCCAGCGGGCGGGGGGTGCCAACTCGTAGCCCCCGGATCTCGCCGAAGAAGGCTGCAATGAAAAACAGGATGAATTTCACTAAACAGTTTTGGTAATTCTAATTCTACTGTCACTTTGTTTACCGCCCTCTTTATTTTAAAGGGCACCAGGTATTTGTAAGCAAGTTTCCTGGAGGTTTTTGGCAATGGCAGGTTCTTTGTGGATAAGAACACAGTCTCTCCTGCTTTAAAGTCCCTTTCTGGGGTGTGCTTTTTGTCATAATGTGCTTTATAGTCCTGTTTGGCTGCATCCAGGTTTTCTTGAATTACAGTCCACCCCTTCCCCAGCGTCTTCCGCCACTGCTGACAAGAGGAAGGGGGTTTGGTTCCATTGTCCTCGGGCAACAGGGGGAATGGTTTCCCCTCATAACTGTTCACAATTTTAAATGGGGATGCTTTGGCTGAGCTATGGAGGCTATTATATTTTGCAAACGGCAGTAGCACCACCCAATTGGTCTGTTGATAGTTCACATAGCACCATAAATACTGTTCTAAAAGTGCGTTTACGCATTCCGTCTGCCCGTCCGTCTGGGGGTGATAGGCGGAGCTCAACCCCTGTTCCATGCCTGTTAGTTTGCAGAACTCCCGCCAGAAGTTGGCAACGAACTGCGGGCCGCGGTCGCTAATGACCTTATCGGGGAAGGAGTGGATTCTAACAATGTGTTGGAAAAATAGGTACGCCAGTTTCTTTGCTGTGGGCAACTTTTTGCACGGAATGAAATGTGCTTGCTTTGAAAAGGTGTCCACTACTACCAGTATTACGGGCCTGCCCTGAGAGGCCGGCAGCTCCTCTATAAAGTCCATAGATATTACAGACCATGGCCGCTCTGCAGTCTGAGTGGGTTGAAGGAGACCGGGGGGCTTTCAACCTCGCCTTTTCGCCATTATACACACTGGGCAAGTAGTTACAAATTCTGAAATGTCTTTCTTCATTTGAGGCCACCAGAATTGTCTATTGACCAGATGTAACGTCTTTACGTAACTGAAGTGGCCAGACAGTTTATTACAGTGACAGTGTTGTAATATCCCCTGCCTCAGTGCTTTTGAAACATAGTTTCCCATCGTGATACCAAAAGCCCCCCGTCCCTTTAGTTAGTCCTTCTGGCTTTCCCCCGCCTTCTCCTTCTGCTTCTTCTATTAGTCTATTACCACCACCCCCCACAGCTCTGGCGCTCCCTTTTTCTTCCCTGACCGGGTAGTCACGGCGCTGGCCACCACGCTGGGGGGAATGATGGAATCCACCACTTCCTCCCTCTGACTCTCATGTTGGGGCAGTCTGGATAGCACGTCGGCTAAGAAATTTTTTGCCCCGGGAATGTGTTTCACGGTGAAGTCGAAGTTTGCAAACAATCCCGCCCACCGAATCTGCTTTTCAGTTAATTTCCTCCGACCAGTCAGCGCTTCTAAGTTCTTATGATCGGTCCAGATCTCAAATGGTACCCTCACCACCTCCAGCCAGGACCGCCATGTTTTTAATGCAAAAGTTACTGCAAATGCCTCCTTGTCCCACACTGACCAGTTGCGCTGCTCTCGTGAGAATTTTTTAGATATGTAAGCACATGGTTGCAATCTCCCTTCCGAGTCTCTATGCATAAGTATGGCTCCTACAGCCACATCGGAGGCGTTGCATTGGACCACGAAGAGTTTAAGTTCATCAGGATGGCTTAATACTGGTTCGCTTGTAAACAACCGTTTAAGTTTCTCGAAGGCCTTTTGGCAGGCAGGAGTCCATGCTAGCTTCGCTCCCAGCTTCTTTGCCTCCGGTCCCTTCCCTTTAGTCTTAAGCAAGTCGGTTAGGGGTAACATCACCTGGGTGAACCCCTGAATGAAGGTTCTATAACAATTTGCGAACCAAAGAAAGGGTTGTAGCTGTCTATGTGTCCTCGGGGGTACCTAATCTAATACTGCCTGTATCTTAGTGGGGTCCATGGCAAGCTCCTCCCCGGAAACTCTGAATCCTAAATAATCCAGTTTGGTTTGATGGAACTCACACTTGGATAGTTTCGCAAACAACTTGTTCTCGTACAAGGTGGAGAGCACCCTCCTCACTAACGGTACGTGGGAAACGAGGTCTTTGGAATAGATAATGATGTCATCCAGGTACACCACTACCCCCTTATACAAGTATTCTCTCAGAACCTCATTGATAAAGTTCATAAACACTCCTGGAGCCCCAAGGTACTCAAACTGCCCCAATGGAGTGTTGAATGCTGTCTTCCATTCGTTCCCCTCTTTGATCCGCACTCTAAAGTACGCGTCCCTCAGGTCCAGTTTTGTGAAAATGGATCCCTCAGACACTGTACTCTGTAGATCTTTAATCAAGGGGATGGGATATGCGTTGGACATCGAGATCCCATTTATCCTATGAAAATCAGTGCAAAGCCTAAGGCTCCCGTCCTTATTTTTCCGGAAAAGCACCGGTATGGCGTGCGGGGCAGTGGCCGGCCGGATAAAGCCTCTTTTGAGGTTTTTGTCTATGAACTTCCTTAGTTCTGCCTTCTCAGCCCACCCCATGGAGTATAGTTTGGCTTTAGGCAGCTCCTGACCCGGGATTAGTTCGATCGCGCAATCGGTGCTTCGATGCAGGGGAAGCTCATTTGCCTCCTCCTCGCTGAACACTCTGCGCAAGTCTCTGTACTCTCTGGGAATGGATTGAATCTCTTCCACCGACACGTACATTTTTTCGTTCCTGGGGGGTGGATTAGGCCTCCAGGCTCCCAACCAGTGATGATGTCTGCACCTTCTGTCGGTGAAATCTATTGTTTGGTCCCCCCATTGTATGTCCGGTTGGTGCTTAGCTAGCCACCCGACCCCTAATACCATGTCAAAGGAGGAGGAGGGGGCGATCACGAACATGTCTATGTCCCAATGGTCCTCTATCCCTACTGGCACTCCCTGAGCCTCTTCTACACAAGGCTCCCCCCCATTATGGACCCGTCCATTTGCTCAAATTGGATCAGGTGGGTTAGAGGCTTCCACATCAGTCGTAGAGCATCCACTAATTTTGGGGTGATAATCTCCCTCGTGTACCCGGAGTCAATTAGGGCTCGGACATGGATAAAGCATTTAAGCTTTTGATTCAGCAATGTCAATGGTACAAAAAATAAGGATCCAGTTACTCTCACCCGCAACGGTGCTGTTAGATCCACAACCTGCCTCCCGGCACCTCTCAGTGCAGGTCGCTCTTGTTTTCCGCTGGCTCTGTTCCCAAGACTCCTCACTGGAGGCATCCACAATTATAGTATCCTCGTCTAGCACCGCCGACATTGCGGTGCTTCCTCGAACCGACTCTTGGGGTCTGGTCGAAGTCTTCTTCAGTCCCGCTGCCGTTGGCTTCGGAGTAAGGGGGGCTCGAGGTTTCTCCGGGCAGTTGGCCACCAAGTGATTTGGATCACCGCATCGGAAGCACTTGCGCCCAGGAGGAGTTTTGGGCGTCCCCCCCGGGCCAAGTTTTTCTTCCCGTCTGACTTGGCCCCCGACTGAGCCTCACGTCCCCCCTTTCCCCTTTGCTGCAAATGGTATTGGAGGGCCACCCATTTCATGTCAGTTTCTACCTCGCCTGCCAGCTGTACCAATCCCACTAGGATGCTAGGGCGGGCTTGCTGCAGGGCTCGGTCCAGCAGACTCGCGTTTAGCTCTCTCTGGAACTCCTCGATCTTCGTCATCTCACTCCACCCTTGTACTTTGGCCGAGTGGGCCTTGAAATCATCTGCGTACTCACGCATGGATTTCGCTCCTTGCTGCATCTCGCACAGGGCCGTGATGGTCCAGGTCTCCTGAAGGGGGTCTTCGTACTGAGTTAACAGTGCCTGTAGAAACCCACCCATGGTGTCGAGCTCGGGGCCCCTTGTCTCATACAGGCGTATGTACCATCTTCTTGCTCCTCCCTTCAGTTTTGACCTGAGGTAATCCACTCGGCTGAACTTGTCAGGGAACGGGTTCCCCCAATAGTGCATGTAACTATTGCCTTGAATGGTGAAGTACTCTACTTCTTTGGGGTCGCCGTCGAAGGTGGCGTCCAGTTCTCAGCCCCTCCCATAATCTCGAGGGGCCGGGGGACCCGGCAGTGGCATGGGGCCTCCTGGTTGCCCAGGTGCCACTGGGGGCACCTGGGATGCTGGCATGTTTGGTGGTACCGGTGGTGCAGCCCTCGCTATGGCAGTCATTTCCCCTCTCATAGTCTCCAGGATGTCTGGCTCTTTCGGGTTGCCCCCATCTTCCTCTTCCGACTCGGACCCAGCTAGACGGCCGTCCTCTGGTCGGGGTCCACCCCGCTCGTCCTCATCTCTTATGGGGCAATCCTCCCATCTTTCCCCAGGGTTCCTGCCGCCTTTGCCCCCTCGCACCAGCCTCGATAGGATGATTTCGTGGCGAGCTGGCGCTTCGTCCATTAGCGCTGTGGAGGTGTGCGGCTCCCACTTCTGAGGGGCAATGAACAATTGTTGTATGTGTAGAGGGGATCCACGCCCCTGACTCTCTGAGTCCCAACGATGTGCTGGGGGGGGGGTCCGCACCTCTACTCCTTCGAATGGATCAGTAGGTTCTCTGTTGTCTGGTGCTCTTTCAGCCATCCGGCTTAAAAGTTGCCAGGTCAGATGAACTCTTAATAAAGGATCAGTTCCAAAATGTCAAGCATGAGATGTCAAAATAACCAGTCCTTGGATTTTGAAACAAAGTTAGGTTTATTGATAATCCATGTGGCTCATTCGAGCTGAAGACTGGAACTGATGCTTTGTAACACTAGAATACATGCTTTAAAATGGCACATCAAAGGTTCTATAAACAATTCTACATTCACGTGTGAAATTCACACACTGGGCTCCTTATCTATATTGGGACTAGCACATCCTGGGTTCAGGCCTGGCTGAGCCTGAGAACAATTCCCAGGAGGTCTTATCTTCAAAGAGGACATTCCTGCATCTGTTAGTAAAAGCGAAAGAAGAAAGGTGGGGGCTGCTGCTTTGATGTGCCCATATTTAATTCTGGGTTAGTAACAACTCTAAAATCTGGATTCTATAATATAAAAGTAATAATTTTGAAATCCAGCTTCTATAATATAAAATGAGTATACAATGCTTGACACCATGTGCATTTGGCTAATGTTTGAGCGTCATATGCTGAACATAGCAGGGCACTGTCACACACACACACAGAGTACTCACTCTGTTGCATAGTAGGATGGTGAACAAAGCCTTGTTTACAATCTGAGTATTACTGCAACAGACAGACCTTGGCTGGGAGCAAAGAAGGAATGATTTGGGACTTGCACTGCCCGTGTGACAGATTGCCAAAACGAAGCAGAAGTAGTGAGGAGTCACTTCTTTTAGCAGCAGTTAGAGCTTTTGTGTTAGAAGTCTTTGTAGATTGGTAACAGCTTTAATAAAAAAAAAAAAGTGTCCTCACAACTGTCCAGCATGGTGCATTTAATTATCAGGTAAAAAGATATCTCCCCCCTCCAAGGCTCCATTTAATTATTTGATTGCGTAGTAGCCAAAGAGTGTAAGAGGGTCATAGCCAGAAGGCACTTCAAAGCAATGCCTTGATGTTTATGAGTGGGCATAGTGGTTTCTGAAAGCAGGAGATTTAAAAAAAAAATTAAGCCCCTCCTTATGATCCTGCCAGCAAATCTCCCCACTAGGAAAAAAAGCATAAACAGCAGAATCCCCTGGCAAAGGGTGGCGGGGGGAGAAGTTCAAAGAGATCAGAGAGTGTTTGTGTAAAGTTTAGAGTTTATGGTGTGACTATTGGCTACGGAGACTCACTGTTTGAATTCTTGTTTATTAGAAACAGTTTCCTTGCCTTTCACAGCATTCTGAAAGACATGAGAAATGATCAGGCACTTCCACACAGCACCAGGTCCAGACTCTAGTGACTCCTATCTATTGGATTTATCATTTGCCCCCCCCCCCCCCAATTCAAAAGCAAAAGAAATCCAAAGGAAAGGCCTGGTCAAAACTTCTTAAGAGTCAGACAGAGAGGGACCCTCCCTCCACGTTTTCAGTAAGGCAGGCACTAGTCAAGTCTCAGAGGGGAGGACATAGTAAAGGCATACAATCATACCAGCAGAAAAGGAAGTTGCAAAGGCTACAAGTATTTAACAGTGCAGCTTAAATTAACTCAAACATGACTGCTTTTGCTTTTGGGCTAGGCTTTTGACAAGGATCACTGTATTACCATTATTTGGTCAACAGAGGGGATCAGTGGTGGCTGCTGCTGTTGCAATGTCCTTATTATAGTTACACTTTGAAAAGTCCCCCCCTCCCCCAAATAACTTTTACCTGTCCTTGAAAAATCTTAATAGATGGACTTGGAAATCATGCATTCAAAAACAATCTGACTTTGTCTACTATAAATGCTTAGCATGAAGGCTAGAAATATATGGATTTTTAAAAATTAAGATAAATGTAAAGGAACCTTTGTACATCAAGTGCAGTGGTTATAGGCAAAAGTATTGCTATATATATATAGGCTGTCCCTATGTGGGAAACAGCAATATTAAAACAGCTGTTGCCATCTCTCATAACAAAAAAGGCTGTTGTTTGTAATGCCTAGTTTTTACTAGACCCAACAAGTATATCATATGTGTGTGGTATCAGTGCTACTGTGCAACTCACTTTCTGTAAATATTCCAGTATTTTAAAGATGAGTATTAAAATAATTATTAATAGATAATTAAGAGGTTAATTTTCTGGGTGATTGCTTTATAGAATAATGAAACATAAAGCCACCGAATACAATGTGCAAGACAGCATATGTTTATTAACTAAAATATTAATTTAAAGATCTTCTTGCAGTCAATAAGATCATAGAGGCCTGTGTATTCCCAAAAATGTTGTATTCTCACTGTCACCCATGTGTGAACCACCTGAGGATATTCCTCTTTGCTACCCAAATCTTCAAGGTCAGGGGTGCTTTAGAAACTTCAAGGATTGATGGGAAAATGTGAACTTAATTTTAGATTCTGTTTCCCTGAAACCCAGCCCAGCTCTAGTAAAATCAGATTGAAATGCCTCCAGCTACTGATGTTTGGAGGTATTTAAAGTCAGATCAAAGCCTCTTTAACTAGTCCTTTTTGGTAGCACGTTTGATGAGAAACACAGGTGCTCTAAAATATTAAGCTAGCAGCCAGACTGGTTCTAAATGTTGCCCTGAATGATTGCTTCTGATCCCCTTAAATATCAATCAAGAGGAGAAAATGATGTTTTAATAGACTCATGATTTTTCCTCCCTTGTTCTGGATGTGATTTGAGCTGCTTTCCTTTCAGAGTTATTAAAGTTTCGGCTTGCTGATTGTTGTTGATAGTTGCTGTGGAAAGAGTCTGTCCCTTGCAAGAGAATATTCTGCTTAAAATTCTGAATACGCTAAACTTTAAGGGCCGAGAGGACAGAATGACCTTGCTGGGGACATCTTCAACAAAATTTCTGTCTGGTATATGACCAAATTGCATGCAAAAACATACACCTGTGTTTTGCAAACTCAGGCACCTGCTTGGAATCTGAGTATGCCCAACACCTGCATGCAAAGAAGCACTGGCATTTGCCTAGCAATCAAAAACTTCAGCATGGCTGTGGTTTCAAACATTGCCATTTGTGCAAAGGAATGTGCTTATCAACAGGCATGAAGGATTTTTTTTTTTTGCCAAAAGAAGAAAGACAAAATCAAACAAGGTACACAAAAATACAGAACTCACTGAATTTGTTTTTGCATGCAATATTTCTATATTCCCCAAGCAGAGACCTCTTTGAAAAGGCTGGCAGTAGCAGAGGAAAGCAGGCGGGAGTACACTGAGGTCAGAAGCAAAAGGGGAACAACATGAAAAGAAAACTTTAAGGAGTGATAGAAATATGAGCCTTTTTCAGACGTTACATCTATATACAGCTTGGTAACCATGTGTATTGGGTGTGCTACCCACAATATTTCTAAAACAGAAGTCACCATGTTGTAGGGCTGCCAACCCCCCGATCCGGGTGGGGAATCTCCCGCCTGGGAGGTTCTCAACCCGCTGGCCCACATTGGGCTGGTGCGGGGAACCTCCCCCCCGCGTCGCTGGTGCGATGATGTCACCCGAAAGTGACATCATAAAAATGGTGGTTCCCATGCGGGGCTGCTCTAGGTGTTTCCAGGAAAACACTATGGTTTTCCCGGACGCTCTAGCCATTTGGGAGGTAAAACTCTATGGTATAATAGGTGCCATAGAACTTTAACCTCCCAAATGGCTAGAGCATCCAGGAAAACCATAGAGTTTTCCTGGAAACACCTAGAGTGACCCCGCATGGGTGCCGCCATTTTGATGATGTCACTTCCAGGTGGCGGCATTTTGTTGCGCGGCGCATAGCACACATGTGGCTGTCCCCCACTGGGGGATGAAGAGGACTTGGCAACCCTACCATGTTGTCTGAACAGGGCAGCATATGTACTTTGCATACACGTTGCGATGCTCCTTCTCCACTCACACAGACTGCCTACCACCCTGTAAAACCTCTCTCAGCTTCTGGTTTACAAGTAGGTCAGGAGCAATACTCTCTATGCTGTCAAGTCTTGTGAGCAGAAATAGCACTTCATGAGCTACTGGCATTAAAGTTGTAAGCTACTGCATAAATTAGTTTGGTCTGGAGCCATTTTTCCTGAGATAAGACTCAGAGGCTAAATAAAAGTGAGCTAGCTCACACTAACTCAGCTTAGAGGGAACACTGGTTAGCATGTCACATTTCTCCACCCTTCTCTTCTCTTTTAAACTATATAGAGCCTTGATGATTTCCCCTGTCAGGCCCTCTCTCTGATTCACAGAAATAGGGTTATTCAGCCCCCTTTAAAAACAGGCCCTCACTCACACAGAGTGATTGGAGGTGGGGGCTCAAACGCTGTACCGTTCATACCCTGCCACCATTTATTCAGAAGTTAACCCTGAAGAAAGTAAAGAAGTTACAATGGGTGTGATCAGACGGACTTTTTGGCTCACCATAGCTACCTCCCTCTTTGGATTTTACAGGTGTGATCACACATGCACATCTGTCCCCCCGTGCTGCTCCTGCCCTTACCTCATCCTGAGACGCCTTCCACATGCATTAAATAGCCACTTGGAATTTCCTGGTGGCAATGTTTTTCTGTGCCTCTGTGGCCTGTTTCTGGCCATCTGAAAAGCTGGAGCACACCTTGCACGTGTATGAACAGTCCTCTCAGTGCATGCACAGCCTGTGCCTGTGTTGGGCACCATCTGATTGCTGTGCCATGCCTCAAACAACACCAGCTTTTTAAAAGCCAGGAGATTGTTGCAGCAACTTCCTGGTTTGATTGCACCCAGTATTTCATTTCAATTGAACTTTTGAACTATTCCTGTTTCTAGCCCCACTCTGGCGGACCGGTCCTGCATCTGTTAGCTGGCTCCAGCCCTGCCCACCTCTTCCTGGTAAGCTGACCTGAAGGGGCTATTCCACTTTGCTGCCCAGGATATTCGCTGCCACCATTGTCTCTGTCTGGGCTCTGGTTAGACAGGACAGCCTCCTAACCTCCCTCTGGACTCGCTAAGAACCCTTTTCAGGGCTTCCTAGGGATCTTTGGGACTCCCCTGGAGAGTTGGTAACCAGCTATTCCACCACTTCTCTCCACCCTAGGGATTCCCCAACCCACTGCTAGCATTCCAAGTGGTTGGGGGAACTAGGCGGTACAGAGGGACCCCACTTTAAACAAACAAAATATTTATTTACAGTATACTATGTGCCGGCATTTCAAAAAAGTGAGAAGAAATAAACCAAAGTAGTGAAAAAAACATGCTCCTTCTCTCCCTGTTGTAATGCTTCCCCTAACTGGATGTCATGCAGGGCAGGCACCTTACTTAGACTGTTGCAAGCCTGACCATACCTTCTTGAGTCTGTTGCCAGACTGACTAACTGAACTCAACTGAGGGCTTCCCACCCAAAATCTCCTATATAAAATCCAGTTCCTGCCCAAAACTGGTTTACCCTCCTGCAGCTTTCTGGAAGACAGGCTTGAAGGACTTCCTATCTATCTAGGAGCACCCCCCCCCCCAAAAAAAAATAATAATTCCTGGTTCCAGACAGGAGAGGAGGGGGAGGAGGAAGAGACTAGGCCAAAGCCTGCCTCCAGTTTGACAGACTCCTCCAGTGAACTTTCAGACAAACACAGCCTAAAATGGTGTTTCTCCATACCCACTATAAACAGCTCGCTTGTTTTCTTCAGTTTGCAATTTGAACCAGGAAAGCTTTTAACTGATGTACTTTGTTTATTGCTCGCTTTGTTCCTCCATTCAACTTTAAACTTTTGATGTACTTTTATCTTTGATATGCTAGTAAAGGCTGTCTGTCTGTCCATAAGCAGCTTCTCTCCACAATTGCACTCAGTCAGAAATCCTCCCGCCCCACCCCCCCAAGCTGCCCACTCCCAACTCCTCCTGTCTTCCAACTGTCAACTCACCAACATTCCATCGGGTCTCACTGGTTGCTCCTAGGGAGAGCATCTTTGATGCATGCAAACAAGAATCAATGGTGTGGCCTCATTTGGAATACTGTGTACAAATCTAGTCACCACACCTCAAAATAAAAAAAATATATATACAACATTGGGAAAAGTGCAGAAAAGGACAACTGGAATGATTAAAGGGTTGGAACACATTTCCTATGAAGAAAGGTTAAAGTGCTTGGGGCTCTTTAGCTTGGAGAATGACGACTGAAGGGTGACATGATAGAGGTTTACAAGATTATGCATGGGATAGAGAAGGCAGAGAAAGAAGTACTTTTCTCCCTTTCTCACAATACAAGAATTGATGAGCACTCAATGAAACTGCTGAGCAGTCAGGTTACAACAGATAAAATGAAGTACTTCATCCAAAGAGTGTTTAACACATGGAATTCACTGCCACAGGAAATGGTGGTAGCTACAAGCATAGACAGCTTCAAGAGGGGGACTGGATAAACATATGGAGCAGTTTTTCCCTCCCAAATGGTTAGAGCAGAGGTGTCGAACTCATTTGTGATGAGGGCTGGATTTGACATATATGAGACCTTGTTGGGCCGAGCCATGTGTATCATAAAATGTAATGCCAGGTAGTGGACATATAAACTTTATAAAGGGTACAGACACACAATTAAAGATTTTTTTTTGTTTAAAGTAAACAAAATATTTTGTTTAAAGTAAACAAAATGCTTAAAATATTAGCCCGCTTACAATATTTTGTCACCTCTTGCTATGAATTATTGCATCAAAAACTGCAGACAATGTCTGTGCTGTACCAGTCTTGAATATGTGCTGTTCAGGTGTGCACATCTGTAAGTTGCAAACCTACCTTTGATTCATTGACATTCATTACAGACATCTCATGGTCAATGCCTTCAGCCTAAGACTCAGAGGAACATGAAGCAGCTGGGCATTGTGAGCTTTTGTACAGACATTGCTTCACGTACTAGTCAAGAACATGTGAAGGCACCATGGCACAGACTGAGGGATATGTGCTTGTCAACAAAACTATAATTTCGCCCAGAAAAATGACTACAACTAAAAAAATAAATACAACTTCCGCCCAAAAAAACAACTACAAGAACAGAGAGACAGCCATGTACAGTGGTCAGTGTCAGCCTACTATCTGGAAAGTCTAAATTCAAGACCCCCAATCAAAGGAAAATGTGAAAGAAAAATTTGCTGGGTAAACCTGGGGTGGAGAGCATCCAATAAAACCAGAGTTTTCCTGGAAACGCCTAGAGCAGCCGCAAGCGCCATCGACAGCACGATGACGTCACTTCTGGGTGAGCGGAGTGGACTTGGCAACCCTAAGTTCTTGCTGGGCTTTTTCTATAAAAAGCCCTGTGTGAAACAATGGTGACATCAGGGACTGTGACCTAACATGCAAATGAGTTCCTGCTGGGCCTTTTCTACAAAAGAAGCCCTGGTTCATGCTATATAAGTTCTTTCTCAAAAACTGCAGCTATCATTTTAGCTTTCCATGTGTCAAATATGTCTAATGAAAAACAACAACATAACCCTAGTTCTCTCATTGCACCTCTAAGTGAGTCAGTGTTCTGCAGATTATAACCTCCAGATGTATTAATTATTTAAATTATTTCTTCATATATCCTGTATGCTTAGGAATAGCGTTGCTTAACCATATCAATGAAATGCATCTAGGCCGGAATCTGGAGTTTTTACTACAAAATGCCTGCAGAAAAAGAAGAGTTCCCTTTTGGAAATCACCTGTAGAACGAAGGCTATGCATGTCGATTTCAAAGTAATGGGTAAGATTTTATTACAACAGTCCACGGACTGCTGTAGGGGCCATGTGTGTGTTATATGCTCTCAAGTAGCTTTCAACTTATGGTGAACCTAAGAATGAATGACCTCCAAAATGTCCTACTGTTAATAGCCTTGTTCAGGTCTTGCAACATGATGGCCATAGCTTTCTTTAGTGAATTGATCCATCTCACTCCTCTCTATCTCTTGCTTTCTTCTGCATAACAGCTTGCTTTACAAGGCTTGCTCAATCGCACAGGAGCTACAGAGCAAAACCTCTGTTTTCTCCATTGGCCGAGGCTCTTCCCTTGCGGGGGGTGGGGGAGGCAGAGCTTGTTTTTCCAGGCTCTCTCAATCGCACAGCAGAACTACTCTGCCAAGCCTCTCTCCCTTCTATTGGCTGAGGGTCCTCCCTCCCCTGTCCCCTGGGGAAGGAAGGAAAGAGCCAGAACTTCCTTGGCCCATTTCCCTTGATCTCATGGGAGCAATATGCCTTTAAGACCAACGAGTGCTAACATTTTAAGCATGTTTTACATTTGTCTGTATCCTTTATAAAGTTTATATATCTGCTACCTAAGCTTAAATAGGTACACACATGGCCTGGCCCAACATGGCCCAGCCTGACATGGCCTGGCCCAACCCAACAAGGTCTCATTTATGTCAGATCTGTCCTCATAACAAATTAGTTCGAAACCCCTGAGTTAATGTATTTCCATGTCAATCTTGTAGCAAGCCTAACCATGCTTTAAATTTCCCTTTGATTTCTTGGACCTTGTGGAACAGATCTCTTTTTCTTCCTTTTTTGTGTTCTATTTCTTTTGCACTGGAAATTATAATAGTTCTCTTTAGTCTCTATAAGCCCATCGCTGGAGTGCTGTATTTAGACTTCTGATTCTATTTCTGCTACTTTCTATTTTTGCTTCTTGGCTCTCTGTAGCAATTTTAAGAGTTTCCTCAGTCACCCATCCAGGCTTTTAATTTCTTTTGGCTACAGAAATAGTCTTTGCACATTATTCCTTGATAATATCTCTGATTTCAACCCATAGTTATTCAGGTTCACGTTCACTTGGATGTAGTAATGCAAATAGTCTTTAAGCTCTTCATAAATGTTGTTTAGATTATATCCTGGCACTTTGCATGCTTTGGTGTTTTTCTTCAGTTTTCTTCTATTAACAATTCATGATCAGTAGCTCAGTCAGCTCCTGATCTTGCTATAGCAGAAAAAACAGAACTTTTCCATATTCTGCTTCCAATTATATAATCTATTTGATTTCTGTATTAGCCATCTGGCGATGTCCATTATGCAGCCATCTATTCAATTGCTTGAAACATGTGTTCACAATTAACAGCTTGTTGTCTTCACTGAATTCTATGAGTTGCTCTCCTGCTTTATTTCATGCTCCTTAGACCAAATTTCCCAACAATATTTGATTTTACTTTATTTTCCACTTTTGAATTCCACTCACCTATGATCAGCACACCTTGTTAGGTGTGTGATCAGTTTCTTTGTGAACACTTGCATTAAAGCTTTCCATTTCTTCCTCTTCAGCATCTGTAGCTGGGGTGTAAATCTGAATGATGGTTATGTTGATAGGCTTTCCATGAAATTGGACTGATATTATTCCGGCAAAATTTGTATTATAGCCTCTGACTGCTTGTGCTACATCTAATCTCATTATTAGAGAAACTCCATTTCTTCTGTGTTTGTCATTTTCTGAGTGAAACACTTTGTAATTTTCTAATTGAAAATGTCCTGATTCAGTCCCTTTAATTCACTTACTCTCAGGATTACAATGTTTAAGTGTTCCATTTCTCATTTTATGATTTTGAGATTATTATCTTGATTCATACTTCTCACATTCCATGTTCCTATTATATGTCTTGAACAGCTTTGGACTCTGCGGTCCTTAGGGAAGGCGAAGGATGGGGAGGAAGCAGGGTGGGATTGCTCTCAGCTTTGCTGACACACACAAACCCCCTCACCACAGTAAGGTGTGTGTCCAAGAGTCACAACTGGTTTATGGCGAGTCACCCTGTAGGGTTTTCAAGGCAAGAGATGTTTATAGGTGGTTTGCCATTGCCTGCCTCCATGTCACAGTCCTGGTATATTTGGAGGTCTAGCCGCAGTTGATCTTGCTTAGCTTCCAGGATCTAATGAGATCAGGCTAGCATGGGCTATGCAGGTCAGGGTGAAGGTGCTGTACAGAACCACATTTTAGACACATTACAGTTTGTCTTGAAACTAAAGGAATTTTGCAATTAATACCTTTTATGGTTTTTTGGGGGAAAACATTGTTTCTCTTCCAATGGTTATATGTTATGTTCATTGTTTTACATAGGGCTTTTTTGTACAAAAATCCCAGCAAGGACCAATTTGCATATTAGGCCATGCCCTCTGACACCAAGTCAGCCAGAACTGCATTCCTTCTAAAAAAAAGCCCTGTTTGCATATATGAAATAGCTATTATGTATCTCGTTCCACAGATAAAGCTGTTGTACTTGAGTTAGTCAAGAAAGAGTTCTCAACAGGAGATGACTCACACCTTTAGCTGCAGTCATCATTGAACATGTATGCACAAATCAACCCTCAGTTTCAGACTCTAAAATTGTGAGGTACATAATACATTCATTAACTCAGACCTAGATCAAAGCCACAATGGCCAAAAATCTAGCAAAATGCCAGGCATGGGAAAAAATGTTTAAAGAGTGAAGTTCTTTAGAGTTTGTTAGTTAGCCATAACAACTGACAACACTTACTTTAAGAATTAGAAGGCTGCACTATAAAATGGGAGGAGGCCTAACAAGCACACACATGAGCCCAGAGGGAGGCAACTGAGACCCTCTAAGAGCCCATTTGCTTACTAGGAGGAAACTCAGGAGACTGGGTCAGTTCTCTCACCTTGGAATACAGTCCCACCTTTCTCTTGCAATTCAGACTCTGAACTCCCCACTCTAGAGCCTGCTACAACGTTTGAAGTCTCTGTCTCAATGGGCCCTTTAAGTTTCGAGATCCATCAGTTGCCATCAATGGGCAATTTGGGAGAGGTAGCCATGCTGCTGGCTGCTCAACAGGTCTACCATGAAGCGCACGGTCCACCATTGTGCTCTGTACACCTCGGTCTTGACCACCTCAACCACAGAGTGATGCATGGAGGGCAAGACTTGCCAGATCAGGGTCCATCATGATGGGATGAATGCCATGCAGCAATGTAGCAAAGCAGCCAGCAAAAGGCCACATCCTCCATGATGGACAAAGGATGGTTATCCACGGGAACCATCTCACTAATTAGCCCCCTTTTCTTGGCTGCGCCAGCATCCCCATGGGAATGACCTCATGGAGGGTGGCTTGCCTAGAGGTTCCACTCCAACCCACAGCATTGTGAGGCTTTTTGTGTAAAGGGGTTTCCCCTTTTCCCACCCCTTCTGCCTGCTGAGACAAAACAGGCCTCTTCTTCCTCCTGCTGGATATTACTCTTTGCTCTGGAGGCAACACACTAGGGTGCACCCTTTGAAGTTGCCTGCAGAGGGTAGAGGATGATAAGTGGTTGGACTCCGAGCCCCTCTGCATTTGGATGTTGTACACCGAGCACTCTGACACATAGGGGTCATTGGGAAAGGTGTGGAGATGTTCCCAAACAATGGACTAGAAACAGGGACCCAAAACTGCAGCAGGTGGGAAGCTGTTCTGGTCTGGTGCTAGGCTGGGAGGGCTGACGGAAGGGTGGACTCAAGGCAGGAGTGGCCTTAAGGAGTTGAGGTGTGGAGGGACTGGATGTTCCCCCAACACCTCCTAATTCACCACTCTCAGATTCTTCTGGTTTTGGCAGTGCTAATAGCTCTTCTGACTCCAAGTCCATCCCCAAGAATGCATCCCACAAAAGAGGCTTTGCCTCTGAGTCCCAGCACAACTGGGCACAGATGGGCTGGCAGGATGGGCTTGTTCCACAGGGATGGGGGCCTGTGGGACTGGGGTTGGACTTCTTCCCCCCACAATTAGCTCCCCTGCCCCACCATGGCACAAAGAGGAGTTGGCAATTAGGTGGGAGGGTGCTTCCTCAGCCACGGAACCCACTGGCTGAGCCCCTCTGCCTGGCTGTAGCAGAGTGATAGGTTGTGTGGAAATGACCCCCCCCCCCCGGGTAAATGGAAGCAGAACGTTGAGGCAGTCTGTAAGATGTGTTAGTGTCTTGACTCCTGGACTGCTGCCTTGAATAAGTAAAGAATGAAAAGGGAAAAAAGGAAATGTCCCCTGTGCAAGCACCAGTCATTTCCGACTCTGGGGTGATGTTGCTGTCACGTTTTCATGGCAGACTTTTTACGCTTTCCCTCCAACATGCTGGGTACTAATTTTACCAACCTTGAAAGGACGGAAGGCTGAATTAACCTCAAGCCGGCTATGTGAAAACCCAGCTTCCACCAGGGATCGAACTCAGGTCGTGATTAGAGTTTACGACTGCAGTACTGCAGCTTTAACACTGCGCCACAAGGCTCTTAAGTAAAGGATGGACTAACACATAAATGTTATCTATTATTCTGGTCTCGTTATCTGCTTTTTGAATCTTAAAGTGTAATTGCTTAATGCGCAGTTTGATAAAACACTGATGATCATGACTTTAATCCTGGAGGAAGAGGCTAACCTAGCAATGCACCCCAGAGAGTTGACTGGACAAAGATGGAAGGAAAGCTCCATCCAGTCTGTGCCCTTTAGGTTTCTTGATGCTTAAGGGGGAGGGAGGGGAGGCTTAAGGGGAAGGGAGGGGAGGGGAAGTGACTATTGCCAATCAGAAATTACTATTGCCTATCAGCCTCTATAGTACTCACTAGGTGCTTTGTCATTCAGAAGTCCAATTCTGAATGTATGTTCCTGGTATCAGCGACTCAGGACAGAATAGGGATTCTGTTGGCGGGTCACCCATTCCTTTGCTCAGTGATCTTTCCACCTGTGTTGGTAGAGTCAGAGCTTTTGTTGATGGTCCCAAGCTCTGTGTTCCTTGGGGACTTCAATAGACATACTGAAGCTGTCTTGTCAGGCGCAGTTTAAGGATTAATGAAGGCCATGATACTCATGAGGCAGCCCCAGAACATTTAAGACATATTTTTTTTAGATAATTTTTTTTTAGATAATTTTATTTGTATCCCGCCCTCCCCGCCGAAGCAGGCTCAGGGCGGCTAACAATATCATACAAATTTCAATTATACAAAGAAAGCAAAAAACACAAAATTACATTTAAGCATTAAAATTCTGATTAAGTTTAAAAATTAGTTAATTAAGTTAATAAAAGTGCTAATACTGTTCTTTTAGGATGGCGGTTATCATTAGCAATTTCTTTCTTTGTCAGCGAAAGCCAGTCGGAAGAGGAAGGTCTTGCAGGCCCTGCGGAATTGTTCAAGGTCCCGCAGGGCCCGCATTTCCTCTGGAAGTTGGTTCCATAGGCTCGGGGCTACAGAGGAGAAGGCCCGGTTACTTAAAGTAGTGGATCATATTCTTGATTTGGCTTTCTCTGTGGACAAGGTGTGGTAATACATCTCTGTATAAAAACTGTGTTATATCAAGATCGTAGCACCAAATTAAGCTGTGGTTTAAATTGTTAGTTTTAACTGTTGGTTTTAAATGTAATAGTACATTTAATTAAGAAATAGAATTATGATGTAATTGGGGTGTTTTATTATTATGTCATTGTAATATTTGTATTTTATGCTATGTAAGCCGCCCTGAGCCTGCTTTGGCGGGGAGGGCGGGATATAAATTAAAAATTATTATTATTATTATTCTATGAACCTCCAAAAAGGTGCCCCTATCTTTCATTATTTCCAATGGAAGGAAGGCATTTAAAAGGTGCGTGATCCCTTTAAATATGATGGCCAGAACTCCCTTTGGAGTTCATTATGCTTGTCACAGCCTTGCTCCTGGCTCCACCCCCAGTGTCTCCTGGCTCCACCCCCAAAGTTCCCAGATATTTCTTGAATTGGACTTAGCAACCCTATAAGCATGGTCAGTACTAGGAAGGGAGACTGTCAAGGAAGACTGCAAAAGAAGGCAATGGTGAATCACCTCTGCTTCTCAGCTGCCATGAAAACCCCTTGCTGCGATCACCATAAGTTGACTTTGACTTGATGATACTTTACACACACACACACACACACCCAACCTGAACTAATTTTTTATTCATTGATTCTCTGAACTTCATCAGTCATCTATATGAACTTCACAATTAAGAAGACAAATTTCAGAGTAGTTGTGAAACTAGACTTTGGGATTTTGCAAGACATTTGCCTTAGGCAATGCCCTAGGCTCTGTCTGTTGGAAACTCTAAGGGAGATTTATATCCTTCCCTGAACACTTCTGCATTCGGTGTCATAATGGCAATGCATAAATAATGTGTGTATGAAAATAATGCTTTCAGTATACATCTATATGAAGGCTGATTTTATTTCTGTTGGTAGTAGCTTCTGCCTATTGCAAGCAAATCCATCAGAAAGGAGGGATTTGCTACCAAATTTTCCAGAGAAATTATGGAATACTAAATAAATTGTCTGGATTATAGTTAAATTGAAAGATTTTCTTCCTTAAAAGCAACTGCAGCTGAGCAGCCTAGGCAGGTTCTGATCTTTTTCTTTTCCTAAATCTATAAAATGTGTTCTCTTTTTTCTTTATCATGGTAATCTTTGCTAATTTAGCTATTTCCATCATTCTTCTCTGCTGTACTTCATAACAGGCAGCATTCCTTGAAAGTATCTAAAGCCTGGTAGTAAGTAGGAACTATCTGTAGCGTAGCTTTGCTTTCTGGAATAAAGTAGTCCAGAGGTTGGGGATAAACAAATTCAGCAGAATGAGATAGTTATCTTATAGAAGTAGTGCAATATTAAGCTGATGAAGAAATGGGTTACTTGACTCACACAAAAATGTAGTAGCATTAATAAATAGCATACAAACAAAAAAATAGGCAGTCTGTATAGGTAGCCATGTTTTGGGTAAACTTCCAGCATCCTTCGCAATGTTTGCTGATTTTTATTCTTCACAAAACCAATTCCAAGAATAATACAAGAACTGCAGAGAGGAGGTCTCTCATTCCTTTGCCAAAAATATTTCCAACAAAAAAAAGCATTAAAAACAGCACATTGTGAAATCAGCTAAATTAACAGAATGTCTATCTATAGGATGGGAAACAATCTAAACCAATATTTGCTGTTATTTGGCAACCTTTCTTTTGGTTTTAGAAATCTTAGTATTAAGTTTGCATGTTGATGAATATATTTTTTTTCTTGAACTTTGTAAGTTTTGATCTTATGTTAATTTTAAAAAAGAAATAGAAAAGAAAATAGAAAAGATGACATCATCTACTTTAAAAATACCACGCATAGCCGGTCTTGAGGACAAAAGGAGATTGAGGAAGAATCGCACTGCTACAGCACCAACCCTAAATCAGACTTTTCCCTGCAGCCACTGTGGCCGGACCTGCCTGTCCCGCATTGGTCTTGTCAGCCACCAGCGAGCCTGCAGCAGACGTGGACTATTGCACCCTTCTTAAATCTTCGTTCGCGAAGCCAAGCCGAGAGAGAGAGAGTAACAAGTATGCAAAAACATTACATGCAGGGGAAAGGGCTGGATTAAGACACACTGGCTGTGACTACACTGCCGGCTCAGGGTGGCATCAAGCCGACCTGGAAGTGAGCCAGCCGGAAAAGGAGCACCTGGGAGCATGCAGACAGCATGCAGCCCGTCTCTGGAACAGGGACTGGCCACAGGCACCCTGGAGGAGTGTCCAGTGTGCTCATGGGCCTGTCTGCCACTGCCCAGCTGCTCCTTGGACACTTCCCGGCCATCCAGATGACCCTGGAGGTGCCTCGGAGCCACCTCAGATATTAGGTGGTTTCTGAGGTGGCTGCCATCCAGCAGAACCGGATCTACACGTTTTTTGAGGGGGGGGGGGCAAAATAAAAAAAATGGTGCCCCCTTATGGACCATTCTACTTATGGTCCCATAGAATACAATGGTCTCCATACCCAATTTGGTGCCCCCCCTCCGTTGGCGCCCAGGGCAAGCACCCCCCTCTGCGCCCCCCCCCCCAGATCTGGCCCTGCCATCCAGACCAGAACTAAGGGTGAGTACAGGATGGGGAAAGCAGGCAGATGTGCATATTTGCACACGCTTTTTAGATCCACTCACCTGTAACCAACCACTGAGACCCTAAAATATGTCAAGTTTTGAAAGTCCCATAAAATTACCAATAACGGGGGATTCAGTAATTTCTTTATATTTAGAGGCCTTTAATAATGTAATACTCTAAATTGTAGTTTCAAGAACTAAGGATTCCTCCACAGATCCCGCCCCCCCCCTCATGAATGAATAGAGTAATCCTGTGTTGTGTCTGTGCTGGTCACCTCCTACTACTAGTCACCTCCCTAAGGAGGCCTTTAATAATGTAATACTCTAAATTGTAGTTTCAAGAACTAAGGATTCCTCCACAGATCCCGCCCCCCCCCCCTCATGAATGAATAGAGTAATCCTGTGTTGTGTCTGTGCTGGTCACCTCCTACTACTAGTCACCTCCCTAAGGAGAAAGTTACGCAGCAGCTGGCTGGAGTAAAAAGGATTAAATAAACTGGATGGATGTGGCCCAAAGGACCCAACATGGGATGCCGCTGGGTGTGACCCAAAGAACCAGACACTGGATGGAGATCAGCTGCAGCACTCAGAGGGGAAGGTGTGTTTTAGGTTGGTGGTGGTGCTTCAGGAGGAGAGATAGACCACTACCCTGGTTCCCTGTACAATTTTGCCTGTTAGGAGAAGATTTAAAGGCAATTTTTTATTCTTATTTTGTGGGTTTATATTCCACCGTATCCTGTAGATGAACTCAAGGTGGATCACAACATATAAAATAACAATAAAAAGCCTACAGATCAAAATTAAAACACCACATTAAAATTAAACAGTAAAAGCAATAAATAAAACCCACCACCGGTGGACAGGGCACAGCATTTCAAGTACCAGTTTTAGGCCCACATTAAACGATGGTATTAGCAATAGGATAACATAATGTCACCGCAAGGGCACCACAAGGGAGGCCAAATGATGGAATAATGGGATGCCCGCTGCCTCAACCATAGGCCCAGCGGAACAGCTCCATCTTGCAGGCCATACGAAATGGCAGTAATTTGGGTAGGGTCTGGATCTCCACAGGGAGCTGATTCCGCCAGGCAGGGGCCAGGACCAAAAAGGCCATGGCCCTGGTTGAGGCAAAACGGACGTCCTTAGGGTCAGGGGCGGTCAGGAGGTGTTGTGTAGCCGATTACAATGACCTCTGGGGCATATATGGGGAAAGGCAGTCCCTCAGGTATGTTGGTCCCAGACCATATGAGTGTCAGTACCAAAACTTTGAAGTGGATCCGGTACTCAATAGGTAGCCAGTGCAGCTGGCGCAGCTTGCCCTTAAAGGCAATGCAGTTAACAGCCATACTGCTGCATTCTGCACTAGCTGGAGTTTCCGGATCAGCTGCAAGGGTAAGCCTGCATAGAGCGAGTTACAGTAATCCAACCTGGAAGTGACAGTTGCATGGATCATAGTAGCTAAATCCTGGGGGGATAGCTAGGGCACAGCTGCCTGGTAAGACAGATCAAGCAACTGCTGTGACCTGGGCTCTCCAATTGTGGAGCGAAGCTTACGGAATGGGTGGGAAAGGAGATCAGTGACTGGGAGTCAGTGAAGGGAATCAGGCAGCTGGAGCACTGTATGGTTGGAACCCCTCAATAAAGTGGTTTGGGAACTTACTCAAGAGTCTGTAGCTGTTCTAGCAAGTAGGGAGGGCCTGCTCTGCATGCGGACACTGCATCTTCTCCCTGCTGGAGTAGAGACTATTCTTCACCTACAATGAGTTAACTAGCTGTTGTGTTAAAAAAATAGAATTATTCAGAAAATGCTGTTGGTGGATTTAAGTTTGTAATATTATCTTTGATGTTGCAATGAAAGTGGGACCACTGTTTTCAAAGGCAGTAACCAACCATGTTTTTCATGGGCCATTTTCCCACTTACCTTACCCCGGAGCGACGTCCCTCTTCACCGCGCTGCGTCTGCGCGGATTTCGCACAAACTGCTGCGCAGCACCAGGAAGAGCCGCGTAGTCCCGGGGCTTTTGCGTCGCAAATGTAAACCGCCAAAAAGCAGGTTTACATTTGCGACGCAGAAGCCCCGGGACTACGCGGCTCTTCCTGGTGCTGCGCAGCAGTTTGTGTGAAATCCGCGCAGATGCAGCGCGGTGAAGAGGGACGTCGCTCCGGGGTAAAGTAAGTGGGAAAACGACCATGGTTTTCCTTGTCATGAGTAGCAGTCTTTTTTTTTTTTTTGAAGGAGTAATCTGAAGTATAGGTACCTGAAACAAACTGCAAACTGTTTTAACCATTATGCCTTGTTCTTCCTTTTATTTTCTATCTTGCCCAATACTACAACACTTGAGTGTAATTGAATGATTGTAGCTATCTGATCACTCTCTGGAAATTCAATTTCCTCAGCCAGAGCATGACTAAAGTACAGGATCTGTCCTTTTATCAATGTAAAGGAGTAGTTTGCCTGACTCAGGGGCTAGATGGCAAGGGGCTTGCCATGAAACACAGTAAAATTAAACTCTCTTTTCTCCAGTGCCATACTTATTATTCACCCTCTGTTGTCTTCTATACAGGATCCTGTGGAGATTAATGATCTAGCTGTGGAATTTTAAATCGCTGCTTCATGACCAACATGTGCTCTGTATCAGCGCAGGCTTATATTTACATTCTTCTTATGATAAGTCAACATATGGTTCTTGTTTAGTGAAAGTAGAGTGCTTCATATTGTAATATTATTCTTTTATTAGTATCTCCTTTCTTTTCACAATGTGGCAGAGGAGATGTTTCTTTCTAATTACTCTTCAAGTGATAGGAAGACAAGAAACTGGAGAATGGCTCTATTTTGATTCTTGCTCCATCTTGGCTTGTTGATAATCATTATGGGGTTAAGGACAGTGTCTTGAAAGTGCTAGAGCAACAGCTTCTCTTTAAGTGGGGATTTTACTGCAGTCTGGCTAACAAACTTTCTTTAATGTTTGGTATTTTTGTTTTCTGATCTGTTTTACATAGAGACTCCTTCTTTCCCACTCCATTCCCTTCTGCTTGCACAGCAAAATTCTATGTAACTACTTAATACAAAGCTTCAGGATTATCTTTAAAGATATGTTTAGAATTGCAGAAGACAGGAACCAGAAATTGCCAATATCTGTTACTTCCTTCCAGTCCCGTAAGATGAGCCCTGGATCTGACCAGTGATCTATCTAGCCCAACAGCATCCTCTCTCACACAGTGGCCACCCAGTTCCTCTGGAGGTCCAACAACTGGGCATAAAGGCCAGGGCCAGGGCCAGATCTTGGGGGGGGGGGGGGCAGGGCCAGGGCCGGATCTTGGGGGGGGGCAGAGGGGGGTGCTTGCCCTGGGTGCCGACACGGGTGTGTGTGTGCCAAATTAGGTGTGGAGTCCATTGTATTATATGGACCCATAAGATAGAATGGGCCCATAAGGAGAGCCAGTTTGGTGTAGTGGTTAAGTGTGCAGACTCTTATCTGGGAGAACCGGGTTTGATTCCCCACTCCTCCACTTGCACCTGCTGGAATGGCCTTGGGTCAGCCATAGCTCTGGCAGAGGTTGTCCTTGAAAGGGCAGCTGCTGTGAGAGCCCTCTCCAGCCCCACCCACCTCACAGGGTGTCTGTTGTGGGGGAGGAAGGTAAAGGAGATTTCCAGCCACTCTGAGACTCTTTGGAGTGGAGGGCGGGATATAAATCCAATATCTTCTTCTTCTTCTTCTTCCCTCAAAAAACATGTAGATCCAGTCCTGATAAAGGTCAAGGCCTTCCCCTAATGTTGCCTCCTGGTGCTGGTATACAGAAGGATTCTGCCTCTGAATGTGGAAGGTCCCTTTAGTCCACACAATAGTCCACATAATAGCCATTGCTAGTCCTATCCTCTACAATTCTGTCCAATCCCCTTTTAAAGCTATCTATGCTTGCAGCCATCACTGCATCATCTGGCAGTGAATCCCACATTTTAATCACTTCCTGTGCAAAGTAATATTTTCTTTTGTCTGTTGTGAACCTATGGCCCAATAGGATTGGATGCCCTCGAATTCTAGTATTTTGGGAGTGGGCAAAAAACTAATCTTTGTCAGCTCTCTCTACCCTATGCATAATTTTACACCTTTATCATAGAACCTTTATCATAGAGTCAGAAGGGACCCCCTAGGGTCATCTAGTCATATTCCCCTTACTCATCTCTTTCTAAATTGAAAATTCCCAGCATTTTCTTGTAGTGGAGATATGATACCCTAGAGTCTGCCCTTATGTGTTGCCAACCTCCAGGTGGAACCTGTAGTTCTCCAGGAATTGCAGCTGTTTTTCCAGACTGCAGAAATCAGTTCCTTGGAGAATATGGTCTTTTTACAGTGTGGGCTCTGTGGCATTACATTCCTGCTGAGCTCCCTTCCCAGGCTTTGTCCCCAAATCTCCAGGAATTTCCCAACCCACAATTGGCAACTACACCTCTAAAGATGCCATTTCTTCCATGGGAACTGATCTCTGTAGTCTGGAGATAAATTGTAACTCCAGGAGAACTGCAGGCTCCCCTGGAATTTGGCAACCCTACAGTCTAGTGATTTCCATATACCAATGCAAGCAAACATCAGGATCCCCCCACACGCATACTGATGTAGTCTCAAAAGTACTTTGTCTTTTTTTTTGTTCCCATTGGTCTCATTCTCTTTGAAGCATGATGAATAATTCCTGTCCTCCTTCAGTGTTTACACCCTTTAGATTCTTCAGACGGTTATCATATCCACCCTCAGCAGTCATTTAGCCAAGCTAAACACATGTTGGTCTTTTAATCTTCCCTCATAAATCAACCTAAACCTTTCATCATTTTTACTTCCATTTTCTGAACCTTATCTGTTGTCATTGCTCTGCTATTTAGATGTCCCAAAAGTTCCAGGTAAAGGAGGACAAGATTATTGCAAGCTTAATTAAAACAATCCTCTTGCTTTGATTGATGTTAGTCGTTTACCAGCACTAAGGCTTAATGTTCCAGTCTTTTGCTAATATGAGTAGGGCTTGCTCACACTGGCAGGGCCCTTAATTTCACTTCCACGAATGAGTAAGAGATTCCCGGACTCGTATCAATTAAAACCTGCTTTGGATGACTATACTTACACATTCCATTCTGCAATCACACAGAGACAGGAGTTGGAGAAATGGTTTGGGCTTTCTGGCATTGTATCTTTCATTTCATTTTCTTTTCCTTCTTCCTTTTAAAATATTTCTTCAATATTTCTTTTCATTTTGGCATGGAATTTAATTTCCAATTGAGTTAAAATTAAAAGCACCCTTCAAAAAATTTGAAAATTTAGCATGTGAATAAAATTAACTTTTTCATTTTGATTACAGAAATATGACCTTGACTGGAAATGCACAAGAAGGATTTTGTTGTTTTATTTTATTTGTTGCTAAAACTTCACTTTAAAAAATAAACTTGTCACTGGTACAAGTGGGAGCTTGTATAGGTTTGTAGTTGGGTTTTTTCTATTGATAGAATACTTTCTCTGTATTGCAGTTGCAATATATCTGTAGCCATAAACTTAGAAGATGAAGAAGAGATTGGATTTATACCTCGCCCTTCACTACCTGCAAGAGTCTCAGAGCAGTTTACAATCTCCTTTCCCTTCCCCTCCCCACAACAGACTCTCTGTGAGGTAGGTGGGGCTGAGAGAGCTCTTTCAAGAACTTCTCTTGAGAGAACAGCTCAGACAGTTATGACTCCAGCAGTTGCATGTGAAGGAATGGGGAACCAAATCCAGTTCTCTCAGAGAAAAATCCGGGCACATAACCACTATACCCAACTGGCTCTCTACCATTTGTTATCATTGTCACACACAACAAACGAGTCCTCTGCAGATGTTCTTAGGTGGTGGAACGAATGCATGAGAAGCAGTTTCCACTCTTGATCTATGCACATTCACTAGAAGATATGTATAGAGCCTGTGCACATATAAGTAGGAATTTAGGGCTCTCTGTATGTGATCAGGAGCCCTGAAAAATCAGAGTTCCTGGTCATATGGAGAGAACTGTTAGTGCTCTGACTCATGTTATGTGCATACACTGGTGCCAATATTTCCAGTACATGATCTGAAAGCATAAAATGCAGCAAACTTACTGAGACAATATAAATTGTGGATTTGATCAGTACTGAGATGAAAGACTATATGGAACTTAATGTATGCTGCTTTGATGTAGAACAAAATGTAATAACATGTCAGAAGTCCCCAACGTGGTGCCTCAGGGCACCATGGCACCTGCTGACACCTTTCCTGGTGCCCAACAAGTGTTTTCAGAAAGTGGGCAGAGAAAGGCAAGACTTTTGCTCAGCAGGGCTTCTGACAGGCCATTGGGAATTTGATCGGCTGCGCAGCTTTTTTTTTTAAGCATTGCTTGGCAACAGCTGCCACCACAGTCCAAGGATTGTCACTGTGTAACTGAAAATAAAATGTAGCAGCCATTTTGTGGCAGACAATTTGTGCCTGTGCCCACCACTCTGTATAAGAATTCCAAAAGTGCCCACAGGTTCAAAACGGTTGGGAACCCCTTCTTATACATGTTATCTACCACTGATAACATAGCACTGGAAAATAGATCCAATTTAAATACCTTTATCTGTGAATATTGTCCCATGGGCCCATTCAATATAACGTTTTCTTTCTTTTAAATAGCTCTCCTTTACTCCACAACATTATAGCTGTACAGATATAATGAACATCATATTGGGACAATATTGCCCAAGCAACGAGATGGGTTACTAGGTTCAGAGTAAAGTACCAACATTTAAAAGGTAAAGGTAGTCCCCTGTGCAAGCACCAGTCATTTTCGACTCTGGGGTGATGTTGCTTTCACAACGTTTTCATGGCAGACTTTTTACTAACATTTAGGAACAAGCATTTTCCAATTACTATGTTTTCACCAGGAAATTGACACTGGAATTTGGGACTAAAATTTCTCGGGTTACTTTTTAAGGCTGTGTGTTTGCATGTATATATACATTAAATTGCTATAAGCACTTTTATAGTATTCTTGCCTATTCTACTGTCACTACTCTGAAACTAAAAACACTCAAGTAAGATGGTGTTTCACAACTGGCAAGCAGCAGTTGGCAGCTGCTTTATGTTTCACTCTTTGGACTGAAGTACTAATGGCAACTAGTATTCTCATAAAACTGTGGTAAATGAAAGAGTGTGAATGTTTGTGTGTGGAAGTACAAGCATGCAATTGTGGTTGTGGAGTCTTGTATGAGATAGAGCTGGGTGTTCAGCTAAGCGATAGCAGAACAAATTTTACACAAAAATCCAAACAATAGATTACCAAAAAGTCTACTAGTGTATTACTGTTCAATCAAAGCAGACTACATAAATAGAGACTTGTGAAACTATGGCTTGTCAATTCAGAAACCACACCAAACCATAACCTTCTTTAACAAAGGATGAGATCACATGAGAGATTTGGCTTGACCTAGCCATGCCTCCCCTCTGGATTTAATGTGTGCGATCCAGGCCTGTAGCCAGAAAATATTCAGCTGGGGGACCCTGGGGAAAATGGTGGGGCACCCTAAAAACAAAAAGAAAAAAATAAATTAAAATAAATTAACTGCAAACTGAAATGTCTGCACTGTCTACAGCCAGAAAAGCTAAGCTGCTAAAGGAAGGAGGGGAACAGGGGAAGGGGCACTTGGGTCTCATTTACCAGACAGTTTGAATTGGAAGTTGGGGGGGGGGGGGGCTGGGAGGTGGGGAGCCTTTGGGTGTAAGTCAGGGTGGGGCTCCCACAGGCCCCTCTGTAGCTAGAGGCCTGGTGCAATCACATGCACACATCTCCCTCCAAGTCCCACCCATCCTTACCTCATCTCAGGATGGGCTGGGACCAGATTAAATAGCTACAGGCAGGGATTTTTTTTGAGCAGGAACACAAACACAGTTCTGGCTGTCTTGGTGTCAGGGGGTGTGGCCTAATATGCAAATGAGTTCCTGCTGGTCTTTTTCTACAAAAAACCCTCCTGGCTATGGGGAACTTCCTGGTAGCAAATCCCGGGAAACACACATGCAGGGCATATTTCCCAGCTGTCTGAGAGTCAGTTTGGTGTAGGGGTTAAGTGTATGGACTCATCTGGGAGAACTTGGTTTGATTCACCACTCTTCCACTTGCAGCTGCTGGAATGGTCTTGGGTCAGTCATAGCTCTTGCAGAGTTGCCCTTGAAAGGGCAGCTTCTGTGAGAGCTCTCTCAGCCCCACCCACCTCACAGGGTGTCTGTTGTGGGGGAGGAAGGTAAAGGAGATTGTGAGCCACTCTGAGAGTCTGACATTCAGAGGGGAGGGCGGGATATAAATGCAATATCTTCTTCTTCTTCTGAACGGCAGGGCAAGGGCATGTGATGCATCCATCCCACATGTGCAGGAACAGTCTGAATGCTCCTCTTGCACATGTGTGGCCCATGCGTCTCCCAGCAAGAGGGCAGGGATGAGTGATTGATGCAGCATGCATCAAATAGCACTACCTTTTTCAAAGCTACCGCCACACTCAAAATTCCCAGTGTGATCCCATCCAAAGTTATATCTTTGGCCCTTTCTGTTTTTGTGTTTACTACGGCTCTCACCTCCCACCTCTGTCGCTTTAAAAACCTGCTTCCATATTCTGTGCACTCACCTCACTCTCCCATCGGATTTTGAAATTTCTTCCACATCCTTTCCCCAGCATTCTGCTGTCACTCCTCTGTATCTCCCTAGTTTCCAAGAGTGGTTTTTCAGAGCAGTATTCCCCCCTTCCTCTGAATTCACTTCCAATCCATTAAAGTAGAAACATTTCCTTGGATTTCCCCCCTACCCTACCCTGGCAGCCTAATTGGTCTGTTCTTATTGGTCAGTTTCACACTATGCATGTCTTTTAAAATAGGAGATGAGGAAAGTAATTGCTTAGTTTAGATGCTGGGCTATTTTGTGTTTGGGGGAAAAAGTTTTCCTTTTAAATTGACTCTGACCACAAACATTTCAAACGTGAGAATAATGCTGTAGAATTTATTTTGAGGCAGCAGCAGCCTTTTTTAAAAAGTCTGGTCCATCTCAGCCAGTTTGGTGTAGTGGTTAAGTGTGCAGACTCTTATCTGGGAGAACCAGGTTTGATTCCCCACTCCTCCACTTGCACATGCTGGAATGGCCTTGGGACAACCATAGCTATCGCAGGAGTTGTCCTTGAAAGGGCAGCTGCTGTGAGAGTCCTCTCAGCCCCACTCACCTCATAGGGTGTCTGTTGTGGGGAAGGAAGATAAAGGAGATTGTGAGCCACTCTGAGATTTGGAGTGGAGGGCAGGATATAAATCCAGGATCATCTTCTTCATCATCTCACTTCTAAATAACAATGTGGGAATTCAGGCTGCAAAGCGCTGATGTCTCTGCCTCCTCTCCAGCCAAGTGGTCAGCATTGACTGTCACTAAATTTTTAAAGCAGTGCCTGTCAGTGTTTTTTTTTCCTCCAGCAAACTCCTTGACTACTGATAAAGAGTGGGGGACACTAAGAGCTACGCCACAGTAAATTCAATTGGAAGAGTCTCCTGTTTCAAAAGGCATGCCCAGTGTGAAACTAACCAATCAGGAGAAACCAATCCCAGAACACTACCCAGGTTTTCTCATTGGTATGTAGAATATATACACCACAACTCTCAATAGAAATTGGAGAGACAGAAAGATGTAGAATGCAGGCATAGCATTCGAAGTAAACCCAACCGACTCAACTTCAGTGAAAATCAGAAGTAAACTGTCTATGCAGAATGGATAGTTCTGGCTGGTAGGGTAGCAATTCTCATCCGAGATTCTTTCTCCTTTGAGTGGCTTCCTGCACCAAACATCACTGGCATTAAATATGTAGTCCTGGTGTGGGGTGCCAGGGAGAGGGTGGGAGTCTTGCAGGTCTACTATCCATCCAGTCTACCAGCTGACTCCCTGCAGTGCTTTGTGAACTGGTGCCATTGATTGATCATTACCTTGTGAAGGTTGGTTTGAGATTTGCCTCCTACCTCTACAGGGGCATTTATGCATCCAACTGGATTCCAGAATGCTCTACAAGATTTGTCTGGCTCTGTTGGCAGCTCTCTTAATGAACTTGCCGATATCTGGACTATAGGCTTTCAGGAGACCATGAACCAAGTTGTTCCCCACCCCCGGTGCTCTCTTTGCCCTCATACTACCTTAATCCCCAGTATACAGATGAACTAAGAATGGAAAAAAGGGGATTTAAGACAGCTAGAGCAGTGCCGGCAGTGAACTCATGATGAAGCAATGAGAACACTTTATGGACACACTTGAAGGCCTATGAAGTGGCAGTAAAGGCAGCTAAGTGCTCTTACTTCTCTGCCTCCATTGCATCTGCCATGTCATGTCCAGCTCAGTTGTTTAGAATTATTAGGCAATTGACTGCCCTTTTGGTGGCCCCAAAAGTAAAGATTTGGCTATTAGCTGCTACCCATTTGCAATGTTCTTTTCTGATAAAGTCTCATTCCTTCACCAAGACTTGGCTGCTAGATTTTGAGTCAGTAGGAATCTTGGGGCCTTGTCTGCACAATCTGGCCCATTTTTGGACTCCTTCTCACTCTCCCAGGTGGATGTTGACACGGTCCTACCACAGTTGCACTGGCTCTCAATTAGTTTCTGGTGCCAATTCAAAGTGTTGGTTTCTTCCATTAAAGCCCTAAAGGGATTGCCTCTCCTGGCAGTACCCTCATCATCTTCTCTGATCATCATATTGGCATTTATTGAAGGTCCGTAGTCCTTGTGTCAACAAGGGCAAAAGTTTTCTCAGTAGTGACATGTGTCCTATGGAAGCAGCTGCCTGAAGAGCTGCCTTGCAGGACCTCTCTGACTTCTGCAGGGCATGCCTGGGTGCTCTTTTTTGGGTGGCCTTTGGGTGATTGTGATCACCAGACAGCTGGTATGCTTCAGCTGTATCTTCACCATCCACACATCCTACTCTGTTTGATAGTGGATAAATTTTTAATCATTTTATATTTTAAAAGTTTATTGTTTTTATTGGGTGTATTTTATATGCTGTTAGCCATCCTGAGTTCCATTTGGGGGAGCAGGATATAAATTTGATAAATAAAATAAACAGTGGCTTGTCAATTCAGAAATCACGCCAAACCATAACATAAGATTGTGGATGATTTCACTCCCTTGTCCTATTTTTCCTACTTCACTCCAGGTCTCCCAGCTGCCCAGCTATTTCTCTGCGTGAGTTATGTGACCAAGGGATTGCCCTTTCAAGGGACTTGGAATAGGCTACAGGAATAGGGGAAAACATGGAGAAATTCTGCATTCTGTGTGCAGAGTAGTAGGATATTAGCAGTTGACTTCTACCCACTGTGTTTCAACTTCAAGCTCCCACTTTTCATGTTAAAGTATATAAGATTCTCCGGCTATGGCATATGCAATGAAACCTGGGTTATTATCAATAATAGAAGGGCTGCAAACATTTACAATACACTCTACTGTAAGCCAAAATGCCCTCAAAACGAAGTTGGGGAATTGACAGGTGGGCACCTATGGCTTAAAAAGGATCTAGAATCTATGTATACAGGATTCCACTTCCAGAAATTATTGCTTAAATTTACCAAGGACACTAATTAAATAAAAACAATTAAAAATTTATTGTGAAAAAATATAGAACACACATACAAGGTGATGGATACAGACAACACACATACAGTCCTAATAAAAATAGAAAAAATGCATAGAGGTAACATAAGGATGGACAAACAGGGTGATAATTACTGATCGTACTCTTCAAGGAAGGCTCCAATGGCGACAAACGAGGACGATGGGGAATGGGACCCTCAACTGGCCAAGAATCGGGGATGTATCTAAGCAGCAGGAATGGGGTACTGCTAGATGCACACCTGTGGGGAGCTGGGTCACAGGTTATAAGGACTACCTTGAGCCCTTAGGGAATGGGAGGTACAGGGGCGGATGACAAGTGGTCAGCTGGTACATGACCTCAGAAAAAGGGGAGGCTCCGCAATGACCATAAGGGCTGGACTTATGTGGTAGCCAATAGCCAGTTTATTGGGGGCACCTGATTGGATGCCCATACCTGGCCAATGAGCAGACTTGGCCTTAGTTACCTGATTGGACTTCCAGGTAACAATGGGCCAAAGGGGGAGGCTCCAGGATGACCATTAAGGGAAAGAATGGGAGAAATTATTGGGGTGGGGGTGATTAAAACTATCAAACTTATCTAAAAAGGTGACAATAGATGGCCAAATTGCTACCTAAGGTAACACCCGGTCTATACAAAGACACTTGGCTCTAGGTGAAGATGTTCTTCCTCTTCTTTATCCCTCTATTGGCACCAGTCTTTGTCTTGGGTTCTGTTGGACAAAGGCTTAGGCAGTCTGGCAGGATCCACGCCTAAGATAAGCTTGATGGCCTTATGCATAGGTGACATCTGTTCAGTACGTGAGCCTCTTGCTTTACTGTAATGGAGTCTGGCACTGAAGGAAGATAGCTGCTGGTGATGTTAGCCTTCCTATATGGATTCTATGGTCAAGGCTGGAAACCACTTGCCTGGACAGTTCCTGGCAGCGCACCTTCTTCCACTTCAACGGCCGAAATGGTGATTGCACGGAGCGACTGGAAACCCATCTGTTCTTCTGGTTAGCACTCCTCCAGAGACACGGAGTGTTGCTGCAACATTGTGGCTGTTAGTACTCACACATAAGTCCCTTCATTTTGGTAGACAAAACCCACAGATGTGTGTGAGTTGAGTCTCCAGGCACCCTGGCAACCAAATGGGTGACTACGATGTTCTGAAATTAGGGATCTTTTTCTCACACTACCTATAGAAGAACAAGAAAAGCAAACACATATATATACACGCATGTATATATGTACACCTGCAAGTAAATACTCACTTGCATGGATTTTTATTTTTTCATGTATTGCAGATACATGTGCACTGAAAGGTAACCAACAGACAGCCTCTATTTTTTCCTGAATAGCTCTATTACTCTGATGAATTTAGTTGGCCTAATAAGGAAGTTTATGGAATAACTTTGAGCCCACAATGAGACTTTTTCCCCTTCTGGCAAATAATAAGGTTCTGGAGGGCATAACCTAAAATAGATATTCCATAAAAGATTCATCCTTGAACAAAAACGCTGTGAAAGCATGAAATGAGGAATAGACGACAATCAGAATTCTACTTGAAGTGCTTTACAATAATTATTTTTTAAAGTACTTACAAAAGAATCTTTTCAATTGCAGAACAGCTAGCAAGGTCCATCTGATTCAAGGCCAAATCAATTCTGCAGTGGGAGTTTTTTTTTTTTCAAGTTCCATTTCTTCAGTTCCAATCTAAGGTATGTTAAATTGATACATGTTTCAATTACTGCCTTTCCCTCCTCAAAAAAAAAAAAAGCTGAGGATATAAAATATTTTAGAATGATTTTTGTCAAACTTTCTTTGTAGAATAGGGATTTATCTTTGTGCTTGGACAGGGGATGTGCATTGTAACAGAAAGTCAAGGCCATTCTGGTTATAAATTAATTACAGTAAGTGATGATAAAATTGGGCTCCAGTGGCTTGTTTAGAAGGCATTCACTGAGCACTGGCACCGTACACATTTTCATACAATTTTGTACAATCAAATGGAGTGCCTTGGATCCTTGGGTGCCATTTCATCCATGCAGCAGCAGAGCCTCAGATGGAATGCCTTTTCTGCCTATGGAGCAGAAGAGGGTGGTTTTCGCCAATTCCTCCATCCTGCTGCAGACCCATTTTGCGCACATTCCTCCGGGGGGGGGTTTACCCTGATTTGGTGTGGTGTGTAATTTGGGACAGGGCAAAAAGGCATAAGAGGGTAGAGGTGGGGAAGCTGCCATTAATCTTGCCAGGCTTCACTCACCTTGTGGTGTCATTAGGTTTTACCTTGCTGTCTGTCTTGTTCTTTGTACATTTGCAATATCCTTGTGCAAAAATATAGTTATAAGGGGCACATCAAGACAAACAATTCATGAGTAGAGCACTCCTCTTGCCCTTTTGGATACTTATGAGTAAGATTATGATTGCTTATGATTAGGCGTATCAGCTTGCAGTTTCAAAGCAAAGATGGAAAACAATCCAGTTTCTTTGTAATATTTACCAAGATATCATGAGGGATATGGCAGGAAAGCAAATATTTTTGGGGAGAACCAGCATGGTGTAGTGGTTACAATGCTAGCTTGAATCCTTGCTTTTCCATGGAAGCTCACTGGGTGTTCTTGGGCTACTCACACTAGGGTTGCCAAGTCCAATTCAAGAAATATGTGGGGACTTTGGAGATGGAGCCAGGAAACTTTGGGGGTGTGGCCAAGAGCAAGGTTGTGACAAGCATAATTGAACTCCAAAGGGAGTTCTGGCCATCACATTTAAAAGGACTGCATAACTTTTAAATGCCTTCCCTCCATTGGAAATAATGGATAGGGGCACCTTTTTTTGGAGCTCATAGAATTGGACCCCCTGGTCCAATTCTTTTGAAACTTGGAGGGTATTTTGGAGAGTGGCACAGGATGCTATACTGAGCATGTGGTGCCTCTACCTCAAAAAAAGCCCCTCCCAGAGCCCCAGATACTCACAAATCAATTTTCCATTATACCCTATGAAAATCGGTCTCCATAGGGAATAATGGAGTGCCCAACAGACATTTCCCTCCCCCCCCACACTTTCTGATGACCCTGAAGTGGGGGGAGGGCCTCGAAACCAGGGGCTCCCCTGCCCCCACCTGGAGATTGTCGTCAACCAAAAACGCTACACATAAGCATTACGCACATTTATGCCATATCAATGCACATAAGCATTACACATATTTATGCCATATCAATATAATGTCTTCATGGTACTACCTGCATCTAGAATATACGAATACAGCAGGTGTTGGTACCTACCTGTTTTTTTGTGGAAATTCAAGCATCTGAACTGGATATCAATTTTTATTTATGGATTATGGACTTCAAAAGTATTGGAAACTGAAAGAGTTTGAATTGTATATATGTGAAAGTTATAAATTTACACATTGACATGGCCTAAATGTGTGTAATGCTTATGTGCAGCATCTTTGGTTGTTGATAGATAGATAGATAGATAGATAGATAGATAGATAGATAGATAGATAGATAGATAGATAGATAGATAGATAGATAGATAGATTGTCATTGTTCTCAACAAAAAGAGAGCAACGAAATGAGGTGCTCTTCCACAAAACATACCAACACACGCTGTGGTTTTCTGTTTATATTAACCCACCTGGAGATTGGCAACCCTAACTCACACACACACTCTTAGCCTACATTACCTCACAGCACTATTGCTGTAAGGATAAAATGGGGGTCAGGAGAGCGATATTGTAAGTCACTTTGGTTCCCATTGGGGAGAAAAATGGGGAATAAATATCCAAATAAATAAATAGATTTGAATGAGGTACTGATTCCCCAGAGTAAATCTGGAGCCCTAATAAAGGGACAGCAAATCAGGTGCAGTAGATGTTACCTCACCAGCTGTTTCCAGTATGCCCTGAAGGTATTCCTAGGAGAAAAAGCTGATGCAAGGCCACCATACCTCTTCTACCCTTCTGCAGAAGCACAGCCTTGGGTTAGTTATCCCTTCAAACTGCAGCCAGATTGCCCTTGATGGGAAAGCATGGGCAGTAATGCTTTGAAAGAGGAGGATGCAGGGATGATGACTTATTAACTACAGACACAGATTCAAATCAGATAACAAAGCCCAGCTGAGGGCTTGAATCTGGCCATCTGTTCAAGTATATTTGAGAGATATTCTGGTAAACAAGTTGAAAAGGAGTTTGAGAATATTACAGCTTTTAATTCAAAGCTCCAAGGGCGTGATTGGATACTGGGGATAGAGGGGAGACTGAGGTGAAGCAATCCATGGGAGGGGAGCAAGGAATAATGTGGGATGGCAAAAGCTTGGGGACAGATCTGTCATTTGAAACAGAGTAGTGTAGTCAAAGCTAGAATGAGGGAGCACCCAGGATCAAATTCTTGCTCAGTCTTGAAGTTAACTGGAGGACCAGGATTGGTTGCACTCTTTCTGTGTAATCTACCTCACAGGGTTGTTGATAAACTAGGAGGGGAGGAAGAATCATGTGTGCTTCACTGAGCTCTTTGAATGAAAAGCAGGACTACAACATAACAAATAGTGTTGAAGTTTTTGAATACTGCTTCTGTGTATTTAGGACTTTGTGTAGCTGTGGGAACAACTGAATATGCATGCTACATCAGTTTTCAAGATCATATCGCAAGTGCAACTTCCATAGGACTGGTGGCACTGGCATGGGGTATTTACTGTGAGATCCAATCCAATCATCTGGGAAACTAGTTCAAATATTCTGCAGCTGCTTGGAACCCCAAGGGATTGGGGAGGCAGATCGCCCACCTTTTCTGTCTCCCTGCCAGGCGGAGAGACAACAAAGAGCCGCCCTGAGCCTGCCTCGGCGGGGAGGGCGGGATATAAATAAAAAATTATTATTATTATTATTATTATTATTATTATTATTATTATTATTATTATTATTATTATTATTATTATTATTATTATTATTATTACTATAGATAAGTCATTTCAGGTAAAAAGCACACCATTTCAGGAATGTATGACTCTGTCGTAAGATTAAATTTTTTAAATCTTACCTACAAGAATCCATATTTCCAAGCTTTTCTCTGTACACAGGAGAGCCAAGAAAGTTTTAAGAATGGAAGCTTAGGCTGATACCTTTAAAGGTGGTATGGAGCCTGTCTCAGTGCAGTCTTTTTGGAAAAGATCATATCAAAGCTGGTTTGTGAAGGAAAAGATCAAGCCAGAAGAAACCATGGAACAATTAAAGGACAACTGTTATATTATGTGAAAGCCCTCCCCACAAAAAAACTCACATCAGTTTTAGACCTAAGCCAGAGCAAAACACTAATGTGAAGGTGAACTGTGTAATACAACAGAAACATGCTGCAGAAGTTGGCATTAGTTTCTCACAATTTGCTCATGAGATGAAATAAATATATGCAATTTTGGGCTGTATCAACAGAAGTATAGTGTCCAGATCACGTGATGCGATGGTATCGCTTTACTCTGCTCTGGTAAGACCTCACCTGGGCCGAGGTCAGACGTGCATAAACTGACGAGATGGGCATGGATGAAAGCCAGATGCATGTCGGATTTTATGCGGTTGTCCAAACATCAGCATCTGGCAATGGTCATTGGCTTGTTCGTGTCCCGAACTGCCACGACTGGGACGCGAACTTTTTTGATAGTACATTAAATCCGGAATAAGAATACTTCTGACAACTCCCACATGTACTTTCTATGTTTGAACGCTCCATTGTAGCCGACTCGTCGCAAGTGCACATCCGCTTCCCTGCGAGAGCCCACTCCAAATGATATCACTGCGCCAGCAATTGTTGACTCAGCCTTCCAACCTTCCGAGGTCGGTAAATTATGTACCCAGCTTGCTGGGGGGAAAGTGTAATGACCGGGGAAGGCAATGGCAAACCACCCCGTAAAAGGTCTGCCGTGAAAACTTTGTGAAAGCAGCATCACCCCAGAGTCGAAAACGACTGGTGCTTGCACAGGGGACCTTTCCTAAAAGGGGGGGGGGAGGCAGATTGCCCACCTTTGCTGTCTCCCTGCCAGGGGAGGAGGATGACCCACCTTTGCTGTCTCCCCGCCAGGCGGAGAGACAACAAAGAGAGTTGCCGTGCCCCCCCATTTAAACACCACGGCGGGGTGTTTAAATGGGGGGGGGGAGGAAGATCCCCCACCTTTGCTGTCTCCCTGCCAGGTGGAGAGACAGCAAAGAGAATTCCTGGGCTTCCCCTTCCTTTCTGGGTGTTTAAGTTGGGGGGGGGGGAAATCGCTCACCTTTTCTGGCACCTTTAAAAAAAAGAAGCCAAGCACGATATCCCACGGTACTGCGCTTGCGTGAGTGTGGAATGCCATCTCAAAAAATTAGGTCCAATTGAGACCTCTGATCAACCAACAACGGGACCAACGCTGCTTAGAACTGAAGGATGGAGGGATGTCTGATCAGGAAATTCGTTGTAAAAAAGCTGCGAGGTATAATAGTGACGGGTTAGGGATGGATTTAATGGTGAGTGTGACCGCAGCCCTGGAGTATTGTGTTCCGTTTTGGGCACCACATTTTAAGAAGGATATAGACAAGCTGGAATGGGTCCAGAGGATGGCGACAAAGATGGTGAGGGGTCTGGAGACCAAGTCCTATGAGGAAAGGTTGAAGGAGCTGGGGATTTTTAGCCTGGAGAGGAGGCAGCTGAGAGGTGATATGATCACCATCTTCAAGTATTTGAAGGGCTGTCATATAGAGGATGGTGTGGAATTGTTTTCTGTAGCCCGGAAGGTAGGACCAGAACCAGTAGGTTGAAATTAAATCAAAAGAGTTTCTGGCTCAACATTAGGAAGAACTTCCTGACCGTTAGAGCGATTTCTCAGTGGAACAGGCTTCCTTAGGAGGTGGTGGGTTCTCCTTCCTTGGAGGTTTTTAAATAGAGGCTTGATGGCCATCGGCAAGCAATGAAGATCCTGTGAATTTAGGGGGAAGTGTTTGTGAGTTTCCTGCATTGTGCAGGGGGTTGGACTAGATGACCCTAGAGGTCCCTTCCAACTCTATGATTCTATGATTCTATATGTATATCCATCTCATACTTTACAAGGTACATGCTAAATTTGTACTCTTTGTGGTTGTTGGGAGTAGAAAACCTAAATCCTGATTTGCAATACCAGCTAACTTGTTCCCAAATTGGATGAAGTCTTTAGTCAGAATGGCTTTGTGTGTCACTCCTTGGGATCAATGGGATTTGCTTGTAGGCCAGACATATGTCTAATCTGTTATGGAAATAAGTATCTATTGCTGTAAAATACAGAAAATTATTCTGTACAAATGGAATGAAGTTTTAGAGGTGCTTCATGTGCCCCCCTTTGTACTTGAGATCCTTTTCTGGAGTACATTTTACACGCAGAGTTATAATTGCTCCCTTCCTTCCAAAAGCCAAGACTAGAACAGCTATTTATATTTTTCAGTTATTTGGACCTGTAATATTTGGTTTCTCTAACATCAATAAGTCTGCCTTAGGGATGGGCACGAACCTTGTAATTAACCTAAATTTGTCATGAATATCACCTGGTTCATGGTTTGTGAGCTGAGAGTCATGCCATTATGCCTGCAATGAACCTTCCACAAACCTCCATGGCTTTTACAGAGGGTTGTGTGGTTCGTGTCAACACTTCATGCGGCAGACATACTGCTGTTCATCAATTAATAATCAATGCAGTGGGGGTGGACTTTTACAGCCCTGGAAAAAATGATAGTGGCCCTCCGATCATCAAGCAAAATTAGCCCTTATGGGACTTAGAATCATGGAGGAATGCATGAAAAATCTGGGGCGGGGGTGGAAGAAGATGACGGAGAAGTGGAGGAGGGGTGTGCATTGGCAGTGGTGCAGGGGAGAGAGGAGGCAGAGATCCTAGGCTTTGGGGAGATTTCAAGGACAGTTCCTTTTGTTTTCAAATGGGTAATTTCTGACCCTAAAGGTAGATACATATTCATTACTTGATAACTTGATGGCTCTCCATTGACAGTGGCTTCAATCTACACCCCAAATCTGAACCAAATTGTTTTTCTTAGTGATATTTTCCTAGGTATTTGATTTAGGTGGTGACTTTTAAATTGACAAAAAAATGTAACTAGAACACCAAAGGTGTTAAAGTTGTTAAAACATAGAATATCAAAAAAGAGATAAACAAACCTTATCCATGCCATTCAAACACTGCAGGATACAATAAAAACCAACACAAAAGAGATTACAGAAACATTTCATTTTTTTTCAACCGCTATACTCTACAAGTAATCCCCCCTAAAAGATATTGCAGAATACCTGGAAAAGATTAATTTCCAGACTAAATTGACAGAAGAACATGTTAAATACATGGAGCAACCCATAACTACTATAGAACTAAAGGAAATAATACTGAAAGCCAGAAATAATAAAGCCCCTGGAAGAAATGGATTGCCAGTGGAGTTCTACAAGAAATTTCTGAGAACATTTTTACTCCCTTTAACAGCAACACGTAATAATGTGATGGTTAATTGAGCTCTTCCACAAAGCTGGAGTGAGACAAAAGTAATTATAATTCCCAAACTGGACAGTCTATATCCATCGTCTTATAGACCTACTTCAATTTTATATCACAACTTTTTGCAGTTCCGATGGCAAACAAAATAACAAAATAATTGCAAACTATATCCACCATAACCAAGTGGGGTTTATTCCAAGGAGATCAATAACTGACAATATACATAAAACTTTAAATCTAATACACTATGCCAGATTGAATCATGCTGAATTCTTGCTTTTGTTGTTGGACACTGAAAAAGTCTTTGACAAGCTGGAACCTTGGGTTAGAGATAGCAAGGATATAATTAAATATTGTAACCATATGTTATTAATAAAATTGTTTAAAACCGACAAGCTGGAACCTTCCTTTTAAAATTGAGTTCTACAAAAAATGGGATTTGGGCCCAAATTTATAAATATCATATTAGCCATCTATAGGCAACCAATAGCATGTCAATATAAACAGTTAAAAATTTGAGAATCTACACCTGACCAGAAGCACTCAGCAGGAGTGCCCTTTGTCTCCTATCCTCTTGGCAATATTTCTGGAGCCTTTGGCTCATGCAATATGACTACCCTAATATCACTGATAGTTATAGTTTTCTTCAAAGCCCAGTGTTTTGATGTTGTTATCTGGCATCTTGATTTCTTATTGTTCAACAATCTTTCCTCTTTTCACGGCTATGCTGCATATCTGTCAAGGCCAAATTCCATTGCTATTTCTTTGCTGAATATTCAAACTGTATTTAGTAAAGAATCTCTGATCACAACTTTTCATACATTTTCAAGTCAGCCATTTACAAGAAGTGTGGTATCTTTAGACCTGTCTTTGAAAGCTGCTACTCTAGGCCTGTGCTGTTGTGAATGATTGTGAGTGGTATTAGGGCAATGACAAAGAGCAACAGTGATAGTGAGTCTCCTTGGAAAAGTCCTGTTCCAATTTCTTTTCCATTCACTATCAACCTGGTATTCCATTTACTCATGGCATTTTTGATAAATGTTACTACAGTCTTGCTGATGCCTATAATTTCTAGTGTTTCAGGATCCATGTATGCCCCAGCACCTTACTATCTAGGTGCACCAGCCTATATGTGGTTTTATGGTTTTATGGCTTGTAGCCAATGACGTGGATCTGGGGTTTTTGATCTAATTTGACAATTCTGTAATTAATATATTGTTTTGTTTGGATATGGTTTATTTAATGTTGTTGTAAAGCCATCCTTTGTAATGTTGTAAGCCATCCTGAGCCCACTTGCGGGATAGGGCAGAATATAAATTGAAAAATGTAATTAAATTAGTGAGTGACTCAAATGTCTTCTTGTAATCAATCCAAGGAACATTCAGGTTGATTTTCTGCCTTTTACAAATTTGTAATTTCATTTTATCAATGTGTTACTGATATTAAGTGCCTTGGTTTTTTTGAAAAATTCCTTTTTGTTCATGTGGTAAAATTGAATTGAGCTGTAGATATTTGTGAACAGAAGATATTCATGAATTGGAGACACTGGAAGATACATGGACAATAAATGGAAGATATTTCTGAATGGAAGATATTTGTGAATTTGCTACAATTCCTTTCAGTAGTTTAAAAGTTGATGGGAGACAGGTAAAAGAGCCAAAGTTGCCTGACCCTGCTCATTTCTCCTTGTTCTTCAGAATGAGAAATGTCCTCCAGTTGTTATTCCATTTTCCACTGCTCTGGAAGGGACCACATCATTAAGCTATTGCACCAATCATAGAAGAAGACTTGTCAACTTTTAAAGCCAATAACCATGGACCATCTCTTCCAGACACGGTCCAATTTTTCACTTTCTTCAATTGTTTTCACAGGCTTTCCAAGGCTATTGTAAGATCCTCAATTTGCTTTCTTTTCAATTTGAGTCCCATGTCTGTGATCCAGGTGACTTTTTAATTGTATTTTTGAGCCTCTCCAGAGCCCTTTCCAGAAGATTGTTGTCTTTTCTTTGTCTGGTTTTACTTTTACTTTTTAATCTCCCTTTAGTGATTTGTAGAATTGTCTTTGGTTAGTCTGCAACTGAAAGGTTTTTTCCTCTATTGCTGGATTCTACTGTTGTACCTCTTGATCTTCTTGGATATTGCAACAATTATTTGATTTCTTATGCAATTTGGGCTATTGTTTTTATATCTCACTGATATTTCTTCCTGAGGTTTACTTTTCTTCTTGCATTCTTGAGTTTCCATTCTTTTAATTCTTTTAAGTCACTTAAGTGTGAACAGCAAATCTCATTTGCCAGTTTGGTTTCAACTTAAAATCCTTGACTACCCTTTTCTTAATTTCCATTCTCAGAAGGGATGCACACAAACCTAAAAGTCCTGCTTCAGTTTTGTTTGGGGTTCAGGGCACACATACCCCAACCAAACCCTGAACTGACCCAAGCCGAAAATGCCCCAAACTGAACTGGCCAGTTCAGGCCCTCTTTCTCCTGACTGTGGCTTGCTACAGTCAGGAAATGCGGGGGAGTCACTTCATAGTGTGTGTGTGTCGGGGGGAGGGGTAACAAAACCAAAAGGTTTAATAGCTCACAACCATTTCAACCTAACAGCTGACCTGCCCCATTGTTAGGTTGAAATGACTCACTCCCAAGTGGGGGAAAGTGAAACCGACTAGTGAAATGGCTTGCAGCCATTTAAACCAAACAGCAGGGTGGGTTGAGCTGAAATGTCTGGGAGCCATTTCAACCTAAGAAAGGGGCATGTGCATCTGTCAGCTGTTAGGCTGCAATGGCTGGGACCCATTTAAACCTAACAAGTCAACTGTGCTGCTCAGTTGTTAGGTTGAAATGCTCCAAACAGCTGAACCAAACTGGAAAAAGTCCAGTAAATGTTCAGGGAAGAACCCTTCCCTGAACATTGCTTAAGAGGCTCAAACTGGGCCAAGTTCATGCCAAATTTTGGCTTGTGATCCAATCCATAAAAAGGTAAAAATAGTGCCCTGTGCAAGCACCAGTCGTTTCCAACTCTGGGGTGACGTCGCATCACAATGTTTTCACAGCAGACTTTTTAATGGGGTGATTTACCATTGCCTTCACCAGTCATCTACACTTTACCCCTAGCAACCTATGTACTCATTTTACTGACCTCGGGAGGATGGAAGGCTGCGTCAACCTTGAGCTGGCTACCTGAACCCAGCTTCCGCCAGGTTGTGAGCAGAGCTTGGATTGCAATATTGCAGCTTACCATTCTGTGCCACTCTGCCGTCCCTAATTCACAGTTCTCTTGTTATTACAACTGCTGGACTATACACTGACTGGATGCTTTCATCTACATTTCCTTTAGGAATTGTTTCAATAGCTGCATCTATATTTGCAAGTTCTTTCTTTGATGTTGTTCTGAGCACAGGTAATATTTTTTGTCTTCTTTGGTAATATTGTTCTCTTAAGATTTTTGCCTTCAGTTCTTCCTGTATGGAGGTGAGCAGATGATGTATTGTCAATATCTTGCTCTTAATTAGTGAACTTTGAAGAGCAACTTCATTTTTATGGCCTATTTCTTGATTGGTTTCAGTTATTTCTTGTCTTCATGTTCTTTCTTTGAGTGGCTATTGTCCCTTATTTCCTCTATCTTCTAGCTTTATCACTGTGAAAATGTTGTTTTACACAGGGCATTTTTTGTAAAAAGAGCCAAGCAGGAACTCATTTGCATATTAGACCACACCTCCTGACATCAGCATTGGTTCACACAGGGCTTTTTGTAGAAAAAGTGCAGCAGGAACTCATTTGCATATTAGGCCACGCCTCCTGACACAAAACCAGCCAGAACTGTGTTCCTGCTCAAAAAAAGCCCTGGTTTACATGATAAAATGGCACTGATCTGCTAGTTGCTGTTCAGTGATGGTAGAACTGGGACATGCTTCTTTCCATATTTCAAATATTTACTTATTTATTAAATTTGATTTTTATGCCACCTGTTCCCTGTAAACAGGGCTTGGGGTACCATTCAACAATAAACAACATATCATATAGGTTGAAATGTCAGAATTACAATAAAAGATCATTCAAATTTGCTCAGATAGCGAGCTAAATTTCCAATTATGCTACCATCTTGTAGGATGGTGGGTGGGAGTGCCAACCTAGATGAATGCCATTTCAAGTATCCATACTGTTCAGGCATTGAATCCAAATAACATTGGATGATTATTTTATTTTGATCTTGAGAACATTTTTTTTTTACATTTCCAGTTTTCCAGTAGCCAGTCAGGTCTTTGAACTGGTTGCTGTATTGAAGATCCTTCTTCCAGTAGCACATCAGGCCTCTGCTCCAGTTGCCCAACAGAACAGTCTGTCCTGTAGCGCATTTTTCACCAAAGATGCAGGAACAGAAAACTCTGGCACAGTCCTTGTTAACCCGTGTGACAACTGAGTCGGTATAGACTTCAAATTTAATTTTCTAACCATATTGAATGGGGGTTTGGGATGCATTTAGTCTGACTCCTTAGCAGAAGCCTGTCTTCCATGGGAGACCCTGACAAGAGCTACACTGTGGATAGCATAGCTGTGAGGAAAAGACCCCTCTTTCCCCAATATTATAATCACCAGCATGGTTGCCAGGGCGCCTGGAGAAGTGAGCTTGCACCCGTCTGGCTAGAGAGTGCGAGTAGAGCCATCCAGGAACCAAAAGGGACTCGTGTGTACAAACAGCCTAAGTGTGCAGGCATTCTTAACAGGTACAGAGTGCTTGCCAACATGCACAGACGTTTCCCCGTCACTGCGCGGGCCCGCCATGGTGGGGAAGAAGCTGCGCCGCCACGGAGCTTTCCAGGTGACCGGTGTTGAAGCGCTGAGCATGGAATCCACTGTGTTTCGCTAACACCACTCGTAGCCATCTTCCTGCCAGGCTGGACTTTATTCCTTCATAGTGGGGATCTCACGTACACACCCGGAGTCACTCCTAGCCCGCAAGCAACCCATTCGTTCTATGAATGGATTAACAGCTCAACTGTTAGTCCTAATTGCAGGGCAATACCCTCAACAATAACTCTTGCCCAGAAGATGATGAGAAAAGAGGAAGGACATCTCCTGTCACATCCAAGTCTTTTGTCCTACCCAGGTGATACCTAGGCCAGTATTTGATTCTCTATTATCACCTTTTCAGATAATCCCATTTAATCTTAAATACCCTGCCATTCCCATTCTTACCCCAGTCTAACACCTTGGAGCCGCCTAAGGCCATATGACAACTTGGAAATTTCCAGGTTCACAGGACTAAGGTGAAGTTCATTGGTCAAAGCAAACACCCAATTGGATGTCACCAAAGGACTCACCATTGGCTCTGCTAATGTACAGCCTTCATGGTCATCACAGAGCCTCCCATCTCTCCTCCCCGTCACCTCCCATCCCCTAAGGGAGCCAAGGGAGCCTTATAACCTCTGACCCAACTCCACTCATGTGTGCATCTAACAGAATCCCAGTTCCGCTGTCTAGATCCATCCCCAATTCTGGCCACAGTTTTGGTTCCATTTCCCCTGTCCTCTTATGTCGCCATTGGAACCTTCCTCGAAGTCTACGATGGTAAATATTACCCTGTCTGTTTACCCTTATATGTTCCCCTATCAATCTATCTGTGTTTCTTAGACCTGTGTGAATGTGTGATTGTTTTGTATTTTTATCTTGTGTGTAAGAACTATTATTCTAAATAAATTACAATTGGTTTTTATTAAATTAGAGTCCTTTTTATTGAGCATTTACCCTCTGGATGGTTGAGCCTGGTATAAATTGGTAAAAAGATTCCTATTGAGCCAGGTGCCCACCTAACTAATTCCCCAACCTCGTTTTGAGGGCATTTGGCTTAACATAGCCCTCTGCTTCACTGGAGCACACAAGCCCCACCAGCACAGCAAGCATCCCATGGGGGATGATGATGATGATGATAGCGATTATTATTATTATTATTGCTGTTGTTGTTGTTATTCAATAGCAACTTTTTTTTGAAACTTGAAACTCTATTGGGATACACAGCTGATACTGTGTTTTGCAGCTATTTTGGATTTAGTGAAACAACACCTACTTTCTAAGTCAGGCCAAGGAGTTCTGAGAAACTATTTTAATCTGCGCAAAACTAGCACATTTTCAGAGGTATGCTCCTACCCCAATGTACCCTGCTGCTTTCTGTTCTAATTCATGCTGTCTCCCATCCCCCCAGCTTTGGTGTCTGCAGTTTTACTTTCAGAAGTGTTCTGGTCCTCCTTATATCTAGTGCTGAGACTCATTTGAAACTGGTGTTTGAAGCCAAAACCCTCCCCCCACAACATCAGATTTTAATTTTAAGCTAACTGTTGAGTTTTGCTTCTAAATGCCTTTCTCAAAATTGCTTCAGCGTGTAGCTTTCTGAAACTTTGTTTCCTCTTTTCATTCTGAGGCTTCCCTGGCTTTGGTCTCCCATACCAGATTTTTACAACTGCTCTCTCTTTCTCTGTCTCTGTCTTTCTCTCTTTCTGTGTCTTTGGGAGTAAATGGTATGACACCATATAACAGCAAAAGGCTAGACAGCCACTTGTTCTGTTCCCTGACTCCCTAACGGACTGTTGTATTGCTGAACCTGATTCAAAGGACTCATCAAGAATTTGACTGTGCTGGAGCAAAAGTTGGGATGATTCATTAGGAGAAGCCTGAAATTGGAAGTCTCAGAGGGAGAAGGCAGGATTCTAGAATATGGGCACAAGGTATTGTGAGAGCTGCCAACTCTTAAACATTAAGGCTTAGGGGAAAGTCTGTATCATGACTGATGTACTGGATTGATTTTCCAGATGTCCAACAGAAATCCAAGACCAAATCAGGCACCAATATGCATTCATGCTGTTGTCAAGCCTACTGGAATACATAAAATTCAAAGCAAGTTGCAGCCTGCCCCAATATGGTAATCTAAATGGTTCAGGAGTCACTTTATGTTTTATGCAGGCTGCAGGTGCTTGGAGGCACTTGCCTGGATGCTTTATTTATTTATTTAATCATATTTATATACCGCCCTCCCCTGATGGGCTCATGGTGGCTGTTAGTATGTATGTTTCCCAAGATACTAAGAGGCCCACAAATCCCCTGTCACCCCCAATGACTCTGTGCAAGAGCACCAACAGTGCCAAGGAAAAGAGTTAGGATATGTTGAAAATGGTACTAGAACAGAAATCATATTGAATATGACAGGTTATGCTATACAGTTCATTGTAAGACCTATGAAGCAGCAGTAATGATGGGAGAGGTTACTTCTCGACTATTATTGTGTCAGCTAATTCATGTCCATCCCAGTTGTTCAAGGTAGCCCAGCAACTGCTGATGCCTAAATCTAAGGTATGGCCGAGGACCTGCCTACCTAAGGGACCGCCTCTCCCCATATGTTCCCCAGAGAGCACTGAGATCTAGCTCTCAGAATCTTCTAACAATCCCTGGGCCAAGAGAGGCTAGACTGAAGACAACCAGGGAGCAAGCCTTCTCGGTAATGGCCCCTCGATGGTGGAATCATCTTCCAGAGATGGTACGAGCCCTGCGGGACTTGAATCAATTCCGCAGGGCTTGTAAAACATTTCTTTTCCAGCTGGCTTTTGAGACAGAACCTGGCTAATCTGATGTGTAGCTATTTAGCCATCTTGTGGATATTACAACTTACAGTATTTTTATAGCACCTATTTTTATCTATTTTATTCATTTTAAATTATTATGTAATTAACTATATCTAATATTGTTATTTATATTGTTTTATCTAATTCATGGAATTTCCATGTCTGTGAGCCGCCCTGAGCCCGCCTCTGGCGGGGGAGGGCGGGATATAAAAATAAATTTATTATTATTATTATTATTATTATTATTATTATTATTATTATTATTATTATTATTATTATTATTATTATTATCATCATCATCATCATCATCATCATCATCATCATCATCATCATCATCATCATCATCATCATCATCTCAGCCTTTAGTGTCCCAGGCACAGACACTTAGCAATGATACTTTTGTCATGTTTTTTACAGATAAAATGTAGAGAATATGTGCTGATCTGGATGTCAGCTATAACACCAGTACACCAGAAGACCACTCTAATGCACCACCAGGTCTTTTCATAGATCATTTTAACACAGTTTACATGGTAGTTGTTGAAAAGACCCTGGGATCTGTGAAGGCTACTACTTGTACCCTGGACATTGGCCCATCCTGGCTGATAAATCTATGTAAGGGCCACATCAACAAATTCTTAGCAGCTATTATAAACCAGTCACTAACTTCAGGGCATCTTTCCTTGGCCACTCAAAGAGGTGGTTATCCATCAGCTCCTTTAAAAACATCCATACAGAAAAATGATGTGTCCAGATATCACCTGTTCTCTAACCTACTCTTTCTGGACAGTTTAACAGACAAACTCCAAGTACTCTTGGATAACTCATCTGCCCTAGACCAGGGATGGTCAAACTGTGGCTAGGCAGCTACATGTGGCTCTTTCACACCTTGTGTGTGGCTCTCAAAGCCCCCATCACACTGTTGGCTGGCTTGGAGAAGGCATTTCTTTTTTTAAATCACTTCTCCAAGCCAAGCCAATCAGTGGCTTGGAAAATTCATTTGAAGTTAGAGTTGCTTTCTTTCTACCTCTCTCTCCTCCTCCCCCATCTATTTCCCTTCCCTTCCCTCCCTCCCTCTTTCCCTCCCTCCCTCCCTCCCTCCCTCCCTTCCTTCCTTCCTTCCTTCCTTCCTTCCTTCCTTCCTTCCTTCCTTCCTTCCTTCCTTCCTTCCTTCCTTCCTTCCTTCCTTCCTTCCTTCCGGCTCTCAAAGATCTGGAGTTTATTCTATGCGGCTCTTACATTAAGCAAGTTTGGCCACCCCTGCCCTAGACCTTTTTCAGCCTGTCTTCTGTTGATGATAGCCATGCCTCTCTGTTGCTCTCTGCAGTCTTTGATGCAGTAGATCATGCCATCTTGTTGAGATGCTTGGAGACAGAAGTAGGTATCATGGGATGTGCCTTGAACTAGTTCAAATCATTCCTCATGGATTAGACTCAAAGTGTTGCTATTAGAAACCGATTGTCGCTTGTGTAGGATCTGTCTTGTGGAGTTCCACAGGGTGCAATTCTATTCCCCATGTTGTTAAATCTCTATGTAATAGCCTCAGGTAAAATCATTTGCTGGTTTGGGTCTGCTTATCATCAATATGCTGATGATATGCAGCTCTATATGTCCTAAACAGCTGCCTGGCTGATAGATTTATCAGCGAGGATGGACTAAAAGTGAACAAATTGAAACTAAACCCTGAAAAGAAAGAGGTAATGCTAGTTGGGAAGGTGGAGGTCTTGGAGGACATTGTTCTCCTTATTTCGGACAGAGTTCATCTGATCTTTGCCAACTTAGTTAAAAGCCTTGTGGTTATACTAGATCCAACTTTACTGCTGGAGAAACAAGTTAATGCAGCTGCAAGAAAGGCTTTCTTGCCTAGCCCATAAGATGGCCCTTGCCTTGGTATGTCTGATCTGTCTACCTGGATACATGCCACAGTAACATTGAGACTAGACTTCTGTATTGCAGTGTCCATTGGTCTCATTAAATCCGCTCAGAAACTCCAGCTGGTGCAGAATTCTGTGGCTCAACTATCTTCAGGTGCTAAATGGAGCATGCATCCATCCATCCATTCTGCAATCACTCCATTGGCTGCCCATTAATTACTGGACTCAATTTAAGATATACAAAGTCCTTCATGGCCTTCATCCCTCTTATCTTAGGAACTGTCTCTTCCCATATGCTTTGCCATGACCTGCAGATTGGCAAAATCAGCAATTGCTCATACATGTGCTTCCTTCATTATGGCTCCACCTTATGGAATGACCTGACAAATGACAGCTCTCCTGGTTGCCCCCAAACTATGCAAAATGGAATTATTCAAGAGGAACTTTGCGCAGGTAATAGGGCTGCACTGTACAAAATGGTTTACACATTTACTTGGATAAATGTTTAAGGACTGTGATCTGTACTGCTGTGTATAGCTTACTGTAAGTAGAATCATATTATGTAATATTTGAACTTAATATGTCATGTTGATACTTATACTATGCTTCACTTCTTTCTGGGTGATTCCAGACTTCTATAATCCTAATGAATTGTTTATTGAACATCTCATTTTGTTGATTGTACTGACTCACTATGTGTAATCCGCCTCGAGGCCCTGTGAGAAAAGTGGACTATAAATAGCGAAAATAAATAAGGAGACCTTGATCTACATTATCTGGCTGCATAGTGAAAGTTTTTAAACTCCTCAATAATTTAAGCTCAGAAGGTCTACCTCAAGTTATGAATGTAGAGAAACCTGCTTTATAGTCTTATGCGGGCGTGAGCCACTGTGTAAAAACAGAATGCTAGCCTAGATGGATCATTAGTCTTATTCAGCATTGTTTTTATTTTGAAGAAAATCTGAAGCAGATGGGATATAGAAAACAATCAGAGTGTCTTCATACTATTCTTGACAGCTTTTGTCTTGGCCAACTATAAAGCTAGTAAGTGATTGAGGAAGGGTGGAATGCTGTTCTTTGCTTGGTCAGGTAATTATTTATTTAATCCATCCCTTAGTCAGAGAAGAGACTAAGATGAGACTACAGTTTCCTCTGTGCTCTGAGTGTTAAGAGAATAATGTGTTTCAGTAGTGTGGATAGAACATTCCTTGAGACTTGAAAATCCTAGACTCAGCTCTCCTAGCCTCACCTATGAATTTACTGTGTGGCTGAAGGCAAGCTACTATTTGTAGGCTGTTTCCATAAGCTACTATTTGTGAGCTCAGCTCCAAGGAGAATGGAAGGGAACATTGATACTGATCACCCATTCATGTAAACAAGACAAGCAGGCATGTGTTGGGTTAAAAATAGGCTACAACTTTATTGGTTACAGTTGAAAGTGCCTTTGGGCTGCATGGAGCAAATGGATCAAGAGCACTGGCCAACCTACCTGATGGCCAATGCTCAACTGACCCCCAACCTACCTACTGGGTATACTGTGGAATGACAGTATGTGAGATTCCGCTAGAGTGGAAGCCACTGAGTGGTCTCCCCTTTCACTTGGTGGGAACACCTTGACAACCCCGGAGCAAGGTATGTCCACTGTAATCCCTCACCACAAATCCCTTAAGGAGATCCCCCAAAATGGGGGGAAATAGGCATGCAGGCCAAACTCCCCCCAAAATGGATGCACCCCTATGCTGACACTGCCTGAAGAGTGAACAGGCACCCTGTGGAATCCACCCGACTCCTGCCAAGCCTCCTACAGCTGCAGCCAACACTGAGGGCCATGTGGAATGCAATGCAGCTGGATGTCCTGACCCCTCTTGGAGAGGTGCAACCCATTTGGTCTGAACAATGCCTTGTGGCAAAAGGAAATGTCTGAGTGGCAAATTAGGTGCCCTCCCAGTGCCATGCCAACCTTGCCCATTGAGCTTGTGACTTTCTGCCTGGCCATGTCCATCTTCTCAGAGCATCTGGCTCATTGTCAGGACCACCTCTCCAGTAGGTCTGACCAGTGGTGTTGGGAAGCTGAATGGACCAGGCCCATAGGTCTTCCAGATCACCAAGAAGGAGGATTCACAATAAGTGAAGCAAATCTGAATCAGTGTATTTAAGGCACCACAGAGGAAAAACCAACCAAGAATAGTGGGCAACAGCAATTCCCAGTGCATCCCTCTGGTTCTCATCCATATAATGTTCAGAGACCACTCCAGTCCCAGATGCCTGCTCCAGTCCTACAATGCCAGTCCTAAGGATGCTGGTGATCTGGTAAGATTTCTTTTTTTACATGTGTTTTCCTCTGGTGCTCACTTCAAATCTCACTTTTTCTCTGTGGTTTTTTTTTTCTTTTTGCGGGGGGGGGGGAGCGCTCTCATGGCAATGTTTTTTTTTAAGTTGTTTTGGAGTCAGCTATCACTCCACATGCAAAATGCTCCATATGCTTTTTCCCTCTGCCCCTTGAAACACCCACCCTTCCCCCCCTTCCTACCTCTTAACCCATTCACTGGTCACCATTTTTTAAAAAAATATTCAATAGCATTAGTGATAAAACACTAAATGCATAGAATTAACACTAGAACACTTGGTTAGCCTTTATGATCCAATGGTGTGGGAAGGGTGTAGTTTGGGGGGGCAGATGGAGCAGATACAAATTAGTTCCCATTCATCACTGGAAGTTTCATAAGGGAAAACTAAGTAAATTAAGAAGAAATAAGCAGGAAAAGAGGTGCCAAAACTCTAAAGAGGGAAATTAAGAAAAAAGGCATGGGATTCTTTGAAATAATATTATTTTCATGTGCTAAAGACTTGCCTCTACTTTAATGCCATTTCCAAATTTGAGACATGTCACTTACTTCCTCAGTTCTTTTTTTGGTCTTGCTTTTGGTGCCTAATGCTGAATGATGACCTTAAAGCAACTGTGTTTTAACATACTTTGTTGGATCAAAGATTGTCATAGTCTCCCAGTGCCCCTCATAAACTTTTAGACATTTTTTGAGGATTTTGTTTCCATAAAGAGGTCCCAGAACTCCATTCCAGTGCATTCCCCCAGAAAAAAAAATGCTCTGGAAATAAGCAACAGGAAATTTATTCAAATAGGGACATTTCCCTCTTTACCACAGGGCTGGAAAATAATGTCTCCACAAATCTACAAATATCCCCCCCACCCCCAGCTTTCCCCTGCTTCCACCCCATGTTACATTCCTCATTTTGTTTTGTAATCCACACTAATTATTCTAGCAATAATGCACTAACCAAAAGGCAGCCTTTAAAGGGAATATTAGTGAAGACCAGAGAATTCCCACCCTCCTTTTTACTAAGAATAAAGCCCTAGTGGTGTTCAATACTGGAAAAGTGCAGCGAATGCATTTTAAATTATCACTAGATCACTGGATTAGCAGGTGTAGGAGGTTGGGTAGGTGGCTGCCTTGTGCACTCCTATGGAGTATTTGCATTACTACTGTACTTGTGCTGTTAATTTTATGTGGTTTACAAAAGGCAGTTTCTTCTTTTTGCAGCGATTGTGTTTTTGTCAGACTGCCTGCAATTTTGTCGGGGGAAAGGGGAAGAATCTCTGTCAGGGTCACATTGCATGTCCTTCTCAAGGTTTGCACGCACTTCTCTTTTTAGGTTTCAGTAATGTTGGATTGCTAGTCTACCAGAATCATCCAAATCATTATAGCACATTGGGAAAAGGGCATTGTTTTAAAAAGTTTTAAATTTGATTTGGTCAGTTTGTTTCTCATGCGTGCATGGGAGGTTTCTTTTTCTAAATTTTACATTGATTTACTCCAAGAAGACTAAACTATCACCTTCTCAAATTCCTTTTCATATATGATCATATTTTATCTACAAAAGCAGAGAATGCTGATGCAACTGGTGAACAAGCTGCATCTGGTGAACAACGGAACATGGAAGGAACCCCAGAAACTGATGAGCAAGGCAGTAAGTTTTATGTGTATCAGGTGTCCATACATTAAAAACTATATTGCCTTAACTGAACTTGCATCATAGCATGTTTACATTCCCCACCCCCTACAAGGAGATTGCTAATGAGCCTTTCTATAGCTTCCCCCCCTTTCCCCCTTATCTTCGCCATGTGAAATCTGTGGCACACAATAAACAGAAAAATGCTTAGGGACAATCCACAGCAGACTGGCATTTACCAGGTGGGGTGTGTTGGGCACTTTGCAAGTTCTTCCTGTAATTATATTTCAAGTAACTGAAAACAATCTCTACTTTGTTGATACAACAGATCCCCAGTTGGAATGTCCAGTAGCAGAGTTGTCTTCAGCAAGATGTCTGGCAAGTGCTAGAAACTGGAAAATGCATGCTTCAGTGCTTAATAATGTTGCCCAGCAGATGCTGCGGCAATGTGCCAGCAATGAAGCAAGTGCCAGCAAACACCATTAGGAGATCCTTGCAGAGGACAGAAGACATAAGGATAAACTTATTTTTATTTATTTATTTATTTATTTATTTATTTATTTATTTATTAATTATTTATTTAATAGGCTTATATTCCGCCTTTCCCCGTTATGGGCTCAAGGCGGATCACAACATATAAAAACAGCAATAAAAACCTACATATCAAAATTAAAACACCAGTTTAAAATTAACAGTCAAAACAATAAATAAAATGCACCACCGGCAAACAAGGCACAGCATGACCTTGACTTTTGGTCAACATTATGACCAAAGAGAAACACAGGTATGACTTGATAGAGGAAAATAGACTGGAATGGAAGGCCTAGCAGGACACCACACAAACACACAGATGTGATGCTGTGGCAGTCAATGCCCTTAAATCTATGGGTGAAATCATGCTGTAAGGGCAACATGGGGGGCATCTCAGAGCAGATGCGTTTCCGGTAAGCCTAAAAACACTGTTCATTAAACAATGGAAACTTTACCTGCCATGGCTCAATATACTGATGCTGAACCAAAAAAGCATGCACATGTCGGCTGGCTCACATGCAGCTATAGATTTTGAAATCTGTTCTCCAATACAAAGCAACAAATGTTTGTGTCGAGTTTTTCCACAATAAAGCAAGTTTCAGTTTGAAAATGGATAGCTCCTGCTGTTCTGTACTGCGAACAAGGGGGGCTTGATGCTTATATTAACAATGTAGATGTGCTTTCAAGACTACACTTCAGTGTAATACAAATATTTTTTCTTACCTTGAAATGTACAAATAAAGTAGCATAACAACATCAAGAGCCCCCTTCCCACACCCACTGAAACCCACACAGCACAACACTCCCAGAACGCAGAACCAACTATGTACAACACACTATTTACAAGAACCCCACACACATCTGTAAGCCAAAATGCCCTCAAAACGAGGTTGAAGAATTGTCAGGTGGGCACCTGGCTTAGTAAGGATCTTTTTACCTGTGTATACAGGATTCCACGTCCAGAAAGTAATGCTTAAAAATAGTAGGGACTCTAATTAAGTAAAACAATTAAAATTTATTAAGAAAAATATAGATAAAACAAGATAAAATACTCATAAAATCACACATACAGTCCTAAGAAACATAGATAGAGAGATAGGGGAACACATGGGTAGACAAACAGGGTGATATTTACCAATCGAAGTCTTCAAGGAAGGCTCCAATGGCGACGAGCGAGGAAGTGGGAGAAGGGACCCGAAACTGGTAAGGAATCGGGGATGGATCTATGCAGCGGAATTGGATACTGATAGAAGCACACCTGTGGGTAGCTAGTCCACAGATTATAAGGACTTTCTTGAGCCCTTAGGGGATGGGGGGTACGAGGGAGGAGGAAGTGGTCAGCTGATGCATGACCTCCCAAAAAGGGGAGGTTTCGCAGTGACCATAAGGGCTGGACTACTGCGACAACCAATAGGAAGTTCATTGGTGGCACCTAATTGGGTGCCTGCTCTTGGCCAATGGACTTGCTTGGATCCTGGATACCTGAGTGAACTTTCAGGTTGAAATGGACCAAGGGGAGGCTCCAAAATGACAGTTGGGGAGAAGAATAGAAGAGATTACTGGGTGGGGAGATACTTGAGACTATTAGACTTATCTAAAAAGGTGACAATAGAGAGTCAAATCATGGCCTAGGTAACACCCAGTTTGTACAAAGGAACTTGGCTCTGGCTTGTCTTCCTCTTCTTCTGTCTTCTCCTTGGCACCACTCTTTGTCTTGAGTTCCGTTGGAAAAAAACAGTGGCGGTTGGACGATTAACCACTCCTGGAGTGGGTAGGTTGCTTGTAGGCACAGGTGACATCTGGTGTGCACGTGAGCCGTCCGCTTCACTGGAATGGAGTCACGCCTGGTAGAAAGATGGCTGCATGTGGTGTTAGCCCTCCACAGTGGATTCCATGGTCAGCGCTTCAAAACCGTTCGCCTGGATAGCTCCTGGCGGCGCAGTCTCTTCCGCTCCCTGGCTGAGATGGACGTCATACGGAATGACGGGAAGTCTTCCGTTCTCCTGTTGGGCACTCTTGTACCGGTCTTGAGCGCCTTTGTAGCGTTATGGCTGCTTGTACTGCATAAGTCCCTTTTGCTCCTGGATAGGTTTACTCACACTCTCTGGCCAGATGTGTGCGAGTCACTTCTCCAGGTGCTCTGGCAACCAAGTTGGTGATTACGATGTTCTGTAAGGGGGGTTTTCCTCACACATAAGCACCAAAACAGAAGCAGCTAGTGCATTCCCAGATTGTCTTTAATGTGGCTGACCTTGTTTTCTGACCTGTGGAGTTGAAGCATGAATTTCACTGTGTGTGTTAAGGAGGAAAAGTAGTGGTTAGTTCTTTTCAAAGCAAATTTAATCAATTCTACTTCAGTGGCACATCTCCCAGGGAATGGATGGCTTCCAGGACCCCCTCAATGCTGCTTCCTGCAGGTGCTGTGGTAAGCAAGGTTGGAGGTTCTGATGGTTATTCTTGTGGCCGGGGGGGGGGGGCACATCTCATCAGAAGGCCCTGAAATGTGACACAAAACTTTTGTGTCAAAGTTGTTTCTAAGGAGAGTTCTGCCAAGGTTGGTGCCACAGCAGTGTGTATCACAAACAGTGCATAGTAATAACTGAGTAACTGGTGTTAGTGTCCTACCAGGTACAGGGGAAGATGAGGCCTAGGCAGGAGAAGATCTCCTTTCCTTCCCCTCATGCCTTTCCTCCCTGGTCACCTGTAATGCCTCTTTCTCCTCACTCTCCATTACCTCTTCCTTCACCTCTTTGGGCTGGGGTGCAGTTTCCACTTTCCAAGCAGTGGCTGTAAGGTGGGGGAAGAGTAAAGGAAATTATTAATGGTTAATAGATTCTGTAGATTAATTGAACATTCGTTGACAATTTGATCACTCAGTCAGCAATTGTGTAGGTGTTTTTAGATGGGAAACTAGGGTTTGCAATTCTGGCCACACCATTTTTTCCTGTTTCCAGTGTTCATGGTGATTAAGAACAGGCATACTGTGTAGCTTTTGTTAGGATATTTTAGGGAACACTGCATGGAGGAAACCCATGAATTCACCACTATGAGAATGAATGGGCAGGTGCATGCCAATGCAATGTGGGAACCAAAGTCTATTTAGTACATAAGAAGATAAGAGAAGCCATGTTGGATCAGGCCAATGGCCCATCCAGTCCAACACTCTGTCACACAGTGACTAAAAAACCAGGTGTCATCAGGAGGCCCACTAGTGGGGCCAGGACACTAGAAGATCTCCCAATGTTGTCCTCACAAGCACCAATAATACAGAGCATCACTGCCCCAGACAAAGAGTTCCAATAATATGTTGTGGTTAATAGCCACTGATGGACCTCTGCTCCATATCCCCTCTTGAAGCTGTCTATGCTTGCAGCCACCACCACCTCCTATGGCAGTGAATTCCATGTGTTAATCACCCTTTGGGTGAAGAAGTACTTCCTTTTATCTGTTTTAACCTGACTGCTCAGCAATTTCATTGAATGTCCACGAGTTCTTGTATTGTGAGAAAGGGAGAAAAGTACTTCTTTCTCTACCTTCTCTATCCCATGCATAATCTTATAAACCTCTATCATGTCACCCCTCAGTCGATGTTTCTCCAAGATAAAGAGCCCCAAGCGCTCTAACCTTTCTTCATAGGGAAAGTGTTCCAACCCTTTAATCATTCCAGTTATCCTTTTCTGCACTTTTTCCAATGCTATAATATCTTTTTTGAGGTGTAGTGACCAGAATTGTACACAGTACTCCAAATGAGGCCTCACCAATTTATACAGGGGCATAATGATACAGGCTGATTTGTTTTCAATTCCCTTCCTAATACTCCTCAGCAAAGCATTATCTTTTTTATTGCCATCTCACAGTGAGTTGACATTTTCAGTGAGTTATCTACCATGACTCCAAGATCTCTTTCTTGGTCAGTCTCTGCCAGTTTGGACCCCATCAACGTGTATTTACATTTAGAATTCCTGGCCCCAATGTGCATTACTTTGCACTTGATCATGTTGAACCTCATTTGCCATGTTGATGCCCACTCGCCCAGCCTTGACAGATTCTTTTGGAGTGCCTCACAGTCCTCCCTAGTACTCACCACCCTGAACAATTTAGTGTCATCCGCAAAATTAGCCACTTTGCTGCTTACTTCCAACTCCAAATCATTAGTGAACAAGTTAAAAAAGCATTGAGTACTGAGTACCCAGTACTGAGCCCTGCAGTATCCCACTGCTCACCACTCTCCACTGTGAAAATTGCCCATTTATACTCATTCTCTTTCCTATTAAGTAGCCTGTTTTTGACACACAAGAGGATTATTATCTGAAAGGAGAAGAAGAATTTCAGCATGCACATTTTACACAGAGGTGAAAGCTCCAGCCCATAAAAACTTTGATTGCCTTGAACCCCTGCCTAAAGTAGCTCTGAAACATGGAGGAGGAGGAGGAAGAGGAGGAGGAGAAGAAGAAGAAGAAGAAGAAGAAGAAGAAGAAGAAGAAGTTGGATTTATGCTCTGCTCTACACTCAGAGTCTCAGAGCAGTTTACAGTCTCCTTTCCCTTCCCCTTCCCACAGATACCCTGTGAGGTAGGTGGGGCTGAGAGAGCTCTTTCAAGAACTGTTCTTGATAAACAGCTCTGAGAGAACTTGTAACTGACCCAAGGTCACACCAGCAGTTGCATGTGGAAGAGTGGAGTATCAAACCCAGTTCTCCCAGATCTCTTAACCATTACACCAAAGTAGCTCTTCAGAGACGTTACATTAGAGATGCTAAATTACATTCTAAATTGCCATCTCTTGACCCAGGCAAACAGTCTTGCTGTACAGCTCAATCTTAATCACACAAGCACACTTCCACAATTATTTCTGCCACTGTATAACAAGGCCTAGGGGACAGAACCATCCTGTCCAGGGCTCTTATGCGGCCGTGAACAACAGGTGCAAGGGAGGGAACAGAGGACTGCTCAGAGAGGGGAATGGGTGGAGCCACTCCAATTGTGGTTTCAGCATAGTGGAACAACTTCACCTGCAGCAGTCAAGCAGCTTGGGAGCATCTGCCCAGTGCTGCATCCACTGACAATTCAGTCCACCCATGTGAGTTTTCCTCTATTGCCCCCTCCGAGCCCATGAGATTTTGCAGTGAGGACAAACCAAATTGGAGCTTACAAGCTGCTGTCCAGTTTGACACCTCTGCAGAAAATCCAATGTCCAACTGCTTTCAGACTTCCCTGTATATTGGTATTGTCCAGATACCATATAGCAATTGCTACATGCTTGTCTACTGGAATGGGGTCACATCCTTTGCTGCTTGAGGCATCCTCATAAAGCTTCCACAGTTCTGGCAAATGTTGTCTGGGTCATCCAGGAATTATAGAACCATTGCACAAAATTCTTCCACCAGTCCTTGCTCCTTGAGTAGCAGCAATGAGGAGCAGGCATGCCAGTAAGGGCAAAGCAGTGCACCTGTGCTTCTGAGAGTGGCAAGCTCTGCTATCTGGAAGTGCTGTCCATCTTACTTGTGCTCTTGTCCTTGCCCTACTGGTCACCTCATATAATGTTCTGTATCTCACCCACATTTAACAAATGTAAATACAGAACAAAGTCTGGAAGTTTCTTATCAAGAGAAGCATCAGAGGCATTATTACCGTCAGAAATTGCTCTGGCTCCATCATAGGAGTACTGAGGAGGAATGGAATCGACACACAGAGATTCTCTAATGCAATCACAAACTGGTGATCAGTGAGCAAATGCAAATGAGAGAATCTCCAGAAGCAGTGATAGCCCTTTTTAAAAAACCACACAAAACAAATAAATCAGAAACCTCTTAAATTGTGCACCACAGCTCAGTTCACTTTCGCTAAAGTGCATGTGCAAGCACAAAAACACTGGAATGTGCCTGCTGAGCCTGTCAGTTAGTGCTACTGCATAGCTGTGTTAGAGCACTTGTAAAAAATACAAAAAAAGGATGTGTTGTTCAGTACCACCATCCACCATCATGTCGTGAGGGATGTCCCCAGTACCCACCCCACCTAGGGAATGTATGGTTTTTATGGTATACATGCAGAATAAATACACTTCATTTAAGAGGTTAGAAAGAAAAAACTCGGGAAGAACAAGAAGGGTGGGAAATGGTTGCACAGAATCTAAATCCATGCTACACAGTTTTACTACTCTGAAAATCCAGGATAAGCTGTGCTTGTGGAAAAGACCTTACTGAGTGATCTTGGGTCAGTCACTTTCTGTCAGCTTAAAATACTTCACATGTGTGTAGGGAGAATAAAATGGAGAAAGGGAGAAACTAACATGCTTCCCTAAGAACATTGAAAGGAAAGTGGGATGAAAATATACCACAATCTTTGTTCGGATGTTTGTGAAAAAGCTTTCCCCCTACGTTTCTTAGAACATGAAGAACTATGAGGTTTTGTAAAATCAGAAATGGATACCAGTGGAACAATCTAATGTAAAACACAAGGTGTAATGTTGATAGTCCTCAACAAACTTCCCATATTGGGTTGCTAACCTCCAGATGGCCTGAAGAACTCTTGGAATTATGACTGATCTCAGACAACAGAGATCAGATTTGCTGGAGAAAATGGTTCCTTTGGAGGGTGGACTTTATGGCATTATACCTACCTGAGGTCCCTCCCCTCTCCAAACCTGGCCCTCCTCAGGGTCCACCCCTAAATCAAATAGGTCCACTGTTTTTTGAAACTATTTGGCAATTCTTCTTGAAGCTTCCAGTAGTTAATCTCTGTAAAGACTTCCTGCAATTAATTATTAAGTTGGCCTTCTTTCCAGCAGCAGACAAATATGGCTGGAATGTGTTTGAAATAGAGGGGTGAGCAGGCATGTAAACAGGGGCTAGAAATGGATGTGACACTTTCTTCCTTTAAGCTATTTTCAATCCCCCACCCCAGGCTTCAGCCTCTAAAATGTTTCAGTGACTCCTTTCTTCCTCTGATAAAAGAAAATCAGTATCACATACCAGTCATAGAGATGGGCATACCTCCTTCAACATCAGTTATTTTGTCTAGCTGGTATATGCCCATTAGAAGTCTGCATTTGTAAGCACTTTTTTATTTTAATTTTCTGAACAATAACAAGAAATGAAACCAATATACATTTCAAAGCATATATTAAATAACAGGTGAGAGAACACATAGAACATCAAATAAAAATAAGTTTGTCAACATCTTGACTTTAAAATGTTGGTAACATAAATCTTATAACTACATGGACATCAGTATAGCATCATAATTTTACACCTGCTATGTTTGTTAACAGAATCGACACAATTCTGATCATAGTCTTTTTTTTTCTAGCATAGGGAGCCATTTACTAACAATGTCCTGATATGCTAAGAAGGAGTCTGTGCAATACCTGCAAAAATCTTATCCATTATCATGTGGTCTCACACTTCATTAAGCCACTGACTGATGGACAAACATGCTCTCTTTCCAGTTCTGTGCAATTACAGTTTTAGCTGCTGAAATAAGTAAAGTTTCTGTATTTGTATCAAAAGTGTTTTTGCAGTGTTGAAATTCATACCGTGTGGCATGATTTGGGGAGGATTTGGCACATAAGGCAAAAACAACAGTCCTTTCCAGATTTGCACTACCAGCTCACCCTCATATGTGTGGTTGTCAATTTGTGTGAATTGGATCAAAGTGTATATTTACCATCTGCATACAACTTCAGTATGAACAAACAAGAACTATCAAAAACCCATTGTTCTGTTCAAATGCACAAAAGGTGGGAAATATGCAGGGTGGCCCAATTCACACAAAATGGCAAGTAGTAGTAAACTCATATTATGCATGGTTACAGGGATAAAATGAATGTCTGAAAAGAATACCAGTGGGTAACTGTGCTATATGTTTCATCAAAGGTGATGGTCTTTGGGGAAAAGCCCCCCAAATTTCAGTAGTCCATTGAAAGTACTCCTGTTGATCAATGTATGAACTTCAAGTACCTTGGAATTACCTTCTGTGAAACACTCTCCTGGAAATCCCACTTGGAAACTGTAAAACCCACAATTCTTCAGATACTGGGGACCATTCTAAAATTCTTTGTCACCAAAGGCAGTTTTTTTATTGATCCCACCCTGAAATTGTATCAGAGAAAGGCTAGAGCCCAACTTCTATATGGAGCAGAAATTTATATGAAGCTAAGACTGCTGTTTCATGAGGAGAAGGAGGAGGAGGAGGTTGGATTTATACTCCACCCTTCACTACCCAAAGGAGTTTCAGAGTGGCTTACAATCTCCTTTCCCTTCCTCTCCCCACAACAGACACCCTGTGAGGTAGGTGGAGCTGAGAGAGCTCTGACAGTAACTGCTCTTGAGAGGAACAGCTCTGTGAGAACTTCTGATTGACTCAAGGTCACATCAGCTGGTGCATATGGAGGACTGGGAAATCAAACCTGGTTCTCCTAGATAACAGTCCACATTCTTAACCTCTTCACCAAATTGTCTGTCAGTTCAATCTTCCAAAGTAGCTATTTTTGACTCCATCTGCTGAACTTATGCATGGATAGACTCAACTGACCCCCAAAGCTATTGAATTGAATCGTTAATCATTTTAGTTCTTCAGATTGCTGTTTAGTTCTTCAGACTGCTGTTTTAGCTGTTGGGATTGTTTTCAGCTAGAGAATGATCTCTTCTTGACCATCAGTGGCGGAAGATTCAGCAGTTGTCTTCATTTCTTTTTCTTTACAGCTCATAGTTTTGGAATTATAAGCTTGTTTACTGGAAGAAAGAATAACAAATATGTATGAAATAAAATATGTATGAGTGCAAATAGCTGCAATAGCAAACTAAACAGGTCTAAATCAAAGCATGATATGGAGAAGAGATAGCTACTTAGTTACCTCTGATTACTCCACTGTCTTAACTGGAAGTCTAGATGGAGTAGAAATTTGGGGTTGGAATGATGTACTAATCAACAACCTGGAGACTGTTCAAAATCTTTTGAAAAAATCCTAGCTCTGCCTAAGGGTATTCCAGCTGCCTTGATGTGGGTTGAACTTGGCCTTTCTTCAGTAAACATTGAGGTATATGTTGCTTTAATTAATTTTGGTGTAAGCAACTGAAAGTCCCCATCTCCCATCTCAAGGCAATGTTTCACACTTATCCAGAATGATAGCACCTGGCTCACTTGATATAATACAGTATTCTTAACTGATTCTCTTTTCTAGTTGACTCCCAGGGGGTTCTCAAGGTTAGCTCCAAACTCTGAATATACACCTTTGGTATTTTGATAGATAGGCATACAATGACTCTGAATTTTTCCCCACTAGTACAACTGTCTCTGTACAACAGAATCAGTTACTTGTCCAACATCACATTTTACAACCTAAAATCAGCCTTTAGAGCCCTTCATTTCCAAACCACACAATCTGCCATATTAACAGGATGCTACCCATGCAAACAGGTTGCACAGCATATTTGCATCTGTGGGATAGTAGAGACTGAGGATCTTCCTCACTATATGCTGTGTTGTCTTCTGTATTAATTTTTGGTGACTGTCTTAGCCACTTTGACAGCATGTACAGCTGAGAAGAAAATAGTATTCTTTCTGGTGGACATAGACCCACACGTTATATACATGACAGCCCTATATGCTCTGGCTGCCAAGAAAATACAGGAAAAAGTGATTCCTGTTACTTTTGTTATAAAGGCTACAGAATGTACAGTAGCCACCAATCCCATTAAATATCTGGAAATAAATGTGTCTGGGCAAAACTGTAATTTTTCAAAAACAATTATCAGATGATTTGGAAATTGATGCAAGCAGATTTATCCAGATAGAAAAATTAAAAATCTTGTGACTGGAAAGAATTTCTGCAATCAAAATGAATGTAGTGCCAAAACTAATATTTTTATACCAAATGCTACCTACACATATAGAAGAAAGAATATTGAAAGACTGGCAAAGACAGATACATAAATTTATTTGGAATGGCAAGAAACAATGAATAAGCTTTAAAATATTACAAGACAAGAAAAAAGAGAGGAGGGTTAGCAGTTCCAAATATGAAATTGTATTACCAAGTGGCAGGCCTGGTCTGGATTGCAGATTGGATTAAAAATCCAAAACAGAATAGTAAAACTTGAATCAGCAGGCCTAGATGAAGGCTTACACAATTATTTATGGATTAAGAAATCAATTAAACTTATTGTAACACAAAAAAGGAATTATATAATTAGAGATGGACTTGAAAATGTGGTTTACATGCTAGAATTTATTGAGCCCTCTAAATTCTCCAGTCATGTCCCCAGTAGAAAACTTATCATGATAAGAACATGAGAAACTGTTTTTTTAAATACATACAGCAATATGGCAAATGTTCAGGAGAAAATCAAGTTCTTGCAAGATATTAGAGATGAAGGAATCAACATTCGGTGGCTGCTATATTGTCAACCAGTTTCAAGACTAAAGAAGATTATCAAAATGGAAGGTGAAGCTCTAAGTGAGGTGACTGAGTTCCAACAGCTGGTTATAAAACAAAAAGACCATTTACTACAGTGGATATATAGCAAAAGACTGCCTTCTCTGCTATGTCCCTGGAAGAGCATTATGCTCTACTGTTACTAAATTGCTGGTGATCCTCAGCCCTAAAGAGGTCCGGCTGTCCTCAACGAGGGCCAGAGCTTTCTCAGTCCTGGCCCCAACTGGTACAAAATGTTTTTAGATGGTATATAACTCCAAAGGATATTGAGAAAGTGGATAAAAACTACAATGGAAAATGTTGGAAATGTCAAGACATAGATGGAACCTTTTACCATAAATGATGCACTTGTAAAAAACAAATACATATTAGAAGGAAATACATTGAACAATGCAGAACATATTAAAATTTAATTATCTATGAAAGCTAAGAACATGCTTTTAGGTGCACTGCTTAATAGATTATCAAAAACTTTGGAAGAGATATTCAAACACATTCAAACTAATAATATCATTAGAAAAGAGATCAGTTATGAAATTTGAAATTTAAAATGTTGGATATAAAAATACCCCAACATAACTAAGAATGATTGTATTTTATAGATAATGCCTTAAAATTATAATTAAGGGGGATGCTGAGGATAAATATTTTTGTTTTTTACACTCTGTAATATATAATTATCCTTAATATATACTATTATATGATGCCTCTTTTCCTTTTTTTATCCCCTCTATACTGTTACTTTGTTTTCTAAAATCAAAAAATATATATATACAAAAATTTATACTTTTGTAATCTGTTTTTGTGTGGCATCTTATCTTGATGATTGCTTTTATTAATCCTGTTTTGTCTATGTTTAATGTAAGTTTCATGTTTGTTGCCACCTACTGGCCAAGAGGTATATTAAATATGTTGAGACATTTAAATTGTACATGCTTATGGGAGACAAGCCTGCCAAAGTCCTGGTTGTAGTTGTAGGGGGGGAAACTAAAAACTCACTAGCATTGTGAGCATGATGATGTAATGTGTGAGGAAAACCCATATATAATGCTTCCAACAAACTACTTTATAAATGCCTTATCACTTTTATACACTCGCCATGTTATACACATTAAAGCATGGGGTGTATTGTACTTGCAAAGCAAGCATCCTAATAGGGCAAACCCACCCCGGCTCAGAGCCAGGTCCGGGATCCCTCCGGACCTTACTCATCACAGCCCGCACAATAGTGCATAGAGGGGAGGAAGTGCACATTCTGGCCCATGACTGCCAAGCCTTAAGGCTTGTAATATGCTCCCCCAACCCCGAAGAGGCCCCCAACTGAGACACCCTGACTGCAAAGCCCATAGGTACCCAGTTTGAGGACCTCCCTTATTGCTGATATGTCAGGGTGCTTGCCAACTCAAAATCCCTTCAACCTGTGCTTTTCCCGCCTTCCCTGTTAGGGCCTATCTAGCTTTGCCAGGCCTATTTATCCCTCACCCCTTTTGACCATGCAGAGCAGGCAAAAAAGGCTTCCCTCCCTGCCAATCTGAGTGAATCCCAAAAATTCCTGTTTAGCCCCTAAACCGGCAACTAGCTGATCCCACATGGTCTAAAAAGAGGGTGAGTGGGTGGGGAGCTTGTGCTGCACCAAACTGATGCTGAAGGGGTGGCTGACGCCAGACCTGACCGGCGAGCCAGCATCTCATTGGCCAGCACTCCTGCGCTGAGCTCCAATTGGTTTCCCCAGCCTTGTATTTCCTTTGAGGAGATGGAGGGTGGGAGTGGCCAAATGCCGCCGCCTGCTTCAGAAGAGGCAACGGTCTTGCCTGCCCACCCTTCGAATGAAACACAACACAAGTTATGAGTTAAACTGGGAATTTTATTTAAACATAAGCTGATCTGCAACACATTAAAGCACAGGTTGTATTGTGCTTGCAGAGCAAGTGTCCTAACAGGGCAAACCCACCCCAGCTCAGAGCCAGGTCCGGGATCCCTCTGGACGTTACTCATCACAGCCCGCACAATAGTGCATAGAGGGGAGGAAGTGCACATTCTGGCCCATGACTGCCAAGCCTTAAGGCTTGTAATATGCTCCCCCAACCCTGAAGAGGTCCCCAACTGAGACACCCTGACTGCAAAGCCCATAGGTATCCAGTTTGAGGACCCCCCTTATTGCTGTTATCTCAGGGTGCTTGCCAACTCAAAATCCCTTCAACCCGTGCTTTTCCTGCCACAGAGGGGGTTAGCCTTGGCTTGACTCCCCTCCTGCCAACCATGAATCCTGCGGTCACAGACCGCTCTGCAGATCAGCTAAGCAAATGACTGACCCAGTAACTCCATTGCACCTGAAAAAGATGCAGCACCAAGGACTTGATCCCCGGTGGGGTCTGCCGACCTAGTGCCTGGATCATTGCCACCTGAATGCACAACCATGGCCTGGGACATACTCAGACGATCATAAAGAAGAGATAATGGCTGGCTCTGCCACTCTCAACTCACAACCAGCTAATCAACAGAAGCCCAGTTGCTGATGCGTAACCAGGTGCCCAAGCCAGCACTGCTGACCATTATGCACCTATGTCCTTGTACTGCGACCCGTAAGCACCATTGATGTCCTCCAGGGCTTTCCAAGGCTCTTCCACCAGGGCTTCCCAACGCCCTCTGCCAGACCCCAGGGAGATTAGACTCCCACCCTGCAGCTGTCGAAACTGTTCCAATGCCAAGTGGGTACCGAGGTTGCCCCTTGCTACTCATCCAGGCCACCCTGGTGGCCACCCTGACTGATTTTGCCTCAGAAGGACTAGACCCTCACCCTGTGGCTGTTGAAGCCACTGCAATGCCAAGGAGGGGGTACCGAAGTAACTCCACCAGCAGCCATCCTGGCCACCCCTGTGGCCACCTAGCATAAAGGACCTGCAACTCCTGCCCATATGCTGGACTGTGCAGATGCCCCTATTGTGCCATCATCACCATGCTTCTGCTTCTCAGTCTCCATGCTCTCCGGTGCTTCAGTCTTGGCTGCCACATTCTGGATGAAAGATGCCACCCTCATCCTCCGAGGACGAGCTGGCTGGTGATACTCATTCGGGCATTGCCCTGGTCTGGTCTCCTGGCCTCTATGCCACTTTCTGCTGACCTACGAGTGTCAGAGCAAAAGAAAATGGGTTAGCTTTATACTTCAACAAGGCAATGTAAATCTTTCAACAAATTTGGGACACACACAACTGAAGTTGCCTTAAGTTGCATCTGACCCTTGGCCAATCAAGGGCAGCACTGTTCACCCAAACTGGGAATAGCTCTCTGGGTATTCTGGTAAAGATTGAGCAAATCATCTGCTAGCTGGTCTTTTCACCCAGAGGTGCCAAAGGATTTAACCTGGAACCTTCTGTACATCATAGGTTGTCCTTTCCCCTGTAAGTGCCAAAGTATTTAACCTGGAATCACTTGTATGTCAAGCAGATGCTCCTCCTCATTAAGCATTCAAAATTCATGGACTCCAAATCCACCAGAAACGGCAGGGTTAAATCTGAATCATAGTTGACCCCCTTGACCCAAAATGTCCCGGCTTGTATTAGCCCTAGGTGAATAACCTTGAAACTGTTCATTTATGTCCCACCTTTCTCCCCAGTGGGACCCAGAGCAACGTAAAAGTCTGCTGCCTCTTCTGAAGCAGGCAGCAGCATTTGGCTCCCCCCCCCCATCTCCTCAAAGGAAACACAAGGCTGGGGAAACCAACTGGAGCTCAGCGCGCGGGAGTGCTGGCCAATGAGATGCTGGCTCGCCAGTCAGGTCTGGCATCAGCCACCCCTTCAGCATTAGTTTGGTGCAGTGCAAGCTGTATTTTTTCATATGTTCTTGAACAAGGAATGATAGACATAATCTTGGATCAAAGCTCAGGTGCACAGCCAGTCTGTTGGGTTATATTTACATTCCAACAAGCTGACTGTCCCCTACCATTTGCTTACAAACTCACAATCCATTCATGTGGAAGAACTTTTTCCTCTGGATATCATGAGGAAGGGTCCCACCCCCATTTCTTGGCAAGGATTTCAATCCAATCATACACAGCTGTAAGGTGAATGCATTTATAAGCAGTAATTATGCCAAGGTGTTACATATCTTGCTGATTCATTGGAAACCAATAAAAAAGCTAGCATTCATTCCAACCATTTTTTTTAAAAAAGCATGCCACCCAGTAACTAGTTAAACAGCTTTAACAAAATTGTCAGGAATGTTTCCTTGCTAGAAGTGATCAGTTGATCTGTTCTACTGGCATGGAATATGAACATACTGAAAAGGTGTAAGCCTCGTAACTGGAGATGTCACAGATTGAACCTGAATCTAATACCTTCTGCAGGCAAATCATGTTCTCTACTACTAAACTGTAGCTCCTTCTCAAAGATAATGGATTATAGGACTGAGTGTGGGTTAGGCTCACTATAGCTAGGGTCAAGGTCAGCCTCAGTTTGTCATCTTTAAGAATAATAATAATGACCATCTCAGTGAGAGCTGATTTTCAGTTCAGAGTTTACATGTACCTTTTGTCAAGACTTAAGAGTATGAACTGAGCTAATGCAGACATGTATTATTTAATTTCTCAGCATATGATAGTTTACAAAAGTTTGCAAAATGATAGCTTGAAAAAAGGGACCCCCCCCAAAAAAAAAAACTTGCAGGGAGCATTTTGTTTTCCTCTCCCCCCCCCCCCGCTCCCTTCCTTGAAAGCTTGCCAGGTCTTTCTCAAGAAATATCTTGGGACTTTGGGGGTGGAACCAGGAGACTTTGGGGGTGGAGCCAGGAGCAAAGTTGTGATAAGCTCAATTGAACTCTGAAGGGAGTTATGGACATCATATTTAAAGGGACCATGTTCCTTTTAAATGCCTTCTCTCCACAAAAAATATTGGAGGATGGGGGCACTTTCTTTTGGGGCTCATAGAACTGGACCCCCTGGTCCAATCTTTTTGAAACTTGGAGGGTTTTTTTGTTTTTTTTAAGGAGAGGCATCAGATACCATGCTGGAAATTTGGTGCCTCTACCTAAAAACCCCCCAGCCCCCTCCCCCCCGAGCCTCAGATGTTCATGGATTGATTCTCTATTATACCTGAGGGTCTCCATAGGGTATAATGGAGTGCCCTTTGGGCATTTCCTCCCCTCTGCTCCCCTCCACTCTCTGATAACCCTGAAGCGGGGGGAGGGCCTCCAAGCCTGGGGGCCCTCTGCCCCCAGCTGGGGATTACAAATCAAAAATACAATTTAGTAATTGCCAGTCATTTGTGTACAAATATATATACAACATACAAATCCCAAATATAAAGTATGGGCTACAGTAAGACAATTCAATACGCCATTTTAAATCTTCCTCAGGTCCAAGGATGAATAGATTGAATTTTTTAAAAAACAACTAATCGTCTTGTTTGTTGTTATCACTTTGGTGTGGGACCAAACTGGACTACAAAGAGCTTATAAACTTAATAATTGTTATCACTTTTCGTCCTTTGTTCCTTAAAGGTCCCTTGTTTCTTAAAACTATCAGATTGCTTCTATTATTTTTGGGGGGGGGGGGGGGCGGGGTTAACTTCACAGTGTTTTTAAAAAATGATTTCAGACTTTTCAAATCTGTGGCTTTTCTCAGGTTTATTGAAGGATCTGCCTTGCCTGTCCATGACCCCCATCTCTGGATTTAAGTACCCACAAATAGAGCCGTGTTGAGAATTAGATATACTGATTTACATATTGATGTTCCTTCTGCTCTGCTCTGGAGGAATGTATGTATATTTGCAGACTGAGATTTTACTTCATTCTTCCGAAAAAGTGGCCTTTAGCTTATTAAATAAATCTGTTACAGTTGGATGTTAGATCCAGGTGGGCTGTCATGTTGGTCTGAAGCAGTAGAACAAAGTAGGAGTCCAGTAGCACCTTTAAAACCAACAAAGTTTTATTCAGAATGTAAGCTTTCGTATGCATGCAGACTTCTTCAGACAATGGAATAAGGTACAGTAAGCAGAGTTACATATAGCTGGTGAGCAGTGATTAAGAATGCAAAGTAGTACAAAGTTAGAATCCAATGGCAAAATAGTGAAATTAACAAATTGAAAGAGCATTCGGTCCAGATAGCATTTGTGTTGGATGTTAGGTATCTTTCTGCTTATGTGAGTGGCATGTCTATGCTTGTGAGATCCTTCCTTTCAGTGTGAAGTTCTGTTATGTCAGTGCAGTTCTGCTCATGGTGCTTAGTAGACAACCTTCAATCTTTAAGCTGCAACAAGACTCCTTACTGTATTAGCACTGTGGGTGATTATCTCCTGGTACAGCTAGCTATATGATCATAAGTAGAATGACTGGAGCCTCTTTCTCACTCTTTGTCCCCACAGCCGCTTACCCTAGTAAAGCCTCATAGTCAATGGGATGTGATTACAGATACTGCCTCCTGCACAGACAACAGTAAAGGAAACTGCAGAATTATTTTCTTTTTCCTTCTGCCAGGAAACCCAGTCCTTTGGAAGTCTTAAGAAGTGCAGACCTCATTCTAGGCACAGCTAGTGATGTACCATTTCCTCCCTTCTCCCTTTCCTATTTCTGGCTGTTTTCTCTGAAAGCAAAGTGGTCATGAGATGGTATGTGATTATATTTGTATATTCATAGCTAGCTCAAATGTCATTTGCTTGTGGTGACATGATCATTTATCCATCCACATTCAGATTCCTATATATTGGCCTATATATTGGCCTCAAGTGATCAATGGGAGTTTAGTATTATACAGTATATGAACATATGAAGCTGCCTTATACTGAATCAGACCCTCAGTCCATCAAAGTCAGTATTGTCTACTCAGACTGGCAGTGGCTCTCCAGGGTCTCAAGCTAAGGTTTTTCGTGCCTATTTGCCTGGACCCATTTTAGTTGGAGATACTGGGGATTGAACCTGGGACCTCCTGTTTGCCAAGCAGATGCTCTACCACTGAGCCACTGTCCCTCCCCCCTCAGAATTGTGGATTTGCCTGCTTTCTGGAAGAAGAAAAAATTGGGCCATTTTCAATCAAGCCTATGCAGAAATGAAAATGTAAAATAATTCCAGTCTCCTTCTCCCAATTCAAATGTGTATGCAATTATAATAGCATAAAAGAAGTTGTAAAATGCAAAATTTTAGGCTTCAGGACCAAGAACCAAAATGTATAGCAAAACTGTAGTAGACGGTTTGATTAGATGGGGCAACAGCTTGGGCTGAATTTTATGCCTTGAAGCTCTCATGTTCATAGTATACTGTACTCTCCTAGCAGTGAACAATAATGCTGTTTATTGATAAAGGCATGGAGAATGGCCAAGAGATTTTGTTATAGTGTTTAATTACTTGAACTGACCCAGAAGCAAACCAATCTAGACTAGGTAACCTTGTACCTAATTCCAGGCCAGTCTAAAGACATCATACAAATAAAATGTGACTGACTGACTGATACAGGCATTTTGCTAAGACAGGAAATGCTAAATAACTTAAATTGGGTTAGTAACCCAACCAGTTCTGAAGCCCTTTGAGGCATGTGCTATATCTGATAAGTAATTTGATATGAGTTAGAAAGGGGGGGGAGGCTGTATAAAGTTCTAAGAATGAAATAAAGAATATGATGGCAGGGCAGAATCTGACTGAACGCTATACCACAGGAACATTGGGTCATATTAGCATTAGAAAAGGTATCTCTACATTAGAAGATGAGTAAGAATAAAGTACACTGGTGATAGCCATCAGAGGGTCTTGTTTGTTTGCTGCCCCCCCCTATTTTAAACAATTTATTAGTAACGTGTGGTAGCATAATCAATTTCTTACATCATTAATAACTACTTTCCCCCTCTATCCCATATATTACTTTCTACCCACCCCTCCCCCCGTTACTTGACACCTGCCGGTGTACTATACTTAAAACATTAATATTAAAGGTACCCTTAATTACTAAGAACCAAAATTAATATCCTCCTCCCTCTTGTACTTAATCATTATCAAAAATTGTCCAATGTCCTTTTATTTTCCACTCTTTTTCTACATAACTTCTGAACTTTTTCCACTCCATCTTAAATGCTTCTAAATCATAGCCTCTTAAGGTTCTTGTTAACTTGTCCATTTCACTCCATGTCATAACTTTTACAATCCAATCTCATTTCTCTGGTATTTTTTCTTGCTTCCACAACTGCGCTTAAAATGTCCTAGCAGCTGAGAGTAAGTACCAGATTAAAGTTCTATCTTCTTTTGGAAATTTTTCCATTTGTAATCCCAACAAAAAGTCTCTGCAATTTTATTAAATTCATATCCCAAGATCTTAGAAATCTCTTGTTGAATCATCTGCCAATACTTTTTCGCTCTTTCACAAGTCCACCACATATGGTAGAAAGAACCTTCATGTTTTTTACATTTTCAACATCTGTCTGGCATCTTTTTATTCATCTTTGCCAACTTTCTGGAGTCATATACCATCTGTACATCATCTTAAAACAGTTTTCTTTGATACTCTGACATGTTGAGAGTTTCATAGAGTTCTTCCACAAATATTCCCATGTATCCATCTGTATTTCTTTATTCACATTAATTGCCCACTTAATCATTTGCGATTTCACTACTTCATCTTCTGTAGACCACTTTAAAAGTAACTTATAGATTTTCGAAATTAATTTTTCATTATCTCCAAGCAGAACTTTTTCCATTTCTGTTTGTTCTCGTCTTAGTCCTTCAGCTTTAAGATCACTTTCCACCAAACTCTTTATTTGTTGCATTTGAAACCAATCATATTTATAATTCAACTCCTCAGCAATTTTCAACTCTATTTTACTGCTTTGTATTTTTAATAGTTGATTGTATGACATCCATTTTCCCTTTCCTGGCACAGCTGTTATTTTTATTACTTCGGCTGGCACTATCCATAGTGGTTTTCTCTCATCACCATATTTCTTATACTTCATCCAGATATTTAGCAAATTATTTCTTATATAATGGTGAGAGAAAAAACCACCCATCTTTTTCTTCCCATAGTACATATAAGCGTGCCAACCGAATTTATTTCCATGACCTTCCAACGTTAAAAGTTTTTTATTCAATAGCTTCACCCAGTCTTTTATCCACACTAAACAAACTGCATCACGATATAGTCTTAGATCTGGTAATTGGAATCCTCCTCTTTCTTTAGCGTCTATTAAGACTTTCATTTTAATCCTTGGTTTCTTTCCAGCCCATATAAATTCTGAAATCTTCCTTTGCCATTTATTAAACTGTTTACTATCTTTCACAATCGGAATAGTTTGGAATAGATACATTATTCTCGGCAAAATGTTCATCTTAATTGCAGTTATTCTCCCAAGCAATGACAAATTAAGCCTGTTCCACTTTATCATATCTTCATCCATTTTACACCATAACTTTTCATAGTTATTTTTAAACAAATCAATGTTCTTCATTGTTCATTTCAAGAGTCATTATGAACAACAATGGCGAAAGCAGACAACCTTGTCTTGTACCTTTGCTAATTGTCATTTCACCTGTAAGATCTGCATTTATACATAACCTTGAACGTTCAGTATATATTACCTTTATCATTCTTATAAAGTTTTCCCCCAACTTTATTTTTTCCATTACTACAAACATAAAGTCCCAATTCAAATGATCAAAAGCTTTCTCTGCATCCACAAAAAATAATGCAACTTCCTTCTCTGGATATCTTTCATAATATTCTACAATATTTACAACAGTTCTAATATTGTCTCTTATTTGCCTTTTGGGGAGAAAACCTGCTTGATCTTCCTTTATAAAATTTATTAAATATTGTTTAAGCCGTTCTGCCAGGATTCTTGTGTAAATCTTATAATCATTATTTAATAATGAAATTGGTCTATAATTCTTTACATTCGTGATATCTCTATCTTCCTTCCATCTCTATCTATAATTACAGCTTCTTTCCAAGTATTAGGTATTTTCCCATTTAATCTTATCGCATTCATCAGTTTCTAAAGTTTCGGTACTAATTCTTCTTTAAGCATTTTAAAATTTTTTGCCGTATATCCATCTGGTCCAGGTGCCTTTCCAACTTTCATTGCATTAATCGCTGCTTCAATTTCTATTATTTCAATTGGATCATTCAAAATTTTTTCCATATATTCAGTTAAAGGTGCTATTTTAATCTTTTGCAAATACATTTCAATCTCTTCTTTCTTTACTTTAACCCCCTTAAATAATTTAGCATAATACTTAAAAAATTATCTCTTTATTCCTTCTTGATCTACCATCTCTTTTCCATCAGCCACAATTTTATTAATAATTTTACTTTCTCTCTTTTTCTTCAATTGCCAAGCCAAGTACTTTCCAGGTTTATTTGCTCCCTCAAAATTTTCTGTTGTAATTTCTTCAAATTCCATTCCATTTCCTTATTTAACAAATGCCTCATTTGTGTTTGTAATATTGTAATCTCTCTTATAATTTTCTTTTTCCCTGGCCTTTTTCTTAATTGACCTTTTTTTTTCTTAATTTTATTTTGAATGTCCAAGATCTGTTTATCTTTTGCTCTCTTATCTTTATTATTCAATGTTATTAATAGTCCTCTCATTACTGCCTTATAGGCATCCCATACTGTCTGAAATTCTATATCATCTCTATCATTGACTTGGAAGTAAGCTTTAGTTTCATTTTCTAAAGATGTCACTATTTCTTTATTTTGTAATAAATCTTCATTTAATCTCCATCTTCTCGACTTTTTAGACAATTTTGTAATCCACATTATTGGGTTATGATCAGCTCCTATTTTGGGTAAAATCTCTATTTTCTTTGTTATAAGTCCCAAATCTTTGGTACCCCACAACATGTCAATTCTAGAAAAAAGAATTATGTCTAGCTGAAAAAAAGGTATAGTCCTATACTTCAGGATTGAACTTTCTCCATATATCCTCCAAATTCTCTTGCTTAACCAGCTCAAAAAAAGATTTTGGCAATTTCCCATCTTTATCAATTTTTTTCTTCCCAGATCTATCTATTGTGTTCTGAATTGTTCCATTAAAATCCCCCGTCAACAAAATTTGCTCATAAGTCACTTCATCCAGATGTTGCGTAATATTTTTAAAGAAAATGTCCTTTGCACCATTTGGAGCATAAAGTTTTTTTAGCATTCAAAATAATTTCCACCGCTATATATCTTCCATTTTTATCTTTAAAAATCAATTTCGGGTCTAATTCTTTTTTAATATAAAAATTACTCCTCTCTTCTTCTGTTCAGCCAGTGTATAAAATTCTAGTCCCAATTGCTTATTCCACAAAAAAATTATAATTCTTTTCTCTAATGTGCACTTCTTGTAAACAAACTATGTTACAATTTTGTTTTTTTATCCAATGAACTGTTGCCCTTCTTTTTTGTGGTGAGTTTAGTCCATTTACATTCCAAGATAACAATTTGTAATCCATCATGGTGCAAATTCTTTGTTTTCTCTATAAAATCTACGCAGTTCCTGTGTGCTTGTAATTGTAATCCTTTCCCCTTGAAGTTCAAAGCTCAAACCTTCAGGTATTATCCATCTGTACCTCATTCCATTGTTACGTAATTTTTCTGTCAATTTTTTATAAGCATTCCTGTCACTTAACACTTGTCTCGGCAACTCTTTCATAATTCTTATTCTACTACCTCCCACTATCAATGTTTTTTCAAAAAAAAATTGTTTATGATTTTCCCCACCATTTCTTTTGTCATAAATCTTATCACCACGTCCCTTGGCAGATTGTTCTTTTTTGCATAGAGTGAATTCACCCTATACATATAATCATACATATTTCTATTCCCTTCAGGATCTTCCTCCAAAAATTCTGCAATTATTTTTATTATATATTCTTTCAAATCAGATTCTTCATCCTCTGGTACACCTCTCAGACGAATCTGTGTCTCCATCAACTTACAGTCATGTATTATCACCTTTTCTTGTAATTTTAACAAGGTGGAATCATGTATTTTCACTCTCTCTTCCACCTCTTGTACTTGTTTTGTTATTACTACAGTCTCATTTCTGAGATTCTCTATTTCTTTTTTTAATTCTTTTTTTGAGTCCTCAGTATCCTTTCTTATTTCTTTTTTAGAGGCAGTTATCATTTCTTTCACCTCTTTCATTATCCTGGCTTCCATTGCATCTAATTGGGCTTGCATTTTCTCCATTGAAGCAGACCTAGTACGAATTTGCTTCAGATCTGACATGTAAAAAAAGATCAAAAAATTTTATCTCACTAAATTAAATTTGGACCACCAGGTTTAATAGAGTGAGGCTTGCCTTTCCAATGAACCCAATTTCGCCATCCTCTGAGCCTTCCAGGCTCAGATATTAATGTTTAAAGTTTTTATTTTTCCCAAAATGGTGGTCGCAACTTTTGCATCACTTTAAAAAAAATTTCTTCTTTTCCCTTTATCCAGTTCAGATCTTCTTCACCACTGTCCAATAGTCCTTATTTTAAAATTGCCAACTCAATTAACTCCACCAATTTTTATTTTCCCAGTCACTTTAAAAACATTGTTAAAACTTTATCCTTCCAGCAATGGCCGCCAATGTTTCTCTCTGATCTTATAATCCTAGAGTAGGCTGTTTACTTCTCCTACTTCCTTCTTCTTCCTCTGGTACTTCCTGCTTTTCCTGCCACCAAGTCTCGTTTCACTGGTAGAGAAATCTTGCGATGTCTGACGTACTTCCTGTGTTGACTGTGGATGCTGCAGATCTATGACGATGGGGCTATTTCCTCAACCGCAGATAGACTAAACAATAAATTCCCTTCTCCTTTTAGCACTGTCTCTTAGATTTACAAAGTTCAAATTCAACCCCTTTTCTTCTTCTCCTTTCAAGCTTCCATTATATCCAACTCCCACCTTTTAATTTTGTTTTGTTTAGCTTTAATTAGTCCCGGAGTGAAAAGATAGTAATCAATACCTTTTTTCTGTAGTCTATCCAGATCGACACCAGTCTTTTGTAGATTAGATGTTTAAAGTTGTAAAAGAAGATTCGGATCCTGTTGAGCTTAAGTCAAATAAATGACTCTGGAAACTTCTGCAGGTGATGAATATGCAACTTCTCTCCGGAGATCCCTCAAAGCCTCAAAGGAGCCTCCTCCGGGACTCCCTTTCAGCCACGGTAAGTCTCCTCAAAGTATCTGTGCATATCTGGGATGATTCTCTAGCTGAGAAAAGTAGGCAGAAGGCATTAGTTTGCCTTTTACTACCCCAAACAGAAGTGCCAGCCTGCCCCCGTTAAGAAAAGCAGCTCAGCTTGCCATTCTCTGATCCCGGAAGACGTCTGCTGGGCTTTTTTTGTAGAAAAAGCTCAGAAGGAGCTCATTTGCATATTAGGCCACACACCCCTTATATTACAGGAGTGACAGCACCTGTTCAGAAGGTTACTTTCTGTATATTGACACAGAACAGTACAGTACCATCAACTGCATTTCATGGATGTGTGTTCTCACACAGCCCAATGAGAGACCTTGTTTCACCTTCCCCACATTGCCAGAGAGAGAGAGCCATGTGCAGTGAAGTGGGAAGCAGCAGGCCCAGCTTCTCCCAGGAGGTGGTGTTTGTGGGTGGCTCTGCATCTCTTGCTCTCTCCGCATGCCAGTTGGAAGCTGGAGGCAGTAGAGAGGACAGAGTGCTCAGTCTGAGAGCGTGTGGCTGCCTAGTGGAGACCTTTTTTGACCTTTGCTGGAGACCTTTTTTTGAGCCAGAGCCCTGGCTAAACCAGCCAGAACTGTGTTCCTATGCATTCCTGATAAAAAAAAGCTCTGTTCATTTGTTTGTTTTGAAAGGTACTTTTTCATGCAGCTCAGCCTCAGCCCAGTCCAGCTTCCATCCTGGTCTTGAGATGGAGACAGTTCCTCAAGGGGCCATCCTCTCCTTGATGTTGTTTAACATCTATAAGCTTTCCCCTCACCTAGTTGGTACAGAGCTTCAGGATGGGTTGTCATCAGTATGCTGATGACACCCGGCTCTATCTGTTGATAGGCAGCCAGCCTGGTACTGCTCTAGCAAATATGGCTGAGGGACTGGAGACCATGGGATGGTTAAAACAGAACTTACTGAGACTGAATCCTTTCAAGACAGAGGTTCTCTGGCTGGGTTGGGGGGATTAAGGTTTGAGATGTCATCTCCTGACTTTTGATGGTACACCTTTGAGACTGGCACCAACCATCAAGAGCCTGGGTGTGATCCTGGATGGTGCCCCTTATCTGACTTATCTGGACCTAGGAACTGTAAACCATGCAATGGTCACCTCCAGGCAGAATTACTGTAACTCACTCTACATAGGCCTTCCCTTGAGGCTGACCCAGAAACTCCAACTGGTGCAGAATGCAGCAGCATGGGTCCTTACAGAGATCTGGCACCCAGCACATATTCAACCTGTTCTATATGAGCTGCATTGGCATCCAGTGGAGTACTGGATCCAGTTCAAGGTTCTGGTGTAGACCATAAAGACCTCTCCTGATATACCTCCAGAAGAGCATTAGGCTCAGTAGATAAAAAATTGCTGGTGGTCTCTGGCCCAAGAGATGTCTGGCTGTCCTCAACTGTCCTCAACTACAGCCAGGGATTTCTCTGCCTTGGCTCCAACCTAGTGGAATTGTTTGCCAAATAACATCTGGGCCCTTCAGTAATTCCACAGGGTCTGTAAAGCAGAGATGTTCCTCCAGGCCTTTGGTTGAAGACAGCAACAGTTGTATCCTCTGGCACTCCCATTTTCCATCCCCATTCCTCCCCCTTCCCTCCCCAAGTGGACCTTTCTGAGTTTTTATCACCATCTTTTAGTAGCACTGATTTTAATGGTTTTAAATTACATTTTATTTATATTGTATTAATTTTTATGTTGTACACCATCCTAAACCCCATTTGGCAGGGGAAGTCAATCTAAAATTTAATTAATTAGTTAATTAATTAAAACAGTTCTTCAGCCCTTCCTGAAAAAAGTAAGGGTGGGTGGCAGCCCTTTCCACAGCACAGGGGCCACCTAAGAACAAGCTTAATTGACCTAAAGTTACCAGGCAGTGCCTGCAAACTAGTGGGAGGGCTGGAGGCAGCATTGTGCAACAAGTTTTTGTTAAATTGCAGCCTCATGTAATTATCAGAAGTACTTACGAGAAGTGACAAAGAGTAGCTGTGGGAATTGTTGGAAACTATGGCAAAACCATAAAATTCCTGGTGATTCCTACAGTGACTCTTTGTTAATTCTGGGCTGCTTAAAAAAAATTCTTCTGCCACCAGTTCAACCAGTGTCAGCAACAAGACTTTTCTGTGGGCCTTCTTAAACTCCTGATTGGAACTCATGCAAAAGAGGGTGGGAGACAAGATGGACCACTGATCCAGACCAGCAGGCATTATTTAGGTTCTTACTGTGCATATTTACTTGAAAGCAAATCACTTTGAGTTAAATGTGACTGACTTTAAAGTATTCATAGCATGGAAGCCTAAGCTTTCTTCTGGATTGTGTTCAGTAACATATTATTACTGTATATCCATTATGATATTAATATTATTAATTGAAGTCCTAATGAATCCTTTGAAAGGCAAAACAGTGATATCAGAGTGGGGGAGAAACGAAGTTGCCTTACCTACTATTTGCTTCACAGTTCATAAATGAGCGCATCACCCTGTACTAGAACTGGTATAATTTTATTGGAATGAAAACCATTCTCTTTGATCTTCTCCAGTTCTTAAATCCAGCAGTTGTGTATTTGAACATCAATGAGAATGTGGTTTCAAGCTTCTTCTTCTTTCATTATCTTTCTCAAAGATAAAAAAGAGCAAAAGGGAAAAAAAGTTCTGAGCTTTGGAGATGAGGCAATATTTTTACTGTAATTTCTTTATCTGACTGCATCTTGTTTACTCCTGCCGCTGTGTGAAGAATACCATCCCTCCCTAGCTGTTTTTGTTTTTTCAAGATGATTTTTCTTTACACAGATTTTACATATTTTAAAAAACCAGGATGTACAACAGAGCTGTCTGTGCTTTGCTATTTTATTGTCAGAAAGATAAGGTTAGTAAATGCTATAATGTCTGGCTTGGGCTTAATGTGCGACCCACAAGAATCAAGATGGAGATTCGGGGATTAAACTTATCTCCTTTACCTTCAACAAGAAGAGGCGGTAGAGCCAAAGGACAGCCTACGTTCTTTTCCAGGATGATACAATTGCAGTTCAACATGATAATTAACTATCTGACGCATTCCTGCCAGGCTTCAGGGGTTGTTAACTAATCAGAAATGCCCCCTCAGTTTCATCTTAGCCTGTAGCACTGTTCAGCAGTAAAAAAAAGGGCATTTACACAGGCACACACACAATACAAACAGGCTTTGTTTAAAAAAACCCAGACTTTCCTCTTGTTTTAGCTGCTTCCTTCATACCATTAGAATTTCTCATTGTTTAATAAATATCAAGGACTAAATTCTGATATTATCTGAAGTAAACTTGAATGTATCTCTGATCCAACAAAATTCCGTGTTCACCTCAGGGTATTCTTCTGTCTGTTTGTTGTACCTGGAGTCCTTTAACTTTCTGCTACATTGTTGCATTACTTCTGTCTGGTTTGTCTGGAGATATTATTGGCCCACTCATTCAGAAAGGAGAGACTGTTCTCAAGGTTATTTCCACTTGATGAAAAATGGAGTGGACTCGGGGTAAACACCATGTTTTATCGCAATACCATTTCACTTGCTTTAATCAGCATTATATTTAAGGGTCATATCTTTAAAAATGCTACTGTCTTTTCAGGGCAGCTGTCTTCAGCTGGTTCAAGCTTGAAATCCACTTTAACTCCAATATGCAATATGGGTCCCATTGTTATTTTTTTAAAAACCTAATGCATACATCTTTCTCCATCTGTTTCTCTGAGCTTATTTTTTTTTCATTCACTCTGAGTGTCTCTTTCATGTTCTTGCCTTTCTTAGAAACCAGTTGCGGGTCAAAAGCCACCAGCCGAAGATCACAAGGTGAGGTTGAACTGCAGTTAAAAAACAAATTCATAATTCCAGCAAATAACTATGGTGGTGCACCTTTAATATCAGCTCAAGCCATTAGGAGTTTGGGTGTGGTCTTGGATACTTCTCTACCAATGGAGGCCCAGATCAAGAATGTTGCCAAGCTGGTGTTTTACCAGCTGTGCCAGGCAAGGCAACTGGCCCCCTTCCTATCTTGCCCTGACCTGGCCACATTAATCCATGCAGATTGGTTTAGTATAACTCACTTTATGCTGGCCTACCCTTGAGACTGATCTGGAAACTCCAGCTGGTTCAGAATGCAGTGATGCAGGTCCTGACAGAAATGCCATGGATAGCACATATTCAAGCTGTGCTGTGTCAGCTGCACTGGCTTCCAATGGAGTACCAGGTCTGGTTCAAGGTTTTGGTACTGACCTCTTAGGACTTGAGTGGTCTGGGACCCATGTATCTTTGGGACTGCCTCCTCTGGTATGTCCCCAAAAGAGCCTTATGCCCTGCTGAGAACAAATTTCTGGTGATCCCTAGCTAAAAAGATATCTGGCGGTCCTCGATCAGAGCCAGGGCCTTTTCAGTCCTGGCTCCCACCCAGTGGAACTCACTGCCAAATAACATCTGTACCCTGTGGGACCTGGTGCAGTTCAGTAGGATTTGCAAGGCAGAAACATTCCACTACATCTTTGATTGAGGGAAGCAATGGGTACCATCCTATCTGGCACTCCCTTCCCCTCCCCCATCCTGCTTTCCCCCATATAACTGTGTGACAGTAATACAATTACCTCACTCATTTCTGTTTTAAAAAATAGACCATTGCTATGAATGGGTGCATTTCTGCAGTTGTATAAATCAATAAATCATTAAGTACCTACTGTTATAGCAGTCCCATTTGCTTTGGATGAAATCTATCCTTTCTATTCTGATCAGGATCACTCAGCACAGATTTTACTAAGATGGTACTGTCAAGTTCTGCACAGTGCTCATCAACAACCACCTCACTGGATTTGGCAGAGTAGATTTATTGCACAATAATAGATAGGTACAGTAGGCAAGACTTCTCTTGCTGAAATTGAGGCTTGTGGCCTCAGTCTCCCCAGATATAGGTTTGCATCTATCCATTATACATCCAAAAAGCTAAGCACCAAAATCTGCCAATTGCAGGCTCCCTCCTCCCGCCTAAGAGCATCCCGAGCAATAGCTGTGAGAAGAAAATGAAAGTGCATTATCTGAGAGTAAGATAACACAGGGCGACCTTGGTACCATCGTGTGCACTTTCTCAGGGCAGAAGTGATTACTTAGTAAGGTACAGACATAACAGACAAAAGCAGGCATGAGCAAAGTAGTAATAAATCAAGCTCAGACCCTATGAGATTACGCCAATCACATAACAACCATGAGGTTAAATTCATGGCAAGAGACACTCTTGACAGGTACAAGACAGAATTCATGTGGCCATGCAAATTTTGCAGACTATACATTTCACAAGCTCAGAACTGGGTACAAAATATCCAAGGAAATTTTTGTTAAAGGTATATTGCTTATTACCATAAGATTTCAGTACACCCATCATGATGGGAAGAATTGAAGGGGGAAGCATTTGATACTATTATACATTATATGTTGTTAATATGATGGAGGAACTTGGCAGGTGTTCAGAGGGCTACACTCCAGTGGTTCACTTTATTCTCAGCAACAAGCACCCAAATAGCATGTTCAGCTTTTTCTTAGGACATTCCCTATGATGTTTCATAAAGTTCCTCATTACCCCAGTTCTCATTCAGCATAGACACAAAACCACTGGATGAAAAACTGAGGGGTCAGATGTCAATAGTATTCAGATGATCTACTTAATTTCAGAGTCTATAGATGCAGGCTTGATTCCAAGATAATGTAAGCTGAATCCAGATAAGATTGAAGTTCCAGTTTGCTGCAGGAACATACTCACCAGCCATTTACTGTGTACCTTCTCCTTCAGTCACTGAGGATCAAAGCGATGTAGTGCTTCAGTTATTTTTACTTATTAATTATGTATTCCATTGCCCCCCCCCCCAGGTTCTCAGAGTAGAGTTTTAATGACTGTGCCTTGTATCCAATTCTATCCACTCATGGAGTGGAACTTACAGAGCTGGACTTTCTCATTTCCTGCTTCCACAGCAGCCAGTTGAGCTGCCCCCATTTTGTTCTTGGTGGATTAGCAGACTCTCAGGAACAACATAAGGGGCCAAATGGGAGTCAGCAGTAGGAGGAGAGAATTGGCAAAAACTACCAACTCCTCCTCCAAAGGTGAAGGTCTCCTTCCATTTCAGAACTGACTGTTTGGATACAAGTCCCTATATTAGACTAAGAGAGTTTTTTTACTGGTGGGTTATGATTCGGTGAAAGAAGGATTTTATACCCCACTTTTCTCTACCCTAAGGAGTCTTAAAGCAGCTTATGATCACATTCCCTTCCCCTTTCCACAACAAGCACCTTGTGAGGCAGGCAGAGCTGAGAGAGTTCTGGGAAATGTGACTGGCCCAGGAGGCTTCAGGTGGAGAAGTGGGGAATCCAGCCTGGTTCTCCAGATTAGAGCCCACCACTTTACACCATGCTGGTTCAGATACACATTCAGCACATTGAGGTTCCCAGGTGGAACCCTTGGCATCTTCAGTTGAATCTCAAGTACCTGCCCCTGGCAGAGATCCTGGCGGACAGGATTCAGTCACAGTGGACTCTAAGGATAGTACAGCTTACTTGAATGTGTGACTATATCTTTAAGGGCTCCTCCCTTACCAGACCTAGGAAGTCAATGTTCCAAAATTTAAGGTGGCTGAAGTTTTGGACATTGAAAAACTGAACAATTTCTGTAATTAGCTGTTGCTAAATTCTGTTTTAAGATATATTGCTACCCAGGAGTAGTTTTGTAGAAAAATAGGTGGTGGAGCTCATTAGCATAACTCATTAGCATATGCTGCCCCCCCCAGCCAAAAGCAACCCGATGCCAGAAAGGAGATCTCTGGGCGAGCGAGGCCTGCTTGGGCTGGCTAGAGATCCAGTCAGCCCAAGCAGGCCTCACTTACCTGGGGCTCTCCTGGGCTGCCCCACCCCCAGTCAAAAGGCCAGCAAGACACCCATCACCCAAAATCACATAAGAAGTGGAGAAAGGGTGTAGTGGGCTTCTCCAGGGGTTAATGAGGGCTGCTGGGGGTGTGGCAAAGTTCCTGATGGCTGGCTGGCTGCCTGTTCTCCTAATCCAGGGATTATTATGCAGCTGCACCTACTATTCAATGGACAAGGTAGGTGGGCAGGAGGAGGGGGAGCCCTTAGAAAGGTTCAGGAGCTGTGCTGCTGTGAGTTCCTGCTGAATCTGAGGCCTGTTGCTATCCAGGGCTTTTTTTGTAGAAAAAGCCCAGCAGGAACTTATTTGCATATTAGGCCACACCCTCTGATGCAAGCCAGCCAGAATGTCATTCCATGTCATTCCTGTGCATACCGGCTTTAAAAAGAAAGAAAGTCCTGTTGCTACCTCTTTCCTGGAGAGTACAAGAAATGAGGCCCCAGAATACTAAAAAGGAAACAGGAAAGCATGAGGGAAAATTAGGGAGAGAACCAAGCTAAAAAGATAGAATGGCTTAAGGACCCAGACAAATCTAGCCTTGGTGCCAATACATCAGAGCCTTGGAAAATATTTAAGCAAGACTCCAGACTCTGCATGCAAGTGGCATCAGCTAAGATTTTGTTCCTATTACTTCTAGTTCAAAACACCCTCCAGTCAAATTGGTGGGCAGAAAATACAGTTAAAACAACTGCTAGAAAAGGACTCCCACACTGATCCATGCTTTGCAATGCTAAATGACAAGGCAGTCCCACTGGAACTGGGGAAGGCTCCCGCTGAACTACTATTCACAGAAAAATTCGGACCATATTGCCAGTGGACCAACATCGTTGCTACTTTGGCCAATGGCTTAAAACTAGAACACCACACACATCCATCTAAAGCAAAAACTGTACTAGCCTTTGCTATTAGTTCAAAGCATACACACAATGTGCATCTGGAGAAGTGCCGTATCGTGCCTATGACCAGGGGTTTATATACAAAGGTGAACATCTGTAGAAAGTCCTAAGTGCAGTTATCTATACATGCAGACATCCAGGATGGGGCCAGGAGGCACCATTCCTCTCTCATCTATGTGTGTGCATGCTTTGAACAGCTGAACAAGGCTGAAAACAGAGGGACATGAGGACCCTCCTCCAGTACATACAAAACCAGAGATTACATTTGAGTTATAAAAACTAGGGATGACATTTGAGTGACAAAACATGAACACAAATGGCCAGTCTTGACAAAAAGTTGGTACAAAGTTCATGCAAAATCCAAACTTCGGATGGTATCAGTTTTAAGATGCAACAGATATACTCCTACAGATTTCTAAAGAAGAGAGGAAGAATGGAGGGAGCAGGTAAATCACAGTGCTAGAACCAGCAGGAAGGCAACCAAAGAACAGGCTATTCTACTCTTCTTTATAGAAATGAGGAAGTCATGCTTACCATGACAACACAATGACATTTTATTTTCTCTTATAGGACTATGCAAGCAGTGAATTACATTCTAGTTGCATGTAGTGTTGCTGAGGCTTAGAAGCAATCTGCCTTCCTTCAATTGATGGATGAGAAGAAAACTGAAACAGTGAAAAGAAATCTTCTTTCTCCTGTCTTTTCTGTCTTCATTTGTTCTACTAATGGTCTCTCCTCTGGCCTTAAAAGGACAATGCAGGTGCCTAATGTATGTTTATGTACAACAGCATCATCTGTGAATTAGTAGCTGTGCCCCCATCCATGCCCACCCCACCAGTAGCCAGGGGAGGTCTAGTAACCCTAAGTTGTATTAACCCTTATTTCATTAAAAAAAATCCAAGAAGAAGGCTGGTTTAGTGTGACTCTATTAGGTGACCTGATAATGGTATACATTCACATCAGCTACCATGAAGAAAGATCCAGATGGGTAACAGTGTTGGTCTGAAGCAAGGTTACAAAGTTAGAGTCCTATATATATGGACAAGCAAGTCTGATTCCATCCTGTTTGGCAAAGTGTGCATGCACATGAAAGCTCACAGCCTGAATAAAACTTCCTTGGTCTTAAAGGTACTATTGGACTCACATTGACTGGCATACTTTGTGGGATAAATGAATGAGATGAGAAATTATTATTCTTTTTAGATGTAGTTCTCATCTTGTTAACTTGGATTAGACAGCCTCTTTGGAGACAGTGGTTCCTTCATGAATTGAAAATGAAACAAGCATTCTTCTTTTCTACCTTTTTGCTTAAGTCATTTTGGGATTCAGCTGTGTACACTTCTTCAAATCAGTATTCCACTTCTATTTTCTTAATCTCCACTGTTTCTCAGTTTGCTACCATCTCAGACCACACCATACACAGACATTAATCTCATTAACAATTGTGTAATCTCAATGGGAATGTCTGTGGAGGATTTTAAAAAAAGTTTTCATAATAGTAGTACTATAACTTTGGGATCTAAGCTAGTGTCCAAGACATCCCAAAGACCTCCCCCTTCCATAGACTTTTAAATCCAGAAACCATCTTTTACCTAAAAAAAAAAAAAAAGCTACTTGTTCTCAGAATAGGATATCTTCTCTTTGCATGGAACATACAACACAGTTACAATGACCCAGATTTTCTAGCCGAGACTTCACTAGCCATAGCTCTTTCTGGTTAGAAACACAGGAGGCAGCAACCCGGGTGCTGAATGCTTTTAGAACAAAGGAATCTTCTCTGTGGAATTCCACAGATGCCTCTCACAGTCAGAACTAACGATCTTCCAGAGGATGTTCTTTCACAGCAAACTTTGCAATGATAGCTTGGACTCTGTTCTTTAGTTACAATATCTTGGCCTCTGTAATGCTTGGTATTAGATCAGTATCTTCCTCTCTGTGCAGGAGCATAAGCTATGGGGAGACAGCAGGGCACAAGCCACCACCACCCCCATTTCCCAAGAGGGGCAATTCCCCTTGCCCCTGGCTGCCAGATGGCATCATGAAGCTGCTCAAGCTGTCAGGTTCTTAAATTAAGTCAGTCCTGTTTGTCTTTGTAGCAACTGAACAAGTTCCTGGGAGGCACAGAGCAGAGGTTTGGGTTGTTGTTGTTGTTTTGTGTGCGTGTGTAAAGATAGATGAGGGACTGGACCATCAGCAGATAATACTGTCTGTGAATAAACAATATAGACAAACTGCATGGTGCGGGAGAGGGAAAGATCAACCCCATCTAGCAATCAGGAGGCCTCAGTGGTTGGGCTGAAGAATGCATTTCCTATAGCATGCAATACAAACTTTGATGTAAGTACAGCTAGTTTTGAGTCCAGAAGCACCTTAGAGACCACCAAGATTTTATGGGGTATAAGCTTATGATAGTCAAAGTTTCCTTCCTTGGTATCTGATGAATGGAGCCTTGACTCTCAAAATCTTATACCCCCAAAATCGTGTTGGTCTCTAAGATGCTACTGGACTCAAATCTTTCTGTTATACTGCAGGCCAACAAGGCTACCCTCTGAAACTATCTGATGTAAGTAATGGATCAAGAGAATTATGATTTGCCTTCACAGATGGGATACTAATACTTGCGTTATTGCTGTGTCTTGGTGGACCTGCCTTAGAGCAAGAAATGGTGCCATCTCAATTTTGCTCTCAGCTATGGGTGTGGGATAGTGTTACCAAGGACCCCCATCTTACCTGTGTACTGTCTGCCCTGATTCCATTCTGGCTACATTTGCCTGGGCAGCCATGTTAGGAGCTAGCAATGCCTTGCTTAGGAGAAGGTGAGGTGTAGTGGTTAAGTGTGTGGACTCTTATCTGGGAGAACTGGGTTTGATTCCCCACTCCTCCGCTTACAGCTGCTGGAATGGCCTTGGGTCAGCCATAGCTATCACAGCAGTTGTCCTTGAAAGGGCAGCTGCTGTGAGAGCTCTCTCAGCCCCATCCCTCACAGGGTGTCTGTTGTGGGGGAAGAAGATAAAGGAGATTGTAAGCCACTCTGAGACTCTGATTCAGAGAGAAGGGTGGGGTATAAAACTGCAATTCTTCTTCTCTTCTCAGGTTATGCTAATGAGTGGTCAAAACCTTGAGCAGAAAACTGATTGACTGATTCGGCATCTGCATGCCTACCCATTGCCACAGGGGCTTGCAAGGGAGGCACCCACCTTGTTCTATCAGTGCAAGTCTTCCTGAATGCAAAATCTAATTACTCTCAAGCAGCCAGGGAAGCTGATTACCTTTTGCAGACCTTCCTTTAATGTTTCCTAGCCTATCAGCCCGTTTTAGGCATGGAGAAAAGGAAACCTACTTTTGTCTCCTCTCTGGGTATCTCCCCCCACCCCTTAATTCAGAACCAGGAAATCCATAGGTGCACATTCTGGACTCAGCCTGAATTCCTGGACCTTATGTTTCTCAAGTCCTTTTTGTGCTTGCTCCTGTAACTATCACAACTCTGTCAATCTCATCCTTTCCCATTTTGTAGAGGCTGCCAACTCCACTTTTCTTTCTCTAGATATTTACTTGCCACACAGGAGCACCCTTCCACTGCCTTACTGTACTTTTTCCTTGAGATCTTTGGAAGTTCTACCTAAAGCCCCTACTCTCATCCTGTGGACCAGCAAAACAATGTACTGGAAATCCAGTTGATTTTGGTATCCTGGGGGTGTGAGAGGAGGCCTGTGCTCCAGTAGTAGAAGTTAAGTTGATTTTGCACCTTTAAAAAAAATGAATGGAAGAGATGGAAATACTTATCTCTTCAACAATTTTTTTTTGTCTCTGTCCATCTGTACATGACAGCAGGAGAGAAGAGATAAATCTGGTTCCCCACATATGAAAAGTGAGTGGTTTTTTGATATCTAAATAAGTTAATACTAAAATAATTTAATATAGATAACTAGGTATGGCCTGGACCAAGTTCAACCCCATTACTACCACCACGCCTTGGAATTTCAGAAGTCTACACCTCTGTGTCTGAGGTCTTGGTTTCCCACTCGTCATCTTCACAATTCAAAACTACAAAATTAAGGAAACCATTTTAAGTGTGAAGCCTGGGAGAAGGAGATTTTTGTGAAATAGGCACAGATTAAGCAATTAGCACCAGTGCACTAGGAAAAGCTGCATACTCTGCAGTCGTTCACAGAAGCTAGGGGTGGTTCTTATGAAGTTGTAACACCATGCTTCTTAACCTCAAAGTTTGCAGCTGAATCTGCCCCCCACTCCCTGCTGACACACTGCTGAAGGATCTTTTTCTCATGTTTAGTACACTGAATGTATTTTCTTTCCACTAGTCTGTCCTGCTTCTGAAGCAGGGTGTGTTAGTAAAGTAAGGAAAGCCATTTCCAAAGAACATTAGAGATTTTTACATAGCAATCCTCAGTTGTGCTTGCACTGTGGCTGCTGGCCATAGCACAACAGTGGTGCTGCTAGTTGTCTCACTAAGGGGGAAGTTATGGGGAAAATGGGGAAAAGGTGCTCCATGTCTGTGGGTGGGCACTGTCGTGGTGGTGTCCATGGCATTTCTGCCCCAACGTTCCATCCTGGCATTGTTGCTAGGAGGGGGTGGTGTGATGCAGGGCAGGCAGGACCAGTGGAAGCCATGAATCAAGGGGGCTGAGTCAAGCATCTGTCACTGGCACAGGACGGATGGGGTGAGTCACAGGACCCCCACTCCTCCCCTGCAGTACACATACTCTTAAAGTAACAACCTCCCATCAGAGGCCCTGGCCACCTGTCAGTGGGGAGGGGGATGTCAACTGCCCATGTCACAGGGACACTACAGTGTTGCTCTGCACACCGAGTGCACAGGGCCCCCAAGGGCCATGATGGACAAGAACATACCATCCAGCAGGAAAGTCATTCTGTCAAGGAGAAGCGGGGTGGGTGGGAGGGGAGAGTGTCTCTAATAGCTTAGTGATTCTTGGTGATTCTCTCATAGGCCTCTCAGATAGCATGAAACACATGTGTTGTGCCTATCTGCTCTAAAACTCTATTGAACATGATTACTGTTTTGAACATTTTTGACTATAGAGCTGACAAGGACTATCATCAGCTACTCTGAACCTATCATACTAGTCCTGGTTACCTGTAATATGGAATTGGCCCATTGTATACTCCATATATCCAACAACATAATTACTGGCTGTTGTTTGGTTAGTCAATGCAGAGTAATAAATTGGACCTCAGAGTCACCCCATTGTTTGGCTTGTCAGGTTCTCTGTGACAATAACCTCATCACCCTTAACTATTGCCCCGTTACTACTGTCATCAAGATAATCTTATTTAAGATAAAAGCGAAATTGGCCCATAATTGGCTTCTCTCTTGAGTGTGTATGACTAATTTTGTTCTGAGTTTATTAAGTGCAGAGGTTGGCCTTTTTTGTTCAGTAAAATTCCAGATCAAATCACTGGCCTTAAACAAACAAGAATAAATAGAAGGACAAAGTTCAGAATGAAGCTGTTCTGTCATTAACCTTGAACTTAATCATCTCTGTATTGTTTTGATGTGGCTACTTTAATATGCTCCATGTTTAAAAGGGTCAGGGTAGAGCTACGTAACTTTTTTGATCTTTGCTGAACCCCTTCTGTTCTTCATCACTTTAATGTCATGTTCCTTCACTAAGGTAGCTGAGCCCCCTCTTGGACTGTAAAATTGGGTGCAGATGGGCGACCAGAACTGAGATTTCTGGTTGAAAAGTCACTGCAGCTGTGGCTGGGAGACGTCCTCACACAAAAGCTTTGGTCAGCATTATTATATGAACTGCTGTACAACAAAACAGTGTTATGACGAATAGACATATAACCATATATGACCGTCATTTTATCTAGCTTTTGCATCCTTTGCAAAGATTGCACTGGGTTCATTATGAATGAACTTGATTAAAGAGGAATTGCTAAAGTGAGTTCCTGTATACAGATGGAGCATGTTCTTGATTTCAAATAAAATAAAATTTATTATTTGGACAGAAACATATTTATGTGGGCTCAAGGGGCTTCCACTGCAAAAGCAAAGACTTCAATTTCTTTCTCCCAGGAGCAATTTCTTTCTCCCAGTAGCCATTTGGGACTGCCATGAGAAGGGGAAGACAAGAAAATCATGTTCTGAAGGTGGAAATCCTTGGTGGTGGTAGAATGTGCCATCAACCTATAACTGACTTATGGTGACCCCACCCCCATAGGCTTTTCAAGGCAAGAGACTATATCTCCCATTCAAACATTACCTGAGCTGACCCTACTTAGCTTCTGAGATATGACAAGATTGGGCTACTCTGGGCTATCCAGATCCTTACCCTCATGGACCTAACCCATATGGATTCCTCACTAGTAGTTGCTCCACCCCTGGGCTTCTGCTTTCCTCAGAGTAAGCGACCGATTCCCCACTAGTGTGTGGCCACATTTTGACTTGCAGCTCCCTCCAATTTCCCTCAAATCTTCTAAGCCTCTAAAAAACAAGACCAAGTAACTGCAGGGGAAATTGGAGGGAGCGTCAAGTCAAAATGCAGCTGCACAGTGACTAGTGGGGAATCGGTTGCTTGCTTTGAGGAAAGCAGAAACCCAGGGGCGGAGCAAATTGCTAGTGAGGAATTGGTACCAGTCTCATGTGGCCCCAAGAGGTAGAACTACCAACATATTTGGATACAAAGTTAAACTTGTTAACAGTGAAAACATTGAACTTTTAAACAATCTAATTAATTTTAATTTAATTTTTGGATTTATATCCTGCTCTATCCCTTCAAGTGGGCTCAGGGTGGCTTACAACAGTAAAATCAAACTGAGTTAAAATAATATAATAAAAACAAGCATTACAAAATCAGGAGCAGCACAATAAACAATCTTACAGACATAGGCGGCAAAACTACCCAACAGCATGTGGCTGATTATTATATTATATAATATTATAGCATATTAATTGTTGCAAAAATTATTTATATTTAAACAAAAACTAAGGTTGGGTCCAACTTTTCACAGGTAAAGATATGAGGGCTCCCCAAAATTGACCAATTTTTCTATTGAAAAAATTAAAAACATTTGAGGAGTTTTTCTTCTTATATATTTTGAGTGAGAAAAAAACTTGTCATATGGAGTATTTAATACATTCTAAAAGAGAAAATATTTAATAAGAGTTTTTTTCATTGCTCTGTTTTTATGGTGTCAAACAGGACTGGATTTACATGTTTTTGAGGGGGGGCAAAATTAAAAAATGGCACCCCCTTATGGGCCATTATATCTTATGGTCCATAGAATATAATGGACTCCATACCCAATTTGGCGCCCCCCCTCCTTCGGTGCCCGGGGCAAGTACCCCCCTCTGCCTCCCGTAGATCTGGCCCTGGTGTCAAATATAGTGTCGGGGAGTAGAACATTCAATGGGTGACCTCAAAGTTGCTGTTTTAATGAAAAGGGAATTTCAAGAAAAAGAATGGAGAGGGAAATTGCTGAATTACAAATTATTATGAAACCTGGAACAAACAGCTCCCCAGGACTGAACAGGGATATTGGTTTCTTATCTCATTACATATGCTAAACCCACTTTCATCAAGTATAGCTATATATCCACAGCATTCCAATGTATTTCTCTTTTAGAATAGTGTATCAGAATAATGTTTTTTGTATTGACGTACTCAGATAAGGGATATTGGCTGTTTATCTCATTACATTTAATAAACCCATCTTAAGAACATAAGAGAAGCCATGTTGGATCAGGCCAATGGCCCATCCAGTCAAACACTCTGTGTCACACAGTGGCCAAAAAATTTATATATATATATACACATATATATACACACTGTGGCTAATAGCCACTGATGGACCTCTGCTCCATATTTTTATCTAACCCCCTCTTGAAGCTGGCTATGCTTGTAGCCGCCACCACCTCCTGTGGCAGTGAATTCCACATGTTAATCACCCTTTGGGTGAAGAAGTACCTCCTTTTATCCGTTCTAACCCAACTGTTCAGCAATTTCATTGAATGCCCACGAGTTCTTGCATTGTGAGAAAGGGAGAAAAGGACTTCTTTCTTTACCTTCTCCATCCCATTCATAATCTTGTAAACCTCTATCATGTCACCCCGCAGTCGACGTTTCTCAAAGCTAAAGAGCCCCAAGCATTTTAACCTTTCTTCATAGGGAAAGTGTTCCAAACCTTTAATCATTCTAGTTGCCCTTTTCTGCACTTTTTCCAATGCTATGATAACTTTTTTGAGGTGCGGTGACCAGAATTGCACACAGTATTCCAAATGAGACCGCACCATCGATTCATACAGGGGCATTATGATACTGGCTGATTTGTTTTCAATTCCCTTCCTAATAATTCCCAGCATGGCATTGGCCTTTTTTATTGCAATTGCACACTGTCTTGACATTTTCAGTTAGTTATCTACCACGACACCAAGATCTCTCTCTTGGTCAGTCTCTGCCAGTTCACACTCCATCAACTTGTATTTGTAGCTGGGATTCTTGGCCCCAATGTGCATTACTTTGCACCACATTGAACCTCATCTGCCACATTGACGCCCACTCACCCAGCCTCAACAGATCCCTTTGGAGTTCCTCACAATCCTCTCTGGTTCTCACCACCCTGAACAATTTAGTGTCATCTGCAAACTTGGCCACTTCACTGCTTACTCTCAACTCCAAACCATTTATGAACAAGTTAAAGAGCATGGGACCCAGTACTGAGCCCTGCGGCACTCCACTGCGAAGACCGCCCATTTATACTCACTCTCTGCTTCCTATTAATTAGCCAGTTTTTGATCCACAAGAGGACCTGTCCTTTTACTCCATGACTCTCAAGCTTACTAATGAGCCTTTGATGAGGAACTAGCAAAGCTTTCTGGAAGTCAAGGTAAACAATATCTATCGGGTCTCCTTTGTCCACATGTTTGTTCACCCCCTCAAAGAAATGTAACAGGTTAGTGAGGCAAGATCTTCCCTTACAGAACCCATGCTGAGTCTTCCTCAATAATCCGTGTTCATCAATGTGCCTACTCATTCTGTTTTTGATAATGGTTTCTACCAACTTTCCCGGTATTGAAGTCAGACTGACTGGCCTGTAGTTTCCCGGATCTCCTCTGGAACCCTTTTTAAAGTTGGGGGTGGCATTTGCTACCTTCCAGTCCTCAGGAACGGAGGCAGATTTCCATGAAAGATTACATATTTTTGTCAGAAGATCCACAAGTTCAACTTTGAGTTCTTTCAGAACTCTTGGATGTATGCCATCCGGATCTTCCACTATATTTTAACATTTTTTTTTCTAATGGCAAACTAGAATGATGTTTTTATGTATGTTACATGTTAAAAGGTAAATTAGTTGGACAGGAAAACTTCTGAGAAAGAAATGCCCTCCTTTTGGCCCAGGCTTACTAGCAATAGAATAATTAACAGACATTCTCACATTCTGACATATTATTGTTTTATTGGTTTCCCACACTAATGTTATCCAGATCAAAGGTTTTCTCAATTTGTTAATTTTGCTATTCTGCCATTGGATTTTAACTTTGTACCACTTTGCATTCTAAACCACTGCCCACCAGCTATATGTAGCTCTGCTCACTGTACCTCATTCCTCGTCTGATGAGGTGTGGTTAGAGCACACAAAAGCTTACATTCTGAATAAAACATTGTTGGTCTTAAAGGTGCTACTGGACTCTTAATGTGTTCTATTGCTTCAGACCAACATGGCTGCCCACCTGAATCTATAGTGTCAGGGAGGCAGTGGAAATTTATAGGAGAAACAATATCTTGCTTTTATCTTCAGATATGTTGCTCACCAAAGACTAGGAAAAAAATTGGTGTATTAGGAAGTGGCATTAAATCCATAATTGAAAATTGTGCCACATCACCAAGTACTAAAGAAAAAAGAACAATGTTCTTCCCACTTCCCTCCACACACCACCTTTCTGGTCTCTCTAGGTTTTAAACATGTATGCAATGAGTTGCAATAGGAAAGGAAATGCTGAAAAGTCACAAAATAATTTAATGAGGTTTTAGCAAAATGTTATCATTCTTAATGTTTGTTGGTATGTGGCAATTTTCTTTGAACCAGAGCTTGTTTAAATTCTTCTTTCTTTAAAGACTTAACATTTTCCTTCATAAAGATTATGGAAGCTGCCTTGGATAATTTAGGATTTAGAAATGCTGTTTGGTTCTGACATGTGCATGGATTTGATTTCAACCTCAGATAGGTGAAAGGCAAAGGCTTTTATTTTTTGTTTGGTTTTTTTGCATTACAAAATGCAGTGATTTCTGTAAGACTCTAGTCATGGGCTGCGGAGAAGCCATTATCAATTTTGTGTGTAGTTTTTATCCGAAATATTTTCCAGTTCATTTGGGTGTGATTTGTGTCCTGATTCCAGCTCATGTGATAGGCACAGTTTATTCAGGTGACAGCTCCTGAACCCACAATTCAAAGAGACATTTAGAGGGGGTGTCATCTGCCTCAACAACTGGATAGCATGATGCTGCATTCCTCGTGATGAAATTGGGGGTGGGGAATAAAAGCCATATAGAACAGCATTGCCCCCATATTACTCTCTTTTGACTCTAGCCACATACATTTACTGCTTGTAGGCATATTGAATACATGGTTGGTTATGCAGGTAGTCCATAGACTAGTGGACCCCAGTTCCATGTTCAGAATGGCAGAAGATCTGCAGTGAGGAGTACTTCAGACTTCAATGCTTCAGCTCTCTCTCTCTCCTATGCATAATTTTAAAGGAATTTTGACTTTTCAAAGATATAATGTCAGGGGTTCTCTGGCTGAAGAAGTCCTTAGCTGTTTATTGTTGTTGTTATTGTTAATAATTGTCACGGTCAGATATCTGACTGGTAGATGGTGTTCTGCAATTTGAGATCTAGCCAAGTTCTTGGGAACTGCAGATGTATATTCACAGGATTCTTGCTGTTCCAAGCAACACTTTCTTCTGGAGCTGAGCTGGTTATTTGCTCAATACCCAGAATGTTCAGGTGTTTCTTGAGATTTCTAGGCACTGAGCCAAGGGCGCCAATGACAATTGGTATGATGCTTACCTTTTTCTCCCAGTGGAGCTGAAATTCTATGTGTAGGTCTTGATATTTTGTGATCTTTTCGTGTTATTTATTTATTTAATTAATTTCTATCCTGCCCTTCCTGCCAAAGGCAGGCTCAGGGCGGCTCACAAACCAAAGGTTGACACAAGCACATTAGTGTGACCAGATAAAATAAACAACAATAAAAACATAAAACATAAAACATGGGCCGTTTTCCCACTCACGTTTTACTGGCGCCACGACCATCCTGACGCCGGCGAATCTGCCTGGATTTCGCATCAGAAGCTCCGGCGCTCCCAGAAGCGCCGGCTACTTCCGTCGCTAAGCCAGCGCAAACGGAAATCGCAAAGATGCAGGAAAACGTTTGCGCTGGCTTAGCGACGGAAAGCGCCGGCGCTTCTGGGAGCGCCGGCGCTTCTGTTGCGAAATCCAGGCAGATTCGCCGGCGTCAGGATGGTCGTGGCGCCAGTAAAACGTGAGTGGGAAAACGGCCATGGTCCTCTTTCTTTTCTATATGAGAAGATCAAGGAGGAGGAGGAGCTTAGATTTATACCCTGCCCTTCACTCAGAGTCTCAGAGCACCTTCCCCTCCCCTCCGCACAACAGACATCCTGTAAGGTAAATGGGGCCGAGAGAGCTCTTTTGAGAACTGCTCTTGAGAGAATAGCTCTGTGAGAACTGTAAGCGGCCCAAGGTCACCTAGCATCTACATGTGGAGGTGTGGGGAATCAAACTCAGTTCTCCAGATTAGAGTCCACCACTCATAACCTCTACATCAAACTGGCTCTTGTTGCAAGAGATGTGGACATGTCCATAGACCATGGCAGTGGCCAACTGTGTTGGGCTGCACTTTTAAGAAGCTTCAAAGTGATGTACAAACAGCTGAAGGACTGTAAAGGGTTAATTCTTCACAGAAAGAGAGAGCCTTGAGTGATAGTCTGCTCCAAGCAATCTGATTGGTTAGCATCAGCTCAATAGATAAAGATTTGAGAACTGCATGCTGAGGAGGGAGTTAGTCAGATTTCTGTCTTAACTGAGTTGAGTCTGATTTCAGCCTTAGCTGAGAACAGATGAACACAGATGGAGAACTGGGGGGAAGTTGGCAAGGAAGTTTGGGAAGTAGGCAAAGACTCCGCAGGGCCTGCAAAACAGCACTTTTCCGCCAGGCATTTACATGAATGGTAAAATCTGCAGCAATGGGACTGGCCCATAAAAACATGACCAATGGCCTACTTCAGGGGTAGCCAATAGTAGCTCTCCAGATGTTTTTTGCCTACAACTCCCATCAGCCCCAGCCAGCATGGCTGATGGCTAGGGCTGATGGGAGTTGTAGGCAAAAAACATATGGAGAGCTACCGTTGGCCACCCCTGGCCTACTTCACTATGCTATGGCGATCCTGAGACCTCTGAGTATAGCTAACCACCAGAATTTAAATTGCTGCCTGAAATTATGATAGTAGCACATGCAAATGTTTTAAATCGTTCTTATGTTTTATGTTTTTATTGTTGTTTATTGTATCGGTCACACTAATGTGTTTGTGTCGACCCTTGGTTTGTGAGCTGCCCTGAGCCTGCCTTTGGTGGGGAGGGTGGGATATAAATTAAAATAAAATAATAATTATTATTTATGTTATAATAATTATAATAATTTAATAATATATAATATAATAATTATAATTATTTAGGCCAAAGAAAGGGGATAGATCTTCTAGTGAGAAGATAATTTCCCTACCCAGTCAAACAGGGAGTTAGCTCTGAAGAGTGCAGAGATCCCTGATCTGGGGTGGTTAGAAGCCTTTAGAGACCTTAAGAATCAGTTAAAAATTCAAGATGAGTACTGGTGTTTCAAGATGGTTTGGGTACTGGAAAGAGTGTACCAGCCTTCTGAAAACCAAAAGAGAGTGTACTGGAGTGTTTGGGAAAATACTTGAACAGAAGGCTCTCAATACAAACATTTAAGTCACTGTGAATAGCTTAAGAAATTCTAATTAGCCTGAAATATGATAGCTAATGTCTGTGCATGTACTGATTTTACCTCAAGAGTTATCTATATTGAGTTACCTCAGAGATTTCATCTCCTGGTTTCACCAGACCTTTCACCTCATTGTTAAATACAATATTTTGTTAATTTTGAATTTCAACATGCCTCGAGTGCCATTTAATTTTTTTAAGTTAAAGCGGGCTTCTGATCCTTCCTTCAGGTTCCTGGACTGAGCTAATAGCCAAGATATTGTACTGTGACAGGGTTGGACAGCCAGAGAAGGAAACACATTACTATAGTGGCTCAGCCAGTAAAGGGAAAGAAAAATGAAAAAGAAAATCTTGCCTCTGAGGGAGGGAAGTGGATTATTTAGTGTAGTATGAACACACCCTGTGTATCAGCAACCTAAGTATAAGCATATGGGGAGCCCAGTTGATGTCTGGCATAGCAGAGTCACTGTTGCTGGTTTACTAATTCATTTCAAGTTAGATACTGGAGCTGAGGTCAACACCATTCTCCAGGACAGTACAGAGTGTTTACAACACAAAATACACAGAACAAGGACAAATGTGACTCTAGTTGCAAGGGTATAAGAATAAAATTGAGAGGTGCCATCATGGCTTACTGCAAGAGTGGTCCTACCACATGCAGTTTCACAAGGGCGATCCACCATTACTGAGCAGGTTAGTTTGCACTTTATGAAGAACATCCATGATCCAGTGCTGCACTTTTCAACCACAAGGTAGGCCCTTTTCAAATATAATTCTGATGTTTTTTAAGAACTTGGGAACTTTCCAGACGTGCATCATATTGATATAGATCCTACAGTACTACCAGTGAAGTTCTGTTTTCAACTGAGTGGGATCAAACATTTACAGGTAGTGTTCTGCTTTGAGAGAATAGTTTTGTTTTGTTTTACCTTAGTTCACTTTAGTTTTACTCTCAATATTTTTATATTTATTTTGCTTCTAACTTCCTCCTTTCTCCATTTTAGGACAAGTAAGGGTTTTAATAACCGAGAAGACATGGAGAATCAGGTGGTGCTATAACTGAACTTTGTGAAGCTATATTTTTAAAAATCTCTCTTTTCTCTTTGTGTTTTACTGGGCTGTGGCTCTTTTTGTTTTCAGCCTCTAACTTCTAATTTTATTTGGAAGAGGTCGATCCTGAGGTATGAGACTCTGAGCTCAGCTGAGTATGATAGAAACTGTAGGAGAGACTGAGAAGTTTCTCCTACCCCCAATTGGCAAAGCCACTGTTGCTTGTTGGTGTGAGAAATTTTGAGAAAGAGACACCATTTCATTTTCTCTTTTCTCTGTCTTTATTTATTTATTAGTTCATGGGAACTCCATCCTTTTTAGGTAGGGATAATTGTTTCAGTGTTTTTCAATTGTATTCTACCTCAGTGTGTCATCTGGCTCAGCTTGTGGGTTCTGAGTCTCTACGTAAGGGCAGGCAAGTTTGAATTATTAACGGCACTCATGTAGCCTTTTAGTTGAATTAAATTTTATTTCATGTGGGAACACGTATCAATATAACCAGTAATAACTAATTATAAAGTTATAAATGATATTTATAAAACAGAAAAAATGAGTAGAAAAAGAGATTACTCTTTTGATCCTAAATTACATGAGAATAAGCAATTAAAGTAGGATGCATTTCTGGAATCTGGTGTCAAAACCAAAAATCAGTCCTTTGATTTTAGTGGTGAGTGCCCTGTCCCAGAAGACAAAGAGCCATGAGATAACGTTTTTGCCCCAGTTTCAAGCCAAGTTTTATTTTAAGTGGATGAAATTTAGGAGGAACAATGTCATTTTGACACTTAGAGAGTTTTTGTGTCTTTAAAAATACTGTAGAAACTGACTAGGTTATAGAAAATTGAAAAATTGTATAATGTATGGATCCAACTAGTAGCAGCTATTAATTCCAATGACAGCTCAGCATTTTGGTCTATTATAAACCAGGGCCTTAAAACTCAGAGTTATATTCCCTCTTGCATATCTCAAGAGCTTGTTTTCCACTAATAGGAATCTTTTGTTACCAGACGATTGCATAGAAATTATCATTTCGTCACCAGGTGATTGGATAGAAATGATCATTTTGTCACCAGACAATTGGATAGAATGATCATTTTCCAAACTGGCCAGCTGTTACTCCCTCACCTTCCAGTGAACAGTCTGGGTTGATTTCCCTTAGGACTGACTGATTTGATCTTCTTGCAGTCCAAGGGACTCTCAAGAGTCTTCTCCAGCACCACATCTCAAAAGCATCTATTCTTCTGCATTCAGCCTTCCTTATGGTCCAGCTCTCACAGCCATACATTACTACTGGGAATACCATCGCTTTGACTATATGGACTTTTGTTGGCAGGGTGATGTCTCTACTTTTTATAATACTGTTGTGCTTTCCAAATTTGTTGACATAATGTGGGCATCACTTTAACAGCATCATCTTTTAGGACTTTGAATAGCTCAACTGGGATATCATCATCTCCGCTTGCTTTGTTGTTAGTAATAATTTCTACAGCCCATTTGACTTCACACTCCAGGATGTCTGGCTCAAGGTCATTGATTTCACTCTCATGGTTGTCTGGGACATTGAGATCCTTTTTGTATAATTCTTCTGTGCATTCTTGCTACTTCTTCCAGATCTCTTCTGCTTCTGTTAGGTCCCTACCATTTCTGTCCTTTATCATGACCATCTTTGCACGAAACATTCCTTTGATTTCTCCAATTTTCCTGAATAGATCTCTTGTCCTTCCCATTTTATTATTTTCCTCTCTTGCTTTGCATTGTTCCTTCAGGAAGGCCTCCTTATCTCTCCTTGCTGTTCTCTGGAAATCTGCATTCAGTTGGGTGAATCTTTCCTTTTCACCTTTGCCTTTCACTTTCCTTCTTTCCTCAGCTATTTGTAAAGCCTCATCAGACAGTCACTTTGCTTTCTTGCATTTCTTTTTCTTTGGGATGGTGCTGATTGCTGCCTTCTGTACAGTGTCATGAACCTCCATCCATAGTTCTTCAGGCACTCTATCAACTTTAGTTCCTTAAACCACTGTATATTCACAAGGGATGTGATCAAGGTCAAACCCGAATGGCCTAATGGCTTCCCCAGTTTTCTTCAGTTTTAGCCTGAATTTTGCAATGAGTAGCTTATGATCTGGGCTGCAGTCAGCTCCAGGTCTTGTTTTTGCTGACTGTAAAGGGTGTTCGCTATGACCAGCTTGTTCTCTTGACAAAACTCTATTAACTTTTGCCCAGCTTCATTTTGTTCTCCAAGGCCAAGCTTGTCAGTTGTTCCCGTCACCTTTTGACTTCCTACTTTGGCATTCCAGTCCCCTATGATGAGGAGCACATCTTTTTTTGGTATTAATTCTAGAAGGTGATGTAGATCTTCATAGAACTGGTCCACTTCAGCCTCTTCTGCATCAGTGGTTGGGGCATAGACTTGGATTACTGTGATATTGAATGGTTTGCCTTGGATACGGGCCCAGATCATTCTGTCATTTTTGAGATTGTATCCCATTACTGCCTTCCTCACTCTCTTGTTAACTATAAAGGCCACACCGTTTCTTCTATAGGACTCTTGGCCACAATAATATATGTAGTGATCCTCTGAGTGAAATTCACCCATTCCCTTCCATTTTAGTTCACTGATTCCCAAGATGTCGATGTTCAGTCTTGCCATCTCTTGTTTGACCACATCTAGCTTACCTTGATTCATAGATCTTACATTCCACGTTCCGATGCAGTATTGTTCTTTGGAGCATTGGACTATTCTTTCACCATCAGACATGTCCACAGCTGAGCGTCCTTTCGGCTTTGGCCCAGCCACTTCACTCTTTCTGTAGTTACTTGAACACTCTTCCCCAGTAGCATATTGGGTACCTTCTGACCTGAGGGGCTCATCTTCCAGTGCCATATCTTTTAGCCTTTTGTTTCTGTTCATGAGTTTTTCTTGGCAAGTTTACTGGAGTGGTTTGCCATTTCCTTCTCCAGTGGATCACATTTAGTCTGGGTTCTCAGCTGTGGCCTGTCCATCTTAGGTGGCCCTGCATGCCATAACCCACAGCCTCATTGAACTGCGCAAGCCCTCTCGCCACAACAAGGCGGCAATCCAAACAAGTTGCTTATGACTAATTCATGGTGGTGGGCAGAAATTCTTGCACCCTTGTTTACACAGACAAACAAGATGGGTTATCCCAAAATCATGGATGTACATGATAATAGTGCCAATCTTTACCAGACCATTTCACTTCCTCCAGCTTGGAAGCAGGGGGGATGCAAAACCAATGGGTGAAATGGCTGGCAGCAATTTCAGCCTAACAGCATAGTGGGTGTACCCATCAGCTGTTAGGCTGAAATGGTTATGTGAATAGAAAAAAAGGGGATTCTCAATGTATAAAGCCAATAAACATACAAAAACACGGGGATTAAATGTATCCCCAACAAAGGAAGACTCCCTAACAAAGTTTATAGAACATTAGAGCAGCCATGGCTCCTTGCCAATTCACAAATGGAATGCAAAAGAGGAATGAAGATCATCGAAGCGCAAAGTAACGTGCTTTTCCAGAGTGATCGTGTGTTTCCAAAAAAAGTTCTTAAAGCCTCTGTTCTCGCAGCATCTCACAAACTGGAACCCATAATATCTAAAAACCTTTTATTTTGTGAATTATTCACCCTTGTATATCCAGCTGGCATCTTCAGTCTGCCTTCAAAATGCATTTGTGGGTTTATTGCAAAGACTGGATATCACGATTTTGGATATGAGGACATTTATTTATATTTTATGATAAACCATATGTACTTATAGCGCCTTAGTGTGTGTTCACACTTTGTAGTTGTGCATTATAAGGCTGTATGTATTCTAAAAAGATTGGAATAATGGAGGAAAGACTTATGTAAATTTGCTCAGGAGGAGTACATAATTTACTCAAAAGAAGTTCCAGTGTTTCTATATAAAAGAATTCTTTTTAGTGAAAGTTTCTATGTAGTTCTCTTTGGTAAGAGATAATGAGCTAGATATATTTAATCTTGGTGTTTTTGTATGTTTATAAGCTGAAGTAGTTGGCACCATTTTTACTGGTCTGTTTTGCTCCCCCCACTTAAAAGTGAGGGGAAGATAAACCAGCCAGATAAACCAGCCATTTAAACCTAACAGGCCAGCTGCAGAGCTGCTCAGCTATTAAGTTTAAATTGCCTGAACAGCTGAACCAGACAAAAGTCCAGTAAATGTTCAGGGGCTCCAAACCAGGTCAAGTTCATGCTGAATTTTGGCTCATGAACTGGTTCATGATCATCCTTAGGCTTTACACATGATACCTCACTTAGAGTTTACTGCATGAATTGCACTTTTGCTAGGATTCAGTAGACAGTAGACATGGAGAAACTTCTTGATAATAAAGTGCCTTTGCACAGTATGCTGGCAACCAGAGAGATTCACCTGGATTTTTTCCCCATAGGCAACATTCAGTTTTGGAACATGTCTTATATCCTGCCTAACAAAGGGTTAGAGTTTGCACAAAGGATGCAAACACATGAGCAGTTTAGCCTGATGTAGCCACCCGTCCTCTCTGGATTAAATGGGCACAATCACACGTGCACAAGTGGCTTCCATGCCCCAGTCATGCTTATCTTGTGTTAAAAATACCCACTGGCAAATTCTGGTGGCTTCGGGTTTTTGACACCCCAGGCTGCCTCCCCAACTGCACCCCCCATGGGGGGGAATCTTTAAAAAGGGGGAGGTGTTGCAGCGTGGTCTTGTTCCTCCGTGAGGGAAGGAGGGGATATGGGGCTTTGTCTTCACTCTCCAGCTGCCTCCCTTTGCAGGAGAGGCAGCCCTGGAGTGAGGCTGAGCCGCCTCTTTCTCCTGCCCAAGCATCAGGCGGGGGAAAGAGGTATTGCAGGACATCGTCTTTGCTCCCTGGCTGCCTTCCCTTACAGGAGAGGCAGCCTGAGAGCGAGGCTGAGCCACCTCTTTCCTCCGCCTGAGTCTCAGGCGGGGGAAAGAGGTGGCATGGGCCAGCTGGCGTGTGGGTAGGGAGTGCCTAGCAGTACCCTTTAGGCCATGCAGCACCCTAGGCAGCCACCTACATGGCCTACTCCCATCCACTGGCCATGATTGCAATGATCTCTGCCACATACCTATAACTCTGCTATTTTGGGGTTAAAATTGTAAAGTGCCTCAAAAGCCAGCCACAATAAAAGCTCTTGTTAGTGGTCCTCAAAATGAACACTTGATGATAATCATAAAGACATCTGTTTCTTGACAACAGATTATCGATATTTTATAAAAAATGGAGATGATTGTTCATACAGTGTGAAAAAAGGAAGTTTTGCCACATTAGATTACAAAGGAACTTCTTTATTCCATTGATGGTTGCATTGCCAACTGTAAGTTGGCTGATGGGCTGATGAGTCTTGCATGCATACACACATGCACATGCATTCTTCTTACCATTTCACATCACGCATTCTCCTGTCTTGCAAACATCAGCGCTAGTATGGGATGTGACTTGCATACAGTATTGAGGAAGAAAGGATCTTCTCATGAACCATCATTGGGTAGGATGTTTTTATTTGGTTCCTTTTTTGAGTGCAGGTGACCTCCACCACATTGGCATCATAACTTCCAAGTCTGCATTAGATTACTGAAGAAGCAGTACTTCTTTGTTTGAGCGAAGTACTACATACTGCTGCTGCTATCGGGAATACTGATTATGCCACTGTTATGCAGCAAACATATCAAACATTGAAGCACTACATTAGTTATTCCTGGCACACAAAATAGTGGCACACTAATCCTTTTTGCTTGAGACGCAGGGCTAATTCTCCATCTCCACAACCAAAGAGGAACCTCTGAGATGGTGGCAGAGTCATTGTGGCCAATGCTGAGGCAGAGGGTGACAA